>NC_060916.1:16260812-17577797 GCF_021234035.1 Daphnia pulicaria | reverse complement strand
CCAACTTGCATTAGAAAATGAATTTTTTTCTGATCGACGCCTTAGCTCACTCGACGCGGTTCAGGGGCTCTCTTATTATCACCCAGCTCGAGATTCGAACCGAGAGCGCACTTGCATTGGAAAAATAATTTTTTTTTCTGATCGATGCCTTAGCCCACTCGACGCGGTTCGGGGGCTCTCTTATTATCATCCATCTCGAGATTTGAACTGAGAGTCAACTTGCATTGGAAAAATTTTTTTTTTCTGATCGATGCCTTAGCCCACTCGACGCGGTTCGGGGGCTCTCTTATTATCACCCAGCTCGAGATTCGAACCTTGCATTGGAAAAATTATTTGTTTTTCTGATCGACGCCTTAGCCCACTCGACGCGGTTCGGGGGTTCTCTTATAATCACCCAGCTCGAGATTCGAACCGAGAGCCAACTTGCATTGGAAAATGAATTTTTTTCTGATCGACGCCTTAGCCGACTCGACGCGGTTCGGGGGCTCTCTTATTATCATCCAGCTCGAGATTCGAACCGAGAGTCAACTTGCATTGGAAAAATAATTTTTTTTTCTGATCGACGCCTTAGCCCACTCGACGCGGTTCGGGGGCTCTCTTATTATCACCCAGCTCTAGATTCGAAACCCATTCCGACCCGACCCGACCCGACTTGAATTCGAAATTTTTTTTTCGATCGACGGCTTTGCCCACTCGACGCGGTTCGGGGGCTCTCTTATTATCACCCAGCTCTAGATTCGAAACCCATTCCGACCCGACCCGACCCGACCCGACTTGAATTCGAAATTTTTTTTTCGATCGACGGCTTTGCCCACTCGACTGTTCGGGGCTCTCTTATTATCACCCAGCTCGAGATTCGAACCGAGAGCCAACTTGCATTGGAAAATGAATTTTTTTCTGATCGACGCCTTAGCCCACTCGACGCGGTTCGGGGGCTCTCTTATTATCACCCAGCTCGAGATTCGAACCGAGAGCCAACTTGCATTGGAAAATGAATTTTTTTTCTGATCGACGCCTTAGTCCACTTGACGTGGTTCGGGGGCTCTCTTATTATCATCCAGCTCGAGATTCGAACCGAGAGTCAACTTGCATTGGAAAAATAATTTTTTTTTCTGATCGACGCCTTAGCCCACTCGACGCGGTTCGGGTGCTCTCCTGTTATCACCCAGCTCTAGATTCGAAACCCGATCCGACCCGACCCGACTTGAATTCGAAATTTTTTTTTCGATCGACGGCTTTGCCCATTCGACTGTTCGGGGCTCTCTTTTTATCACCCAGCTCGAGATTCGAACCGAGAGTCAACTTGCATTGGAAAAATTTTTTTTTTTCTGATCGATGCCTTAGCCCACTCGACGCGGTTCGGGGGCTCTCTTATTATCACCCAGCTCGAGATTCGAACCGAGAGCGCACTTGCATTGGAAAAATAATTTTTTTTTCTGATCGATGCCTTAGCCCACTCGACGCGGTTCGGGGGCTCTCTTGTTATCAACCAGCTCAAGATTCGAAACCCGACACGACTTGAATTTGAAATTTTTTTTTTCTATCGACGCCTTAGCCTTCTCGACGCGGTTCGGGGGCTCTCTTATTATCATCCAGCTCGAGATTCGAACCGAGAGTCAACTTGCATTGGAAAAATAATTTTTTTTTCTGATCGACGCCTTAGCCCACTCGACGCGGTTCGGGGGCTCTCTTATTATCACCCAGCTCTAGATTCGAACCGAGAGCCAACTTGCATTGGAAAATGAATTTTTTTCTGATCGACGCCTTAGCCCACTCGACGCGGTTCTGGGGCTCTCTTATTATCACCCAGCAACTTGAATTTGAAAATTTTGTTTTCGATCGACGCCATTGCCCACTCGACTGTTCGGGGCTCTGTTATTATCAACCAGCTCGAGATTAGAAACCCGACCCGACCCGACTTGAATTTAAAATTTTTTTTTTCGATCGACGCCTTTGCCCATTCGACTGTTCGGGGCTCTCTGATTATCAACCAGCTCGATATTCGAAACCTCACCCGACCCTACCCGACCCGACTTGAATTTGAAAATTTTGTTTTCGA
The DNA here is from genome assembly GCF_021234035.1 of Daphnia pulicaria. Lineage (NCBI taxonomy): Eukaryota > Metazoa > Arthropoda > Branchiopoda > Diplostraca > Daphniidae > Daphnia > Daphnia pulicaria. The sequence goes on along the minus strand of NC_060916.1, from coordinate 17,575,738 downwards.
TCGACGCCTTTGCCCACTCGACTGTTCGGGGCACTCTTATCATCAACCAGCTCGAGATTCGAAACCCGACCCGACCCGACCCGACTTGAATTTGAATTTTTTTTTTCGATCGACGCTTTAGCCCACTCGACTGTTCGGGGCTGTCTCTCTTATTATCAACCAGCTCGAGATTCGAAACCCGACCCGACCCGACCCGACTTGAATTTAAAATTTTTTTTTTCGATCGACGCCTTTGCCCACTCGACTGTTCGGGGCTCTCTGATTATCAACCAGCTCGATATTCGAAACCTCACCCGACCGAACCCGACCCGACTTGAATTTGAAAATTTTGTTTTCGATCGACGCCTTTGCCCACTCGACTGTTCGGGGCTCTCTTATTATCACCCAGCTCGAGATTCGAATTGTGCATTGGAAAAATAATTTGTTTTTCTGATCGACGCCTTAGCCCACTCGACGCGGTTCGGGGGCTCTCTTATTATCACCCAGCTCGAGATTCGAAACCCGACCCGACTTGAATTTGAAATTTTTTTTTTCTATCGACGCCTTAGCCCACTCGACGCGGTTCGGGGGCTCTCTTATTATCACCCAGCTCGAGATTCGAACCGAGAGCCAACTTGCATTGGAAAATGAATTTTTTTCTGATCGACGCCTTAGCCCACTCGACGCGGTTCGGGGGCTCTCTTGTTATCAACCAGCTCAAGATTCGAAACCCGACCCGACTTGAATTTGAAATTTTTTTTTTCTATCGACGCCTTAGCCTTCTCGACGCGGTTCGGGGGCTCTCTCTTATTATCACCCAGCTCGAGAATTCGAACCGAGAGCCAACTTGCATTGGAAAATGAATTTTTTTCTGATCGACGCCTTAGCCCACTCGACGCGGTTCGGGGGCTCTGTTATTATCACCCAGCTCGAGATTCGAACCGTGCATTGGAAAAATAATTTGTTTTTCTGATCGACGCCTTAGCCCACTCGACGCGGTTCGGGGGCTCTCTTATTATCACCCAGCTCGAGATTTGAACCGAGAGTCAACTTGCATTGGAAAAATAATTTTTTTTTCTGATCGACGCCTTAGCCCACTCGACGCGGTTCGGGGGCTCTCTTATTATCACCCAGCTCTAGATTCGAAACCCGATCCGACCCGACCCGACCCGACCCGACTTGAATTCGAAATTTTTTTTTCGATCGACGGCTTTGCCCACTCGACTGTTCGGGGCTCTCTTATTATCACCCAGCTCTAGATTCGAACCGAGAGCCAACTTGCATTGGAAAATGAATTTTTTTCTGATCGACGCCTTAGCCCACTCGACGCGGTTCGGGGGCTCTCTTGTTATCAACCAGCTCAAGATTCGAAACCCGACCCGACTTGAATTTGAAATTTTTTTTTTCTATCGACGCCTTAGCCTTCTCGACGCGGTTCGGGGGCTCTCTCTTATTATCACCCAGCTCGAGAATTCGAACCGAGAGCCAACTTGCATTGGAAAATGAATTTTTTTATGATCGACGCCTTAGCCCACTCGACGCGGTTCGGGGGCTCTGTTATTATCACCCAGCTCGAGATTCGAACCGTGCATTGGAAAAATAATTTGTTTTTCTGATCGACGCCTTAGCCCACTCGACGCGGTTCGGGGGCTCTCTTATTATCACCCAGCTCGAGATTCGAACCGAGAGCGCACTTGCATTGGAAAAATAATTTTTTTTTCTGATCGATGCCTTAGCCCACTCGACGCGGTTCGGGGGCTCTCTTGTTATCAACCAGCTCAAGATTCGAAACCCGACCCGACTTGAATTTGAAATTTTTTTTTTCTATCGACGCCTTAGCCTTCTCGACGCGGTTTGGGGGTTCTCTTATTATCACCGAGCTCGAGATTCGAACCGAGAGCCAACTTGCATTAGAAAATGAATTTTTTTCTGATCGACGCCTTAGCCCACTCGACGCGGTTCAGGGGCTCTCTTATTATCACCCAGCTCGAGATTCGAACCGTGCATTGGAAAAATAATTTGTTTTTCTGATCGACGCCTTAGCCCACTCGACGCGGTTCGGGGGCTCTCTTATTATCACCGAGCTCGAGATTCGAACCGAGAGCCAACTTGCATTAGAAAATGAATTTTTTTCTGATGGACGCCTTAGCCCACTCGACGCGGTTCAGGGGCTCTCTTATTATCACCCAGCTCTAGATCCGAAACCCGACCCGACCCGACCCGACTTGAATTCGAAATTTTTTTTTCGATCGACGCCTTTGCCCACTCGACTGTTCGGGGCTCTCTTATTATCAACCAGCTCGAGATTCAAAACCCGACCCGACCCGACTTGAATTTGAAAATTTTGTTTTCGATCGACGCCTTTGCCCACTCGACTGTTCGGGGCACTCTTATCATCAACCAGCTCGAGATTCGAAACCCGACCCGACCCGACCCGACTTGAATTCGAAATTTTTTTTTCGATCGACGCCTTTGCCCACTCGACTGTTCGGGGCTCTCTTATTATCAACCAGCTCGAGATTCGAAACCCGACCCGACCCGACTTGAATTTGAAAATTTTTTTTTTGATCGACGCCTTTGCCCACTCGACTGTTCGGGACTCTCTTATTATCAACCAGCTCGAGATTCGAACCGAGTTCCAACTTGCATTGGAAAATTAATTTTTTTTCCGATCGAAGCCTTAGCCCACTCGACGCGGTTCGGGGGCTCACTTATTATCACCGAGCTCGAGATTCGAACCGAGAGCCAATTTGCATTAGAAAATGAATTTTTTTCTGATCGACGCCTTAGCCCACTCGACGCGGTTCGGGGGCTCTCTTATTATCACCCAGCTCGAGATTCGAACCGTGCATTGGAAAAATAATTTGTTTTTCTGATCGACGCCTTAGCCCACTCGACGCGGTTCGGGGTTCTCTTATTATCAACCAGCTCGACATTCGAACCGAGAGCCAACTTGCATTGGAAAATGAATTTTTTTCTGATCGAAGCCTTAGCCCACTCGACGCGGTTCGGGTGCTCTCTTATTATCACCCAGCTCGAGATTTGAACCAAGAGCCAACTTGCATTGGAAAATTAATTTTTTTCCGATCGACGCCTTAGCCCACTCGACGCGGTTCGGGGGCTCGCTTATTATCACCGAGCTCGAGATTCGAACCGAGAGCCAACTTGCATTAGAAAATGAATTTTTTTCTGATCGACGCCTTAGCCCACTCGACGCGGTTCGGGGGCTCTCTTATTATCACCGAGCTCGAGATTCGAACCGAGAGCCAACTTGCATTAGAAAATGAATTTTTTTCTGATGGACGCCTTAGCCCACTCGACGCGGTTCAGGGGCTCTCTTATTATCACCCAGCTCTAGATCTGAAACCCGACCCGACCCGACCCGACTTGAATTCGAAATTTTTTTTTCGATCGACGCCTTTGCCCACTCGACTGTTCGGGGCTCTCTTATTATCAACCAGCTCGAGATTCAAAACCCGACCTGACCCGACTTGAATTTGAAAATTTTGTTTTCGATCGACGCCTTTGCCCACTCGACTGTTCGGGGCTCTCTTATTATCAACCAGCTCGAGATTTGAAACCCGACCCGACCCGACTTGAATTTGAAAATTTTTTGTTTTGATCGACGCCTTTGCCCACTCAACTGTTCGGGACTCTCTTATTATCAACCAGCTCGAGATTCGAACCGAGTTCCAACTTGCATTGGAAAATTAATTTTTTTTCCGATCGAAGCCTTAGCCCACTCGACGCGGTTCGGGGGCTCGATTATTATCACCGAGCTCGAGATTCGAACCGAGAGCCAACTTGCATTAGAAAATGAATTTTTTTCTGATCGACGCCTTAGCCCACTCGACGCGGTTCGGGGGCTCTCTTATTATCACCCAGCTCGAGATTCGAACCGTGCATTGGAAAAATAATTTGTTTTTCTGATCGACGCCTTAGCCCACTCGACGCGGTTCGGGGGCTCTCTTATTATCACCCAGCTCGAGATTTGAACCGAGAGCGAACTTGCATTGGAAAATGAATTTTTTTTATGATCGACGCCTTAGCCCAGTCGACGCGCTTCGGGGGCTCTCTTATTATCACCCAGCTCGAGATTCGAACCGAGAGCCAACTTGCTTTGGAAAATGAATTTTTTTCTGATCAACGCCTTAGCCCACTCGACGCGGTTCGGGGGCTCTCTTATTATCACCCAGCTCGAGATTCGAAACCCGATCCGACCCGACCCGACCCGACCCAACCCGACTTGAATTCGAAATTTTTTTTTCGATCGACGCCTTTGCCCTCTCGACTGTTCGGGGCTCTCTTATTATCACCCAGCTCGAGATTCGAACCGAGAGCCAACTTGCATTGGAAAATGAATTTTTTTCTGATCGACGCCTTAGCCCACTCGACGCGGTTCGGGGGCTCTCTTATTATCACCCAGCTCGAGATTCGAACCGTGCATTGGAAAAATAATTTGTTTTTCTGATCGACGACTTAGACCACTCGACGCGGTTCGGGGGCTCTCTTATTATCACCCAGCTCGAGATTCGAACCGTGCATTGGAAAAATAATTTGTTTTTCTGATCGACGACTTAGACCACTCGACGCGGTTCGGGGGCTCTCTTATTATCATCCAGGTCGAGATTTTAACTGAGAGTCAACTTGCATTGGAAAAATAATTTTTTTTTTCTGATCGATGCCTTAGCCCACTCGACGCGGTTCGGGGGCTCTCTTATTATCATCCAGCTCGAGATTTGAACTGAGAGTCAACTTGCATTGGAAAAAAAAAAATTTTCTGATCGATGCGGTCGAGGCGCCCACTCGACGCGGTTCGGGGTTCTCTTATTATCAACCAGCTCGAGATTCGAACCGAGAGCCAACTTGCATTAGAAAATGAATTTTTTTCTGATCGACGCCTTAGCCCACTCGACGCGGTTCGGGGGCTCTCTTATTATCACCCAGCTCGAGATTCGAACCGTGCATTGGAAAAATAATTTGTTTTTCTGATCGACGACTTAGACCACTCGACGCGGTTCGGGGGCTCTCTTATTATCACCCAGCTCGAGATTCGAACCGAGAGCGCACTTGCATTGGAAAAATAATTTTTTTTTCTGATCGATGCCTTAGCCCACTCGACGAGGTTCGGGGGCTCTCTTATTATCACCCAGCTCGAGATTTGAACCGTGCATTGGAAAAATAATTTGTTTTTCTGATCGACGCCTTAGCCCACTCGACGCGGTTCGGGGTTCTCTTATTATCAACCAGCTCGAGATTCGAACCGAGAGCCAACTTGCATTGGAAAATGAATTTTTTTCTGATCGACGCCTTAGCCCACTCGACGCGGTTAGGGTGCTCTCTTATTATCACCCAGCTCGAGATTCGAACCAAGAGCCAACTTGCATTGGAAAATTAATTTTTTTCCGATCGACGCCTTAGCCCACTCGACGCGGTTCGGGGGCTCTCTTATTATCACCGAGCTCGAGATTCGAACCGAGAGCCAACTTGCATTAGAAAATGAATTTTTTTCTGATCGACGCCTTAGCCCACTCGACGCGGTTCAGGGGCTCTCTTATTATCACCCAGCTCGAGATTCGAACCGTGCATTGGAAAAATAATTTGTTTTTCTGATCGACGACTTAGCCCACTCGACGCGGTTCGGGGGCTCTCTTATTATCACCGAGCTCGAGATTCGAACCGAGAGCCAACTTGCATTAGAAAATGAATTTTTTTCTGATCGACGCCTTAGCCCACTCGACGAGGTTCAGGGGCTCTCTTATTATCACCCAGCTCGAGATTCGAACCGTGCATTGGAAAAATAAATTGTTTTTCTGATCGACGCCTTAGCCGACTTGACGTGGTTCGGGGGCTCTCTTATTATCATCCAGCTCGAGATTCGAACCGAGAGTCAACTTGCATTGGAAAAATAATTTTTTTTTCTGATCGACGCCTTAGCCCACTCGACGCGGTTCGGGGGCTCTCTTATTATCACCCAGCTCTAGATTCGAAACCCATTCCGACCCGACCCGACCCGACTTGAATTCGAAATTTTTTTTTCGATCGACGGCTTTGCCCACTCGACGCGGTTCGGGGGCTCTCTTATTATCACCCAGCTCTAGATTCGAAACCCATTCCGACCCGACCCGACCCGACCCGACTTGAATTCGAAATTTTTTTTTCGATCGACGGCTTTGCCCACTCGACTGTTCGGGGCTCTCTTATTATCACCCAGCTCGAGATTCGAACCGAGAGCCAACTTGCATTGGAAAATGAATTTTTTTCTGATCGACGCCTTAGCCCACTCGACGCGGTTCGGGGGCTCTCTTATTATCACCCAGCTCGAGATTCGAACCGAGAGCCAACTTGCATTGGAAAATGAATTTTTTTCTGATCGACGCCTTAGCCCACTTGACGTGGTTCGGGGGCTCTCTTATTATCATCCAGCTCGAGATTCGAACCGAGAGTCAACTTGCATTGGAAAAATAATTTTTTTTTCTGATCGACGCCTTAGCCCACTCGACGCGGTTCGGGTGCTCTCCTGTTATCACCCAGCTCTAGATTCGAAACCCGATCCGACCCGACCCGACTTGAATTCGAAATTTTTTTTTCGATCGACGGCTTTGCCCATTCGACTGTTCGGGGCTCTCTTATTATCACCCAGCTCGAGATTCGAACCGAGAGTCAACTTGCATTGGAAAAATTTTTTTTTTTCTGATCGATGCCTTAGCCCACTCGACGCGGTTCGGGGGCTCTCTTATTATCACCCAGCTCGAGATTCGAACCGAGAGCGCACTTGCATTGGAAAAATAATTTTTTTTTCTGATCGATGCCTTAGCCCACTCGACGCGGTTCGGGGGCTCTCTTGTTATCAACCAGCTCAAGATTCGAAACCCGACACGACTTGAATTTGAAATTTTTTTTTTCTATCGACGCCTTAGCCTTCTCGACGCGGTTCGGGGGCTCTCTTATTATCATCCAGCTCGAGATTCGAACCGAGAGTCAACTTGCATTGGAAAAATAATTTTTTTTTCTGATCGACGCCTTAGCCCACTCGACGCGGTTCGGGGGCTCTCTTATTATCACCCAGCTCTAGATTCGAACCGAGAGCCAACTTGCATTGGAAAATGAATTTTTTTCTGATCGACGCCTTAGCCCACTCGACGCGGTTCTGGGGCTCTCTTATTATCACCCAGCAACTTGAATTTGAAAATTTTGTTTTCGATCGACGCTTTAGCCCACTCGACTGTTCGGGGCTGTCTCTCTTATTATCAACCAGCTCGAGATTCGAAACCCGACCCGACCCGACCCGACTTGAATTTAAAATTTTTTTTTTCGATCGACGCCTTTGCCCACTCGACTGTTCGGGGCTCTCTGATTATCAACCAGCTCGATATTCGAAACCTCACCCGACCGAACCCGACCCGACTTGAATTTGAAAATTTTGTTTTCGATCGACGCCTTTGCCCACTCGACTGTTCGGGGCTCTCTTATTATCACCCAGCTCGAGATTCGAATTGTGCATTGGAAAAATAATTTGTTTTTCTGATCGACGCCTTAGCCCACTCGACGCGGTTCGGGGGCTCTCTTATTATCAACCAGCTCGAGATTCGAAACCCGACCCGACTTGAATTTGAAATTTTTTTTTTCTATCGACGCCTTAGCCTTCTCGACGCGGTTCGGGGGCTCTCTCTTATTATAACCCAGCTCGAGAATTCGAACCGAGAGCCAACTTGCATTGGAAAATGAATTTTTTTCTGATCGACGCCCTAGCCCACTCGACGCGGTTCGGGGGCTCTGTTATTATCACCCAGCTCGAGATTCGAACCGTGCATTGGAAAAATAATTTGTTTTTCTGATCGACGCCTTAGCCCACTCGACGCGGTTCGGGGGCTCTCTTATTATCACCCAGCTCGAGATTCGAACCGAGAGCGCACTTGCATTGGAAAAATAATTTTTTTTTCTGATCGATGCCTTAGCCCACTCGACGCGGTTCGGGGGCTCTCTTGTTATCAACCAGCTCAAGATTCGAAACCCGACCCGACTTGAATTTGAAATTTTTTTTTTCTATCGACGCCTTAGCCTTCTCGACGCGGTTCGGGGGCTCTCTTATTATCACCGAGCTCGAGATTCGAACCGAGAGCCAACTTGCATTAGAAAATGAATTTTTTTCTGATCGACGCCTTAGCCCACTCGACGCGGTTCAGGGGCTCTCTTATTATCACCCAGCTCGAGATTCGAACCGTGCATTGGAAAAATAATTTGTTTTTCTGATCGACGCCTTAGCCCACTCGACGCGGTTCGGGGGCTCTCTTATTATCACCGAGCTCGAGATTCGAACCGAGAGCCAACTTGCATTAGAAAATGAATTTTTTTCTGATGGACGCCTTAGCCCACTCGACGCGGTTCAGGGGCTCTCTTATTATCACCCAGCTCTAGATCCGAAACCCGACCCGACCCGACCCGACTTGAATTCGAAATTTTTTTTTCGATCGACGCCTTTGCCCACTCGACTGTTCGGGGCTCTCTTATTATCAACCAGCTCGAGATTCAAAACCCGACCCGACCCGACTTGAATTTGAAAATTTTGTTTTCGATCGACGCCTTTGCCCACTCGACTGTTCGGGGCACTCTTATCATCAACCAGCTCGAGATTCGAAACCCGACCCGACCCGACCCGACTTGAATTCGAAATTTTTTTTTCGATCGACGCCTTTGCCCACTCGACTGTTCGGGGCTCTCTTATTATCAACCAGCTCGAGATTCGAAACCCGACCCGACCCGACTTGAATTTGAAAATTTTTTTTTTGATCGACGCCTTTGCCCACTCGACTGTTCGGGACTCTCTTATTATCAACCAGCTCGAGATTCGAACCGAGTTCCAACTTGCATTGGAAAATTAATTTTTTTTCCGATCGAAGCCTTAGCCCACTCGACGCGGTTCGGGGGCTCACTTATTATCACCGAGCTCGAGATTCGAACCGAGAGCCAATTTGCATTAGAAAATGAATTTTTTTCTGATCGACGCCTTAGCCCACTCGACGCGGTTCGGGGGCTCTCTTATTATCACCCAGCTCGAGATTCGAACCGTGCATTGGAAAAATAATTTGTTTTTCTGATCGACGCCTTAGCCCACTCGACGCGGTTCGGGGTTCTCTTATTATCAACCAGCTCGACATTCGAACCGAGAGCCAACTTGCATTGGAAAATGAATTTTTTTCTGATCGAAGCCTTAGCCCACTCGACGCGGTTCGGGTGCTCTCTTATTATCACCCAGCTCGAGATTTGAACCAAGAGCCAACTTGCATTGGAAAATTAATTTTTTTCCGATCGACGCCTTAGCCCACTCGACGCGGTTCGGGGGCTCGCTTATTATCACCGAGCTCGAGATTCGAACCGAGAGCCAACTTGCATTAGAAAATGAATTTTTTTCTGATCGACGCCTTAGCCCACTCGACGCGGTTCGGGGGCTCTCTTATTATCACCGAGCTCGAGATTCGAACCGAGAGCCAACTTGCATTAGAAAATGAATTTTTTTCTGATGGACGCCTTAGCCCACTCGACGCGGTTCAGGGGCTCTCTTATTATCACCCAGCTCTAGATCTGAAACCCGACCCGACCCGACCCGACTTGAATTCGAAATTTTTTTTTCGATCGACGCCTTTGCCCACTCGACTGTTCGGGGCTCTCTTATTATCAACCAGCTCGAGATTCAAAACCCGACCCGACCCGACTTGAATTTGAAAATTTTGTTTTCGATCGACGCCTTTGCCCACTCGACTGTTCGGGGCTCTCTTATTATCAACCAGCTCGAGATTTGAAACCCGACCCGACCCGACTTGAATTCGAAATTTTTTTTTCGATCGACGCCTTTGCCCACTCGACTGTTCGGGGCTCTCTTATTATCAACCAGCTCGAGATTCAAAACCCGACCCGACCCGACTTGAATTTGAAAATTTTGTTTTCGATCGACGCCTTTGCCCACTCGACTGTTCGGGGCTCTCTTATTATCAACCAGCTCGAGATTTGAAACCCGACCCGACCCGACTTGAATTTGAAAATTTTTTTTTTTGATCGACGCCTTTGCCCACTCAACTGTTCGGGACTCTCTTATTATCAACCAGCTCGAGATTCGAACCGAGTTCCAACTTGCATTGGAAAATTAATTTTTTTTCCGATCGAAGCCTTAGCCCACTCGACGCGGTTCGGGGGCTCGATTATTATCACCGAGCTCGAGATTCGAACCGAGAGCCAACTTGCATTAGAAAATGAATTTTTTTCTGATCGACGCCTTAGCCCACTCGACGCGGTTCGGGGGCTCTCTTATTATCACCCAGCTCGAGATTCGAACCGTGCATTGGAAAAATAATTTGTTTTTCTGATCGACGCCTTAGCCCACTCGACGCGGTTCGGGGGCTCTCTTATTATCACCCAGCTCGAGATTCGAACCGTGCATTGGAAAAATAATTTGTTTTTCTGATCGACGCCTTAGCCCACTCGACGCGGTTCGGGGTTCTCTTATTATCAACCAGCTCGACATTCGAACCGAGAGCCAACTTGCATTGGAAAATGAATTTTTTTCTGATCGAAGCCTTAGCCCACTCGACGCGGTTCGGGTGCTCTCTTATTATCACCCAGCTCGAGATTTGAACCAAGAGCCAACTTGCATTGGAAAATTAATTTTTTTCCGATCGACGCCTTAGCCCACTCGACGCGGTTCGGGGGCTCTCTTATTATCACCGAGCTCGAGATTCGAACCGAGAGCCAACTTGCATTAGAAAATGAATTTTTTTCTGATCGACGCCTTAGCCCACTCGACGCGGTTCAGGGGCTCTCTTATTATCACCCAGCTCGAGATTCGAACCGTGCATTGGAAAAATAATTTGTTTTTCTGATCGACGCCTTAGCCCACTCGACGCGGTTCGGGGGCTCTCTTATTATCACCCAGCTCGAGATTCGAACCGAGAGCGCACTTGCATTGGAAAAATAATTTTTTTTTTCTGATCGATGCCTTAGCCCACTCGACGCGGTTCGGGGGCTCTCTTATTATCATCCAGCTCGAGATTTGAACTGAGAGTCAACTTGCATTGGAAAATTTTTTTTTTCTGATCGATGCCTTAGCCCACTCGACGCGGTTCGGGGGCTCTCTTATTATCACCCAGCTCGAGATTCGAACCGTGCATTGGAAAAATAATTTGTTTTTCTGATCGACGCCTTAGCCCACTCGACGCGGTTCGGGGTTCTCTTATTATCAACCAGCTCGAGATTCGAACCGAGAGCCAACTTGCATTGGAAAATGAATTTTTTTCTGATCGAAGCCTTAGCCCACTCGACGCGGTTCGGGGGCTCTCTTATTATCACCGAGCTCGAGATTCGAACCGAGAGCCAACTTGCATTAGAAAATGAATTTTTTTCTGATCGACGCCTTAGCCCACTCGACGCGGTTCAGGGGCTCTCTTATTATCACCCAGCTCGAGATTCGAACCGTGCATTGGAAAAATAATTTGTTTTTCTGATCGACGCCTTAGCCCACTCGACGAGGTTCGGGGGCTCTCTTATTATCATCCAGCTCGAGATTCGAACCGAGAGCGCACTTGCATTGGAAAAATAATTTTTTTTTCTGATCGATGCCTTAGCCCAATCGACGCGGTTCGGGGGCTCTCTTATTATCATCCAGCTCGAGATTTGAACTGAGAGTCAACTTGCATTGGAAAATTTTTTTTTTTCTTATCGATGCCTTAGCCCACTCGACGCGGTTCGGGGGCTCTCTTATTATCACCCAGCTCGAGATTCGAACCGTGCATTGGAAAAATAATTTGTTTTTCTGATCGACGCCTTAGCCCAATCGACGCGGTTCGGGGGTTCTCTTATAATCACCCAGCTCGAGATTCGAACCGAGAGCCAACTTGCATTGGAAAATGAATTTTTTCTGATCGACGCCTTAGCCGACTCGACGCGGTTCGGGGGCTCTCTTATTATCACCGAGCTCGAGATTCGAACCGAGAGCCAACTTGCATTAGAAAATGAATTTTTTTCTGATCGACGCCTTAGCCCACTCGACGCGGTTCTGGGGCTCTCTTATTATCACCCAGCAACTTGAATTTGAAAATTTTGTTTTCGATCGACGCCTTTTCCCACTCGACTGTTCGGGGCTCCCTTATTATCAACCAGCTCGAGATTCGAAACCCGACCCGACCCGACTTGAATTTGAAAATTTTTTTTTTTCGATCGACGCCTTAGCCCACTCGACTGTTCGGGGCTCTCTTATTATCAACCAGCTCGAGATTCGAAACCCGACCCGACCCGACTTGAATTTAAAATATTTTTTTTTCGATCGACGCCTTTGCCCACTCGAGTGTTCGGGGCTCTCTGATTATCAACCAGCTCGATATTCGAAACCTCACCCGACCCGACCCGACCCGACTTGAATTTGAAAATTTTGTTTTCGATCGACGCCTTTGCCCACTCGACTGTTCGGGGCACTCTTATCATCAACCAGCTCGAGATTCGAAACCCGACCCGACCCGACCCGACTTGAATTTGAAATTTTTTTTTCGATCGACGCCTTTGCCCACTCGACTGTTCGGGGCTCTCTTATTATCACCCAGCTCGAGATTCGAACCGAGAGCGCACTTGCATTGGAAAAATAATTGTTTTTTTTCTGATCGATGCCTTAGCCCACTCGACGCGGTTCGGGGGCTCTCTTATTATCATCCAGCTCGAGATTTGAACTGAGAGTCAACTTGCATTGGAAAAAATTTTTTTTTCTGATCGATGCCTTAGCCCACTCGACGCGGTTCGGGGGCTCTCTTATTATCACCCAGCTCGAGATTCGAACCGTGCATTCGAAAAATAATTTGTTTTTCTGATCGACGCCTTAGCCCACTCGACGCGGTTCGGGGGCTCTCTTATTATCATCCAGCTCGAGATTTGAACCGAGAGTCAACTTGCATTGGAAAAATAATTTTTTTTTCTGATCGATGCCTTAGCCCACTCGACGCGGTTCGGGGGCTCTCTTATTATCACCCAGCTCGAGATTCGAACCGAGAGCCAACTTGCATTGGAAAATAAATTTTTTTCTGATCGACGCCTTAGCCCACTTGACGTGGTTCGGGGGCTCTCTTATTATCATCCAGCTCGAGATTCGAACCGAGAGTCAACTTGCATTGGAAAAATAATTTTTTTTTCTGATCGACGCCTTAGCCCACTCGACGCGGTTCGGGGGCTCTCTTATTATCATCCAGCTCGAGATTTGAACTGAGAGTCAACTTGCATTGGAAAAAATTTTTTTTTCTGATTGATGCCTTAGCCCACTCGACGCGGTTCGGGGGCTCTCTTATTATCACCCAGCTCGAGATTCGAACCGAGAGCGCACTTGCATTGGAAAAATAATTTTTTTTTTCTGATCGATGCCTTAGCCCACTCGACGCGGTTCGGGGGCTCTCTTATTATCATCCAGCTCGAGATTTGAACTGAGAGTCAACTTGCATTGGAAAAAATTTTTTTTTCTGATCGATGCCTTAGCCCACTCGACGCGGTTCGGGGGCTCTCTTATTATCACCCAGCTCGAGATTCGAACCGTGCATTGGAAAAATAATTTGTTTTTCTGATCGACGCCTTAGCCCACTCGACGCGGTTCGGGGGCTCTCTTATTATCACCCAGCTCGAGATTCGAACCGAGAGCGCACTTGCATTGGAAAAATAATTTTTTTTTCTGATCGATGCCTTAGCCCACTCGACGCGGTTTGGGGGCTCTCTTATTATCACCCAGCTCGAGATTCGAACCAAGAGCGAACTTGCATTGGAAAAATAATTTTTTTTTCTGATCGACGCCTTAGCCCACTCGACGCGGTTCGGGGGCTCTCTTATTATCATCCAGCTCGAGATTTGAACCGAGAGTCAACTTGCATTGGAAAAATAATTTTTTTTTCTGATCGATGCCTTAGCCCACTCGACGCGGTTCGGGGGCTCTCTTATTATCACCCAGCTCTAGATTCCAAACCCGATCCGACCCGACCCGACCCGACCCGACTTGAATTCGAAATTTTTTTTTCGATCGACGGCTTTGCCCACTCGACTGTTCGGGGCTCTCTTATTATCACCCAGCTCGAGATTCGAACCGAGAGCCAACTTGCATTGGAAAAATAATTTTTTTTTCTGATCGACGCCTTAGCCCACTCGACGCGGTTCGGGGGCTCTGTTATTATCACCCAGCTCGAGATTCGAACCGTGCATTGGAAAAATAATTTGTTTTTCGCATCGACGCCTTAGCCCACTCGACGCGGTTCGGGGGCTCTCTTATTATCATCCAGCTCGAGATTTGAACTGAGAGTCAACTTGCATTGGAAAATTTTTTTTTTTCTGATCGATGCCTTAGCCCACTCGACGCGGTTCGGGGGCTCTCTTATTATCACCCAGCTCGAGATTCGAACCGTGCATTCGAAAAATAATTTGTTTTTCTGATCGACGCTTTAGCCCACTCGACGCGGTTCGGGGGTTCTCTTTTAATCACCCAGCTCGAGATTCGAACCGAGAGCCAACTTGCATTGGAAAATGATTTTTTTTCTGATCGACGCCTTAGCCGACTCGACGCGGTTCGGGGGCTCTCTTATTATCACCGAGCTCGAGATTCGAACCGAGAGCCAACTTGCATTAGAAAATGAATTTTTTTCTGATCGACGCCTTAGCCCACTCGACGACGGTTTCTCTTATTATCACCCAGCAACTTGAATTTGAAAATTTTGTTTTCGATCGACGCCTTTGCCCACTCGACTGTTCGGGGCTCTCTTATTATCAACCAGCTCGAGATTCGAAACCCGACCCGACCCGACTTGAATTTGAAATTTTTTTTTTTCGATCGACGCCTTAGCCCACTCGACTGTTCGGGGCTGTCTCTCTTATTATCAACCAGCTCGAGATTCGAAACCCGACCCGACCCGACTTGAATTTAAAATATTTTTTTTTCGATCGACGCCTTTGCCCACTCGACTGTTCGGGGCTCTCTGATTATCAACCAGCTCGATATTCGAAACCTCACCCGACCCGACCCGACCCGACCCGACCCGACCCGACTTGAATTTGAAAATTTTGTTTTCGATCGACGCCTTTGCCCACTCGACTGTTCGGGGCACTCTTATCATCAACCAGCTCGAGATTCGAAACCCGACCCGACCCGACCCGACTTGAATTTGAAATTTTTTTTTCGATCGACGCCTTTGCCCACTCGACTGTTCGGGGCTCTCTTATTATCACCCAGCTCGAGATTCGAACCGAGAGCGCACTTGCATTGGAAAAATAATTGTTTTTTTTTTCTGATCGATGCCTTAGCCCACTCGACGCGGTTCGGGGGCTCTCTTACTATCATCCAGCTCGAGATTTGAACTGAGAGTCAACTTGCATTGGAAAAATTTTTTTTTTCTGATCGATGCCTTAGCCCACTCGACGCGGTTCGGGGGCTCTCTTATTATCACCCAGCTCGAGATTCGAACCGAGAGCGCACTTGCATTGGAAAAATAATTTTTTTTTTCTGATCGATGCCTTAGCCCACTCGACGCGGTTCGGGGGCTCTCTTATTATCATCCAGCTCGAGATTTGAACTGAGAGTCAACTTGCATTGGAAAAAAATTTTTTTTCTGATCGATGCCTTAGCCCACTCGACGCGGTTCGGGGGCTCTCTTATTATCACCCAGCTCGAGATTCGAACCGTGCATTGGAAAAATAATTTGTTTTTCTGATCGACGCCTTAGCCCACTCGACGCGGTTCGGGGGCTCTCTTATTATCATCCAGCTCGAGATTTGAACCGAGAGTCAACTTGCATTGGAAAAATAATTTTTTTTTCTGATCGATGCCTTAGCCCACTCGACGCGGTTCGGGGGCTCTCTTATTATCACCCAGCTCGAGATTCGAACCGAGAGCCAACTTGCATTGGAAAATAAATTTTTTTCTGATCGACGCCTTAGCCCACTTGACGTGGTTCGGGGGCTCTCTTATTATCATCCAGCTCGAGATTCGAACCGAGAGTCAACTTGCATTGGAAAAATAATTTTTTTTTCTGATCGACGCCTTAGCCCACTCGACGCGGTTCGGGGGCTCTGTTATTATCACCCAGCTCTAGATTCCAAACCCGATCCGACCCGACCCGACCCGACCCGACTTGAATTCGAAATTTTTTTTTCGATCGACGGCTTTGCCCACTCGACTGTTTGGGGCTCTCTAATTATCACCCAGCTCGAGATTCGAACCGAGAGCCAACTTGCATTGGAAAAATAATTTTTTTTTCTGATCGACGCCTTAGCCCACTCGACGCGGTTCGGGGGCTCTGTTATTATCACCCAGCTCGAGATTCGAACCGTGCATTGGAAAAATAATTTGTTTTTCGCATCGACGCCTTAGCCCACTCGACGCGGTTCGGGGGCTCTCTTATTATCATCCAGCTCGAGATTTGAACTGAGAGTCAACTTGCATTGGAAAAATTTTTTTTTTCTGATCGATGCCTTAGCCCACTCGACGCGGTTCGGGGGCTCTCTTATTATCACCCAGCTCGAGATTCGAACCGTGCATTCGAAAAATAATTTGTTTTTCTGATCGACGCCTTAGCCCACTCGACGCGGTTCGGGGGTTCTCTTTTAATCACCCAGCTCGAGATTCGAACCGAGAGCCAACTTGCATTGGAAAATGATTTTTTTTCTGATCGACGCCTTAGCTGACTCGACGCGGTTCGGGGGCTCTCTTATTATCACCGAGCTCGAGATTCGAACCGAGAGCCAACTTGCATTAGAAAATGAATTTTTTTCTGATCGACGAGCCCACTCGACGCGGTTCTGGGGCTCTCTTATTATCACCCAGCAACTTGAATTTGAAAATTTTGTTTTCGATCGACGCCTTTGCCCACTCGACTGTTCGGGGCTCTCTTATTATCAACCAGCTCGAGATTCGAAACCCGACCCGACCCGACTTGAATTTGAAATTTTTTTTTTTCGATCGACGCCTTAGCCCACTCGACTGTTCGGGGCTGTCTCTCTTATTATCAACCAGCTCGAGATTCGAAACCCGACCCGACCCGACTTGAATTTAAAATATTTTTTTTTCGATCGACGCCTTTGCCCACTCGACTGTTCGGGGCTCTCTGATTATCAACCAGCTCGATATTCGAAACCTCACCCGACCCGACCCGACCCGACCCGACCCGACCCGACTTGAATTTGAAAATTTTGTTTTCGATCGACGCCTTTGCCCACTCGACTGTTCGGGGCACTCTTATCATCAACCAGCTCGAGATTCGAAACCCGACCCGACCCGACCCGACTTGAATTTGAAATTTTTTTTTCGATCGACGCCTTTGCCCACTCGACTGTTCGGGGCTCTCTTATTATCACCCAGCTCGAGATTCGAACCGAGAGCGCACTTGCATTGGAAAAATAATTGTTTTTTTTTCTGATCGATGCCTTAGCCCACTCGACGCGGTTCGGGGGCTCTCTTACTATCATCCAGCTCGAGATTTGAACTGAGAGTCAACTTGCATTGGAAAAATTTTTTTTTTCTGATCGATGCCTTAGCCCACTCGACGCGGTTCGGGGGCTCTCTTATTATCACCCAGCTCGAGATTCGAACCGAGAGCGCACTTGCATTGGAAAAATAATTTTTTTTTTCTGATCGATGCCTTAGCCCACTCGACGCGGTTCGGGGGCTCTCTTATTATCATCCAGCTCGAGATTTGAACTGAGAGTCAACTTGCATTGGAAAAAATTTTTTTTTCTGATCGATGCCTTAGCCCACTCGACGCGGTTCGGGGGCTCTCTTATTATCACCCAGCTCGAGATTCGAACCGTGCATTGGAAAAATAATTTGTTTTTCTGATCGACGCCTTAGCCCACTCGACGCGGTTCGGGGGCTCTCTTATTATCATCCAGCTCGAGATTTGAACCGAGAGTCAACTTGCATTGGAAAAATAATTTTTTTTTCTGATCGATGCCTTAGCCCACTCGACGCGGTTCGGGGGCTCTCTTATTATCACCCAGCTCGAGATTCGAACCGAGAGCCAACTTGCATTGGAAAATAAATTTTTTTCTGATCGACGCCTTAGCCCACTTGACGTGGTTCGGGGGCTCTCTTATTATCATCCAGCTCGAGATTCGAACCGAGAGTCAACTTGCATTGGAAAAATAATTTTTTTTTCTGATCGACGCCTTAGCCCACTCGACGCGGTTCGGGGGCTCTGTTATTATCACCCAGCTCTAGATTCCAAACCCGATCCGACCCGACCCGACCCGACCCGACTTGAATTCGAAATTTTTTTTTCGATCGACGGCTTTGCCCACTCGACTGTTTGGGGCTCTCTAATTATCACCCAGCTCGAGATTCGAACCGAGAGCCAACTTGCATTGGAAAAATAATTTTTTTTTCTGATCGACGCCTTAGCCCACTCGACGCGGTTCGGGGGCTCTGTTATTATCACCCAGCTCGAGATTCGAACCGTGCATTGGAAAAATAATTTGTTTTTCGCATCGACGCCTTAGCCCACTCGACGCGGTTCGGGGGCTCTCTTATTATCATCCAGCTCGAGATTTGAACTGAGAGTCAACTAGCATTGGAAAATTTTTTTTTTTCTGATCGATGCCTTAGCCCACTCGACGCGGTTCGGGGGCTCTCTTATTATCACCCAGCTCGAGATTCGAACCGTGCATTCGAAAAATAATTTGTTTTTCTGATCGACGCCTTAGCCCACTCGAC
Organism: Daphnia pulicaria; assembly: GCF_021234035.1. Lineage (NCBI taxonomy): Eukaryota > Metazoa > Arthropoda > Branchiopoda > Diplostraca > Daphniidae > Daphnia > Daphnia pulicaria. The sequence continues at coordinate 17,557,050 of NC_060916.1, read as the reverse complement.
GCGGTTCGGGGGTTCTCTTTTAATCACCCAGCTCGAGATTCGAACCGAGAGCCAACTTGCATTGGAAAATGATTTTTTTTCTGATCGACGCCTTAGCTGACTCGACGCGGTTCGGGGGCTCTCTTATTATCACCGAGCTCGAGATTCGAACCGAGAGCCAACTTGCATTAGAAAATGAATTTTTTTCTGATCGACGAGCCCACTCGACGCGGTTCTGGGGCTCTCTTATTATCACCCAGCAACTTGAATTTGAAAATTTTGTTTTCGATCGACGCCTTTGCCCACTCGACTGTTCGGGGCTCTCTTATTATCAACCAGCTCGAGATTCGAAACCCGACCCGACCCGACTTGAATTTGAAATTTTTTTTTTTCGATCGACGCCTTAGCCCACTCGACTGTTCGGGGCTGTCTCTCTTATTATCAACCAGCTCGAGATTCGAAACCCGACCCGACCCGACTTGAATTTAAAATATTTTTTTTTCGATCGACGCCTTTGCCCACTCGACTGTTCGGGGCTCTCTGATTATCAACCAGCTCGATATTCGAAACCTCACCCGACCCGACCCGACCCGACCCGACCCGACCCGACTTGAATTTGAAAATTTTGTTTTCGATCGACGCCTTTGCCCACTCGACTGTTCGGGGCACTCTTATCATCAACCAGCTCGAGATTCGAAACCCGACCCGACCCGACCCGACTTGAATTTGAAATTTTTTTTTCGATCGACGCCTTTGCCCACTCGACTGTTCGGGGCTCTCTTATTATCACCCAGCTCGAGATTCGAACCGAGAGCGCACTTGCATTGGAAAAATAATTGTTTTTTTTTCTGATCGATGCCTTAGCCCACTCGACGCGGTTCGGGGGCTCTCTTACTATCATCCAGCTCGAGATTTGAACTGAGAGTCAACTTGCATTGGAAAAATTTTTTTTTTCTGATCGATGCCTTAGCCCACTCGACGCGGTTCGGGGGCTCTCTTATTATCACCCAGCTCGAGATTCGAACCGAGAGCGCACTTGCATTGGAAAAATAATTTTTTTTTTCTGATCGATGCCTTAGCCCACTCGACGCGGTTCGGGGGCTCTCTTATTATCATCCAGCTCGAGATTTGAACTGAGAGTCAACTTGCATTGGAAAAATTTTTTTTTTCTGATCGATGCCTTAGCCCACTCGACGCGGTTCGGGGGCTCTCTTATTATCACCCAGCTCGAGATTCGAACCGTGCATTGGAAAAATAATTTGTTTTTCTGATCGACGCCTTAGCCCACTCGACGCGGTTCGGGGGCTCTCTTATTATCATCCAGCTCGAGATTTGAACCGAGAGTCAACTTGCATTGGAAAAATAATTTTTTTTTCTGATCGATGCCTTAGCCCACTCGACGCGGTTCGGGGGCTCTCTTATTATCACCCAGCTCGAGATTCGAACCGAGAGCCAACTTGCATTGGAAAATAAATTTTTTTCTGATCGACGCCTTAGCCCACTTGACGTGGTTCGGGGGCTCTCTTATTATCATCCAGCTCGAGATTCGAACCGAGAGTCAACTTGCATTGGAAAAATAATTTTTTTTTCTGATCGACGCCTTAGCCCACTCGACGCGGTTCGGGGGCTCTGTTATTATCACCCAGCTCTAGATTCCAAACCCGATCCGACCCGACCCGACCCGACCCGACTTGAATTCGAAATTTTTTTTTCGATCGACGGCTTTGCCCACTCGACTGTTTGGGGCTCTCTAATTATCACCCAGCTCGAGATTCGAACCGAGAGCCAACTTGCATTGGAAAAATAATTTTTTTTTCTGATCGACGCCTTAGCCCACTCGACGCGGTTCGGGGGCTCTGTTATTATCACCCAGCTCGAGATTCGAACCGTGCATTGGAAAAATAATTTGTTTTTCGCATCGACGCCTTAGCCCACTCGACGCGGTTCGGGGGCTCTCTTATTATCATCCAGCTCGAGATTTGAACTGAGAGTCAACTTGCATTGGAAAAATTATTTTTTTCTGATCGATGCCTTAGCCCACTCGACGCGGTTCGGGGGCTCTCTTATTATCACCCAGCTCGAGATTCGAACCGTGCATTCGAAAAATAATTTGTTTTTCTGATTCACGCCTTAGCCCACTCGACGCGGTTCGGGGGTTCTCTTTTAATCACCCAGCTCGAGATTCGAACCGAGAGCCAACTTGCATTGGAAAATGATTTTTTTTCTGATCGACGCCTTAGCCGACTCGACGCGGTTCGGGGGCTCTCTTATTATCACCGAGCTCGAGATTCGAACCGAGAGCCAACTTGCATTAGAAAATGAATTTTTTTCTGATCGACGAGCCCACTCGACGCGGTTCTGGGGCTCTCTTATTATCACCCAGCAACTTGAATTTGAAAATTTTGTTTTCGATCGACGCCTTTGCCCACTCGACTGTTCGGGGCTCTCTTATTATCAACCAGCTCGAGATTCGAAACCCGACCCGACCCGACTTGAATTTGAAATTTTTTTTTTTCGATCGACGCCTTAGCCCACTCGACTGTTCGGGGCTCTCTTATTATCACCCAGCTCGAGATTCGAACCGAGAGCGCACTTGCATTGGAAAAATAATTGTTTTTTTTCTGATCGATGCCTTAGCCCACTCGACGCGGTTCGGGGGCTCTCTTATTATCATCCAGCTCGAGATTTGAACTGAGAGTCAACTTGCATTGGAAAAAAATTTTTTTTCTGATCGATGCCTTAGCCCACTCGACGCGGTTCGGGGGCTCTCTTATTATCACCCAGCTCGAGATTCGAACCGAGAGCGCACTTGCATTGGAAAAATAATTTTTTTTTTCTGATCGATGCCTTAGCCCACTCGACGCGGTTCGGGGGCTCTCTTATTATCATCCAGCTCGAGATTTGAACTGAGAGTCAACTTGCATTGGAAAAAAATTTTTTTTCTGATCGATGCCTTAGCCCACTCGACGCGGTTCGGGGGCTCTCTTATTATCACCCAGCTCGAGATTCGAACCGTGCATTGGAAAAATAATTTGTTTTTCTGATCGACGCCTTAGCCCACTCGACGCGGTTCGGGGGCTCTCTTATTATCAACCAGCTCGAGATTCGAACCGAGAGCCAACTTGCATTGGAAAATGAATTTTTTTCTGATCGACGCCTTAGCCCACTCGACGCGGTTCGGGTGCTCTCTTATTATCACCCAGCTCGAGATTCGAACCAAGAGCCAACTTGCATTGGAAAATTAATTTTTTTTCCGATCGACGCCTTAGCCCACTCGACGCGGTTCGGGGGCTCTCTTATTATCACCGAGCTCGAGATTCGAACCGAGAGCCAACTTGCATTAGAAAATGAATTTTTTTCTGATCGACGCCTTAGCCCACTCGACGCGGTTCAGGGGCTCTCTTATTATCACCCAGCTCGAGATTCGAACCGTGCATTGGAAAAATAATTTGTTTTTCTGATCGACGCCTTAGCCCACTCGACGCGGTTCGGGGGCTCTCTTATTATCACCCAGCTCGAGATTCGAACCGAGAGCGCACTTGCATTGGAAAAATAATTTTTTTTTCTGATCGATGCCTTAGCCCACTCGACGCGGTTCGGGGGCTCTCTTATTATCATCCAGCTCGAGATTTGAACTGAGAGTCAACTTGCATTGGAAAATTTTTTTTTTCTGATCGATGCCTTAGCCCACTCGACGCGGTTCGGGGGCTCTCTTATTATCACCCAGCTCGAGATTCGAACCGTGCATTCGAAAAATAATTTGTTTTTCTGATCGACGCCTTAGCCCACTCGACGCGGTTCGGGGGCTCTCTTATTATCATCCAGCTCGAGATTTGAACCGACAGTCAACTTGCATTGGAAAAATAATTTTTTTTTCTGATCGATGCCTTAGCCCACTCGACGCGGTTCGGGGGCTCTCTTATTGCAGCTCGAGATTCGAACCGAGAGCCAACTTGCATTGGAAAATAAATTTTTTTCTGATCGACGCCTTAGCCCACTTGACGTGGTTCGGGGGCTCTCTTATTATCATCCAGCTCGAGATTCGAACCGAGAGTCAACTTGCATTGGAAAAATAATTTTTTTTTCTGATCGACGCCTTAGCCCACTCGACGCGGTTCGGGGGCTCTCTTATTATCACCCAGCTCTAGATTCCAAACCCGATCCGACCCGACCCGACCCGACCCGACTTGAATTCGAAATTTTTTTTTCGATCGACGGCTTTGCCCACTCGACTGTTCGGGGCTCTCTTATTATCACCCAGCTCGAGATTCGAACCGAGAGCCAACTTGCATTGGAAAAATAATTTTTTTTTCTGATCGACGCCTTAGCCCACTCGACGCGGTTCGGGGGCTCTGTTATTATCACCCAGCTCGAGATTCGAACCGTGCATTGGAAAAATAATTTGTTTTTCGCATCGACGCCTTAGCCCACTCGACGCGGTTCGGGGGCTCTCTTATTATCATCCAGCTCGAGATTTGAACTGAGAGTCAACTTGCATTGGAAAAATGTTTTTTTTCTGATCGATGCCTTAGCCCACTCGACGCGGTTCGGGGGCTCTCTTATTATCACCCAGCTCGAGATTCGAACCGTGCATTGGAAAAATAATTTGTTTTTCTGATCGACGCCTTAGCCCACTCGACGCGGTTCGGGGGCTCTCTTATTATCACCCAGCAACTTGAATTTGAAAATTTTGTTTTCGATCGACGCCTTTGCCCACTCGACTGTTCGGGGCTCTCTTATTATCAACCAGCTCGAGATTCGAAACCCGACCCGACCCGACTTGAATTTGAAAATTTTTTTTTCGATCGACGCCTTAGCCCACTCGACTGTTCGGGGCTCTCTTATTATCAACCAGCTCGAGATTCGAAACCCGACCCGACCCAACTTGAATTTAAAATATTTTTTTTTCGATCGACGCCTTTGCCCACTCGACTGTTCGGGGCTCTCTGATTATCAACCAGCTCGATATTCGAAACCTCACCCGACCCGACCCGACCCGACTTGAATTTGAAAATTTTGTTTTCGATCGACGCCTTTGCCCACTCGACTGTTCGGGGCACTCTTATCATCAACCAGCTCGAGATTCGAAACCCGACCCGACCCGACCCGACTTGAATTTGAAATTTTTTTTTCGATCGACGCCTTTGCCCACTCGACTGTTCGGGGCTCTCTTATTATCAACCAGCTCGAGATTCGAAACCCGACCCGACCCGACTTGAATTTGAAAAATTTTTTTTTTGATCGACGCCTTTGCCCACTCGACGCGGTTCGGGGGCTCACTTATTATCACCGAGCTCGAGATTCGAACCGAGAGCCAACTTGCATTAGAAAATGATTTTTTTTCTGATCGACGCCTTAGCCCACTCGACGCGGTTCGGGGGCTCTCTTATTATCACCCAGCTCGAGATTCGAATCGTGCATTGGAAAAATAATTTGTTTTTCTGATCGACGCCTTAGCCCACTCGACGCGGTTCGGGGGCTCTCTTATTATCACCCAGCTCGAGATTCGAACCGAGAGCCAACTTGCATTGGAAAATTAATTTTTTTCTGATCGACGCCTTAGCCCACTCGACGCGGTTCGGGGGCTCTCTTATTATCACCCAGCTCTAGATTCGAAACCCGATCCGACCCGACCAGACCCGACCCGAATTGAATTCGAAATTTTTTTTTCGATCGACGGCTTTGCCCACTCGACTGTTCGGGGCTCTCTTATTATCACCCAGCTCGAGATTCGAACCGAGAGCCAACTTGCATTGGAAAAATAATTTTTTTTTCTGATCGACGCCTTAGCCCACTCGACGCGGTTCGGGGGCTCTCTTGTTATCAACCAGCTCAAGATTCGAAACCCGACCCGACTTGAATTTGAAAATTTTTTTTTCTATCGACGCCTTAGCCTTCTCGACGCGGTTCGGGGGCTCTCTCTTATTATCACCCAGCTCGAGAATGCGAACCGAGAGCCAACTTGCATTGGAAAATGAATTTTTTTCTGATCGACGCCTTTGCCCACTCGACTGTTCGGGGCTCTCTTATTATCAACCAGCTCGAGATTCGAAACCAGACCCGACCCGACCCGACCCGACCCGACCCGACCCGACCCGACCCGACCCGACCCGACCCGACCCGACCCGACCCGACTTGAATTTGAAAATTTTGTTTTCGATCGACGCCTTTGCCCACTCGACTGTTCGGGGCTCTCTTATTATCAACCAGCTCGAGATTCGAAACCCGACCCGACCCGACCCGACCCGACCCGACTTGAATTTGAAATTTTTTTTTCGATCGACGCCTTTGCCCACTCGACTGTTCGGGGCTCTCTTATTATCAACCAGCTCGAGATTCGAACCGAGAGCCAACTTGCATTGGAAAATGAATTTTTTTCTGATCGACGCCTTAGCCCACTTTACGTGGTTCGGGGGCTCTCTTATTATCATCCAGCTCGAGATTCGAACCGAGAGTCAACTTGCATTGGAAAAATAATTTTTTTTTCTGATCGACGCCTTAGCCCACTCGACGCGGTTCGGGGGCTCTCTTATTTTCATCCAGCTCGAGATTTGAACCGAGAGTCAACTTGCATTGGAAAAATAATTTTTTTTTCTGATCGATGCCTTAGCCCACTCGACGCGGTTCGGGGGCTCTCTTATTATCACCCAGCTCGAGATTCGAACCGAGAGCTAACTTGCATTGGAAAATGATTTTTTTTCTAATCGACGCCTTAGCCCACTTGACGTGGTTCGGGGGCTCTCTTATTATCATCCAGCTCGAGATTCGAACCGAGAGTCAACTTGCATTGGAAAAAAAAAAAAATTTCTGATCGACGCCTTAGCCCACTCGACGCGGTTCGGGGGCTCTCTTATTATCACCCAGCTCGAGATTCGAACCGTGCATTGGAAAAGTTAATTTTTTTTTTTAATCGACGCCTTAGCCCACTCGACGCGGTTCGGGGGCTCTCTTATTATCACCCAGCTCGAGATTCGAACCGTGCATTGAAAAAATAATTTGTTTTTCTGATCGACGCCTTAGCCCACTCGACGCGGTTCGGGGGCTCTCTTATTATCATCCAGCTCGAGATTCGAACCGAGAGTCAACTTGCATTGGAAAAATAATTTTTTTTTCTGATCGACGCCTTAGCCCACTCGACGCGGTTCGGGGGCTCTCTTATTATCACCCAGCTCTAGATTCCAAACCCGATCTGACCCGACCCGACCCGACCCGACTTGAATTCGAAATTTTTTTTTCGATCGACGGCTTTGCCCACTCGACTGTTCGGGGCTCTCTTATTATCACCCAGCTCGAGATTCGAACCGAGAGCCAACTTGCATTAGAAAATGAATTTTTTTCTGATCGACGCCTTAGCCCACTCGACGCGGTTCAGGGGCTCTCTTATTATCACCCAGCTCGAGATTCGAACCGTGCATTGCAAAAATAATTTGTTTTTCTAATCGACGCCTTAGCCCACTCGACGCGGTTCGGGGGCTCTCTTATTATCACCCAGCTCGAGATTCGAACCGAGAGCGCACTTGCATTGGAAAAATAATTTTTTTTTCTGATCGATGCCTTAGCCCACTCGACGCGGTTCGGGGGCTCTCTTATTATCATCCAGCTCGAGATTTGAACTGAGAGTCAACTTGCATTGGAAACATTTTTTTTTTCTGATCGATGCCTTAGCCCACTCGACGCGGTTCGGGGGCTCTCTTATTATCACCCAGCTCGAGATTCGAACCGAGAGCCAACTTGCATTAGAAAATGAATTTTTTTCTGATCGACGCCTTAGCCCACCCGACGCGGTTCTGGGGCTCTCTTATTATCACCCAGCAACTTGAATTTGAAAATTTTGTTTTCGATCGACGCCTTTGCCCACTCGACTGTTCGGGGCTCTCTTATTATCAACCAGCTCGAGATTCGAAACCCGACCCGACCCGACTTGAATTTGAAAATTTTTTTTTCGATCGACGCCTTAGCCCACTCGACTGTTCGGGGCTCTCTTATTATCAACCAGCTCGAGATTCGAAACCCGACCCGACCCAACTTGAATTTAAAATATTTTTTTTTCGATCGACGCCTTTGCCCACTCGACTGTTCGGGGCTCTCTGATTATCAACCAGCTCGATATTCGAAACCTCACCCGACCCGACCCGACCCGACTTGAATTTGAAAATTTTGTTTTCGATCGACGCCTTTGCCCACTCGACTGTTCGGGGCACTCTTATCATCAACCAGCTCGAGATTCGAAACCCGACCCGACCCGACCCGACTTGAATTTGAAATTTTTTTTTCGATCGACGCCTTTGCCCACTCGACTGTTCGGGGCTCTCTTATTATCAACCAGCTCGAGATTCGAAACCCGACCCGACCCGACTTGAATTTGAAAAATTTTTTTTTTGATCGACGCCTTTGCCCACTCGACGCGGTTCGGGGGCTCACTTATTATCACCGAGCTCGAGATTCGAACCGAGAGCCAACTTGCATTAGAAAATGATTTTTTTTCTGATCGACGCCTTAGCCCACTCGACGCGGTTCGGGGGCTCTCTTATTATCACCCAGCTCGAGATTCGAATCGTGCATTGGAAAAATAATTTGTTTTTCTGATCGACGCCTTAGCCCACTCGACGCGGTTCGGGGGCTCTCTTATTATCACCCAGCTCGAGATTCGAACCGAGAGCCAACTTGCATTGGAAAATTAATTTTTTTCTGATCGACGCCTTAGCCCACTCGACGCGGTTCGGGGGCTCTCTTATTATCACCCAGCTCTAGATTCGAAACCCGATCCGACCCGACCAGACCCGACCCGAATTGAATTCGAAATTTTTTTTTCGATCGACGGCTTTGCCCACTCGACTGTTCGGGGCTCTCTTATTATCACCCAGCTCGAGATTCGAACCGAGAGCCAACTTGCATTGGAAAAATAATTTTTTTTTCTGATCGACGCCTTAGCCCACTCGACGCGGTTCGGGGGCTCTCTTGTTATCAACCAGCTCAAGATTCGAAACCCGACCCGACTTGAATTTGAAAATTTTTTTTTCTATCGACGCCTTAGCCTTCTCGACGCGGTTCGGGGGCTCTCTCTTATTATCACCCAGCTCGAGAATTCGAACCGAGAGCCAACTTGCATTGGAAAATGAATTTTTTTCTGATCGACGCCTTAGCCCACTCGACGCGGTTCGGGGGCTCTCTTATTTTCATCCAGCTCGAGATTTGAACCGAGAGTCAACTTGCATTGGAAAAATAATTTTTTTTTCTGATCGATGCCTTAGCCCACTCGACGCGGTTCGGGGGCTCTCTTATTATCACCCAGCTCGAGATTCGAACCGAGAGCTAACTTGCATTGGAAAATGATTTTTTTTCTAATCGACGCCTTAGCCCACTTGACGTGGTTCGGGGGCTCTCTTATTATCATCCAGCTCGAGATTCGAACCGAGAGTCAACTTGCATTGGAAAAAAAAAAAATTTCTGATCGACGCCTTAGCCCACTCGACGCGGTTCGGGGGCTCTCTTATTATCACCCAGCTCGAGATTCGAACCGTGCATTGGAAAAGTTAATTTTTTTTTTTAATCGACGCCTTAGCCCACTCGACGCGGTTCGGGGGCTCTCTTATTATCACCCAGCTCGAGATTCGAACCGTGCATTGAAAAAATAATTTGTTTTTCTGATCGACGCCTTAGCCCACTCGACGCGGTTCGGGGGCTCTCTTATTATCATCCAGCTCGAGATTCGAACCGAGAGTCAACTTGCATTGGAAAAATAATTTTTTTTTCTGATCGACGCCTTAGCCCACTCGACGCGGTTCGGGGGCTCTCTTATTATCACCCAGCTCTAGATTCCAAACCCGATCCGACCCGACCCGACCCGACCCGACTTGAATTCGAAATTTTTTTTTCGATCGACGGCTTTGCCCACTCGACTGTTCGGGGCTCTCTTATTATCACCCAGCTCGAGATTCGAACCGAGAGCCAACTTGCATTAGAAAATGAATTTTTTTCTGATCGACGCCTTAGCCCACTCGACGCGGTTCAGGGGCTCTCTTATTATCACCCAGCTCGAGATTCGAACCGTGCATTGCAAAAATAATTTGTTTTTCTAATCGACGCCTTAGCCCACTCGACGCGGTTCGGGGGCTCTCTTATTATCACCCAGCTCGAGATTCGAACCGAGAGCGCACTTGCATTGGAAAAATAATTTTCTTTTCTGATCGATGCCTTAGCCCACTCGACGCGGTTCGGGGGCTCTCTTATTATCATCCAGCTCGAGATTTGAACTGAGAGTCAACTTGCATTGGAAAAATTTTTTTTTTCTGATCGATGCCTTAGCCCACTCGACGCGGTTCGGGGGCTCTCTTATTATCACCCAGCTCGAGATTCGAACCTTGCATTGGAAAAATTATTTGTTTTTCTGATCGACGCCTTAGCCCACTCGACGCGGTTCGGGGGTTCTCTTATAATCACCCGGCTCGAGATTCGAACCGAGAGCCAACTTGCATTGGAAAATGAATTTTTTTCTGATCGACGCCTTAGCCGACTCGACGCGGTTCGGGGGCTCTCTTATTATCACCGAGCTCGAGATTCGAACCGAGAGCCAACTTGCATTAGAAAATGAATTTTTTTCTGATCGACGCCTTAGCCCACCCGACGCGGTTCTGGGGCTCTCTTATTATCACCCAGCAACTTGAATTTGAAAATTTTGTTTTCGATCGACGCCTTTGCCCACTCGACTGTTCGGGGCTCTCTTATTATCAACCAGCTCGAGATTCGAAACCCGACCCGACCCGACTTGAATTTGAAAATTTTTTTTTCGATCGACGCCTTAGCCCACTCGACTGTTCGGGGCTCTCTTATTATCAACCAGCTCGAGATTCGAAACCCGACCCGACCCGACTTGAATTTAAAATTTTTTTTTTCGATCGACGCCTTTGCCCACTCGACTGTTCGGGGCTCTCTGATTATCAACCAGCTCGATATTCGAAACCTCACCCGACCCGACCCGACCCGACTTGAATTTGAAAATTTTGTTTTCGATCGACGCCTTTGCCCACTCGACTGTTCGGGGCACTCTTATCATCAACCAGCTCGAGATTCGAAACCCGACCCGACCCGACCCGACTTGAATTTGAAATTTTTTTTTCGATCGACGCCTTTGCCCACTCGACTGTTCGGGGCTCTCTTATTATCAACCAGCTCGAGATGCGAAACCCGACCCGACCCGACTTGAATTTGAAAAATTTATTTTTTGATCGTCGCCTTTGCCCACTCGACTGTTCGGGACTTTCTTATTATCAACCAGCTCGAGATTCGAACCGAGTTCCAACTTGCATAGGAAAATTATTTTTTTTCCGATCGACGCCTTAGCCCACTCGACGCGGTTCGGGGGCTCTCTTATTATCACCCAGCTCGAGATTCGAACCGTGCATTGAAAAAATAATTTGTTTTTCTGATCGACGCCTTAGCCCACTCGACGCGGTTCGGGGGCTCTCTTATTATCATCCAGCTCGAGATTCGAACCGAGGGTCAACTTGCATTGGAAAAATAATTTTTTTTTCTGATCGACGCCTTAGCCCACTCGACGCGGTTCGGGGGCTCTCTTATTATCACCCAGCTCGAGATTCGAACCGAGAGCGCACTTGCATTGGAAAAATAATTTTTTTTTCTGATCGATGCCTTAGCCCACTCGACGCGGTTCGGGGGCTCTCTTATTATCATCCAGCTCGAGATTTGAACTGAGAGTCAACTTGCATTGGAAAATTTTTTTTTTTCTGATCGATGCCTTAGCCCACTCGACGCGGTTCGGGGGCTCTCTTATAATCACCCGGCTCGAGATTCGAACCGAGAGCCAACTTGCATTGGAAAATGAATTTTTGTCTGATCGACGCCTTAGCCGACTCGACGCGGTTCGGGGGCTCTCTTATTATCACCGAGCTCGAGATTCGAACCGAGAGCCAACTTGCATTAGAAAATGAATTTTTTTCTGATCGACGCCTTAGCCCACCCGACGCGGTTCTGGGGCTCTCTTATTATCACCCAGCAACTTGAATTTGAAAATTTTGTTTTCGATCGACGCCTTTGCCCACTCGACTGTTCGGGGCTCTCTTATTATCAACCAGCTCGAGATTCGAAACCCGACCCGACCCGACTTGAATTTGAAAATTTTTTTTTCGATCGACGCCTTAGCCCACTCGACTGTTCGGGGCTCTCTTATTATCAACCAGCTCGAGATTCGAAACCCGACCCGACCCGACTTGAATTTAAAATTTTTTTTTTCGATCGACGCCTTTGCCCACTCGACTGTTCGGGGCTCTCTGATTATCAACCAGCTCGATATTCGAAACCTCACCCGACCCGACCCGACCCGACTTGAATTTGAAAATTTTGTTTTCGATCGACGCCTTTGCCCACTCGACTGTTCGGGGCACTCTTATCATCAACCAGCTCGAGATTCGAAACCCGACCCGACCCGACCCGACTTGAATTTGAAATTTTTTTTTCGATCGACGCCTTTGCCCACTCGACTGTTCGGGGCTCTCTTATTATCAACCAGCTCGAGATGCGAAACCCGACCCGACCCGACTTGAATTTGAAAAATTTATTTTTTGATCGACGCCTTTGCCCACTCGACTGTTCGGGACTTTCTTATTATCAACCAGCTCGAGATTCGAACCGAGTTCCAACTTGCATAGGAAAATTATTTTTTTTCCGATCGACGCCTTAGCCCACTCGACGCGGTTCGGGGGCTCTCTTATTATCACCCAGCTCGAGATTCGAACCGTGCATTGAAAAAATAATTTGTTTTTCTGATCGACGCCTTAGCCCACTCGACGCGGTTCGGGGGCTCTCTTATTATCATCCAGCTCGAGATTCGAACCGAGGGTCAACTTGCATTGGAAAAATAATTTTTTTTTCTGATCGACGCCTTAGCCCACTCGACGCGGTTCGGGGGCTCTCTTATTATCACCCAGCTCTAGATTCCAAACCCGATCCGACCCGACCCGACCCGACCCGACCCGACTTGAATTCGAAATTTTTTTTTCGATCGACGGCTTTGCCCACTCGACTGTTCGGGGCTCTCTTATTATCACCCAGCTCGAGATTCGAACCGAGAGCCAACTTGCATTAGAAAATGAATTTTTTTCTGATCGACGCCTTAGCCCACTCGACGCGGTTCAGGGGCTCTCTTATTATCACCCAGCTCGAGATTCGAACCGTGCATTGCAAAAATAATTTGTTTTTCTGATCGACGCCTTAGCCCACTCGTCGCGGTTCGGGGGCTCTCTTATTATCACCCAGCTCGAGATTCGAACCGAGAGCGCACTTGCATTGGAAAAATAATTTTTTTTTCTGATCGATGCCTTAGCCCACTCGACGCGGTTCGGGGGCTCTCTTATTATCATCCAGCTCGAGATTTGAACTGAGAGTCAACTTGCATTGGAAAAATTTTTTTTTTCTGATCGATGCCTTAGCCCACTCGACGCGGTTCGGGGGCTCTCTTATTATCACCCAGCTCGAGATTCGAACCGTGCATTGGAAAAATAATTTGTTTTTCTGATCGACGCCTTAGCCCACTCGACGCGGTTCGGGGGTTCTCTTTTAATCACCCAGCTCGAGATTCGAACCGAGAGCCAACTTGCATTGGAAAATGATTTTTTTTCTGATCGACGCCTTAGCCGACTCGACGCGGTTCGGGGGCTCTCTTATTATCACCGAGCTCGAGATTCGAACCGAGAGCCAACTTGCATTAGAAAATGAATTTTTTTCTGATCGACGCCTTAGCCCACTCGACGCGGTTCTGGGGCTCTCTTATTATCACCCAGCAACTTGAATTTGAAAATTTTGTTTTCGATCGACGCCTTTGCCCACTCGACTGTTCGGGGCTCTCTTATTATCAACCAGCTCGAGATTCGAAACCCGACCCGACCCGACTTGAATTTGAAAAATTTTTTTTTTGATCGACGCCTTAGCCCACTCGACTGTTCGGGGCTCTCTTATTATCAACCAGCTCGAGATTCGAAACCCGACCCGACCCGACTTGAATTTAAAATTTTTTTTTTGATCGACGCCTTTGCCCACTCGACGCGGTTCGGGGTTCTCTTATTATCAACCAGCTCGAGATTCGAACCGAGAGCCAACTTGCATTGGAAAATGAATTTTTTTCTGATCGAAGCCTTAGCCCACTCGACGCGGTTCGGGTGCTCTCTTATTATCACCCAGCTCGAGATCGAACCAAGAGCCAACTTGCATTGGAAAATTAATTTTTTTCCGATCGACGCCTTAGCCCACTCGACGCGGTTCGGGGGCTCTCTTATTATCACCGAGCTCGAGATTCGAACCGAGAGCCAACTTGCATTAGAAAATGATTTTTTTTCTGATCGACGCCTTAGCCCACTCGACGCGGTTCGGGGGCTCTCTTATTATCACCCAGCTCGAGATTCGAACCGTGCATTGGAAAAATAATTTGTTTTTCTGATCGACGCCTTAGCCCACTCGACGCGGTTCGGGGGCTCTCTTGTTATCAACCAGCTCAAGATTCGAAACCCGACCCGACTTGAATTTGAAATTTTTTTTTTCTATCGACGCCTTAGCCTTCTCGACGCGGTTCGGGGGCTCTCTCTTATTATCACCCAGCTCGAGAATTCGAACCGAGAGCCAACTTGCATTGGAAAATGAATTTTTTTCTGATCGACGCCTTAGCCCACTCGACGCGGTTCGGGGGCTCTCTTATTATCGCCAAGCTCGAGATTCGAACCGAGAGCCAACTTGCATTGGAAAATGAATTTTTTTCTGATCGACGCCTTAGCCCACTTTACGTGGTTCGGGGGCTCTCTTATTATCATCCAGCTCGAGATTCGAACCGAGACTCAACTTGCATTGGAAAAATAATTTTTTTTTCTGATCGACGCCTTAGCCTTCTCGACGCGGTTCGGGGGCTCTCTCTTATTATCACCCAGCTCGAGAATTCGAACCGAGAGCCAACTTGCTTTGGAAAATGAATTTTTTTCTGATCGACGCCTTAGCCCACTCGACGCGGTTCGGGGGCTCTGTTATTATCACCCAGCTCGAGATTCGAACCGTGCATTGGAAAAATAATTTGTTTATCTAACGACGCATAAGCCCACTCGACGCGGTTCGGGGGCTCTCATATTATCACCCAGCTCGAGATTCGAACCGAGAGCGCACTTGCATTGGAAAAATTTTTTTTTTTTTTGATCGATGCCTTAGCCCACTCGACGCGGTTCGGGGGCTCTCTTATTATCATCCAGCTCGAGATTTGAACTGAGAGTCAACTTGAATTGGATTTTTTTTTTTCTGATCGATGCCTTAGCCCACTCGACGCGGTTCGGGGGCTCTCTTATTATCACCCAGCTCGAGATTCGAACCGTGCATTGGAAAAAAAATTTGTTTTTCTGATCGACGCCTTAGCCCACTCGACGCGGTTCGGGGTTCTCTTATTATCAACCAGCTCGAGATTCGAACCGAGAGCCAACTTGCATTAGAAAATGAATTTTTTTTTGATCGACGCCTTAGCCCACTCGACGCGGTTCGGGGGCTCTCTTATTATCATCCAGCTCGAGATTTGAACTGAGAGTCAACTTGCATTGGAAACATTTTTTTTTTCTGATCGAAGCCTTAGCCCACTCGACGCGGTTCGGGGGCTCTCTTATTATCACCCAGCTCGAGATTCGAACCTTGCATTGGAAAAATTATTTGTTTTTCTGATCGACGCCTTAGCCCACTCGACGCGGTTCGGGGGTTCTCTTATAATCACCCAGCTCGAGATTCGAACCGAGAGCCAACTTGCATTGGAAAATGAATTTTTTTCTGATCGACGCCTTAGCCGACTCGACGCGGTTCGGGGGCTCTCTTATTATCACCGAGCTCGAGATTCGAACCGAGAGCCAACTTGCATTAGAAAATGAATTTTTTTCTGATCGACGCCTTAGCCCACCCGACGCGGTTCTGGGGCTCTCTTATTATCACCCAGCAACTTGAATTTGAAAATTTTGTTTTCGATCGACGCCTTAGCCCACTCGACGCGGTTCAGGGGCTCTCTTATTATCACCCAGCTCGAGATTCGAACCGAGAGCCAACTTGCATTGGAAAAATAATTTTTTTTTCTGATCGATGCCTTAGCCCACTCGACGCGGTTCGGGGGCTCTCTTATTATCACCCAGCTCGAGATTCGAACCGAGAGCTAACTTGCATTGGAAAATGATTTTTTTTCTAATCGACGCCTTAGCCCACTTGACGTGGTTCGGGGGCTCTCTTATTATCATCCAGCTCGAGATTCGAACCGAGAGTCAACTTGCATTGGAAAAAAAAAAAAATTTCTGATCGACGCCTTAGCCCACTCGACGCGGTTCGGGGGCTCTCTTATTATCACCCAGCTCGAGATTCGAACCGTGCATTGGAAAAGTTAATTTTTTTTTTAAATCGACGCCTTAGCCCACTCGACGCGGTTTGGGGGCTCTCTTATTATCACCCAGCTCGAGATTCGAACCGTGCATTGAAAAAATAATTTGTTTTTCTGATCGACGCCTTAGCCCACTCGACGCGGTTCGGGGGCTCTCTTATTATCATCCAGCTCGAGATTCGAACCGAGAGTCAACTTGCATTGGAAAAATAATTTTTTTTTCTGATCGACGCCTTAGCCCATTCGACGCGGTTCGGGGGCTCTCTTATTATCACCCAGCTCTAGATTCCAAACCCGATCCGACCCGACCCGACCCGACCCGACCCGACTTGAATTCGAAATTTTTTTTTCGATCGACGGCTTTGCCCACTCGACTGTTCGGGGCTCTCTTATTATCACCCAGCTCGAGATTCGAACCGAGAGCCAACTTGCATTAGAAAATGAATTTTTTTCTGATCGACGCCTTAGCCCACTCGACGCGGTTCAGGGGCTCTCTTATTATCACCCAGCTCGAGATTCGAACCGTGCATTGCAAAAATAATTTGTTTTTCTGATCGACGCCTTAGCCCACTCGACGCGGTTTGGGGGCTCTCTTATTATCACCCAGCTCGAGATTCGAACCGTGCATTGAAAAAATAATTTGTTTTTCTGATCGACGCCTTAGCCCACTCGACGCGGTTCGGGGGCTCTCTTATTATCATCCAGCTCGAGATTCGAACCGAGAGTCAACTTGCATTGGAAAAATAATTTTTTTTTCTGATCGACGCCTTAGCTCACTCGACGCGGTTCGGGGGCTCTCTTATTATCACCCAGCTCTAGATTCCAAACCCGATCCGACCCGACCCGACCCGACCCAACCCGACTTGAATTCGAAATTTTTTTTTCGATCGACGGCTTTGCCCACTCGACTGTTCGGGGCTCTCTTATTATCACCCAGCTCGAGATTCGAACCGAGAGCCAACTTGCATTAGAAAATGAATTTTTTTCTGATCGACGCCTTAGCCCACTCGACGCGGTTCAGGGGCTCTCTTATTATCACCCAGCTCGAGATTCGAACCGTGCATTGCAAAAATAATTTGTTTTTCTGATCGACGCCTTAGCCCACTCGACGCGGTTCGGGGGCTCTCTTATTATCATCCAACTCGAGATTTGAACCGACAGTCAACTTGCATTGGAAAAATAATTTTTTTTTCTGATCGATGCCTTAGCCCACTCGACGCGGTTCGGGGGCTCTCTTATTATCACCCAGCTCGAGATTCGAACCGAGAGCCAACTTGCATTGGAAAATAAATTTTTTTCTGATCGACGCCTTAGCCCACTTGACGTGGTTCGGGGGCTCTCTTATTATCATCCAGCTCGAGATTCGAACCGAGAGTCAACTTGCATTGGAAAAATAATTTTTTTTTCTGATCGACGCCTTAGCCCACTCGACGCGGTTCGGGGGCTCTCTTATTATCACCCAGCTCTAGATTCCAAACCCGATCCGACCCGACCCGACCCGACCCGACTTGAATTCGAAATTTTTTTTTCGATCGACGGCTTTGCCCACTCGACTGTTCGGGGCTCTCTTATTATCACCCAGCTCGAGATTCGAACCGAGAGCCAACTTGCATTGGAAAAATAATTTTTTTTTCTGATCGACGCCTTAGCCCACTCGACGCGGTTCGGGGGCTCTGTTATTATCACCCAGCTCGAGATTCGAACCGTGCATTGGAAAAATAATTTGTTTTTCGCATCGACGCCTTAGCCCACTCGACGCGGTTCGGGGGCTCTCTTATTATCATCCAGCTCGAGATTTGAACTGAGAGTCAACTTGCATTGGAAAAATGTTTTTTTTCTGATCGATGCCTTAGCCCACTCGACGCGGTTCGGGGGCTCTCTTATTATCACCCAGCTCGAGATTCGAACCGTGCATTGGAAAAATAATTTGTTTTTCTGATCGACGCCTTAGCCCACTCGACGCGGTTCGGGGGTTCTCTTATAATCACCCAGCTCGAGATTCGAACCGAGAGCCAACTTGCATTGGAAAATGAATTTTTTTCTGATCGACGCCTTAGCCGACTCGACGCGGTTCGGGGGCTCTCTTATTATCACCGAGCTCGAGATTCGAACCGAGAGCCAACTTGCATTAGAAAATGAATTTTTTTCTGATCGACGCCTTAGCCCACCCGACGCGGTTCTGGGGCTCTCTTATTATCACCCAGCAACTTGAATTTGAAAATTTTGTTTTCGATCGACGCCTTTGCCCACTCGACTGTTCGGGGCTCTCTTATTATCAACCAGCTCGAGATTCGAAACCCGACCCGACCCGACTTGAATTTGAAAATTTTTTTTTTCGATCGACGCCTTAGCCCACTCGACTGTTCGGGGCTCTCTTATTATCAACCAGCTCGAGATTCGAAACCCGACCCGACCCAACTTGAATTTAAAATATTTTTTTTTCGATCGACGCCTTTGCCCACTCGACTGTTCGGGGCTCTCTGATTATCAACCAGCTCGATATTCGAAACCTCACCCGACCCGACCCGACCCGACTTGAATTTGAAAATTTTGTTTTCGATCGACGCCTTTGCCCACTCGACTGTTCGGGGCACTCTTATCATCAACCAGCTCGAGATTCGAAACCCGACCCGACCCGACCCGACTTGAATTTGAAATTTTTTTTTCGATCGACGCCTTTGCCCACTCGACTGTTCGGGGCTCTCTTATTATCAACCAGCTCGAGATTCGAAACCCGACCCGACCCGACTTGAATTTGAAAAATTTTTTTTTTGATCGACGCCTTTGCCCACTCGACGCGGTTCGGGGGCTCACTTATTATCACCGAGCTCGAGATTCGAACCGAGAGCCAACTTGCATTAGAAAATGATTTTTTTTCTGATCGACGCCTTAGCCCACTCGACGCGGTTCGGGGGCTCTCTTATTATCACCCAGCTCGAGATTCGAATCGTGCATTGGAAAAATAATTTGTTTTTCTGATCGACGCCTCAGCCCACTCGACGCGGTTCGGGGGCTCTCTTATTATCACCCAGCTCGAGATTCGAACCGAGAGCCAACTTGCATTGGAAAATTAATTTTTTTCTGATCGACGCCTTAGCCCACTCGACGCGGTTCGGGGGCTCTCTTATTATCACCCAGCTCTAGATTCGAAACCCGATCCGACCCGACCAGACCCGACCCGAATTGAATTCGAAATTTTTTTTTCGATCGACGGCTTTGCCCACTCGACTGTTCGGGGCTCTCTTATTATCACCCAGCTCGAGATTCGAACCGAGAGCCAACTTGCATTGGAAAAATAATTTTTTTTTCTGATCGACGCCTTAGCCCACTCGACGCGGTTCGGGGGCTCTCTTGTTATCAACCAGCTCAAGATTCGAAACCCGACCCGACTTGAATTTGAAAATTTTTTTTTCTATCGACGCCTTAGCCTTCTCGACGCGGTTCGGGGGCTCTCTCTTATTATCACCCAGCTCGAGAATTCGAACCGAGAGCCAACTTGCATTGGAAAATGAATTTTTTTCTGATCGACGCCTTAGCCCACTCGACGCGGTTCGGGGGCTCTCTTATTATCACCAAGCTCGAGATTCGAACCGAGAGCCAACTTGCATTGGAAAATGATTTTTTTTCTGATCGAAGCCTTTGCCCACTCGACTGTTCGGGGCTCTCTTATTATCAACCAGCTCGAGATTCGAAACCAGACCCGACCCGACCCGACCCGACCCGACCCGACCCGACCCGACTTGAATTTGAAAATTTTGTTTTCGATCGACGCCTTTGCCCACTCGACTGTTCGGGGCTCTCTTATTATCAACCAGCTCGAGATTCGAAACCCGACCCGACCCGACCCGACCCGACCCGACTTGAATTTGAAATTTTTTTTTCGATCGACGCCTTTGCCCACTCGACTGTTCGGGGCTCTCTTATTATCAACCAGCTCGATATTCGAACCGAGAGCCAACTTGCATTGGAAAATGAATTTTTTTCTGATCGACGCCTTAGCCCACTTTACGTGGTTCGGGGGCTCTCTTATTATCATCCAGCTCGAGATTCGAACCGAGAGTCAACTTGCATTGGAAAAATAATTTTTTTTTCTGATCGACGCCTTAGCCCACTCGACGCGGTTCGGGGGCTCTCTTATTTTCATCCAGCTCGAGATTTGAACCGAGAGTCAACTTGCATTGGAAAAATAATTTTTTTTTCTGATCGATGCCTTAGCCCACTCGACGCGGTTCGGGGGCTCTCTTATTATCACCCAGCTCGAGATTCGAACCGAGAGCTAACTTGCATTGGAAAATGATTTTTTTTCTAATCGACGCCTTAGCCCACTTGACGTGGTTCGGGGGCTCTCTTATTATCATCCAGCTCGAGATTCGAACCGAGAGTCAACTTGCATTGGAAAAAAAAAAAAATTTCTGATCGACGCCTTAGCCCACTCGACGCGGTTCGGGGGCTCTCTTATTATCACCCAGCTCGAGATTCGAACCGTGCATTGGAAAAGTTAATTTTTTTTTTAATCGACGCCTTAGCCCACTCGACGCGGTTCGGGGGCTCTCTTATTATCACCCAGCTCGAGATTCGAACCGTGCATTGAAAAAATAATTTGTTTTTCTGATCGACGCCTTAGCCCACTCGACGCGGTTCGGGGGCTCTCTTATTATCATCCAGCTCGAGATTCGAACCGAGAGTCAACTTGCATTGGAAAAATAATTTTTTTTTCTGATCGACGCCTTAGCCCACTCGACGCGGTTCGAGGGCTCTCTTATTATCACCCAGCTCTAGATTCCAAACCCGATCCGACCCGACCCGACCCGACCCGACTTGAATTCGAAATTTTTTTTTCGATCGACGGCTTTGCCCACTCGACTGTTCGGGGCTCTCTTATTATCACCCAGCTCGAGATTCGAACCGAGAGCCAACTTGCATTAGAAAATGAATTTTTTTCTGATCGACGCCTTAGCCCACTCGACGCGGTTCAGGGGCTCTCTTATTATCACCCAGCTCGAGATTCGAACCGTGCATTGCAAAAATAATTTGTTTTTCTAATCGACGCCTTAGCCCACTCGACGCGGTTCGGGGGCTCTCTTATTATCACCCAGCTCGAGATTCGAACCGAGAGCGCACTTGCATTGGAAAAATAATTTTTTTTTCTGATCGACGCCTTAGCCCACTCGACGCGGTTCGGGGGTTCTCTTATAATCACCCAGCTCGAGATTCGAACCGAGAGCCAACTTGCATTGGAAAATGAATTTTTTTCTGATCGACGCCTTAGCCCACTCGACGCGGTTCGGGGGCTCTCTTATTATCATCCAGCTCGAGATTCGAACCGAGAGTCAACTTGCATTGGAAAAATAATTTTTTTTTCTGATCGACGCCTTAGCCCACTCGACGCGGTTCGGGGGCTCTCTTATTATCACCCAGCTCTAGATTCGAAACCCATTCCGACCCGACCCGACCCGACTTGAATTCGAAATTTTTTTTTCGATCGACGGCTTTGCCCACTCGACGCGGTTCGGGGGCTCTCTTATTATCACCCAGCTCTAGATTCGAAACCCATTCCGACCCGACCCGACCCGACCCGACTTGAATTCGAAATTTTTTTTTCGATCGACGGCTTTGCCCACTCGACTGTTCGGGGCTCTCTTATTATCACCCAGCTCGAGATTCGAACCGAGAGCCAACTTGCATTGGAAAATGAATTTTTTTCTGATCGACGCCTTAGCCCACTCGACGCGGTTCGGGGGCTCTCTTATTATCACCCAGCTCGAGATTCGAACCGAGAGCCAACTTGCATTGGAAAATGAATTTTTTTCTGATCGACGCCTTAGTCCACTTGACGTGGTTCGGGGGCTCTCTTATTATCATCCAGCTCGAGATTCGAACCGAGAGTCAACTTGCATTGGAAAAATAATTTTTTTTTCTGATCGACGCCTTAGCCCACTCGACGCGGTTCGGGTGCTCTCCTGTTATCACCCAGCTCTAGATTCGAAACCCGATCCGACCCGACCCGACTTGAATTCGAAATTTTTTTTTCGATCGACGGCTTTGCCCATTCGACTGTTCGGGGCTCTCTTTTTATCACCCAGCTCGAGATTCGAACCGAGAGTCAACTTGCATTGGAAAAATTTTTTTTTTTCTGATCGATGCCTTAGCCCACTCGACGCGGTTCGGGGGCTCTCTTATTATCACCCAGCTCGAGATTCGAACCGAGAGCGCACTTGCATTGGAAAAATAATTTTTTTTTCTGATCGATGCCTTAGCCCACTCGACGCGGTTCGGGGGCTCTCTTGTTATCAACCAGCTCAAGATTCGAAACCCGACACGACTTGAATTTGAAATTTTTTTTTTCTATCGACGCCTTAGCCTTCTCGACGCGGTTCGGGGGCTCTCTTATTATCATCCAGCTCGAGATTCGAACCGAGAGTCAACTTGCATTGGAAAAATAATTTTTTTTTCTGATCGACGCCTTAGCCCACTCGACGCGGTTCGGGGGCTCTCTTATTATCACCCAGCTCTAGA
This sequence comes from Daphnia pulicaria, assembly GCF_021234035.1. Taxonomy (NCBI): domain Eukaryota; kingdom Metazoa; phylum Arthropoda; class Branchiopoda; order Diplostraca; family Daphniidae; genus Daphnia; species Daphnia pulicaria. The sequence goes on along the minus strand of NC_060916.1, from coordinate 17,534,162 downwards.
TTCGAACCGAGAGCCAACTTGCATTGGAAAATGAATTTTTTTCTGATCGACGCCTTAGCCCACTCGACGCGGTTCTGGGGCTCTCTTATTATCACCCAGCAACTTGAATTTGAAAATTTTGTTTTCGATCGACGCCATTGCCCACTCGACTGTTCGGGGCTCTGTTATTATCAACCAGCTCGAGATTAGAAACCCGACCCGACCCGACTTGAATTTAAAATTTTTTTTTTCGATCGACGCCTTTGCCCATTCGACTGTTCGGGGCTCTCTGATTATCAACCAGCTCGATATTCGAAACCTCACCCGACCCTACCCGACCCGACTTGAATTTGAAAATTTTGTTTTCGATCGACGCCTTTGCCCACTCGACTGTTCGGGGCACTCTTATCATCAACCAGCTCGAGATTCGAAACCCGACCCGACCCGACCCGACTTGAATTTGAATTTTTTTTTTCGATCGACGCTTTAGCCCACTCGACTGTTCGGGGCTGTCTCTCTTATTATCAACCAGCTCGAGATTCGAAACCCGACCCGACCCGACCCGACTTGAATTTAAAATTTTTTTTTTCGATCGACGCCTTTGCCCACTCGACTGTTCGGGGCTCTCTGATTATCAACCAGCTCGATATTCGAAACCTCACCCGACCGAACCCGACCCGACTTGAATTTGAAAATTTTGTTTTCGATCGACGCCTTTGCCCACTCGACTGTTCGGGGCTCTCTTATTATCACCCAGCTCGAGATTCGAATTGTGCATTGGAAAAATAATTTGTTTTTCTGATCGACGCCTTAGCCCACTCGACGCGGTTCGGGGGCTCTCTTATTATCACCCAGCTCGAGATTCGAAACCCGACCCGACTTGAATTTGAAATTTTTTTTTTCTATCGACGCCTTAGCCCACTCGACGCGGTTCGGGGGCTCTCTTATTATCACCCAGCTCGAGATTCGAACCGAGAGCCAACTTGCATTGGAAAATGAATTTTTTTCTGATCGACGCCTTAGCCCACTCGACGCGGTTCGGGGGCTCTCTTGTTATCAACCAGCTCAAGATTCGAAACCCGACCCGACTTGAATTTGAAATTTTTTTTTTCTATCGACGCCTTAGCCTTCTCGACGCGGTTCGGGGGCTCTCTCTTATTATCACCCAGCTCGAGAATTCGAACCGAGAGCCAACTTGCATTGGAAAATGAATTTTTTTCTGATCGACGCCTTAGCCCACTCGACGCGGTTCGGGGGCTCTGTTATTATCACCCAGCTCGAGATTCGAACCGTGCATTGGAAAAATAATTTGTTTTTCTGATCGACGCCTTAGCCCACTCGACGCGGTTCGGGGGCTCTCTTATTATCACCCAGCTCGAGATTTGAACCGAGAGTCAACTTGCATTGGAAAAATAATTTTTTTTTCTGATCGACGCCTTAGCCCACTCGACGCGGTTCGGGGGCTCTCTTATTATCACCCAGCTCTAGATTCGAAACCCGATCCGACCCGACCCGACCCGACCCGACTTGAATTCGAAATTTTTTTTTCGATCGACGGCTTTGCCCACTCGACTGTTCGGGGCTCTCTTATTATCACCCAGCTCTAGATTCGAACCGAGAGCCAACTTGCATTGGAAAATGAATTTTTTTCTGATCGACGCCTTAGCCCACTCGACGCGGTTCGGGGGCTCTCTTGTTATCAACCAGCTCAAGATTCGAAACCCGACCCGACTTGAATTTGAAATTTTTTTTTTCTATCGACGCCTTAGCCTTCTCGACGCGGTTCGGGGGCTCTCTCTTATTATCACCCAGCTCGAGAATTCGAACCGAGAGCCAACTTGCATTGGAAAATGAATTTTTTTATGATCGACGCCTTAGCCCACTCGACGCGGTTCGGGGGCTCTGTTATTATCACCCAGCTCGAGATTCGAACCGTGCATTGGAAAAATAATTTGTTTTTCTGATCGACGCCTTAGCCCACTCGACGCGGTTCGGGGGCTCTCTTATTATCACCCAGCTCGAGATTCGAACCGAGAGCGCACTTGCATTGGAAAAATAATTTTTTTTTCTGATCGATGCCTTAGCCCACTCGACGCGGTTCGGGGGCTCTCTTGTTATCAACCAGCTCAAGATTCGAAACCCGACCCGACTTGAATTTGAAATTTTTTTTTTCTATCGACGCCTTAGCCTTCTCGACGCGGTTTGGGGGTTCTCTTATTATCACCGAGCTCGAGATTCGAACCGAGAGCCAACTTGCATTAGAAAATGAATTTTTTTCTGATCGACGCCTTAGCCCACTCGACGCGGTTCAGGGGCTCTCTTATTATCACCCAGCTCGAGATTCGAACCGTGCATTGGAAAAATAATTTGTTTTTCTGATCGACGCCTTAGCCCACTCGACGCGGTTCGGGGGCTCTCTTATTATCACCGAGCTCGAGATTCGAACCGAGAGCCAACTTGCATTAGAAAATGAATTTTTTTCTGATGGACGCCTTAGCCCACTCGACGCGGTTCAGGGGCTCTCTTATTATCACCCAGCTCTAGATCCGAAACCCGACCCGACCCGACCCGACTTGAATTCGAAATTTTTTTTTCGATCGACGCCTTTGCCCACTCGACTGTTCGGGGCTCTCTTATTATCAACCAGCTCGAGATTCAAAACCCGACCCGACCCGACTTGAATTTGAAAATTTTGTTTTCGATCGACGCCTTTGCCCACTCGACTGTTCGGGGCACTCTTATCATCAACCAGCTCGAGATTCGAAACCCGACCCGACCCGACCCGACTTGAATTCGAAATTTTTTTTTCGATCGACGCCTTTGCCCACTCGACTGTTCGGGGCTCTCTTATTATCAACCAGCTCGAGATTCGAAACCCGACCCGACCCGACTTGAATTTGAAAATTTTTTTTTTGATCGACGCCTTTGCCCACTCGACTGTTCGGGACTCTCTTATTATCAACCAGCTCGAGATTCGAACCGAGTTCCAACTTGCATTGGAAAATTAATTTTTTTTCCGATCGAAGCCTTAGCCCACTCGACGCGGTTCGGGGGCTCACTTATTATCACCGAGCTCGAGATTCGAACCGAGAGCCAATTTGCATTAGAAAATGAATTTTTTTCTGATCGACGCCTTAGCCCACTCGACGCGGTTCGGGGGCTCTCTTATTATCACCCAGCTCGAGATTCGAACCGTGCATTGGAAAAATAATTTGTTTTTCTGATCGACGCCTTAGCCCACTCGACGCGGTTCGGGGTTCTCTTATTATCAACCAGCTCGACATTCGAACCGAGAGCCAACTTGCATTGGAAAATGAATTTTTTTCTGATCGAAGCCTTAGCCCACTCGACGCGGTTCGGGTGCTCTCTTATTATCACCCAGCTCGAGATTTGAACCAAGAGCCAACTTGCATTGGAAAATTAATTTTTTTCCGATCGACGCCTTAGCCCACTCGACGCGGTTCGGGGGCTCGCTTATTATCACCGAGCTCGAGATTCGAACCGAGAGCCAACTTGCATTAGAAAATGAATTTTTTTCTGATCGACGCCTTAGCCCACTCGACGCGGTTCGGGGGCTCTCTTATTATCACCGAGCTCGAGATTCGAACCGAGAGCCAACTTGCATTAGAAAATGAATTTTTTTCTGATGGACGCCTTAGCCCACTCGACGCGGTTCAGGGGCTCTCTTATTATCACCCAGCTCTAGATCTGAAACCCGACCCGACCCGACCCGACTTGAATTCGAAATTTTTTTTTCGATCGACGCCTTTGCCCACTCGACTGTTCGGGGCTCTCTTATTATCAACCAGCTCGAGATTCAAAACCCGACCTGACCCGACTTGAATTTGAAAATTTTGTTTTCGATCGACGCCTTTGCCCACTCGACTGTTCGGGGCTCTCTTATTATCAACCAGCTCGAGATTTGAAACCCGACCCGACCCGACTTGAATTTGAAAATTTTTTGTTTTGATCGACGCCTTTGCCCACTCAACTGTTCGGGACTCTCTTATTATCAACCAGCTCGAGATTCGAACCGAGTTCCAACTTGCATTGGAAAATTAATTTTTTTTCCGATCGAAGCCTTAGCCCACTCGACGCGGTTCGGGGGCTCGATTATTATCACCGAGCTCGAGATTCGAACCGAGAGCCAACTTGCATTAGAAAATGAATTTTTTTCTGATCGACGCCTTAGCCCACTCGACGCGGTTCGGGGGCTCTCTTATTATCACCCAGCTCGAGATTCGAACCGTGCATTGGAAAAATAATTTGTTTTTCTGATCGACGCCTTAGCCCACTCGACGCGGTTCGGGGGCTCTCTTATTATCACCCAGCTCGAGATTTGAACCGAGAGCGAACTTGCATTGGAAAATGAATTTTTTTTATGATCGACGCCTTAGCCCAGTCGACGCGCTTCGGGGGCTCTCTTATTATCACCCAGCTCGAGATTCGAACCGAGAGCCAACTTGCTTTGGAAAATGAATTTTTTTCTGATCAACGCCTTAGCCCACTCGACGCGGTTCGGGGGCTCTCTTATTATCACCCAGCTCGAGATTCGAAACCCGATCCGACCCGACCCGACCCGACCCAACCCGACTTGAATTCGAAATTTTTTTTTCGATCGACGCCTTTGCCCTCTCGACTGTTCGGGGCTCTCTTATTATCACCCAGCTCGAGATTCGAACCGAGAGCCAACTTGCATTGGAAAATGAATTTTTTTCTGATCGACGCCTTAGCCCACTCGACGCGGTTCGGGGGCTCTCTTATTATCACCCAGCTCGAGATTCGAACCGTGCATTGGAAAAATAGTTTGTTTTTCTGATCGACGACTTAGACCACTCGACGCGGTTCGGGGGCTCTCTTATTATCACCCAGCTCGAGATTCGAACCGTGCATTGGAAAAATAATTTGTTTTTCTGATCGACGACTTAGACCACTCGACGCGGTTCGGGGGCTCTCTTATTATCATCCAGGTCGAGATTTTAACTGAGAGTCAACTTGCATTGGAAAAATAATTTTTTTTTTCTGATCGATGCCTTAGCCCACTCGACGCGGTTCGGGGGCTCTCTTATTATCATCCAGCTCGAGATTTGAACTGAGAGTCAACTTGCATTGGAAAAAAAAAAATTTTCTGATCGATGCGGTCGAGGCGCCCACTCGACGCGGTTCGGGGTTCTCTTATTATCAACCAGCTCGAGATTCGAACCGAGAGCCAACTTGCATTAGAAAATGAATTTTTTTCTGATCGACGCCTTAGCCCACTCGACGCGGTTCGGGGGCTCTCTTATTATCACCCAGCTCGAGATTCGAACCGTGCATTGGAAAAATAATTTGTTTTTCTGATCGACGACTTAGACCACTCGACGCGGTTCGGGGGCTCTCTTATTATCACCCAGCTCGAGATTCGAACCGAGAGCGCACTTGCATTGGAAAAATAATTTTTTTTTCTGATCGATGCCTTAGCCCACTCGACGAGGTTCGGGGGCTCTCTTATTATCACCCAGCTCGAGATTTGAACCGTGCATTGGAAAAATAATTTGTTTTTCTGATCGACGCCTTAGCCCACTCGACGCGGTTCGGGGTTCTCTTATTATCAACCAGCTCGAGATTCGAACCGAGAGCCAACTTGCATTGGAAAATGAATTTTTTTCTGATCGACGCCTTAGCCCACTCGACGCGGTTAGGGTGCTCTCTTATTATCACCCAGCTCGAGATTCGAACCAAGAGCCAACTTGCATTGGAAAATTAATTTTTTTCCGATCGACGCCTTAGCCCACTCGACGCGGTTCGGGGGCTCTCTTATTATCACCGAGCTCGAGATTCGAACCGAGAGCCAACTTGCATTAGAAAATGAATTTTTTTCTGATCGACGCCTTAGCCCACTCGACGCGGTTCAGGGGCTCTCTTATTATCACCCAGCTCGAGATTCGAACCGTGCATTGGAAAAATAATTTGTTTTTCTGATCGACGACTTAGCCCACTCGACGCGGTTCGGGGGCTCTCTTATTATCACCGAGCTCGAGATTCGAACCGAGAGCCAACTTGCATTAGAAAATGAATTTTTTTCTGATCGACGCCTTAGCCCACTCGACGAGGTTCAGGGGCTCTCTTATTATCACCCAGCTCGAGATTCGAACCGTGCATTGGAAAAATAATTTGTTTTTCTGATCGACGCCTTAGCCGACTTGACGTGGTTCGGGGGCTCTCTTATTATCATCCAGCTCGAGATTCGAACCGAGAGTCAACTTGCATTGGAAAAATAATTTTTTTTTCTGATCGACGCCTTAGCCCACTCGACGCGGTTCGGGGGCTCTCTTATTATCACCCAGCTCTAGATTCGAAACCCATTCCGACCCGACCCGACCCGACTTGAATTCGAAATTTTTTTTTCGATCGACGGCTTTGCCCACTCGACGCGGTTCGGGGGCTCTCTTATTATCACCCAGCTCTAGATTCGAAACCCATTCCGACCCGACCCGACCCGACCCGACTTGAATTCGAAATTTTTTTTTCGATCGACGGCTTTGCCCACTCGACTGTTCGGGGCTCTCTTATTATCACCCAGCTCGAGATTCGAACCGAGAGCCAACTTGCATTGGAAAATGAATTTTTTTCTGATCGACGCCTTAGCCCACTCGACGCGGTTCGGGGGCTCTCTTATTATCACCCAGCTCGAGATTCGAACCGAGAGCCAACTTGCATTGGAAAATGAATTTTTTTCTGATCGACGCCTTAGCCCACTTGACGTGGTTCGGGGGCTCTCTTATTATCATCCAGCTCGAGATTCGAACCGAGAGTCAACTTGCATTGGAAAAATAATTTTTTTTTCTGATCGACGCCTTAGCCCACTCGACGCGGTTCGGGTGCTCTCCTGTTATCACCCAGCTCTAGATTCGAAACCCGATCCGACCCGACCCGACTTGAATTCGAAATTTTTTTTTCGATCGACGGCTTTGCCCATTCGACTGTTCGGGGCTCTCTTATTATCACCCAGCTCGAGATTCGAACCGAGAGTCAACTTGCATTGGAAAAATTTTTTTTTTTCTGATCGATGCCTTAGCCCACTCGACGCGGTTCGGGGGCTCTCTTATTATCACCCAGCTCGAGATTCGAACCGAGAGCGCACTTGCATTGGAAAAATAATTTTTTTTTCTGATCGATGCCTTAGCCCACTCGACGCGGTTCGGGGGCTCTCTTGTTATCAACCAGCTCAAGATTCGAAACCCGACACGACTTGAATTTGAAATTTTTTTTTTCTATCGACGCCTTAGCCTTCTCGACGCGGTTCGGGGGCTCTCTTATTATCATCCAGCTCGAGATTCGAACCGAGAGTCAACTTGCATTGGAAAAATAATTTTTTTTTCTGATCGACGCCTTAGCCCACTCGACGCGGTTCGGGGGCTCTCTTATTATCACCCAGCTCTAGATTCGAACCGAGAGCCAACTTGCATTGGAAAATGAATTTTTTTCTGATCGACGCCTTAGCCCACTCGACGCGGTTCTGGGGCTCTCTTATTATCACCCAGCAACTTGAATTTGAAAATTTTGTTTTCGATCGACGCTTTAGCCCACTCGACTGTTCGGGGCTGTCTCTCTTATTATCAACCAGCTCGAGATTCGAAACCCGACCCGACCCGACCCGACTTGAATTTAAAATTTTTTTTTTCGATCGACGCCTTTGCCCACTCGACTGTTCGGGGCTCTCTGATTATCAACCAGCTCGATATTCGAAACCTCACCCGACCGAACCCGACCCGACTTGAATTTGAAAATTTTGTTTTCGATCGACGCCTTTGCCCACTCGACTGTTCGGGGCTCTCTTATTATCACCCAGCTCGAGATTCGAATTGTGCATTGGAAAAATAATTTGTTTTTCTGATCGACGCCTTAGCCCACTCGACGCGGTTCGGGGGCTCTCTTATTATCAACCAGCTCGAGATTCGAAACCCGACCCGACTTGAATTTGAAATTTTTTTTTTCTATCGACGCCTTAGCCTTCTCGACGCGGTTCGGGGGCTCTCTCTTATTATAACCCAGCTCGAGAATTCGAACCGAGAGCCAACTTGCATTGGAAAATGAATTTTTTTCTGATCGACGCCCTAGCCCACTCGACGCGGTTCGGGGGCTCTGTTATTATCACCCAGCTCGAGATTCGAACCGTGCATTGGAAAAATAATTTGTTTTTCTGATCGACGCCTTAGCCCACTCGACGCGGTTCGGGGGCTCTCTTATTATCACCCAGCTCGAGATTCGAACCGAGAGCGCACTTGCATTGGAAAAATAATTTTTTTTTCTGATCGATGCCTTAGCCCACTCGACGCGGTTCGGGGGCTCTCTTGTTATCAACCAGCTCAAGATTCGAAACCCGACCCGACTTGAATTTGAAATTTTTTTTTTCTATCGACGCCTTAGCCTTCTCGACGCGGTTCGGGGGCTCTCTTATTATCACCGAGCTCGAGATTCGAACCGAGAGCCAACTTGCATTAGAAAATGAATTTTTTTCTGATCGACGCCTTAGCCCACTCGACGCGGTTCAGGGGCTCTCTTATTATCACCCAGCTCGAGATTCGAACCGTGCATTGGAAAAATAATTTGTTTTTCTGATCGACGCCTTAGCCCACTCGACGCGGTTCGGGGGCTCTCTTATTATCACCGAGCTCGAGATTCGAACCGAGAGCCAACTTGCATTAGAAAATGAATTTTTTTCTGATGGACGCCTTAGCCCACTCGACGCGGTTCAGGGGCTCTCTTATTATCACCCAGCTCTAGATCCGAAACCCGACCCGACCCGACCCGACTTGAATTCGAAATTTTTTTTTCGATCGACGCCTTTGCCCACTCGACTGTTCGGGGCTCTCTTATTATCAACCAGCTCGAGATTCAAAACCCGACCCGACCCGACTTGAATTTGAAAATTTTGTTTTCGATCGACGCCTTTGCCCACTCGACTGTTCGGGGCACTCTTATCATCAACCAGCTCGAGATTCGAAACCCGACCCGACCCGACCCGACTTGAATTCGAAATTTTTTTTTCGATCGACGCCTTTGCCCACTCGACTGTTCGGGGCTCTCTTATTATCAACCAGCTCGAGATTCGAAACCCGACCCGACCCGACTTGAATTTGAAAATTTTTTTTTTGATCGACGCCTTTGCCCACTCGACTGTTCGGGACTCTCTTATTATCAACCAGCTCGAGATTCGAACCGAGTTCCAACTTGCATTGGAAAATTAATTTTTTTTCCGATCGAAGCCTTAGCCCACTCGACGCGGTTCGGGGGCTCACTTATTATCACCGAGCTCGAGATTCGAACCGAGAGCCAATTTGCATTAGAAAATGAATTTTTTTCTGATCGACGCCTTAGCCCACTCGACGCGGTTCGGGGGCTCTCTTATTATCACCCAGCTCGAGATTCGAACCGTGCATTGGAAAAATAATTTGTTTTTCTGATCGACGCCTTAGCCCACTCGACGCGGTTCGGGGTTCTCTTATTATCAACCAGCTCGACATTCGAACCGAGAGCCAACTTGCATTGGAAAATGAATTTTTTTCTGATCGAAGCCTTAGCCCACTCGACGCGGTTCGGGTGCTCTCTTATTATCACCCAGCTCGAGATTTGAACCAAGAGCCAACTTGCATTGGAAAATTAATTTTTTTCCGATCGACGCCTTAGCCCACTCGACGCGGTTCGGGGGCTCGCTTATTATCACCGAGCTCGAGATTCGAACCGAGAGCCAACTTGCATTAGAAAATGAATTTTTTTCTGATCGACGCCTTAGCCCACTCGACGCGGTTCGGGGGCTCTCTTATTATCACCGAGCTCGAGATTCGAACCGAGAGCCAACTTGCATTAGAAAATGAATTTTTTTCTGATGGACGCCTTAGCCCACTCGACGCGGTTCAGGGGCTCTCTTATTATCACCCAGCTCTAGATCTGAAACCCGACCCGACCCGACCCGACTTGAATTCGAAATTTTTTTTTCGATCGACGCCTTTGCCCACTCGACTGTTCGGGGCTCTCTTATTATCAACCAGCTCGAGATTCAAAACCCGACCCGACCCGACTTGAATTTGAAAATTTTGTTTTCGATCGACGCCTTTGCCCACTCGACTGTTCGGGGCTCTCTTATTATCAACCAGCTCGAGATTTGAAACCCGACCCGACCCGACTTGAATTCGAAATTTTTTTTTCGATCGACGCCTTTGCCCACTCGACTGTTCGGGGCTCTCTTATTATCAACCAGCTCGAGATTCAAAACCCGACCCGACCCGACTTGAATTTGAAAATTTTGTTTTCGATCGACGCCTTTGCCCACTCGACTGTTCGGGGCTCTCTTATTATCAACCAGCTCGAGATTTGAAACCCGACCCGACCCGACTTGAATTTGAAAATTTTTTTTTTTGATCGACGCCTTTGCCCACTCAACTGTTCGGGACTCTCTTATTATCAACCAGCTCGAGATTCGAACCGAGTTCCAACTTGCATTGGAAAATTAATTTTTTTTCCGATCGAAGCCTTAGCCCACTCGACGCGGTTCGGGGGCTCGATTATTATCACCGAGCTCGAGATTCGAACCGAGAGCCAACTTGCATTAGAAAATGAATTTTTTTCTGATCGACGCCTTAGCCCACTCGACGCGGTTCGGGGGCTCTCTTATTATCACCCAGCTCGAGATTCGAACCGTGCATTGGAAAAATAATTTGTTTTTCTGATCGACGCCTTAGCCCACTCGACGCGGTTCGGGGGCTCTCTTATTATCACCCAGCTCGAGATTCGAACCGTGCATTGGAAAAATAATTTGTTTTTCTGATCGACGCCTTAGCCCACTCGACGCGGTTCGGGGTTCTCTTATTATCAACCAGCTCGACATTCGAACCGAGAGCCAACTTGCATTGGAAAATGAATTTTTTTCTGATCGAAGCCTTAGCCCACTCGACGCGGTTCGGGTGCTCTCTTATTATCACCCAGCTCGAGATTTGAACCAAGAGCCAACTTGCATTGGAAAATTAATTTTTTTCCGATCGACGCCTTAGCCCACTCGACGCGGTTCGGGGGCTCTCTTATTATCACCGAGCTCGAGATTCGAACCGAGAGCCAACTTGCATTAGAAAATGAATTTTTTTCTGATCGACGCCTTAGCCCACTCGACGCGGTTCAGGGGCTCTCTTATTATCACCCAGCTCGAGATTCGAACCGTGCATTGGAAAAATAATTTGTTTTTCTGATCGACGCCTTAGCCCACTCGACGCGGTTCGGGGGCTCTCTTATTATCACCCAGCTCGAGATTCGAACCGAGAGCGCACTTGCATTGGAAAAATAATTTTTTTTTTCTGATCGATGCCTTAGCCCACTCGACGCGGTTCGGGGGCTCTCTTATTATCATCCAGCTCGAGATTTGAACTGAGAGTCAACTTGCATTGGAAAATTTTTTTTTTCTGATCGATGCCTTAGCCCACTCGACGCGGTTCGGGGGCTCTCTTATTATCACCCAGCTCGAGATTCGAACCGTGCATTGGAAAAATAATTTGTTTTTCTGATCGACGCCTTAGCCCACTCGACGCGGTTCGGGGTTCTCTTATTATCAACCAGCTCGAGATTCGAACCGAGAGCCAACTTGCATTGGAAAATGAATTTTTTTCTGATCGAAGCCTTAGCCCACTCGACGCGGTTCGGGGGCTCTCTTATTATCACCGAGCTCGAGATTCGAACCGAGAGCCAACTTGCATTAGAAAATGAATTTTTTTCTGATCGACGCCTTAGCCCACTCGACGCGGTTCAGGGGCTCTCTTATTATCACCCAGCTCGAGATTCGAACCGTGCATTGGAAAAATAATTTGTTTTTCTGATCGACGCCTTAGCCCACTCGACGAGGTTCGGGGGCTCTCTTATTATCATCCAGCTCGAGATTCGAACCGAGAGCGCACTTGCATTGGAAAAATAATTTTTTTTTCTGATCGATGCCTTAGCCCAATCGACGCGGTTCGGGGGCTCTCTTATTATCATCCAGCTCGAGATTTGAACTGAGAGTCAACTTGCATTGGAAAATTTTTTTTTTTCTTATCGATGCCTTAGCCCACTCGACGCGGTTCGGGGGCTCTCTTATTATCACCCAGCTCGAGATTCGAACCGTGCATTGGAAAAATAATTTGTTTTTCTGATCGACGCCTTAGCCCAATCGACGCGGTTCGGGGGTTCTCTTATAATCACCCAGCTCGAGATTCGAACCGAGAGCCAACTTGCATTGGAAAATGAATTTTTTCTGATCGACGCCTTAGCCGACTCGACGCGGTTCGGGGGCTCTCTTATTATCACCGAGCTCGAGATTCGAACCGAGAGCCAACTTGCATTAGAAAATGAATTTTTTTCTGATCGACGCCTTAGCCCACTCGACGCGGTTCTGGGGCTCTCTTATTATCACCCAGCAACTTGAATTTGAAAATTTTGTTTTCGATCGACGCCTTTTCCCACTCGACTGTTCGGGGCTCCCTTATTATCAACCAGCTCGAGATTCGAAACCCGACCCGACCCGACTTGAATTTGAAAATTTTTTTTTTTCGATCGACGCCTTAGCCCACTCGACTGTTCGGGGCTCTCTTATTATCAACCAGCTCGAGATTCGAAACCCGACCCGACCCGACTTGAATTTAAAATATTTTTTTTTCGATCGACGCCTTTGCCCACTCGAGTGTTCGGGGCTCTCTGATTATCAACCAGCTCGATATTCGAAACCTCACCCGACCCGACCCGACCCGACTTGAATTTGAAAATTTTGTTTTCGATCGACGCCTTTGCCCACTCGACTGTTCGGGGCACTCTTATCATCAACCAGCTCGAGATTCGAAACCCGACCCGACCCGACCCGACTTGAATTTGAAATTTTTTTTTCGATCGACGCCTTTGCCCACTCGACTGTTCGGGGCTCTCTTATTATCACCCAGCTCGAGATTCGAACCGAGAGCGCACTTGCATTGGAAAAATAATTGTTTTTTTTCTGATCGATGCCTTAGCCCACTCGACGCGGTTCGGGGGCTCTCTTATTATCATCCAGCTCGAGATTTGAACTGAGAGTCAACTTGCATTGGAAAAAATTTTTTTTTCTGATCGATGCCTTAGCCCACTCGACGCGGTTCGGGGGCTCTCTTATTATCACCCAGCTCGAGATTCGAACCGTGCATTCGAAAAATAATTTGTTTTTCTGATCGACGCCTTAGCCCACTCGACGCGGTTCGGGGGCTCTCTTATTATCATCCAGCTCGAGATTTGAACCGAGAGTCAACTTGCATTGGAAAAATAATTTTTTTTTCTGATCGATGCCTTAGCCCACTCGACGCGGTTCGGGGGCTCTCTTATTATCACCCAGCTCGAGATTCGAACCGAGAGCCAACTTGCATTGGAAAATAAATTTTTTTCTGATCGACGCCTTAGCCCACTTGACGTGGTTCGGGGGCTCTCTTATTATCATCCAGCTCGAGATTCGAACCGAGAGTCAACTTGCATTGGAAAAATAATTTTTTTTTCTGATCGACGCCTTAGCCCACTCGACGCGGTTCGGGGGCTCTCTTATTATCATCCAGCTCGAGATTTGAACTGAGAGTCAACTTGCATTGGAAAAAATTTTTTTTTCTGATTGATGCCTTAGCCCACTCGACGCGGTTCGGGGGCTCTCTTATTATCACCCAGCTCGAGATTCGAACCGAGAGCGCACTTGCATTGGAAAAATAATTTTTTTTTTCTGATCGATGCCTTAGCCCACTCGACGCGGTTCGGGGGCTCTCTTATTATCATCCAGCTCGAGATTTGAACTGAGAGTCAACTTGCATTGGAAAAAATTTTTTTTTCTGATCGATGCCTTAGCCCACTCGACGCGGTTCGGGGGCTCTCTTATTATCACCCAGCTCGAGATTCGAACCGTGCATTGGAAAAATAATTTGTTTTTCTGATCGACGCCTTAGCCCACTCGACGCGGTTCGGGGGCTCTCTTATTATCACCCAGCTCGAGATTCGAACCGAGAGCGCACTTGCATTGGAAAAATAATTTTTTTTTCTGATCGATGCCTTAGCCCACTCGACGCGGTTTGGGGGCTCTCTTATTATCACCCAGCTCGAGATTCGAACCAAGAGCGAACTTGCATTGGAAAAATAATTTTTTTTTCTGATCGACGCCTTAGCCCACTCGACGCGGTTCGGGGGCTCTCTTATTATCATCCAGCTCGAGATTTGAACCGAGAGTCAACTTGCATTGGAAAAATAATTTTTTTTTCTGATCGATGCCTTAGCCCACTCGACGCGGTTCGGGGGCTCTCTTATTATCACCCAGCTCTAGATTCCAAACCCGATCCGACCCGACCCGACCCGACCCGACTTGAATTCGAAATTTTTTTTTCGATCGACGGCTTTGCCCACTCGACTGTTCGGGGCTCTCTTATTATCACCCAGCTCGAGATTCGAACCGAGAGCCAACTTGCATTGGAAAAATAATTTTTTTTTCTGATCGACGCCTTAGCCCACTCGACGCGGTTCGGGGGCTCTGTTATTATCACCCAGCTCGAGATTCGAACCGTGCATTGGAAAAATAATTTGTTTTTCGCATCGACGCCTTAGCCCACTCGACGCGGTTCGGGGGCTCTCTTATTATCATCCAGCTCGAGATTTGAACTGAGAGTCAACTTGCATTGGAAAATTTTTTTTTTTCTGATCGATGCCTTAGCCCACTCGACGCGGTTCGGGGGCTCTCTTATTATCACCCAGCTCGAGATTCGAACCGTGCATTCGAAAAATAATTTGTTTTTCTGATCGACGCTTTAGCCCACTCGACGCGGTTCGGGGGTTCTCTTTTAATCACCCAGCTCGAGATTCGAACCGAGAGCCAACTTGCATTGGAAAATGATTTTTTTTCTGATCGACGCCTTAGCCGACTCGACGCGGTTCGGGGGCTCTCTTATTATCACCGAGCTCGAGATTCGAACCGAGAGCCAACTTGCATTAGAAAATGAATTTTTTTCTGATCGACGCCTTAGCCCACTCGACGACGGTTTCTCTTATTATCACCCAGCAACTTGAATTTGAAAATTTTGTTTTCGATCGACGCCTTTGCCCACTCGACTGTTCGGGGCTCTCTTATTATCAACCAGCTCGAGATTCGAAACCCGACCCGACCCGACTTGAATTTGAAATTTTTTTTTTTCGATCGACGCCTTAGCCCACTCGACTGTTCGGGGCTGTCTCTCTTATTATCAACCAGCTCGAGATTCGAAACCCGACCCGACCCGACTTGAATTTAAAATATTTTTTTTTCGATCGACGCCTTTGCCCACTCGACTGTTCGGGGCTCTCTGATTATCAACCAGCTCGATATTCGAAACCTCACCCGACCCGACCCGACCCGACCCGACCCGACCCGACTTGAATTTGAAAATTTTGTTTTCGATCGACGCCTTTGCCCACTCGACTGTTCGGGGCACTCTTATCATCAACCAGCTCGAGATTCGAAACCCGACCCGACCCGACCCGACTTGAATTTGAAATTTTTTTTTCGATCGACGCCTTTGCCCACTCGACTGTTCGGGGCTCTCTTATTATCACCCAGCTCGAGATTCGAACCGAGAGCGCACTTGCATTGGAAAAATAATTGTTTTTTTTTTCTGATCGATGCCTTAGCCCACTCGACGCGGTTCGGGGGCTCTCTTACTATCATCCAGCTCGAGATTTGAACTGAGAGTCAACTTGCATTGGAAAAATTTTTTTTTTCTGATCGATGCCTTAGCCCACTCGACGCGGTTCGGGGGCTCTCTTATTATCACCCAGCTCGAGATTCGAACCGAGAGCGCACTTGCATTGGAAAAATAATTTTTTTTTTCTGATCGATGCCTTAGCCCACTCGACGCGGTTCGGGGGCTCTCTTATTATCATCCAGCTCGAGATTTGAACTGAGAGTCAACTTGCATTGGAAAAAAATTTTTTTTCTGATCGATGCCTTAGCCCACTCGACGCGGTTCGGGGGCTCTCTTATTATCACCCAGCTCGAGATTCGAACCGTGCATTGGAAAAATAATTTGTTTTTCTGATCGACGCCTTAGCCCACTCGACGCGGTTCGGGGGCTCTCTTATTATCATCCAGCTCGAGATTTGAACCGAGAGTCAACTTGCATTGGAAAAATAATTTTTTTTTCTGATCGATGCCTTAGCCCACTCGACGCGGTTCGGGGGCTCTCTTATTATCACCCAGCTCGAGATTCGAACCGAGAGCCAACTTGCATTGGAAAATAAATTTTTTTCTGATCGACGCCTTAGCCCACTTGACGTGGTTCGGGGGCTCTCTTATTATCATCCAGCTCGAGATTCGAACCGAGAGTCAACTTGCATTGGAAAAATAATTTTTTTTTCTGATCGACGCCTTAGCCCACTCGACGCGGTTCGGGGGCTCTGTTATTATCACCCAGCTCTAGATTCCAAACCCGATCCGACCCGACCCGACCCGACCCGACTTGAATTCGAAATTTTTTTTTCGATCGACGGCTTTGCCCACTCGACTGTTTGGGGCTCTCTAATTATCACCCAGCTCGAGATTCGAACCGAGAGCCAACTTGCATTGGAAAAATAATTTTTTTTTCTGATCGACGCCTTAGCCCACTCGACGCGGTTCGGGGGCTCTGTTATTATCACCCAGCTCGAGATTCGAACCGTGCATTGGAAAAATAATTTGTTTTTCGCATCGACGCCTTAGCCCACTCGACGCGGTTCGGGGGCTCTCTTATTATCATCCAGCTCGAGATTTGAACTGAGAGTCAACTTGCATTGGAAAATTTTTTTTTTTCTGATCGATGCCTTAGCCCACTCGACGCGGTTCGGGGGCTCTCTTATTATCACCCAGCTCGAGATTCGAACCGTGCATTCGAAAAATAATTTGTTTTTCTGATCGACGCTTTAGCCCACTCGACGCGGTTCGGGGGTTCTCTTTTAATCACCCAGCTCGAGATTCGAACCGAGAGCCAACTTGCATTGGAAAATGATTTTTTTTCTGATCGACGCCTTAGCCGACTCGACGCGGTTCGGGGGCTCTCTTATTATCACCGAGCTCGAGATTCGAACCGAGAGCCAACTTGCATTAGAAAATGAATTTTTTTCTGATCGACGCCTTAGCCCACTCGACGACGGTTTCTCTTATTATCACCCAGCAACTTGAATTTGAAAATTTTGTTTTCGATCGACGCCTTTGCCCACTCGACTGTTCGGGGCTCTCTTATTATCAACCAGCTCGAGATTCGAAACCCGACCCGACCCGACTTGAATTTGAAATTTTTTTTTTTCGATCGACGCCTTAGCCCACTCGACTGTTCGGGGCTGTCTCTCTTATTATCAACCAGCTCGAGATTCGAAACCCGACCCGACCCGACTTGAATTTAAAATATTTTTTTTTCGATCGACGCCTTTGCCCACTCGACTGTTCGGGGCTCTCTGATTATCAACCAGCTCGATATTCGAAACCTCACCCGACCCGACCCGACCCGACCCGACCCGACCCGACTTGAATTTGAAAATTTTGTTTTCGATCGACGCCTTTGCCCACTCGACTGTTCGGGGCACTCTTATCATCAACCAGCTCGAGATTCGAAACCCG
Organism: Daphnia pulicaria; assembly: GCF_021234035.1. Classification (NCBI taxonomy): domain Eukaryota; kingdom Metazoa; phylum Arthropoda; class Branchiopoda; order Diplostraca; family Daphniidae; genus Daphnia; species Daphnia pulicaria. Next base: position 17,516,569 of record NC_060916.1, on the reverse strand, counting down.
ACCCGACCCGACCCGACTTGAATTTGAAATTTTTTTTTCGATCGACGCCTTTGCCCACTCGACTGTTCGGGGCTCTCTTATTATCACCCAGCTCGAGATTCGAACCGAGAGCGCACTTGCATTGGAAAAATAATTGTTTTTTTTTCTGATCGATGCCTTAGCCCACTCGACGCGGTTCGGGGGCTCTCTTACTATCATCCAGCTCGAGATTTGAACTGAGAGTCAACTTGCATTGGAAAAATTTTTTTTTTCTGATCGATGCCTTAGCCCACTCGACGCGGTTCGGGGGCTCTCTTATTATCACCCAGCTCGAGATTCGAACCGAGAGCGCACTTGCATTGGAAAAATAATTTTTTTTTTCTGATCGATGCCTTAGCCCACTCGACGCGGTTCGGGGGCTCTCTTATTATCATCCAGCTCGAGATTTGAACTGAGAGTCAACTTGCATTGGAAAAATTTTTTTTTTCTGATCGATGCCTTAGCCCACTCGACGCGGTTCGGGGGCTCTCTTATTATCACCCAGCTCGAGATTCGAACCGTGCATTGGAAAAATAATTTGTTTTTCTGATCGACGCCTTAGCCCACTCGACGCGGTTCGGGGGCTCTCTTATTATCATCCAGCTCGAGATTTGAACCGAGAGTCAACTTGCATTGGAAAAATAATTTTTTTTTCTGATCGATGCCTTAGCCCACTCGACGCGGTTCGGGGGCTCTCTTATTATCACCCAGCTCGAGATTCGAACCGAGAGCCAACTTGCATTGGAAAATAAATTTTTTTCTGATCGACGCCTTAGCCCACTTGACGTGGTTCGGGGGCTCTCTTATTATCATCCAGCTCGAGATTCGAACCGAGAGTCAACTTGCATTGGAAAAATAATTTTTTTTTCTGATCGACGCCTTAGCCCACTCGACGCGGTTCGGGGGCTCTGTTATTATCACCCAGCTCTAGATTCCAAACCCGATCCGACCCGACCCGACCCGACCCGACTTGAATTCGAAATTTTTTTTTCGATCGACGGCTTTGCCCACTCGACTGTTTGGGGCTCTCTAATTATCACCCAGCTCGAGATTCGAACCGAGAGCCAACTTGCATTGGAAAAATAATTTTTTTTTCTGATCGACGCCTTAGCCCACTCGACGCGGTTCGGGGGCTCTGTTATTATCACCCAGCTCGAGATTCGAACCGTGCATTGGAAAAATAATTTGTTTTTCGCATCGACGCCTTAGCCCACTCGACGCGGTTCGGGGGCTCTCTTATTATCATCCAGCTCGAGATTTGAACTGAGAGTCAACTTGCATTGGAAAAATTATTTTTTTCTGATCGATGCCTTAGCCCACTCGACGCGGTTCGGGGGCTCTCTTATTATCACCCAGCTCGAGATTCGAACCGTGCATTCGAAAAATAATTTGTTTTTCTGATTCACGCCTTAGCCCACTCGACGCGGTTCGGGGGTTCTCTTTTAATCACCCAGCTCGAGATTCGAACCGAGAGCCAACTTGCATTGGAAAATGATTTTTTTTCTGATCGACGCCTTAGCCGACTCGACGCGGTTCGGGGGCTCTCTTATTATCACCGAGCTCGAGATTCGAACCGAGAGCCAACTTGCATTAGAAAATGAATTTTTTTCTGATCGACGAGCCCACTCGACGCGGTTCTGGGGCTCTCTTATTATCACCCAGCAACTTGAATTTGAAAATTTTGTTTTCGATCGACGCCTTTGCCCACTCGACTGTTCGGGGCTCTCTTATTATCAACCAGCTCGAGATTCGAAACCCGACCCGACCCGACTTGAATTTGAAATTTTTTTTTTTCGATCGACGCCTTAGCCCACTCGACTGTTCGGGGCTCTCTTATTATCACCCAGCTCGAGATTCGAACCGAGAGCGCACTTGCATTGGAAAAATAATTGTTTTTTTTCTGATCGATGCCTTAGCCCACTCGACGCGGTTCGGGGGCTCTCTTATTATCATCCAGCTCGAGATTTGAACTGAGAGTCAACTTGCATTGGAAAAAAATTTTTTTTCTGATCGATGCCTTAGCCCACTCGACGCGGTTCGGGGGCTCTCTTATTATCACCCAGCTCGAGATTCGAACCGAGAGCGCACTTGCATTGGAAAAATAATTTTTTTTTTCTGATCGATGCCTTAGCCCACTCGACGCGGTTCGGGGGCTCTCTTATTATCATCCAGCTCGAGATTTGAACTGAGAGTCAACTTGCATTGGAAAAAAATTTTTTTTCTGATCGATGCCTTAGCCCACTCGACGCGGTTCGGGGGCTCTCTTATTATCACCCAGCTCGAGATTCGAACCGTGCATTGGAAAAATAATTTGTTTTTCTGATCGACGCCTTAGCCCACTCGACGCGGTTCGGGGGCTCTCTTATTATCAACCAGCTCGAGATTCGAACCGAGAGCCAACTTGCATTGGAAAATGAATTTTTTTCTGATCGACGCCTTAGCCCACTCGACGCGGTTCGGGTGCTCTCTTATTATCACCCAGCTCGAGATTCGAACCAAGAGCCAACTTGCATTGGAAAATTAATTTTTTTTCCGATCGACGCCTTAGCCCACTCGACGCGGTTCGGGGGCTCTCTTATTATCACCGAGCTCGAGATTCGAACCGAGAGCCAACTTGCATTAGAAAATGAATTTTTTTCTGATCGACGCCTTAGCCCACTCGACGCGGTTCAGGGGCTCTCTTATTATCACCCAGCTCGAGATTCGAACCGTGCATTGGAAAAATAATTTGTTTTTCTGATCGACGCCTTAGCCCACTCGACGCGGTTCGGGGGCTCTCTTATTATCACCCAGCTCGAGATTCGAACCGAGAGCGCACTTGCATTGGAAAAATAATTTTTTTTTCTGATCGATGCCTTAGCCCACTCGACGCGGTTCGGGGGCTCTCTTATTATCATCCAGCTCGAGATTTGAACTGAGAGTCAACTTGCATTGGAAAATTTTTTTTTTCTGATCGATGCCTTAGCCCACTCGACGCGGTTCGGGGGCTCTCTTATTATCACCCAGCTCGAGATTCGAACCGTGCATTCGAAAAATAATTTGTTTTTCTGATCGACGCCTTAGCCCACTCGACGCGGTTCGGGGGCTCTCTTATTATCATCCAGCTCGAGATTTGAACCGACAGTCAACTTGCATTGGAAAAATAATTTTTTTTTCTGATCGATGCCTTAGCCCACTCGACGCGGTTCGGGGGCTCTCTTATTGCAGCTCGAGATTCGAACCGAGAGCCAACTTGCATTGGAAAATAAATTTTTTTCTGATCGACGCCTTAGCCCACTTGACGTGGTTCGGGGGCTCTCTTATTATCATCCAGCTCGAGATTCGAACCGAGAGTCAACTTGCATTGGAAAAATAATTTTTTTTTCTGATCGACGCCTTAGCCCACTCGACGCGGTTCGGGGGCTCTCTTATTATCACCCAGCTCTAGATTCCAAACCCGATCCGACCCGACCCGACCCGACCCGACTTGAATTCGAAATTTTTTTTTCGATCGACGGCTTTGCCCACTCGACTGTTCGGGGCTCTCTTATTATCACCCAGCTCGAGATTCGAACCGAGAGCCAACTTGCATTGGAAAAATAATTTTTTTTTCTGATCGACGCCTTAGCCCACTCGACGCGGTTCGGGGGCTCTGTTATTATCACCCAGCTCGAGATTCGAACCGTGCATTGGAAAAATAATTTGTTTTTCGCATCGACGCCTTAGCCCACTCGACGCGGTTCGGGGGCTCTCTTATTATCATCCAGCTCGAGATTTGAACTGAGAGTCAACTTGCATTGGAAAAATGTTTTTTTTCTGATCGATGCCTTAGCCCACTCGACGCGGTTCGGGGGCTCTCTTATTATCACCCAGCTCGAGATTCGAACCGTGCATTGGAAAAATAATTTGTTTTTCTGATCGACGCCTTAGCCCACTCGACGCGGTTCGGGGGCTCTCTTATTATCACCCAGCAACTTGAATTTGAAAATTTTGTTTTCGATCGACGCCTTTGCCCACTCGACTGTTCGGGGCTCTCTTATTATCAACCAGCTCGAGATTCGAAACCCGACCCGACCCGACTTGAATTTGAAAATTTTTTTTTCGATCGACGCCTTAGCCCACTCGACTGTTCGGGGCTCTCTTATTATCAACCAGCTCGAGATTCGAAACCCGACCCGACCCAACTTGAATTTAAAATATTTTTTTTTCGATCGACGCCTTTGCCCACTCGACTGTTCGGGGCTCTCTGATTATCAACCAGCTCGATATTCGAAACCTCACCCGACCCGACCCGACCCGACTTGAATTTGAAAATTTTGTTTTCGATCGACGCCTTTGCCCACTCGACTGTTCGGGGCACTCTTATCATCAACCAGCTCGAGATTCGAAACCCGACCCGACCCGACCCGACTTGAATTTGAAATTTTTTTTTCGATCGACGCCTTTGCCCACTCGACTGTTCGGGGCTCTCTTATTATCAACCAGCTCGAGATTCGAAACCCGACCCGACCCGACTTGAATTTGAAAAATTTTTTTTTTGATCGACGCCTTTGCCCACTCGACGCGGTTCGGGGGCTCACTTATTATCACCGAGCTCGAGATTCGAACCGAGAGCCAACTTGCATTAGAAAATGATTTTTTTTCTGATCGACGCCTTAGCCCACTCGACGCGGTTCGGGGGCTCTCTTATTATCACCCAGCTCGAGATTCGAATCGTGCATTGGAAAAATAATTTGTTTTTCTGATCGACGCCTTAGCCCACTCGACGCGGTTCGGGGGCTCTCTTATTATCACCCAGCTCGAGATTCGAACCGAGAGCCAACTTGCATTGGAAAATTAATTTTTTTCTGATCGACGCCTTAGCCCACTCGACGCGGTTCGGGGGCTCTCTTATTATCACCCAGCTCTAGATTCGAAACCCGATCCGACCCGACCAGACCCGACCCGAATTGAATTCGAAATTTTTTTTTCGATCGACGGCTTTGCCCACTCGACTGTTCGGGGCTCTCTTATTATCACCCAGCTCGAGATTCGAACCGAGAGCCAACTTGCATTGGAAAAATAATTTTTTTTTCTGATCGACGCCTTAGCCCACTCGACGCGGTTCGGGGGCTCTCTTGTTATCAACCAGCTCAAGATTCGAAACCCGACCCGACTTGAATTTGAAAATTTTTTTTTCTATCGACGCCTTAGCCTTCTCGACGCGGTTCGGGGGCTCTCTCTTATTATCACCCAGCTCGAGAATGCGAACCGAGAGCCAACTTGCATTGGAAAATGAATTTTTTTCTGATCGACGCCTTTGCCCACTCGACTGTTCGGGGCTCTCTTATTATCAACCAGCTCGAGATTCGAAACCAGACCCGACCCGACCCGACCCGACCCGACCCGACCCGACCCGACCCGACCCGACCCGACCCGACCCGACCCGACCCGACCCGACCCGACCCGACCCGACTTGAATTTGAAAATTTTGTTTTCGATCGACGCCTTTGCCCACTCGACTGTTCGGGGCTCTCTTATTATCAACCAGCTCGAGATTCGAAACCCGACCCGACCCGACCCGACCCGACCCGACTTGAATTTGAAATTTTTTTTTCGATCGACGCCTTTGCCCACTCGACTGTTCGGGGCTCTCTTATTATCAACCAGCTCGAGATTCGAACCGAGAGCCAACTTGCATTGGAAAATGAATTTTTTTCTGATCGACGCCTTAGCCCACTTTACGTGGTTCGGGGGCTCTCTTATTATCATCCAGCTCGAGATTCGAACCGAGAGTCAACTTGCATTGGAAAAATAATTTTTTTTTCTGATCGACGCCTTAGCCCACTCGACGCGGTTCGGGGGCTCTCTTATTTTCATCCAGCTCGAGATTTGAACCGAGAGTCAACTTGCATTGGAAAAATAATTTTTTTTTCTGATCGATGCCTTAGCCCACTCGACGCGGTTCGGGGGCTCTCTTATTATCACCCAGCTCGAGATTCGAACCGAGAGCTAACTTGCATTGGAAAATGATTTTTTTTCTAATCGACGCCTTAGCCCACTTGACGTGGTTCGGGGGCTCTCTTATTATCATCCAGCTCGAGATTCGAACCGAGAGTCAACTTGCATTGGAAAAAAAAAAAAATTTCTGATCGACGCCTTAGCCCACTCGACGCGGTTCGGGGGCTCTCTTATTATCACCCAGCTCGAGATTCGAACCGTGCATTGGAAAAGTTAATTTTTTTTTTTAATCGACGCCTTAGCCCACTCGACGCGGTTCGGGGGCTCTCTTATTATCACCCAGCTCGAGATTCGAACCGTGCATTGAAAAAATAATTTGTTTTTCTGATCGACGCCTTAGCCCACTCGACGCGGTTCGGGGGCTCTCTTATTATCATCCAGCTCGAGATTCGAACCGAGAGTCAACTTGCATTGGAAAAATAATTTTTTTTTCTGATCGACGCCTTAGCCCACTCGACGCGGTTCGGGGGCTCTCTTATTATCACCCAGCTCTAGATTCCAAACCCGATCTGACCCGACCCGACCCGACCCGACTTGAATTCGAAATTTTTTTTTCGATCGACGGCTTTGCCCACTCGACTGTTCGGGGCTCTCTTATTATCACCCAGCTCGAGATTCGAACCGAGAGCCAACTTGCATTAGAAAATGAATTTTTTTCTGATCGACGCCTTAGCCCACTCGACGCGGTTCAGGGGCTCTCTTATTATCACCCAGCTCGAGATTCGAACCGTGCATTGCAAAAATAATTTGTTTTTCTAATCGACGCCTTAGCCCACTCGACGCGGTTCGGGGGCTCTCTTATTATCACCCAGCTCGAGATTCGAACCGAGAGCGCACTTGCATTGGAAAAATAATTTTTTTTTCTGATCGATGCCTTAGCCCACTCGACGCGGTTCGGGGGCTCTCTTATTATCATCCAGCTCGAGATTTGAACTGAGAGTCAACTTGCATTGGAAACATTTTTTTTTTCTGATCGATGCCTTAGCCCACTCGACGCGGTTCGGGGGCTCTCTTATTATCACCCAGCTCGAGATTCGAACCGAGAGCCAACTTGCATTAGAAAATGAATTTTTTTCTGATCGACGCCTTAGCCCACCCGACGCGGTTCTGGGGCTCTCTTATTATCACCCAGCAACTTGAATTTGAAAATTTTGTTTTCGATCGACGCCTTTGCCCACTCGACTGTTCGGGGCTCTCTTATTATCAACCAGCTCGAGATTCGAAACCCGACCCGACCCGACTTGAATTTGAAAATTTTTTTTTCGATCGACGCCTTAGCCCACTCGACTGTTCGGGGCTCTCTTATTATCAACCAGCTCGAGATTCGAAACCCGACCCGACCCAACTTGAATTTAAAATATTTTTTTTTCGATCGACGCCTTTGCCCACTCGACTGTTCGGGGCTCTCTGATTATCAACCAGCTCGATATTCGAAACCTCACCCGACCCGACCCGACCCGACTTGAATTTGAAAATTTTGTTTTCGATCGACGCCTTTGCCCACTCGACTGTTCGGGGCACTCTTATCATCAACCAGCTCGAGATTCGAAACCCGACCCGACCCGACCCGACTTGAATTTGAAATTTTTTTTTCGATCGACGCCTTTGCCCACTCGACTGTTCGGGGCTCTCTTATTATCAACCAGCTCGAGATTCGAAACCCGACCCGACCCGACTTGAATTTGAAAAATTTTTTTTTTGATCGACGCCTTTGCCCACTCGACGCGGTTCGGGGGCTCACTTATTATCACCGAGCTCGAGATTCGAACCGAGAGCCAACTTGCATTAGAAAATGATTTTTTTTCTGATCGACGCCTTAGCCCACTCGACGCGGTTCGGGGGCTCTCTTATTATCACCCAGCTCGAGATTCGAATCGTGCATTGGAAAAATAATTTGTTTTTCTGATCGACGCCTTAGCCCACTCGACGCGGTTCGGGGGCTCTCTTATTATCACCCAGCTCGAGATTCGAACCGAGAGCCAACTTGCATTGGAAAATTAATTTTTTTCTGATCGACGCCTTAGCCCACTCGACGCGGTTCGGGGGCTCTCTTATTATCACCCAGCTCTAGATTCGAAACCCGATCCGACCCGACCAGACCCGACCCGAATTGAATTCGAAATTTTTTTTTCGATCGACGGCTTTGCCCACTCGACTGTTCGGGGCTCTCTTATTATCACCCAGCTCGAGATTCGAACCGAGAGCCAACTTGCATTGGAAAAATAATTTTTTTTTCTGATCGACGCCTTAGCCCACTCGACGCGGTTCGGGGGCTCTCTTGTTATCAACCAGCTCAAGATTCGAAACCCGACCCGACTTGAATTTGAAAATTTTTTTTTCTATCGACGCCTTAGCCTTCTCGACGCGGTTCGGGGGCTCTCTCTTATTATCACCCAGCTCGAGAATTCGAACCGAGAGCCAACTTGCATTGGAAAATGAATTTTTTTCTGATCGACGCCTTAGCCCACTCGACGCGGTTCGGGGGCTCTCTTATTTTCATCCAGCTCGAGATTTGAACCGAGAGTCAACTTGCATTGGAAAAATAATTTTTTTTTCTGATCGATGCCTTAGCCCACTCGACGCGGTTCGGGGGCTCTCTTATTATCACCCAGCTCGAGATTCGAACCGAGAGCTAACTTGCATTGGAAAATGATTTTTTTTCTAATCGACGCCTTAGCCCACTTGACGTGGTTCGGGGGCTCTCTTATTATCATCCAGCTCGAGATTCGAACCGAGAGTCAACTTGCATTGGAAAAAAAAAAAATTTCTGATCGACGCCTTAGCCCACTCGACGCGGTTCGGGGGCTCTCTTATTATCACCCAGCTCGAGATTCGAACCGTGCATTGGAAAAGTTAATTTTTTTTTTTAATCGACGCCTTAGCCCACTCGACGCGGTTCGGGGGCTCTCTTATTATCACCCAGCTCGAGATTCGAACCGTGCATTGAAAAAATAATTTGTTTTTCTGATCGACGCCTTAGCCCACTCGACGCGGTTCGGGGGCTCTCTTATTATCATCCAGCTCGAGATTCGAACCGAGAGTCAACTTGCATTGGAAAAATAATTTTTTTTTCTGATCGACGCCTTAGCCCACTCGACGCGGTTCGGGGGCTCTCTTATTATCACCCAGCTCTAGATTCCAAACCCGATCCGACCCGACCCGACCCGACCCGACTTGAATTCGAAATTTTTTTTTCGATCGACGGCTTTGCCCACTCGACTGTTCGGGGCTCTCTTATTATCACCCAGCTCGAGATTCGAACCGAGAGCCAACTTGCATTAGAAAATGAATTTTTTTCTGATCGACGCCTTAGCCCACTCGACGCGGTTCAGGGGCTCTCTTATTATCACCCAGCTCGAGATTCGAACCGTGCATTGCAAAAATAATTTGTTTTTCTAATCGACGCCTTAGCCCACTCGACGCGGTTCGGGGGCTCTCTTATTATCACCCAGCTCGAGATTCGAACCGAGAGCGCACTTGCATTGGAAAAATAATTTTCTTTTCTGATCGATGCCTTAGCCCACTCGACGCGGTTCGGGGGCTCTCTTATTATCATCCAGCTCGAGATTTGAACTGAGAGTCAACTTGCATTGGAAAAATTTTTTTTTTCTGATCGATGCCTTAGCCCACTCGACGCGGTTCGGGGGCTCTCTTATTATCACCCAGCTCGAGATTCGAACCTTGCATTGGAAAAATTATTTGTTTTTCTGATCGACGCCTTAGCCCACTCGACGCGGTTCGGGGGTTCTCTTATAATCACCCGGCTCGAGATTCGAACCGAGAGCCAACTTGCATTGGAAAATGAATTTTTTTCTGATCGACGCCTTAGCCGACTCGACGCGGTTCGGGGGCTCTCTTATTATCACCGAGCTCGAGATTCGAACCGAGAGCCAACTTGCATTAGAAAATGAATTTTTTTCTGATCGACGCCTTAGCCCACCCGACGCGGTTCTGGGGCTCTCTTATTATCACCCAGCAACTTGAATTTGAAAATTTTGTTTTCGATCGACGCCTTTGCCCACTCGACTGTTCGGGGCTCTCTTATTATCAACCAGCTCGAGATTCGAAACCCGACCCGACCCGACTTGAATTTGAAAATTTTTTTTTCGATCGACGCCTTAGCCCACTCGACTGTTCGGGGCTCTCTTATTATCAACCAGCTCGAGATTCGAAACCCGACCCGACCCGACTTGAATTTAAAATTTTTTTTTTCGATCGACGCCTTTGCCCACTCGACTGTTCGGGGCTCTCTGATTATCAACCAGCTCGATATTCGAAACCTCACCCGACCCGACCCGACCCGACTTGAATTTGAAAATTTTGTTTTCGATCGACGCCTTTGCCCACTCGACTGTTCGGGGCACTCTTATCATCAACCAGCTCGAGATTCGAAACCCGACCCGACCCGACCCGACTTGAATTTGAAATTTTTTTTTCGATCGACGCCTTTGCCCACTCGACTGTTCGGGGCTCTCTTATTATCAACCAGCTCGAGATGCGAAACCCGACCCGACCCGACTTGAATTTGAAAAATTTATTTTTTGATCGTCGCCTTTGCCCACTCGACTGTTCGGGACTTTCTTATTATCAACCAGCTCGAGATTCGAACCGAGTTCCAACTTGCATAGGAAAATTATTTTTTTTCCGATCGACGCCTTAGCCCACTCGACGCGGTTCGGGGGCTCTCTTATTATCACCCAGCTCGAGATTCGAACCGTGCATTGAAAAAATAATTTGTTTTTCTGATCGACGCCTTAGCCCACTCGACGCGGTTCGGGGGCTCTCTTATTATCATCCAGCTCGAGATTCGAACCGAGGGTCAACTTGCATTGGAAAAATAATTTTTTTTTCTGATCGACGCCTTAGCCCACTCGACGCGGTTCGGGGGCTCTCTTATTATCACCCAGCTCGAGATTCGAACCGAGAGCGCACTTGCATTGGAAAAATAATTTTTTTTTCTGATCGATGCCTTAGCCCACTCGACGCGGTTCGGGGGCTCTCTTATTATCATCCAGCTCGAGATTTGAACTGAGAGTCAACTTGCATTGGAAAATTTTTTTTTTTCTGATCGATGCCTTAGCCCACTCGACGCGGTTCGGGGGCTCTCTTATAATCACCCGGCTCGAGATTCGAACCGAGAGCCAACTTGCATTGGAAAATGAATTTTTGTCTGATCGACGCCTTAGCCGACTCGACGCGGTTCGGGGGCTCTCTTATTATCACCGAGCTCGAGATTCGAACCGAGAGCCAACTTGCATTAGAAAATGAATTTTTTTCTGATCGACGCCTTAGCCCACCCGACGCGGTTCTGGGGCTCTCTTATTATCACCCAGCAACTTGAATTTGAAAATTTTGTTTTCGATCGACGCCTTTGCCCACTCGACTGTTCGGGGCTCTCTTATTATCAACCAGCTCGAGATTCGAAACCCGACCCGACCCGACTTGAATTTGAAAATTTTTTTTTCGATCGACGCCTTAGCCCACTCGACTGTTCGGGGCTCTCTTATTATCAACCAGCTCGAGATTCGAAACCCGACCCGACCCGACTTGAATTTAAAATTTTTTTTTTCGATCGACGCCTTTGCCCACTCGACTGTTCGGGGCTCTCTGATTATCAACCAGCTCGATATTCGAAACCTCACCCGACCCGACCCGACCCGACTTGAATTTGAAAATTTTGTTTTCGATCGACGCCTTTGCCCACTCGACTGTTCGGGGCACTCTTATCATCAACCAGCTCGAGATTCGAAACCCGACCCGACCCGACCCGACTTGAATTTGAAATTTTTTTTTCGATCGACGCCTTTGCCCACTCGACTGTTCGGGGCTCTCTTATTATCAACCAGCTCGAGATGCGAAACCCGACCCGACCCGACTTGAATTTGAAAAATTTATTTTTTGATCGACGCCTTTGCCCACTCGACTGTTCGGGACTTTCTTATTATCAACCAGCTCGAGATTCGAACCGAGTTCCAACTTGCATAGGAAAATTATTTTTTTTCCGATCGACGCCTTAGCCCACTCGACGCGGTTCGGGGGCTCTCTTATTATCACCCAGCTCGAGATTCGAACCGTGCATTGAAAAAATAATTTGTTTTTCTGATCGACGCCTTAGCCCACTCGACGCGGTTCGGGGGCTCTCTTATTATCATCCAGCTCGAGATTCGAACCGAGGGTCAACTTGCATTGGAAAAATAATTTTTTTTTCTGATCGACGCCTTAGCCCACTCGACGCGGTTCGGGGGCTCTCTTATTATCACCCAGCTCTAGATTCCAAACCCGATCCGACCCGACCCGACCCGACCCGACCCGACTTGAATTCGAAATTTTTTTTTCGATCGACGGCTTTGCCCACTCGACTGTTCGGGGCTCTCTTATTATCACCCAGCTCGAGATTCGAACCGAGAGCCAACTTGCATTAGAAAATGAATTTTTTTCTGATCGACGCCTTAGCCCACTCGACGCGGTTCAGGGGCTCTCTTATTATCACCCAGCTCGAGATTCGAACCGTGCATTGCAAAAATAATTTGTTTTTCTGATCGACGCCTTAGCCCACTCGTCGCGGTTCGGGGGCTCTCTTATTATCACCCAGCTCGAGATTCGAACCGAGAGCGCACTTGCATTGGAAAAATAATTTTTTTTTCTGATCGATGCCTTAGCCCACTCGACGCGGTTCGGGGGCTCTCTTATTATCATCCAGCTCGAGATTTGAACTGAGAGTCAACTTGCATTGGAAAAATTTTTTTTTTCTGATCGATGCCTTAGCCCACTCGACGCGGTTCGGGGGCTCTCTTATTATCACCCAGCTCGAGATTCGAACCGTGCATTGGAAAAATAATTTGTTTTTCTGATCGACGCCTTAGCCCACTCGACGCGGTTCGGGGGTTCTCTTTTAATCACCCAGCTCGAGATTCGAACCGAGAGCCAACTTGCATTGGAAAATGATTTTTTTTCTGATCGACGCCTTAGCCGACTCGACGCGGTTCGGGGGCTCTCTTATTATCACCGAGCTCGAGATTCGAACCGAGAGCCAACTTGCATTAGAAAATGAATTTTTTTCTGATCGACGCCTTAGCCCACTCGACGCGGTTCTGGGGCTCTCTTATTATCACCCAGCAACTTGAATTTGAAAATTTTGTTTTCGATCGACGCCTTTGCCCACTCGACTGTTCGGGGCTCTCTTATTATCAACCAGCTCGAGATTCGAAACCCGACCCGACCCGACTTGAATTTGAAAAATTTTTTTTTTGATCGACGCCTTAGCCCACTCGACTGTTCGGGGCTCTCTTATTATCAACCAGCTCGAGATTCGAAACCCGACCCGACCCGACTTGAATTTAAAATTTTTTTTTTGATCGACGCCTTTGCCCACTCGACGCGGTTCGGGGTTCTCTTATTATCAACCAGCTCGAGATTCGAACCGAGAGCCAACTTGCATTGGAAAATGAATTTTTTTCTGATCGAAGCCTTAGCCCACTCGACGCGGTTCGGGTGCTCTCTTATTATCACCCAGCTCGAGATCGAACCAAGAGCCAACTTGCATTGGAAAATTAATTTTTTTCCGATCGACGCCTTAGCCCACTCGACGCGGTTCGGGGGCTCTCTTATTATCACCGAGCTCGAGATTCGAACCGAGAGCCAACTTGCATTAGAAAATGATTTTTTTTCTGATCGACGCCTTAGCCCACTCGACGCGGTTCGGGGGCTCTCTTATTATCACCCAGCTCGAGATTCGAACCGTGCATTGGAAAAATAATTTGTTTTTCTGATCGACGCCTTAGCCCACTCGACGCGGTTCGGGGGCTCTCTTGTTATCAACCAGCTCAAGATTCGAAACCCGACCCGACTTGAATTTGAAATTTTTTTTTTCTATCGACGCCTTAGCCTTCTCGACGCGGTTCGGGGGCTCTCTCTTATTATCACCCAGCTCGAGAATTCGAACCGAGAGCCAACTTGCATTGGAAAATGAATTTTTTTCTGATCGACGCCTTAGCCCACTCGACGCGGTTCGGGGGCTCTCTTATTATCGCCAAGCTCGAGATTCGAACCGAGAGCCAACTTGCATTGGAAAATGAATTTTTTTCTGATCGACGCCTTAGCCCACTTTACGTGGTTCGGGGGCTCTCTTATTATCATCCAGCTCGAGATTCGAACCGAGACTCAACTTGCATTGGAAAAATAATTTTTTTTTCTGATCGACGCCTTAGCCTTCTCGACGCGGTTCGGGGGCTCTCTCTTATTATCACCCAGCTCGAGAATTCGAACCGAGAGCCAACTTGCTTTGGAAAATGAATTTTTTTCTGATCGACGCCTTAGCCCACTCGACGCGGTTCGGGGGCTCTGTTATTATCACCCAGCTCGAGATTCGAACCGTGCATTGGAAAAATAATTTGTTTATCTAACGACGCATAAGCCCACTCGACGCGGTTCGGGGGCTCTCATATTATCACCCAGCTCGAGATTCGAACCGAGAGCGCACTTGCATTGGAAAAATTTTTTTTTTTTTTGATCGATGCCTTAGCCCACTCGACGCGGTTCGGGGGCTCTCTTATTATCATCCAGCTCGAGATTTGAACTGAGAGTCAACTTGAATTGGATTTTTTTTTTTCTGATCGATGCCTTAGCCCACTCGACGCGGTTCGGGGGCTCTCTTATTATCACCCAGCTCGAGATTCGAACCGTGCATTGGAAAAAAAATTTGTTTTTCTGATCGACGCCTTAGCCCACTCGACGCGGTTCGGGGTTCTCTTATTATCAACCAGCTCGAGATTCGAACCGAGAGCCAACTTGCATTAGAAAATGAATTTTTTTTTGATCGACGCCTTAGCCCACTCGACGCGGTTCGGGGGCTCTCTTATTATCATCCAGCTCGAGATTTGAACTGAGAGTCAACTTGCATTGGAAACATTTTTTTTTTCTGATCGAAGCCTTAGCCCACTCGACGCGGTTCGGGGGCTCTCTTATTATCACCCAGCTCGAGATTCGAACCTTGCATTGGAAAAATTATTTGTTTTTCTGATCGACGCCTTAGCCCACTCGACGCGGTTCGGGGGTTCTCTTATAATCACCCAGCTCGAGATTCGAACCGAGAGCCAACTTGCATTGGAAAATGAATTTTTTTCTGATCGACGCCTTAGCCGACTCGACGCGGTTCGGGGGCTCTCTTATTATCACCGAGCTCGAGATTCGAACCGAGAGCCAACTTGCATTAGAAAATGAATTTTTTTCTGATCGACGCCTTAGCCCACCCGACGCGGTTCTGGGGCTCTCTTATTATCACCCAGCAACTTGAATTTGAAAATTTTGTTTTCGATCGACGCCTTAGCCCACTCGACGCGGTTCAGGGGCTCTCTTATTATCACCCAGCTCGAGATTCGAACCGAGAGCCAACTTGCATTGGAAAAATAATTTTTTTTTCTGATCGATGCCTTAGCCCACTCGACGCGGTTCGGGGGCTCTCTTATTATCACCCAGCTCGAGATTCGAACCGAGAGCTAACTTGCATTGGAAAATGATTTTTTTTCTAATCGACGCCTTAGCCCACTTGACGTGGTTCGGGGGCTCTCTTATTATCATCCAGCTCGAGATTCGAACCGAGAGTCAACTTGCATTGGAAAAAAAAAAAAATTTCTGATCGACGCCTTAGCCCACTCGACGCGGTTCGGGGGCTCTCTTATTATCACCCAGCTCGAGATTCGAACCGTGCATTGGAAAAGTTAATTTTTTTTTTAAATCGACGCCTTAGCCCACTCGACGCGGTTTGGGGGCTCTCTTATTATCACCCAGCTCGAGATTCGAACCGTGCATTGAAAAAATAATTTGTTTTTCTGATCGACGCCTTAGCCCACTCGACGCGGTTCGGGGGCTCTCTTATTATCATCCAGCTCGAGATTCGAACCGAGAGTCAACTTGCATTGGAAAAATAATTTTTTTTTCTGATCGACGCCTTAGCCCATTCGACGCGGTTCGGGGGCTCTCTTATTATCACCCAGCTCTAGATTCCAAACCCGATCCGACCCGACCCGACCCGACCCGACCCGACTTGAATTCGAAATTTTTTTTTCGATCGACGGCTTTGCCCACTCGACTGTTCGGGGCTCTCTTATTATCACCCAGCTCGAGATTCGAACCGAGAGCCAACTTGCATTAGAAAATGAATTTTTTTCTGATCGACGCCTTAGCCCACTCGACGCGGTTCAGGGGCTCTCTTATTATCACCCAGCTCGAGATTCGAACCGTGCATTGCAAAAATAATTTGTTTTTCTGATCGACGCCTTAGCCCACTCGACGCGGTTTGGGGGCTCTCTTATTATCACCCAGCTCGAGATTCGAACCGTGCATTGAAAAAATAATTTGTTTTTCTGATCGACGCCTTAGCCCACTCGACGCGGTTCGGGGGCTCTCTTATTATCATCCAGCTCGAGATTCGAACCGAGAGTCAACTTGCATTGGAAAAATAATTTTTTTTTCTGATCGACGCCTTAGCTCACTCGACGCGGTTCGGGGGCTCTCTTATTATCACCCAGCTCTAGATTCCAAACCCGATCCGACCCGACCCGACCCGACCCAACCCGACTTGAATTCGAAATTTTTTTTTCGATCGACGGCTTTGCCCACTCGACTGTTCGGGGCTCTCTTATTATCACCCAGCTCGAGATTCGAACCGAGAGCCAACTTGCATTAGAAAATGAATTTTTTTCTGATCGACGCCTTAGCCCACTCGACGCGGTTCAGGGGCTCTCTTATTATCACCCAGCTCGAGATTCGAACCGTGCATTGCAAAAATAATTTGTTTTTCTGATCGACGCCTTAGCCCACTCGACGCGGTTCGGGGGCTCTCTTATTATCATCCAGCTCGAGATTTGAACCGACAGTCAACTTGCATTGGAAAAATAATTTTTTTTTCTGATCGATGCCTTAGCCCACTCGACGCGGTTCGGGGGCTCTCTTATTATCACCCAGCTCGAGATTCGAACCGAGAGCCAACTTGCATTGGAAAATAAATTTTTTTCTGATCGACGCCTTAGCCCACTTGACGTGGTTCGGGGGCTCTCTTATTATCATCCAGCTCGAGATTCGAACCGAGAGTCAACTTGCATTGGAAAAATAATTTTTTTTTCTGATCGACGCCTTAGCCCACTCGACGCGGTTCGGGGGCTCTCTTATTATCACCCAGCTCTAGATTCCAAACCCGATCCGACCCGACCCGACCCGACCCGACTTGAATTCGAAATTTTTTTTTCGATCGACGGCTTTGCCCACTCGACTGTTCGGGGCTCTCTTATTATCACCCAGCTCGAGATTCGAACCGAGAGCCAACTTGCATTGGAAAAATAATTTTTTTTTCTGATCGACGCCTTAGCCCACTCGACGCGGTTCGGGGGCTCTGTTATTATCACCCAGCTCGAGATTCGAACCGTGCATTGGAAAAATAATTTGTTTTTCGCATCGACGCCTTAGCCCACTCGACGCGGTTCGGGGGCTCTCTTATTATCATCCAGCTCGAGATTTGAACTGAGAGTCAACTTGCATTGGAAAAATGTTTTTTTTCTGATCGATGCCTTAGCCCACTCGACGCGGTTCGGGGGCTCTCTTATTATCACCCAGCTCGAGATTCGAACCGTGCATTGGAAAAATAATTTGTTTTTCTGATCGACGCCTTAGCCCACTCGACGCGGTTCGGGGGTTCTCTTATAATCACCCAGCTCGAGATTCGAACCGAGAGCCAACTTGCATTGGAAAATGAATTTTTTTCTGATCGACGCCTTAGCCGACTCGACGCGGTTCGGGGGCTCTCTTATTATCACCGAGCTCGAGATTCGAACCGAGAGCCAACTTGCATTAGAAAATGAATTTTTTTCTGATCGACGCCTTAGCCCACCCGACGCGGTTCTGGGGCTCTCTTATTATCACCCAGCAACTTGAATTTGAA
Organism: Daphnia pulicaria; assembly: GCF_021234035.1. Taxonomy (NCBI): domain Eukaryota; kingdom Metazoa; phylum Arthropoda; class Branchiopoda; order Diplostraca; family Daphniidae; genus Daphnia; species Daphnia pulicaria. The sequence goes on along the minus strand of NC_060916.1, from coordinate 17,498,640 downwards.
AATTTTGTTTTCGATCGACGCCTTTGCCCACTCGACTGTTCGGGGCTCTCTTATTATCAACCAGCTCGAGATTCGAAACCCGACCCGACCCGACTTGAATTTGAAAATTTTTTTTTTCGATCGACGCCTTAGCCCACTCGACTGTTCGGGGCTCTCTTATTATCAACCAGCTCGAGATTCGAAACCCGACCCGACCCAACTTGAATTTAAAATATTTTTTTTTCGATCGACGCCTTTGCCCACTCGACTGTTCGGGGCTCTCTGATTATCAACCAGCTCGATATTCGAAACCTCACCCGACCCGACCCGACCCGACTTGAATTTGAAAATTTTGTTTTCGATCGACGCCTTTGCCCACTCGACTGTTCGGGGCACTCTTATCATCAACCAGCTCGAGATTCGAAACCCGACCCGACCCGACCCGACTTGAATTTGAAATTTTTTTTTCGATCGACGCCTTTGCCCACTCGACTGTTCGGGGCTCTCTTATTATCAACCAGCTCGAGATTCGAAACCCGACCCGACCCGACTTGAATTTGAAAAATTTTTTTTTTGATCGACGCCTTTGCCCACTCGACGCGGTTCGGGGGCTCACTTATTATCACCGAGCTCGAGATTCGAACCGAGAGCCAACTTGCATTAGAAAATGATTTTTTTTCTGATCGACGCCTTAGCCCACTCGACGCGGTTCGGGGGCTCTCTTATTATCACCCAGCTCGAGATTCGAATCGTGCATTGGAAAAATAATTTGTTTTTCTGATCGACGCCTCAGCCCACTCGACGCGGTTCGGGGGCTCTCTTATTATCACCCAGCTCGAGATTCGAACCGAGAGCCAACTTGCATTGGAAAATTAATTTTTTTCTGATCGACGCCTTAGCCCACTCGACGCGGTTCGGGGGCTCTCTTATTATCACCCAGCTCTAGATTCGAAACCCGATCCGACCCGACCAGACCCGACCCGAATTGAATTCGAAATTTTTTTTTCGATCGACGGCTTTGCCCACTCGACTGTTCGGGGCTCTCTTATTATCACCCAGCTCGAGATTCGAACCGAGAGCCAACTTGCATTGGAAAAATAATTTTTTTTTCTGATCGACGCCTTAGCCCACTCGACGCGGTTCGGGGGCTCTCTTGTTATCAACCAGCTCAAGATTCGAAACCCGACCCGACTTGAATTTGAAAATTTTTTTTTCTATCGACGCCTTAGCCTTCTCGACGCGGTTCGGGGGCTCTCTCTTATTATCACCCAGCTCGAGAATTCGAACCGAGAGCCAACTTGCATTGGAAAATGAATTTTTTTCTGATCGACGCCTTAGCCCACTCGACGCGGTTCGGGGGCTCTCTTATTATCACCAAGCTCGAGATTCGAACCGAGAGCCAACTTGCATTGGAAAATGATTTTTTTTCTGATCGAAGCCTTTGCCCACTCGACTGTTCGGGGCTCTCTTATTATCAACCAGCTCGAGATTCGAAACCAGACCCGACCCGACCCGACCCGACCCGACCCGACCCGACTTGAATTTGAAAATTTTGTTTTCGATCGACGCCTTTGCCCACTCGACTGTTCGGGGCTCTCTTATTATCAACCAGCTCGAGATTCGAAACCCGACCCGACCCGACCCGACCCGACCCGACTTGAATTTGAAATTTTTTTTTCGATCGACGCCTTTGCCCACTCGACTGTTCGGGGCTCTCTTATTATCAACCAGCTCGATATTCGAACCGAGAGCCAACTTGCATTGGAAAATGAATTTTTTTCTGATCGACGCCTTAGCCCACTTTACGTGGTTCGGGGGCTCTCTTATTATCATCCAGCTCGAGATTCGAACCGAGAGTCAACTTGCATTGGAAAAATAATTTTTTTTTCTGATCGACGCCTTAGCCCACTCGACGCGGTTCGGGGGCTCTCTTATTTTCATCCAGCTCGAGATTTGAACCGAGAGTCAACTTGCATTGGAAAAATAATTTTTTTTTCTGATCGATGCCTTAGCCCACTCGACGCGGTTCGGGGGCTCTCTTATTATCACCCAGCTCGAGATTCGAACCGAGAGCTAACTTGCATTGGAAAATGATTTTTTTTCTAATCGACGCCTTAGCCCACTTGACGTGGTTCGGGGGCTCTCTTATTATCATCCAGCTCGAGATTCGAACCGAGAGTCAACTTGCATTGGAAAAAAAAAAAAATTTCTGATCGACGCCTTAGCCCACTCGACGCGGTTCGGGGGCTCTCTTATTATCACCCAGCTCGAGATTCGAACCGTGCATTGGAAAAGTTAATTTTTTTTTTAATCGACGCCTTAGCCCACTCGACGCGGTTCGGGGGCTCTCTTATTATCACCCAGCTCGAGATTCGAACCGTGCATTGAAAAAATAATTTGTTTTTCTGATCGACGCCTTAGCCCACTCGACGCGGTTCGGGGGCTCTCTTATTATCATCCAGCTCGAGATTCGAACCGAGAGTCAACTTGCATTGGAAAAATAATTTTTTTTTCTGATCGACGCCTTAGCCCACTCGACGCGGTTCGAGGGCTCTCTTATTATCACCCAGCTCTAGATTCCAAACCCGATCCGACCCGACCCGACCCGACCCGACTTGAATTCGAAATTTTTTTTTCGATCGACGGCTTTGCCCACTCGACTGTTCGGGGCTCTCTTATTATCACCCAGCTCGAGATTCGAACCGAGAGCCAACTTGCATTAGAAAATGAATTTTTTTCTGATCGACGCCTTAGCCCACTCGACGCGGTTCAGGGGCTCTCTTATTATCACCCAGCTCGAGATTCGAACCGTGCATTGCAAAAATAATTTGTTTTTCTAATCGACGCCTTAGCCCACTCGACGCGGTTCGGGGGCTCTCTTATTATCACCCAGCTCGAGATTCGAACCGAGAGCGCACTTGCATTGGAAAAATAATTTTTTTTTCTGATCGATGCCTTAGCCCACTCGACGCGGTTCGGGGGCTCTCTTATTATCATCCAGCTCGAGATTTGAACTGAGAGTCAACTTGCATTGGAAACATTTTTTTTTTCTGATCGATGCCTTAGCCCACTCGACGCGGTTCGGGGGCTCTCTTATTATCACCCAGCTCGAGATTCGAACCTTGCATTGGAAAAATTATTTGTTTTTCTGATCGACGCCTTAGCCCACTCGACGCGGTTCGGGGGTTCTCTTATAATCACCCAGCTCGAGATTCGAACCGAGAGCCAACTTGCATTGGAAAATGAATTTTTTTCTGATCGACGCCTTAGCCGACTCGACGCGGTTCGGGGGCTCTCTTATTATCACCGAGCTCGAGATTCGAACCGAGAGCCAATTTGCATTAGAAAATGAATTTTTTTCTGATCGACGCCTTAGCCCACCCGACGCGGTTCTGGGGCTCTCTTATTATCACCCAGCAACTTGAATTTGAAAATTTTGTTTTCGATCGACGCCTTTGCCCACTCGACTGTTCGGGGCTCTCTTATTATCAACCAGCTCGAGATTCGAAACCCGACCCGACCCGACTTGAATTTGAAAATTTTTTTTTCGATCGACACCTTAGCCCACTCGACTGTTCGGGGCTCTCTTATTATCAACCAGCTCGAGATTCGAAACCCGACCCGACCCAACTTGAATTTAAAATATTTTTTTTTCGATCGACGCCTTTGCCCACTCGACTGTTCGGGGCTCTCTGATTATCAACCAGCTCGATATTCGAAACCTCACCCGACCCGACCCGACCCGACTTGAATTTGAAAATTTTGTTTTCGATCGACGCCTTTGCCCACTCGACTGTTCGGGGCACTCTTATCATCAACCAGCTCGAGATTCGAAACCCGACCCGACCCGACCCGACTTGAATTTGAAATTTTTTTTTCGATCGACGCCTTTGCCCACTCGACTGTTCGGGGCTCTCTTATTATCAACCAGCTCGAGATTCGAAACCCGACCCGACCCGACTTGAATTTGAAAAATTTTTTTTTTGATCGACGCCTTTGCCCACTCGACGCGGTTCGGGGGCTCACTTATTATCACCGAGCTCGAGATTCGAACCGAGAGCCAACTTGCATTAGAAAATGATTTTTTTTCTGATCGACGCCTTAGCCCACTCGACGCGGTTCGGGGGCTCTCTTATTATCACCCAGCTCGAGATTCGAATCGTGCATTGGAAAAATAATTTGTTTTTCTGATCGACGCCTTAGCCCACTCGACGCGGTTCGGGGGCTCTCTTATTATCACCCAGCTCGAGATTCGAACCGAGAGCCAACTTGCATTGGAAAATTAATTTTTTTCTGATCGACGCCTTAGCCCACTCGACGCGGTTCGGGGGCTCTCTTATTATCACCCAGCTCTAGATTCGAAACCCGATCCGACCCGACCAGACCCGACCCGAATTGAATTCGAAATTTTTTTTTCGATCGACGGCTTTGCCCACTCGACTGTTCGGGGCTCTCTTATTATCACCCAGCTCGAGATTCGAACCGAGAGCCAACTTGCATTGGAAAAATAATTTTTTTTTCTGATCGACGCCTTAGCCCACTCGACGCGGTTCGGGGGCTCTCTTGTTATCAACCAGCTCAAGATTCGAAACCCGACCCGACTTGAATTTGAAAATTTTTTTTTCTATCGACGCCTTAGCCTTCTCGACGCGGTTCGGGGGCTCTCTCTTATTATCACCCAGCTCGAGAATTCGAACCGAGAGCCAACTTGCATTGGAAAATGAATTTTTTTCTGATCGACGCCTTAGCCCACTCGACGCGGTTCGGGGGCTCTCTTATTATCACCAAGCTCGAGATTCGAACCGAGAGCCAACTTGCATTGGAAAATGAATTTTTTTCTGATCGACGCCTTTGCCCACTCGACTGTTCGGGGCTCTCTTATTATCAACCAGCTCGAGATTCGAAACCAGACCCGACCCGACCCGACCCGACCCGACCCGACCCGACCCGACCCGACCCGACCCGACCCGACTTGAATTTGAAAATTTTGTTTTCGATCTACGCCTTTGCCCACTCGACTGTTCGGGGCTCTCTTATTATCAACCAGCTCGAGATTCGAAACCCGACCCGACCCGACCCGACCCGACCCGACTTGAATTTGAAATTTTTTTTTCGATCGACGCCTTTGCCCACTCGACTGTTCGGGGCTCTCTTATTATCAACCAGCTCGAGATTCGAACCGAGAGCCAACTTGCATTGGAAAATGAATTTTTTTCTGATCGACGCCTTAGCCCACTTTACGTGGTTCGGGGGCTCTCTTATTATCATCCAGCTCGAGATTCGAACCGAGAGTCAACTTGCATTGGAAAAATAATTTTTTTTTCTGATCGACGCCTTAGCCCACTCGACGCGGTTCGGGGGCTCTCTTATTTTCATCCAGCTCGAGATTTGAACCGAGAGTCAACTTGCATTGGAAAAATAATTTTTTTTTCTGATCGATGCCTTAGCCCACTCGACGCGGTTCGGGGGCTCTCTTATTATCACCCAGCTCGAGATTCGAACCGAGAGCTAACTTGCATTGGAAAATGATTTTTTTTCTAATCGACGCCTTAGCCCACTTGACGTGGTTCGGGGGCTCTCTTATTATCATCCAGCTCGAGATTCGAACCGAGAGTCAACTTGCATTGGAAAAAAAAAAATTTCTGATCGACGCCTTAGCCCACTCGACGCGGTTCGGGGGCTCTCTTATTATCACCCAGCTCGAGATTCGAACCGTGCATTGGAAAAGTTAATTTTTTTTTTTAATCGACGCCTTAGCCCACTCGACGCGGTTCGGGGGCTCTCTTATTATCACCCAGCTCGAGATTCGAACCGTGCATTGAAAAAATAATTTGTTTTTCTGATCGACGCCTTAGCCCACTCGACGCGGTTCGGGGGCTCTCTTATTATCATCCAGCTCGAGATTCGAACCGAGAGTCAACTTGCATTGGAAAAATAATTTTTTTTTCTGATCGACGCCTTAGCCCACTCGACGCGGTTCGGGGGCTCTCTTATTATCACCCAGCTCTAGATTCCAAACCCGATCCGACCCGACCCGACCCGACCCGACTTGAATTCGAAATTTTTTTTTCGATCGACGGCTTTGCCCACTCGACTGTTCGGGGCTCTCTTATTATCACCCAGCTCGAGATTCGAACCGAGAGCCAACTTGCATTAGAAAATGAATTTTTTTCTGATCGACGCCTTAGCCCACTCGACGCGGTTCAGGGGCTCTCTTATTATCACCCAGCTCGAGATTCGAACCGTGCATTGCAAAAATAATTTGTTTTTCTAATCGACGCCTTAGCCCACTCGACGCGGTTCGGGGGCTCTCTTATTATCACCCAGCTCGAGATTCGAACCGAGAGCGCACTTGCATTGGAAAAATAATTTTTTTTTCTGATCGATGCCTTAGCCCACTCGACGCGGTTCGGGGGCTCTCTTATTATCATCCAGCTCGAGATTTGAACTGAGAGTCAACTTGCATTGGAAAAATTTTTTTTTTTCTGATCGATGCCTTAGCCCACTCGACGCGGTTCGGGGGCTCTCTTATTATCACCCAGCTCGAGATTCGAACCTTGCATTGGAAAAATTATTTGTTTTTCTGATCGACGCCTTAGCCCACTCGACGCGGTTCGGGGGTTCTCTTATAATCACCCGGCTCGAGATTCGAACCGAGAGCCAACTTGCATTGGAAAATGAATTTTTTTCTGATCGACGCCTTAGCCGACTCGACGCGGTTCGGGGGCTCTCTTATTATCACCGAGCTCGAGATTCGAACCGAGAGCCAACTTGCATTAGAAAATGAATTTTTTTCTGATCGACGCCTTAGCCCACCCGACGCGGTTCTGGGGCTCTCTTATTATCACCCAGCAACTTGAATTTGAAAATTTTGTTTTCGATCGACGCCTTTGCCCACTCGACTGTTCGGGGCTCTCTTATTATCAACCAGCTCGAGATGCGAAACCCGACCCGACCCGACTTGAATTTGAAAAATTTATTTTTTGATCGACGCCTTTGCCCACTCGACTGTTCGGGACTTTCTTATTATCAACCAGCTCGAGATTCGAACCGAGTTCCAACTTGCATAGGAACATTATTTTTTTTCCGATCGACGCCTTAGCCCACTCGACGCGGTTCGGGGGCTCTCTTATTATCACCCAGCTCGAGATTCGAACCGTGCATTGAAAAAATAATTTTTTTTTCTAATCGACGCCTTAGCCCACTCGACGCGGTTCGGGGGCTCTCTTATTATCACCCAGCTCGAGATTCGAACCGAGAGCGCACTTGCATTGGAAAAATAATTTTTTTTTCTGATCGATGCCTTAGCCCACTCGACGCGGTTCGGGGGCTCTCTTATTATCATCCAGCTCGAGATTTGAACTGAGAGTCAACTTGCATTGGAAAAATTTTTTTTTTTCTGATCGATGCCTTAGCCCACTCGACGCGGTTCGGGGGTTCTCTTATAATCACCCGGCTCGAGATTCGAACCGAGAGCCAACTTGCATTGGAAAATGAATTTTTTTCTGATCGACGCCTTAGCCGACTCGACGCGGTTCGGGGGCTCTCTTATTATCACCGAGCTCGAGATTCGAACCGAGAGCCAACTTGCATTAGAAAATGAATTTTTTTCTGATCGACGCCTTAGCCCACCCGACGCGGTTCTGGGGCTCTCTTATTATCACCCAGCAACTTGAATTTGAAATTTTTTTTTCGATCGACGCCTTTGCCCACTCGACTGTTCGGGGCTCTCTTATTATCAACCAGCTCGAGATGCGAAACCCGACCCGACCCGACTTGAATTTGAAAAATTTATTTTTTGATCGACGCCTTTGCCCACTCGACTGTTCGGGACTTTCTTATTATCAACCAGCTCGAGATTCGAACCGAGTTCCAACTTGCATAGGAAAATTATTTTTTTTCCGATCGACGCCTTAGCCCACTCGACGCGGTTCGGGGGCTCTCTTATTATCACCCAGCTCGAGATTCGAACCGTGCATTGAAAAAATAATTTTTTTTTCTGATCGACGCCTTAGCCCACTCGTCGCGGTTCGGGGGCTCTCTTATTATCACCCAGCTCGAGATTCGAACCGAGAGCGCACTTGCATTGGAAAAATAATTTTTTTTTCTGATCGATGCCTTAGCCCACTCGACGCGGTTCGGGGGCTCTCTTATTATCATCCAGCTCGAGATTTGAACTGAGAGTCAACTTGCATTGGAAAATTTTTTTTTTTCTGATCGATGCCTTAGCCCACTCGACGCGGTTCGGGGGCTCTCTTATTATCACCCAGCTCGAGATTCGAACCTTGCATTGGAAAAATTATTTGTTTTTCTGATCGACGCCTTAGCCCACTCGACGCGGTTCGGGGGTTCTCTTATAATCACCCAGCTCGAGATTCGAACCGAGAGCCAACTTGCATTGGAAAATGAATTTTTTTCTGATCGACGCCTTAGCCGACTCGACGCGGTTCGGGGGCTCTCTTATTATCACCGAGCTCGAGATTCGAACCGAGAGCCAATTTGCATTAGAAAATGAATTTTTTTCTGATCGACGCCTTAGCCCACCCGACGCGGTTCTGGGGCTCTCTTATTATCACCCAGCAACTTGAATTTGAAAATTTTGTTTTCGATCGACGCCTTTGCCCACTCGACTGTTCGGGGCTCTCTTATTATCAACCAGCTCGAGATTCGAAACCCGACCCGACCCGACTTGAATTTGAAAATTTTTTTTTCGATCGACACCTTAGCCCACTCGACTGTTCGGGGCTCTCTTATTATCAACCAGCTCGAGATTCGAAACCCGACCCGACCCAACTTGAATTTAAAATATTTTTTTTTCGATCGACGCCTTTGCCCACTCGACTGTTCGGGGCTCTCTGATTATCAACCAGCTCGATATTCGAAACCTCACCCGACCCGACCCGACCCGACTTGAATTTGAAAATTTTGTTTTCGATCGACGCCTTTGCCCACTCGACTGTTCGGGGCACTCTTATCATCAACCAGCTCGAGATTCGAAACCCGACCCGACCCGACCCGACTTGAATTTGAAATTTTTTTTTCGATCGACGCCTTTGCCCACTCGACTGTTCGGGGCTCTCTTATTATCAACCAGCTCGAGATTCGAAACCCGACCCGACCCGACTTGAATTTGAAAAATTTTTTTTTTGATCGACGCCTTTGCCCACTCGACGCGGTTCGGGGGCTCACTTATTATCACCGAGCTCGAGATTCGAACCGAGAGCCAACTTGCATTAGAAAATGATTTTTTTTCTGATCGACGCCTTAGCCCACTCGACGCGGTTCGGGGGCTCTCTTATTATCACCCAGCTCGAGATTCGAATCGTGCATTGGAAAAATAATTTGTTTTTCTGATCGACGCCTTAGCCCACTCGACGCGGTTCGGGGGCTCTCTTATTATCACCCAGCTCGAGATTCGAACCGAGAGCCAACTTGCATTGGAAAATTAATTTTTTTCTGATCGACGCCTTAGCCCACTCGACGCGGTTCGGGGGCTCTCTTATTATCACCCAGCTCTAGATTCGAAACCCGATCCGACCCGACCAGACCCGACCCGAATTGAATTCGAAATTTTTTTTTCGATCGACGGCTTTGCCCACTCGACTGTTCGGGGCTCTCTTATTATCACCCAGCTCGAGATTCGAACCGAGAGCCAACTTGCATTGGAAAAATAATTTTTTTTTCTGATCGACGCCTTAGCCCACTCGACGCGGTTCGGGGGCTCTCTTGTTATCAACCAGCTCAAGATTCGAAACCCGACCCGACTTGAATTTGAAAATTTTTTTTTCTATCGACGCCTTAGCCTTCTCGACGCGGTTCGGGGGCTCTCTCTTATTATCACCCAGCTCGAGAATTCGAACCGAGAGCCAACTTGCATTGGAAAATGAATTTTTTTCTGATCGACGCCTTAGCCCACTCGACGCGGTTCGGGGGCTCTCTTATTATCACCAAGCTCGAGATTCGAACCGAGAGCCAACTTGCATTGGAAAATGAATTTTTTTCTGATCGACGCCTTTGCCCACTCGACTGTTCGGGGCTCTCTTATTATCAACCAGCTCGAGATTCGAAACCAGACCCGACCCGACCCGACCCGACCCGACCCGACCCGACCCGACCCGACCCGACCCGACCCGACTTGAATTTGAAAATTTTGTTTTCGATCTACGCCTTTGCCCACTCGACTGTTCGGGGCTCTCTTATTATCAACCAGCTCGAGATTCGAAACCAGACCCGACCCGACCCGACCCGACCCGACCCGACCCGACCCGACCCGACCCGACCCGACTTGAATTTGAAAATTTTGTTTTCGATCTACGCCTTTGCCCACTCGACTGTTCGGGGCTCTCTTATTATCAACCAGCTCGAGATTCGAAACCAGACCCGACCCGACCCGACCCGACCCGACCCGACCCGACCCGACCCGACCCGACCCGACTTGAATTTGAAAATTTTGTTTTCTGATCGACGCCTTTGCCCACTCGACTGTTCGGGGCTCTCTTATTATCAACCAGCTCGAGATTCGAAACCAGACCCGACCCGACCCGACCCGACCCGACCCGACCCGACCCGACCCGACCCGACCCGACTTGAATTTGAAAATTTTGTTTTCGATCTACGCCTTTGCCCACTCGACTGTTCGGGGCTCTCTTATTATCAACCAGCTCGAGATTCGAAACCCGACCCGACCCGACCCGACCCGACCCGACTTGAATTTGAAATTTTTTTTTCGATCGACGCCTTTGCCCACTCGACTGTTCGGGGCTCTCTTATTATCAACCAGCTCGAGATTCGAACCGAGAGCCAACTTGCATTGGAAAATGAATTTTTTTCTGATCGACGCCTTAGCCCACTTTACGTGGTTCGGGGGCTCTCTTATTATCATCCAGCTCGAGATTCGAACCGAGAGTCAACTTGCATTGGAAAAATAATTTTTTTTTCTGATCGACGCCTTAGCCCACTCGACGCGGTTCGGGGGCTCTCTTATTTTCATCCAGCTCGAGATTTGAACCGAGAGTCAACTTGCATTGGAAAAATAATTTTTTTTTCTGATCGATGCCTTAGCCCACTCGACGCGGTTCGGGGGCTCTCTTATTATCACCCAGCTCGAGATTCGAACCGAGAGCTAACTTGCATTGGAAAATGATTTTTTTTCTAATCGACGCCTTAGCCCACTTGACGTGGTTCGGGGGCTCTCTTATTATCATCCAGCTCGAGATTCGAACCGAGAGTCAACTTGCATTGGAAAAAAAAAAATTTCTGATCGACGCCTTAGCCCACTCGACGCGGTTCGGGGGCTCTCTTATTATCACCCAGCTCGAGATTCGAACCGTGCATTGGAAAAGTTAATTTTTTTTTTTAATCGACGCCTTAGCCCACTCGACGCGGTTCGGGGGCTCTCTTATTATCACCCAGCTCGAGATTCGAACCGTGCATTGAAAAAATAATTTGTTTTTCTGATCGACGCCTTAGCCCACTCGACGCGGTTCGGGGGCTCTCTTATTATCATCCAGCTCGAGATTCGAACCGAGAGTCAACTTGCATTGGAAAAATAATTTTTTTTTCTGATCGACGCCTTAGCCCACTCGACGCGGTTCGGGGGCTCTCTTATTATCACCCAGCTCTAGATTCCAAACCCGATCCGACCCGACCCGACCCGACCCGACTTGAATTCGAAATTTTTTTTTCGATCGACGGCTTTGCCCACTCGACTGTTCGGGGCTCTCTTATTATCACCCAGCTCGAGATTCGAACCGAGAGCCAACTTGCATTAGAAAATGAATTTTTTTCTGATCGACGCCTTAGCCCACTCGACGCGGTTCAGGGGCTCTCTTATTATCACCCAGCTCGAGATTCGAACCGTGCATTGCAAAAATAATTTGTTTTTCTAATCGACGCCTTAGCCCACTCGACGCGGTTCGGGGGCTCTCTTATTATCACCCAGCTCGAGATTCGAACCGAGAGCGCACTTGCATTGGAAAAATAATTTTTTTTTCTGATCGATGCCTTAGCCCACTCGACGCGGTTCGGGGGCTCTCTTATTATCATCCAGCTCGAGATTTGAACTGAGAGTCAACTTGCATTGGAAAAATTTTTTTTTTTCTGATCGATGCCTTAGCCCACTCGACGCGGTTCGGGGGCTCTCTTATTATCACCCAGCTCGAGATTCGAACCTTGCATTGGAAAAATTATTTGTTTTTCTGATCGACGCCTTAGCCCACTCGACGCGGTTCGGGGGTTCTCTTATAATCACCCGGCTCGAGATTCGAACCGAGAGCCAACTTGCATTGGAAAATGAATTTTTTTCTGATCGACGCCTTAGCCGACTCGACGCGGTTCGGGGGCTCTCTTATTATCACCGAGCTCGAGATTCGAACCGAGAGCCAACTTGCATTAGAAAATGAATTTTTTTCTGATCGACGCCTTAGCCCACCCGACGCGGTTCTGGGGCTCTCTTATTATCACCCAGCAACTTGAATTTGAAAATTTTGTTTTCGATCGACGCCTTTGCCCACTCGACTGTTCGGGGCTCTCTTATTATCAACCAGCTCGAGATGCGAAACCCGACCCGACCCGACTTGAATTTGAAAAATTTATTTTTTGATCGACGCCTTTGCCCACTCGACTGTTCGGGACTTTCTTATTATCAACCAGCTCGAGATTCGAACCGAGTTCCAACTTGCATAGGAACATTATTTTTTTTCCGATCGACGCCTTAGCCCACTCGACGCGGTTCGGGGGCTCTCTTATTATCACCCAGCTCGAGATTCGAACCGTGCATTGAAAAAATAATTTTTTTTTCTAATCGACGCCTTAGCCCACTCGACGCGGTTCGGGGGCTCTCTTATTATCACCCAGCTCGAGATTCGAACCGAGAGCGCACTTGCATTGGAAAAATAATTTTTTTTTCTGATCGATGCCTTAGCCCACTCGACGCGGTTCGGGGGCTCTCTTATTATCATCCAGCTCGAGATTTGAACTGAGAGTCAACTTGCATTGGAAAAATTTTTTTTTTTCTGATCGATGCCTTAGCCCACTCGACGCGGTTCGGGGGTTCTCTTATAATCACCCGGCTCGAGATTCGAACCGAGAGCCAACTTGCATTGGAAAATGAATTTTTTTCTGATCGACGCCTTAGCCGACTCGACGCGGTTCGGGGGCTCTCTTATTATCACCGAGCTCGAGATTCGAACCGAGAGCCAACTTGCATTAGAAAATGAATTTTTTTCTGATCGACGCCTTAGCCCACCCGACGCGGTTCTGGGGCTCTCTTATTATCACCCAGCAACTTGAATTTGAAATTTTTTTTTCGATCGACGCCTTTGCCCACTCGACTGTTCGGGGCTCTCTTATTATCAACCAGCTCGAGATGCGAAACCCGACCCGACCCGACTTGAATTTGAAAAATTTATTTTTTGATCGACGCCTTTGCCCACTCGACTGTTCGGGACTTTCTTATTATCAACCAGCTCGAGATTCGAACCGAGTTCCAACTTGCATAGGAAAATTATTTTTTTTCCGATCGACGCCTTAGCCCACTCGACGCGGTTCGGGGGCTCTCTTATTATCACCCAGCTCGAGATTCGAACCGTGCATTGAAAAAATAATTTTTTTTTCTGATCGACGCCTTAGCCCACTCGTCGCGGTTCGGGGGCTCTCTTATTATCACCCAGCTCGAGATTCGAACCGAGAGCGCACTTGCATTGGAAAAATAATTTTTTTTTCTGATCGATGCCTTAGCCCACTCGACGCGGTTCGGGGGCTCTCTTATTATCATCCAGCTCGAGATTTGAACTGAGAGTCAACTTGCATTGGAAAATTTTTTTTTTTCTGATCGATGCCTTAGCCCACTCGACGCGGTTCGGGGGCTCTCTTATTATCACCCAGCTCGAGATTCGAACCGTGCATTGGAAAAATAATTTGTTTTTCTGATCGACGCCTTAGCCCACTCGACGCGGTTCGGGGGTTCTCTTTTAATCACCCAGCTCGAGATTCGAACCGAGAGCCAACTTGCATTGGAAAATGATTTTTTTTTTCTGATCGACGCCTTAGCCGACTCGACGCGGTTCGGGGGCTCTCTTATTATCACCGAGCTCGAGATTCGAACCGAGAGCCAACTTGCATTAGAAAATGAATTTTTTTCTGATCGACGCCTTAGCCCACTCGACGCGGTTCTGGGGCTCTCTTATTATCACCTAGCAACTTGAATTTGAAAATTTTGTTTTCGATCGACGCCTTTGCCCACTCGACTGTTCGGGGCTCTCTTATTATCAACCAGCTCGAGATTCGAAACCCGACCCGACCCGACTTGAATTTGAAAATTTTTTTTTCGATCGACGCCTTAGCCCACTCGACTGTTCGGGGCTCTCTTATTATCAACCAGCTCGAGATTCGAAACCCGACCCGACCCGACTTGAATTTAAAATTTTTTTTTTCGATCGACGCCTTTGCCCACTCGACTGTTCGGGGCTCTCTGATTATCAACCAGCTCGATATTCGAAACCTCACCCGACCCGACCCGACCCGACTTGAATTTGAAAATTTTGTTTTCGATCGACGCCTTTGCCCACTCGACTGTTCGGGGCACTCTTATCATCAACCAGCTCGAGATTCGAAACCCGACCCGACCCGACCCGACTTGAATTTGAAATTTTTTTTTCGATCGACGCCTTTGCCCACTCGACTGTTCGGGGCTCTCTTATTATCAACCAGCTCGAGATGCGAAACCCGACCCGACCCGACTTGAATTTGAAAAATTTATTTTTTGATCGACGCCTTTGCCCACTCGACTGTTCGGGACTTTCTTATTATCAACCAGCTCGAGATTCGAACCGAGTTCCAACTTGCATAGGAAAATTATTTTTTTTCCGATCGACGCCTTAGCCCACTCGACGCGGTTCGGGGGCTCTCTTATTATCACCCAGCTCGAGATTCGAACCGTGCATTGAAAAAATAATTTGTTTTTCTGATCGACGCCTTAGCCCACTCGACGCGGTTCGGGGGCTCTCTTATTATCATCCAGCTCGAGATTCGAACCGAGGGTCAACTTGCATTGGAAAAATAATTTTTTTTTCTGATCGACGCCTTAGCCCACTCGACGCGGTTCGGGGGCTCTCTTATTATCACCCAGCTCGAGATTCGAACCGAGAGCGCACTTGCATTGGAAAAATAATTTTTTTTTCTGATCGATGCCTTAGCCCACTCGACGCGGTTCGGGGGCTCTCTTATTATCATCCAGCTCGAGATTTGAACTGAGAGTCAACTTGCATTGGAAAATTTTTTTTTTTCTGATCGATGCCTTAGCCCACTCGACGCGGTTCGGGGGCTCTCTTATTATCACCCAGCTCGAGATTCGAACCTTGCATTGGAAAAATTATTTGTTTTTCTGATCGACGCCTTAGCCCACTCGACGCGGTTCGGGGGTTCTCTTATAATCACCCGGCTCGAGATTCGAACCGAGAGCCAACTTGCATTGGAAAATGAATTTTTTTCTGATCGACGCCTTAGCCGACTCGACGCGGTTCGGGGGCTCTCTTATTATCACCGAGCTCGAGATTCGAACCGAGAGCCAACTTGCATTAGAAAATGAATTTTTTTCTGATCGACGCCTTAGCCCACCCGACGCGGTTCTGGGGCTCTCTTATTATCACCCAGCAACTTGAATTTGAAAATTTTGTTTTCGATCGACGCCTTTGCCCACTCGACTGTTCGGGGCTCTCTTATTATCAACCAGCTCGAGATTCGAAACCCGACCCGACCCGACTTGAATTTGAAAATTTTTTTTTCGATCGACGCCTTAGCCCACTCGACTGTTCGGGGCTCTCTTATTATCAACCAGCTCGAGATTCGAAACCCGACCCGACCCGACTTGAATTTAAAATTTTTTTTTTCGATCGACGCCTTTGCCCACTCGACTGTTCGGGGCTCTCTGATTATCAACCAGCTCGATATTCGAAACCTCACCCGACCCGACCCGACCCGACTTGAATTTGAAAATTTTGTTTTCGATCGACGCCTTTGCCCACTCGACTGTTCGGGGCACTCTTATCATCAACCAGCTCGAGATTCGAAACCCGACCCGACCCGACCCGACTTGAATTTGAAATTTTTTTTTCGATCGACGCCTTTGCCCACTCGACTGTTCGGGGCTCTCTTATTATCAACCAGCTCGAGATGCGAAACCCGACCCGACCCGACTTGAATTTGAAAAATTTATTTTTTGATCGACGCCTTTGCCCACTCGACTGTTCGGGACTTTCTTATTATCAACCAGCTCAAGATTCGAAACCCGACACGACTTGAATTTGAAATTTTTTTTTTCTATCGACGCCTTAGCCCACTCGACGCGGTTCGAGGGCTCTCTTATGATCACCCAGCTCGAGATTCGAACCGAGAGCGCACTTGCATTGGAAAAATAATTTTTTTTTCTGATCGATGCCTTAGCCCACTCGACGCGGTTCGGGGGCTCTCTTATTATCACCCAGCTCGAGATTCGAACCAAGAGCGAACTTGCATTGGAAAAATAATTTTTTTTTCTGATCGACGCCTTAGCCCACTGGACGCGGTTCGGAGGCTCTCTTATTTTCATCCAGCTCGAGATTTGAACCGAGAGTCAACTTGCATTGGAAAAATAATTTTTTGTTCTGATCGATGCCTTAGCCCACTCGACGCGGTTCGGGGGCTCTCTTATTATCATCAAGCTCGAGATTCGAACCGAGAGCCAACTTGCATTGGAAAATGAATTATTTTCTGATCGACGCCTTAGCCCACTCGACGCGGTTCAGGGGCTCTCTTATTATCACCCAGCTCGAGATTCGAACCGAGAGCCAACTTGCATTGGAAAAATAATTTTTTTTTCTGATCGATGCCTTAGCCCACTCGACGCGGTTCGGGGGCTCTCTTATTATCACCCAGCTCGAGATTCGAACCGAGAGCTAACTTGCATTGGAAAATGATTTTTTTTCTAATCGACGCCTTAGCCCACTTGACGTGGTTCGGGGGCTCTCTTATTATCATCCAGCTCGAGATTCGAACCGAGAGTCAACTTGCATTGGAAAAAAAAAAAATTTCTGATCGACGCCTTAGCCCACTCGACGCGGTTCGGGGGCTCTCTTATTATCACCCAGCTCGAGATTCGAACCGTGCATTGGAAAAGTTAATTTTTTTTTTAAATCGACGCCTTAGCCCACTCGACGCGGTTTGGGGGCTCTCTTATTATCACCCAGCTCGAGATTCGAACCGTGCATTGAAAAAATAATTTGTTTTTCTGATCGACGCCTTAGCCCACTCGACGCGGTTCGGGGGCTCTCTTATTATCATCCAGCTCGAGATTCGAACCGAGAGTCAACTTGCATTGGAAAAATAATTTTTTTTTTCTGATCGACGCCTTAGCCCATTCGACGCGGTTCGGGGGCTCTCTTATTATCACCCAGCTCTAGATTCCAAACCCGATCCGACCCGACCCGACCCGACCCGACTTGAATTCGAAATTTTTTTTTCGATCGACGGCTTTGCCCACTCGACTGTTCGGGGCTCTCTTATTATCACCCAGCTCGAGATTCGAACCGAGAGCCAATTTGCATTAGAAAATGAATTTTTTTCTGATCGACGCCTTAGCCCACTCGACGCGGTTCAGGGGCTCTCTTATTATCACCCAGCTCGAGATTCGAACCGTGCATTGCAAAAATAATTTGTTTTTCTGATCGACGCCTTAGCCCACTCGACGCGGTTTGGGGGCTCTCTTATTATCACCCAGCTCGAGATTCGAACCGTGCATTGAAAAAATAATTTGTTTTTCTGATCGACGCCTTAGCCCACTCGACGCGGTTCGGGGGCTCTCTTATTATCATCCAGCTCGAGATTCGAACCGAGAGTCAACTTGCATTGGAAAAATAATTTTTTTTTCTGATCGACGCCTTAGCCCACTCGACGCGGTTCGGGGGCTCTCTTATTATCACCCAGCTCTAGATTCCAAACCCGATCCGACCCGACCCGACCCGACCCAACCCGACTTGAATTCGAAATTTTTTTTTCGATCGACGGCTTTGCCCACTCGACTGTTCGGGGCTCTCTTATTATCACCCAGCTCGAGATTCGAACCGAGAGCCAACTTGCATTAGAAAATGAATTTTTTTCTGATCGATGCCTTAGCCCACTCGACGCGGTTCGGGGGCTCTCTTATTATCACCCAGCTCGAGATTCGAACCGTGCATTGGAAAAATAATTTGTTTTTCTGATCGACGCCTTAGCCCACTCGACGCGGTTCGGGGGTTCTCTTTTAATCACCCAGCTCGAGATTCGAACCGAGAGCCAACTTGCATTGGAAAATGATTTTTTTTCTGATCGACGCCTTAGCCGACTCGACGCGGTTCGGGGGCTCTCTTATTATCACCGAGCTCGAGATTCGAACCGAGAGCCAACTTGCATTAGAAAATGAATTTTTTTCTGATCGACGCCTTAGCCCACTCGACGCGGTTCTGGGGCTCTCTTATTATCACCCAGCAACTTGAATTTGAAAATTTTGTTTTCGATCGACGCCTTTGCCCACTCGACTGTTCGGGGCTCTCTTATTATCAACCAGCTCGAGATTCGAAACCCGACCCGACCCGACTTGAATTTGAAAAATTTTTTTTTTGATCGACGCCTTAGCCCACTCGACTGTTCGGGGCTCTCTTATTATCAACCAGCTCGAGATTCGAAACCCGACCCGACCCGACTTGAATTTGAAAAATTTATTTTTTGATCGACGCCTTTGCCCACTCGACGCGGTTCGGGGTTCTCTTATTATCAACCAGCTCGAGATTCGAACCGAGAGCCAACTTGCATTGGAAAATGAATTTTTTTCTGATCGAAGCCTTAGCCCACTCGACGCGGTTCGGGTGCTCTCTTATTATCACCCAGCTCGAGATCGAACCAAGAGCCAACTTGCATTGGAAAATTAATTTTTTTCCGATCGACGCCTTAGCCCACTCGACGCGGTTCGGGGGCTCTCTTATTATCACCGAGCTCGAGATTCGAACCGAGAGCCAACTTGCATTAGAAAATGATTTTTTTTCTGATCGACGCCTTAGCCCACTCGACGCGGTTCGGGGGCTCTCTTATTATCACCCAGCTCGAGATTCGAACCGTGCATTGGAAAAATAATTTGTTTTTCTGATCGACGCCTTAGCCCACTCGACGCGGTTCGGGGGCTCTCTTGTTATCAACCAGCTCAAGATTCGAAACCCGACCCGACTTGAATTTGAAATTTTTTTTTTCTATCGACGCCTTAGCCTTCTCGACGCGGTTCGGGGGCTCTCTCTTATTATCACCCAGCTCGAGAATTCGAACCGAGAGCCAACTTGCATTGGAAAATGAATTTTTTTCTGATCGACGCCTTAGCCCACTCGACGCGGTTCGGGGGCTCTCTTATTATCGCCAAGCTCGAGATTCGAACCGAGAGCCAACTTGCATTGGAAAATGAATTTTTTTCTGATCGACGCCTTAGCCCACTTTACGTGGTTCGGGGGCTCTCTTATTATCATCCAGCTCGAGATTCGAACCGAGACTCAACTTGCATTGGAAAAATAATTTTTTTTTCTGATCGACGCCTTAGCCTTCTCGACGCGGTTCGGGGGCTCTCTCTTATTATCACCGAGCTCGAGATTCGAACCGAGAGCCAACTTGCATTAGAAAATGATTTTTTTTCTGATCGACGCCTTAGCCCACTCGACGCGGTTCGGGGGCTCTCTTATTATCACCCAGCTCGAGATTCGAACCGTGCATTGGAAAAATAATTTGTTTTTCTGATCGACGCCTTAGCCCACTCGACGCGGTTCGGGGGCTCTCTTGTTATCAACCAGCTCAAGATTCGAAACCCGACCCGACTTGAATTTGAAATTTTTTTTTTCTATCGACGCCTTAGCCTTCTCGACGCGGTTCGGGGGCTCTCTCTTATTATCACCCAGCTCGAGAATTCGAACCGAGAGCCAACTTGCATTGGAAAATGAATTTTTTTCTGATCGACGCCTTAGCCCACTCGACGCGGTTCGGGGGCTCTCTTATTATCGCCAAGCTCGAGATTCGAACCGAGAGCCAACTTGCATTGGAAAATGAATTTTTTTCTGATCGACGCCTTAGCCCACTTTACGTGGTTCGGGGGCTCTCTTATTATCATCCAGCTCGAGATTCGAACCGAGACTCAACTTGCATTGGAAAAATAATTTTTTTTTCTGATCGACGCCTTAGCCTTCTCGACGCGGTTCGGGGGCTCTCTCTTATTATCACCCAGCTCGAGAATTCGAACCGAGAGCCAACTTGCTTTGGAAAATGAATTTTTTTCTGATCGACGCCTTAGCCCACTCGACGCGGTTCGGGGGCTCTGTTATTATCACCCAGCTCGAGATTCGAACCGTGCATTGGAAAAATAATTTGTTTATCTAACGACGCATAAGCCCACTCGACGCGGTTCGGGGGCTCTCATATTATCACCCAGCTCGAGATTCGAACCGAGAGCGCACTTGCATTGGAAAAATATTTTTTTTTTTGATCGATGCCTTAGCCCACTCGACGCGGTTCGGGGGCTCTCTTATTATCATCCAGCTCGAGATTTGAACTGAGAGTCAACTTGAATTGGATTTTTTTTTTTCTGATCGATGCCTTAGCCCACTCGACGCGGTTCGGGGGCTCTCTTATTATCACCCAGCTCGAGATTCGAACCGTGCATTGGAAAAAAAATTTGTTTTTCTGATCGACGCCTTAGCCCACTCGACGCGGTTCGGGGTTCTCTTATTATCAACCAGCTCGAGATTCGAACCGAGAGCCAACTTGCATTAGAAAATGAATTTTTTTTTGATCGACGCCTTAGCCCACTCGACGCGGTTCGGGGGCTCTCTTATTATCATCCAGCTCGAGATTTGAACTGAGAGTCAACTTGCATTGGAAACATTTTTTTTTTCTGATCGATGCCTTAGCCCACTCGACGCGGTTCGGGGGCTCTCTTATTATCACCCAGCTCGAGATTCGAACCTTGCATTGGAAAAATTATTTGTTTTTCTGATCGACGCCTTAGCCCACTCGACGCGGTTCGGGGGTTCTCTTATAATCACCCAGCTCGAGATTCGAACCGAGAGCCAACTTGCATTGGAAAATGAATTTTTTTCTGATCGACGCCTTAGCCGACTCGACGCGGTTCGGGGGCTCTCTTATTATCACCGAGCTCGAGATTCGAACCGAGAGCCAACTTGCATTAGAAAATGAATTTTTTTCTGATCGACGCCTTAGCCCACCCGACGCGGTTCTGGGGCTCTCTTATTATCACCCAGCAACTTGAATTTGAAAATTTTGTTTTCGATCGACGCCTTAGCCCACTCGACGCGGTTCAGGGGCTCTCTTATTATCACCCAGCTCGAGATTCGAACCGAGAGCCAACTTGCATTGGAAAAATAATTTTTTTTTCTGATCGATGCCTTAGCCCACTCGACGCGGTTCGGGGGCTCTCTTATTATCACCCAGCTCGAGATTCGAACCGAGAGCTAACTTGCATTGGAAAATGATTTTTTTTCTAATCGACGCCTTAGCCCACTTGACGTGGTTCGGGGGCTCTCTTATTATCATCCAGCTCGAGATTCGAACCGAGAGTCAACTTGCATTGGAAAAAAAAAAAAATTTCTGATCGACGCCTTAGCCCACTCGACGCGGTTCGGGGGCTCTCTTATTATCACCCAGCTCGAGATTCGAACCGTGCATTGGAAAAGTTAATTTTTTTTTTAAATCGACGCCTTAGCCCACTCGACGCGGTTTGGGGGCTCTCTTATTATCACCCAGCTCGAGATTCGAACCGTGCATTGAAAAAATAATTTGTTTTTCTGATCGGCGCCTTAGCCCACTCGACGCGGTTCGGGGGCTCTCTTATTATCATCCAGCTCGAGATTCGAACCGAGAGTCAACTTGCATTGGAAAAATAATTTTTTTTTCTGATCGACGCCTTAGCCCATTCGACGCGGTTCGGGGGCTCTCTTATTATCACCCAGCTCTAGATTCCAAACCCGATCCGACCCGACCCGACCCGACCCGACCCGACTTGAATTCGAAATTTTTTTTTCGATCGACGGCTTTGCCCACTCGACTGTTCGGGGCTCTCTTATTATCACCCAGCTCGAGATTCGAACCGAGAGCCAACTTGCATTAGAAAATGAATTTTTTTCTGATCGACGCCTTAGCCCACTCGACGCGGTTCAGGGGCTCTCTTATTATCACCCAGCTCGAGATTCGAACCGTGCATTGCAAAAATAATTTGTTTTTCTGATCGACGCCTTAGCCCACTCGACGCGGTTTGGGGGCTCTCTTATTATCACCCAGCTCGAGATTCGAACCGTGCATTGAAAAAATAATTTGTTTTTCTGATCGACGCCTTAGCCCACTCGACGCGGTTCGGGGGCTCTCTTATTATCATCCAGCTCGAGATTCGAACCGAGAGTCAACTTGCATTGGAAAAATAATTTTTTTTTCTGATCGACGCCTTAGCCCACTCGACGCGGTTCGGGGGCTCTCTTATTATCACCCAGCTCTAGATTCCAAACCCGATCCGACCCGACCCGACCCGACCCAACCCGACTTGAATTCGAAATTTTTTTTTCGATCGACGGCTTTGCCCACTCGACTGTTCGGGGCTCTCTTATTATCACCCAGCTCGAGATTCGAACCGAGAGCCAACTTGCATTAGAAAATGAATTTTTTTCTGATCGACGCCTTAGCCCACTCGACGCGGTTCAGGGGCTCTCTTATTATCACCCAGCTCGAGATTCGAACCGTGCATTGCAAAAATAATTTGTTTTTCTGATCGACGCCTTAGCCAACTCGACGCGGTTCGGGGGCTCTCTTATTATCATCCAGCTCGAGATTTGAACTGAGAGTCAACTTGCATTGGAAAAATTTTTTTTTTCTGATCGATGCCTTAGCTCACTCGACGCGGTTCGGGGGCTCTCTTATTATCACCCAGCTCGAGATTCGAACCGTGCATTGGAAAAATAATTTGTTTTTCTGATCGACGCCTTAGCCCACTCGACGCGGTTCGGGTGTTCTCTTTTAATCACCCAGCTCGAGATTCGAACCGAGAGCCAACTTGCATTGGAAAATGATTTTTTTTCTGATCGACGCCTTAGCCGACTCGACGCGGTTCGGGGGCTCTCTTATTATCACCGAGCTCGAGATTCGAACCGAGAGCCAACTTGCATTAGAAAATGAATTTTTTTCTGATCGACGCCTTAGCCCACTCGACGCGGTTCTGGGGCTCTCTTATTATCACCCAGCAACTTGAATTTGAAAATTTTGTTTTCGATCGACGCCTTTGCCCACTCGACTGTTCGGGGCTCTCTTATTATCAACCAGCTCGAGATTCGAAACCCGACCCGACCCGACTTGAATTTGAAAAATTTTTTTTTTGATCGACGCCTTAGCCCACTCGACTGTTCGGGGCTCTCTTATTATCAACCAGCTCGAGATTCGAAACCCGACCCGACCCGACTTGAATTTGAAAAATTTATTTTTTGATCGACGCCTTTGCCCACTCGACGCGGTTCGGGGTTCTCTTATTATCAACCAGCTCGAGATTCGAACCGAGAGCCAACTTGCATTGGAAAATGATTTTTTTTCTGATCGACGCCTTAGCCGACTCGACGCGGTTCGGGGGCTCTCTTATTATCACCGAGCTCGAGATTCGAACCGAGAGCCAACTTGCATTAGAAAATGAATTTTTTTCTGATCGACGCCTTAGCCCACTCGACGCGGTTCTGGGGCTCTCTTATTATCACCCAGCAACTTGAATTTGAAAATTTTGTTTTCGATCGACGCCTTTGCCCACTCGACTGTTCGGGGCTCTCTTATTATCAACCAGCTCGAGATTCGAAACCCGACCCGACCCGACTTGAATTTGAAAAATTTTTTTTTTGATCGACGCCTTAGCCCACTCGACTGTTCGGGGCTCTCTTATTATCAACCAGCTCGAGATTCGAAACCCGACCCGACCCGACTTGAATTTGAAAAATTTATTTTTTGATCGACGCCTTTGCCCACTCGACGCGGTTCGGGGTTCTCTTATTATCAACCAGCTCGAGATTCGAACCGAGAGCCAACTTGCATTGGAAAATGAATTTTTTTCTGATCGAAGCCTTAGCCCACTCGACGCGGTTCGGGTGCTCTCTTATTATCACCCAGCTCGAGATCGAACCAAGAGCCAACTTGCATTGGAAAATTAATTTTTTTCCGATCGACGCCTTAGCCCACTCGACGCGGTTCGGGGGCTCTCTTATTATCACCGAGCTCGAGATTCGAACCGAGAGCCAACTTGCATTAGAAAATGATTTTTTTTCTGATCGACGCCTTAGCCCACTCGACGCGGTTCGGGGGCTCTCTTATTATCACCCAGCTCGAGATTCGAACCGTGCATTGGAAAAATAATTTGTTTTTCTGATCGACGCCTTAGCCCACTCGACGCGGTTCGGGGGCTCTCTTGTTATCAACCAGCTCAAGATTCGAAACCCGACCCGACTTGAATTTGAAATTTTTTTTTCTATCGACGCCTTAGCCTTCTCGACGCGGTTCGGGGGCTCTCTCTTATTATCACCCAGCTCGAGAATTCGAACCGAGAGCCAACTTGCATTGGAAAATGAATTTTTTTCTGATCGACGCCTTAGCCCACTCGACGCGGTTCGGGGGCTCTCTTATTATCGCCAAGCTCGAGATTCGAACCGAGAGCCAACTTGCATTGGAAAATGAATTTTTTTCTGATCGACGCCTTAGCCCACTTTACGTGGTTCGGGGGCTCTCTTATTATCATCCAGCTCGAGATTCGAACCGAGACTCAACTTGCATTGGAAAAATAATTTTTTTTTCTGATCGACGCCTTAGCCTTCTCGACGCGGTTCGGGGGCTCTCTCTTATTATCACCCAGCTCGAGAATTCGAACCGAGAGCCAACTTGCTTTGGAAAACGAATTTTTTTCTGATCGACGCCTTAGCCCACTCGACGCGGTTCGGGGGCTCTGTTATTATCACCCAGCTCGAGATTCGAACCGTGCATTGGAAAAAAAATTTGTTTTTCTGATCGACGCCTTAGCCCACTCGACGCGGTTCGGGGTTCTCTTATTATCAACCAGCTCGAGATTCGAACCGAGAGCCAACTTGCATTAGAAAATGAATTTTTTTTTGATCGACGCCTTAGCCCACTCGACGCGGTTCGGGGGCTCTCTTATTATCATCCAGCTCGAGATTTGAACTGAGAGTCAACTTGCATTGGAAACATTTTTTTTTTCTGATCGATGCCTTAGCCCACTCGACGCGGTTCGGGGGCTCTCTTATTATCACCCAGCTCGAGATTCGAACCTTGCATTGGAAAAATTATTTGTTTTTCTGATCGACGCCTTAGCCCACTCGACGCGGTTCGGGGGTTCTCTTATAATCACCCAGCTCGAGATTCGAACCGAGAGCCAACTTGCATTGGAAAATGAATTTTTTTCTGATCGACGCCTTAGCCGACTCGACGCGGTTCGGGGGCTCTCTTATTATCACCGAGCTCGAGATTCGAACCGAGAGCCAACTTGCATTAGAAAATGAATTTTTTTCTGATCGACGCCTTAGCCCACCCGACGCGGTTCTGGGGCTCTCTTATTATCACCCAGCAACTTGAATTTGAAAATTTTGTTTTCGATCGACGCCTTTGCCCACTCGACTGTTCGGGGCTCTCTTATTATCAACCAGCTCGAGATTCGAAACCCGACCCGACCCGACTTGAATTTGAAAATTTTTTTTTCGATCGACGCCTTAGCCCACTCGACTGTTCGGGGCTCTCTTATTATCAACCAGCTCGAGATTCGAAACCCGACCCGACCCAACTTGAATTTAAAATATTTTTTTTTCGATCGACGCCTTTGCCCACTCGACTGTTCGGGGCTCTCTGATTATCAACCAGCTCGATATTCGAAACCTCACCCGACCCGACCCGACCCGACTTGAATTTGAAAATTTTGTTTTCGATCGACGCCTTTGCCCACTCGACTGTTCGGGGCACTCTTATCATCAACCAGCTCGAGATTCGAAACCCGACCCGACCCGACCCGACTTGAATTTGAAATTTTTTTTTCGATCGACGCCTTTGCCCACTCGACTGTTCGGGGCTCTCTTATTATCAACCAGCTCGAGATTCGAAACCCGACCCGACCCGACTTGAATTTGAAAAATTTTTTTTTTGATCGACGCCTTTGCCCACTCGACGCGGTTCGGGGGCTCTCTTATTATCACCCAGCTCGAGATTCGAATCGTGCATTGGAAAAATAATTTGTTTTTCTGATCGACGCCTTAGCCCACTCGACGCGGTTCGGGGGCTCTCTTATTATCACCCAGCTCGAGATTCGAACCGAGAGCCAACTTGCATTGGAAAATTAATTTTTTTCTGATCGACGCCTTAGCCCACTCGACGCGGTTCGGGGGCTCTCTTATTATCACCCAGCTCTAGATTCGAAACCCGATCCGACCCGACCAGACCCGACCCGAATTGAATTCGAAATTTTTTTTTCGATCGACGGCTTTGCCCACTCGACTGTTCGGGGCTCTCTTATTATCACCCAGCTCGAGATTCGAACCGAGAGCCAACTTGCATTGGAAAAATAATTTTTTTTTCTGATCGACGCCTTAGCCCACTCGACGCGGTTCGGGGGCTCTCTTGTTATCAACCAGCTCAAGATTCGAAACCCGACCCGACTTGAATTTGAAAATTTTTTTTTCTATCGACGCCTTAGCCTTCTCGACGCGGTTCGGGGGCTCTCTCTTATTATCACCCAGCTCGAGAATTCGAACCGAGAGCCAACTTGCATTGGAAAATGAATTTTTTTCTGATCGACGCCTTAGCCCACTCGACGCGGTTCGGGGGCTCTCTTATTATCACCAAGCTCGAGATTCGAACCGAGAGCCAACTTGCATTGGAAAATGAATTTTTTTCTGATCGACGCCTTTGCTCACTCGACTGTTCGGGGCTCTCTTATTATCAACCAGCTCGAGATTCGAAACCAGACCCGACCCGACCCGACCCGACCCGACCAGACTTGAATTTGAAAATTTTGTTTTCGATCTACGCCTTTGCCCACTCGACTGTTCGGGGCTCTCTTATTATCAACCAGCTCGAGATTCGAAACCCGACCCGACCCGACCCGACTTGAATTTGAAATTTTTTTTTCGATCGACGCCTTTGCCCACTCGACTGTTCGGGGCTCTCTTATTATCAACCAGCTCGAGATTCGAACCGAGAGCCAACTTGCATTGGAAAAAAAAAAAATTTCTGATCGACGCCTTAGCCCACTCGACGCGGTTCGGGGGCTCTCTTATTATCACCCAGCTCGAGATTCGAACCGTGCATTGGAAAAGTTAATTTTTTTTTTAATCGACGCCTTAGCCCACTCGACGCGGTTCGGGGGCTCTCTTATTATCACCCAGCTCGAGATTCGAACCGTGCATTGAAAAAATAATTTGTTTTTCTGATCGACGCCTTAGCCCACTCGAAGCGGTTCAGGGGCTCTCTTATTATCACCCAGCTCGAGATTCGAACCGAGAGCCAACTTGCATTGGAAAAATAATTTTTTTTTCTGATCGATGCCTTAGCCCACTCGACTCGGTTCGGGGGCTCTCTATCACCCAGCTCGAGATTCGAACCGAGAGCCAACTTGCATTGGAAAATGAATTTTTTTCTGATCGACGCCTTAGCCCACTTGACGTGGTTCGGGGGCTCTCTTATTATCACCCAGCTCGAGATTTGAACTGAGAGTCAACTTGCATTGGAAAAAAAAAAATTTTCTGATCGATGCCTTAGCCCACTCGACGCGGTTCGGGGGCTCTCTTATTATCACCCAGCTCGAGATTCGAACCGTGCATTCCAAAAGTTAATTTTTTTTTTCGATCGACGCCTTAGCCCACTCGACTGTTCGGGGTTCTCTTATTATCAACCAGTTCGAGATTCGAAACCCGACCCGACCCGACTTGAATTTAAAATTTTTTTTTTCGATCGACGCCTTTGCCCACTCGACTGTGCGGGGCTCTCTTATTATCAACCAGCTCGAGATTCGAAACCCGACCCGACCCGACTTGAATTTGAAATTTTTTTTTTTCATCGACGCCTTTGCCCACTCGACTGTTCGGGACTCTCTTATTATCAACCAGCTCGAGATTCGAACCGAGTTCCAACTTGCATTGGAAAATTAATTTTTTTCCGATCGACGCCTTAGCCCACTCGACGCGGTTCGGGGGCTCACTTATTATCACCGAGCTCGAGATTCGAACCGAGAGCCAACTTGCATTAGAAAATGAATTTTTTTCTGATCGACGCCTTAGCCCACTCGACGCGGTTCAGGGGCTCTCTTATTATCACCCAGCTCGAGATTCGAACCGTGCATTGCAAAAATAATTTGTTTTTCTGATCGACGCCTTAGCCCACTCGACGCGGTTCGGGGGCTCTCTTATTATCACCCAGCTCGAGATTCGAACCGAGAGCGCACTTGCATTGGAAAAATAATTTTTTTTTCTGATCGATGCCTTAGCCCACTCGACGCGGTTCGGGGGCTCTCTTATTATTATCCAGCTTGAGATTTGAACTGAGAGTCAACTTGCATTGGAAAATTTTTTTTTT
Organism: Daphnia pulicaria; assembly: GCF_021234035.1. Taxonomy (NCBI): domain Eukaryota; kingdom Metazoa; phylum Arthropoda; class Branchiopoda; order Diplostraca; family Daphniidae; genus Daphnia; species Daphnia pulicaria. The sequence goes on along the minus strand of NC_060916.1, from coordinate 17,470,017 downwards.
TCTGATCGATGCCTTAGCCCACTCGACGCGGTTCGGGGGCTCTCTTATTATCACCCAGCTCGAGATTCGAACCGTGCATTGGAAAAATAATTTGTTTTTCTGATCGACGCCTTAGCCCACTCGACGCGGTTCGAGGGCTCTCTTATGATCACCCAGCTCGAGATTCGAACCGAGAGCTAACTTGCATTGGAAAATGATTTTTTTTCTAATCGACGCCTTAACCCACTTGACGTGGTTCGGGGGCTCTCTTATTATCATCCAGCTCGAGATTCGAACCGAGAGTCAACTTGCATTGGAAAAAAAAAAATTTCTGATAGACGCCTTAGCCCACTCGACGCGGTTCGGGGGCTCTCTTATTATCACCCAGCTCGAGATTCGAACCGTGCATTGGAAAAGTTAATTTTTTTTTTAAATCGACGCCTTAGCCCACTCGACGCGGTTCGGGGGCTCTCTTATTATCACCCAGCTCGAGATTCGAACCGTGCATTGGAAAAATAATTTGTTTTTCTGATCGACGCCTTAGCCCACTCGACGCGGTTCGAGGGCTCTCTTATGATCACCCAGCTCGAGATTCGAACCGAGAGCGCACTTGCATTGGAAAAATAATTTTTTTTTCTGATCGATGCCTTAGCCCACTCGACGCGGTTCGGGGGCTCTCTTATTATCACCCAGCTCGAGATTCGAACCAAGAGCGAACTTGCATTGGAAAAATAATTTTTTTTTCTGATCGACGCCTTAGCCCACTCGACGCGGTTCGGGGGCTCTCTTATTTTCATCCAGCTCGAGATTTGAACCGAGAGTCAACTTGCATTGGAAAAATAATTTTTTTTTCTGATCGATGCCTTAGCCCACTCGACGCGGTTCGGGGGCTCTCTTATTATCACCCAGCTCGAGATTCGAACCGAGAGCTAACTTGCATTGGAAAATGATTTTTTTTCTAATCGACGCCTTAACCCACTTGACGTGGTTCGGGGCTCTCTTATTATCATCCAGCTCGAGATTCGAACCGAGAGTCAACTTGCATTGGAAAAAAAAAAAAATTTCTTATCGACGCCTTAGCCCACTCGACGCGGTTCGGGGGCTCTCTTATTATCACCCAGCTCGAGATTCGAACCGTGCATTGGAAAAGTTAATTTTTTTTTAAATCGACGCCTTAGCCCACTCGACGCGGTTCGGGGGCTCTCTTATTATCACCCAGCTCGAGATTCGAACCGTGCATTGGAAAAGTTAATTTTTTTTTTAAATCGACGCCTTAGCCCACTCGACGCGGTTCGGGGGCTCTCTTATTATCACCCAGCTCGAGATTCGAACCGTGCATTGAAAAAATAATTTGTTTTTCTGATCGACGCCTTAGCCCACTCGACGCGGTTCGGGGGCTCTCTTATTATCACCCAGCTCGAGATTCGAACCGAGAGCGCACTTGCATTGGAAAAATAATTTTTTTTTCTGATCGATGCCTTAGCCCACTCGACGCGGTTCGGGGGCTCTCTTATTATCATCCAGCTCGAGATTTGAACTGAGAGTCAACTTGCATTGGAAAATTTTTTTTTCTGATCGATGCCTTAGCCCACTCGACGCGGTTCGGGGGCTCTCTTATTATCACCCAGCTCGAGATTCGAACCGTGCATTGGAAAAATAATTTGTTTTTCTGATCGACGCCTTAGCCCACTCGACGCGGTTCGAGGGCTCTCTTATGATCACCCAGCTCGAGATTCGAACCGAGAGCGCACTTGCATTGGAAAAATAATTTTTTTTTCTGATCGATGCCTTAGCCCACTCGACGCGATTCGGGGGCTCTCTTATTATCACCCAGCTCGAGATTCGAACCAAGAGCGAACTTGCATTGGAAAAATAATTTTTTTTTCTGATCGACGCCTTAGCCCACTCGACGCGGTTCGGAGGCTCTCTTATTTTCATCCAGCTCGAGATTTGAACCGAGAGTCAACTTGCATTGGAAAAATAATTTTTTTTCTGATCGATGCCTTAGCCCACTCGACGCGGTTCGGGGGCTCTCTTATTATCATCAAGCTCGAGATTCGAACCGAGAGCCAACTTGCATTGGAAAATGAATTTTTTTCTGATCGACGCCTTAGCCCACTCGACGCGGTTCAGGGGCTCTCTTATTATCACCCAGCTCGAGATTCGAACCGAGAGCCAACTTGCATTGGAAAAATAATTTTTTTTTCTGATCGATGCCTTAGCCCACTCGACGCGGTTCGGGGGCTCTCTTATTATCACCCAGCTCGAGATTCGAACCGAGAGCTAACTTGCATTGGAAAATGATTTTTTTTCTAATCGACGCCTTAGCCCACTTGACGTGGTTCGGGGGCTGTCTTATTATCATCCAGCTCGAGATTCGAACCGTGCATTGCAAAAATAATTTGTTTTTCTGATCGACGCCTTAGCCCACTCGACGCGGTTCGGGGGCTCTCTTATTATCATCCAGCTCGAGATTTGAACTGAGAGTCAACTTGCATTGGAAAAATTTTTTTTTTCTGATCGATGCCTTAGCCCACTCGACGCGGTTCGGGGGCTCTCTTATTATCACCCAGCTCGAGATTCGAACCGTGCATTGGAAAAATAATTTGTTTTTCTGATCGACGCCTTAGCCCACTCGACGCGGTTCGGGGGTTCTCTTTTAATCACCCAGCTCGAGATTCGAACCGAGAGCCAACTTGCATTGGAAAATGATTTTTTTTCTGATCGACGCCTTAGCCGACTCGACGCGGTTCGGGGGCTCTCTTATTATCACCGAGCTCGAGATTCGAACCGAGAGCCAACTTGCATTAGAAAATGAATTTTTTTCTGATCGACGCCTTAGCCCACTCGACGCGGTTCGGGGGCTCTCTTATTATCACCCAGCAACTTGAATTTGAAAATTTTGTTTTCGATCGACGCCTTTGCCCACTCGACTGTTCGGGGCTCTCTTATTATCAACCAGCTCGAGATTCGAAACCCGACCCGACCCGACTTGAATTTGAAAATTTTTTTTTTTGATCGACGCCTTAGCCCACTCGACTGTTCAGGGCTCTCTTATTATCAACCAGCTCGAGATTCGAAACCCGACCCGACCCGACTTGAATTTAAAATTTTTTTTTTTCGATCGACGCCTTTGCCCACTCGACTGTTCGGGGCTCTCTGATTATCAACCAGCTCGATATTCGAAACCTCACCCGACCCGACCCGACCCGACTTGAATTTGAAAATTTTGTTTTCGATCGAAGCCTTTGCCCACTCGACTGTTCGGGGCACTCTTATCATCAACCAGCTCGAGATTCGAAACCCGACCCGACTTGAATTTGAAATTTTTTTTTCGATCGACGCCTTTACCCACTCGACTGTTCGGGGCTCTCTTATTATCAACCAGCTCGAGATGCGAAACCCGACCCGACCCGACTTGAATTTGAAAAATTTATTTTTTGATCGACGCCTTTGCCCACTCGACGCGGTTCGGGGTTCTCTTATTATCAACCAGCTCGAGATTCGAACCGAGAGCCAACTTGCATTGGAAAATGAGCTCGAGATTTCGAGATTTCGAGCTCGAGATTCGAACCGAGAGTCAACTTGCATTGGAAAAATAGCCCACTCGACGCGGTTCGGGTGCTCTCTTATTATCACCCAGCTCGAGATCGAACCAAGAGCCAACTTGCATTGGAAAATTAATTTTTTTCCGATCGACGCCTTAGCCCACTCGACGCGGTTCGGGGGCTCTCTTATTATCACCCAGCTCGAGATTCGAACCGTGCATTGAAAAAATAATTTGTTTTTCTGATCGACGCCTTAGCCCACTCGACGCGGTTCGGGGGCTCTCTTATTATCACCCAGCTCGAGATTCGAACCGAGAGCGCACTTGCATTGGAAAAATAATTTTTTTTTCTGATCGATGCCTTAGCCCACTCGACGCGGTTCGGGGGCTCTCTTATTATCATCCAGCTCGAGATTTGAACTGAGAGTCAACTTGCATTGGAAAATTTTTTTTTCTGATCGATGCCTTAGCCCACTCGACGCGGTTCGGGGGCTCTCTTATTATCATCAAGCTCGAGATTCGAACCGAGAGCCAACTTGCATTGGAAAATGAATTTTTTTCTGATCGACGCCTTAGCCCACTCGACGCGGTTCAGGGGCTCTCTTATTATCAACCAGCTCGAGATTCGAACCGAGAGCCAACTTGCATTGGAAAAATAATTTTTTTTTCTGATCGATGCCTTAGCCCACTCGACGCGGTTCGGGGGCTCTCTTATTATCACCCAGCTCGAGATTCGAACCGAGAGCTAACTTGCATTGGAAAATGATTTTTTTTCTAATCGACGCCTTAGCCCACTTGACGTGGTTCGGGGGCTCTCTTATTATCATCCAGCTCGAGATTCGAACCGAGAGTCAACTTGCATTGGAAAAAAAAAAAAATTTCTGATCGACGCCTTAGCCCACTCGACGCGGTTCGGGGGCTCTCTTATTATCACCCAGCTCGAGATTCGAACCGTGCATTGGAAAAGTTAATTTTTTTTTTAAATCGACGCCTTAGCCCACTCGACGCGGTTTGGGGGCTCTCTTATTATCACCCAGCTCGAGATTCGAACCGTGCATTGAAAAAATAATTTGTTTTTCTGATCGACGCCTTAGCCCACTCGACGCGGTTCGGGGGCTCTCTTATTATCATCCAGCTCGAGATTCGAACCGAGGGTCAACTTGCATTGGAAAAATAATTTTTTTTTCTGATCGACGCCTTAGCCCACTCGACGCGGTTCGGGGGCTCTCTTATTATCACCCAGCTCTAGATTCCAAACCCGATCCGACCCGATCCGACCCGACCCGACCCGACCCGACCCGACTTGAATTCGAAATTTTTTTTTCGATCGACGGCTTTGCCCACTCGACTGTTCGGGGCTCTCTTATTATCACCCAGCTCGAGATTCGAACCGAGAGCCAACTTGCATTAGAAAATGAATTTTTTTCTGATCGACGCCTTAGCCCACTCGACGCGGTTCAGGGGCTCTCTTATTATCACCCAGCTCGAGATTCGAACCGAGAGCGCACTTGCATTGGAAAAATAATTTTTTTTTCTGATCGATGCCTTAGCCCACTCGACGCGGTTCGGGGGCTCTCTTATTATCATCCAGCTCGAGATTTGAACTGAGAGTCAACTTGCATTGGAAAAATTTTTTTTTCTGATCGATGCCTTAGCCCACTCGACGCGGTTCGGGGGCTCTCTTATTATCACCCAGCTCGAGATTCGAACCGTGCATTGGAAAAATAATTTGTTTTTCTGATCGACGCCTTAGCCCACTCGACGCGGTTCGGGGGTTCTCTTTTAATCACCCAGCTCGAGATTCGAACCGAGAGCCAACTTGCATTGGAAAATGATTTTTTTTCTGATCGACGCCTTAGCCGACTCGACGCGGTTCGGGGGCTCTCTTATTATCACCGAGCTCGAGATTCGAACCGAGAGCCAACTTGCATTAGAAAATGAATTTTTTTCTGATCGACGCCTTAGCCCACTCGACGCGGTTCTGGGGCTCTCTTATTATCACCCAGCAACTTGAATTTGAAAATTTTGTTTTCGATCGACGCCTTTGCCCACTCGACTGTTCGGGGCTCTCTTATTATCAACCAGCTCGAGATTCGAAACCCGACCCGACCCGACTTGAATTTGAAAAATTTTTTTTTTGATCGACGCCTTAGCCCACTCGACTGTTCGGGGCTCTCTTATTATCAACCAGCTCGAGATTCGAAACCCGACCCGACCCGACTTGAATTTAAAATTTTTTTTTTTTCGATCGACGCCTTTGCCCACTCGACTGTTCGGGGCTCTCTGATTATCAACCAGCTCGATATTCGAAACCTCACCCGACCCGACCCGACCCGACTTGAATTTGAAAATTTTGTTTTCGATCGAAGCCTTTGCCCACTCGACTGTTCGGGGCACTCTTATCATCAACCAGCTCGAGATTCGAAACCCGACCCGACCCGACCCGACTTGAATTTGAAATTTTTTTTTCGATCGACGCCTTTACCCACTCGACTGTTCGGGGCTCTCTTATTATCAACCAGCTCCAGATGCGAAACCCGACCCGACCCGACTTGAATTTGAAAAATTTATTTTTTGATCGACGCCTTTGCCCACTCGACTGTTCGGGACTTTCTTATTATCAACCAGCTCGAGATTCGAACCGAGTTCCAACTTGCATTGGAAAATGAATTTTTTTCTGATCGACGCCTTAGCCCACTCGACGCGGTTCGGGGTTCTCTTATTATCAACCAGCTCGAGATTCGAACCGAGAGCCAACTTGCATTGGAAAATGAATTTTTTTCTGATCGAAGCCTTAGCCCACTCGACGCGGTTCGGGTGCTCTCTTATTATCACCCAGCTCGAGATCGAACCAAGAGCCAACTTGCATTGGAAAATTAATTTTTTTCCGATCGACGCCTTAGCCCACTCGACGCGGTTCGGGGGCTCTCTTATTATCACCGAGCTCGAGATTCGAACCGAGAGCCAACTTGCATTAGAAAATGATTTTTTTTCTGATCGACGCCTTAGCCCACTCGACGCGGTTCGGGGGCTCTCTTATTATCACCCAGCTCGAGATTCGAACCGTGCATTGGAAAAATAATTTGTTTTTCTGATCGACGCCTTAGCCCACTCGACGCGGTTCGGGGGCTCTCTTGTTATCAACCAGCTCAAGATTCGAAACCCGACCCGACTTGAATTTGAAATTTTTTTTTTCTATCGACGCCTTAGCCCACTCGACGCGGTTCGAGGGCTCTCTTATGATCACCCAGCTCGAGATTCGAACCGAGAGCGCACTTGCATTGGAAAAATAATTTTTTTTTCTGATCGATGCCTTAGCCCACTCGACGCGGTTCGGGGGCTCTCTTATTATCACCCAGCTCGAGATTCGAACCAAGAGCGAACTTGCATTGGAAAAATAATTTTTTTTTCTGATCGACGCCTTAGCCCACTCGACGCGGTTCGGAGGCTCTCTTATTTTCATCCAGCTCGAGATTTGAACCGAGAGTCAACTTGCATTGGAAAAATAATTTTTTTTTCTGATCGATGCCTTAGCCCACTCGACGCGGTTCGGGGGCTCTCTTATTATCATCAAGCTCGAGATTCGAACCGAGAGCCAACTTGCATTGGAAAATGAATTATTTTCTGATCGACGCCTTAGCCCACTCGACGCGGTTCAGGGGCTCTCTTATTATCACCCAGCTCGAGATTCGAACCGAGAGCCAACTTGCATTGGAAAAATAATTTTTTTTTCTGATCGATGCCTTAGCCCACTCGACGCGGTTCGGGGGCTCTCTTATTATCACCCAGCTCGAGATTCGAACCGAGAGCTAACTTGCATTGGAAAATGATTTTTTTTCTAATCGACGCCTTAGCCCACTTGACGTGGTTCGGGGGCTCTCTTATTATCACCCAGCTCGAGATTCGAACCGTGCATTGGAAAAGTTAATTTTTTTTTTAAATCGACGCCTTAGCCCACTCGACGCGGTTTGGGGGCTCTCTTATTATCACCCAGCTCGAGATTCGAACCGTGCATTGAAAAAATAATTTGTTTTTCTGATCGACGCCTTAGCCCACTCGACGCGGTTCGGGGGCTCTCTTATTATCATCCAGCTCGAGATTCGAACCGAGAGTCAACTTGCATTGGAAAAATAATTTTTTTTTCTGATCGACGCCTTAGCCCATTCGACGCGGTTCGGGGGCTCTCTTATTATCACCCAGCTCTAGATTCCAAACCCGATCCGACCCGACCCGACCCGACCCGACCCGACCCGACTTGAATTCGAAATTTTTTTTTCGATCGACGGCTTTGCCCACTCGACTGTTCGGGGCTCTCTTATTATCACCCAGCTCGAGATTCGAACCGAGAGCCAACTTGCATTAGAAAATGAATTTTTTTCTGATCGACGCCTTAGCCCACTCGACGCGGTTCAGGGGCTCTCTTATTATCACCCAGCTCGAGATTCGAACCGTGCATTGCAAAAATAATTTGTTTTTCTGATCGACGCCTTAGCCCACTCGACGCGGTTTGGGGGCTCTCTTATTATCACCCAGCTCGAGATTCGAACCGTGCATTGAAAAAATAATTTGTTTTTCTGATCGACGCCTTAGCCCACTCGACGCGGTTCGGGGGCTCTCTTATTATCATCCAGCTCGAGATTCGAACCGAGAGTCAACTTGCATTGGAAAAATAATTTTTTTTTCTGATCGACGCCTTAGCCCACTCGACGCGGTTCGGGGGCTCTCTTATTATCACCCAGCTCTAGATTCCAAACCCGATCCGACCCGACCCGACCCGACCCAACCCGACTTGAATTCGAAATTTTTTTTTCGATCGACGGCTTTGCCCACTCGACTGTTCGGGGCTCTCTTATTATCACCCAGCTCGAGATTCGAACCGAGAGCCAACTTGCATTAGAAAATGAATTTTTTTCTGATCGACGCCTTAGCCCACTCGACGCGGTTCAGGGGCTCTCTTATTATCACCCAGCTCGAGATTCGAACCGTGCATTGCAAAAATAATTTGTTTTTCTGATCGACGCCTTAGCCCACTCGACGCGGTTCGGGGGCTCTCTTATTATCATCCAGCTCGAGATTTGAACTGAGAGTCAACTTGCATTGGAAAAATTTTTTTTTTCTGATCGATGCCTTAGCCCACTCGACGCGGTTCTGGGGCTCTCTTATTATCACCCAGCAACTTGAATTTGAAAATTTTTTTTTTGATCGACGCCTTAGCCCACTCGACTGTTCGGGGCTCTCTTATTATCAACCAGCTCGAGATTCGAAACCCGACCCGACCCGACTTGAATTTAAAATTTTTTTTTTTCGATCGACGCCTTTGCCCACTCGACTGTTCGGGGCTCTCTGATTATCAACCAGCTCGATATTCGAAACCTCACCCGACCCGACCCGACCCGACTTGAATTTGAAAATTTTGTTTTCGATCGAAGCCTTTGCCCACTCGACTGTTCGGGGCACTCTTATCATCAACCAGCTCGAGATTCGAAACCCGACCCGACCCGACCCGACTTGAATTTGAAATTTTTTTTTCGATCGACGCCTTTACCCACTCGACTGTTCGGGGCTCTCTTATTATCAACCAGCTCGAGATGCGAAACCCGACCCGACCCGACTTGAATTTGAAAAATTTATTTTTTGATCGACGCCTTTGCCCACTCGACGCGGTTCGGGGTTCTCTTATTATCAACCAGCTCGAGATTCGAACCGAGAGCCAACTTGCATTGGAAAATGAATTTTTTTCTGATCGAAGCCTTAGCCCACTCGACGCGGTTCGGGTGCTCTCTTATTATCACCCAGCTCGAGATCGAACCAAGAGCCAACTTGCATTGGAAAATTAATTTTTTTCCGATCGACGCCTTAGCCCACTCGACGCGGTTCGGGGGCTCTCTTATTATCACCGAGCTCGAGATTCGAACCGAGAGCCAACTTGCATTAGAAAATGATTTTTTTTCTGATCGACGCCTTAGCCCACTCGACGCGGTTCGGGGGCTCTCTTATTATCACCCAGCTCGAGATTCGAACCGTGCATTGGAAAAATAATTTGTTTTTCTGATCGACGCCTTAGCCCACTCGACGCGGTTCGGGGGCTCTCTTGTTATCAACCAGCTCAAGATTCGAAACCCGACCCGACTTGAATTTGAAATTTTTTTTTTCTATCGACGCCTTAGCCTTCTCGACGCGGTTCGGGGGCTCTCTCTTATTATCACCCAGCTCGAGAATTCGAACCGAGAGCCAACTTGCATTGGAAAATGAATTTTTTTCTGATCGACGCCTTAGCCCACTCGACGCGGTTCGGGGGCTCTCTTATTATCGCCAAGCTCGAGATTCGAACCGAGAGCCAACTTGCATTGGAAAATGAATTTTTTTCTGATCGACGCCTTAGCCCACTTTACGTGGTTCGGGGGCTCTCTTATTATCATCCAGCTCGAGATTCGAACCGAGACTCAACTTGCATTGGAAAAATAATTTTTTTTTCTGATCGACGCCTTAGCCTTCTCGACGCGGTTCGGGGGCTCTCTCTTATTATCACCCAGCTCGAGAATTCGAACCGAGAGCCAACTTGCTTTGGAAAATGAATTTTTTTCTGATCGACGCCTTAGCCTACTCGACGCGGTTCGGGGGCTCTGTTATTATCACCCAGCTCGAGATTCGAACCGTGCATTGGAAAAATAATTTGTTTATCTAACGACGCATAAGCCCACTCGACGCGGTTCGGGGGCTCTCATATTATCACCCAGCTCGAGATTCGAACCGAGAGCGCACTTGCATTGGAAAAATATTTTTTTTTTTTGATCGATGCCTTAGCCCACTCGACGCGGTTCGGGGGCTCTCTTATTATCATCCAGCTCGAGATTTGAACTGAGAGTCAACTTGAATTGGATTTTTTTTTTTCTGATCGATGCCTTAGCCCACTCGACGCGGTTCGGGGGCTCTCTTATTATCACCCAGCTCGAGATTCGAACCGTGCATTGGAAAAAAAATTTGTTTTTCTGATCGACGCCTTAGCCCACTCGACGCGGTTCGGGGTTCTCTTATTATCAACCAGCTCGAGATTCGAACCGAGAGCCAACTTGCATAAGAAAATGAATTTTTTTTTGATCGACGCCTTAGCCCACTCGACGCGGTTCTGGGGATCTCTTATTATCACCCAGCAACTTGAATTTGAAAATTTTGTTTTCGATCGACGCCTTTGCCCACTCGACTGTTCGGGGCTCTCTTATTATCAACCAGCTCGAGATTCGAAACCCGACCCGACCCGACTTGAATTTGAAATTTTTTTTTTTCGATCGACGCCTTAGCCCACTCGACTGTTCGGGGCTCTCTTATTATCAACCAGCTCGAGATGCGAAACCCGACCCGACCCGACTTGAATTTGAAATTTTTTTTTTTCGATCGACGCCTTAGCCCACTCGACTGTTCGGGGCTCTCTTATTATCAACCAGCTCGAGATTCGAAACCCGACCCGACCCGACTTGAATTTAAAATATTTTTTTTTCGATCGACGCCTTTGCCCACTCGACTGTTCGGGGCTCTCTGATTATCAACCAGCTCGATATTCGAAACCTCACCCGACCCGACCCGACCCGACTTGAATTTGAAAATTTTGTTTTCGATCGACGCCTTTGCCCACTCGACTGTTCGGGGCACTCTTATCATCAACCAGTTCGAGATTCGAAACCCGACCCGACCCGACCCGACTTGAATTTGAAATTTTTTTTTCGATCGACGCCTTTGCCCACTCGACTGTTCGGGGCTCTCTTATTATCAACCAGCTCGAGATTCGAAACCCGACCCGACCCGACTTGAATTTGAAAAATTTTTTTTTTGATCGACGCCTTTGCCCACTCGACTGTTCGGGACTCTCTTATTATCAACCAGCTCGAGATTCGAACCGAGTTCCAACTTGGATTGGAAAATTAATTTTTTTCCGATCGACGCCTTAGCCCACTCGACGCGGTTCGGGGGCTCACTTATTATCACCGAGCTCGAGATTCGAACCGAGAGCCAACTTGCATTAGAATATGAATTTTTTTCTGATCGACGCCTTAGCCCACTCGACGCGGTTCGGGGGCTCACTTATTATCACCCAGCTCGAGATTCGAACCGAGAGCCAACTTGCATTGGAAAAATAATTTTTTTTTCTGATCGATGCCTTAGCCCACTCGACGCGGTTCGGGGGCTCTCTTATTATCACCCAGCTCGAGATTCGAACCGAGTGCTAACTTGCATTGGAAAATGATTTTTTTTCTAATCGACGCCTTAACCCACTTGACGTGGTTCGGGGGCTCTCTTATTATCATCCAGCTCGAGATTCGAACCGAGAGTCAACTTGCATTGGAAAAATAATTTTTTTTTTTCTGATCGATGCCTTAGCCCACTCGACGCGGTTCGGGGGCTCTCTTATTATCACCCAGCTCGAGATTCGAACCGTGCATTGGAAAAATAATTTGTTTTTCTGATCGACGCCTTAGCCCACTCGACGCGGTTCGGGGTTCTCTTATTATCAACCAGCTCGAGATTCGAACCGAGAGCCAACTTGCATTGGAAAATGAATTTTTTTCTGATCGACGCCTTAGCCCACTCGACGCGGTTCGGGTGCTCTCTTATTATCACCCAGCTCGAGATTCGAACCAAGAGCCAACTTGCATTGGAAAATTAATTTTTTTCCGATCGACGCCTTAGCCCACTCGACGCGGTTCGGGGGCTCTCTTATTATCACCGAGCTCGAGATTCGAACCGAGAGCCAACTTGCATTAGAAAATGAATTTTTTTCTGATCGACGCCTTAGCCCACTCGACGCGGTTCTGGGGCTCTCTTATTATCACCCAGCAACTTGAATTTGAAAATTTTGTTTTCGATCGACGCCTTTGCCCACTCGACTGTTCGGGGCTCTCTTATTATCAACCAGCTCGAGATTCGAAACCCGACCCGACCCGACTTGAATTTGAAATTTTTTTTTTCGATCGACGCCTTAGCCCACTCGACTGTTCGGGGCTCTCTTATTATCAACCAGCTCGAGATTCGAAACCCGACCCGACCCGACTTGAATTTAAAATATTTTTTTTTCGATCGACGCCTTTGCCCACTCGACTGTTCGGGGCTCTCTGATTATCAACCAGCTCGAGATTCGAAACCCGACCCGACCCGACCCGACTTGAATTTGAAATTTTTTTTTCGATCGACGCCTTTGCCCACTCGACTGTTCGGGGCTCTCTTATTATCAACCAGCTCGAGATTCGAAACCCGACCCGACCCGACTTGAATTTGAAAATTTTTTTTTTTTATCGACGCCTTTGCCCACTCGACTGTTCGGGACTCTCTTATTATCAACCAGCTCGAGATTCGCACCGAGTTCCAACTTGCATTGGAAAATTAATTTTTTTCCGATCGACGCCTTAGCCCACTCGACGCGGTTCGGGGGCTCACTTATTATCACCGAACTCGAGATTCGAACCGAGAGCCAACTTGCATTAGAAAATGAATTTTTTTCTGATCGACGCCTTAGCCCACTCGACGCAGTTCGGGGGCTCTCTTATTATCACCCAGCTCGAGATTCGAACCGTGCATTGGAAAAATAATTTGTTTTTCTGATCGACGCCTTAGCCCACTCGACGCGGTTCGGGGGCTCTCTTATTATCACCCAGCTCGAGATTCGAACCGAGAGCGCACTTGCATTGGAAAAATAATTTTTTTTTCTGATCGATGCCTTAGCCCACTCGACGCGGTTCGGGGGCTCTCTTATTATCACCCAGCTCGAGATTCGAACCAAGAGCGAACTTGCATTGGAAAAATAATTTTTTTTTCTGATCGACGCCTTAGCCCACTCGACGCGGTTCGGGGGCTCTCTTATTATCATCCAGCTCGAGATTTGAACCGAGAGTCAACTTGCATTGGAAAAATAATTTTTTTTTCTGATCGATGCCTTAGCCCACTCGACGCGGTTCGGGGGCTCTCTTATTATCACCCAGCTCGAGATTCGAACCGAGAGCCAACTTGCATTGGAAAATAAATTTTTTTCTGATCGACGCCTTAGCCCACTTGACGTGGTTCGGGGGCTCTCTTATTATCATCCAGCTCGAGATTCGAACCGAGAGTCAACTTGCATTGGAAAAATAATTTTTTTTTCTGATCGACGCCTTAGCCCACTCGACGCGGTTCGGGGGCTCTCTTATTATCACCCAGCTCTAGATTCCAAACCCGATCCGACCCGACCCGACCCGACCCGACTTGAATTACAAATTTTTTTTTCGATCGACGGCTTTGCCCACTCGACTGTTCGGGGCTCTCTTATTATCACCCAGCTCGAGATTCGAACCGAGAGCCAACTTGCATTGGAAAAATAATTTTTTTTTCTGATCGACGCCTTAGCCCACTCGACGCGGTTCGGGGGCTCTGTTATTATCACCCAGCTCGAGATTCGAACCGTGCATTGGAAAAATAATTTGTTTTTCTGATCGACGCCTTAGCCCACTCGACGCGGTTCGGGGGCTCTCTTATTATCATCCAGCTCGAGATTTGAACTGAGAGTCAACTTGCATTGGAAAATTTTTTTTTTTCTGATCGATGCCTTAGCCCACTCGACGCGGTTCGGGGGCTCTCTTATTATCACCCAGCTCGAGATTCGAACCGTGCATTGGAAAAATAATTTGTTTTTCTGATCGACGCCTTAGCCCACTCGACGCGGTTCGGGGGTTCTCTTATAATCACCCAGCTCGAGATTCGAACCGAGAGCCAACTTGCATTGGAAAATGAATTTTTTTCTGATCGACGCCTTAGCCGACTCGACGCGGTTCGGGGGCTCTCTTATTATCACCGAGCTCGAGATTCGAACCGAGAGCCAACTTGCATTAGAAAATGAATTTTTTTCTGATCGACGCCTTAGCCCACCCGACGCGGTTCTGGGGCTCTCTTATTATCACCCAGCAACTTGAATTTGAAAATTTTGTTTTCGATCGACGCCTTTGCCCACTCGACTGTTCGGGGCTCTCTTATTATCAACCAGCTCGAGATTCGAAACCCGACCCGACCCGACTTGAATTTAAAATATTTTTTTTTCGATCGACGCCTTTGCCCACTCGACTGTTCGGGGCTCTCTGATTATCAACCAGCTCGATATTCGAAACCTCACCCGACCCGACCCGACCCGACCCGACCCGACTTGAATTTGAAAATTTTGTTTTCGATCGACGCCTTTGCCCACTCGACTGTTCGGGGCACTCTTATCATCAACCAGCTCGAGATTCGAAACCCGACCCGACCCGACCCGACTTGAATTTGAAATTTTTTTTTCGATCGACGCCTTTGCCCACTCGACTGTTCGGGGCTCTCTTATTATCAACCAGCTCGAGATTCGAAACCCGACCCGACCCGACTTGAATTTGAAAATTTTTTTTTTTTATCGACGCCTTTGCCCACTCGACTGTTCGGGACTCTCTTATTATCAACCAGCTCGAGATTCGCACCGAGTTCCAACTTGCATTGGAAAATTAATTTTTTTCCGATCGACGCCTTAGCCCACTCGACGCGGTTCGGGGGCTCACTTATTATCACCGAACTCGAGATTCGAACCGAGAGCCAACTTGCATTAGAAAATGAATTTTTTTCTGATCGACGCCTTAGCCCACTCGACGCAGTTCGGGGGCTCTCTTATTATCACCCAGCTCGAGATTCGAACCGTGCATTGGAAAAATAATTTGTTTTTCTGATCGACGCCTTAGCCCACTCGACGCGGTTCGGGGGCTCTCTTATTATCATCCAGCTCGAGATTTGAACCGAGAGTCAACTTGCATTGGAAAAATAATTTTTTTTTCTGATCGATGCCTTAGCCCACTCGACGCGGTTCGGGGGCTCTCTTATTATCACCCAGCTCGAGATTCGAACCGAGAGCCAACTTGCATTGGAAAATAAATTTTTTTCTGATCGACGCCTTAGCCCACTTGACGTGGTTCGGGGGCTCTCTTATTATCATCCAGCTCGAGATTCGAACCGAGAGTCAACTTGCATTGGAAAAATAATTTTTTTTTCTGATCGACGCCTTAGCCCACTCGACGCGGTTCGGGGGCTCTCTTATTATCACCCAGCTCTAGATTCCAAACCCGATCCGACCCGACCCGACCCGACCCGACTTGAATTACAAATTTTTTTTTCGATCGACGGCTTTGCCCACTCGACTGTTCGGGGCTCTCTTATTATCACCCAGCTCGAGATTCGAACCGAGAGCCAACTTGCATTGGAAAAATAATTTTTTTTTCTGATCGACGCCTTAGCCCACTCGACGCGGTTCGGGGGCTCTGTTATTATCACCCAGCTCGAGATTCGAACCGTGCATTGGAAAAATAATTTGTTTTTCTGATCGACGCCTTAGCCCACTCGACGCGGTTCGGGGGCTCTCTTATTATCATCCAGCTCGAGATTTGAACTGAGAGTCAACTTGCATTGGAAAATTTTTTTTTTCTGATCGATGCCTTAGCCCACTCGACGCGGTTCGGGGGCTCTCTTATTATCACCCAGCTCGAGATTCGAACCGTGCATTGGAAAAATAATTTGTTTTTCTGATCGACGCCTTAGCCCACTCGACGCGGTTCGGGGGTTCTCTTATAATCACCCAGCTCGAGATTCGAACCGAGAGCCAACTTGCATTGGAAAATCAATTTTTTTCTGATCGACGCCTTAGCCGACTCGACGCGGTTCGGGGGCTCTCTTATTATCACCGAGCTCGAGATTCGAACCGAGAGCCAACTTGCATTAGAAAATGAATTTTTTTCTGATCGACGCCTTAGCCCACCCGACGCGGTTCTGGGGCTCTCTTATTATCACCCAGCTCGAGATTCGAAACCCGACCCGACCCGACTTGAATTTAAAATATTTTTTTTTCGATCGACGCCTTTGCCCACTCGACTGTTCGGGGCTCTCTGATTATCAACCAGCTCGATATTCGAAACCTCACCCGACCCGACCCGACCCGACCCGACCCGACCCGACTTGAATTTGAAAATTTTGTTTTCGATCGACGCCTTTGCCCACTCGACTGTTCGGGGCACTCTTATCATCAACCAGCTCGAGATTCGAAACCCGACCCGACCCGACCCGACTTGAATTTGAAATTTTTTTTTCGATCAACGCCTTTGCCCACTCGACTGTTCGGGACTCTCTTATTATCAACCAGCTCGAGATTCGCACCGAGTTCCAACTTGCATTGGAAAATTAATTTTTTTCCGATCGACGCCTTAGCCCACTCGACGCGGTTCGGGGGCTCACTTATTATCACCGAACTCGAGATTCGAACCGAGAGCCAACTTGCATTAGAAAATGAATTTTTTTCTGATCGACGCCTTAGCCCACTCGACGCAGTTCGGGGGCTCTCTTATTATCACCCAGCTCGAGATTCGAACCGTGCATTGGAAAAATAATTTGTTTTTCTGATCGACGCCTTAGCCCACTCGACGCGGTTCGGGGGCTCTCTTATTATCATCCAGCTCGAGATTTGAACCGAGAGTCAACTTGCATTGGAAAAATAATTTTTTTTTCTGATCGATGCCTTAGCCCACTCGACGCGGTTCGGGGGCTCTCTTATTATCACCCAGCTCGAGATTCGAACCGAGAGCCAACTTGCATTGGAAAATAAATTTTTTTCTGATCGACGCCTTAGCCCACTTGACGTGGTTCGGGGGCTCTCTTATTATCATCCAGCTCGAGATTCGAACCGAGAGTCAACTTGCATTGGAAAAATAATTTTTTTTTCTGATCGACGCCTTAGCCCACTCGACGCGGTTCGGGGGCTCTCTTATTATCACCCAGCTCTAGATTCCAAACCCGATCCGACCCGACCCGACCCGACCCGACTTGAATTACAAATTTTTTTTTCGATCGACGGCTTTGCCCACTCGACTGTTCGGGGCTCTCTTATTATCACCCAGCTCGAGATTCGAACCGAGAGCCAACTTGCATTGGAAAAATAATTTTTTTTTCTGATCGACGCCTTAGCCCACTCGACGCGGTTCGGGGGCTCTGTTATTATCACCCAGCTCGAGATTCGAACCGTGCATTGGAAAAATAATTTGTTTTTCTGATCGACGCCTTAGCCCACTCGACGCGGTTCGGGGGCTCTCTTATTATCATCCAGCTCGAGATTTGAACTGAGAGTCAACTTGCATTGGAAAATTTTTTTTTTCTGATCGATGCCTTAGCCCACTCGACGCGGTTCGGGGGCTCTCTTATTATCACCCAGCTCGAGATTCGAACCGTGCATTGGAAAAATAATTTGTTTTTCTGATCGACGCCTTAGCCCACTCGACGCGGTTCGGGGGTTCTCTTATAATCACCCAGCTCGAGATTCGAACCGAGAGCCAACTTGCATTGGAAAATCAATTTTTTTCTGATCGACGCCTTAGCCGACTCGACGCGGTTCGGGGGCTCTCTTATTATCACCGAGCTCGAGATTCGAACCGAGAGCCAACTTGCATTAGAAAATGAATTTTTTTCTGATCGACGCCTTAGCCCACCCGACGCGGTTCTGGGGCTCTCTTATTATCACCCAGCAACTTGAATTTGAAAATTTTGTTTTCGATCGACGCCTTTGCCCACTCGACTGTTCGGGGCTCTCTTATTATCAACCAGCTCGAGATTCGAAACCCGACCCGACCCGACTTGAATTTAAAATATTTTTTTTTCGATCGACGCCTTTGCCCACTCGACTGTTCGGGGCTCTCTGATTATCAACCAGCTCGATATTCGAAACCTCACCCGACCCGACCCGACCCGACCCGACCCGACCCGACTTGAATTTGAAAATTTTGTTTTCGATCGACGCCTTTGCCCACTCGACTGTTCGGGGCACTCTTATCATCAACCAGCTCGAGATTCGAAACCCGACCCGACCCGACCCGACTTGAATTTGAAATTTTTTTTTCGATCAACGCCTTTGCCCACTCGACTGTTCGGGACTCTCTTATTATCAACCAGCTCGAGATTCGCACCGAGTTCCAACTTGCATTGGAAAATTAATTTTTTTCCGATCGACGCCTTAGCCCACTCGACGCGGTTCGGGGGCTCACTTATTATCACCGAACTCGAGATTCGAACCGAGAGCCAACTTGCATTAGAAAATGAATTTTTTTCTGATCGACGCCTTAGCCCACTCGACGCAGTTCGGGGGCTCTCTTATTATCACCCAGCTCGAGATTCGAACCGTGCATTGGAAAAATAATTTGTTTTTCTGATCGACGCCTTAGCCCACTCGACGCGGTTCGGGGGCTCTCTTATTATCACCCAGCTCGAGATTCGAACCGAGAGCGCACTTGCATTGGAAAAATAATTTTTTTTTCTGATCGATGCCTTAGCCCACTCGACGCGGTTCGGGGGCTCTCTTATTATCACCCAGCTCGAGATTCGAACCAAGAGCGAACTTGCATTGGAAAAATAATTTTTTTTTCTGATCGACGCCTTAGCCCACTCGACGCGGTTCGGGGGCTCTCTTATTATCACCGAGCTCGAGATTCGAACCGAGAGCCAACTTGCAATAGAAAATGAATTTTTTTCTGATCGACGCCTTAGCCCACTCGACGCGGTTCTGGGGCTCTCTTATTATCACCCAGCAACTTGAATTTGAAAATTTTGTTTTCGATCGACGCCTTTGCCCACTCGACTGTTCGGGGCTCTCTTATTATCAACCAGCTCGAGATTCGAAACCCGACCCGACCCGACTTGAATTTGAAATTTTTTTTTTCGATCGACGCCTTAGCCCACTCGACTGTTCGGGGCTCTCTTATTATCAACCAGCTCGAGATTCGAAACCCGACCCGACCCGACTTGAATTTAAAATATTTTTTTTTCGATCGACGCCTTTGCCCACTCGACTGTTCGGGGCTCTCTGATTATCAACCAGCTCGATATTCGAAACCTCACCCGACCCGACCCGACCCGACCCGACCCGACCCGACTTGAATTTGAAAATTTTGTTTTCGATCGACGCCTTTGCCCACTCGACTGTTCGGGGCACTCTTAT
Organism: Daphnia pulicaria; assembly: GCF_021234035.1. Taxonomy (NCBI): domain Eukaryota; kingdom Metazoa; phylum Arthropoda; class Branchiopoda; order Diplostraca; family Daphniidae; genus Daphnia; species Daphnia pulicaria. The sequence continues at coordinate 17,450,488 of NC_060916.1, read as the reverse complement.
CATCAACCAGCTCGAGATTCGAAACCCGACCCGACCCGACCCGACTTGAATTTGAAATTTTTTTTTCGATCGACGCCTTTGCCCACTCGACTGTTCGGGGCTCTCTTATTATCAACCAGCTCGAGATTCGAAACCCGACCCGACCCGACTTGAATTTGAAAATTTTTTTTTTTTATCGACGCCTTTGCCCACTCGACTGTTCGGGACTCTCTTATTATCAACCAGCTCGAGATTCGCACCGAGTTCCAACTTGCATTGGAAAATTAATTTTTTTCCGATCGACGCCTTAGCCCACTCGACGCGGTTCGGGGGCTCACTTATTATCACCGAACTCGAGATTCGAACCGAGAGCCAACTTGCATTAGAAAATGAATTTTTTTCTGATCGACGCCTTAGCCCACTCGACGCAGTTCGGGGGCTCTCTTATTATCACCCAGCTCGAGATTCGAACCGTGCATTGGAAAAATAATTTGTTTTTCTGATCGACGCCTTAGCCCACTCGACGCGGTTCGGGGGCTCTCTTATTATCACCCAGCTCGAGATTCGAACCAAGAGCGAACTTGCATTGGAAAAATAATTTTTTTTTCTGATCGACGCCTTAGCCCACTCGACGCGGTTCGGGGGCTCTCTTATTATCATCCAGCTCGAGATTTGAACCGAGAGTCAACTTGCATTGGAAAAATAATTTTTTTTTCTGATCGATGCCTTAGCCCACTCGACGCGGTTCGGGGGCTCTCTTATTATCACCCAGCTCGAGATTCGAACCGAGAGCCAACTTGCATTGGAAAATAAATTTTTTTCTGATCGACGCCTTAGCCCACTTGACGTGGTTCGGGGGCTCTCTTATTATCATCCAGCTCGAGATTCGAACCGAGAGTCAACTTGCATTGGAAAAATAATTTTTTTTTCTGATCGACGCCTTAGCCCACTCGACGCGGTTCGGGGGCTCTCTTATTATCACCCAGCTCTAGATTCCAAACCCGATCCGACCCGACCCGACCCGACCCGACTTGAATTCGAAATTTTTTTTTCGATCGACGGCTTTGCCCACTCGACTGTTCGGGGCTCTCTTATTATCACCCAGCTCGAGATTCGAACCGAGAGCCAACTTGCATTGGAAAAATAATTTTTTTTTCTGATCGACGCCTTAGCCCACTCGACGCGGTTCGGGGGCTCTGTTATTATCACCCAGCTCGAGATTCGAACCGTGCATTGGAAAAATAATTTGTTTTTCTGATCGACGCCTTAGCCCACTCGACGCGGTTCGGGGGCTCTCTTATTATCATCCAGCTCGAGATTTGAACTGAGAGTCAACTTGCATTGGAAAATTTTTTTTTTTCTGATCGATGCCTTAGCCCACTCGACGCGGTTCGGGGGCTCTCTTATTATCACCCAGCTCGAGATTCGAACCGTGCATTGGAAAAATAATTTGTTTTTCTGATCGACGCCTTAGCCCACTCGACGCGGTTCGGGGGCTCTCTTATTATCATCCAGCTCGAGATTTGAACTGAGAGTCAACTTGCATTGGAAAATTTTTTTTTTTCTGATCGATGCCTTAGCCCACTCGACGCGGTTCGGGGGCTCTCTTATTATCACCCAGCTCGAGATTCGAACCGTGCATTGGAAAAATAATTTGTTTTTCTGATCGACGCCTTAGCCCACCCGACGCGGTTCTGGGGCTCTCTTATTATCACCCAGCAACTTGAATTTGAAAATTTTGTTTTCGATCGACGCCTTTGCCCACTCGACTGTTCGGGGCTCTCTTATTATGAACCAGCTCGAGATTCGAAACCCGACCCGACCCGACTTGAATTTGAAATTTTTTTTTTCGATCGACGCCTTAGCCCACCCGACTGTTCGGGGCTCTCTTATTATCAACCAGCTCGAGATTCGAAACCCGACCCGACCCAACTTGAATTTAAAATATTTTTTTTCGATCGACGCCTTTGCCCACTCGACTGTTCGGGGCTCTCTGATTATCAACCAGCTCGATATTCGAAACCTCACTCGACCCGACCCGACCCGACTTGAATTTGAAAATTTTTTTTTCGATCGACGCCTTTGCCCACTCGACTGTTCGGGGCTCTCTTATTATCAACCAGCTCGAGATTCGAAACCCGACCCGACCCGACTTGAATTTGAAAAATTGTTTTTTTGATCGACGCCTTTGCCCACTCGACGCGGTTCGGGGGCTCACTTATTATCACCGAGCTCGAGATTCGAACCGAGAGCCAACTTGCATTAGAAAATGAATTTTTTTCTGATCGACGCCTTAGCCCACTCGACGCGGTTCGGGGGCTCTCTTATTATCACCCAGCTCGAGATTCGAATCGTGCATTGGAAAAATAATTTGTTTTTCTGATCGACGCCTTAGCCCACTCGACGCGGTTCGGGGGCTCTCTTATTATCACCCAGCTCGAGATTCGAACCGAGAGCCAACTTGCATTGGAAAATTAATTTTTTTCTGATCGACGCCTTAGCCCACTCGACGCGGTTCGGGGGCTCTCTTATTATCACCCAGCTCTAGATTCGAAACCCGATCCGACCCGACCCGACCCGACCCGAATTGAATTCGAAATTTTTTTTTCGATCGACGGCTTTGCCCACTCGACTGTTCGGGGCTCTCTTATTATCAACCAGCTCGAGATTCGAAACCCGACCCGACCCGACTTGAATTTAAAATTTTTTTTTTCGATCGACGCCTTTGCCCACTCGACTGTTCGGGGCTCTCTTATTATCAACCAGCTCGAGATTCGAAACCCGACCCGACCCGACTTGAATTTGAAAATTTTTTTTTTTGATCGACGCCTTTGCCCACTCGACTGTTCGGGACTCTCTTATTATCAACCAGCTCGAGATTCGAACCGAGTTCCAACTTGCATTGGAAAATTATTTTTTATCCGATCGACGCCTTAGCCCACTCGACGCGGTTCGGGGGCTCACTTATTATCACCGAACTCGAGATTCGAACCGAGAGCCAACTTGCATTAGAAAATGAATTTTTTTCTGATCGACGCCTTAGCCCACTCGACGCGGTTCGGGGGCTCTCTTATTATCACCCAGCTCGAGATTCGAACCGTGCATTGGAAAAATAATTTGTTTTTCTGATCGACGCCTTAGCCCACTCGACGCGGTTCGGGGTTCTCTTATTATCAACCAGCTCGAGATTCGAACCGAGAGCCAACTTGCATTGGAAAATGAATTTTTTTCTGATCGACGCCTTAGCCCACTCGACGCGGTTCGGGTGCTCTCTTATTATCACCCAGCTCGAGATTCGAACCAAGAGCCAACTTGCATTGGAAAATTAATTTTTTTCCGATCGACGCCTTAGCCCACTCGACGCGGTTCGGGGGCTCTCTTATTATCACCGAGCTCGAGATTCGAACCGAGAGCCAACTTGCATTAGAAAATGAATTTTTTTCTGATCGACGCCTTAGCCCACTCGACGCGGTTCAGGGGCTCTCTTATTATCACCCAGCTCGAGATTCGAACCGTGCATTGGAAAAATAATTTGTTTTTCTGATCGACGCCTTAGCCCACTCGACGCGGTTCGGGGGCTCTCTTATTATCATCCAGCTCGAGATTTGAACTGAGAGTCAACTTGCATTGGAAATTTTTTTTTTTCTGATCGATGCCTTAGCCCACTCGACGCGGTTCGGGGGCTCTCTTATTATCACCCAGCTCGAGATTCGAACCGTGCATTGGAAAAATAATTTGTTTTTCTGATCGACGCCTTAGCCCACTCGACGCGGTTCGAGGGCTCTCTTATGATCACCCAGCTCGAGATTCGAACCGTGCATTGGAAAAGTTAATTTTTTTTTAAATCGACGCCTTAGCCCACTCGACGCGGTTCGGGGGCTCTCTTATTATCACCCAGCTCGAGATTCGAACCGTGCATTGGAAAAATAATTTGTTTTTCTGATCGACGCCTTAGCCCACTCGACGCGGTTCGAGGGCTCTCTTATGATCACCCAGCTCGAGATTCGAACCGAGAGCGCACTTGCATTGGAAAATGAATTTTTTTCTGATCGACGCCTTAGCCCACTCGACGCGGTTCAGGGGCTCTCTTATTATCACCCAGCTCGAGATTCGAACCGAGAGCCAACTTGCATTGGAAAAATAATTTTTTTTTCTGATCGACGCCTTAGCCCACTCGACGCGGTTCGGGGGCTCTGTTATTATCACCCAGCTCGAGATTCGAACCGTGCATTGGAAAAATAATTTGTTTTTCTGATCGACGCCTTAGCCCACTCGACGCGGTTCGGGGGCTCTCTTATTATCATCCAGCTCGAGATTTGAACTGAGAGTCAACTTGCATTGGAAAATTTTTTTTTTCTGATCGATGCCTTAGCCCACTCGACGCGGTTCGGGGGCTCTCTTATTATCACCCAGCTCGAGATTCGAACCGTGCATTGGAAAAATAATTTGTTTTTCTGATCGACGCCTTAGCCCACTCGACGCGGTTCGAGGGCTCTCTTATGATCACCCAGCTCGAGATTCGAACCGAGAGCGCACTTGCATTGGAAAATGAATTTTTTTCTGATCGACGCCTTAGCCCACTCGACGCGGTTCAGGGGCTCTCTTATTATCACCCAGCTCGAGATTCGAACCGAGAGCCAACTTGCATTGGAAAAATAATTTTTTTTTCTGATCGACGCCTTAGCCCACTCGACGCGGTTCGGGGGCTCTGTTATTATCACCCAGCTCGAGATTCGAACCGTGCATTGGAAAAATAATTTGTTTTTCTGATCGACGCCTTAGCCCACTCGACGCGGTTCGGGGGCTCTCTTATTATCACCCAGCTCGAGATTCGAACCGAGAGTCAACTTGCATTGGAAAAATAATTTTTTTTTCTGATCGACGCCTTAGCCCACTCGACGCGGTTCGGGGGCTCTCTTATTATCACCCAGCTCTAGATTCCAAACCCGATCCGACCCGACCCGACCCGACCCGACTTGAATTCGAAATTTTTTTTTCGATCGACGGCTTTGCCCACTCGACTGTTCGGGGCTCTCTTATTATCACCCAGCTCGAGATTCGAACCGAGAGCTAACTTGCATTGGAAAATAAATTTTTTTCTGATCGACGCCTTAGCCCACTTGACGTGGTTCGGGGGCTCTCTTATTATCATCCAGCTCGAGATTCGAACCGAGAGTCAACTTGCATTGGAAAAATAATTTTTTTTTCTGATCGACGCCTTAGCCCACTCGACGCGGTTCGGGGGCTCTCTTATTATCACCCAGCTCTAGATTCCAAACCCGATCCGACCCGACCCGACCCGACCCGACTTGAATTCGAAATTTTTTTTTCGATCGACGGCTTTGCCCACTCGACTGTTCGGGGCTCTCTTATTATCACCCAGCTCGAGATTCGAACCGAGAGCCAACTTGCATTGGAAAAATAATTTTTTTTTCTGATCGACGCCTTAGCCCACTCGACGCGGTTCGGGGGCTCTGTTATTATCACCCAGCTCGAGATTCGAACCGTGCATTGGAAAAATAATTTGTTTTTCTGATCGACGCCTTAGCCCACTCGACGCGGTTCGGGGGCTCTCTTATTATCATCCAGCTCGAGATTTGAACTGAGAGTCAACTTGCATTGGAAAATTTTTTTTTTCTGATCGATGCCTTAGCCCACTCGACGCGGTTCGGGGGCTCTCTTATTATCACCCAGCTCGAGATTCGAACCGTGCATTGGAAAAATAATTTGTTTTTCTGATCGACGCCTTAGCCCACTCGACGCGGTTCGGGGGTTCTCTTATAATCACCCAGCTCGAGATTCGAACCGAGAGCCAACTTGCATTGGAAAATGAATTTTTTTCTGATCGACGCCTTAGCCGACTCGACGCGGTTCGGGGGCTCTCTTATTATCACCGAGCTCGAGATTCGAACCGAGAGCCAACTTGCATTAGAAAATGAATTTTTTTCTGATCGACGCCTTAGCCCACCCGACGCGGTTCTGGGGCTCTCTTATTATCACCCAGCAACTTGAATTTGAAAATTTTGTTTTCGATCGACGCCTTTGCCCACTCGACTGTTCGGGGCTCTCTTATTATCAACCAGCTCGAGATTCGAAACCCGACCCGACCCGACTTGAATTTGAAATTTTTTTTTTCGATCGACGCCTTAGCCCACCCGACTGTTCGGGGCTCTCTTATTATCAACCAGCTCGAGATTCGAAACCCGACCCGACCCAACTTGAATTTAAAATATTTTTTTTCGATCGACGCCTTTGCCCACTCGACTGTTCGGGGCTCTCTGATTATCAACCAGCTCGATATTCGAAACCTCACCCGACCCGACCCGACCCGACTTGAATTTGAAAATTTTGTTTTCGATCGACGCCTTTGCCCACTCGACTGTTCGGGGCACTCTTATCATCAACCAGCTCGAGATTCGAAACCCGACCCGACCCGACCCGACTTGAATTTGAAATTTTTTTTTCGATCGACGCCTTTGCCCACTCGACTGTTCGGGGCTCTCTTATTATCAACCAGCTCGAGATTCGAAACCCGACCCGACCCGACTTGAATTTGAAAAATTGTTTTTTTGATCGACGCCTTTGCCCACTCGACGCGGTTCGGGGGCTCACTTATTATCACCGAGCTCGAGATTCGAACCGAGAGCCAACTTGCATTAGAAAATGAATTTTTTTCTGATCGACGCCTTAGCCCACTCGACGCGGTTCGGGGGCTCTCTTATTATCACCCAGCTCGAGATTCGAATCGTGCATTGGAAAAATAATTTGTTTTTCTGATCGACGCCTTAGCCCACTCGACGCGGTTCGGGGCTCTCTTATTATCACCCAGCTCGAGATTCGAACCGAGAGCCAACTTGCATTGGAAAATTAATTTTTTTCTGATCGACGCCTTAGCCCACTCGACGCGGTTCGGGGGCTCTCTTATTATCACCCAGCTCTAGATTCGAAACCCGATCCGACCCGACCCGACCCGACCCGAATTGAATTCGAAATTTTTTTTTCGATCGACGGCTTTGCCCACTCGACTGTTCGGGGCTCTCTTATTATCAACCAGCTCGAGATTCGAAACCCGACCCGACCCGACTTGAATTTAAAATTTTTTTTTTCGATCGACGCCTTTGCCCACTCGACTGTTCGGGGCTCTCTTATTATCAACCAGCTCGAGATTCGAAACCCGACCCGACCCGACTTGAATTTGAAAATTTTTTTTTTTGATCGACGCCTTTGCCCACTCGACTGTTCGGGACTCTCTTATTATCAACCAGCTCGAGATTCGAACCGAGTTCCAACTTGCATTGGAAAATTATTTTTTTTCCGATCGACGCCTTAGCCCACTCGACGCGGTTCGGGGGCTCACTTATTATCACCGAACTCGAGATTCGAACCGAGAGCCAACTTGCATTAGAAAATGAATTTTTTTCTGATCGACGCCTTAGCCCACTCGACGCGGTTCGGGGGCTCTCTTATTATCACCCAGCTCGAGATTCGAACCGTGCATTGGAAAAATAATTTGTTTTTCTGATCGACGCCTTAGCCCACTCGACGCGGTTCGGGGGCTCTCTTATTATCACCGAGCTCGAGATTCGAACCGAGAGCCAACTTGCATTAGAAAATGAATTTTTTTCTGATCGACGCCTTAGCCCACTCGACGCGGTTCTGGGGCTCTCTTATTATCACCCAGCAACTTGAATTTGAAAATTTTGTTTTCGATCGACGCCTTTGCCCACTCGACTGTTCGGGGCTCTCTTATTATCAACCAGCTCGAGATTCGAAACCCGACCCGACCCGACTTGAATTTGAAAATTTTTTTTTTGATCGACGCCTTAGCCCACTCGACTGTTCGGGGCTCTCTTATTATCAACCAGCTCGAGATTCGAAACCCGACCCGACCCGACTTGAATTTAAAATTTTTTTTTTTCGATCGACGCCTTTGCCCACTCGACTGTTCGGGGCTCTCTGATTATCAACCAGCTCGATATTCGAAACCTCACCCGACCCGACCCGACCCGACTTGAATTTGAAAATTTTGTTTTCGATCGAAGCCTTTGCCCACTCGACTGTTCGGGGCACTCTTATCATCAACCAGCTCGAGATTCGAAACCCGACCCGACCCGACCCGACTTGAATTTGAAATTTTTTTTTCGATCGACGCCTTTACCCACTCGACTGTTCGGGGCTCTCTTATTATCAACCAGCTCGAGATGCGAAACCCGACCCGACCCGACTTGAATTTGAAAAATTGTTTTTTTGATCGACGCCTTTGCCCACTCGACGCGGTTCGGGGGCTCACTTATTATCACCGAGCTCGAGATTCGAACCGAGAGCCAACTTGCATTAGAAAATGAATTTTTTTCTGATCGACGCCTTAGCCCACTCGACGCGGTTCGGGGGCTCTCTTATTATCACCCAGCTCGAGATTCGAATCGTGCATTGGAAAAATAATTTGTTTTTCTGATCGACGCCTTAGCCCACTCGACGCGGTTCGGGGGCTCTCTTATTATCACCCAGCTCGAGATTCGAACCGAGAGCCAACTTGCATTGGAAAATTAATTTTTTTCTGATCGACGCCTTAGCCCACTCGACGCGGTTCGGGGGCTCTCTTATTATCACCCAGCTCTAGATTCGAAACCCGATCCGACCCGACCCGACCCGACCCGAATTGAATTCGAAATTTTTTTTTCGATCGACGGCTTTGCCCACTCGACTGTTCGGGGCTCTCTTATTATCAACCAGCTCGAGATTCGAAACCCGACCCGACCCGACTTGAATTTAAAATTTTTTTTTTCGATCGACGCCTTTGCCCACTCGACTGTTCGGGGCTCTCTTATTATCAACCAGCTCGAGATTCGAAACCCGACCCGACCCGACTTGAATTTGAAAATTTTTTTTTTTGATCGACGCCTTTGCCCACTCGACTGTTCGGGACTCTCTTATTATCAACCAGCTCGAGATTCGAACCGAGTTCCAACTTGCATTGGAAAATTATTTTTTTTCCGATCGACGCCTTAGCCCACTCGACGCGGTTCGGGGGCTCACTTATTATCACCGAACTCGAGATTCGAACCGAGAGCCAACTTGCATTAGAAAATGAATTTTTTTCTGATCGACGCCTTAGCCCACTCGACGCGGTTCGGGGGCTCTCTTATTATCACCCAGCTCGAGATTCGAACCGTGCATTGGAAAAATAATTTGTTTTTCTGATCGACGCCTTAGCCCACTCGACGCGGTTCGGGGGCTCTCTTATTATCACCGAGCTCGAGATTCGAACCGAGAGCCAACTTGCATTAGAAAATGAATTTTTTTCTGATCGACGCCTTAGCCCACTCGACGCGGTTCTGGGGCTCTCTTATTATCACCCAGCAACTTGAATTTGAAAATTTTGTTTTCGATCGACGCCTTTGCCCACTCGACTGTTCGGGGCTCTCTTATTATCAACCAGCTCGAGATTCGAAACCCGACCCGACCCGACTTGAATTTGAAAATTTTTTTTTTTGATCGACGCCTTAGCCCACTCGACTGTTCGGGGCTCTCTTATTATCAACCAGCTCGAGATTCGAAACCCGACCCGACCCGACTTGAATTTAAAATTTTTTTTTTTCGATCGACGCCTTTGCCCACTCGACTGTTCGGGGCTCTCTGATTATCAACCAGCTCGATATTCGAAACCTCACCCGACCCGACCCGACCCGACTTGAATTTGAAAATTTTGTTTTCGATCGAAGCCTTTGCCCACTCGACTGTTCGGGGCACTCTTATCATCAACCAGCTCGAGATTCGAAACCCGACCCGACCCGACCCGACTTGAATTTGAAATTTTTTTTTCGATCGACGCCTTTACCCACTCGACTGTTCGGGGCTCTCTTATTATCAACCAGCTCGAGATGCGAAACCCGACCCGACCCGACTTGAATTTGAAAAATTTATTATTTGATCGACGCCTTTGCCCACTCGACTGTTCGGGACTTTCTTATTATCAACCAGCTCGAGATTCGAACCGAGTTCCAACTTGCATTGGAAAATGAATTTTTTTCTGATCGACGCCTTAGCCCACTTGACGTGGTTCGGGGGCTCTCTTATTATCATCCAGCTCGAGATTCGAACCGAGAGTCAACTTGCATTGGAAAAATAATTTTTTTTTCTGATCGACGCCTTAGCCCACTCGACGCGGTTCGGGGGCTCTCTTATTATCACCAAGCTCGAGATTCGAACCGAGAGCCAACTTGCATTGGAAAATGAATTTTTTTCTGATCGACGCCTTAGCCCACTTTACGTGGTTCGGGGGCTCTCTTATTATCATCCAGCTCGAGATTCGAACCGAGACTCAACTTGCATTGGAAAAATAATTTTTTTTTCTGATCGACGCCTTAGCCTTCTCGACGCGGTTCGGGGGCTCTCTCTTATTATCACCCAGCTCGAGAATTCGAACCGAGAGCCAACTTGCTTTGGAAAATGAATTTTTTTCTGATCGACGCCTTAGCCCACTCGACGCGGTTCGGGTGCTCTCTTATTGTCACCCAGCTCGAGATTCGAACCAAGAGCCAACTTGCATTGGAAAATTAATTTTTTTCCGATCGACGCCTTAGCCCACTCGACAAGGTTCGGGGGCTCTCTTATTATCACCGAGCTCGAGATTCGAACCGAGAGCCAACTTGCATTAGAAAATGAATTTTTTTCTGATCGACGCCTTAGCCCACTCGACGCGGTTCAGGGGCTCTCTTATTATCACCCAGCTCGAGATTCGAACCGTGCATTGGAAAAATAATTTGTTTTTCTGATCGACGCCTTAGCCCACTCGACGCGGTTCGGGGGCTCTCTTATTATCACCCAGCTCGAGATTCGAACCGAGAGCGCACTTGCATTGGAAAAATAATTTTTTTTTCTGATCGATGCCGTAGCCCACTCGACGCGGTTCGGGGGCTCTCTTATTATCATCCAGCTCGAGATTTGAACTGAGAGTCAACTTGCATTGGAAATTTTTTTTTTTCTGATCGATGCCTTAGCCCACTCGACGCGGTTCGGGGGCTCTCTTATTATCACCCAGCTCGAGATTCGAACCGTGCATTGGAAAAATAATTTGTTTTTCTGATCGACGCCTTAGCCCACTCGACGCGGTTCGAGGGCTCTCTTATGATCACCCAGCTCGAGATTCGAACCGAGAGCGCACTTGCATTGGAAAAATAATTTTTTTTTCTGATCGATGCCTTAGCCCACTCGACGCGGTTCGGGGGCTCTCTTATTTTCATCCAGCTCGAGATTTGAACCGAGAGTCAACTTGCATTGGAAAAATAATTTTTTTTTCTGATCGATGCCTTAGCCCACTCGACGCGGTTCGGGGGCTCTCCAGCTCGAGATTTGAACCGAGAGTCAACTTGCATTGGAAAAATAATTTTTTTTTCTGATCGATGCCTTCGCCCACTCGACGCGGTTCGGGGGCTCTCTTATTATCATCAAGCTCGAGATTCGAACCGAGAGCCAACTTGCATTGGAAAATGAATTTTTTTCTGATCGACGCCTTAGCCCACTCGAAGCGGTTCAGGGGCTCTCTTATTATCACCCAGCTCGAGATTCGAACCGAGAGCCAACTTGCATTGGAAAAATAATTTTTTTTTCTGATCGATGCCTTAGCCCACTCGACTCGGTTCGGGGGCTCTCTATCACCCAGCTCGAGATTCGAACCGAGAGCCAACTTGCATTGGAAAATGAATTTTTTTCTGATCGACGCCTTAGCCCACTTGACGTGGTTCGGGGGCTCTCTTATTATCACCCAGCTCGAGATTTGAACTGAGAGTCAACTTGCATTGGAAAAAAAAATTTTTTCTGATCGATGCCTTAGCCCACTCGACGCGGTTCGGGGGCTCTCTTATTATCACCCAGCTCGAGATTCGAACCGTGCATTGGAAAAGTTAATTTTTTTTTAAATCGACGCCTTAGCCCACTCGACGCGGTTCGGGGGCTCTCTTATTATCACCCAGCTCGAGATTCGAACCGAGAGCCAACTTGCATTGGAAAATAAATTTTTTTCTGATCGACGCCTTAGCCCACTTGACGTGGTTCGGGGGCTCTCTTATTATCATCCAGCTCGAGATTCGAACCGAGAGTCAACTTGCATTAGAAAATGAATTTTTTTCTGATCGACGCCTTAGCCCACTCGACGCGGTTCGGGGGCTCTCTTATTATCACCCAGCTCGAGATTCGAATCGTGCATTGGAAAAATAATTTGTTTTTCTGATCGACGCCTTAGCCCACTCGACGCGGTTCGGGGGCTCTCTTATTATCACCCAGCTCGAGATTCGAACCGAGAGCCAACTTGCATTGGAAAATTTATTTTTTTCTGATCGACGCCTTAGCCCACTCGACGCGGTTCGGGGGCTCTCTTATTATCACCCAGCTCTAGATTCGAAACCCGATCCGACCCGACCCGACCCGACCCGAATTGAATTCGAAATTTTTTTTTCGATCGACGGCTTTGCCCACTCGACTGTTCGGGGCTCTCTTATTATCAACCAGCTCGAGATTCGAAACCCGACCCGACCCGACTTGAATTTAAAATTTTTTTTTTCGATCGACGCCTTTGCCCACTCGACTGTTCGGGGTTCTCTTATTATCAACCAGCTCGAGATTCGAAACCCGACCCGACCCGACTTGAATTTGAAAATTTTTTTTTTGATCGACGCCTTTGCCCACTCGACTGTTCGGGACTCTCTTATTATCAACCAGCTCGAGATTCGAACCGAGTTCCAACTTGCATTGGAAAATTATTTTTTTTCCGATCGACGCCTTAGCCCACTCGACGCGGTTCGGGGGCTCACTTATTATCACCGAACTCGAGATTCGAACCGAGAGCCAACTTGCATTAGAAAATGAATTTTTTTCTGATCGACGCCTTAGCCCACTCGACGCGGTTCGGGGGCTCTCTTATTATCACCCAGCTCGAGATTCGAACCGTGCATTGGAAAAATAATTTGTTTTTCTGATCGACGCCTTAGCCCACTCGACGCGGTTCGGGGTTCTCTTATTATCAACCAGCTCGAGATTCGAACCGAGAGCCAACTTGCATTGGAAAATGAATTTTTTTCTGATCGACGCCTTAGCCCACTCGACGCGGTTCGGGTGCTCTCTTATTATCACCCAGCTCGAGATTCGAACCAAGAGCCAACTTGCATTGGAAAATTAATTTTTTTCCGATCGACGCCTTAGCCCACTCGACAAGGTTCGGGGGCTCTCTTATTATCACCGAGCTCGAGATTCGAACCGAGAGCCAACTTGCATTAGAAAATGAATTTTTTTCTGATCGACGCCTTAGCCCACTCGACGCGGTTCAGGGGCTCTCTTATTATCACCCAGCTCGAGATTCGAACCGTGCATTGGAAAAATAATTTGTTTTTCTGATCGACGCCTTAGCCCACTCGACGCGGTTCGGGGGCTCTCTTATTATCACCCAGCTCGAGATTCGAACCGAGAGCGCACTTGCATTGGAAAAATAATTTTTTTTTCTGATCGATGCCTTAGCCCACTCGACGCGGTTCGGGGGCTCTCTTATTATCATCCAGCTCGAGATTTGAACTGAGAGTCAACTTGCATTGGAAATTTTTTTTTTTTCTGATCGATGCCTTAGCCCACTCGACGCGGTTCGGGGGCTCTCTTATTATCACCCAGCTCGAGATTCGAACCGTGCATTGGAAAAATAATTTGTTTTTCTGATCGACGCCTTAGCCCACTCGACGCGGTTCGAGGGCTCTCTTATGATCACCCAGCTCGAGATTCGAACCGAGAGCGCACTTGCATTGGAAAAATAATTTTTTTTTCTGATCGATGCCTTAGCCCACTCGACGCGGTTCGGGGGCTCTCTTATTTTCATCCAGCTCGAGATTTGAACCGAGAGTCAACTTGCATTGGAAAAATAATTTTTTTTTCTGATCGATGCCTTAGCCCACTCGACGCGGTTCGGGGGCTCTCCAGCTCGAGATTTGAACCGAGAGTCAACTTGCATTGGAAAAATAATTTTTTTTTCTGATCGATGCCTTCGCCCACTCGACGCGGTTCGGGGGCTCTCTTATTATCATCAAGCTCGAGATTCGAACCGAGAGCCAACTTGCATTGGAAAATGAATTTTTTTCTGATCGACGCCTTAGCCCACTCGAAGCGGTTCAGGGGCTCTCTTATTATCACCCAGCTCGAGATTCGAACCGAGAGCCAACTTGCATTGGAAAAATAATTTTTTTTTCTGATCGATGCCTTAGCCCACTCGACTCGGTTCGGGGGCTCTCTATCACCCAGCTCGAGATTCGAACCGAGAGCCAACTTGCATTGGAAAATGAATTTTTTTCTGATCGACGCCTTAGCCCACTTGACGTGGTTCGGGGGCTCTCTTATTATCACCCAGCTCGAGATTTGAACTGAGAGTCAACTTGCATTGGAAAAAAAAAATTTTTCTGATCGATGCCTTAGCCCACTCGACGCGGTTCGGGGGCTCTCTTATTATCACCCAGCTCGAGATTCGAACCGTGCATTGGAAAAGTTAATTTTTTTTTAAATCGACGCCTTAGCCCACTCGACGCGGTTCGGGGGCTCTCTTATTATCACCCAGCTCGAGATTCGAACCGAGAGCCAACTTGCATTGGAAAATAAATTTTTTTCTGATCGACGCCTTAGCCCACTTGACGTGGTTCGGGGGCTCTCTTATTATCATCCAGCTCGAGATTCGAACCGAGAGTCAACTTGCATTGGAAAAATAATTGTTTTTTCTGATCGACGCCTTAGCCCACTCGACGCGGTTCGGGGGCTCTCTTATTATCACCCAGCTCTAGATTCCAAACCCGATCCGACCCGACCCGACCCGACCCGACTTGAATTCGAAATTTTTTTTTCGATCGACGCCTTAGCCCACTCGACGCGGTTCGGGGGCTCTCTTATTATCACCCAGCTCGAGATTCGAACCGTGCATTGGAAAAATAATTTGTTTTTCTGATCGACGCCTTAGCCCACTCGACGCGGTTCGGGGGTTCTCTTATAATCACTCAGCTCGAGATTCGAACCGAGAGCCAACTTGCATTGGAAAATGAATTTTTTTCTGATCGACGCCTTAGCCCACTCGACGCGGTTCTGGGGCTCTCTTATTATCACCCAGCAACTTGAATTTGAAAATTTTGTTTTCGATCGACGCCTTTGCCCACTTGACTGTTCGGGGCTCTCTTATTATCAACCAGCTCGAGATTCGAAACCCGACCCGACCCGACTTGAATTTGAAAATTTTTTTTTTCGATCGACGCCTTAGCCCACTCGACTGTTCGGGGCTCTCTTATTATCAACCAGCTCGAGATTCGAAACCCGACCCGACCCGACTTGAATTTAAAATTTTTTTTTTCGATCGACGCCTTTGCCCACTCGACTGTTCGGGGCTCTCTTATTATCAACCAGCTCGAGATTCGAAACCCGACCCGACCCGACTTGAATTTGAAAATTTTTTTTTTGATCGACGCCTTTGCCCACTCGACTGTTCGGGACTCTCTTATTATCAACCAGCTTGAGATTCGAACCGAGTTCCAACTTGCATTGGAAAATTATTTTTTTTCCGATCGACGCCTTAGCCCACTCGACGCGGTTCGGGGGCTCACTTATTATCACCGAACTCGAGATTCGAACCGAGAGCCAACTTGCATTAGAAAATGAATTTTTTTCTGATCGACGCCTTAGCCCACTCGACGCGGTTCGGGGGCTCTCTTATTATCACCCAGCTCGAGATTCGAACCGTGCATTGGAAAAATAATTTGTTTTTCTGATCGACGCCTTAGCCCACTCGACGCGGTTCGGGGTTCTCTTATTATCAACCAGCTCGAGATTCGAACCGAGAGCCAACTTGCATTGGAAAATGAATTTTTTTCTGATCGACGCCTTAGCCCACTCGACGCGGTTTGGGTGCTCTCTTATTATCACCCAGCTCGAGATTCGAACCAAGAGCCAACTTGCATTGGAAAATTAATTTTTTTCCGATCGACGCCTTAGCCCACTCGACGCGGTTCGGGGGCTCTCTTATTATCACCGAGCTCGAGATTCGAACCGAGAGCCAACTTGCATTAGAAAATGAATTTTTTTCTGATCGACGCCTTAGCCCACTCGACGCGGTTCAGGGGCTCTCTTATTATCACCCAGCTCGAGATTCGAACCGTGCATTGGAAAAATAATTTGTTTTTCTGATCGACGCCTTAGCCCACTCGACGCGGTTCGGGGGCTCTCTTATTATCACCCAGCTCGAGATTCGAACCGAGACCGCACTTGCATTGGAAAAATAATTTTTTTTTCTGATCGATGCCTTAGCCCACTCGACGCGGTTCGGGGGCTCTCTTATTATCACCCAGCTCGAGATTTGAACTGAGAGTCAACTTGCATTGGAAAAAAAAAAATTTTTCTGATCGATGCCTTAGCCCACTCGACGCGGTTCGGGGGCTCTCTTATTATCACCCAGCTCGAGATTCGAACCGTGCATTGGAAAAGTTAATTTTTTTTTAAATCGACGCCTTAGCCCACTCGACGCGGTTCGGGGGCTCTCTTATTATCACCCAGCTCGAGATTCGAACCGAGAGCCAACTTGCATTGGAAAATAAATTTTTTTCTGATCGACGCCTTAGCCCACTTGACGTGGTTCGGGGGCTCTCTTATTATCATCCAGCTCGAGATTCGAACCGAGAGTCAACTTGCATTGGAAAAATAATTGTTTTTTCTGATCGACGCCTTAGCCCACTCGACGCGGTTCGGGGGCTCTCTTATTATCACCCAGCTCTAGATTCCAAACCCGATCCGACCCGACCCGACCCGACCCGACTTGAATTCGAAATTTTTTTTTCGATCGACGCCTTAGCCCACTCGACGCGGTTCGGGGGCTCTCTTATTATCACCCAGCTCGAGATTCGAACCGTGCATTGGAAAAATAATTTGTTTTTCTGATCGACGCCTTAGCCCACTCGACGCGGTTCGGGGGTTCTCTTATAATCACTCAGCTCGAGATTCGAACCGAGAGCCAACTTGCATTGGAAAATGAATTTTTTTCTGATCGACGCCTTAGCCCACTCGACGCGGTTCTGGGGCTCTCTTATTATCACCCAGCAACTTGAATTTGAAAATTTTGTTTTCGATCGACGCCTTTGCCCACTTGACTGTTCGGGGCTCTCTTATTATCAACCAGCTCGAGATTCGAAACCCGACCCGACCCGACTTGAATTTGAAAATTTTTTTTTTCGATCGACGCCTTAGCCCACTCGACTGTTCGGGGCTCTCTTATTATCAACCAGCTCGAGATTCGAAACCCGACCCGACCCGACTTGAATTTAAAATTTTTTTTTTCGATCGACGCCTTTGCCCACTCGACTGTTCGGGGCTCTCTTATTATCAACCAGCTCGAGATTCGAAACCCGACCCGACCCGACTTGAATTTGAAAATTTTTTTTTTGATCGACGCCTTTGCCCACTCGACTGTTCGGGACTCTCTTATTATCAACCAGCTTGAGATTCGAACCGAGTTCCAACTTGCATTGGAAAATTATTTTTTTTCCGATCGACGCCTTAGCCCACTCGACGCGGTTCGGGGGCTCACTTATTATCACCGAACTCGAGATTCGAACCGAGAGCCAACTTGCATTAGAAAATGAATTTTTTTCTGATCGACGCCTTAGCCCACTCGACGCGGTTCGGGGGCTCTCTTATTATCACCCAGCTCGAGATTCGAACCGTGCATTGGAAAAATAATTTGTTTTTCTGATCGACGCCTTAGCCCACTCGACGCGGTTCGGGGTTCTCTTATTATCAACCAGCTCGAGATTCGAACCGAGAGCCAACTTGCATTGGAAAATGAATTTTTTTCTGATCGACGCCTTAGCCCACTCGACGCGGTTTGGGTGCTCTCTTATTATCACCCAGCTCGAGATTCGAACCAAGAGCCAACTTGCATTGGAAAATTAATTTTTTTCCGATCGACGCCTTAGCCCACTCGACGCGGTTCGGGGGCTCTCTTATTATCACCGAGCTCGAGATTCGAACCGAGAGCCAACTTGCATTAGAAAATGAATTTTTTTCTGATCGACGCCTTAGCCCACTCGACGCGGTTCAGGGGCTCTCTTATT
Source organism: Daphnia pulicaria (assembly GCF_021234035.1). NCBI lineage: Eukaryota > Metazoa > Arthropoda > Branchiopoda > Diplostraca > Daphniidae > Daphnia > Daphnia pulicaria. The sequence continues at coordinate 17,432,396 of NC_060916.1, read as the reverse complement.
ATCACCCAGCTCGAGATTCGAACCGTGCATTGGAAAAATAATTTGTTTTTCTGATCGACGCCTTAGCCCACTCGACGCGGTTCGGGGGCTCTCTTATTATCACCCAGCTCGAGATTCGAACCGAGACCGCACTTGCATTGGAAAAATAATTTTTTTTTCTGATCGATGCCTTAGCCCACTCGACGCGGTTCGGGGGCTCACTTATTATCACCGAACTCGAGATTCGAACCGAGAGCCAACTTGCATTAGAAAATGAATTTTTTTCTGATCGACGCCTTAGCCCACTCGACGCGGTTCGGGGGCTCTCTTATTATCACCCAGCTCGAGATTCGAACCGTGCATTGGAAAAATAATTTGTTTTTCTGATCGACGCCTTAGCCCACTCGACGCGGTTCGGGGTTCTCTTATTATCAACCAGCTCGAGATTCGAACCGAGAGCCAACTTGCATTGGAAAATGAATTTTTTTCTGATCGACGCCTTAGCCCACTCGACGCGGTTTGGGTGCTCTCTTATTATCACCCAGCTCGAGATTCGAACCAAGAGCCAACTTGCATTGGAAAATTAATTTTTTTCCGATCGACGCCTTAGCCCACTCGACGCGGTTCGGGGGCTCTCTTATTATCACCGAGCTCGAGATTCGAACCGAGAGCCAACTTGCATTAGAAAATGAATTTTTTTCTGATCGACGCCTTAGCCCACTCGACGCGGTTCAGGGGCTCTCTTATTATCACCCAGCTCGAGATTCGAACCGTGCATTGGAAAAATAATTTGTTTTTCTGATCGACGCCTTAGCCCACTCGACGCGGTTCGGGGGCTCTCTTATTATCACCCAGCTCGAGATTCGAACCGAGACCGCACTTGCATTGGAAAAATAATTTTTTTTTCTGATCGATGCCTTAGCCCACTCGACGCGGTTCGGGGGCTCTCTTATTATCATCCAGCTCGAGATTTGAACTGAGAGTCAACTTGCATTGGAAAATTTTTTTTTTTCTGATCGATGCCTTAGCCCACTCGACGCGGTTCGGGGGCTCTTTTATTATCACCCAGCTCAAGATTCGAACCGTGCATTGGAAAAATAATTTGTTTTTCTGATCGACGCCTTAGCCCACTCGACGCGGTTCGAGGGCTCTCTTATGATCACCCAGCTCGAGATTCGAACCGAGAGCGCACTTGCATTGGAAAAATAATTTTTTTTTCTGATCGATGCCTTAGCCCACTCGACGCGGTTCGGGGGCTCTCTTATTATCACCCAGCTCGAGATTCGAACCAAGAGCGAAATTGCATTGGAAAAATAATTTTTTTTTCTGATCGACGCCTTAGCCCACTCGACGCGGTTCGGGGGCTCTCTTATTTTCATCCAGCTCGAGATTTGAACCGAGAGTCAACTTGCATTGGAAAAATAATTTTTTTTTCTGATCGATGCCTTAGCCCACTCGACGCGGTTCGGGGGCTCTCTTATTATCACCCAGCTCGAGATTCGAACCGAGAGCTAACTTGCATTGGAAAATGATTTTTTTTCTAATCGACGCCTTAGCCCACTTGACGTGGTTGGGGGGCTCTCTTATTATCATCCAGCTCGAGATTCGAACCGAGAGTCAACTTGCATTGGAAAAAAAAAAAAATTTCTGATCGACGCCTTAGCCCACTCGACGCGGTTCGGGGGCTCTCTTATTATCACCCAGCTCGAGATTCGAACCGTGCATTGGAAAAGTTAATTTTTTTTTTAAATCGACGCCTTAGCCCACTCGACGCGGTTCGGGGGCTCTCTTATTATCACCCAGCTCGAGATTCGAACCGTGCATTGAAAAAATAATTTGTTTTTCTGATCGACGCCTTAGCCCACTCGACGCGGTTCGGGGGCTCTCTTATTATCATCCAGCTCGAGATTCGAACCGAGAGTCAACTTGCATTGGAAAAATAATTTTTTTTTCTGATCGACGCCTTAGCCCACTCGACGCGGTTCGGGGGCTCTCTTATTATCACCCAGCTCTAGATTCCAAACCCGATCCGACCCGACCCGACCCGACCCGACTTGAATTCGAAATTTTTTTTTCGATCGACGGCTTTGCCCACTCGACTGTTCGGGGCTCTCTTATTATCACCCAGCTCGAGATTCGAACCGAGAGCCAACTTGCATTAGAAAATGAATTTTTTTCTGATCGACGCCTTAGCCCACTCGACGCGGTTCAGGGGCTCTCTTATTATCACCCAGCTCGAGATTCGAACCGTGCATTGCAAAAATAATTTGTTTTTCTGATCGACGCCTTAGCCCACTCGACGCGGTTCGGGGGCTCTCTTATTATCACCCAGCTCGAGATTCGAACCGAGAGCGCACTTGCATTGGAAAAATAATTTTTTTTTCTGATCGATGCCTTAGCCCACTCGACGCGGTTCGGGGGCTCTCTTATTATCATCCAGCTCGAGATTTGAACTGAGAGTCAACTTGCATTGGAAAAATTTTTTTTTTCTGATCGATGCCTTAGCCCACTCGACGCGGTTCGGGGGCTCTCTTATTATCACCCAGCTCGAGATTCGAACCTTGCATTGGAAAAATAATTTGTTTTTTTGATCGACGCCTTAGCCCACTCGACGCGGTTCGGGGGTTCTCTTTTAATCACCCAGCTCGAGATTCGAACCGAGAGCCAACTTGCATTGGAAAATGATTTTTTTTCTGATCGACGCCTTAGCCGACTCGACGCGGTTCGGGGGCTCTCTTATTATCACCGAGCTCGAGATTCGAACCGAGAGCCAACTTGCATTAGAAAATGAATTTTTTTCTGATCGACGCCTTAGCCCACTCGACGCGGTTCTGGGGCTCTCTTATTATCACCCAGCAACTTGAATTTGAAAATTTTGTTTTCGATCGACGCCTTTGCCCACTCGACTGTTCGGGGCTCTCTTATTATCAACCAGCTCGAGATTCGAAACCCGACCCGACCCGACTTGAATTTGAAAAATTTTTTTTTTGATCGACGCCTTAGCCCACTCGACTGTTCGGGGCTCTCTTATTATCAACCAGCTCGAGATTCGAAACCCGACCCGACCCGACTTGAATTTAAAATTTTTTTTTTTCGATCGACGCCTTTGCCCACTCGACTGTTCGGGGCTCTCTGATTATCAACCAGCTCGATATTCGAAACCTCACCCGACCCGACCCGACCCGACTTGAATTTGAAAATTTTGTTTTCGATCGACGCCTTTGCCCACTCGACTGTTCGGGGCACTCTTATCATCAACCAGCTCGAGATTCGAAACCCGACCCGACCCGACCCGACTTGAATTTGAAATTTTTTTTTCGATCGACGCCTTTACCAACTCGACTGTTCGGGGCTCTCTTATTATCAACCAGCTCGAGATGCGAAACCCGACCCGACCCGACTTGAATTTGAAAAATTTATTTTTTGATCGACGCCTTTGCCCACTCGACTGTTCGGGACTTTCTTATTATCAACCAGCTCGAGATTCGAACCGAGTTCCAACTTGCATTGGAAAATTATTTTTTTTCCGATCGACGCCTTAGCCCACTCGACACGGTTCGGGGGCTCACTTATTATCACCGAACTCGAGATTCGAACCGAGAGCCAACTTGCATTAGAAAATGAATTTTTTTCTGATCGACGCCTTAGCCCACTCGACGCGGTTCGGGGGCTCTCTTATTATCACCCAGCTCGAGATTCGAACCGTGCATTGGAAAAATAATTTGTTTTTCTGATCGACGCCTTAGCCCACTCGACGCGGTTCGGGGTTCTCTTATTATCAACCAGCTCGAGATTCGAACCGAGAGCCAACTTGCATTGGAAAATGAATTTTTTTCTGATCGACGCCTTAGCCCACTCGACGCGGTTCGGGTGCTCTCTTATTATCACCCAGCTCGAGATTCGAACCAAGAGCCAACTTGCATTGGAAAATTAATTTTTTTCCGATCGACGCCTTAGCCCACTCGACGCGGTTCGGGGGCTCTCTTATTATCACCAAGCTCGAGATTCGAACCGAGAGCCAACTTGCATTAGAAAATGAATTTTTTTCTGATCGACGCCTTAGCCCACTCGACGCGGTTCAGGGGCTCTCTTATTATCACCCAGCTCGAGATTCGAACCGTGCATTGGAAAAATAATTTGTTTTTCTGATCGACGCCTTAGCCCACTCGACGCGGTTCGGGGGCTCTCTTATTTTCATCCAGCTCGAGATTTGAACCGAGAGTCAACTTGCATTGGAAAAATAATTTTTTTTTCTGATCGATGCCTTAGCCCACTCGACGCGGTTCGGGGGCTCTCTTATTATCATCAAGCTCGAGATTCGAACCGAGAGCCAACTTGCATTGGAAAATGAATTTTTTTCTGATCGACGCCTTAGCCCACTCGACGCGGTTCAGGGGCTCTCTTATTATCACCCAGCTCGAGATTCGAACCGAGAGCCAACTTGCATTGGAAAAATAATTTTTTTTTCTGATCGATGCCTTAGCCCACTCGACGCGGTTCGGGGGCTCTCTTATTATCACCCAGCTCGAGATTCGAACCGAGAGCTAACTTGCATTGGAAAATGATTTTTTTTCTAATCGACGCCTTAACCCACTTGACGTGGTTCGGGGGCTCTCTTATTATCATCCAGCTCGAGATTCGAACCGAGAGTCAACTTGCATTGGAAAAAAAAAAATTTCTGATCGACGCCTTAGCCCACTCGACGCGGTTCGGGGGCTCTCTTATTATCACCCAGCTCGAGATTCGAACCGTGCATTGGAAAAATAATTTTTTTTTCTGATCGACGCCTTAGCCCACTCGACGCGGTTCGGGGGCTCTCTTATTATCACCCAGCTCTAGATTCCAAACCCGATCCGACCCGACCCGACCCGACCCGACCCGACTTGAATTGGAAATTTTTTTTTCGATCGACGGCTTTGCCCACTCGACTGTTCGGGGCTCTCTTATTATCACCCAGCTCGAGATTCGAACCGAGAGCCAACTTGCATTCGAAAATGAATTTTTTTCTGATCGACGCCTTAGCCCACTCGACGCGGTTCAGGGGCTCTCTTATTATCACCCAGCTCGAGATTCGAACCGTGCATTGCAAAAATAATTTGTTTTTCTGATCGACGCCTTAGCCCACTCGACGCGGTTCGGGGGCTCTCTTATTATCACCCAGCTCGAGATTCGAACCGAGAGCGCACTTGCATTGGAAAAATAATTTTTTTTTCTGATCGATGCCTTAGCCCACTCGACGCGGTTCGGGGGCTCTCTTATTATCATCCAGCTCGAGATTTGAACTGAGAGTCAACTTGCATTGGAAAATTTTTTTTTTTCTGATCGATGCCTTAGCCCACTCGACGCGGTTCGGGGGCTCTCTTATTATCACCCAGCTCGAGATTCGAACCGTGCATTGGAAAAATAATTTGTTTTTCTGATCGACGCCTTAGCCCACTCGACGCGGTTCGGGGGTTCTCTTTTAATCACCCAGCTCGAGATTCGAACCGAGAGCCAACTTGCATTGGAAAATGATTTTTTTTCTGATCGACGCCTTAGCCGACTCGACGCGGTTCGGGGGCTCTCTTATTATCACCGAGCTCGAGATTCGAACCGAGAGCCAACTTGCATTAGAAAATGAATTTTTTTCTGATCGACGCCTTAGCCCACTCGACGCGGTTCTGGGGCTCTCTTATTATCACCCAGCAACTTGAATTTGAAAATTTTGTTTTCGATCGACGCCTTTGCCCACTCGACTGTTCGGGGCTCTCTTATTATCAACCAGCTCGAGATTCGAAACCCGACCCGACCCGACTTGAATTTGAAAAATTTTTTTTTTGATCGACGCCTTAGCCCACTCGACTGTTCGGGGCTCTCTTATTATCAACCAGCTCGAGATTCGAAACCCGACCCGACCCGACTTGAATTTAAAATTTTTTTTTTTCGATCGACGCCTTTGCCCACTCGACTGTTCGGGGCTCTCTGATTTTCAACCAGCTCGATATTCGAAACCTCACCCGACCCAACCCAACCCGACTTGAATTTGAAAATTTTGTTTTCGATCGAAGCCTTTGCCCACTCGACTGTTCGGGGCACTCTTATCATCAACCAGCTCGAGATTCGAAACCCGACCCGACCCGACCCGACTTGAATTTGAAATTTTTTTTTCGATCGACGCCTTTACCCACTCGACTGTTCGGGGCTCTCTTATTATCAACCAGCTCGAGATGCGAAACCCGACCCGACCCGACTTGAATTTGAAAAATTTATTTTTTGATCGACGCCTTTGCCCACTCGACTGTTCGGGACTTTCTTATTATCAACCAGCTCGAGATTCGAACCGAGTTCCAACTTGCATTGGAAAATGAATTTTTTTCTGATCGACGCCTTAGCCCACTTGACGTGGTTCGGGGGCTCTCTTATTATCATCCAGCTCGAGATTCGAACCGAGAGTCAACTTGCATTGGAAAAATAATTTTTTTTTCTGATCGACGCCTTAGCCCACTCGACGCGGTTCGGGGGCTCTCTTATTAAAACCCAGCTCGAGATTCGAACCGTGCATTGGAAAAATAATTTGTTTTTCTGATCGACGCCTTAGCCCACTCGACGCGGTTCGGGGTTCTCTTATTATCAACCAGCTCGAGATTCGAACCGAGAGCCAACTTGCATTGGAAAATGAATTTTTTTCTGATCGAAGCCTTAGCCCACTCGACGCGGTTCGGGTGCTCTCTTATTATCACCCAGCTCGAGATCGAACCAAGAGCCAACTTGCATTGGAAAATTAATTTTTTTCCGATCGACGCCTTAGCCCACTCGACGCGGTTCGGGGGCTCTCTTATTATCACCGAGCTCGAGATTCGAACCGAGAGCCAACTTGCATTAGAAAATGATTTTTTTTCTGATCGACGCCTTAGCCCACTCGACGCGGTTCGGGGGCTCTCTTATTATCACCCAGCTCGAGATTCGAACCGTGCATTGGAAAACTAATTTGTTTTTCTGATCGACGCCTTAGCCCACTCGACGCGGTTCGGGGGCTCTCTTGTTATCAACCAGCTCAAGATTCGAAACCCGACCCGACTTGAATTTGAAATTTTTTTTTTCTATCGACGCCTTAGCCTTCTCGACGCGGTTCGGGGGCTCTCTCTTATTATCACCCAGCTCGAGAATTCGAACCGAGAGCCAACTTGCATTGGAAAATGAATTTTTTTCTGATCGACGCCTTAGCCCACTCGACGCGGTTCGGGGGCTCTCTTATTATCACCAAGCTCGAGATTCGAACCGAGAGCCAACTTGCATTGGAAAATGAATTTTTTTCTGATTGACGCCTTTGCCCACTCGACTGTTCGGGGCTCTCTTATTATCAACCAGCTCGAGATTCGAAACCAGACCCGACCCGACCCGACCCGACCCGACCCGACCCGACCCGACCCGACCCGACCCGACCCGACCCGACCCGACCCGACCCGACCCGACCCGACCCGACCCGACCCGACCCGACACGACCCGACCCGACCCGACCCGACCCGACCCGACCCGACTTGAATTTGAAAATTTTGTTTTCGATCGACGCCTTTGCCCACTCGACTGTTCGGGGCTCTCTTATTATCAACCAGCTCGAGATTTGAACTGAGAGTCAACTTGCATTGGAAAAAAAAATTTTTTCTGATCGATGCCTTGGCTCACTCGACGCGGTTCGGGGGCTCTCTTATTATCACCCAGCTCGAGATTCGAACCGTGCATTGGAAAAGTTAATTTTTTTTTTTCGATCGACGCCTTAGCCCACTCGACTGTTCGGGGTTCTCTTATTATCAACCAGCTCGAGATTCGAAACCCGACCCGACCCGACTTGAATTTAAAATTTTTTTTTCGATCGACGCCTTTGCCCACTCGACTGTTCGGGGCTCTCTTATTATCAACCAGCTCGAGATTCGAAACCCGACCCGACCCGACTTGAATTTGAAAATTTTTTTTTTTGATCGACGCCTTTGCCCACTCGACTGTTCGGGACTCTCTTATTATCAACCAGCTCGAGATTCGAACCGAGTTCCAACTTGCATTGGAAAATTATTTTTTTTCCGATCGACGCCTTAGCCCACTCGACGCGGTTCGGGGGCTCACTTATTATCACCGAACTCGAGATTCGAACCGAGAGCCAACTTGCATTAGAAAATGAATTTTTTTCTGATCGACGCCTTAGCCCACTCGACGCGGTTCGGGGGCTCTCTTATTATCACCCAGCTCGAGATTCGAACCGTGCATTGGAAAAATAATTTGTTTTTCTGATCGACGCCTTAGCCCACTCGACGCGGTTCGGGGTTCTCTTATTATCAACCAGCTCGAGATTCGAACCGAGAGCCAACTTGCATTGGAAAATGAATTTTTTCTGATCGACGCCTTAGCCCACTCGACGCGGTTCGGGTGCTCTCTTATTATCACCCAGCTCGAGATTCGAACCGTGCATTGGAAAAATAATTTTTTTTTCTGATCGACGCCTTAGCCCACTCGACGCGGTTCGGGGGCTCTCTTATTATCACCCAGCTCGAGATTCCAAACCCGATCCGACCCGACCCGACCCGACCCGACCCGACTTGAATTCGAAATTTTTTTTTCGATCGACGGCTTTGCCCACTCGACTGTTCGGGGCTCTCTTATTATCACCCAGCTCGAGATTCGAACCGAGAGCCAACTTGCATTAGAAAATGAATTTTTTTCTGATCGACGCCTTAGCCCACTCGACGCGGTTCTGGGGCTCTCTTATTATCACCCAGCAACTTGAATTTGAAAATTTTGTTTTCGATCGACGCCTTTGCCCACTCGACTGTTCGGGGCTCTCTTATTATCAACCAGCTCGAGATTCGAAACCCGACCCGACCCGACTTGAATTTGAAAAAATTTTTTTTTGATCGACGCCTTAGCCCACTCGACTGTTCGGGGCTCTCTTATTATCAACCAGCTCGAGATTCGAAACCCGACCCGACCCGACTTGAATTTAAAATTTTTTTTTTTCGATCGACGCCTTTGCCCACTCGACTGTTCGGGGCTCTCTGATTATCAACCAGCTCGATATTCGAAACCTCACCCGACCCAACCCGACCCGACTTGAATTTGAAAATTTTGTTTTCGATCGAAGCCTTTGCCCACTCGACTGTTCGGGGCACTCTTATCATCAACCAGCTCGAGATTCGAAACCCGACCCGACCCGACCCGACTTGAATTTGAAATTTTTTTTTCGATCGACGCCTTTACCCACTCGACTGTTCGGGGCTCTCTTATTATCAACCAGCTCGAGATGCGAAACCCGACCCGACCCGACTTGAATTTGAAAAATTTATTTTTTGATCGACGCCTTTGCCCACTCGACTGTTCGGGACTTTCTTATTATCAACCAGCTCGAGATTCGAACCGAGTTCCAACTTGCATTGGAAAATGAATTTTTTTCTGATCGACGCCTTAGCCCACTTGACGTGGTTCGGGGGCTCTCTTATTATCATCCAGCTCGAGATTCGAACCGAGAGTCAACTTGCATTGGAAAAATAATTTTTTTTTCTGATCGACGCCTTAGCCCACTCGACGCGGTTCGGGGGCTCTCTTATTATAACCCAGCTCGAGATTCGAACCGTGCATTGGAAAAATAATTTGTTTTTCTGATCGACGCCTTAGCCCACTCGACGCGGTTCGGGGTTCTCTTATTATCAACCAGCTCGAGATTCGAACCGAGAGCCAACTTGCATTGGAAAATGAATTTTTTTCTGATCGAAGCCTTAGCCCACTCGACGCGGTTCGGGTGCTCTCTTATTATCACCCAGCTCGAGATCGAACCAAGAGCCAACTTGCATTGGAAAATTAATTTTTTTCCGATCGACGCCTTAGCCCACTCGACGCGGTTCGGGGGCTCTCTTATTATCACCGAGCTCGAGATTCGAACCGAGAGCCAACTTGCATTAGAAAATGATTTTTTTTCTGATCGACGCCTTAGCCCACTCGACGCGGTTCGGGGGCTCTCTTATTATCACCCAGCTCGAGATTCGAACCGTGCATTGGAAAAATAATTTGTTTTCCTGATCGACGCCTTAGCCCACTCGACGCGGTTCGGGGGCTCTCTTGTTATCAACCAGCTCAAGATTCGAAACCCGACCAGACTTGAATTTGCAATTTTTTTTTCTATCGACGCCTTAGCCTTCTCGACGCGGTTCGGGGGCTCTCTCTTATTATCACCCAGCTCGAGAATTCGAACCGAGAGCCAACTTGCATTGGAAAATGAATTTTTTTCTGATCGACGCCTTAGCCCACTCGACGCGGTTCGGGGGCTCTCTTATTATCACCCAGCTCGAGATTCGAACCGTGCATTGGAAAAATAATTTGTTTTTCTGATCGACGCCTTAGCCCACTCGACGCGGTTCGGGGGTTCTCTTTTAATCACCCAGCTCGAGATTCGAACCGAGAGCCAACTTGCATTGGAAAATGATTTTTTTTCTGATCGACGCCTTAGCCGACTCGACGCGGTTCGGGGGCTCTCTTATTATCACCGAGCTCGAGATTCGAACCGAGAGCCAACTTGCATTAGAAAATGAATTTTTTTCTGATCGACGCCTTAGCCCACTCGACGCGGTTCTGGGGCTCTCTTATTATCACCCAGCAACTTGAATTTGAAAATTTTGTTTTCGATCGACGCCTTTGCCCACTCGACTGTTCGGGGCTCTCTTATTATCAACCAGCTCGAGATTCGAAACCCGACCCGACCCGACTTGAATTTGAAAAATTTTTTTTTTGATCGACGCCTTAGCCCACTCGACTGTTCGGGGCTCTCTTATTATCAACCAGCTCGAGATTCGAAACCCGACCCGACCCGACTTGAATTTAAAATTTTTTTTTTTCGATCGACGCCTTTGCCCACTCGACTGTTCGGGGCTCTCTGATTATCAACCAGCTCGATATTCGAAACCTCACCCGACCCAACCCAACCCGACTTGAATTTGAAAATTTTGTTTTCGATCGAAGCCTTTGCCCACTCGACTGTTCGGGGCACTCTTATCATCAACCAGCTCGAGATTCGAAACCCGACCCGACCCGACCCGACTTGAATTTGAAATTTTTTTTTCGATCGACGCCTTTGCCCACTCGACTGTTCGGGGCTCTCTTATTATCAACCAGCTCGAGATGCGAAACCCGACCCGACCCGACTTGAATTTGAAAAATTTATTTTTTGATCGACGCCTTTGCCCACTCGACTGTTCGGGACTTTCTTATTATCAACCAGCTCGAGATTCGAACCGAGTTCCAACTTGCATTGGAAAATGAATTTTTTTCTGATCGACGCCTTAGCCCACTTGACGTGGTTCGGGGGCTCTCTTATTATCATCCAGCTCGAGATTCGAACCGAGAGTCAACTTGCATTGGAAAAATAATTTTTTTTTCTGATCGACGCCTTAGCCCACTCGACGCGGTTCGGGGGCTCTCTTATTATAACCCAGCTCGAGATTCGAACCGTGCATTGGAAAAATAATTTGTTTTTCTGATCGACGCCTTAGCCCACTCGACGCGGTTCGGGGTTCTCTTATTATCAACCAGCTCGAGATTCGAACCGAGAGCCAACTTGCATTGGAAAATGAATTTTTTTCTGATCGAAGCCTTAGCCCACTCGACGCGGTTCGGGTGCTCTCTTATTATCACCCAGCTCGAGATCGAACCAAGAGCCAACTTGCATTGGAAAATTAATTTTTTTCCGATCGACGCCTTAGCCCACTCGACGCGGTTCGGGGGCTCTCTTATTATCACCGAGCTCGAGATTCGAACCGAGAGCCAACTTGCATTAGAAAATGATTTTTTTTCTGATCGACGCCTTAGCCCACTCGACGCGGTTCGGGGGCTCTCTTATTATCACCCAGCTCGAGATTCGAACCGTGCATTGGAAAACTAATTTGTTTTTCTGATCGACGCCTTAGCCCACTCGACGCGGTTCGGGGGCTCTCTTGTTATCAACCAGCTCAAGATTCGAAACCCGACCCGACTTGAATTTGAAATTTTTTTTTTCTATCGACGCCTTAGCCTTCTCGACGCGGTTCGGGGGCTCTCTCTTATTATCACCCAGCTCGAGAATTCGAACCGAGAGCCAACTTGCATTGGAAAATGAATTTTTTTCTGATCGACGCCTTAGCCCACTCGACGCGGTTCGGGGGCTCTCTTATTATCACCAAGCTCGAGATTCGAACCGAGAGCCAACTTGCATTGGAAAATGAATTTTTTTCTGATTGACGCCTTTGCCCACTCGACTGTTCGGGGCTCTCTTATTATCAACCAGCTCGAGATTCGAAACCAGACCCGACCCGACCCGACCCGACCCGACCCGACCCGACCCGACCCGACCCGACCCGACCCGACCCGACCCGACCCGACCCGACCCGACCCGACCCGACCCGACCCGACCCGACCCGACCCGACCCGACCCGACCCGACCCGACCCGACACGACCCGACCCGACCCGACCCGACCCGACCCGACCCGACTTGAATTTGAAAATTTTGTTTTCGATCGACGCCTTTGCCCACTCGACTGTTCGGGGCTCTCTTATTATCAACCAGCTCGAGATTTGAACTGAGAGTCAACTTGCATTGGAAAAAAAAAAATTTTCTGATCGATGCCTTAGCCCACTCGACGCGGTTCGGGGGCTCTCTTATTATCACCCAGCTCGAGATTCGAACCGTGCATTGGAAAAGTTAATTTTTTTTTTCGATCGACGCCTTAGCCCACTCGACTGTTCGGGGTTCTCTTATTATCAACCAGCTCGAGATTCGAAACCCGACCCGACCCGACTTGAATTTAAAATTTTTTTTTTCGATCGACGCCTTTGCCCACTCGACTGTTCGGGGCTCTCTTATTATCAACCAGCTCGAGATTCGAAACCCGACCCGACCCGACTTGAATTTGAAAATTTTTTTTTTTGATCGACGCCTTTGCCCACTCGACTGTTCGGGACTCTCTTATTATCAACCAGCTCGAGATTCGAACCGAGTTCCAACTTGCATTGGAAAATTATTTTTTTTCCGATCGACGCCTTAGCCCACTCGACGCGGTTCGGGGGCTCACTTATTATCACCGAACTCGAGATTCGAACCGAGAGCCAACTTGCATTAGAAAATGAATTTTTTTCTGATCGACGCCTTAGCCCACTCGACGCCGTTCGGGGGCTCTCTTATTATCACCCAGCTCGAGATTCGAACCGTGCATTGGAAAAATAATTTGTTTTTCTGATCGACGCCTTAGCCCACTCGACGCGGTTCGGGGTTCTCTTATTATCAACCAGCTCGAGATTCGAACCGAGAGCCAACTTGCATTGGAAAATGAATTTTTTTCTGATCGACGCCTTAGCCCACTCGACGCGGTTCGGGTGCTCTCTTATTATCACCCAGCTCGAGATTCGAACCAAGAGCCAACTTGCATTGGAAAATTAATTTTTTTCCGATCGACGCCTTAGCCCACTCGACGCGGTTCGGGGGCTCTCTTATTATCACCGAGCTCGAGATTCGAACCGAGAGCCAACTTGCATTAGAAAATGAATTTTTTTCTGATCGACGCCTTAGCCCACTCGACGCGGTTCAGGGGCTCTCTTATTATCACCCAGCTCGAGATTCGAACCGTGCATTGGAAAAATAATTTGTTTTTCTGATCGACGCCTTAGCCCACTCGACGCGGTTCGGGGGCTCTCTTATTTTCATCCAGCTCGAGATTTGAACCGAGAGTCAACTTGCATTGGAAAAATAATTTTTTTTTCTGATCGATGCCTTAGCCCACTCGACGCGGTTCGGGGGCTCTCTTATTATCATCAAGCTCGAGATTCGAACCGAGAGCCAACTTGCATTGGAAAATGAATTTTTTTCTGATCGACGCCTTAGCCCACTCGACGCGGTTCAGGGGCTCTCTTATTATCACCCAGCTCGAGATTCGAACCGAGAGCCAACTTGCATTGGAAAAATAATTTTTTTTTCTGATCGATGCCTTAGCCCACTCGACGCGGTTCGGGGGCTCTCTTATTATCACCCAGCTCGAGATTCGAACCGAGAGCTAACTTGCATTGGAAAATGATTTTTTTTCTAATCGACGCCTTAACCCACTTGACGTGGTTCGGGGGCTCTCTTATTATCATCCAGCTCGAGATTCGAACCGAGAGTCAACTTGCATTGGAAAAAAAAAAAATTTCTGATCGACGCCTTAGCCCACTCGACGCGGTTCGGGGGCTCTCTTATTATCACCCAGCTCGAGATTCGAACCGTGCATTGGAAAAATAATTTTTTTTTTCTGATCGACGCCTTAGCCCACTCGACGCGGTTCGGGGGCTCTCTTATTATCACCCAGCTCTAGATTCCAAACCCGATCCGACCCGACCCGACCCGACCCGACCCGACTTGAATTCGAAATTTTTTTTTCGATCGACGGCTTTGCCCACTCGACTGTTCGGGGCTCTCTTATTATCACCCAGCTCGAGATTCGAACCGAGAGCCAACTTGCATTAGAAAATGAATTTTTTTCTGATCGACGCCTTAGCCCACTCGACGCGGTTCAGGGGCTCTCTTATTATCACCCAGCTCGAGATTCGAACCGTGCATTGCAAAAATAATTTGTTTTTCTGATCGACGCCTTAGCCCACTCGACGCGGTTCGGGGGCTCTCTTATTATCACCCAGCTCGAGATTCGAACCGAGAGCGCACTTGCATTGGAAAAATAATTTTTTTTTCTGATCGATGCCTTAGCCCACTCGACGCGGTTCGGGGGCTCTCTTATTATCATCCAGCTCGAGATTTGAACTGAGAGTCAACTTGCATTGGAAAATTTTTTTTTTCTGATCGATGCCTTAGCCCACTCGACGCGGTTCGGGGGCTCTCTTATTATCACCCAGCTCGAGATTCGAACCGTGCATTGGAAAAATAATTTGTTTTTCTGATCGACGCCTTAGCCCACTCGACGCGGTTCGGGGGTTCTCTTTTAATCACCCAGCTCGAGATTCGAACCGAGAGCCAACTTGCATTGGAAAATGATTTTTTTTCTGATCGACGCCTTAGCCCACTCGACAAGGTTCGGGGGCTCTCTTATTATCACCGAGCTCGAGATTCGAACCGAGAGCCAACTTGCATTAGAAAATGAATTTTTTTCTGATCGACGCCTTAGCCGACTCGACGCGGTTCGGGGGCTCTCTTATTATCACCGAGCTCGAGATTCGAACCGAGAGCCAACTTGCATTAGAAAATGAATTTTTTTCTGATCGACGCCTTAGCCCACTCGACGCGGTTCTGGGGCTCTCTTATTATCACCCAGCAACTTGAATTTGAAAATTTTGTTTTCGATCGACGCCTTTGCCCACTCGACTGTTCGGGGCTCTCTTATTATCAACCAACTCGAGATTCGAAACCCGACCCGACCCGACTTGAATTTGAAAATTTTTTTTTTTGATCGACGCCTTAGCCCACTCGACTGTTCGGGGCTCTCTTATTATCAACCAGCTCGAGATTCGAAACCCGACCCGACCCGACTTGAATTTAAAATTTTTTTTTTTCGATCGACGCCTTTGCCCACTCGACTGTTCGGGGCTCTCTGATTATCAACCAGCTCGATATTCGAAACCTCACCCGACCCAACCCGACCCGACTTGAATTTGAAAATTTTGTTTTTGATCGAAGCCTTTGCCCACTCGACTGTTCGGGGCACTCTTATCATCAACCAGCTCGAGATTCGAAACCCGACCCGACCCGACCCGACTTGAATTTGAAATTTTTTTTTCGATCGACGCCTTTACCCACTCGACTGTTCGGGGCTCTCTTATTATCAACCAGCTCGAGATGCGAAACCCGACCCGACCCGACTTGAATTTGAAAAATTTATTTTTTGATCGACGCCTTTGCCCACTCGACTGTTCGGGACTTTCTTATTATCAACCAGCTCGAGATTCGAAACCCGACCCGACCCGACTTGAATTTAAAATTTTTTTTTTCGATCGACGCCTTTGCCCACTCGACTGTTCGGGGTTCTCTTATTATCAACCAGCTCGAGATTCGAAACCCGACCCGACCCGACTTGAATTTGAAAATTTTTTTTTTTGATCGACGCCTTTGCCCACTCGACTGTTCGGGACTCTCTTATTATCAACCAGCTCGAGATTCGAACCGAGTTCCAACTTGCATTGGAAAATTATTTTTTTTCCGATCGACGCCTTAGCCCACTCGACGCGGTTCGGGGGCTCACTTATTATCACCGAACTCGAGATTCGAACCGAGAGCCAACTTGCATTAGAAAATGAATTTTTTTCTGATCGACGCCTTAGCCCACTCGACGCGGTTCGGGGGCTCTCTTATTATCACCCAGCTCGAGATTCGAACCGTGCATTGGAAAAATAATTTGTTTTTCTGATCGACGCCTTAGCCCACTCGACGCGGTTCGGGGTTCTCTTATTATCAACCAGCTCGAGATTCGAACCGAGAGCCAACTTGCATTGGAAAATGAATTTTTTTCTGATCGACGCCTTAGCCCACTCGACGCGGTTCGGGTGCTCTCTTATTATCACCCAGCTCGAGATTCGAACCAAGAGCCAACTTGCATTGGAAAATTAATTTTTTTCCGATCGACGCCTTAGCCCACTCGACAAGGTTCGGGGGCTCTCTTATTATCACCGAGCTCGAGATTCGAACCGAGAGCCAACTTGCATTAGAAAATGAATTTTTTTCTGATCGACGCCTTAGCCGACTCGACGCGGTTCGGGGGCTCTCTTATTATCACCCAGCTCGAGATTCGAACCGTGCATTGGAAAAATAATTTGTTTTTCTGATCGACGCCTTAGCCCACTCGACGCGGTTCGGGGGCTCTCTTATTATCACCCAGCTCGAGATTCGAACCGAGAGCGCACTTGCATTGGAAAAATAATTTTTTTTTCTGATCGATGCCTTAGCCCACTCGACGCGGTTCGGGGGCTCTCTTATTATCATCCAGCTCGAGATTTAAACTGAGAGTCAACTTGCATTGGAAATTTTTTTTTTTCTGATCGATGCCTTAGCCCACTCGACGCGGTTCGGGGGCTCTCTTATTATCACCCAGCTCGAGATTCGAACCGTGCATTGGAAAAATAATTTGTTTTTCTGATCGACGCCTTAGCCCACTCGACGCGGTTCGAGGGCTCTCTTATGATCACCCAGCTCGAGATTCGAACCGAGAGCGCACTTGCATTGGAAAAATAATTTTTTTTTCTGATCGATGCCTTAGCCCACTCGACGCGGTTCGGGGGCTCTCTTATTTTCATCCAGCTCGAGATTTGAACCGAGAGTCAACTTGCATTGGAAAAATAATTTTTTTTTCTGATCGATGCCTTAGCCCACTCGACGCGGTTCGGGGGCTCTCCAGCTCGAGATTTGAACCGAGAGTCAACTTGCATTGGAAAAATAATTTTTTTTTCTGATCGATGCCTTCGCCCACTCGACGCGGTTCGGGGGCTCTCTTATTATCATCAAGCTCGAGATTCGAACCGAGAGCCAACTTGCATTGGAAAATGAATTTTTTTCTGATCGACGCCTTAGCCCACTCGAAGCGGTTCAGGGGCTCTCTTATTATCACCCAGCTCGAGATTCGAACCGAGAGCCAACTTGCATTGGAAAAATAATTTTTTTTTCTGATCGATGCCTTAGCCCACTCGACTCGGTTCGGGGGCTCTCTATCACCCAGCTCGAGATTCGAACCGAGAGCCAACTTGCATTGGAAAATGAATTTTTTTCTGATCGACACCTTAGCCCACTTGACGTGGTTCGGGGGCTCTCTTATTATCACCCAGCTCGAGATTTGAACTGAGAGTCAACTTGCATTGGAAAAAAAAAAATTTTCTGATCGATGCCTTAGCCCACTCGACGCGGTTCGGGGGCTCTCTTATTATCACCCAGCTCGAGATTCGAACCGTGCATTGGAAAAGTTAATTTTTTTTTAAATCGACGCCTTAGCCCACTCGACGCGGTTCGGGGGCTCTCTTATTATCACCCAGCTCGAGATTCGAACCGAGAGCCAACTTGCATTGGAAAATAAATTTTTTTCTGATCGACGCCTTAGCCCACTTGACGTGGTTCGGGGGCTCTCTTATTATCATCCAGCTCGAGATTCGAACCGAGAGTCAACTTGCATTGGAAAAATAATTTTTTTTTCTGATCGACGCCTTAGCCCACTCGACGCGGTTCGGGGGCTCTCTTATTATCACCCAGATCTAGATTCCAAACCCGATCCGACCCGACCCGACCCGACCCGACTTGAATTCGAAATTTTTTTTTCGATCGACGCCTTAGCCCACTCGACGCGGTTCGGGGGCTCTCTTATTATCACCCAGCTCGAGATTCGAACCGTGCATTGGAAAAATAATTTGTTTTTCTGATCGACGCCTTAGCCCACTCGACGCGGTTCGGGGGTTCTCTTATAATCACTCAGCTCGAGATTCGAACCGAGAGCCAACTTGCATTGGAAAATGAATTTTTTTCTGATCGACGCCTTAGCCCACTCGACGCGGTTCGGGTGCTCTCTTATTATCACCCAGCTCGAGATTCGAACCAAGAGCCAACTTGCATTGGAAAATTAATTTTTTTCCGATCGACGCCTTAGCCCACTCGACAAGGTTCGGGGGCTCTCTTATTATCACCGAGCTCGAGATTCGAACCGAGAGCCAACTTGCATTAGAAAATGAATTTTTTTCTGATCGACGCCTTAGCCGACTCGACGCGGTTCGGGGGCTCTCTTATTATCACCCAGCTCGAGATTCGAACCGTGCATTGGAAAAATAATTTGTTTTTCTGATCGACGCCTTAGCCCACTCGACGCGGTTCGGGGGCTCTCTTATTATCACCCAGCTCGAGATTCGAACCGAGAGCGCACTTGCATTGGAAAAATAATTTTTTTTTCTGATCGATGCCTTAGCCCACTCGACGCGGTTCGGGGGCTCTCTTATTATCATCCAGCTCGAGATTTAAACTGAGAGTCAACTTGCATTGGAAATTTTTTTTTTTCTGATCGATGCCTTAGCCCACTCGACGCGGTTCGGGGGCTCTCTTATTATCACCCAGCTCGAGATTCGAACCGTGCATTGGAAAAATAATTTGTTTTTCTGATCGACGCCTTAGCCCACTCGACGCGGTTCGAGGGCTCTCTTATGATCACCCAGCTCGAGATTCGAACCGAGAGCGCACTTGCATTGGAAAAATAATTTTTTTTTCTGATCGATGCCTTAGCCCACTCGACGCGGTTCGGGGGCTCTCTTATTTTCATCCAGCTCGAGATTTGAACCGAGAGTCAACTTGCATTGGAAAAATAATTTTTTTTTCTGATCGATGCCTTAGCCCACTCGACGCGGTTCGGGGGCTCTCCAGCTCGAGATTTGAACCGAGAGTCAACTTGCATTGGAAAAATAATTTTTTTTTCTGATCGATGCCTTCGCCCACTCGACGCGGTTCGGGGGCTCTCTTATTATCATCAAGCTCGAGATTCGAACCGAGAGCCAACTTGCATTGGAAAATGAATTTTTTTCTGATCGACGCCTTAGCCCACTCGAAGCGGTTCAGGGGCTCTCTTATTATCACCCAGCTCGAGATTCGAACCGAGAGCCAACTTGCATTGGAAAAATAATTTTTTTTTCTGATCGATGCCTTAGCCCACTCGACTCGGTTCGGGGGCTCTCTATCACCCAGCTCGAGATTCGAACCGAGAGCCAACTTGCATTGGAAAATGAATTTTTTTCTGATCGACACCTTAGCCCACTTGACGTGGTTCGGGGGCTCTCTTATTATCACCCAGCTCGAGATTTGAACTGAGAGTCAACTTGCATTGGAAAAAAAAAAATTTCTGATCGATGCCTTAGCCCACTCGACGCGGTTCGGGGGCTCTCTTATTATCACCCAGCTCGAGATTCGAACCGTGCATTGGAAAAGTTAATTTTTTTTTAAATCGACGCCTTAGCCCACTCGACGCGGTTCGGGGGCTCTCTTATTATCACCCAGCTCGAGATTCGAACCGAGAGCCAACTTGCATTGGAAAATAAATTTTTTTCTGATCGACGCCTTAGCCCACTTGACGTGGTTCGGGGGCTCTCTTATTATCATCCAGCTCGAGATTCGAACCGAGAGTCAACTTGCATTGGAAAAATAATTTTTTTT
Organism: Daphnia pulicaria; assembly: GCF_021234035.1. Classification (NCBI taxonomy): domain Eukaryota; kingdom Metazoa; phylum Arthropoda; class Branchiopoda; order Diplostraca; family Daphniidae; genus Daphnia; species Daphnia pulicaria. The sequence continues at coordinate 17,412,282 of NC_060916.1, read as the reverse complement.
TCTGATCGACGCCTTAGCCCACTCGACGCGGTTCGGGGGCTCTCTTATTATCACCCAGATCTAGATTCCAAACCCGATCCGACCCGACCCGACCCGACCCGACTTGAATTCGAAATTTTTTTTTCGATCGACGCCTTAGCCCACTCGACGCGGTTCGGGGGCTCTCTTATTATCACCCAGCTCGAGATTCGAACCGTGCATTGGAAAAATAATTTGTTTTTCTGATCGACGCCTTAGCCCACTCGACGCGGTTCGGGGGTTCTCTTATAATCACTCAGCTCGAGATTCGAACCGAGAGCCAACTTGCATTGGAAAATGAATTTTTTTCTGATCGACGCCTTAGCCCACTCGACGCGGTTCTGGGGCTCTCTTATTATCACCCAGCAACTTGAATTTGAAAATTTTGTTTTCGATCGACGCCTTTGCCCACTTGACTGTTCGGGGCTCTCTTATTATCAACCAGCTCGAGATTCGAAACCCGACCCGACCCGACTTGAATTTGAAATTTTTTTTTTTCGATCGACGCCTTAGCCCACTCGACTGTTCGGGGCTCTCTTATTATCAACCAGCTCGAGATTCGAAACCCGACCCGACCCGACTTGAATTTAAAATTTTTTTTTTCGATCGACGCCTTTGCCCACTCGACTGTTCGGGGCTCTCTTATTATCAACCAGCTCGAGATTCGAAACCCGACCCGACCCGACTTGAATTTGAAAATTTTTTTTTTGATCGACGCCTTTGCCCACTCGACTGTTCGGGACTCTCTTATTATCAACCAGCTCGAGATTCGAACCGAGTTCCAACTTGCATTGGAAAATTATTTTTTTTCCGATCGACGCCTTAGCCCACTCGACGCGGTTCGGGGGCTCACTTATTATCACCGAACTCGAGATTCGAACCGAGAGCCAACTTGCATTAGAAAATGAATTTTTTTCTGATCGACGCCTTAGCCCACTCGACGCGGTTCGGAGGCTCTCTTATTATCACCCAGCTCGAGATTCGAACCGTGCATTGGAAAAATAATTTGTTTTTCTGATCGACGCCTTAGCCCACTCGACGCGGTTCGGGGTTCTCTTATTATCAACCAGCTCGAGATTCGAACCGAGAGCCAACTTGCATTGGAAAATGAATTTTTTTCTGATCGACGCCTTAGCCCACTCGACGCGGTTTGGGTGCTCTCTTATTATCACCCAGCTCGAGATTCGAACCAAGAGCCAACTTGCATTGGAAAATTAATTTTTTTCCGATCGACGCCTTAGCCCACTCGACGCGGTTCGGGGGCTCTCTTATTATCACCGAGCTCGAGATTCGAACCGAGAGCCAACTTGCATTAGAAAATGAATTTTTTTTCTGATCGACGCCTTAGCCCACTCGACGCGGTTCAGGGGCTCTCTTATTATCACCCAGCTCGAGATTCGAACCGTGCATTGCAAAAATAATTTGTTTTTCTGATCGACGCCTTAGCCCACTCGACGCGGTTCGGGGGCTCTCTTATGATCACCCAGCTCGAGATTCGAACCGAGAGCGCACTTGCATTGGAAAAATAATTTTTTTTTTCTGATCGATGCCTTAGCCCACTCGACGCGGTTCGGGGGCTCTCTTATTATCATCCAGCTCGAGATTTGAACTGAGAGTCAACTTGCATTGGAAAATTTTTTTTTTAATGATCGATGCCTTAGCCCACTCGACGCGGTTCGGGGGCTCTTTTATTATCACCCAGCTCGAGATTCGAACCGTGCATTGGAAAAATAATTTGTTTTTCTGATCGACGCCTTAGCCCACTCGACGCGGTTCGAGGGCTCTCTTATGATCACCCAGCTCGAGATTCGAACCGAGAGCGCACTTGCATTGGAAAAATAATTTTTTTTTCTGATCGATGCCTTAGCCCACTCGACGCGGTTCGGGGGCTCTCTTATTATCACCCAGCTCGAGATTCGAACCAAGAGCGAAATTGCATTGGAAAAATAATTTTTTTTTCTGATCGACGCCTTAGCCCACTCGACGCGGTTCGGGGGCTCTCTTATTTTCATCCAGCTCGAGATTTGAACCGAGAGTCAACTTGCATTGGAAAAATAATTTTTTTTTCTGATCGATGCCTTAGCCCACTCGACGCGGTTCGGGGGCTCTCTTATTATCACCCAGCTCGAGATTCGAACCGAGAGCTAACTTGCATTGGAAAATGATTTTTTTTCTAATCGACGCCTTAGCCCACTTGACGTGGTTCGGGGGCTCTCTTATTATCATCCAGCTCGAGATTCGAACTGAGAGTCAACTTGCATTGGAAAAAAAAAAAAATTTCTGATCGACGCCTTAGCCCACTCGACGCGGTTCGGGGGCTCTCTTATTATCACCCAGCTCGAGATTCGAACCGTGCATTGGAAAAGTTAATTTTTTTTTTTAATCGACGCCTTAGCCCACTCGACGCGGTTCGGGGGCTCTCTTATTATCACCCAGCTCGAGATTCGAACCGTGCATTGAAAAAATAATTTGTTTTTCTGATCGACGCCTTAGCCCACTCGACGCGGTTCGGGGGCTCTCTTATTATCATCCAGCTCGAGATTCGAACCGAGAGTCAACTTGCATTGGAAAAATAATTTTTTTTTCTGATCGACGCCTTAGCCCACTCGACGCGGTTCGGGGGCTCTCTTATTATCACCCAGCTCTAGATTCCAAACCCGATCCGACCCGACCCGACCCGACCCGACTTGAATTCGAAATTTTTTTTTCGATCGACGGCTTTGCCCACTCGACTGTTCGGGGCTCTCTTATTATCACCCAGCTCGAGATTCGAACCGAGAGCCAACTTGCATTAGAAAATGAATTTTTTTCTGATCGACGCCTTAGCCCACTCGACGCGGTTCGGGGGCTCTCTTATTATCACCCAGCTCGAGATTCGAACCGAGAGCGCACTTGCATTGGAAAAATAATTTTTTTTTCTGATCGATGCCTTAGCCCACTCGACGCGGTTCGGGGGCTCTCTTATTATCATCCAGCTCGAGATTTGAACTGAGAGTCAACTTGCATTGGAAAAATTTTTTTTTTCTGATCGATGCCTTAGCCCACTCGACGCGGTTCGGGGGCTCTCTTATTATCACCCAGCTCGAGATTCGAACCGTGCATTGGAAAAATAATTTGTTTTTTTGATCGACGCCTTAGCCCACTCGACGCGGTTCGGGGGTTCTCTTTTAATCACCCAGCTCGAGATTCGAACCGAGAGCCAACTTGCATTGGAAAATGATTTTTTTTCTGATCGACGCCTTAGCCGACTCGACGCGGTTCGGGGGCTCTCTTATTATCACCGAGCTCGAGATTCGAACCGAGAGCCAACTTGCATTAGAAAATGAATTTTTTTCTGATCGACGCCTTAGCCCACTCGACGCGGTTCTGGGGCTCTCTTATTATCACCCAGCAACTTGAATTTGAAAATTTTGTTTTCGATCGACGCCTTTGCCCACTCGACTGTTCGGGGCTCTCTTATTATCAACCAGCTCGAGATTCGAAACCCGACCCGACCCGACTTGAATTTGAAAAAATTTTTTTTTTATCGACGCCTTAGCCCACTCGACTGTTCGGGGCTCTCTTATTATCAACCAGCTCGAGATTCGAAACCCGACCCGACCCGACTTGAATTTAAAATTTTTTTTTTCGATCGACGCCTTTGCCCACTCGACTGTTCGGGGCTCTCTGATTATCAACCAGCTCGATATTCGAAACCTCACCCGACCCGACCCGACCCGACTTGAATTTGAAAATTTTGTTTTCGATCGACGCCTTTGCCCACTCGACTGTTCGGGGCACTCTTATCATCAACCAGCTCGAGATTCGAAACCCGACCCGACCCGACCCGACTTGAATTTGAAATTTTTTTTTCGATCGACGCCTTTACCAACTCGACTGTTCGGGGCTCTCTTATTATCAACCAGCTCGAGATGCGAAACCCGACCCGACCCGACTTGAATTTGAAAAATTTATTTTTTGATCGACGCCTTTGCCCACTCGACTGTTCGGGACTTTCTTATTATCAACCAGCTCGAGATTCGAACCGAGTTCCAACTTGCATAGGAAAATTATTTTTTTTCCGATCGACGCCTTAGCCCACTCGACGAGGTTCGGGGGCTCACTTATTATCACCGAGCTCGAGATTCGAACCGAGAGCCAACTTGCATTAGAAAATGAATTTTTTTCTGATCGACGCCTTAGCCCACTCGACGCGGTTCGGGGGCTCTCTTATTATCACCCAGCTCGAGATTCAAACCGTGCATTGGAAAAATAATTTGTTTTTCTGATCGACGCCTTAGCCCACTCGACGCGGTTCGGGGGCTCTCTTATTATCATCAAGCTCGAGATTCGAACCGAGAGCCAACTTGCATTGGAAAATGAATTTTTTTCTGATCGACGCCTTAGCCCACTCGAAGCGGTTCAGGGGCTCTCTTATTATCACCCAGCTCGAGATTCGAACCGAGAGCCAACTTGCATTTGAAAAATAATTTTTTTTTCTGATCGATGCCTTAGCCCACTCGACTCGGTTCGGGGGCTCTCTATCACCCAGCTCGAGATTCGAACCGAGAGCCAACTTGCATTGGAAAATGAATTTTTTTCTGATCGACGCCTTAGCCCACTTGACGTGGTTCGGGGGCTCTCTTATTATCACCCAGCTCGAGATTTGAACTGAGAGTCAACTTGCATTGGAAAAAAAAATTTTTTCTGATCGATGCCTTAGTCCACTCGACGCGGTTCGGGGGCTCTCTTATTATCACCCAGCTCGAGATTCGAACCGTGCATTGGAAAAGTTAATTTTTTTTTTCGATCGACGCCTTAGCCCACTCGACTGTTCGGGGTTCTCTTATTATCAACCAGCTCGAGATTCGAAACCCGACCCGACCCGACTTGAATTTAAAATTTTTTTTTTCGATCGACGCCTTTGCCCACTCGACTGTTCGGGGCTCTCTTATTATCAACCAGCTCGAGATTCGAAACCCGACCCGACCCGACTTGAATTTGAAAATTTTTTTTTTTGATCGACGCCTTTGCCCACTCGACTGTTCGGGACTCTCTTATTATCAACCAGCTCGAGATTCGAACCGAGTTCCAACTTGCATTGGAAAATTATTTTTTTTCCGATCGACGCCTTAGCCCACTCGACGCGGTTCGGGGGCTCACTTATTATCACCGAACTCGAGATTCGAACCGAGAGCCAACTTGCATTAGAAAATGAATTTTTTTCTGATCGACGCCTTAGCCCACTCGACGCGGTTCGGGGGCTCTCTTATTATCACCCAGCTCGAGATTCGAACCGTGCATTGGAAAAATAATTTGTTTTTCTGATCGACGCCTTAGCCCACTCGACGCGGTTCGGGGTTCTCTTATTATCAACCAGCTCGAGATTCGAACCGAGAGCCAACTTGCATTGGAAAATGAATTTTTTTCTGATCGACGCCTTAGCCCACTCGACGCGGTTCGGGTGCTCTCTTATTATCACCCAGCTCGAGATTCGAACCAAGAGCCAACTTGCATTGGAAAATTAATTTTTTTCCGATCGACGCCTTAGCCCACTCGACGCGGTTTGGGGGCTCTCTTATTATCACCGAGCTCGAGATTCGAACCGAGAGCCAACTTGCATTAGAAAATGAATTTTTTTCTGATCGACGCCTTAGCCCACTCGACGCGGTTCAGGGGCTCTCTTATTATCACCCAGCTCGAGATTCGAACCGTGCATTGGAAAAATAATTTGTTTTTCTGATCGACGCCTTAGCCCACTCGACGCGGTTCGGGGGCTCTCTTATTTTCATCCAGCTCGAGATTTGAACCGAGAGTCAACTTGCATTGGAAAAATAATTTTTTTTTCTGATCGATGCCTTAGCCCACTCGACGCGGTTCGGGGGCTCTCTTATTATCATCAAGCTCGAGATTCGAACCGAGAGCCAACTTGCATTGGAAAATGAATTTTTTTCTGATCGACGCCTTAGCCCACTCGACGCGGTTCAGGGGCTCTCTTATTATCACCCAGCTCGAGATTCGAACCGAGAGCCAACTTGCATTGGAAAAATAATTTTTTTTTCTGATCGATGCCTTAGCCCACTCGACGCGGTTTGGGGGCTCTGTTATTATCACCCAGCTCGAGATTCGAACCGAGAGCTAACTTGCATTGGAAAATGATTTTTTTTCTAATCGACGCCTTAACCCACTTGACGTGGTTCGGGGGCTCTCTTATTATCATCCAGCTCGAGATTCGAACCGAGAGTCAACTTGCATTGGAAAAAAAAAAAATTTCTGATCGACGCCTTAGCCCACTCGACGCGGTTCGGGGGCTCTCTTATTATCACCCAGCTCGAGATTCGAACCGTGCATTGGAAAAATAATTTTTTTTTCTGATCGACGCCTTAGCCCACTCGACGCGGTTCAGGGGCTCTCTTATTATCACCCAGCTCGAGATTCGAACCGTGCATTGGAAAAATAATTTGTTTTTCTGATCGACGCCTTAGCCCACTCGACGCGGTTCGGGGTTCTCTTATTATCACCCAGCTCTAGATTCCAAACCCGATCCGACCCGACCCGACCCGACCCGACCCGACTTGAATTCGAAATTTTTTTTTCGATCGACGGCTTTGCCCACTCGACTGTTCGGGGCTCTCTTATTATCACCCAGCTCGAGATTCGAACCGAGAGCCAACTTGCATTAGAAAATGAATTTTTTTCTGATCGACGCCTTAGCCCACTCGACGCGGTTCAGGGGCTCTCTTATTATCACCCAGCTCGAGATTCGAACCGTGCATTGCAAAAATAATTTGTTTTTCTGATCGACGCCTTAGCCCACTCGACGCGGTTCGGGGGCTCTCTTATTATCACCCAGCTCGAGATTCGAACCGAGAGCGCACTTGCATTGGAAAAATAATTTTTTTTTCTGATCGATGCCTTAGCCCACTCGACGCGGTTCGGGGGCTCTCTTATTATCATCCAGCTCGAGATTTGAACTGAGAGTCAACTTGCATTGGAAAATTTTTTTTTTTCTGATCGATGCCTTAGCCCACTCGACGCGGTTCGGGGGCTCTCTTATTATCACCCAGCTCGAGATTCGAACCGTGCATTGGAAAAATAATTTGTTTTTCTGATCGACGCCTTAGCCCACTCGACGCGGTTCGGGGGTTCTCTTTTAATCACCCAGCTCGAGATTCGAACCGAGAGCCAACTTGCATTGGAAAATGATTTTTTTTCTGATCGACGCCTTAGCCGACTCGACGCGGTTCGGGGGCTCTCTTATTATCACCGAGCTCGAGATTCGAACCGAGAGCCAACTTGCATTAGAAAATGAATTTTTTTCTGATCGACGCCTTAGCCCACTCGACGCGGTTCTGGGGCTCTCTTATTATCACCCAGCAACTTGAATTTGAAAATTTTGTTTTCGATCGACGCCTTTGCCCACTCGACTGTTCGGGGCTCTCTTATTATCAACCAGCTCGAGATTCGAAACCCGACCCGACCCGACTTGAATTTGAAAATTTTTTTTTTTGATCGACGCCTTAGCCCACTCGACTGTTCGGGGCTCTCTTATTATCAACCAGCTCGAGATTCGAAACCCGACCCGACCCGACTTGAATTTAAAATTTTTTTTTTTCGATCGACGCCTTTGCCCACTCGACTGTTCGGGGCTCTCTGATTATCAACCAGCTCGATATTCGAAACCTCACCCGACCCAACCCAACCCGACTTGAATTTGAAAATTTTGTTTTCGATCGAAGCCTTTGCCCACTCGACTGTTCGGGGCACTCTTATCATCAACCAGCTCGAGATTCGAAACCCGACCCGACCCGACCCGACTTGAATTTGAAATTTTTTTTTCGATCGACGCCTTTACCCACTCGACTGTTCGGGGCTCTCTTATTATCAACCAGCTCGAGATGCGAAACCCGACCCGACCCGACTTGAATTTGAAAAATTTATTTTTTGATCGACGCCTTTGCCCACTCGACTGTTCGGGACTTTCTTATTATCAACCAGCTCGAGATTCGAACCGAGTTCCAACTTGCATTGGAAAATGAATTTTTTTCTGATCGACGCCTTAGCCCACTTGACGTGGTTCGGAGGCTCTCTTATTATCATCCAGCTCGAGATTCGAACCGAGAGTCAACTTGCATTGGAAAAATAATTTTTTTTTCTGATCGACGCCTTAGCCCACTCGACGCGGTTCGGGGGCTCTCTTATTATAACCCAGCTCGAGATTCGAACCGTGCATTGGAAAAATAATTTGTTTTTCTGATCGACGCCTTAGCCCACTCGACGCGGTTCGGGGTTCTCTTATTATCAACCAGCTCGAGATTCGAACCGAGAGCCAACTTGCATTGGAAAATGAATTTTTTTCTGATCGAAGCCTTAGCCCACTCGACGCGGTTCGGGTGCTCTCTTATTATCACCCAGCTCGAGATCGAACCAAGAGCCAACTTGCATTGGAAAATTAATTTTTTTCCGATCGACGCCTTAGCCCACTCGACGCGGTTCGGGGGCTCTCTTATTATCACCGAGCTCGAGATTCGAACCGAGAGCCAACTTGCATTAAAAAATGATTTTTTTTCTGATCGACGCCTTAGCCCACTCGACGCGGTTCGGGGGCTCTCTTATTATCACCCAGCTCGAGATTCGAACCGTGCATTGGAAAACTAATTTGTTTTTCTGATCGACGCCTTAGCCCACTCGACGCGGTTCGGGGGCTCTCTTGTTATCAACCAGCTCAAGTTTCGAAACCCGACCCGACTTGAATTTGAAATTTTTTTTTTCTATCGACGCCTTAGCCTTCTCGACGCGGTTCGGGGGCTCTCTCTTATTATCACCCAGCTCGAGAATTCGAACCGAGAGCCAACTTGCATTGGAAAATGAATTTTTTTCTGATCGACGCCTTAGCCCACTCGACGCGGTTCGGGGGCTCTCTTATTATCACCAAGCTCGAGATTCGAACCGAGAGCCAACTTGCATTGGAAAATGAATTTTTTTCTGATTGACGCCTTTGCCCACTCGACTGTTCGGGGCTCTCTTATTATCAACCAGCTCGAGATTCGAAACCAGACCCGACCCGACCCGACCCGACCCGACCCGACCCGACCCGACCCGACCCGACCCGACCCGACCCGACCCGACCCGACCCGACCCGACCCGACCCGACCCGACCCGACCCGACCCGACCCGACACGACACGACCCGACCCGACCCGACCCGACCCGACTTGAATTTGAAAATTTTGTTTTCGATCGACGCCTTTGCCCACTCGACTGTTCGGGGCTCTCTTATTATCAACCAGCTCGAGATTTGAACTGAGAGTCAACTTGCATTGGAAAAAAAAATTTTTTCTGATCGATGCCTTAGCCCACTCGACGCGGTTCGGGGGCTCTCTTATTATCACCCAGCTCGAGATTCGAACCGTGCATTGGAAAAGTTAATTTTTTTTTCGATCGACGCCTTAGCCCACTCGACTGTTCGGGGTTCTCTTATTATCAACCAGCTCGAGATTCGAAACCCGACCCGACCCGACTTGAATTTAAAATTTTTTTTTTCGATCGACGCCTTTGCCCACTCGACTGTTCGGGGCTCTCTTATAATCAACCAGCTCGAGATTCGAAACCCGACCCGACCCGACTTGAATTTGAAAATTTTTTTTTTGATCGACGCCTTTGCCCACTCGACTGTTCGGGACTCTCTTATTATCAACCAGCTCGAGATTCGAACCGAGTTCCAACTTGCATTGGAAAATTATTTTTTTTCCGATCGACGCCTTAGCCCACTCGACGCGGTTCGGGGGCTCACTTATTATCACCGAACTCGAGATTCGAACCGAGAGCCAACTTGCATTAGAAAATGAATTTTTTTCTGATCGACGCCTTAGCCCACTCGACGCGGTTCGGGGGCTCTCTTATTATCACCCAGCTCGAGATTCGAACCGTGCATTGGAAAAATAATTTGTTTTTCTGATCGACGCCTTAGCCCACTCGACGCGGTTCGGGGTTCTCTTATTATCAACCAGCTCGAGATTCGAACCGAGAGCCAACTTGCATTGGAAAATGAATTTTTTTCTGATCGACGCCTTAGCCCACTCGACGCGGTTCGGGTGCTCTCTTATTATCACCCAGCTCGAGATTCGAACCAAGAGCCAACTTGCATTGGAAAATTAATTTTTTTCCGATCGACGCCTTAGCCCACTCGACGCGGTTCGGGGGCTCTCTTATTATCACCGAGCTCGAGATTCGAACCGAGAGCCAACTTGCATTAGAAAATGAATTTTTTTCTGATCGACGCCTTAGCCCACTCGACGCGGTTCAGGGGCTCTCTTATTATCACCCAGCTCGAGATTCGAACCGTGCATTGGAAAAATAATTTGTTTTTCTGATCGACGCCTTAGCCCACTCGACGCGGTTCGGGGGCTCTCTTATTTTCATCCAGCTCGAGATTTGAACCGAGAGTCAACTTGCATTGGAAAAATAATTTTTTTTTCTGATCGATGCCTTAGCCCACTCGACGCGGTTCGGGGGCTCTCTTATTATCATCAAGCTCGAGATTCGAACCGAGAGCCAACTTGCATTGGAAAATGAATTTTTTTCTGATCGACGCCTTAGCCCACTCGACGCGGTTCAGGGGCTCTCTTATTATCACCCAGCTCGAGATTCGAACCGAGAGCCAACTTGCATTGGAAAAATAATTTTTTTTTCTGATCGATGCCTTAGCCCACTCGACGCGGTTCGGGGGCTCTCTTATTATCACCCAGCTCGAGATTCGAACCGAGAGCTAACTTGCATTGGAAAATGATTTTTTTTCTAATCGACGCCTTAACCCACTTGACGTGGTTCGGGGGCTCTCTTATTATCATCCAGCTCGAGATTCGAACCGAGAGTCAACTTGCATTGGAAAAAAAAAAATTTCTGATCGACGCCTTAGCCCACTCGACGCGGTTCGGGGGCTCTCTTATTATCACCCAGCTGAGATTCGAACCGTGCATTGGAAAAATAATTTTTTTTTCTGATCGACGCCTTAGCCCACTCGACGCGGTTCGGGGGCTCTCTTATTATCACCCAGCTCTAGATTCCAAACCCGATCCGACCCGACCCGACCCGACCCGACCCGACTTGAATTTGAAATTTTTTTTTCGATCGACGGCTTTGCCCACTCGACTGTTCGGGGCTCTCTTATTATCACCCAGCTCGAGATTCGAACCGAGAGCCAACTTGCATTAGAAAATGAATTTTTTTCTGATCGACGCCTTAGCCCACTCGACGCGGTTCAGGGGCTCTCTTATTATCACCCAGCTCGAGATTCGAACCGTGCATTGCAAAAATAATTTGTTTTTCTGATCGACGCCTTAGCCCACTCGACGCGGTTCGGGGGCTCTCTTATTATCACCCAGCTCGAGATTCGAACCGAGAGCGCACTTGCATTGGAAAAATAATTTTTTTTTCTGATCGATGCCTTAGCCCACTCGACGCGGTTCGGGGGCTCTCTTATTATCATCCAGCTCGAGATTTGAACTGAGAGTCAACTTGCATTGGAAAATTTTTTTTTTCTGATCGATGCCTTAGCCCACTCGACGCGGTTCGGGGGCTCTCTTATTATCACCCAGCTCGAGATTCGAACCGTGCATTGGAAAAATAATTTGTTTTTCTGATCGACGCCTTAGCCCACTCGACGCGGTTCGGGGGTTCTCTTTTAATCACCCAGCTCGAGATTCGAACCGAGAGCCAACTTGCATTGGAAAATGATTTTTTTTCTGATCGACGCCTTAGCCCACTCGACGCGGTTCGGGGGCTCTCTTATTATCACCCAGCTCGAGATTCGAACCGTGCATTGGAAAAATAATTTGTTTTTCTGATCGACGCCTTAGCCCACTCGACGCGGTTCGGGGTTCTCTTATTATCAACCAGCTCGAGATTCGAACCGAGAGCCAACTTGCATTGGAAAATGAATTTTTTTCTGATCGACGCCTTAGCCCACTCGACGCGGTTCGGGTGCTCTCTTATTATCACCCAGCTCGAGATTCGAACCAAGAGCCAACTTGCATTGGAAAATTAATTTTTTTCCGATCGACGCCTTAGCCCACTCGACGCGGTTCGGGGGCTCTCTTATTATCACCGAGCTCGAGATTCGAACCGAGAGCCAACTTGCATTAGAAAATGAATTTTTTTCTGATCGACGCCTTAGCCCACTCGACGCGGTTCAGGGGCTCTCTTATTATCACCCAGCTCGAGATTCGAACCGTGCATTGGAAAAATAATTTGTTTTTCTGATCGACGCCTTAGCCCACTCGACGCGGTTCGGGGGCTCTCTTATTTTCATCCAGCTCGAGATTTGAACCGAGAGTCAACTTGCATTGGAAAAATAATTTTTTTTTCTGATCGATGCCTTAGCCCACTCGACGCGGTTCGGGGGCTCTCTTATTATCATCAAGCTCGAGATTCGAACCGAGAGCCAACTTGCATTGGAAAATGAATTTTTTTCTGATCGACGCCTTAGCCCACTCGACGCGGTTCAGGGGCTCTCTTATTATCACCCAGCTCGAGATTCGAACCGAGAGCCAACTTGCATTGGAAAAATAATTTTTTTTTCTGATCGATGCCTTAGCCCACTCGACGCGGTTCGGGGGCTCTCTTATTATCACCCAGCTCGAGATTCGAACCGAGAGCTAACTTGCATTGGAAAATGATTTTTTTTCTAATCGACGCCTTAACCCACTTGACGTGGTTCGGGGGCTCTCTTATTATCATCCAGCTCGAGATTCGAACCGAGAGTCAACTTGCATTGGAAAAAAAAAAATTTCTGATCGACGCCTTAGCCCACTCGACGCGGTTCGGGGGCTCTCTTATTATCACCCAGCTGAGATTCGAACCGTGCATTGGAAAAATAATTTTTTTTTCTGATCGACGCCTTAGCCCACTCGACGCGGTTCGGGGGCTCTCTTATTATCACCCAGCTCTAGATTCCAAACCCGATCCGACCCGACCCGACCCGACCCGACCCGACTTGAATTTGAAATTTTTTTTTCGATCGACGGCTTTGCCCACTCGACTGTTCGGGGCTCTCTTATTATCACCCAGCTCGAGATTCGAACCGAGAGCCAACTTGCATTAGAAAATGAATTTTTTCCTGATCGACGCCTTAGCCCACTCGACGCGGTTCAGGGGCTCTCTTATTATCACCCAGCTCGAGATTCGAACCGTGCATTGCAAAAATAATTTGTTTTTCTGATCGACGCCTTAGCCCACTCGACGCGGTTCGGGGGCTCTCTTATTATCACCCAGCTCGAGATTCGAACCGAGAGCGCACTTGCATTGGAAAAATAATTTTTTTTTCTGATCGATGCCTTAGCCCACTCGACGCGGTTCGGGGGCTCTCTTATTATCATCCAGCTCGAGATTTGAACTGAGAGTCAACTTGCATTGGAAAATTTTTTTTTTCTGATCGATGCCTTAGCCCACTCGACGCGGTTCGGGGGCTCTCTTATTATCACCCAGCTCGAGATTCGAACCGTGCATTGGAAAAATAATTTGTTTTTCTGATCGACGCCTTAGCCCACTCGACGCGGTTCGGGGGTTCTCTTTTAATCACCCAGCTCGAGATTCGAACCGAGAGCCAACTTGCATTGGAAAATGATTTTTTTTCTGATCGACGCCTTAGCCGACTCGACGCGGTTCGGGGGCTCTCTTATTATCACCGAGCTCGAGATTCGAACCGAGAGCCAACTTGCATTAGAAAATGAATTTTTTTCTGATCGACGCCTTAGCCCACTCGACGCGGTTCTGGGGCTCTCTTATTATCACCCAGCAACTTGAATTTGAAAATTTTGTTTTCGATCGACGCCTTTGCCCACTCGACTGTTCGGGGCTCTCTTATTATCAACCAGCTCGAGATTCGAAACCCGACCCGACCCGACTTGAATTTGAAAAATTTTTTTTTTGATCGACGCCTTAGCCCACTCGACTGTTCGGGGCTCTCTTATTATCAACCAGCTCGAGATTCGAAACCCGACCCGACCCGACTTGAATTAAAAATTTTTTTTTTTCGATCGACGCCTTTGCCCACTCGACTGTTCGGGGCTCTCTGATTATCAACCAGCTCGATATTCGAAACCTCACCCGACCCAACCCGACCCGACTTGAATTTGAAAATTTTGTTTTCGATCGAAGCCTTTGCCCACTCGACTGTTCGGGGCACTCTTATCATCAACCAGCTCGAGATTCGAAACCCGACCCGACCCGACCCGACTTGAATTTGAAATTTTTTTTTCGATCGACGCCTTTACCCACTCGACTGTTCGGGGCTCTCTTATTATCAACCAGCTCGAGATGCGAAACCCGACCCGACCCGACTTGAATTTGAAAAATTTATTTTTTGATCGACGCCTTTGCCCACTCGACTGTTCGGGACTTTCTTATTATCAACCAGCTCGAGATTCGAACCGAGTTCCAACTTGCATTGGAAAATGAATTTTTTTCTGATCGACGCCTTAGCCCACTTGACGTGGTTCGGGGGCTCTCTTATTATCATCCAGCTCGAGATTCGAACCGAGAGTCAACTTGCATTGGAAAAATAATTTTTTTTTCTGATCGACGCCTTAGCCCACTCGACGCGGTTCGGGGGCTCTCTTATTATAACCCAGCTCGAGATTCGAACCGTGCATTGGAAAAATAATTTGTTTTTCTGATCGACGCCTTAGCCCACTCGACGCGGTTCGGGGTTCTCTTATTATCAACCAGCTCGAGATTCGAACCGAGAGCCAACTTGCATTGGAAAATGAATTTTTTTCTGATCGAAGCCTTAGCCCACTCGACGCGGTTCGGGTGCTCTCTTATTATCACCCAGCTCGAGATCGAACCAAGAGCCAACTTGCATTGGAAAATTAATTTTTTTCCGATCGACGCCTTAGCCCACTCGACGCGGTTCGGGGGCTCTCTTATTATCACCGAGCTCGAGATTCGAACCGAGAGCCAACTTGCATTAGAAAATGATTTTTTTTCTGATCGACGCCTTAGCCCACTCGACGCGGTTCGGGGGCTCTCTTATTATCACCCAGCTCGAGATTCGAACCGTGCATTGGAAAAATAATTTGTTTTCCTGATCGACGCCTTAGCCCACTCGACGCGGTTCGGGGGCTCTCTTGTTATCAACCAGCTCAAGATTCGAAACCCGACCCGACTTGAATTTGAAATTTTTTTTTTCTATCGACGCCTTAGCCTTCTCGACGCGGTTCGGGGGCTCTCTCTTATTATCACCCAGCTCGAGAATTCGAACCGAGAGCCAACTTGCATTGGAAAATGAATTTTTTTCTGATCGACGCCTTAGCCCACTCGACGCGGTTCGGGGGCTCTCTTATTATCACCAAGCTCGAGATTCGAACCGAGAGCCAACTTGCATTGGAAAATGAATTTTTTTCTGATTGACGCCTTTGCCCACTCGACTGTTCGGGGCTCTCTTATTATCAACCAGCTCGAGATTCGAAACCAGACCCGACCCGACCCGACCCGACCCGACCCGACCCGACCCGACCCGACCCGACCCGACCCGACACGACCCGACCCGACCCGACCCGACCCGACCCGACTTGAATTTGAAAATTTTGTTTTCGATCGACGCCTTTGCCCACTCGACTGTTCGGGGCTCTCTTATTATCAACCAGCTCGAGATTCGAAACCCGACCCGACCCGACTTGAATTTGAAATTTTTTTTTTCGATCGACGCCTTTGCCCACTCGACTGTTCGGGGCTCTCTTATTATCAACCAGCTCGAGATTCGAACCGAGAGCCAACTTGCATTGGAAAATGAATTTTTTTCTGATCGACGCCTTAGCCCACTTTACGTGGTTCGGGGGCTCTCTTATTATCATCCAGCTCGAGATTCGAACCGAGACTCAACTTGCATTGGAAAAATAATTTTTTTTTCTGATCGACGCCTTAGCCTTCTCGACGCGGTTCGGGGGCTCTCTCTTATTATCACCCAGCTCGAGAATTCGAACCGAGAGCCAACTTGCTTTGGAAAATGAATTTTTTTCTGATCGACGCCTTAGCCCACTCGACGCGGTTCGGGGGCTCTGTTATTATCACCCAGCTCGAGATTCGAACCGTGCATTGGAAAAATAATTTGTTTTTCTGATCGACGCCTTAGCCCACTCGACGCGGTTCGGGGGCTCTCTTATTATCACCCAGCTCGAGATTCGAACCGAGAGCGCACTTGCATTGGAAAAATATTTTTTTTTTCTGATCGATGCCTTAGCCCACTCGACGCGGTTCGGGGGCTCTCTTATTATCATCCAGCTCGAGATTTGAACTGAGAGTCAACTTGAATTGGATTTTTTTTTTTCTGATCGATGCCTTAGCCCACTCGACGCGGTTCGGGGGCTCTCTTATTATCACCCAGCTCGAGATTCGAACCGTGCATTGGAAAAATAATTTGTTTTTCTGATCGACGCCTTAGCCCACTCGACGCGGTTCGGGGTTCTCTTATTATCAACCAGCTCGAGATTCGAACCGAGAGCCAACTTGCATTGGAAAATGAATTTTTTTCTGATCGACGCCTTAGCCCACTCGACGCGGTTCGGGTGCTCTCTTATTATCACCCAGCTCGAGATTCGAACCGTGCATTGGAAAAATAATTTGTTTTTCTGATCGACGCCTTAGCCCACTCGACGCGGTTCGGGGGCTCTCTTATTATCACCCAGCTCGAGATTCGAACCGAGAGCGCACTTGCATTGGAAAAATAATTTTTTTTTCTGATCGATGCCTTAGCCCACTCGACGCGGTTCGGGGGCTCTCTTATTATCATCCAGCTGGAGATTTGAACTGAGAGTCAACTTGCATTGGAAAAATTTTTTTTTTCTGATCGATGCCTTAGCCCACTCGACGCGGTTCGGGGGCTCTCTTATTATCACCCAGCTCGAGATTCGAACCGTGCATTCGAAAAATAATTTGTTTTTCTGATCGACGCCTTAGCCCACTCGACGCGGTTCGGGGGTTCTCTTTTAATCACCCAGCTCGAGATTCGAACCGAGAGCCAACTTGCATTGGAAAATGATTTTTTTTCTGATCGACGCCTTAGCCGACTCGACGCGGTTCGGGGGCTCTCTTATTATCACCGAGCTCGAGATTCGAACCGAGAGCCAACTTGCATTAGAAAATGAATTTTTTTCTGATCGACGCCTTAGCCCACTCGACGCGGTTCTGGGGCTCTCTTATTATCACCCAGCAACTTGAATTTGAAAATTTTGTTTTCGATCGACGCCTTTGCCCACTCGACTGTTCGGGGCTCTCTTATTATCAACCAGCTCGAGATTCGAAACCCGACCCGACCCGACTTGAATTTGAAATTTTTTTTTTTCGATCGACGCCTTAGCCCACTCGACTGTTCGGGGCTCTCTTATTATCAACCAGCTCGAGATTCGAAACCCGACCCGACCCGACTTGAATTTAAAATATTTTTTTTTCGATCGACGCCTTTGCCCACTCGACTGTTCGGGGCTCTCTGATTATCAACCAGCTCGATATTCGAAACCTCACCCGACCCGACCCGACCCGACTTGAATTTGAAAATTTTGTTTTCGATCGACGCCTTTGCCCACTCGACTGTTCGGGGCACTCTTATCATCAACCAGCTCGAGATTCGAAACCCGACCCGACCCGACCCGACTTGAATTTGAAATTTTTTTTTCGATCGACGCCTTTGCCCACTCGACTGTTCGGGGCTCTCTTATTATCAACCAGCTCGAGATTCGAAACCCGACCCGACCCGACTTGAATTTGAAAAATTTTTTTTTTGATCGACGCCTTTGCCCACTCGACTGTTCGGGACTCTCTTATTATCAACCAGCTCGAGATTCGAACCGAGTTCCAACTTGGATTGGAAAATTAATTTTTTTCCTATCGACGCCTTAGCCCACTCGACGCGGTTCGGGGGCTCACTTATTATCACCGAGCTCGAGATTCGAACCGAGAGCCAACTTGCATTAGAATATGAATTTTTTTCTGATCGACGCCTTAGCCCACTCGACGCGGTTCGGGGGCTCACTTATTATCACCCAGCTCGAGATTCGAACCGAGAGCCAACTTGCATTGGAAAAATAATTTTTTTTTCTGATCGATGCCTTAGCCCACTCGACGCGGTTCGGGGGCTCTCTTATTATCACCCAGCTCGAGATTCGAACCGAGAGCTAACTTGCATTGGAAAATGATTTTTTTTCTAATCGACGCCTTAACCCACTTGACGTGGTTCGGGGGCTCTCTTATTATCATCCAGCTCGAGATTCAAACCGAGAGTCAACTTGCATTGGAAAAAAAAAAAAATTTCTGATCGACGCCTTAGCCCACTCGACGCGGTTCGGGGGCTCTCTTATTATCACCCAGCTCGAGATTCGAACCGTGCATTGGAAAAGTTAATTTTTTTTTTAAATCGACGCCTTAGCCCACTCGACGCGGTTCGGGGGCTCTCTTATTATCACCCAGCTCGAGATTCGAACCGAGAGCGCACTTGCATTGGAAAAATAATTTTTTTTTTCTGATCGATATCTTAGCCCACTCGACGCGGTTCGGGGGCTCTCTTATTATCATCCAGCTCGAGATTTGAACTGAGAGTCAACTTGAATTGAATTTTTTTTTTTTCTGATCGATGCCTTAGCCCACTCGACGCGGTTCGGGGGCTCTCTTATTATCACCCAGCTCGAGATTCGAACCGTGCATTGGAAAAATAATTTGTTTTTCTGATCGACGCCTTAGCCCACTCGACGCGGTTCGGGGTTCTCTTATTATCAACCAGCTCGAGATTCGAACCGAGAGCCAACTTGCATTGGAAAATGAATTTTTTTCTGATCGACGCCTTAGCCCACTCGACGCGGTTCGGGTGCTCTCTTATTATCACCCAGCTCGAGATTCGAACCGTGCATTCGAAAAATAATTTGTTTTTCTGATCGACGCCTTAGCCCACTCGACGCGGTTCGGGGGTTCTCTTTTAATCACCCAGCTCGAGATTCGAACCGAGAGCCAACTTGCATTGGAAAATGATTTTTTTTCTGATCGACGCCTTAGCCGACTCGACGCGGTTCGGGGGCTCTCTTATTATCACCGAGCTCGAGATTCGAACCGAGAGCCAACTTGCATTAGAAAATGAATTTTTTTCTGATCGACGCCTTAGCCCACTCGACGCGGTTCTGGGGCTCTCTTATTATCACCCAGCAACTTGAATTTGAAAATTTTGTTTTCGATCGACGCCTTTGCCCACTCGACTGTTCGGGGCTCTCTTATTATCAACCAGCTCGAGATTCGAAACCCGACCCGACCCGACTTGAATTTGAAATTTTTTTTTTTCGATCGACGCCTTAGCCCACTCGACTGTTCGGGGCTCTCTTATTATCAACCAGCTCGAGATTCGAAACCCGACCCGACCCGACTTGAATTTGAAATTTTTTTTTTTCGATCGACGCCTTAGCCCACTCGACTGTTCGGGGCTCTCTTATTATCAACCAGCTCGAGATTCGAAACCCGACCCGACCCGACTTGAATTTGAAATTTTTTTTTTTCGATCGACGCCTTAGCCCACTCGACTGTTCGGGGCTCTCTGATTATCAACCAGCTCGAGATTCGAAACCCGACCCGACCCGACTTGAATTTAAAATATTTTTTTTTCGATCGACGCCTTTGCCCACTCGACTGTTCGGGGCTCTCTGATTATCAACCAGCTCGATATTCGAAACCTCACCCGACCCGACCCGACCCGACTTGAATTTGAAAATTTTGTTTTCGATCGACGCCTTTGCCCACTCGACTGTTCGGGGCACTCTTATCATCAACCAGCTCGAGATTCGAAACCCGACCCGACCCGACCCGACTTGAATTTGAAATTTTTTTTTCGATCGACGCCTTTGCCCACTCGACTGTTCGGGGCTCTCTTATTATCAACCAGCTCGAGATTCGAAACCCGACCCGACCCGACTTGAATTTGAAAATTTTTTTTTTGATCGACGCCTTTGCCCACTCGACTGTTCGGGACTCTCTTATTATCAACCAGCTCGAGATTCGAACCGAGTTCCAACTTGGATTGGAAAATTAATTTTTTTCCGATCGACGCCTTAGCCCACTCGACGCGGTTCGGGGGCTCACTTATTATCACCGAGCTCGAGATTCGAACCGAGAGCCAACTTGCATTAGAATATGAATTTTTTTCTGATCGACGCCTTAGCCCACTCGACGCGGTTCGGGGGCTCACTTATTATCACCCAGCTCGAGATTCGAACCGAGAGCCAACTTGCATTGGAAAAATAATTTTTTTTTCTGATCGATGCCTTAGCCCACTCGACGCGGTTCGGGGGCTCTCTTATTATCACCCAGCTCGAGATTCGAACCGAGAGCTAACTTGCATTGGAAAATGATTTTTTTTCTAATCGACGCCTTAACCCACTTGACGTGGTTCGGGGGCTCTCTTATTATCATCCAGCTCGAGATTCGAACCGAGAGTCAACTTGCATTGGAAAAAAAAAAAAATTTCTGATCGACGCCTTAGCCCACTCGACGCGGTTCGGGGGCTCTCTTATTATCACCCAGCTCGAGATTCGAACCGTGCATTGGAAAAGTTAATTTTTTTTTAAATCGACGCCTTAGCCCACTCGACGCGGTTCGGGGGCTCTCTTATTATCACCCAGCTCGAGATTCGAACCGAGAGCGCACTTGCATTGGAAAAATAATTTTTTTTTTCTGATCGATGCCTTAGCCCACTCGACGCGGTTCGGGGGCTCTCTTATTATCATCCAGCTCGAGATTTGAACTGAGAGTCAACTTGAATTGAATTTTTTTTTTTTCTGATCGATGCCTTAGCCCACTCGACGCGGTTCGGGGGCTCTCTTATTATCACCCAGCTCGAGATTCGAACCGTGCATTGGAAAAATAATTTGTTTTTCTGATCGACGCCTTAGCCCACTCGACGCGGTTCGGGGTTCTCTTATTATCAACCAGCTCGAGATTCGAACCGAGAGCCAACTTGCATTGGAAAATGAATTTTTTTCTGATCGACGCTTTAGCCCACTCGACGCGGTTCGGGTGCTCTCTTATTATCACCCAGCTCGAGATTCGAACCAAGAGCCAACTTGCATTGGAAAATTAATTTTTTTCCGATCGACGCCTTAGCCCACTCGACGCGGTTCGGGGGCTCTCTTATTATCACCGAGCTCGAGATTCGAACCGAGAGCCAACTTGCATTAGAAAATGAATTTTTTTCTGATCGACGCCTTAGCCCACTCGACGCGGTTCAGGGGCTCTCTTATTATCACCCAGCTCGAGATTCGAACCGTGCATTGGAAAAATAATTTGTTTTTCTGATCGACGCCTTAGCCCACTCGACGCGGTTCGGGGGCTCTCTTATTATCACCCAGCTCGAGATTCGAACCGAGAGCGCACTTGCATTGGAAAAATAATTTTTTTTTCTGATCGATGCCTTAGCCCACTCGACGCGGTTCGGGGGCTCTCTTATTATCATCCAGCTCGAGATTTGAACTGAGAGTCAACTTGCATTGGAAATTTTTTTTTTTTCTGATCGATGCCTTAGCCCACTCGACGCGGTTCGGGGGCTCTCTTATTATCACCCAGCTCGAGATTCGAACCGTGCATTGGAAAAATAATTTGTTTTTCTGATCGACGCCTTAGCCCACTCGACGCGGTTCGGGGGTTCTCTTATAATCACCCAGCTCGAGATTCGAACCGAGAGCCAACTTGCATTGGAAAATGAATTTTTTTCTGATCGACGCCTTAGCCGACTCGACGCGGTTCGGGGGCTCTCTTATTATCAACGAGCTCGAGATTCGAACCGAGAGCCAACTTGCATTAGAAAATGAATTTTTTTCTGATCGACGCCTTAGCCCACCCGACGCGGTTCTGGGGCTCTCTTATTATCAAGCAGCAACTTGAATTTGAAAATTTTGTTTTCGATCGACGCCTTTGCCCACTCGACTGTTCGGGGCTCTCTTATTATCAACCAGCTCGAGATTCGAAACCCGACCCGACCCGACTTGAATTTGAAAATTTTTTTTTCGATCGACGCCTTAGCCCACCCGACTGTTCGGGGCTCTCTTATTATCAACCAGCTCGAGATTCGAAACCCGACCCGACCCAACTTGAATTTAAAATATTTTTTTTCGATCGACGCCTTTGCCCACTCGACTGTTCGGGGCTCTCTGATTATCAACCAGCTCGATATTCGAAACCTCACCCGACCCGACCCGACCCGACTTGAATTTGAAAATTTTGTTTTCGATCGACGCCTTTGCCCACTCGACTGTTCGGGGCACTCTTATCATCAACCAGCTCGAGATTCGAAACCCGACCCGACCCGACCCGACTTGAATTTGAAACTTTTTTTTCGATCGACGCCTTTGCCCACTCGACTGTTCGGGGCTCTCTTATTATCAACCAGCTCGAGATTCGAAACCCGACCCGACCCGACTTGAATTTGAAAAATTGTTTTTTTGATCGACGCCTTTGCCCACTCGACGCGGTTCGGGGGCTCACTTATTATCACCGAGCTCGAGATTCGAACCGAGAGCCAACTTGCATTAGAAAATGAATTTTTTTCTGATCGACGCCTTAGCCCACTCGACGCGGTTCGGGGGCTCTCTTATTATCACCCAGCTCGAGATTCGAATCGTGCATTGGAAAAATAATTTGTTTTTCTGATCGACGCCTTAGCCCACTCGATGCGGTTCGGGGGCTCTCTTATTATCACCCAGCTCGAGATTCGAACCGAGAGCCAACTTGCATTGGAAAATTAATTTTTTTCTGATCGACGCCTTAGCCCACTCGACGCGGTTCGGGGGCTCTCTTATTATCACCCAGCTCTAGATTCGAAACCCGATCCGACCCGACCCGACCCGACCCGAATTGAATTCGAAATTTTTTTTTCGATCGACGGCTTTGCCCACTCGACTGTTCGGGGCTCTCTTATTATCACCCAGCTCGAGATTCGAACCGAGAGCCAACTTGCATTGGAAAAATAATTTTTTTTTTCTGATCGACGCCTTAGCCCACTCGACGCGGTTCGGGGGCTCTCTTGTTATCAACCAGCTCAAGATTCGAAACCCGACCCGACTTGAATTTGAAATTTTTTTTTTCTATTTACGCCTTAGCCTTCTCGACGCGGTTCGGGGGCTCTCTCTTATTATCACCCAGCTCGAGAATTCGAACCGAGAGCCAACTTGCATTGGAAAATGAATTTTTTTCTGATCGACGCCTTAGCCCACTCGACGCGGATCGGGGGCTCTCTTATTATCACCAAGCTCGAGATTCGAACAGAGAGCCAACTTGCATTGGAAAATGAATTTTTTTTCTGATCGACGCCTTTGCCCACTCGACTGTTCGGGGCTCTCTTATTATCAACCAGCTCGAGATTCAAAACCAGACCCGACCCGACCCGACCCGACCCGACCCGACCCGACCCGACCCGACCCGACCCGACCCGACCCGACCCGACCCGACCCGACTTGAATTTGAAAATTTTGTTTTCGATCGACGCCTTTGCCCACTCGACTGTTCGGGGCTCTCTTATTATCAACCAGCTCGAGATTCGAAACCCGACCCGACCCGACCCGACCCGACTTGAATTTGAAATTTTTTTTTCGATCGACGCCTTTGCCCACTCGACTGTTCGGGGCTCTCTTATTATCAACCAGCTCGAGATTCGAACCGAGAGCCAACTTGCATTGGAAAATGAATTTTTTTCTGATCGACGCCTTAGCCCACTTTACGTGGTTCGGGGGCTCTCTTATTATCATCCAGCTCGAGATTCGAACCGAGAGTCAACTTGCATTGGAAAAATAATTTTTTTTTCTGATCGACGCCTTAGCCCACTCGACGCGGTTTGGGGGCTCTCTTATTATCACCCAGCTCGAGATTCGAACCAAGAGCCAACATGCATTGGAAAATTAATTTTTTTTTTTAATCGACGCCTTATCCCACTCGACACGGTTCGGGGGCTCTCTTATTATCAACCAGCTCGAGATTCGAAACCCGATCCGACCCGACCCCACCCGACCCGACCCGATTCGACCCGACTTGAATTCGAAATTTTTTTTTCATCGACGCCTTTGCCCACTCGACTGTTCGGGGCTCTCTTATTATCACCCAGCTCGAGATTCGAACCGAGAGCCAACTTGCATTGGAAAATGAATTATTTTCTGATCGACGCCTTAGCCCACTCGACGCGGTTCAGGGGCTCTCTTATTATCATCCAGCTCGAGATTCGAACCGAGAGCCAACTTGCAATGGAAAATGAATTTTTTTCTGATCGACGCCTTAGCCCACTTTACGTGGTTCGGGGGCTCTCTTATTATCATCCAGCTCGAGATTTGAACCGAGAGTCAACTTGCTTTGGAAAAATAAATTTTTTTTCTGATCGAAGCCTTAGCCCACTCGACGTGGTTCGGGGGCTCTCTTATTATCACCCAGCTCGAGATTCGAACCGAGAGCCAACTTGCATTGGAAAATGAATGTTTTTCTGATCGACGCCTTAGCCCACTCGACGAGGTTCGGGGGTTCTCTTATTATCAACCAGCTCGAGATTCGAAACCCGACCCGACCCGACCCGACCCAACCCGACCCGACTTGAATTTGAAATTTTTTTTTTTGATCGACGCCTTTGCCCATTCGACTGTTCGGGGATCTCTGATTATCAACCAGCTCGAGATTCGAAAACCGACCCGACTCGACATGACCCGACTTGAATTTGAAATTTTTTTTTCAATCGACGCCTTTGCCCACTCGACTGTTCGGGGCTCTCTTATTATCACCCAGCTCGAGATTCGAAACCCAATCCGACCCGACCCGACCCGACCCGACCCGACCCGACTTGAATTCGAAATTTTTTTTTCGATCGACGCCTTTGCCCACTCGACTGTTCGGGGCTCTCTTATTATCAACCAGCTCGAGATTCGAAACCCGACCCGACCCGACTTGAATTTGAAAATTTTTTTTTCGATCGACGCCTTAGCCCACTCGACTGTTCGGGGCTCTCTTATTATCACCGAGCTCGAGATTCGAACCGAGAGCCAACTTGCATTAGAAAATGATTTTTTTTCTGATCGACGCCTTAGCCCACTCGACGCGGTTCGGGGGCTCTCTTATTATCACCCAGCTCGAGATTCGAACCGTGCATTGGAAAAATAATTTGTTTTTCTGATCGACGCCTTAGCCCACTCGACGCGGTTCGGGGGCTCTCTTGTTATCAACCAGCTCAAGATTCGAAACCCGACCCGACTTGAATTTGAAATTTTTTTTTTCTATCGACGCCTTAGCCTTCTCGACGCGGTTCGGGGGCTCTCTCTTATTATCACCCAGCTCGAGAATTCGAAACGAGAGCCAACTTGCATTGGAAAATGAATTTTTTTCTGATCGACGCCTTAGCCCACTCGACGCGGTTCGGGGGCTCTCTTATTATCACCAAGCTCGAGATTCGAACCGAGAGCCAACTTGCATTGGAAAATGAATTTTTTTCTGATCGACGCCTTTGCCCACTCGACTGTTCGGGGCTCTCTTATTATCAACCAGCTCGAAATTCGAAACCAGACCCGACCCGACCCGACCCGACCCGACCCGACCCGACCCGACCCGACCCGACCCGACTTGAATTTGAAAATTTTGTTTTCGATCGACGCCTTTGCCCACTCGACTGTTCGGGGCTCTCTTATTATCAACCAGCTCGAGATTCGAAACCCGACCCGACCCGACTTGAATTTGAAATTTTTTTTTTCGATCGACGCCTTTGCCCACTCGACTGTTCGGGGCTCTCTTATTATCAACCAGCTCGAGATTCGAACCGAGAGCCAACTTGCATTGGAAAATGAATTTTTTTCTGATCGACGCCTTAGCCCACTTTACGTGGTTCGGGGGCTCTCTTATTATCATCCAGCTCGAGATTCGAACCGAGAGTCAACTTGCATTGGAAAAATAATTTTTTTTTCTGATCGACGCCTTAGCCTTCTCGACGCGGTTCGGGGGCTCTCTCTTATTATCACCCAGCTCGAGAATTCGAACCGAGAGCCAACTTGCTTTGGAAAATGAATTTTTTTCTGATCGACGCCTTAGCCCACAGTACGCGGTTCGGGGGCTCTGTTATTATCACCCAGCTCGAGATTCGAACCGTGCATTGGAAAAATAATTTGTTTTTCTGATCGACGCCTTAGCCCACTCGACGCGGTTCGGGGGCTCTCTTATTATCACCCAGCTCGAGATTCGAACCGAGAGCGCACTTGCATTGGAAAAATATTTTTTTTTTCTGATCGATGCCTTAGCCCACTCGACGCGGTTCGGGGGCTCTCTTATTATCATCCAGCTCGAGATTTGAACTGAGAGTCAACTTGAATTGGATTTTTTTTTTTCTGATCGATGCCTTAGCCCACTCGACGC
The DNA here is from genome assembly GCF_021234035.1 of Daphnia pulicaria. Lineage (NCBI taxonomy): Eukaryota > Metazoa > Arthropoda > Branchiopoda > Diplostraca > Daphniidae > Daphnia > Daphnia pulicaria. The sequence goes on along the minus strand of NC_060916.1, from coordinate 17,385,889 downwards.
GGTTCGGGGGCTCTCTTATTATCACCCAGCTCGAGATTCGAACCGTGCATTGGAAAAATAATTTGTTTTTCTGATCGACGCCTTAGCCCATTCGACGCGGTTCGGGGTTCTCTTATTATCAACCAGCTCGAGATTCGAACCGAGAGCCAACTTGCATTGGAAAATGAATTTTTTTCTGATCGACGCCTTAGCCCACTCGACGCGGTTCGGGTGCTCTCTTATTATCACCCAGCTCGAGATTCGAACCGTGCATTGGAAAAATAATTTGTTTTTCTGATCGACGCCTTAGCCCACTCGACGCGGTTCGGGGGCTCTCTTATTATCACCCAGCTCGAGATTCGAACCGAGAGCGCACTTGCATTGGAAAAATAATTTTTTTTTCTGATCGATGCCTTAGCCCACTCGACGCGGTTCGGGGGCTCTCTTATTATCATCCAGCTCGAGATTTGAACTGAGAGTCAACTTGCATTGGAGAATTTTTTTTTTTCTGATCGATGCCTTAGCCCACTCGACGCGGTTCGGGGGCTCTCTTATTATCACCCAGCTCGAGATTCGAACCGTGCATTCGAAAAATAATTTGTTTTTCTGATCGACGCCTTAGCCCACTCGACGCGGTTTGGGGGTTCTCTTTTAATCACCCAGCTCGAGATTCGAACCGAGAGCCAACTTGCATTGGAAAATGATTTTTTTTCTGATCGACGCCTTAGCCGACTCGACGCGGTTCGGGGGCTCTCTTATTATCACCGAGCTCGAGATTCGAACCGAGAGCCAACTTGCATTAGAAAATGAATTTTTTTCTGATCGACGCCTTAGCCCACTCGACGCGGTTCTGGGGCTCTCTTATTATCACCCAGCAACTTGAATTTGAAAATTTTGTTTTCGATCGACGCCTTTGCCCACTCGACTGTTCGGGGCTCTCTTATTATCAACCAGCTCGAGATTCGAAACCCGACCCGACCCGACTTGAATTTAAAATATTTTTTTTTCGATCGACGCCTTTGCCCACTCGACTGTTCGGGGCTCTCTGATTATCAACCAGCTCGATATTCGAAACCTCACCCGACCCGACCCGACCCGACTTGAATTTGAAAATTTTGTTTTCGATCGACGCCTTTGCCCACTCGACTGTTCGGGACTCTCTTATCATCAACCAGCTCGAGATTCGAACCGAGTTCCAACTTGGATTGGAAAATTAATTTTTTTCCGATCGACGCCTTAGCCCACTCGACGCGGTTCGGGGGCTCACTTATTATCACCGAGCTCGAGATTCGAACCGAGAGCCAACTTGCATTAGAATATGAATTTTTTTCTGATCGACGCCTTAGCCCACTCGACGCGGTTCGGGGGCTCACTTATTATCACCCAGCTCGAGATTCGAACCGAGAGCCAACTTGCATTGGAAAAATAATTTGTTTTTCTGATCGACGCCTTAGCCCAATCGACGCGGTTCGGGGGCTGTCTTGTTATCAACCAGCTCAAGATTCGAAACCCGACCCGACTTGAATTTGAAATTTTTTTTTTCTATCGACGCCTTAGCCTTCTCGACGCGGTTCGGGGGCTCTCTCTTATTATCACCCAGCTCGAGAATTCGAACCGAGAGCCAACTTGCTTTGGAAAATGAATTTTTTTCTGATCGACGCCTTAGCCCACTCGACGCGGTTCGGGGGCTCTGTTATTATCACCCAGCTCGAGATTCGAACCGTGCATTGGAAAAATAATTTGTTTTTCTGATCGACGCCTTAGCCCACTCGACGCGGTTCGGGGGCTCTCTTATTATCACCCAGCTCGAGATTCGAACCGAGAGCGCACTTGCATTGGAAAAATAATTTTTTTTTCTGATCGATGCCTTAGCCCACTCGACGTGGTTCGGGGGCTCTCTTATTATCATCCAGCTCGAGATTTGAACTGAGAGTCAACTTGAATTGAATTTTTTTTTTTCTGATCGATGCCTTAGCCCACTCGACGCGGTTCGGGGGCTCTCTTATTATCACCCAGCTCGAGATTCGAACCGTGCATTGGAAAAATAATTTGTTTTTCAGATCGACGCCTTAGCCCACTCGACGCGGTTCGGGGTTCTCTTATTATCAACCAGCTCGAGATTCGAACCGAGAGCCAACTTGCATTGGAAAATGAATTTTTTTCTGATCGACGCCTTAGCCCACTCGACGCGGTTCGGGTGCTCTCTTATTATCACCCAGCTCGAGATTCGAACCAAGAGCCAACTTGCATTGGAAAATTAATTTTTTTCCGATCGACGCCTTAGCCCACTCGACGCGGTTCGGGGGCTCTCTTATTATCACCGAGCTCGAGATTCGAACCGAGAGCCAACTTGCATTAGAAAATGAATTTTTTTCTGATCGACGCCTTAGCCCACTCGACGCGGTTCAGGGGCTCTCTTATTATCACCCAGCTCGAGATTCGAACCGTGCATTGGAAAAATAATTTGTTTTTCTGATCGACGCCTTAGCCCACTCGACGCGGTTCGGGGGCTCTCTTATTATCACCCAGCTCGAGATTCGAACCGAGAGCGCACTTGCATTGGAAAAATAATTTTTTTTTCTGATCGATGCCTTAGCCCACTCGACGCGGTTCGGGGGCTCTCTTATTATCATCCAGCTCGAGATTTGAACTGAGAGTCAACTTGCATTGGAAAATTTTTTTTTTTCTGATCGATGCCTTAGCCCACTCGACGCGGTTCGGGGGCTCTCTTATTATCACCCAGCTCGAGATTCGAACCGTGCATTCGAAAAATAATTTGTTTTTCTGATCGACGCCTTAGCCCACTCGACGCGGTTCGGGGGTTCTCTTTTAATCACCCAGCTCGAGATTCGAACCGAGAGCCAACTTGCATTGGAAAATGATTTTTTTTCTGATCGACGCCTTAGCCGACTCGACGCGGTTCGGGGGCTCTCTTATTATCACCGAGCTCGAGATTCGAACCGAGAGCCAACTTGCATTAGAAAATGAATTTTTTTCTGATCGACGCCTTAGCCCACTCGACGCGGTTCTGGGGCTCTCTTATTATCACCCAGCAACTTGAATTTGAAAATTTTGTTTTCGATCGACGCCTTTGCCCACTCGACTGTTCGGGGCTCTCTTATTATCAACCAGCTCGAGATTCGAAACCCGACCCGACCCGACTTGAATTTGAAATTTTTTTTTTTCGATCGACGCCTTAGCCCACTCGACTGTTCGGGGCTCTCTTATTATTAACCAGCTCGAGATTCGAAACCCGACCCGACCCGACTTGAATTTAAAATATTTTTTTTTCGATCGACGCCTTTGCCCACTCGACTGTTCGGGGCTCTCTGATTATCAACCAGCTCGATATTCGAAACCTCACCCGACCCGACCCGACCCGACTTGAATTTGAAAATTTTGTTTTCGATCGACGCCTTTGCCCACTCGACTGTTCGGGGCACTCTTATCATCAACCAGCTCGAGATTCGAAACCCGACCCGACCCGACCCGACTTGAATTTGAAATTTTTTTTTCGATCGACGCCTTTGCCCACTCGACTGTTCGGGGCTCTCTTATTATCAACCAGCTCGAGATTCGAAACCCGACCCGACCCGACTTGAATTTGAAATTTTTTTTTTTCGATCGACGCCTTAGCCCACTCGACTGTTCGGGGCTCTCTTATTATTAACCAGCTCGAGATTCGAAACCCGACCCGACCCGACTTGAATTTAAAATATTTTTTTTTCGATCGACGCCTTTGCCCACTCGACTGTTCGGGGCTCTCTGATTATCAACCAGCTCGATATTCGAAACCTCACCCGACCCGACCCGACCCGACTTGAATTTGAAATTTTTTTTTTTCGATCGACGCCTTTGCCCACTCGACTGTTCGGGGCACTCTTATCATCAACCAGCTCGAGATTCGAAACCCGACCCGACCCGACCCGACTTGAATTTGAAATTTTTTTTTCGATCGACGCCTTTGCCCACTCGACTGTTCGGGGCTCTCTTATTATCAACCAGCTCGAGATTCGAAACCCGACCCGACCCGACTTGAATTTGAAAAATTTTTTTTTTGATCGACGCCTTTGCCCACTCGACTGTTCGGGACTCTCTTATTATCAACCAGCTCGAGATTCGAACCGAGTTCTAACTTGGATTGGAAAATTAATTTTTTTCCGATCGACGCCTTAGCCCACTCGACGCGGTTCGGGGGCTCACTTATTATCACCGAGCTCGAGATTCGAACCGAGAGCCAACTTGCATTAGAATATGAATTTTTTTCTGATCGACGCCTTAGCCCACTCGACGCGGTTCGGGGGCTCACTTATTATCACCCAGCTCGAGATTCGAACCGAGAGCCAACTTGCATTGGAAAAATAATTTGTTTTTCTGATCGACGCCTTAGCCCACTCGACGCGGTTCGGGGGCTGTCTTGTTATCAACCAGCTCAAGATTCGAAACCCGACCCGACTTGAATTTGAAATTTTTTTTTTCTGATCGATGCCTTAGCCCACTCGACGCGGTTCGGGGGCTCTCTTATTATCACCCAGCTCGAGATTCGAACCGTGCATTGGAAAAATAATTTGTTTTTCTGATCGACGCCTTAGCCCACTCGACGCGGTTCGGGGTTCTCTTATTATCAACCAGCTCGAGATTCGAACCGAGAGCCAACTTGCATTGGAAAATGAATTTTTTTCTGATCGACACCTTAGCCCACTCGACGCGGTTCGGGTGCTCTCTTATTATCACCCAGCTCGAGATTCGAACCAAGAGCCAACTTGCATTGGAAAATTAATTTTTTTCCGATCGACGCCTTAGCCCACTCGACGCGGTTCGGGGGCTCTCTTATTATCACCGAGCTCGAGATTCGAACCGAGATCCAACTTGCATTAGAAAATGAATTTTTTTCTGATCAACGCCTTAGCCCACTCGACGCGGTTCAGGGGCTCTCTTATTATCACCCAGCTCGAGATTCGAACCGTGCATTGGAAAAATAATTTGTTTTTCTGATCGACGCCTTAGCCCACTCGACGCGGTTCGGGGGCTCTCTTATTATCACCCAGCTCGAGATTCGAACCGAGAGCGCACTTGCATTGGAAAAATAATTTTTTTTTCTGATCGATGCCTTAGCCCACTCGACGCGGTTCGGGGGCTCTCTTATTATCATCCAGCTCGAGATTTGAACTGAGAGTCAACTTGCATTGGAAAATTTTTTTTTTCTGATCGACGCCTTAGCCGACTCGACGCGGTTCGGGGGCTCTCTTATTATCACCGAGCTCGAGATTCGAACCGAGAGCCAACTTGCATTAGAAAATGAATTTTTTTCTGATCGACGCCTTAGCCCACCCGACGCGGTTCTGGGGCTCTCTTATTATCACCCAGCAACTTGAATTTGAAAATTTTGTTTTCGATCGACGCCTTTGCCCACTCGACTGTTCGGGGCTCTCTTATTATCAACCAGCTCGAGATTCGAAACCCGACCCGACCCGACTTGAATTTGAAATTTTTTTTTTCGATCGACGCCTTAGCCCACCCGACTGTTCGGGGCTCTCTTATTATCAACCAGCTCGAGATTCGAAACCCGACCCGACCCAACTTGAATTTAAAATATTTTTTTTCGATCGACGCCTTTGCCCACTCGACTGTTCGGGGCTCTCTGATTATCAACCAGCTCGATATTCGAAACCTCACCCGACCCGACCCGACCCGACTTGAATTTGAAAATTTTGTTTTCGATCGACGCCTTTGCCCACTCGACTGTTCGGGGCACTCTTATCATCAACCAGCTCGAGATTCGAAACCCGACCCGACCCGACCCGACTTGAATTTGAATTTTTTTTTTCGATCGACGCCTTTGCCCACTCGACTGTTCGGGGCTCTCTTATTATCAACCAGCTCGAGATTCGAAACCCGACCCGACCCGACTTGAATTTGAAAAATTGTTTTTTTGATCGACGCCTTTGCCCACTCGACGCGGTTCGGGGGCTCACTTATTATCACCGAGCTCGAGATTCGAACCGAGAGCCAACTTGCATTAGAAAATGAATTTTTTTCTGATCGACGCCTTAGCCCACTCGACGCGGTTCGGGGGCTCTCTTATTATCACCCAGCTCGAGATTCGAATCGTGCATTGGAAAAATAATTTGTTTTTCTGATCGACGCCTTAGCCCACTCGACGCGGTTCGGGGGCTCTCTTATTATCACCCAGCTCGAGATTCGAACCGAGAGCCAACTTGCATTGGAAAATTAATTTTTTTCTGATCGACGCCTTAGCCCACTCGACGCGGTTCGGGGGCTCTCTTATTATCACCCAGCTCTAGATTCGAAACCCGATCCGACCCGACCCGACCCGACCCGAATTGAATTCGAAATTTTTTTTTCGATCGACGGCTTTGCCCACTCGACTGTTCGGGGCTCTCTTATTATCACCCAGCTCGAGATTCGAACCGAGAGCCAACTTGCATTGGAAAAATAATTTTTTTTTCTGATCGACGCCTTAGCCCACTCGACGCGGTTCGGGGGCTCTCTTGTTATCAACCAGCTCAAGATTCGAAACCCGACCCGACTTGAATTTGAAATTTTTTTTTTCTATCGACGCCTTAGCCTTCTCGACGCGGTTCGGGGGCTCTCTCTTATTATCACCCAGCTCGAGATTCGAACCGAGAGCGCACTTGCATTGGAAAAATAATTTTTTTTTCTGATCGATGCCTTAGCCCACTCGACGCGGTTCGGGGGCTCTCTTATTATCATCCAGCTCGAGATTTGAACTGAGAGTCAACTTGCATTGGAAAATTTTTTTTTTCTGATCGACGCCTTAGCCGACTCGACGCGGTTCGGGGGCTCTCTTATTATCACCGAGCTCGAGATTCGAACCGAGAGCCAACTTGCATTAGAAAATGAATTTTTTTCTGATCGACGCCTTAGCCCACCCGACGCGGTTCTGGGGCTCTCTTATTATCACCCAGCAACTTGAATTTGAAAATTTTGTTTTCGATCGACGCCTTTGCCCACTCGACTGTTCGGGGCTCTCTTATTATCAACCAGCTCGAGATTCGAAACCCGACCCGACCCGACTTGAATTTGAAATTTTTTTTTTCGATCGACGCCTTAGCCCACCCGACTGTTCGGGGCTCTCTTATTATCAACCAGCTCGAGATTCGAAACCCGACCCGACCCAACTTGAATTTAAAATATTTTTTTTCGATCGACGCCTTTGCCCACTCGACTGTTCGGGGCTCTCTGATTATCAACCAGCTCGATATTCGAAACCTCACCCGACCCGACCCGACCCGACTTGAATTTGAAAATTTTGTTTTCGATCGACGCCTTTGCCCACTCGACTGTTCGGGGCACTCTTATCATCAACCAGCTCGAGATTCGAAACCCGACCCGACCCGACCCGACTTGAATTTGAATTTTTTTTTTCGATCGACGCCTTTGCCCACTCGACTGTTCGGGGCTCTCTTATTATCAACCAGCTCGAGATTCGAAACCCGACCCGACCCGACTTGAATTTGAAAAATTGTTTTTTTGATCGACGCCTTTGCCCACTCGACGCGGTTCGGGGGCTCACTTATTATCACCGAGCTCGAGATTCGAACCGAGAGCCAACTTGCATTAGAAAATGAATTTTTTTCTGATCGACGCCTTAGCCCACTCGTCGCGGTTCGGGGGCTCTCTTATTATCACCCAGCTCGAGATTCGAATCGTGCATTGGAAAAATAATTTGTTTTTCTGATCGACGCCTTAGCCCACTCGACGCGGTTCGGGGGCTCTCTTATTATCACCCAGCTCGAGATTCGAACCGAGAGCCAACTTGCATTGGAAAATTAATTTTTTTCTGATCGACGCCTTAGCCCACTCGACGCGGTTCGGGGGCTCTCTTATTATCACCCAGCTCTAGATTCGAAACCCGATCCGACCCGACCCGACCCGACCCGAATTGAATTCGAAATTTTTTTTTCGATCGACGGCTTTGCCCACTCGACTGTTCGGGGCTCTCTTATTATCACCCAGCTCGAGATTCGAACCGAAAGCCAACTTGCATTGGAAAAATAATTTTTTTTTCTGATCGACGCCTTAGCCCACTCGACGCGGTTCGGGGGCTCTCTTGTTATCAACCAGCTCAAGATTCGAAACCCGACCCGACTTGAATTTGAAATTTTTTTTTTCTATCGACGCCTTAGCCTTCTCGACGCGGTTCGGGGGCTCTCTCTTATTATCACCCAGCTCGAGAATTCGAACCGAGAGCCAACTTGCATTGGAAAATGAATTTTTTTCTGATCGACGCCTTAGCCCACTCGACGCGGATCGGGGGCTCTCTTATTATCACCAAGCTCGAGATTCGAACCGAGAGCCAACTTGCATTGGAAAATGAATTTTTTTTCTGATCGACGCCTTTGCCCACTCGACTGTTCGGGGCTCTCTTGTTATCAACCAGCTCGAGATTCAAAACCAGACCCGACCCGACCCCACCCGACCCGACCCGACCCGACCCGACCCGACCCGACCCGACCCGACCCGACCCGACCCGACTTGAATTTGAAAATTTTGTTTTCGATCGACGCCTTTGCCCACTCGACTGTTCGGGGCTCTCTTATTATCAACCAGCTCGAGATTCGAAACCCGACCCGACCCGACCCGACCCGACTTGAATTTGAAATTTTTTTTTTCGATCGACGCCTTTGCCCACTCGACTGTTCGGGGCTCTCTTATTATCAACCAGCTCGAGATTCGAACCGAGAGCCATTTTGCATTGGAAAATGAATTTTTTTCTGATCGACGCCTTAGCCCACTTTACGTGGTTCGGGGGCTCTCTTATTATCATCCAGCTCGAGATTCGAACCGAGAGTCAATTTGCATTGGAAAAATAATTTTTTTTTCTGATCGACGCCTTAGCCCACTCGACGCGGTTCGGGGGCTCTCTTATTATCACCCAGCTCGAGATTCGAACCAAGAGCCAACATGCATTGGAAAATTAATTTTTTTTTTAATCGACGCCTTAGCCCACTCGACGCGGTTCGGGGGCTCTCTTATTATCAACCAGCTCGAGATTCTAAACCCGATCCGACCCGACCCCACCCGACCCGACCCGATTCGACCCGACTTGAATTCGAAATTTTTTTTTCATCGACGCCTTTGCCCACTCGACTGTTCGGGGCTCTCTTATTATCACCCAGCTCGAGATTCGAACCGAGAGCCAACTTGCATTGGAAAATGAATTTTTTTCTGATCGACGCCTTAGCCCACTCGACGCGGTTCAGGGGCTCTCTTATTATCATCCAGCTCGAGATTCGAACCGAGAGCCAACTTGCAATGGAAAATGAATTTTTTTCTGATCGACGCCTTAGCCCACTTTACGTGGTTCGGGGGCTCTCTTATTATCATCCAGCTCGAGATTTGAACCGAGAGTCAACTTGCTTTGGAAAAATAATTTTTTTTTCTGATCGAAGCCTTAGCCCACTCGACGTGGTTCGGGGGCTCTCTTATTATCACCCAGCTCGAGATTCGAACCGAGAGCCAACTTGCATTGGAAAATGAATGTTTTTCTGATCGACGCCTTAGCCCACTCGACGCGGTTCGGGGGTTCTCTTATTAGCAACCAGCTCGAGATTCGAAACCCGACCCGACCCGACCCGACCCAACCCGACCCGACTTGAATTTGAAATTTTTTTTTTTGATCGACGCCTTTGCCCATTCGACTGTTCGGGGATCTCTGATTATCAACCAGCTCGAGATTCGAAAACCGACCCGACTCGACATGACCCGACTTGAATTTGAAATTTTTTTTTCAATCGACGCCTTTGCCCACTCGACTGTTCGGGGCTCTCTTATTATCACCCAGCTCGAGATTCGAAACCCAATCCGACCCGACCCGACCCGACCCGACCCGACTTGAATTCGAAATTTTTTTTTCGATCGACGCCTTTGCCCACTCGACTGTTCGGGGCTCTCTTATTATCAACCAGCTCGAGATTCGAAACCCGACCCGACCCGACTTGAATTTGAAAATTTTTTTTCGATCGACGCCTTAGCCCACTCGACTGTTCGGGGCTCTCTTATTATCAACCAGCTCGAGATTCGAAACCCGACCCGACCCGACTTGAATTTAAAATTTTTTTTTTCGATCGACGCCTTTGCCCACTCGACTGTTCGGGGCTCTCTGATTATCAACCAGCTCGATATTCGAAACCTCACCCGACCCGACCCGACCCGACCCGACTTGAATTTGAAAATTTTGTTTTCGATCGACGCCTTTGCCCACTCGACTGTTCGGGGCACTCTTATCATCAACCAGCTCGAGATTCGAAACCCGACCCGGCCCGACTTGAATTTGAAAAATTGTTTTTTTGATCGACGCCTTTGCCCACTCGACGCGGTTCGGGGGCTCACTTATTATCACCGAGCTCGAGATTCGAACCGAGAGCCAACTTGCATTAGAAAATGAATTTTTTTCTGATCGACGCCTTAGCCCACTCGACGCGGTTCGGGGGCTCTCTTATTATCACCCAGCTCGAGATTCGAATCGTGCATTGGAAAAATAATTTGTTTTTCTGATCGACGCCTTAGCCCACTCGACGCGGTTCGGGGGCTCTCTTATTATCACCCAGCTCGAGATTCGAACCGACAGCCAACTTGCATTGGAAAATTAATTTTTTTCTGATCGACGCCTTAGCCCACTCGACGCGGTTCGGGGGCTCTCTTATTATCACCCAGCTCTAGATTCGAAACCCGATCCGACCCGACCCGACCCGACCCGAATTGAATTCGAAATTTTTTTTTCGATCGACGGCTTTGCCCACTCGACTGTTCGGGGCTCTCTTATTATCATCCAGCTCGAGATTCGAACCGAGAGCCAACTTGCATTGGAAAAATAATTGTTTTTTCTGATCGACGCCTTAGCCCACTCGACGCGGTTCGGGGGCTCTCTTGTTATCAACCAGCTCAAGATTCGAAACCCGACCCGACTTGAATTTGAAATTTTTTTTTCTATCGACGTCTTAGCCTTCTCGACGCGGTTCGGGGGCTCTCTCTTATTATCACCCAGCTCGAGAATTCGAACCGAGAGCCAACTTGCATTGGAAAATGGATTTTTTTCTGATCGACGCCTTAGCCCACTCGACGCGGATCGGGGGCTCTCTTATTATCACCAAGCTCGAGATTCGAACCGAGAGCCAACTTGCATTGGAAAATGAATTTTTTTTCTGATCGACGCCTTTGCCCACTCGACTGTTCGGGGTTCTCTTATTATCAACCAGCTCGAGATTCAAAACCAGACCCGACCCGACCCGACCCGACCCGACCCGACCCGACCCGACCCGACCCGACCCGACCCGACCCGACCCGACCCGACCCGACCCGACCCGACCCGACCCGACCCGACCCGACCCGACTTGAATTTGAAAATTTTGTTTTCGATCGACGCCTTTGCCCACTCGACTGTTCGGGGCTCTCTTATTATCAACCAGCTCGAGATTCGAAACCCGACCCGACCCGACCCGACCCGACTTGAATTTGAAATTTTTTTTTTCGATCGACGCCTTTGCCCACTCGACTGTTCGGGGCTCTCTTATTATCAACCAGCTCGAGATTCGAACCGAGAGCCAACTTGCATTGGAAAATGAATTTTTTTCTGATCGACGCCTTAGCCCACTTTACGTGGTTCGGGGGCTCTCTTATTATCATCCAGCTCGAGATTCGAACCGAGAGTCAACTTGCATTGGAAAAATAATTTTTTTTTCTGATCGACGCCTTAGCCCACTCGACGCGGTTCGGGGGCTCTCTTATTATCACCCAGCTCGAGATTCGAACCAAGAGCCAACATGCATTGGAAAATTAATTTTTTTTTTTAATCGACGCCTTAGCCCACTCGACGCGGTTCGGGGGCTCTCTTATTATCAACCAGCTCGAGATTCGAAACCCGATCCGACCCGACCCCACCCGACCCGACCCGATTCGACCCGACTTGAATTCGAAATTTTTTTTTCATCGACGCCTTTGCCCACTCGACTGTTCGGGGCTCTCTTATTATCACCCAGCTCGAGATTCGAACCGAGAGCCAACTTGCATTGGAAAATGAATTTTTTTCTGATCGACGCCTTAGCCCACTCGACGCGGTTCAGGGGCTCTCTTATTATCATCCAGCTCGAGATTCGAACCGAGAGCCAACTTGCAATGGAAAATGAATTTTTTTCTGATCGACGCCTTAGCCCACTTTACGTGGTTCGGGGGCTCTCTTATTATCATCCAGCTCGAGATTTGAACCGAGAGTCAACTTGCTTTGGAAAAATAATTTTTTTTTCTGATCGAAGCCTTAGCCCACTCGACGTGGTTCGGGGGCTCTCTTATTATCACCCAGCTCGAGATTCGAACCGAGAGCCAACTTGCATTGGAAAATGAATGTTTTTCTGATCGACGCCTTAGCCCACTCGACGCGGTTCGGGGGTTCTCTTATTAGCAACCAGCTCGAGATTCGAAACCCGACCCGACCCGACCCGACCCAACCCGACCCGACTTGAATTTGAAATTTTTTTTTTTGATCGACGCCTTTGCCCATTCGACTGTTCGGGGATCTCTGATTATCAACCAGCTCGAGATTCGAAAACCGACCCGACTCGACATGACCCGACTTGAATTTGAAATTTTTTTTTCAATCGACGCCTTTGCCCAATCGACTGTTCGGGGCTCTCTTATTATCACCCAGCTCGAGATTCGAAACCCAATCCGACCCGACCCGACCCGACCCGACCCGACCCGACTTGAATTCGAAATTTTTTTTTCGATCGACGCCTTTGCCCACTCGACTGTTCGGGGCTCTCTTATTATCAACCAGCTCGAGATTCGAAACCCGACCCGACCCGACTTGAATTTGAAAATTTTTTTTTCGATCGACGCCTTAGCCCACTCGACTGTTCGGGGCTCTCTTATTATCAACCAGCTCGAGATTCGAAACCCGACCCGACCCGACTTGAATTTAAAATTTTTTTTTTCGATCGACGCCTTTGCCCACTCGACTGTTCGGGGCTCTCTGATTATCAACCAGCTCGATATTCAAAACCTCACCCGACCCGACCCGACCCGACTTGAATTTGAAAATTTTGTTTTCGATCGACGCCTTTGCCCACTCGACTGTTCGGGGCACTCTTATTATCACCCAGCTCGAGATTCGAACCGAGAGCCAACTTGCATTAGAAAATGAATTTTTTTCTGATCGACGCCTTAGCCCACTCGACGCGGTTCGGGGGCTCTCTTATTATCACCCAGCTCGAGATTCGAATCGTGCATTGGAAAAATAATTTGTTTTTCTGATCGACGCCTTAGCCCACTCGACGCGGTTCGGGGGCTCTCTTATTATCACCCAGCTCGAGATTCGAACCGAGAGCCAACTTGCATTGGAAAATTAATTTTTTTCTGATCGACGCCTTAGCCCACTCGACGCGGTTCGGGGGCTCTCTTATTATCACCCAGCTCTAGATTCGAAACCCGATCCGACCCGACCCGACCCGACCCGAATTGAATTCGAAATTTTTTTTTCGATCGACGGCTTTGCCCACTCGACTGTTCGGGGCTCTCTTATTATCACCCAGCTCGAGATTCGAACCGAGAGCCAACTTGCATTGGAAAAATAATTTTTTTTTCTGATCGACGCCTTAGCCCACTCGACGCGGTTCGGGGGCTCTCTTGTTATCAACCAGCTCAAGATTCGAAACCCGACCCGACTTGAATTTGAAATTTTTTTTTTCTATCGACGCCTTAGCCTTCTCGACGCGGTTCGGGGGCTCTCTCTTATTATCACCCAGCTCGAGAATTCGAACCGAGAGCCAACTTGCATTGGAAAATTAATTTTTTTCCGATCGACGCCTTAGCCCACTCGACGCGGTTCGGGGGCTCTCTTATTATCACCGAGCTCGAGATTCGAACCGAGATCCAACTTGCATTAGAAAATGAATTTTTTTCTGATTGACGCCTTAGCCCACTCGACGCGGTTCAGGGGCTCTCTTATTATCACCCAGCTCGAGATTCGAACCGTGCATTGGAAAAATAATTTGTTTTTCTGATCGACGCCTTAGCCCACTCGACGCGGTTCGGGGGCTCTCTTATTATCACCCAGCTCGAGATTCGAACCGAGAGCGCACTTGCATTGGAAAAATAATTTTTTTTTCTGATCGATGCCTTAGCCCACTCGACGCGGTTCGGGGGCTCTCTTATTATCATCCAGCTCGAGATTTGAACTGAGAGTCAACTTGCATTGGAAAATTTTTTTTTTCTGATCGATGCCTTAGCCCACTCGACGCGGTTCGGGGGCTCTCTTATTATCACCCAGCTCGAGATTCGAACCGTGCATTCGAAAAATAATTTGTTTTTCTGATCGACGCCTTAGCCCACTCGACGCGGTTCGGGGGTTCTCTTTTAATCACCCAGCTCGAGATTCGAACCGAGAGCCAACTTGCATTGGAAAATGATTTTTTTTCTGATCGACGCCTTAGCCGACTCGACGCGGTTCGGGGGCTCTCTTATTATCACCGAGCTCGAGATTCGAACCGAGAGCCAACTTGCATTAGAAAATGAATTTTTTTCTGATCGACGCCTTAGCCCACTCGACGCGGTTCTGGGGCTCTCTTATTATCACCCAGCAACTTGAATTTGAAAATTTTGTTTTCGATCGACGCCTTTGCCCACTCGACTGTTCGGGGTTCTCTTATTATCAACCAGCTCGAGATTCGAAACCCGACCCGACCCGACTTGAATTTAAAATATTTTTTTTTCGATCGACGCCTTTGCCCACTCGACTGTTCGGGGCTCTCTGATTATCAACCAGCTCGATATTCGAAACCTCACCCGACCCGACCCGACCCGACCCGACCCGACTTGAATTTGAAAATTTTGTTTTCGATCGACGCCTTTGCCCACTCGACTGTTCGGGGCACTCTTATCATCAACCAGCTCGAGATTCGAAACCCGACCCGACCCGACCCGACTTGAATTTGAAATTTTTTTTTCGATCGACGCCTTTGCCCACTCGACTGTTCGGGGCTCTCTTATTATCAACCAGCTCGAGATTCGAAACCCGACCCGACCCGACTTGAATTTGAAAAATTGTTTTTTTTATCGACGCCTTTGCCCACTCGACGCGGTTCGGGGGCTCACTTATTATCACCGAGCTCGAGATTCGAACCGAGAGCCAACTTGCATTAGAAAATGAATTTTTTTCTGATCGACGCCTTAGCCCACTCGACGCGGTTCGGGGGCTCTCTTATTATCACCCAGGTCGAGATTCGAATCGTGCATTGGAAAAATAATTTGTTTTTCTGATCGACGCCTTAGCCCACTCGACGCGGTTCGGGGGCTCTCTTATTATCACCCAGCTCTAGATTCGAAACCCGATCCGACCCGACCCGACCCGACCCGAATTGAATTCGAAATTTTTTTTTCGATCGACGGCTTTGCCCACTCGACTGTTCGGGGCTCTTTTATTATCACCCAGCTCGAGATTCGAACCGAGAGCCAACTTGCATTGGAAAAATAATTTTTTTTTCTGATCGACGCCTTAGCCCACTCGACGCGGTTCGGGGGCTCTCTTGTTATCAACCAGCTCAAGATTCGAAACCCGACCCGACTTGAATTTGAAATTTTTTTTTTCTATCGACGCCTTAGCCTTCTCGACGCGGTTCGGGGGCTCTCTCTTATTATCACCCAGCTCGAGAATTCGAACCGAGAGCCAACTTGCATTGGAAAATGAATTTTTTTCTGATCGACGCCTTAGCCCACTCGACGCGGATCGGGGGCTCTCTTATTATCACCAAGCTCGAGATTCGAACCGAGAGCCAACTTGCATTGGAAAATGAATTTTTTTTCTGATCGACGCCTTTGCCCACTCGACTGTTCGGGGCTCTCTTATTATCAACCAGCTCGAGATTCAAAACCAGACCCGACCCGACCCGACCCGACCCGACCCGACCCGACCCGACCCGACCCGACTTGAATTTGAAAATTTTGTTTTCGATCGACGCCTTTGCCCACTCGACTGTTCGGGGCTCTCTTATTATCAACCAGCTCGAGATTCGAAACCCGACCCGACCCGACCCGACCCGACTTGAATTTGAAATTTTTTTTTTCGATCGACGCCTTTGCCCACTCGACTGTTCGGGGCTCTCTTATTATCAACCAGCTCGAGATTCGAACCGAGAGCCAACTTGCATTGGAAAATGAATTTTTTTCTGATCGACGCCTTAGCCCACTTTACGTGGTTCGGGGGCTCTCTTATTATCATCCAGCTCGAGATTCGAACCGAGAGTCAACTTGCATTGGAAAAATAATTTTTTTTTCTGATCGACGCCTTAGCCCACTCGACGCGGTTCGGGGGCTCTCTTATTATCACCCAGCTCGAAATTCGAACCAAGAGCCAACATGCATTGGAAAATTAATTTTTTTTTTTAATCGACGCCTTAGCCCACTCGACGCGGTTCGGGGGCTCTCTTATTATCAACCAGCTCGAGATTCGAAACCCGATCCGACCCGACCCCACCCGACCCGACCCGATTCGACCCGACTTGAATTCGAAATTTTTTTTTCATCGACGCCTTTGCCCACTCGACTGTTCGGGGCTCTCTTATTATCACCCAGCTCGAGATTCGAACCGAGAGCCAACTTGCATTGGAAAATGAATTTTTTTCTGATCGACGCCTTAGCCCACTCGACGCGGTTCAGGGGCTCTCTTATTATCATCCAGCTCGAAATTCGAACCGAGAGCCAACTTGCAATGGAAAATGAATTTTTTTCTGATCGACGCCTTAGCCCACTTTACGTGGTTCGGGGGCTCTCTTATTATCATCCAGCTCGAGATTTGAACCGAGAGTCAACTTGCTTTGGAAAAATAATTTTTTTTTCTGATCGAAGCCTTAGCCCACTCGACGTGGTTCGGGGGCTCTCTTATTATCACCCAGATCGAGATTCGAACCGAGAGCCAACTTGCATTGGAAAATGAATGTTTTTCTGATCGACGCCTTAGCCCACTCGACGCGGTTCGGGGGTTCTCTTATTAGCAACCAGCTCGAGATTCGAAACCCGATCCGACCCGACCCGACCCAACCCGACCCGACTTGAATTTGAAAATTTTGTTTTCGATCGACGCCTTTGCCCACTCGACTGTTCGGGGCACTCTTATCATCAACCAGCTCGAGATTCGAAACCCGACCCGACCCGACCCGACCCGACTTGAATTTGAAATTTTTTTTTCGATCGACGCCTTTGCCCACTCGACTGTTCGGGGCTCTCTTATTATCAACCAGCTCGAGATTCGAAACCCGACCCGACCCGACTTGAATTTGAAAAATTTTTTTTTTCATCGACGCCTTTGCCCACTCGACTGTTCGGGACTCTCTTATTATCAACCAGCTCGAGATTCGAACCGAGTTCCAACTTGCATTGGAAAATTAATTTTTTTCCGATCGACGCCTTAGCCCACTCGACGCGGTTCGGGGGCTCACTTATTATCACCGAGCTCGAGATTCGAACCGAGAGCCAACATGCATTAGAAAATGAATTTTTTTCTGATCGACGCCTTAGCCCACTCGACGCGGTTCGGGGGCTCTCTTATTATCACTTAGCTCGAGATTCGAATCGTGCATTGGAAAAATAATTTGTTTTTCTGATCGACGCCTTTGCCCTCTCGACGCGGTTCGGGGGCTCTCTTATTATCACCCAGCTCGAGATTCGAACCGAGAGCCAACTTGCATTGGAAAATTATTTTTTTTCTGATCGACGCCTTAGCCCACTCGACGCGGTTCGGGGGCTCTCTTATTATCACCCAGCTCTAGATTCGAAACCCGATCCGACCCGACCCGACCCAACCCGACTTGAATTCGAAATTTTTTTTTGATCGACGGCTTTGCCCACTCGACTGTTCGGGGCTCTCTTATTATCACCGAGCTCGAGATTCGAACCGAGAGCCAACTTGCATTGGAAAAATAATTTTTTTTTCTGATCGACGCCTTAGCCCACTCGACGCGGTTCGGGGGCTCTCTTGTTATCAACCAGCTCAAGATTCGAAACCTGACCCGACTTGAATTTGAAATTTTTTTTTTCTATCGACGCCTTAGCCTTCTCGACGCGGTTCGGGGGCTCTCTTATTATCACCCAGCTCAAGATTCGAACCGTGCATTGGAAAAATAATTTCTTTTTCTGATCGACGCCTTAGCCCACTCGACGCGGTTCGGGTGCTCTCTTATTATCACCCAGCTCGAGATTCGAACCAAGAGCCAACTTGGATTGGAAAATTAATTTTTTTCCGATCGACGCCTTAGCCCACTCGACGCGGTTTGGGGGCTCTCTTATTATCACCGAGCTCGAGATTCGAACCGAGAGCCAACTTGCATTAGAAAATGAATTTTTTTCTGATCGACGCCTTAGCCCACTCGACGCGGTTCGGGGGCTCTGTTATTATCACCCAGCTCGAGATTCGAACCGTGCATTGGAAAAATAATTTGTTTTTCTGATCGACGCCTTAGCCCACTCGACGCGGTTCGGGGGCTCTCTTATTATCACCCAGCTCGAGATTCGAACCGTGCATTGGAAAAATAATTTTTTTTTCTGATCGACGCCTTAGCCCACTCGACGCGATTCGGGGGCTCTGTTATTATCACCCAGCTCGAGATTCGAACCGTGCATTGGAAAAATAATTTGTTTTTCTGATCGACGCCTTAGCCCACTCGACGCGGTTCGGGGGCTCTCTTATTATCATCCAGCTCGAGATTCGAACCGAGAGCCAACTTGCATTAGAAAATGAATTTTTTTCTGATCGACGCCTTAGCCCACCCGACGCGTTTCTGGGGCTCTCTTATTATCACCCAGCAACTTGAATTTGAAAATTTTGTTTTCGATCGACGCCTTTGCCCACTCGACTGTTCGGGGCTCTCTTATTATCAACCAGCTCGAGATTCGAAACCCGACCCGACCCGACTTGAATTTGAAAATTTTTTTTTCGATCGACGCCTTAGCCCACTCGACTGTTCGGGGCTCTCTTATTATCAACCAGATCGAGATTCGAAACCCGACCCGACCCGACTTGAATTTAAAATATTTTTTTTTCGATCGACGCCTTTGCCCACTCGACTGTTCGGGGCTCTCTGATTATCAACCAGCTCGATATTCGAAACCTCACCCGACCCGACCCGACCTGACCCGACTTGAATTTGAAAATTTTGTTTTCGATCGACGCCTTTGCCCACTCGACTGTTCGGGGCACTCTTATCATCAACCAGCTCGAGATTCGAAACCCGACCCGACCCGACCCGACCCGACTTGAATTTGAAATTTTTTTTTCGATCGACGCCTTTGCCCACTCGACTGTTCGGGGCTCTCTTATTATCAACCAGCTCGAGATTCGAAACCCGACCCGACCCGACTTGAATTTGAAAATTTTTTTTTTGATCGACGCCTTTGCCCACTCGACGCGGTTCGGGGGCTCACTTATTATCACCGAGCTCGAGATTCGAACCGAGAGCCAACTTGCATTAGAAAATGAATTTTTTTCTGATCGACGCCTTAGCCCACTCGACGCGGTTCGGGGGCTCTCTTATTATCACCCAGCTCGAGATTCGAATCGTGCATTGGAAAAATAATTTGTTTTTCTGATCGACGCCTTAGCCCACTCGACGCGGTTCGGGGGCTCTCTTATTATCACCCAGCTCGAGATTCGAACCGAGAGCCAACTTGCATTGGAAAATTAATTTTTTTCTGATCGACGCCTTAGCCCACTCGACGCGGTTCGGGGGCTCTCTTATTATCACCCAGCTCTAGATTCGAAACCCGATCCGACCCGACCCGACCCGACCCGACTTGAATTCGAAATTTTTTTTTCGATCGACGGCTTTGCCCACTCGACTGTTCGGGGCTCTCTTATTATCACCCAGCTCGAGATTCGAACCGAGAGCCAACTTGCATTGGAAAAATAATTTTTTTTTCTGATCGACGCCTTAGCCCACTCGACGCGGTTCGGGGGCTCTCTTGTTATCAACCAGCTCAAGATTCGAAACCCGACCCGACTTGAATTTGAAATTTTTTTTTTCTATCGACGCCTTAGCCTTCTCGACGCGGTTCGGGGGCTCTCTCTTATTATCACCCAGCTCGAGAATTCGAACCGAGAGCCAACTTGCATTGGAAAATGAATTTTTTTCTGATCGACGCCTTAGCCCACTCGACGCGGTTCGGGGGCTCTCTTATTATCACCAAGCTCGAGATTCGAACCGAGAGCCAAGTTGCATTGGAAAATGAATTTTTATCTGATCGACGCCTTTGCCCACTCGACTGTTCGGGGCTCTCTTATTATCAACCAGCTCGAGATTCGAAACCAGACCCGACCCGACCCGACCCGACCCGACCCGACTTGAATTTGAAAATTTTGTTTTCGATCGACGCCTTTGCCCACTCGACTGTTCGGGGCTCTCTTATTATCAACCAGCTCGAGATTCGAAACCCGACCCGACCCGACTTGAATTTGAAATTTTTTTTTTCGATCGACGCCTTTGCCCACTCGACGCGGTTCAGGGGCTCTCTTATTATCATCCAGCTCGAGATTCGAACCGAGAGCCAACTTGCATTGGAAAATGAATTTTTTTCTGATCGACGCCTTAGCCCACTTTACGTGGTTCGGGGGCTCTCTTATTATCATCCAGCTCGAGATTCGAACCGAGAGTCAACTTGCATTGGAAAAATAATTTTTTTTTCTGATCGACTCCTTAGCCCACTCGACGCGGTTCGGGGGCTCTCTTATTATCACCCAGCTCGAGATTCGAACCAAGAGCCAACATGCATTGGAAAATTAATTTTTTTTTTAATCGACGCCTTAGCCCACTCGACGCGGTTCGGGGGTTCTCTTATTATCAACCAGCTCGAGATTCGAAACCCGACCCGACCCGACCCGACCCAACCCGACCCGACTTGAATTTGAAATTTTTTTTTTTGATCGACGCCTTTGCCCATTCGACTGTTCCGGGATCTCTGTTTATCAACCAGCTCGAGATTCGAAACCCGACCCGACTCGACATGACCCGACTTGAATTTGAAATTTTTTTTTCAATCGACGCCTTTGCCCACTCGACTGTTCGGGGCTCTCTTATTATCACCCAGCTCGAGATTCGAAACCCAATCCGACCCGACCCGTCCCGACCCGACCCGACCCGACCCGACTTGAATTCGAAATTTTTTTTTCGATCGACGCCTTTGCCCACTCGACTGTTCGGGGCTCTCTTATTATCACCCAGCACGAGATTCAAACCAAGAGCCAACTTGCATTGGAAAAATAATTTTTTTTTCTGATCGACGCCTTAGCCCACTCGACGCGGTTCGGGGGCTCTCTTATTATCACCCAGCTCGAGATTCGAACCGTGCATTGGAAAAATAATTTGTTTTTCTGATCGACGCCTTAGCCCACTCGACGCGGTTCGGGGGCTCTGTTATTATCACCCAGCTCGAGATTCGAACCGTGCATTGGAAAAATTATTGGTTTTTCTGATCGACGCCTTAGCCTACTCGACGCGGTTCGGGGGCTCTCTTATTATCACCCAGCTCATCACCCAGCAATTTATAGAGCAAATCATGAACAAAAAGTTTGAGAAAAACGCACATAACAGCACTTGAATTTTTAAAAATTATTCAAGTTATTTGAGTTCTATTGTATGGTAGTGGATTTCTATTGTCAAGCACTTGAGTTCTGCAGAGCAGAGCACGCCAGTGCACGCAAGAGCACGCCAATTCACACCAGAGCACGCCAGTGCACGCCAGTGCACGCCAGTGCACGCAAGAGCACGTCAATGCACGCCAGAGCTTGCCAGTGCACGCCAGAGCACGCCAATTCACACCAGATCACTGAAATGCACGCCAAAGCACGCCAGTGCACGCCAGATTACGCAAGTACACGCCAAAGCACGCCAGAGCAGGCCAGAGCACGCCAATTCACACCAGAGCAAGCCAGTGCACGCCAGAGCACGCCAGTGCACGCCAGAGCACGTCAATGCACGCCAGAGCACGGCATTGCACGCCAGAGCACGCAAGTACACGCCAAAGCACGGCAGTGCACGCCAGAGCACGCAAGTGCACGCCAGTGCACGCCAATTCACACCAGAGCACGCCAGTGCACGCCAGAGCACGCCAGTGCACGCCAGAGCACGCCAGTGCACGACAGAGCAAGCCAGAGCACGCCAGAGCACGCCAGTGCACGCAAGAGCACGCCAGTACACGCCAGAGCACGCCAATTCACACCAGAGCACGCCAGGGCACGCCAGAGCACGCCAATTCACACCAGAGCACGCCAGGGCACGCCAGAGCACGCCAATTCACACCAGAGCACGCCAGTGCACGCCAAAGCACGCCAGAGCACGCCAATTCACACCAAAGCACGCCAGTGCACGCCAGAATACGTCAATTCACACCAGAGCACGCCAGAGCACGCCAATTCACACCAGAGCACGCCAGTGCACGCCAGAGCACGCCAGTGCACGTCAGAGCACGCCAGTGCCCGCCAGAGCAATTCAATGCACGCCAGGGCACGCCAATTCACACCAGAGCACGCCAGTGCATGCCAGTGCACGACAGAGCACGCCACTTCAAACCAGAGCACGCCAGTGCACACAAGAGCACGTCAATGCATTCCAGAGCACGCCAGTGAACGCCAGAGCACGCCAGTGCACGCCAGAGCACGCCAGTGCACGCCAGATTACGCCAGTGCACGCCAGTGCACGCTAATTCACACCAGAGCACGCCAGTGCACGCAAGAGCACGCCAGAGCACGCCAGTGCACTCCAGAGCACGCCAAAGCACGCCAGTGCACGCCAGAGCACGCCAGAGCAAGCCAGAGCACGCCAGAGCACGCCACTGCACGCCAGAGCACGCCAATTCACACAAGAGCATGCCAGTGCAGACCAGAGAACGCCAATTCACACCAGAGCAAGCCAGTGCACGCAAGAGCACGCCAGTGCACGCCTGAGCACGTCAATGCACGCCAGAGCACGCCAGTGCACGCCAGAGCACGCCAGTGCACGCCAGAGCACGCCAGTGCACGCCAGTGCACGCCAGAGCACGCCTGTGCACGCCAGAGCACGCCAGTGCACGCAAGTGCACGACAAAGCATGCCAGTGCACGCCAGTGCTCGCCAATTCACACCAGAGCACGCCAGTGCACGTCAGAGCACACCAGTGCATGCCAGAGCACGCCAGTGCACGCCAGTGCACGCCAATTCACACCAGAGCACGTCAGTGCACGCCAGAGCACGTTAGTGCACGCCAGAGCACGCAAGTGCACGCCAGTGTTCGCCAATTCACACCAGAGCACGATAGTGCACGCCAGAGCACTTCAGTGCACGCCAGAGCACGCCAGTGCACGCCAGAGCAAGCCAGTGCACGCCAGAGCACGCCAGTGCACGCCAGAGATCGCCAGTGCACGCCAGAGCACGCCAGTGCACGCCAGTGCACGCAAGAGCACGCAAGTGCACGCCAAAGCACGCCACTGCACGCCAGAGCACTTCAATGCACGCCAGAGCACGCCAGTGCACGCCAGAGCACGCCAGTGAACGCCAGTGCACGCCAGAGCACGCAAGTGCACGACAAAGCATGCCAGTGCACGCCAGTGCTCGCCAATTCACACCAGAGCACGCCAGTGCAAGCCAGAGCACGCAAGAGCACGCCAGTGCACTACAGAGCATGTCAATGCACGCCAATTCACCCCAGAGCACGCCAGTGCACGCAAGAGCAAGCCAGTGCACGCAAGAGCACGCGAGTGCACGCAAGAGCACGCCAGTGCACGCAAGAGCACGCCAGTGCACGCCAGAGCACGCCAGTGCACGCCTGAGCATGCCAGTGCACGCCAGAGCACCTCAATTCACACCAGAGCACGCCAGTGCAGGCAAGAGCACCTCAATGCACGCCAGTGCACGCCAGAGCACGCCAATTCACACCAGAGCACTCAAGTGCACGCAAAAGCACGCCAGTGCACGCCAGAGCACGCCAGTGCATGCCAGAGCACGCCAATTCACACCAGAGCACGCCAGTGCACGCCAGTGAACGCCAG
Organism: Daphnia pulicaria; assembly: GCF_021234035.1. Lineage (NCBI taxonomy): Eukaryota > Metazoa > Arthropoda > Branchiopoda > Diplostraca > Daphniidae > Daphnia > Daphnia pulicaria. The sequence continues at coordinate 17,361,865 of NC_060916.1, read as the reverse complement.
AGCACGCCAATTCACACCAGAGCACGCCAGAGCATGTCAATGCACGCCAGAGCAAGCCAGAGCACGCCAGAGCACGCCAGAGCACGCCATTGCACGCCAGAGCACGGTAGAACACATTAGAGAACAGCTCAGCACTTGATGTTGCTATAATATTTTTTTGCAATTTTTAAAACCATTTTTTAATTACAGGATGTGTAAATCAATGTCCAGTACACCATTTCAAGTCTATCGAATCAATAAATTTATAGAGCAAATCATGAACAAAAAGTTTGAGAAAAACGCACATAACAGCACTTGAATTTTTAAAAATTATTCAAGTTATTTGAGTTCTATTGTCGGGTAGTGGATTTCTATTGTCAAGCACTTGAGTTCTGCATAGCAGAGCACGCCAGTGCACGCAAGAGCACGCCAATTCACACCAGAGCACGCCAGTGCACGCCAGAGCACGCCAGTGCACGCAAGAGCACGTCAATGCACGCCAGAGCAAGCCAGTGCACGCCAGAGCACGCCAATTCACACCAGATCACTCAAATGCACGCCAAAGCACGCCAGTGCACGCCAGAGCACGCAAGTGCACGCCAAAGCACGCCAGTGCACGCTAGTGCACGCCAGTGCACGCCAGTGCACACCAGTGCATGCCAGTGCACGCCAATTCACACAAGAGCACGCCACATCACGCCAGAGCACTTCAATGCACGCCAGAGCACGCCGGTGCACGCCAGAGCACGCCAGAGCACGCCAGAGCACGCCAGTGCACGCCAGAGCACGCCAGTGAACGCTAGTGCACGCCAGAGCACGCCAATTCACACCAGAGCACGCCAATTCACACCAGAGCACGCCAGTGCACTTAAGAGCACGCAACTGCACGCAAGAGCACGCCAATTCACACCAGAGCACGCTAGAGCATGTCAATGCACGCCAGAGCAAGCCAGAGCACGACAGAGCACGCCAGAGCACGGTAGAACACATTAGAGAACAGCTCAGCACTTGAAGTTGCTATAATATTTTTTTGCAATTTTTAAAACCATTTTTTAATTATAGGATGTGTAAATCAATGTCCAGTACACCATTTCAAGTCTATTGAATCAATAAATTTATAGAGCAAATCATGAACAAAAAGTTTGAGAAAAACGCACATCACAGCACTTGAATTTTTAAAAATTATTCAAGTTATTTGAGTTCTATTGTCGGGTAGTGGATTTCTATTGTCAAGCACTTGAGTTCTGCATAGCAGAGCACGCCAGTGCACGCAAGAGCACGTCAATGCACGCCAGAACACGCCAATGCACGCCAGAGCACGCAAGTGCACGCCAAAGCACGCCAGTGCACGCCAGAGCACGCCAGTGCACGCCAGAGCACGCCAGTGCACGTCAAAGCACGCCAGTGCCCGCCAGAGCACGCCAGTGCACGCCAGAGCAATTCAATGCACGCCAGAGCACGCCAATTCACACCAAAGCACTCCAGTGCACGCCAGAGCACGCCAATTCACACCAGAGCACGCCAATACACGCCAGAGCACGCCAGTGCACGCCAGAGCACGCCAGTGCACGCCAGAGCACGCCAGTACACGCCAGAGCACGCCAGTACACGCCAGAGCACGCCAGTGCACGCCAGTGCACGCCAGAACACGCCAATTCACACCAGAGTACGCCAGTGCACGCTAGTGCACGCCAATTCACCCCAGAGCACGCCAGTGCACGCAAGAGCAAGCCAGTGCACGCAAGAGCACGCCAGTGCACGCAAGAGCACGCCAGTGCACGCAAGAGCACGCCAATTCACACCAGAGCACGCCAATGCACGCCAGAGCACGCCAGTGCACGCCAGAGCACGCCAATTCACACCAGAGAACGCCAGTGCACGCAAGAGCACGTCATTGCACGCCAGAGCACGCCAGTGCACGCCAGAGTACGCCAGTGCACGCCAGAGCACGCCAGTTCAAGCCAGAGCACGCCAGTGCACGCCGGTGCACGCCAATTCACACCAGAACACGCCAGTGCACGCCAGAGCACGCCAGAGCACGCTTGTGCACGCCAGAGCACGTCAATGCACGCCAGAGAACGTCAATGCACGCCAGAGCACGCCAGTGCACGCGAGTGCACGCCAGAGCACGCCAATTCACACCAGAGCACGCCAGTGCACGCTAGAGCACGCCAATTCACACCAGAGCACGCCAGTGCACGCAAGAGCACGCCAGTGCACGCAAGAGCACGCGAGTGCACGCAAGAGCACGCCAGTGCACGCAAGAGCACGCCAGTGCACGCCAGAGCAATCCAGTGCACGCCAGAGCACCTCAATTCACACCAGAGCACGCCAGTGCAGGCAAGAGCACCTCAATGCACGCCAGTACACGCCAGAGCACGCCAATTCACACCAGAGCACTGAAGTGCACGCAAAAGCACGCCAGTGCACGCCAGAGCACGCCAGTGCATGCCAGAGCACGCCAATTCACACCAGAGCACGCCAGTGAACGCCAGAGCACGCCAATTCACACCAGAGCACGCCAGAGCATGTCAATGCATGCCAGAGCAAGCCAGAGCACGCCAGAGCACGCCAGAGCACGCCAGAGCACGCCAGAGCACGCAATTGCACGCCAGAGCACGGTAGAACACATTAGAGAACAGCTCAGCACTTGAAGTTGCTATAATATTTTTTTGCAATTTTTAAAACCATTTTTTAATTATAGGATGTGTAAATCAATGTCCAGTACACCATTTCAAGTCTATTGAATCAATAAATTTATAGAGCAAATCATGAACAAAAAGTTTGAGAAAAACACACATCACAGCACTTGAATTTTTAAAAATTATTCAAGTTATTTGAGTTCTATTGTCGGGTATTGGATTTCTATTGTCAAGCACTTGAGTTCTGCATAGCAGAGCACGCCAGTGCATGCAAGAGCACGTCAATGCACGCCAGAGCACGCCAGTGCACGCCAGAGCACGCAAGTAAACGCCAAAGCACGCCAGTGCACGCCAGAGCACGCCAGTGCACGTCAGAGCACGCCAGTGCCCGCCAGAGCACGCCAGTGCACGCCAGAGCAATTCAATGCACGCCAGAGCACGCCAATTCACACCAAAGCACTCCAGTGCACGCCAGAGCACGCCAATTCACACCAGAGCACGCCAATACACGCCAGAGCACGCCAGTGCACGCCAGAGCACGCCAGTGCACGTCAGAGCACGCCAGTGCCCGCCAGAGCACGCCAGTGCACGCCAGAGCAATTCAATGCACGCCAGAGCACGCCAATTCACACCAAAGCACTCCAGTGCACGCCAGAGCACGCCAGTGAACGCTAGTGCACGCCAGAGCACGCCAATTCACACCAGAGCACGCCAATTCACACCAGAGCACGCCAGTGCACTTAAGAGCACGCAACTGCACTTAAGAGCACGCCAATTCACACCAGAGCACGCCAGAGCATTTTAATGCACGCCAGAGCAAGCCAGAGCACGCCAGAGCACGCCAGAGCACGCCATTGCACGCCAGAGCACGGTAGAACACATTAGAGAACAGCTCAGCACTTGAAGTTGCTATAATATTTTTTTGCAATTTTTAAAACCATTTTGTAATTATAGGATGTGTAAATCAATGTCCAGTACACCATTTCAAGTCTATTGAATCAATAAATTTATAGAGCAAATCATGAACAAAAAGTTTGAGAAAAACGCACATCACAGCACTTGAATTTTTAAAAATTATTCAAGTTATTTGAGTTCTATTGTCGGGTAGTGGATTTCTATTGTCAAGCACTTGAGTTCTGCATAGCAGAGCACGCCAGTGCACGCAAGAGCACGTCAATGCACGCCAGAGCACGCCAGTGCACGCCAGAGCACGCAAGTGCACGCCAGAGCACGCAAGTGCACGCCAAAGCACGCCAGTGCACGCCAGAGCACGCCAGTGCACGCCAGAGCACGCCAGTGAACGCCAGAGCACGCCAGTGCACGTCAGAGCACGCCAGTGCCCGCCAGAGCACGCCAGTGCACGCCAGAGCAATTCAATGCACGCCAGAGCACGCCAATTCACACCAAAGCACTCCAGTGCACGCCAGAGCACGCCAATTCACACCAGAGCACGCCAATACACGCCAGAGCACGCCAGTGCACGCCAGAGCACGCCAGTGCACGCCAGAGCACGCCAGTGCACGCCAGAGCACGCCAGTACACGCCAGAGCATGCCAGTACACGCCAGAGCACGCCAGTACACGCCAGAGCATGCCAGTACACGCCAGAGCACGCCAGTGCACGCCAGTGCACGCCAGAACACGCCAATTCACACCAGAGTACGCCAGTGCACGCTAGTGCACGCCAATTCACCCCAGAGCACGCCAGTGCACGCAAGAGCAAGCCAGTGCACGCAAGAGCACGCCAATTCACACCAGAGCACGCCCATGCACGCCAGAGCACGCCAGTGCACGCCAGAGCACGCCAATTCACACCAGAGAACGCCAGTGCACGCAAGAGCACGTCATTGCACGCCAGAGCACGCCAGTGCACGCCAGAGTACGCCAGTGCACGCCAGAGCACGCCAGTTCAAGCCAGAGCACGCCAGTGCACGCCAGTGCACGCCAATTCACACCAGAACACGCCAGTGCACGCCAGAGCACGCCAGAGCACGCTTGTGCACGCCAGAGCACGTCAATGCACGCAAGAGCACGCCAGTGCACGCGAGTGCACGCCAGAGCACGCCAATTCACACCAGAGCACGCCAGTGCACGCTAGAGCACGCCAATTCACACCAGAGCACGCCAGTGCACGCAAGAGCACGCCAGTGCACGCCAGTGCACGCAAGAGCACGCCAGTGCACGCCTGAGCATGCCAGTGCACGCCAGAGCACCTCAATTCACACCAGAGCACGCCAGTGCAGGCAAGAGCACCTCAATGCACGCCAGTGCACGCCAGAGCACGCCAATTCACACCAGAGCACTCAAGTGCACGCAAAAGCACGCCAGTGCACGCCAGAGCACGCCAGTGCATGCCAGAGCACGCCAATTCACACCAGAGCACGCCAGTGCACGCCAGTGAACGCCAGAGCACGCCAATTCACACCAGAGCACGCTAGAGCATGTCAATGCACGCCAGAGCAAGCCAGAGCACGCCAGAGCACGCCAGAGCACGCCATTGCACGCCAGAGCACGGTAGAACACATTAGAGAACAGCTCAGCACTTGAAGTTGCTATAATATTTTTTTGCAATTTTTAAAACCATTTTTTAATTATAGGATGTGTAAATCAATGTCCAGTACACCATTTCAAGTCTAATGAATCAATAAATTTATAGAGCAAATCATGAACAAAAAGTTTGAGAAAAACGCACATAACAGCACTTGAATTTTTAAAAATTATTCAAGTTATTTGAGTTCTATTGTCGGGTAGTGGATTTCTATTGTCAAGCACTTGAGTTCTGCATAGCAGAGCACGCCAGTGCACGCAAGAGCACGCCAATTCACACCAGAGCACGCCAGTGCACGCCAGAGCACGCCAGTGCACGCAAGAGCACGTCAATGCACGCCAGAGCAAGCCAGTGCACGCCAGAGCACGCCAATTCACACCAGATCACTCAAATGCACGCCAAAGCACGCCAGTGCACGCCAGAGCACGCAAGTGCACGCCAAAGCACGCCAGTGCACGCTAGTGCACGCCAGTGCACGCCAGTGCACACCAGTGCATGCCAGTGCACGCCAATTCACACAAGAGCACGCCACATCACGCCAGAGCACTTCAATGCACGCCAGAGCACGCCGGTGCACGCCAGAGCACGCCAGAGCACGCCAGAGCACGCCAGTGCACGCCAGAGCACGCCAGTGAACGCTAGTGCACGCCAGAGCACGCCAATTCACACCAGAGCACGCCAATTCACACCAGAGCACGCCAGTGCACTTAAGAGCACGCAACTGCACGCAAGAGCACGCCAATTCACACCAGAGCACGCCAGAGCATGTCAATGCACGCCAGAGCAAGCCAGAGCACGACAGAGCACGCCAGAGCACGGTAGAACACATTAGAGAACAGCTCAGCACTTGAAGTTGCTATAATATTTTTTTGCAATTTTTAAAACCATTTTTTAATGATAGGATGTGTAAATCAATGTCCAGTACACCATTTCAAGTCTATTGAATCAATAAATTTATAGAACAAATCATGAACAAAAAGTTTGAGAAAAACGCACATCACAGCACTTGAATTTTTAAAAATTATTCAAGTTATTTGAGTTCTATTGTCGGGTAGTGGATTTCTATTGTCAAGCACTTGAGTTCTGCATAGCAGAGCACGCCAGTGCACGCAAGAGCACGTCAATGCACGCCAGAACACGCCAATGCACGCCAGAGCACGCAAGTGCACGCCAAAGCACGCCAGTGCACGCCAGAGCACGTCAGTGCACGCCAGAGCACGCCAGTGCACGTCAAAGCACGCCAGTGCCCGCCAGAGCACGCCAGTGCACGCCAGAGCAATTCAATGCACGCCAGAGCACGCCAATTCACACCAAAGCACTCCAGTGCACGCCAGAGCACGCCAATTCACACCAGAGCACGCCAATACACGCCAGAGCACGCCAGTGCACGCCAGAGCACGCCAGTGCACGCCAGAGCACGCCAGTACACGCCAGAGCACGCCAGTACACGCCAGAGCACGCCAGTGCACGCCAGTGCACGCCAGAACACGCCAATTCACACCAGAGTACGCCAGTGCACGCTAGTGCACGCCAATTCACCCCAGAGCACGCCAGTGCACGCAAGAGCAAGCCAGTGCACGCAAGAGCACGCCAGTGCACGCAAGAGCACGCCAGTGCACGCAAGAGCACGCCAATTCACACCAGAGCACGCCAATGCACGCCAGAGCACGCCAGTGCACGCCAGAGCACGCCAATTCACACCAGAGAACGCCAGTGCACGCAAGAGCACGTCATTGCACGCCAGAGCACGCCAGTGCACGCCAGAGTACGCCAGTGCACGCCAGAGCACGCCAGTTCAAGCCAGAGCACGCCAGTGCACGCCGGTGCACGCCAATTCACACCAGAACACGCCAGTGCACGCCAGAGCACGCCAGAGCACGCTTGTGCACGCCAGAGCACGTCAATGCACGCCAGAGAACGTCAATGCACGCCAGAGCACGCCAGTGCACGCGAGTGCACGCCAGAGCACGCCAATTCACACCAGAGCACGCCAGTGCACGCTAGAGCACGCCAATTCACACCAGAGCACGCCAGTGCACGCAAGAGCACGCCAGTGCACGCAAGAGCACGCGAGTGCACGCAAGAGCACGCCAGTGCACGCAAGAGCACGCCAGTGCACGCAAGAGCACGCCAGTGCACGCCAGAGCAATCCAGTGCACGCCAGAGCACCTCAATTCACACCAGAGCACGCCAGTGCAGGCAAGAGCACCTCAATGCACGCCAGTGCACGCCAGAGCACGCCAATTCACACCAGAGCACTGAAGTGCACGCAAAAGCACGCCAGTGCACGCCAGAGCACGCCAGTGCATGCCAGAGCACGCCAATTCACACCAGAGCACGCCAGTGAACGCCAGAGCACGCCAATTCACACCAGAGCACGCCAGAGCATGTCAATGCACGCCAGAGCAAGCCAGAGCACGCCAGAGCACGCCAGAGCACGCCAGAGCACGCCAGAGCACGCAATTGCACGCCAGAGCACGGTAGAACACATTAGAGAACAGCTCAGCACTTGAAGTTGCTATAATATTTTTTTGCAATTTTTAAAACCATTTTTTAATTATAGGATGTGTAAATCAATGTCCAGTACACCATTTCAAGTCTATTGAATCAATAAATTTATAGAGCAAATCATGAACAAAAAGTTTGAGAAAAACACACATCACAGCACTTGAATTTTTAAAAATTATTCAAGTTATTTGAGTTCTATTGTCGGGTATTGGATTTCTATTGTCAAGCACTTGAGTTCTGCATAGCAGAGCACGCCAGTGCATGCAAGAGCACGTCAATGCACGCCAGAGCACGCCAGTGCACGCCAGAGCACGCAAGTGCACGCCAAAGCACGCCAGTGCACGCCAGAGCACGCCAGTGCACGTCAGAGCACGCCAGTGCCCGCCAGAGCACGCCAGTGCACGCCAGAGCAATTCAATGCACGCCAGAGCACGCCAATTCACACCAAAGCACTCCAGTGCAAGCCAGAGCACGCCAATTCACACCAGAGCACGCCAATACACGCCAGAGCACGCCAGTGCACGCCAGAGCACGCCAGTGCACGTCAGAGCACGCCAGTGCCCGCCAGAGCACGCCAGTGCACGCCAGAGCAATTCAATGCACGCCAGAGCACGCCAATTCACACCAAAGCACTCCAGTGCACGCCAGAGCACGCCAGTGAACGCTAGTGCACGCCAGAGCACGCCAATTCACACCAGAGCACGCCAATTCACACCAGAGCACGCCAGTGCACTTAAGAGCACGCAACTGCACGCAAGAGCACGCCAATTCACACCAGAGCACGCCAGAGCATTTTAATGCACGCCAGAGCAAGCCAGAGCACGCCAGAGCACGCCAGAGCACGCCAGAGCACGCCATTGCACGCCAGAGCACGGTAGAACACATTAGAGAACAGCTCAGCACTTGAAGTTGCTATAATATTTTTTTGCAATTTTTAAAACCATTTTGTAATTATAGGATGTGTAAATCAATGTCCAGTACACCATTTCAAGTCTATTGAATCAATAAATTTATAGAGCAAATCATGAACAAAAAGTTTGAGAAAAACGCACATCACAGCACTTGAATTTTTAAAAATTATTCAAGTTATTTGAGTTCTATTGTCGGGTAGTGGATTTCTATTGTCAAGCACTTGAGTTCTGCATAGCAGAGCACGCCAGTGCACGCAAGAGCACGTCAATGCACGCCAGAGCACGCCAGTGCACGCCAGAGCACGCAAGTGCACGCCAAAGCACGCCAGTGCACGCCAGAGCACGCCAGTGCACGCCAGAGCACGCCAGTGAACGCCAGAGCACGCCAGTGCACGTCAGAGCACGCCAGTGCCCGCCAGAGCACGCCAGTGCACGCCAGAGCAATTCAATGCACGCCAGAGCACGCCAATTCACACCAAAGCACTCCAGTGCACGCCAGAGCACGCCAATTCACACCAGAGCACGCCAATACACGCCAGAGCACGCCAGTGCACGCCAGAGCACGCCAGTGCACGCCAGAGCACGCCAGTGCACGCCAGAGCACGCCAGTGCACGCCAGAGCACGCCAGTACACGCCAGAGCATGCCAGTACACGCCAGAGCACGCCAGTACACGCCAGAGCATGCCAGTACACGCCAGAGCACGCCAGTGCACGCCAGTGCACGCCAGAACACGCCAATTCACACCAGAGTACGCCAGTGCACGCTAGTGCACGCCAATTCACCCCAGAGCACGCCAGTGCACGCAAGAGCAAGCCAGTGCACGCAAGAGCACGCCAATTCACACCAGAGCACGCCCATGCACGCCAGAGCACGCCAGTGCACGCCAGAGCACGCCAATTCACACCAGAGAACGCCAGTGCACGCAAGAGCACGTCATTGCACGCCAGAGCACGCCAGTGCACGCAAGAGTACGCCAGTGCACGCCAGAGCACGCCAGTTCAAGCCAGAGCACGCCAGTGCACGCCAGTGCACGCCAATTCACACCAGAACACGCCAGTGCACGCCAGAGCACGCCAGAGCACGCTTGTGCACGCCAGAGCACGTCAATGCACGCAAGAGCACGCCAGTGCACGCGAGTGCACGCCAGAGCACGCCAATTCACACCAGAGCACGCCAGTGCACGCTAGAGCACGCCAATTCACACCAGAGCACGCCAGTGCACGCAAGAGCACGCCAGTGCACGCAAGAGCACGCCAGTGCACGCAAGAGCACGCCAGTGCACGCCAGTGCACGCAAGAGCACGCCAGTGCACGCCTGAGCATGCCAGTGCACGCCAGAGCACCTCAATTCACACCAGAGCACGCCAGTGCAGGCAAGAGCACCTCAATGCACGCCAGTGCACGCCAGAGCACGCCAATTCACACCAGAGCACTCAAGTGCACGCAAAAGCACGCCAGTGCACGCCAGAGCACGCCAGTGCATGCCAGAGCACGCCAATTCACACCAGAGCACGCCAGTGCACGCCAGTGAACGCCAGAGCACGCCAATTCACACCAGAGCACGCTAGAGCATGTCAATGCACGCCAGAGCAAGCCAGAGCACGCCAGAGCACGCCAGAGCACGCCATTGCACGCCAGAGCACGGTAGAACACATAAGAGAACAGCTCAGCACTTGAAGTTGCTATAATATTTTTTTGCAATTTTTAAAACCATTTTTTAATTATAGGATGTGTAAATCAATGTCCAGTACACCATTTCAATTCTAATGAATCAATAAATTTATAGAGCAAATCATGAACAAAAAGTTTGAGAAAAACGCACATCACAGCACTTGAATTTTTAAAAATTATTCAAGTTATTTGAGTTCTATTGTCGGGTAGTGGATTTCTATTGTCAAGCACTTGAGTTCTGCATAGCAGAGCACGCCAGTGCACGCAAGAGCACGTCAATGCACGCCAGAGCACGCCAGTGCACGCCAGAGCACGCAAGTGCACGCCAAAGCACGCCAGTGCACGCCAGTGCACGCCAGAGCACGCCAGTGCCCGCCAGAGCACGCCAGTGCACGCCAGAGCAATTCAATGCACGCCAGAGCACGCCAATTCACACCAAAGCACTCCAGTGCACGCCAGAGCACGCCAATTCACACAAGAGCACGCCAATACACGCCAGAGCACGCCAGTGCACGCCAGAGCACGCCAGTGCACGCCAGAGCACGCCAGTGCACGCCAGAGCACGCCAGTGCACGCCAGAGCACGCCAGTGCACGCCAGAGCACGCCAGTGCGCGCCAGAGCACGCCAGTACACGCCAGAGCACGCCAGTACACGCCAGAGCAAGCCAGTGCACGACAGTGCACGCCAGAACACGCCAATTCACACCAGAGTACGCCAGTGCACGCTAGTGCACGCCAATTCACACCAGAGCACGCCAGTGCACGCAAGAGCAAGCCAGTGCACGCAAACGCACGCCAGTGCACGCAAGAGCACGCCAGTGCACGCAAGAGCACGCCAATTCACACCAGAGCACGCCAATGCACGCCAGAGCACGCCAGTGCACGCCAGAGCACGCCAGTGCACGCCAGAGCACGCCAATTCACACCAGAGAACGCCAGTGCACGCCAGAGTACGCCAGTGCACGCCAGAGCACGCCAGTTCAAGCCAGAGCACGCCAGTGCACGCCAGTGCACGCCAATTCACACCAGAATACGCCAGTGCACGCCAGAGCACGCCAGAGCACGTTTGTGCACGCCAGAGCACGCCAATTCACACCAGAGCACGCCAGTGCACGCTAGAGCACGCCAATTCACACCAGAGCACGCCAGTGCACGCAAGAGCACGCCAGTGCACGCCAGTGCACGCCAGGGCACGCAAGAGCACGCCAGTGCACGCAAGAGCACGCCAATTCACACCAGAGCACTTCAGTGCACGCCTGAGCATGCCAGTGCACGCCAGAGCACCTCAATTCACACCAGAGCACGCCAGTGCAGGCAAGAGCACCTCAATGCACGCCAGTGCACGCCAGAGCACGCCAATTCACACCAGAGCACGCCAGAGCATGTCAATGCACGCCAGAGCAAGCCAGAGCACGCCAGAGCACGCCAGAGCACGCCATTGCACGCCAGAGCACGGTAGAACACATTAGAGAACAGCTCAGCTCTTGAAGTTGCTATAATATTTTTTTTACCTTTTAAAACCATTTTTTAATTACAGGATGTGTAAATCAATGTCCAGTACACCATTTCAAGTCTATTGAATCAATAAATTTATAGAGAAAATCATGAACAAAAAGTTTGAGAAAAACGCACATCACAGCACTTGAATTTTTAAAAATTATTCAAGTTATTTGAGTTCTATTGTCGGGTAGTGGATTTCTATTGTCAAGCACTTGAGTTCTGCATAGCAGAGCACGCCAGTGCACGCAAGAGCACGCCACAGCACGCCAGTGCACGCCAGTGCACGCCACTGCACGCCAGTGCACGCCAGTGCACGCCAGTGCACGCCAGTGCACGACAAAGCATGCCAGTGCACGCCAGTGCTCGCCAATTCACACCATAGCACGCCAGTGCAAGCCAGAGCACGCCAGAGCACGCCAGTGCACGCCAGAGCATGTCAATGCACGCCAGAGCAAGCCAGAGCACGCCAGAGCACGCCATTGCACGCCAGAGCACGGTAGAACACATTAGAGAACAGCTCAGCACTTGAAGTTGCTATAATATTTTTTTTACTTTTTAAAACCATTTTTTAATTACAGGATGTGTAAATCAATGTCCAGTACACCATTTCAAGTCTATTGAATCAATAAATTTATAGAGCAAATCATGAACAAAAAGTTTTAGAAAAACGCACATCACAGCACTTGAATTTTTAAAAATTATTCAAGTTATTTGAGTTCTATTGTCGGGTAGTGGATTTCTATTGTTAAGCACTTGAGTTCTGCATAGCAGAGCACGCAAGTGCACGCAAGAGCACGCCAATTCACACCAGAGCACGCCAATTCATACCAGAGCACGCCAGTGCAAGGAAGAGCATGCCAATTCACAACAGAGCACGCCAGTGCAAGAAAGAGCATGCCAATTCACAACAGAGCACGCCAGTGAACGCAAGAGCACGCCAGTGCACGCAAGAGCACGTCAATGCGTGCCAGAGCACGCCAGTGCACGCCAGAGCACGCAAGTGCACGCCAAAGCACGCCAGTGCACGCCAGAGCACGCCAGTGCACGCCAATTCACACCAGAGCACGCCAGTGCACGCCAGAGCACGCCAGTGCACGCCAGTGCACGCTAGAGTACTTCAATGCACGCCAGAGCACGCCAGTGCACGCCAGAGCACGCCAGAGCACGCCAGAGCACGCCAGTGCACGCCAGAGCACGCCAGTGCACGCCAGAGCACGCCAGTGCACGTCAATGCACGCCAGAGCACGCCAGTGCACGCCAGAGAACGCCAATTCACACCACAGCACGCCAGTGCACGCTAGTGCACGCAAGAGCACGTCAATGCACGCCAGAGCACGCCAGTGCACGCAAGATCACGCAAATTCACGCCAGTGCACGCCAGAGCACGTCAATGCACGCCAGTGCACGCAAGAGCACGTCAATGCACGCCAGAGCACGCCAGTGCACGCAAGAGCACGCCAAAGCACGCCAGTGCACGCTAAAGCACGCCAGTGTACGCCAGAGCACGCCAATTCACACCAGAGCACGCCAGTGCACGCCAGAGCACGTCAATGCACGCCAGAGCACGCCAGTGCAAGAAAGAGCTCGCCAGTGCACGCCAGAGCACGCCAATTCACACCAGAGGACAACAGTGCATACCAGTGCACGCCAGAGCACGCCAGTGCACGTCAATGCACGCCTTAGCAAGCCAGAGCACGACAGAGCACGCCAGTGCAAGAAAGAGCATGCCAATTCACAACAGAGCACGCCAGTGAACGCAAGAGCACGCCAGTGCACGCAAGAGCACGTCAATGCGTGCCAGAGCACGCCAGTGCACGCCAGAGCACGCAAGTGCACGCCAAAGCACGCCAGTGCACGCCAGAGCACGCCAGTGCACGCCAATTCACACCAGAGCACGCCAGTGCACGCCAGAGCACGCCAGTGCACGCCAGTGCACGCTAGAGTACTTCAATGCACGCCAGAGCACGCCAGTGCACGCCAGAGCACGCCAGAGCACGCCAGAGCACGCCAGTGCACGCCAGAGCACGCCAGTGCACGCCAGAGCACGCCAGTGCACGTCAATGCACGCCAGAGCACGCCAGTGCACGCCAGAGAACGCCAATTCACACCACAGCACGCCAGTGCACGCTAGTGCACGCAAGAGCACGTCAATGCACGCCAGAGCACGCCAGTGCACGCAAGATCACGCAAATTCACGCCAGTGCACGCCAGAGCACGTCAATGCACGCCAGTGCACGCAAGAGCACGTCAATGCACGCCAGAGCACGCCAGTGCACGCAAGAGCACGCCAAAGCACGCCAGTGCACGCTAAAGCACGCCAGTGTACGCCAGAGCACGCCAATTCACACCAGAGCACGCCAGTGCACGCCAGAGCACGTCAATGCACGCCAGAGCACGCCAGTGCAAGAAAGAGCTCGCCAGTGCACGCCAGAGCACGCCAATTCACACCAGAGGACAACAGTGCATACCAGTGCACGCCAGAGCACGCCAGTGCACGTCAATGCACGCCTTAGCAAGCCAGAGCACGACAGAGCACGCCAGTGCAAGAAAGAGCATGCCAATTCACAACAGAGCACGCCAGTGCAATAAAGAGCATGCCAATTCACAACAGAGCACGCCAGTGCACGCAAGAGCACGTCAATGCACGCCAGAGCACGCCAGTGCACGCCAGAGCACGCAAGTGCACGCCAAAGCACGCCAGAGCACACCAGTGCACGCCAGTGCACGCCAATTTACACCAGAGCACGCCAGTGCACGCCACAGCACGCCACAACACGCCAGTGCACGCCAGAGCACGTCAATGCACGCCACAGCACGCCAGTGCACGCCAGAGCACGCCAGTGCACGCCAGTGCAGGCCAGTGCACGCTAGAGTACTTCAATGCACGCCAGAGCACGTCAGTGCACGCCAGAGCACGCCAGTGCACGCCAGAGCACGCCAGTGCACGCCAGAGCACGCCAGTGCACGCCAGAGCACGCCAGTGCACGCCAGAGCACGCCAGTGCACGCCAGAGCACGCCAGTGCACGCCAGAGCACGCCAGTGCACGCCAGAGCACGCCAGTGCACGTCAATGCACGCCAAAGCACGCCAGTGCACGCCAGAGCACGCCAGTGCACGCCAGTGCACGCAAGAGCACGCCAATTCACACCACAGCACGCCAGTGCACGCTAGTGCACGCAAGAGCACGTCAATGCACGCCAGAGCACGCCAGTGCACGCAAGATCACGCCAATTCACGCCAGTGCAAGCCAGAGCACGCCAGTGCACGCCAGAGCACGTCAATGCACGCCAGTGCACGCCAGAGCACGTCAATGCACGCCAGTGCACGCAAGAGCACGTCAATGCCCGCCAGAGCACGCCAGTGCACGCAAGAGCACGCCAAAGCACGCCAGTGCACGCCTAAGCATTCCAGTGTACAACAGAGCACGCCAATTCACACCAGAGCACGCCAGTGCACGCCAGAGCACGTCAATGCACGCCAGAGCCCGCCAGTGCAAGACAGAGCTCGCCAGTGCACGCCAGAGCACGCCAATTCACACCAGAGCACAACAGTGCATGCCAGTGCACGCCAGAGCACGCCAGTGAACATCAATGCACGCCAGAGCAAGCCAGAGCACGCCAGAGCACGCCAGTGCACGCAAGAGAAAGCCAGTGCACGCCAGAGCACGCCAATTCACACCAGTGCACGCCAGTGCACGCCAGAGCACGGCAGTGCACGCTAGAGCATGCCAGTGCACGCCAGAGCACGCAAGTGCACGCCAGTGCACGCCAGAGCACTTCAATGCACGCCAGAGCACGCCAGTGCACGCCAGAGCACGCCAGTGCACGCCAGAGCACGTCAGTGCACGCCAGAGCACAGTAGAGCACAGCAGAGAACAGCTCATTACTTGAAGTTGCTATTATATTTTTTTCACTTGTTAAAACCATTTTTTAATTACAGGATGTGTAAATCAATGTCCAATACACCATTTCAAGTCTATTGAATCAATAAATTTATAGAGCAAATCATGAACAAAAAGTTTTAGAAAAACGCACATGAAAGCACTTGAATTTTTAAAAATTATTCAAGTTATTTGAGTTCTATTGTCGGGTAGTGGATTTCTATTGTCAAGCACTTGAATTCTGCATAGCAGAGAACGCCAGAGCACGACAGAGCACGCCAGAGCTCACCAGTGCACGCCAGAGCACGCCAGTGCACGCCACAGAACTTGAATTTTTAAAAATTATTCAAGTTATTTGAGTTCTATTGTCGGGTAGTGGATTTCTATTGTCAAGCACTTGAGATCTGCATAGCAGAGCATGCCAGAGCTCGACAGAGCACGCCAGAGCACGCCAGTACACGCCAGAGCACGCCAATTCACACCAGAGCACGCCAGTGCACGCCAGAGCACGTCAATGCACGCCAGAGCACGCCAGTGCACGCCAGTGCACACCAATTGACACCAAAGCACGCCAGAGCACGCCAGAGCACGCCAGTGCACGCCAGTGCACGACAGAGCACGACAGAGCACGCCAGAGCACGACAGAGCACGCCAGAGAACGCCAGTGCACGCCAGTGCAAGCCAGTTCACGCCAGAGCACGCCAGTGCACGCCAATTCACACCAGAGCACGCCAGTGCACGCCAGTGCACGCCAGAGCACGCCAGTGCACGCCAGTGCACGCCAGTGCACGCCAGTGCACGACATAGAACGACAGAGCACGCCAGAGCACGCCAGTGCACGCCAGAGCACGCCAGAGCACGCCAGAGCACGCCAGAGCACGCCAGTGCACGCCAGTGCACGCTAAAGCACGCCAATTCACACCAAAGCACGCCAGTGCACGCAAGAGCACGCCAGTGCACGCAAGAGCATGCCAGTGCACGCAAGAGCACGCCAATTCACACCAGAGCACGCCAGTGCACGCCAGAGCACGCAAGAGCACGCCAATTCACACCAGAGCACGCCAGTGCACGCCAGAGCACGTCATTGGACGCCAGAGAACGCCAGTGCACGCCAAAGCACGCCAGTGCACGCCAGAGCACGCCAGTGCACGTCAGAGCACGCCAGTGCACGCCAGAGCACGCCAGTGCACGTCAGAGCACGCCAGTGCCCGCCAGAGCACGCCAGTGCACGCAAGAGCAAGTTAATGCACGCAAGAGCACGCCAGTGCACGCCAGAGCACGCCAGTGCACGCCAAAGCACGCCAGTGCACGCCAGAGCACGCCAGTGCACGCCAATTCACACCAGAGCACGCCAGTGCAAGAAAGAGCATGCCAATTCACAACAGAGCACGCCAGTGCAAGAAAGAGCATGCCAATTCACAACAGAGCACGCCAGTGCACGCAAGAGCACGCCAGTGCACGCAAGAGCACGTCAATGCGTGCCAGAGCACGCCAGTGCACGCCAGAGCACGCAAGTGCACGCAAAAGCACGCCAGTGCACGCAAAAGCAAGCCAGTGCACGCCAATTCACACCAGAGCACGGCAGTGCACGCCAGTGCACGCCAATTCACACCAGAGCACGCCAGTGCACGCCAGAGCACGCCAGAGCACGCCAGTGCACGCCAGAGCAAGTCAATGCACGCCACAGCACGCCAGAGCACGCCAGTGCACGCCAGAGCACGCCAGTGCACGTCAGAGCACGCCAGTGCCCGCCAGAGCACGCCAGTGCACGCCAGAGCACGCCAGTGCACGCCAGAGCACGCCAGTGCAAGAAAGAGCATGCCAATTCACAACAGAGCACGCCAGTGCACGCCAGAGCACGCCAGTGCACGCCAGAGCATGCCAGTGCACGCCAGAGCACGCCAGTGCACTTCAATGCACGCCAGAGCACGCCAGTGCACGCCAGAGCACGCCAATTCACACCACAGCACGCCAGTGCACGCTAGTGCACGCAAGAGCACGTCAATGCACGCCAGAGCACGCCAGTGCACGCAAGATCACGCCAATTCACGCCAGTGCACGCCAGAGCACGTCAATGCACGCCAGTGCACGCAAGAGCACGCCAATTCACACCAGAGCACGCCAGTGCACGCCAGAGCACGTCAATGCACGCCAGAGCACGCCAGTGCAAGAAAGAGCTCGCCAGTGAACGCCAGAGCACGCCAATTCACACCAGAGCACAACAGTGCATGCCAGTGCACGCCAGAGCACGCCAGTGCACGTCAATGCACGGCAGAGCAAGCCAGAGCACGCCAGAGCACGCCACTGCACGTCAGAGCACGCCAGTGCCCGCCAGAGCACGCCAGTGCACGACAGAGCACGCCAATTCACACCAGAGCACGCCAGTGCACGCCAGAGCACGTCAATGCACGCCAGAGCACGCCAGTGCACGCCAGAGCACGAAACTGCACGCCACAGCGCGCCAGAGCACGCCACTGCACGCCAGAGCACGCCAATTCACACCAGAGCACGCCAGTGCAGGCCAGAGCACGCCAATTCACACCAGAGCAAGCCAGTGCACGCCAGAGCACGCCAGTGCACGCCAGAGCACGTCAATGCACGCCAGAGCACGCCACTGCACGCCAGAGCACGCCAGTGCACGCCAGAGAACGCAAGAGCACGCCAGTGCACAGAAGTGCACGCCAGTGCACGACAAAGCATGCCAGTGCACGCCAGTGCTCGCCAATTCACACCATAGCACGCCAGTGCAAGCCAGAGCACGCCAGAGCACGCCAGTGCACGCCAGAGCATGTCAATGCACGCCAGAGCAAGCCAGAGCACGCCAGAGCACGCCATTGCACGCCAGAGCACGGTAGAACACATTAGAGAACAGCTCAGCACTTAAAGTTGCTATAATATTTTTTTTACTTTTTAAAACCATCTTTTAATTACAGCATGTGTAAATCAATGTCCAGTACACCATTTCAAGTCTATTGAATCAATAAATTTATAGAGCAATTCATGAACAATAAGTTTTAGAAAAACGCACATCACAGCACTCGAATTTTTTAAAATTTTTCAAGTTATTTGAGTTCTATTGTCGGGTAGTGGATTTCTATTGTCAAGCACTTGAATTCTGCATAGCAGAGCACGCCAGAGCACGACAGAGCACGCCAGAGCTCACCAGTGCACGCCAGAGCACGCCAGTGCACGCAAGAGCACGCCAATTCACACCAGAGCACGCCAGTGCACGCCAGAGCACGCCAGTGCACGCAAGAGCACGTCAATGCACGCCAGAGCACGCCAGTGCACCCCAGAGCACGCCAGTGCACGCCAGAGCACGCCAGTGCACGCCAGAGCACGCCAGTGCACGTCAATGCACGCCAAAGCACGCCAGTGCACGCCAGTGCACGCAAGAGCACGCCAATTCACACCACAGCACGCCAGTGCACGCTAGTGCACGCAAGAGCACGTCAATGCACGCCAGAGCACGCCAGTGCACGCAAGATCACGCCAATTCACGCCAGTGCAAGCCAGAGCACGCCAGTGCACGCCAGAGCACGTCAATGCACGCCAGTGCACGCAAGAGCACGTCAATGCACGCCAGAGCATGCCAGTGCACGCAAGAGCACGCCAAAGCACGCCAGTGCACGCCTAAGCATTCCAGTGTACGCCAGAGCACGCCAATTCACACCAGAGCACGCCAGTGCACGCCAGAGCACGTCAATGCACGCCAGAGCACGCCAGTGCAAGACAGAGCTCGCCAGTGCACGCCAGAGCACGCCAATTCACACCAGAGCACAACAGTGCATGCCAGTGCACGCCAGAGCACGCCAGTGCACATCAATGCACGCCAGAGCAAGCCAGAGCACGCCAGAGCACGCCAGTGCACGCAAGAGAAAGCCAGTGCACGCCAGAGCACGCCAATTCACACCAGTGCACGGCAGTGCACGCTAGAGCATGCCAGTGCACGCCAGAGCACGCAAGTGCACGCCAGTGCACGCCAGAGCACTTCAATGCACGCCAGAGCACGCCAGTGCACGCCAGAGCACGTCAGTGCACGCCAGAGCACAGTAGAGCACAGCAGAGAACAGCTCAGCACTTGAAGTTGCTATTATATTTTTTTCACTTGTTAAAACCATTTTTTAATTACAGGATGTGTAAATCAATGTCCAATACACCATTTCAAGTCTATTGAATCAATAAATTTATAGAGCAAATCATGAACAAAAAGTTTTAGAAAAACGCACATGAAAGCACTTGAATTTTTAAAAATTATTCAAGTTATTTGAGTTCTATTGTCGGGTAGTGGATTTCTATTGTCAAGCACTTGAATTCTGCATAGCAGAGAACGCCAGAGCACGACAGAGCACACCAGAGCTCACCAGTGCACGCCAGAGCACGCCAGTGCACGCCACAGAACTTGAATTTTTAAAAATTATTCAAGTTATTTGAGTTCTATTGTCGGGTAGTGGATTTCTATTGTCAAGCACTTGAGATCTGCATAGCAGAGCATGCCAGAGCTCGACAGAGCACGCCAGAGCACGCCAGTACACGCCAGAGCACGCCAATTCACACCAGAGCACGCCAGTGCACGCCAGAGCACGTCAATGCACGCCAGAGCACGCCAGTGCACGCCAGTGCACACCAATTGACACCAAAGCACGCCAGAGCACGCCAGAGCACGCCAGTGCACGCCAGTGCACGACAGAGCACGACAGAGCACGCCAGAGCACGACAGAGCACGCCAGAGAACGCCAGTGCACGCCAGTGCAAGCCAGTTCACGCCAGAGCACGCCAGTGCACGCCAATTCACACCAGAGCACGCCAGTGCACGCCAGAGCACGCCAGAGCACGCCAGTGCACGCCAGTGCACGACATAGAACGACAGAGCACGCCAGAGCACGCCAGTGCACGCCAGAGCACGCCAGAGCACGCCAGAGCACGCCAGAGCACGCCAGTGCACGCCAGTGCACGCTAAAGCACGCCAATTCACACCAAAGCACGCCAGTGCACGCAAGAGCACGCCAGTGCACGCAAGAGCATGCCAGTGCACGCAAGAGCACGCCAATTCACACCAGAGCACGCCAGTGCACGCCAGAGCACGCAAGAGCACGCCAATTCACACCAGAGCACGCCAGTGCACGCCAGAGCACGTCATTGGACGCCAGAGAACGCCAGTGCACGCCAAAGCACGCCAGTGCACGCCAGAGCACGCCAGTGCACGTCAGAGCACGCCAGTGCACGCCAGAGCACGCCAGTGCACGTCAGAGCACGCCAGTGCCCGCCAGAGCACGCCAGTGCACGCAAGAGCAAGTCAATGCACGCAAGAGCACGCCAGTGCACGCCAGAGCACGCCAGTGCACGCCAAAGCACGCCAGTGCACGCCAGAGCACGCCAGTGCACGCCAATTCACACCAGAGCACGCCAGTGCAAGAAAGAGCATGCCAATTCACAACAGAGCACGCCAGTGCAAGAAAGAGCATGCCAATTCACAACAGAGCACGCCAGTGCACGCAAGAGCACGCCAGTGCACGCAAGAGCACGTCAATGCGTGCCAGAGCACGCCAGTGCACGCCAGAGCACGCAAGTGCACGCAAAAGCACGCCAGTGCACGCAAAAGCAAGCCAGTGCACGCCAATTCACACCAGAGCACGGCAGTGCACGCCAGTGCACGCCAATTCACACCAGAGCACGCCAGTGCACGCCAGAGCACGCCAGAGCACGCCAGTGCACGCCAGAGCAAGTCAATGCACGCCACAGCACGCCAGAGCACGCCAGTGCACGCCAGAGCACGCCAGTGCACGTCAGAGCACGCCAGTGCCCGCCAGAGCACGCCAGTGCACGCCAGAGCACGCCAGTGCACGCCAGAGCACGCCAGTGCAAGAAAGAGCATGCCAATTCACAACAGAGCACGCCAGTGCACGCCAGAGCACGCCAGTGCACGCCAGAGCATGCCAGTGCACGCCAGAGCACGCCAGTGCACTTCAATGCACGCCAGAGCACGCCAGTGCACGCCAGAGCACGCCAATTCACACCACAGCACGCCAGTGCACGCTAGTGCACGCAAGAGCACGTCAATGCACGCCAGAGCACGCCAGTGCACGCAAGATCACGCCAATTCACGCCAGAGCACGTCAATGCACGCCAGTGCACGCAAGAGCACGTCAATGCACGCCAGAGCACGCCAGTGCACGCAAGAGCACGCCAAAGCACGCCAGTGCACGCCAAAGCACGCCAGTGTACGCCAGAGCACGCCAATTCACACCAGAGCACG
The DNA here is from genome assembly GCF_021234035.1 of Daphnia pulicaria. Lineage (NCBI taxonomy): Eukaryota > Metazoa > Arthropoda > Branchiopoda > Diplostraca > Daphniidae > Daphnia > Daphnia pulicaria. The sequence goes on along the minus strand of NC_060916.1, from coordinate 17,339,970 downwards.
CCAGTGCACGCCAGAGCACGTCAATGCACGCCAGAGCACGCCAGTGCAAGAAAGAGCTCGCCAGTGCACGCCAGAGCACGCCAATTCACACCAGAGCACAACAGTGCATGCCAGTGTACGCCAGAGCACGCCAGTGCACGTCAATGCACGGCAGAGCAAGCCAGAGCACGCCAGAGCACGCCAGTGCACGCCAGAGCACGCCACTGCACGTCAGAGCACGCCAGTGCCCGCCAGAGCACGCCAGTGCACGACAGAGCACGCCAATTCACACCAGAGCACGCCAGTGCACGCCAGAGCACGCCAATGCACGCCAGAGCACGCCAGTGCACGCCAGAGCACGCAACTGCACGCCACAGCGCGCCAGAGCACGCCACTGCACGCCAGAGCACTCCAATTCACACCAGAGCACGCCAGTGCAGGCCAGAGCACGCCAATTCACACCAGAGCAAGCCAGTGCACGCCAGAGCACGCCAGTGCACGCCAGAGCACGTCAATGCACGCCAGAGCACGCCACTGCACGCCAGAGCACGCCAGTGCACGCCAGAGAACGCAAGAGCACGCCAGTGCACACCAGTGCACGCCAGTGCACGACAAAGCATGCCAGTGCACGCCAGTGCTCGCCAATTCACACCATAGCACGCCAGTGCAAGCCAGAGCACGCCAGAGCACGCCAGTGCACGCCAGAGCATGTCAATGCACGCCAGAGCAAGCCAGAGCACGCCAGAGCACGCCATTGCACGCCAGAGCACGGTAGAACACATTAGAGAACAGCTCAGCACTTAAAGTTGCTATAATATTTTTTTTACTTTTTAAAACCATCTTTTAATTACAGCATGTGTAAATCAATGTCCAGTACACCATTTCAAGTCTATTGAATCAATAAATTTATAGAGCAATTCATGAACAATAAGTTTTAGAAAAACGCACATCACAGCACTCGAATTTTTTAAAATTTTTCAAGTTATTTGAGTTCTATTGTCGGGTAGTGGATTTCTATTGTCAAGCACTTGAATTCTGCATAGCAGAGCACGCCAGAGCACGACAGAGCACGCCAGAGCTCACCAGTGCACGCCAGAGCACGCCAGTGCACGCAAGAGCACGCCAATTCACACCAGAGCACGCCAGTGCACGCCAGAGCACGCCAGAGCACGCCAGAGCACGCCAGAGCACGCCAGTGCACGCCAGTGCACGCTAAAGCACGCCAATTCACACCAAAGCACGCCAGTGCACGCAAGAGCACGCCAGTGCACGCAAGAGCATGCCAGTGCACGCAAGAGCACGCCAATTCACACCAGAGCACGCCAGTGCACGCCAGAGCACGCAAGAGCACGCCAATTCACACCAGAGCACGCCAGTGCACGCCAGAGCACGTCATTGGACGCCAGAGAACGCCAGTGCACGCCAAAGCACGCCAGTGCACGCCAGAGCACGCCAGTGCACGTCAGAGCACGCCAGTGCACGCCAGAGCACGCCAGTGCACGTCAGAGCACGCCAGTGCCCGCCAGAGCACGCCAGTGCACGCAAGAGCAAGTCAATGCACGCAAGAGCACGCCAGTGCACGCCAGAGCACGCCAGTGCACGCCAAAGCACGCCAGTGCACGCCAGAGCACGCCAGTGCACGCCAATTCACACCAGAGCACGCCAGTGCAAGAAAGAGCATGCCAATTCACAACAGAGCACGCCAGTGCAAGAAAGAGCATGCCAATTCACAACAGAGCACGCCAGTGCACGCAAGAGCACGCCAGTGCACGCAAGAGCACGCCAGTGCACGCAAGAGCACGCCAGTGCACGCAAGAGCACGTCAATGCGTGCCAGAGCACGCCAGTGCACGCCAGAGCACGCAAGTGCACGCAAAAGCACGCCAGTGCACGCAAAAGCAAGCCAGTGCACGCCAATTCACACCAGAGCACGGCAGTGCACGCCAGTGCACGCCAATTCACACCAGAGCACGCCAGTGCACGCCAGAGCACGCCAGAGCACGCCAGTGCACGCCAGAGCAAGTCAATGCACGCCACAGCACGCCAGAGCACGCCAGTGCACGCCAGAGCACGCCAGTGCACGTCAGAGCACGCCAGTGCCCGCCAGAGCACGCCAGTGCACGCCAGAGCACGCCAGTGCACGCCAGAGCACGCCAGTGCAAGAAAGAGCATGCCAATTCACAACAGAGCACGCCAGTGCACGCCAGAGCACGCCAGTGCACGCCAGAGCATGCCAGTGCACGCCAGAGCACGCCAGTGCACTTCAATGCACGCCAGAGCACGCCAGTGCACGCCAGAGCACGCCAATTCACACCACAGCACGCCAGTGCACGCTAGTGCACGCAAGAGCACGTCAATGCACGCCAGAGCACGCCAGTGCACGCAAGATCACGCCAATTCACGCCAGTGCACGCCAGAGCACGTCAATGCACGCCAGTGCACGCAAGAGCACGTCAATGCACGCCAGAGCACGCCAGTGCACGCAAGAGCACGCCAAAGCACGCCAGTGCACGCCAAAGCACGCCAGTGTACGCCAGAGCACGCCAATTCACACCAGAGCACGCCAGTGCACGCCAGAGCACGTCAATGCACGCCAGAGCACGCCAGTGCAAGAAAGAGCTCGCCAGTGCACGCCAGAGCACGCCAATTCACACCAGAGCACTACAGTGCATGCCAGTGCACGCCAGAGCACGCCAGTGCACGTCAATGCACGGCAGAGCAAGCCAGAGCACGCCAGAGCACGCCAGTGCACGCCAGAGCACGCCACTGCACGTCAGAGCACGCCAGTGCCCGCCAGAGCACGCCAGTGCACGACAGAGCACGCCAATTCACACCAGAGCACGCCAGTGCACGCCAGAGCACGTCAATGCACGCCAGAGCACGCCAGTGCACGCCAGAGCACGCAACTGCACGCCACAGCGCGCCAGAGCACGCCACTGCACGCCAGAGCACTCCAATTCACACCAGAGCACGCCAGTGCAGGCCAGAGCACGCCAATTCACACCAGAGCAAGCCAGTGCACGCCAGAGCACGCCAGTGCACGCCAGAGCACGTCAATGCACGCCAGAGCACGCCACTGCACGCCAGAGCACGCCAGTGCACGCCAGAGAACGCAAGAGCACGCCAGTGCACACCAGTGCACGCCAGTGCACGACAAAGCATGCCAGTGCACGCCAGTGCTCGCCAATTCACACCATAGCACGCCAGTGCAAGCCAGAGCACGCCAGAGCAAGCCAGAGCAAGCCAGAGCACGCCAGAGCACGCCATTGCACGCCAGAGCACGGTAGAACACATTAGAGAACAGCTCAGCACTTAAAGTTGCTATAATATTTTTTTTACTTTTTAAAACCATCTTTTAATTACAGCATGTGTAAATCAATGTCCAGTACACCATTTCAAGTCTATTGAATCAATAAATTTATAGAGCAATTCATGAACAATAAGTTTTAGAAAAACGCACATCACAGCACTCGAATTTTTTAAAATTTTTCAAGTTATTTGAGTTCTATTGTCGGGTAGTGGATTTCTATTGTCAAGCACTTGAATTCTGCATAGCAGAGCACGCCAGAGCACGACAGAGTACGCCAGAGCTCACCAGTGCACGCCAGAGCACGCCAGTGCACGCAAGAGCACGCCAATTCACACCAGAGCACGCCAGTGCACGCCAGAGCACGCCAGTGCACGCAAGAGCACGTCAATGCACGCCAGAGCACGCCAGTGCACCCCAGAGCACGCCAATTCACACCAGATCACTCAAGTGCACGCCAAAGCACGCCAGTGCACGCCAAAACACGCAAGTGCACGCCAAAGCACGCCAGTGCACGCCAGAGCACGCCAGTGCACGCCAGTGCATGCAAGTGCACGCCAATTCACACAAGAGAACGCCACAGCACGCCAGTGCACGCCAGAACACGCCAAATCACACCAGAGCACGCCAATTCACACCAGAGCACGCCAGTACACGCAAGAGCACGCCAGAGCACGCCAGTGCACGCCAATGCACGCCAGAGCACGCCAGTGCACGCCAATGCACGCCAGAGCACGCCAATGCACGCCAGAGCACGCCAGTGCACGTCAATGCACACCAGAGCACGCCAGTGCACGCCAATGCACGCCAGAGCACGCCAATGCACGCCAGAGCACACCAGTGCACACTAGTGCACGCCAATGCACGCCAATGCACGGTAGAGCACAGCAGAGAACAGCTCAGCCCTTGAAGTTGCTATAATATTTTTTTCACTTGTTAAAACCATTTTTTAATTACAGGATGTGTAAATCAATGTCCAATACACCATTTCAAGTCTATTGAATCAATAAATTTATAGAGCAAATCACGAACAAAAAGTTTTAGAAAAACGCACATGAAAGCACTTGAATTTTAAAAAATTATTCAAGTTATTTGAGTTCTATTGTCGGGTAGTGGATTTCTATTGTCAAGCACTTGAATTCTGCATAGCAGAGCACGACAGAGAACGACAGAGCACGCCAGAGCTCACCAGTGCACGCCAGAGCACGCCAGTGCACGCCACAGAACTTGAATTTTTAAAAAGTATTCAAGTTATTTGAGTTCTATTGTCGGGTAGTGGATTTCTATTGTCAAGCACTTGAGATCTGCATAGCAGAGCATGCCAGAGCTCGACAGAGCACGCCAGAGCACGCCAGTACACGCCAGAGCACGCCAATTAAAACCAGAGCACGCCAGTGCAAGCCAGAGCACGTCAATGCACGCCAGAGCACGCCAGTGCACGCCAGTGCACACCAAAGCACGCCAGAGCACGCCAGTGCACGCCAGTGCACGACAGAGCACGACAGAGTACGCCAGAGCACGACAGAGCACGCCAGAGCACGCCAGTGCACGCCAGTGCAAGCCAGTTCACGCCAGAGCACGCCAGTGCACGCCAATTCACACCAGAGCACGCCATTGCACGCCAGAGCACGCCAGAGCACGCCAGAGCACGCCAGTGCACGACAGTGCACGAAAGAGCACGACAGAGCACGCCAGAGCACGCCAGTGCACGCCAGAGCACGCCAGTGCACGCCAAAGCACGCCAGTGCACGCCAGAGCACGCCAGTGCACGCCAGTGCACGCTAGAGCACGCCAATTCACACCAAAGCACGCCAGTGCACGCAACAGCACGCCAGTGCACGCAAGAGAACGCCAGTGCACGCAAGAGCACGCCAATTCACACCAGAGCACGCCAGTGCACGCCACAGCACGCCAGAGCACGCAAGAGCACGCCAATTCACACCAGAGCACGCCAGTGCACGCCAGAGCACGTCATTGGACGCCAGAGAACACCAGTGCACGCCAAAGCACGCCAGTGCACGCCAGAGCACGCCAGTGCACGTCAGAGCACGCCAGTGCACGCCAGAGCACGCCAGTGCACGACAGAGCACGCCAATTGACACCAGAGCACGCCAGTGCACGCCAGAGCACGCCAGTGCACGCAAGAGCACGTCAATGCACGCCAGAGCACGCCAGTGCACGCCAATTCACACCAGAGCACGCCAGTGCACGCAAGAGCACGCCACTGCACGCAAGAGCACGCCAATTCACACCAGAGCACGCCAGTGCACGCCAGAGCACGCCAGTGCAAGAAAGAGCCAATGCACGCATAAAAGCACTTGAATTTTTAAAAATTATTCAAGTTATTTGAGTTCTATTGTCGGGTAGTGGATTTCTATTGTCAAGCACTTAAATTCTGCATAGCAGAGCACGCCAGAGCACGACAGAGCACGCCAGAGCTCACCAGTGCACGCCAGAGCACGCCAGTGCATGCAAGTGCACGCCAATTCACACAAGAGCACGCCACAGCACGCCAGTGCACGCCAGAGCACGTCAATGCACGCCAAAGCACGCCGGTGCACGCCAGAGCACGCCAGAGCACGCCAGTGCACGCCAGAGCACGCTAGTGCACGCTAGTGCACGCCAGAGCACGCCAATTCACACCAGAGCACGCCAATTCACACCAGAGCACGCCAGTGCACGCAAGAGCACGCCACTGCACGCAAGAGCACGCCAATTCACACCAGAGCACGCCAGTGCACGCCAGAGCACGCCAGTGCAAGAAAGAGCATGCCAATTCACAACAGAGCACGCCAGTGCACGCAAGAGCACGCCAGTGCACGCAAGAGCACGTCAATGCACGCCAGAGCACGTCAGTGCACGCCAGAGCACGCCAGTGCACGCCAATTCACACCAGAGCACGCCAGTGCAAGAAAGAGCATGCCAATTCACAACAGAGCACGCCAGTGCAAGAAAGAGCATGCCAATTCACAACAGAGCACGCCAGTGCAAGAAAGAGCATGCCAATTCACAACAGAGCACGCCAGTGCACGCAAGAGCACGTCAATGCACGCCAGAGCACGCCAGTGCACGCCAGAGCACGCAAGTGCACGCCAAAGCACGCCAGTGCACGCCAGAACACGCCAGTGCACGCCAATTCACACCAGAGCACGCCAGTGCAAGAAAGAGCATGCCAATTCACACCAGAGCACGCCAGTGCACGCCACAGCACGCCACAGCACGCCAGTGCACGCCAGAGCACGTCAATGCACGCCACAGCACGCCAGTGCACGCCAGTGCACGCCAGTGCACGCTAGAGTACTTCAATGCACGCCAGAGCACGGCAGTGCACGCCAGAGCACGCCAGTGCACGCCAGTGCACGCCAGTGCACGCCAGTGCACGCTAGAGTACTTCAATGCACGCCAATTCACACCAGTGCACGCCAGAGCACGTCAATGCACGCCAGTGCACGCAAGAGCACGTCAATGCACGCCAGAGCACGTCAGTGCACGCAAGAGCACGCCAAAGCACGCCAGTGCACGCCAAAGCACGCCAGTGTACGCCAGAGCAGGCCAATTCACACCAGAGCACGCCAGTGCACGCCAGAGCACGTCAATGCACGCCAGAGCACGCAAGTGCAAGACAGAGCTCGCCAGTGCACGCCAGAGCACGCCAATTCACACCAGAGCACAACAGTGCATGCCAGTGCATGCCAGAGCACACCAGTGCACGTCAATGCACGCCAGAGCAAGCCAGAGCACGCCAGAGCACGCCAGTGCACGCCAGAGAAAGCCAGTGCACGCCAGAGCACGCCAATTCACACCAGTGCACGCCAGAGCACGGCAGTGCAAGCCAGAGCATGCCAGTGCACGCCAGAGCACGCAAGTGCACGCCAGTGCATGCCAGAGCACTTCAATGCACGCCAGAGCACGCCAGTGCACGCCAGAGCACGCCAGTGCACGCCAGAGCACGCCAGAGCACGCCAATTCACACCAGAGCACGCCAGTGCACGCCACAGCACGCCACAGCACGCCAGTGCACGCCAGAGCACGTCAATGCACGCCAGTGCACGCCAATGCACGCCAGAGCACGCCAGTGCACGCCAGAGCACGCCAGTGCACGCCAGAGCACGCCAGTGTACGCCAGAGCACAGTAGAGCACAGCAGAGAACAGCTCAGCACTTGAAGTTGCTATAATATTTTTTTCACTTGTTAAAACTATTTTTTAATTATAGGATGTGTAAATCAATGTCCAATACACCATTTCAAGTCTATTGAATGATTAAATTTATAGAGCAAATCATGAACAAAAAGTTTTAGAAAAACGCACATGAAAGCACTTGAATTTTTAAAAATTATTCAAGTTATTTGAGTTCTATTGTCGGGTAGTGGATTTCTATTGTCAAGCACTTGAGATCTGCATAGCAGAGCATGCCAGAGCACGCCAGTACACGCCAGAGCACGCCAATTCACACCAGAGCACGCCAGTGCACGCCAGAGCACGTCAATGCACGCCAGAGCACGCCAGTGCACGCCAGTGCACACCAATTGACACCAAAGAACGCCAGAGCACGCCAGAGCACGCCAGTGCACGCCAGTGCACGACAGTGCACGACAGAGCACGACAGAGCACGCCAGAGTACGACAGAGCACGCCAGAGCACGCCAGTGCACGCCGAGCACGCCAATTCACACCAGAGCACGCACGTGCACGCCAAAGCACGCCAGTGCACGCAAGAGCACGCCAGAGCACGCCGATGCACGACAGAGCACGCCGAGCACGCCAATTCACACCAGAGCACGCACGTGCACGCCAAAGCACGCCAGTGAGCGCCAGTGAGCGCCAGAGCACGCCAGTGCACGCCAGAGCAAGCCAGTGCACGCCAGAGCACGCCAGTGCACGCCAATTCACACTAGAGCACGCCGATGCACGCCAGAGCACGCCAGAGCATGCCAGTGCATGCCAGTGCACATCAATGCACGCCAGAGCAAGCCAGAGCACGCCAGAGCACGCCAGAGCACGCCAGTGCACGCCAGAGCACGCCAAATCACACCAGAGCACGCCAGTGCTGGCCAGAGCACGCCAATTCACACCAGAGCATGCCAGTGCTCGCCAGAGCACGCTAGTGCACGCCAGAGTACGTCAATGCACGCCAGAGCACGGCAATGCACGCCAGAGCACGCCAAAGCACGCCAGAGCACGCCAGTGCACGCCAAAGCACGCCAGTGCCCGCCAGAGCACGCCAGTGCACGCCAGAGCAATTCAATGCACGCCAGAGCAGGCCAATTCACACCAGAGCACGCCAGTGCACGCCAGAGCACGCCATTGCACGCAAGAGCACGTCAATGCACGCCAGATCACGCCATTGCACGCCAGACCACGCAAGTGCACGCCAAAGCACGCCAGTGCACGCCAGAGCACGCCAGTGCACGCCAGTGCACGCCAATTCACACCAGAGCACGCCAGAGCACGCCAGTGCACGCCAGAGCACATCAATGCACGCCAGAGCAAGCCAGAGCACGCCAGAGCACGCCAGAGCACGCCAGTGCATGCCAGAGCAAGGTAGAGCACAGCAGAGAACAGCTCAGCACTTGAAGTTGCTATAATATTTTTTTCACTTTTTAAAACCATTACAGGATGTGTAAATCAATGTCCAGTACACCATTTCAAGGCTATTGAATCAATAAATTTATAGAGCAAATCATGAACAAAAAGTTTGAGAAAAACGCACATCACAGCACTTGAATTTTTAAAAATTATTCAAGTTATTTGAGTTCTATTGTCGGGTAGTGGATTTCTATTGTCAAGCACTTGGGTTCTGCATAGCAGAGCACGCCAGTGCACGCAAGAGCACGTCAATGCACACCAGAGCACGCAAGTGCACGCCAAAGCACGCCAGTGTACGCCAGAGCACGCCAGTGCACGCCAGTGCACGCCAGTGCACGTCAGAGCACAACAGTGCCCGCTAGAGCACGCCAGTGCACGCCAGAGCAATTCAATGCACGCCAGAGCACGCCAATTCACACCAGAGCACGCCAGTGCACGCCAGAGCACGCCAGAGCACGCCAGTGCACGCCAGAGCACGCTAATTCACACCAGACCACGCCAGTGCAGGCCAGAGCACGCCAATTCACACCAGAGCAAGCCAGTGCACGCCAGAGCACGCCAGTGCACGCCAGAGCACGTCAATGCACGCCAGAGCACGCCAGTGCACGCCCGAGCACGCCAGTGCACGCCAGAGCACGCCAGAGCACGCCAGTGCACGCCAGAGCACGCCAGAGCACGCCAGTGCACGCCAGAGCACGCCAGTGCACGCCAGAGCACGCCAGAGCACGCCAGTGCACGCCAGAGCACGCCAGTGCACGCCAGAGCACGCAAGTGCACGCCAGTGCCCGCCAATTCACACCAGAGCACGCCAGTGCACGCCAGAGCACGCCAGAGCACGCCAGTGCACGCCAGAGCACGTCAATGCACGCCAGAGCAAGCCAGAGTACGCCAGAGCACGCCAGAGCACGCCAGTGCACGGTAGAGCACAGCAGAGAACAGCTCAGCACTTGAAGTTGCTATAATATTTTTTTCACTTGTTAATACCATTTTTTAATTACAGGATGTGTAAATCAATGTCCAATACACCATTTCTAGTCTATTTAATCAATAAATTTATAGAGCAAATTATGAACAAAAAGTTTGAGAAAAACGCACATCACAGCAACATGTCCTCTCCGACTTAAGACAAGGCTTTGTCTGAAATTTTTTCATGTAACAGACAAAGACATGTCTTAAGTTTTCCTTATTTTTATTACATTGCCTCCTTATATTTGTTATACATTTATTTTATCTCTTTTCAATTCACAGCATAAACGTCCAAACGTTTATATTCCCTTTCATAATTTTATAAAAAAAATTATGTTTTAATGGTATGGGTGACATAAAAAATTTCAGACAAAGCCATGTCTTAAGTTTTTCTTATTTTTATTACATTGCCTCCTTATATTTGTTATACATTTATTTTATCTCTTTTCAATTCACAGCATAAACGTCCAAACGTTTATATTCCCTTTCATAATTTAAAAAAAAAATTATGTTTTAATGGTATGGGTGACATAAAAAATTTAAGACAAAGACATGTCTTAAGTTTTCCTTATTTTTATTACATTGCCTCCTTATATTTGTTATACATTTATTTTATCTCTTTTCAATTCACAGCATAAACGTCCAAACGTTTATATTCCCTTTCATAATTTTCTAAAAAAATTTCTGTTTCAATGGTATGGGTTACATAAAAAATTTCAGACACAGCCTTATCTTAAGTCGCAGAGCATGTTGAGGGTTGCACATTTTGAGAATTTCAAGATTTGAAAAAAAACATTTTTTGAAGATTCTTCCCATTTTCATTGTTGGAGCTTGGATACGTTGCTTAAAAAGTCGGTAAATTTTTAATGTGTAGATATTCACACATGGCCTCCGGTGGTAAATTTGCAGGGTAGAGGTTGTGTTATATTGACTCCGGCGGTAAATTTGCAGGATTGAGGATATTAACGCTTTGCCTCCGGCGGTAAATTAGTAGTGCAGAATTTTTCACGCATTGCTTCCGGCTGTTTTTTTTTTCAATATGTATATTCTTTAATTTTACTGTTTAGTTTTGTGTAAAAATTTTTTTTTCGCGAAATTTTGACTTGTCCGAGTCATGGCTAACAAAGCATCCGTAAAAAAAATTTATCCTTATAAAAAGTAAGACTATATCCGAAATTGAACCATGAACATCTTTATTATCAAGCCAGTGCTATAACCATTAAGCTATTTCAGATTAAAATTTAACCTTTTAACAAATATATGTTAGTTTTGCGTCAACGCCGTGTTTCTTGCGTGAAAAATTTTCTATCACGATATATCGTCGGTACCGCACCTTGGCTGCGCGTACCCATCCAATGAAACGCCGTTATTCACGATAAACGATGTAGGCGGGAGTGGGCTTGAACCACCATACTTGACATCTTAAAGCCAGAGCCATAGCCACTACACCATCAGCTGCTAAGATTGTGTAACCTTTGCTAGATTCAATTAGCCTACGGCGGTAAATTTGTAGGGTAGAGATGTTCACGCATTGCCTGACATAGGATATTCACGCACGATTTAATTAAACGGACGCGACAACGAATACGATTGCGGTCACGGGACAGACGAGTAGCGCACGATCGTTCATTATTTTAGTGCTTATTGCGGGTCCGTCCGTTATTTTAGCGCTAAGCGAAATCCGTCATCTGTTTTAAGCGGCTCGCACAGCAATAAACAGTTTCGTTGAATATTTTGTGCTAGATCTAGCACTAATCTAAGCGTGCATGGCGATAATGATTGCATTTTGTTTATTTTTTGTGAATTGCGCTAAACGAAGCGCAATTAAGTTCATTGATAGCATTTACGAAACGAGGAGAACCAGCTAAAATAAATATTTTCAGCGAAAAATCGATAAGTCAAATATTTCGTGCTAGATCTAGCGCTATGTAAGCGCGCTTGTCGAAAATGATTTAATTGAGATTAACGCACGCGCGATGCGCTAAATTCTGTGCAATACATTTCACATATAATTTACGGAACGCTTAGCGCCACTTAACGCACATCGCATTTAAGTAAAATGAACGGGCGCACTTCTCGTAAATTTTGGCTTGAAATTAATGGCGCTAAATGTTGCGCATCTTGCAGACGCATACACATAGGCTAAAAATGCGCCTGTAGTTTGATCTATTGGCCTGTATAGAAATGTACAGTCACGCGCATGTCTATTTTTAGCGATTATTGCGGGCCGGTTCGCCATTTTAGCGCTAAGTACCGCCTGTCTACTGTTTTGGGCGGCTCGCTCTAAACAAATAATTAATTTAATAATGTCGCGCTAGATCTATAGCGCTACTAAGCGCACATTGCGCTAATTTTTTTCTTCTACATAACTTACGCGCGATTAAAAAAATGTTGTGCGCTACTTAACGCGCATCACACTAAACGAGCTCTCAATCAATTTTCATATGAAATTTATCCCGCTAATATTTTAACCATAAAATTCACTTGCTGGCGACGACACGTACACAGATTAGTCCGATTATGGGTTTCATGACGGTCGATCTGTCCCGGTTGATCGGCTACCCGTCGTTGACGGCTTTTCTTTACGGCCGAGAGACCTCGCTACTCAATAAATAAAACAAATTATAATTTAAAACCAAAATTTGCGAGAAGCGCGCTTGTTGAATTTACTTAAATGCGATGTGCGTTAGCCTTAAGTAGCGCAGAATATTTAATTTAGCGCTTGCGCGTTTCGCTAATAAAATAATGAAAATAACCGCGCTAAATTTTGCTTATCGTGCACAAGTTTATCACAAGTAAATGACAAGCGCAATGCGAGCTTACATCGCGCTAGATCCAGTCTATAGATCTAGCGCAAAATATTTGACTAATCTATATTTCGCGCTAAATATTTTTTTACCTGGATATCCGGGTTTCGTAAATTATATAATGAACTTGATAGCGCTACGTCTAGCGCATCCCGCAAAAGTTAAGCACAAATAAATCATTAGCGCCATGAGCGCTTAGAAAGATAGCCCTAATTCTTGCTCGAAATAATTGACTTCGTTATTTTTCTTGCAGTGAGCCGCCAAGAACGGGATGGGCGACGATTACGCTTAAATAACGGATGGGTGCGTGTGCTACTCGTCTGACCGCTGTCGCCACAATCGTTTTCCTTGTCTAGCCTGTTAAATAAATTTTAGTGCGATGCGCGTTAGGTAGCGCAATAACATATTTATTTAATCGCTTTCGCGTTTCGTAATAAATCTGACGAAATGAATTTTCGATAAAGTATAGGCCTAGCGCATCCGGCATCGCGTGCTATAGTGAAGCGCAAGTAAATTATTAGAAGCCTACTACGCGTTTAAAAGTGTATGCTGTTATTTCCGCTTTGCCAGCAGCCTGAAATAGCGGACAGGCGACATAGCGCTAGATCTAGCACGAATTATTTGACTTTTTAGCGCTAATGTCCGTTTCTGAGCGAAGAACCACCTGTCTATACTGTTTTAGGCGGCTCACTCCGCGCAAATAATTAATTTAAAAAATATCGTGCTAGATCTAGCTCATAAGCGCGCATTGCACTAATGATCTGGATAACTTGCTTGCGATAAGCTAAATAGCGCACGATAAATATCATCATAAAATTTAAGAAACGAGCAAGTGCTAAAAATAATATTTTACCCTTAAATTCCGTGCTGGCCAGACTAGTGAGACTACCGCTTGCTTGCAACGACACACATGTGGTTCATGTAGTCGCAAAGGGACAGTACTGCAATCCCGGAATTAAACGGCGAAATATTACCGCAATAAATTTCAGCCCAAACTTTGCGGGATGTGCTTCAGTTGTATTTACTTTAATTCGATGCGCGTTAAGTAGCTATATGAATTAATTTTTTAAATAGAATTGAATTTTTTCTTTATTATTATGATAAAATTCATGGCAAAGAATAATAAATAACAATAAATAGCAAATTGTGCGTAAGTTAATCTTAATTAAATCATAAGCGTCATGCAAGCTTATTAGCGAGAAATCTAGCGCGAAATATTTAACGTAATTATTTTCATGGAGCGAGCTTCTGAAACAGTGGACAGGCGACGCTTAGCGATAAAGTAACGTGTGATGCTCAAAATTTGGCGCAATTTATTTCAGCCGGAAATTTTCCAGAAGTGCGACAGTTCAATTTAGCCTACTTGATTATGATGCGCGGTAAGCAGCGTTAAATATTTATTTCAGTGCTTGCGCGTTTCATAAATAATAGGATGAAATAAATTCGAATAAATTTAGCGCAACGTACGCAAGTTAATCAAAAAAACATGAGCACAATTCGCGCTTACATAGCACTAGATCTAGCACGAATTAGTCTATTTGACTTCGTAATTTTTCGAGCTCAAGATTTTTTATAGCGGTTTATCTTCGTTTCATAAATTATACTATATTAAACTTGATTGCGATTAATTTATCGCATCCCTCAAAAGTTAAGGAAAAATTTATCGTTATTAGCGCCATGCTCGCTTAGATAGCAATATAGATCTAGCGCGAAATATTTGACTTTGTTTTTTTTGTTCACTGAGCAGACGGGCGGCACTTAGCGCTAAAATAATGGATGGCCGGATCCGTGATAAGCACTAAAATAACGGACAAGCGTTCGGTACTCGTCCGACAAGTCACCGCAATCGTTTTCATTATCGCGCCCATTTAATAATATTTGATACGATGCGCGTTTATTAGCGCAAACTATTTATTTCAGCGCTTTTGCGTTTCGTAAATTTACGAATTTAGCGCTTCGTTCACAAGTTAAGTACAAATAAATTATTAGAGCAATTGACTTGATTGCGATGCGCGTTATGTTTGTATGATATGTAGCGCTAAATATTTATTTTAGCGCTTATATCGCTCTTTTATAATATGATGGAATTAATTGCGCGTAATTTAGATCATCGCGCGAAAAATAATTTCAATTTATTTTTTAGCGCTATGCGCGCTTAATATATAGCGCAAGATCTAAAACGAATATATATATCTAAAACAACTTTCAGCATTCATAAATTTTCTCAAAAATAAAATATATCTAAAATAAATCTGACTGGATATAAAATATATCGCACATATGTAACCTTCGCGTTTACCTTTCGCTTAGTAGCGCTATATATAATAGTCCCTTGTCTATAAAGCGCAAAGGGGTAAAATGGGGAGGAGTTTGTTTGTGTATCTGTCTGTTTGTTTGTCTGTAGGTGTGAGCGCACGCTGTGATTGGTCGAGCTTACCACCGGAGGCAATACGTCATCACATCTATCTTACAAGGATACCGCCGGAGGCTATGCCGCTCTACCCTGCGAATTTACCGCCGGAGGCCGTGCGGGATTTCTCTACCCTACAAATTTACCGCCGGAGGCCATGCGTGAATATCCTATGTCAGGCAATGCGTGAACATCTCTACCCTACAAATTTACCGCCGGAGGCCAATTGAATCTAGCAAAGGTTACACAATCTGAGCAGCTGACGGTGTAGTGGCTATCGCTCTGTCTCTAAGATGTCAAGTATGGTGGTTCAAGCCCACTCCCGCTTACTTCGTTTATCGTGAAAAACGGCGTGTCAGGGGATGGATAGGTGCAGCCAAGGTGCCGTCCCGACGATTTATCGTGATAGAAAATTTTTCACGCAAAAAACACGGCGTTGACGCAAAACAAATATATATTTTTTAAATGGTTAAACTAGTAACTTCAGCCCGGTCGAAACCGGGGAACTTGGGTCTAGCAAAGTTTGAATAATTGTTTTCCCTTTTTTTTAAAGCAAATGAACGTAAGTGAAATTCAGTTTCGAATGTAAAGAACAAAAATGATAGATGATAATATACTGAATATATTCCCATACTAAGATATGAAAATGCGCGCTAATTACTGCATGGTAACCTTCCTAACCTAACCTAACCTTTTTTTTGAGCAACCTTTGCTGTACGAAACTTATTATTTCACAGTTTAGCGCACTTGGGAACTGCCCCCAAGGCCATGCCCGTGCTCCTTATTGGTCCGTAGACCGAGGCGGAAGTTAGTTCCTCTTTTTTATCCGTTTTTCCTATCACTTGGACAGTGAATTCTTTAAGTTGATGAAAGAACTTCTTTATACACAATATTGTGTGTGAAAACCTTTTCCCGGTCTTGTACTGTTGTAGATTTGTTGAGCATTTTGCCTTGTTTTGCACCTTCTATGCAAACGACTTTGACTCCTTCTCTTGAAGTCGCTCTGGAAAAGGCGACGTACAATTGTCCATGGCTGAAAACAGGTTCTTGAAGAAGAATCCCAACCCGATCGAACGTCTGACCTTGTGATTTGTTTATGGTTACGGCAAAGGCGAGAAGCACTGGGAATTGCAGTCTATTTAAGGTGAACGGCAGATCTGAATCTGTTGGAGACATGTTCATTCTTGGAATGAACACACAAAGTCCTTTATTTTTTCCAGAAGAAATTGCTGCAACGATGACGTTTGGACGGAGCTGTTTGATGACTAATCTTGTTCCGTTGCATAGTCCTCGTCTTGAGTCTATATTCTTCAAAAGCATTATTATGGCACCAACTTTGAGTTTTAACGTATGAGGTGGAATTCCAGATATTTTCAGCGTGTTGAGGAATTCTGTTGGGAAATTAGCAACTTCTTCCTCATCACCTGTGATTGTGTCTATGCTCTTATAAACACACTGCTCACCAGGCATGTTTTTGATTATTGCATTGTTTATCTTCAAACATTCATCATTCTTGGGGCATAATATCGCACGGGAATTAACTTCTTCAGAGATATCTTGATCCAATAGATGCTTTGGATCACCGAACACGTGATGAATTAAAGCATTGATTCTTGGATCTTGGTCATCTCCGGTGATATTCAAAGACTTAGCATATTCTTCGGTAATCAGGAAGTCAGGAGGGATTTCAACGACATCTGAACTCAAATTTGCTGTTGTTGGTAACGTCCCATTTCCCAGTTCAATCAGCCAATTTGCGTACTCTTGACTTCCCGCCGTGGTGCGCATGTTTTCTGTTAACCGAAGGTGACGAAAGGTGGACCAACTCTCGCAGTTTTTAATGGTAGCTTCGACTACCTTAACTCGATTTCCATGTTTGACTACTGGCAAACATTGTCTAAAGTCTCCCCCGAGGAGAAGGACTTTATTTCCATAAGGCTTGTTATTCTTAGTCACTTTTTCAGTGACGTGCTTAATCGCATTGAGAGCGTGGTTGGTCATAACAGTAGCTTCGTCCTCGATGATTAGTGCGGCATCCCTTATCAGTTTCGCCGAGAAGTGGTGTTCTTCTATTTTTGATCTGGTTGTTTCTGTGATGGGCGGGTAAATTTTAAACTGAGAATGATAAGTGGCTCCATCAATCAACAGTGTTGAAGCGATTCCAGTTGAAGCGACAGCAATGATCTTTTTTCCTTCACCCTGAAGAACGTTGATTAGAGTATTGTAGAGAAATGTTTTCCTTTTCCACCAGGACCATCTAAGAAGAATTGACGTGATTGAGGAGAGTTTTCATCATTGATTGCGGCCATTATTTGATCAAATGCCGCTCGTTGACCAACATTTAATTTAGCCATCATCATTTCCCCTCTCAATTTCTTTTGTCTTTGGACATTCTCATCATTTTCTTCAATTTCAGCGGAAATAAGTCTATCAATCAGTTGGAAATCAGGTAAGGGTAGTTCAAAATCTTCATATTTTTCACCATTCTGCACTATCTTATCTTGAATCCATTTTAACGCTAGATTTTTGGCCACTTCTTCTCCATGCCCATTTCTTTGGTAGTCTTCAGTGAGATGCTGTAGGTTGTTATTAAAAAGAAGTTGCGCGTTCGTCGGACGACAGTGGCAACATATGTCGACAAAAAGTTGTCTTAACTGGACTGGCATTTCAAAGGCAGCGGCTTCTTCCATAACTTTTTCCCAAGCACTGTCATCAGCGAGAAGATTTCTTGCTATGGCCGCTTGCTTGAATGTGGGATACAAAATGTTGTCGACTGTTCGAAGATATTCAAAACTTGTTGCTCCTTTTACCTCAAGCAAAAGCAAGCGAAGACAGTGTCTTTCTACTTGTTTCACCCCAACAGAATAAATTCTGCCGATAACATTTATTATCTTCTTTCTTGGCTTCCATTTACGTTGGTTGTTATGGAAGCAGAAATGATTCGGAATTTCGCGATAGTAGTACTGTCTTGCCGATTCGTGATCCTGGTTTAATTTAAACCAAGCTGTCAAAGTAGTTAATTTTGAAGCTGCATTTAACACTGCTCGATCTTCAAATCCTGCTTGGAAGTAAACAGGTTGTTCTTGAGGAAGATGAACAGCCAATCGACTTACGGCGTGAGATCGGTAACAAAGTGGGTACTTAAAAAGTCGCCAGCATGCTTCTGGAGCGCTCACGTATCTTGTGTCCAAAAACTGCTTGGTTTCATCCCACACTATTTTCTGTTGACCTTGTTGATTTTCAGCTCTGCTAATTTGAATATTTGCGCAATCATGTCCTTTGTATATATATTTAAATATATACTTGACACTTGTAATAGACGCGCAAAACTCTAAATTGATGTGAGAATTGTATTTCAGAGAGAGATAAGCATTAAAAGGAACAACCCAGCTGTTATCAACTCGAGGAGAGTTTGGCTTGTCGTTTAGAGGATACGAAATACCGGTGTCTCGTCTTCTGTAGGTTGGATATCCATGGGAATTAATGACTGTAGATGGTGAAAAAGGTTTTGGAAACGATTTCGTGCATTTACTACCGTCCATGCAGGGTGAGTTTGGATTAATGGTACCACACGGACCATGAATCATGTTGCTCATGATTATTTTGTGAAGTTCTGGGTGTGTTTCTGGATCCGGAATTTCAGCTGAAATTGTCTTGTCGATTTCAGATTCAGTTGTAGGAACGTCATGTTGATCAATCCATATCAACATATGGCAATGGGGTAGGCCTCGCTTTTGAAATTCAATTACGTGAATTCTTGCAACAACAACCCCTAAAATTTGTTTTTCTTGAATATCTTTGATGAGTTCCTTTAATTTAAGTTGATAGACTCTTGCGACAACGTCAGGTCTGTTGGCTGCTACTTGATAGCTCTCGATGCTCTCCGTAATCTCTTGCCACTTTGGATTACAGGTAAATGTGAGGAAATAAGTCGGCTTTCCAAATCTACTGCAAATAACCATTGCATCTTGATATCCTTGTTTCATCGCTCTTGGACTACCTATGAAAGACGAAGGTAAAATCACAGGTGTCCCTACAGTAATGTTGTCTCTTTCAGCTCGCGTCGTAATATAGTCCATAAGACCATTATACTGTGCGACGTGCAGATCCTTTTGATGCGTTTGAATGTAGTGGATCCTGTTCGCCTCAACTTTCACGTACGCATCAACAACATATTGTTGAAACAGCGGTCCTCCATATAAAACCGCATTAAAAATACCTTTACGTATCGAGAGTTGACTACTATAAAACTCACACTGAGTTATTCTGGAACGCGGTCCTCTTCAGTTGACGTCATAGATTGGTACTGGAACATCAGGATCAATGTCGACTTCTGTTTCAAATTCTGGTTCCGGTACAATTTCAGTTCGCATCTGGTCTTCTTCATCGTTTAAGTCTGCGATTCTAGATTCTTCAGCCAATAATTCTTGTTCTTCATCATGATCATGGGAAACATTATCTTGGTCTTCATTTAGATTTCTTCGTTTTAAATTTTGATCCCATCCATTGTCACCATTCGGAAAAAGCAATGGGTACGTCATGGGATCGCACATGGGTTTTTGGGTATCAATCCTAATGAAAACTTTTCCTCTCCGTGGAATTAATAGATGCCCTCGGACATCCCTGTTTTCAGGGGGTGCTCCATCAATGCTTTTAAACACAACCGCAATTTCTTCTCCTGCAGGGCTATTGTATCTTCTTTCATCCTGTGTTCTTCGATCGTTATGAATAACCATCGAAATCACTAACGGAGCCCTACCTTCAACTGCTGCTTGACGGTCCTCTTCCATAGCCACTTGACGCATGTTTTTGTACATGACAGCATATGGATTAACACGACGAATGAGAGCATCTAGTTGTTCCATGAGAGCGCTATCACAGCTTCTGTTTGCTGGATTATTTAATCGTTGTTCGTTCGCTTGAGCAGAATCCAGGAAATATAGTTGCGCGTACTTGAGAGCGGGAGGAACGGATGTTTCTTCATCATAGAATTGAACAGCAGTTGTATTGTGGTAAAGTTGCCCATGAATCTGGTAACAATATGGTCCTCTTCCTCGTAGATTGTCAATGGATGCTCCCAGTGATGCAAATGCGAGAGCATTGTTGTACTTTCGCGCATCTTTGATGAAACTTGCAGATTTAGGATGGCAGTTGGTAAATAACATTTGAAGCAATTCTGGGCATTCCTTAGGAGGAGGGAGAATCACCTTTCCTTTAGAACAACAAAGATTAAATTTCTTGCCACTTGCCATTTCCCCTTTGAAATGAATTGCTCCGCAGAATTCACAACTCACGTCCATTTTCCCACATGAATAAATCTTAATTTTACTTTCATCTAAGATTGGCTTCTGAGCTAGTTGATGAGTCTTCTTCACCTTTGTTAGCCGATTTTGCTCCAAAAATTCTTGACGGTGACGTTGCTCTTCTTCTGTTTCGACTGGAACAATATCTGCATGATCTTGAGCATACTTTGCTCGTCGTAAATCTTCAGTTTCTTGGTCAAATTGTGTCCAATCAACGCTTTCCAAACCATCGAAGAAAATTTCTGCTCCATCGTTTTCAGTTGCCGTTGATTGCTCTTCATTCGCTTCACTTGTTAATTCCGCCACCTCCTGCGTTTCTTCAATAAGACGAATTTCGTGATGCATTTCTTCTACGCGTCTTCTCGCGTGATCAGCTTCAACTTTATTTGCTTCACGTCGATTCTGGTGGTAGTCTTTGTCAATTCTGCGTCTTTCTTCTCTCTTTTCGGGAACTTCCTGTTGACGTACGTTACGTATACGTTTAGCCCTTGAAGCCTGATCTTGGATCTTTTCTTCTTGGGTTTTTTGACGTTTCCTTTCGGCGTTACGTTCCCTAACAATACGCAATCTCAAATCCCTCACTTCCGGTGTTTCTCCATTTCTTTTCGCTCTTAGTTCTGCATTTCTTTTTGCTTTCTCTTCATCAGTAAGTTGTTTTCGTTTGGGGGGCATTTTGAGGGTCAAACACTATTAAATTCCTTAATTAAATGACTTAATAACTAACACGCATGCTCCGGGTGGAACAACGACCGACTGCTATATCTGTATCCCACCACAGTTAGCCTATCGGTGATGATAGTCCTTTGCAAGATGGGTGGGGGAAGGATAGGATTCAGGAATACTTACTTGAAATAAAAAGTCCTGATAATCCGGGTTGTGATGGTAGACTCGATGGCGAAGAGGCGAACCGTTTAAGAAGCGTCTTTCAATGGGGGTATGGTTGGTAAACCAATGGCAATTTGGTTGTGAATCCGGGAATAGTTCTAAAAAAAAAATGAGACCCATTGTTTGATTTTTAAATATTAAATAAGTATAAGTAATTGTAATAATACAATAAAAGCTACTGACAGCCAAGGAAATGAGAACGGAAATAAAAAAAAAAACACATTTCCTAAATTGTCTCAAATTTCGGAAAATACCCAAATTTTAGAAAGCGTAAACCCTTCTGAAAAAATCATTAATATGATGGCACTCCAAATAAATTTTCTGGGAACGTATTCTTTTCAATTATTAGACATACCCATCAATTGTCATTGGAAGGACTGCGAAGGAGATTTGTAAGGGAAACGTTCAAGTTTCCTACATTTTCTTCTGCGAATAAGAAATTTGGTGAAATTCTTAAGTTTCCTCCAATTTCTTATTCGCAGTCTTGTTCGCAGTCTTTCCACTGACATTTGATAGGTATCTCTAAAATTTGAAAAGAATACGTTCCCAGAAACTTTATTTGTAGTGTAATCATGTTAATGATTTTATTAAAAGTGTTTACGCTTTCACAAATTTTGATAACTTCCAAATCTGAGATACCATAAGGAAATGAGTGCTTATCTCTGACTACACATAAACAAATGTCTGGGAAAATAATTTACGGCATGTGAATAGAAAAACTACCTTTCTGTTTGCTGGGGAAACACTGCCAAGACCAAATAGCATTTAAAAATACTGTTTAAATTGAATAATTGAACAGAGCAAATGAAAACTTTATCTTCTGTCATTCAACGTCAAAGTAGAAGTGTATTCTGCTATCATATTAATCTTTCAATTCATATGCGACATCTGTTGAGCGGTTTGGAATCCCTCTAACGGCAAAAAGTGCATATTGTAGTCCGTAAGCCAAGAAAATAGTAAAATAAAATAATTAAAAAATCTTTATTTGCCATGAATTTGGTAATCAATCAATTTCCCTTCGTCTCTTCTGTTTCCTTTCTTACATCTAAACTTTCTTCCTGATTCTTGCTTGACTCTCCTTCACTTTCTTTTTCAACATTTTCTTTCTCTTTAATTAATTCTAAAATTGAATCGCCATCGCCCACTTCATCCAAAACTTCCAGATTGTCAAAATCTATTTGTGGAAGCATGGATTCATCGAGATCTGAATCAGTTTCCATGTTTAAATTTTTTTTTAAAAGAATAGAAAATTTTCAACAGCGCGAGGGGACTGGCAAAGATAACAATGAGGTCGAGGATGGCGTAAATCCAGATGGCTCTGGTGCATCACCAGAACCATCTGGATTAACGCCATCTTCGTTCTTCGACCTCATTGTCTTCTTTTTTTGTCCCATACTCCCATCGCGTAGTTGGAAATTTTTCTTCTCCTAAAACCAATTTAAACATGGAAAATGATTCAGATCTCGACGACACAATTCTTTCTCAAATAGATTTCGACAATCTGGAAGTTTTGGATGAAGTGGGCGACAATGACTCAATCTTAGAATTAATTAAAGAGAAAGAAGATGTTGAAAAAGAAAGCGAAGGAGAGTCAAGAAAGAATCAGGAAGAAAGTTTAGATGTAAGAAAGGAAACAGAAGAGACGGGAAGTGTTGAAAAAGTTGAAGAAGTATGGGAGAGAACAGTAAAATTTACAGATGACAGGAAAGATGTTAAGAACAAAGAGGGTGAAGAGAAAAGTAAAGAAGAAATAGAATTGTTTGAAAAGTTGCAAGCATGTAAAAGAAAGAGAAAGGAAGATTTAGAAGAAGTAATTCAGATTACGAAGGAGCTATTCAGGGTGCAAGAAAAGGGAAGAGAAGCGGCAAGAGCAGTCCAACTTCAAAAGCAGAAAGAAGAAGAAGAACGGAAGAAGAAATTTAAGCCAGAAGAAAAAGCACGCATTGCTTATCAAGAAGTTCTTCTCATGCACCAACAATCCGAACATCTCGTAATTGTCGCAAATGAAGTCAGGGCTGCTGCTTCGGTGGCTTCAACAGCGGCATTTAATTACTTGGCAAAGTAAGTTAAATTTAATGTTACCCCATGTATTGTTTGTAGAGAACGGTCAAAGAATTTTCCAAATTTTCAGTGCGCAGGCCAACTTCCCAAAAAAATAAGTGGAAGGACTGCAAAGAAGGATTTTCCAAATTTTCAGAACGCAGGCCAACTTCCCAAAATTGTAAGTGGAAAGACTGCGAAGAACCCTGAACTCCTTCTTCGCAGTCCTTCCACTTATTTTTTTGGGAAGTTGGCCTGCGTACTGAAAATTTGGAAAATCCTTCTTCACAGTCTTTCCACTTATTTTTTTTGGAAGTTGGCCTGCGTACTGAAAATTTTGAAAATTCTTTAACCGTTCTCTACTACACTAAGAAAGAAATTAAGAAAAAAACTGAAATTTAGACTAATGATTATGTATTTTTATTTAGAGTTACTCAGCATGAAAAAAACTTATCTAAAGTTGCAACTTACCTGAAAAAGGAGTGGGGTGATCGCCAAGGAGAGCGGGTGAGGTTGGAGAATGCCGAAAAAAATCAGGCCTCAAAAATCGCCAATGAAGAGAAGAAAGAATGAATCAAGAAATGATGAATGGATGAAGAAATGATGAAGAAAGAATCTGTGAATAATGTATTAATGTATGGCAGTTAGTTGTCTGGCTAAATACATTATTTTCTTCAGAAATTGAAGCGAATTTAGAAATTTTAACTTGGTGTAATTTTTTATTTGACTGATAGATGGCATATAAAATGTTTAATAATTTGGTTGGTAGATGGCGTTCAGAGTTATTTGCGTTGAGAAATTCCCCCTTTGTTTTTTGGGATGGAAAAATAGCCGCTGGCGGTTTTCACCCCTTTCCAGAGCAACTGGACTGACCAATCACAGCGTGTACGCATTGGCACGGACACAGGCTCCTCCTCAAAAAACTTGTTCTTTTATTATATATGGATTTTAATCTGAAATAGCATAATGGTTATAGCACTGGCTTGGAAATAAATAGATCCATGGTTCGTTTGAAATTATAGCCTTACTTTTTATAAGGATAAATTTTTTTTTACGGATGCTTTTGTTAGCCATGACTCAGACAAGTCAAAATTTCGCGAAAAAAAAAATTTTTACACAAAACTAAACAGTAAAATTAAAGAATATACATATTGAAAAAAAACAGCCGGAAGCAATGCGTGAAAAATTCTACACTACTAATTTACCGCCGGAGGCAAAACGTTAATATCCTCTATCCTGCACATTTACCGCCGGAGTCAATATAACACAACCTCTACCCTGCAAATTTACCGCCGGAGGCCATGTGTGAATATCTACACATTAAAAATTTACCGACTTTTTAAGCAACGTATCCAAGCTCCAACAATGAAAATGGGAAGAATTTTCAAAAAATGTTTTTTTCAAATCTTGAAGTAAACTTGATAATTGCTTTACGCTAAGGTTTAAGTTTTTTAAAGAAATGCTAAGATAAAAAGAAAAAAAAATTATCAAAATGTGCAACCCTCAACATATGCTCTGCAACTTAAGATAAGGCTGTGTCTGAAATTTTTTATGTCACCCATACCATTAAAACAGAAATTTTTTTAGAATATTATGAAAGAGAATATAAACGTTTGGACGTTTATGCTGTGAATTGAAAAGGGATAAAATAAATGTATAACAAATATAAGCAGCCAATGTAATAAAAATAAGGAAAACTTAAGACATGGCTTTGTCTGAAATTTTTTATGTCACCCATACCATTAAAACAGAAAATTTTTTGGAAAATTATGAAAGGGAATATAAAAATTTGGACGTTTATGCTGTGAATTGAAAAGGGATAAAATAAATGTATAACAAATATAAGGAGGCAATGTAATAAAAATAAGGAAAACTTAAGACATGTCTTTGTCTGTTACATGAAAAAGTTTCAGACAAAGCCTTGTCTTAAGTTGGAGAGGACATGTTGCATCACAGCACTTGAATTTTTAAAAATTATTCAAGTTATTTGAGTTCTATTGTCGGGTAGTGGATTTCTATTGTCAAGCACTTGAGTTCTGCATAGCAGAGCACGCCAGAGCACGACAGAGCACGCCAGAGCACGCCAGTGCACGTCAGAGCACGCCAGTGCACGCCAGAGCACTCCAGTTCACGCCAGAGAACGCCAGAGCACGCCAGAGCACGCCAGTGCACGCCAGTGCACGCCAGAGCACGCCAGTGCACGCCAGAGCACGCCAGTGCACGCCAGAGCACGCCAGTGCACGCCAGAGCACGCCAGTGCACGCACAAGCACGTTAATGCACGCCAGAGCATGCCAGTGCACGCAAGAGCACGCCAGTGCACGCCAGAGTACGCCAGTGCACGCCAAAGCAATTCAATGCACGCCAGAGCACGCCAATTCACACCAGAGCACGCCAGTGCACGCCAGAGCAATTCAATGCACGCCAGAGCTCGCCAAATCACACCAGAGCACGCCAGTGCACGCCAGAGCACGCCAATTCACACCAGAGCACGCCAGTGCACGTCAGAACACGCCAGTGCACGCCAGTGCACGCCAATTCACACCAGAGCACGCCAGTGCACGCCAGAGCACGCCAGTGCACCCCAAAGCAATTCAATGCACTCCAGAGCACGCCAATTCACACCAGAGCACGCCAGTGCACGCCAGAGTACGCCAATTCACACCAGAGCATGTCTGTGCACGCCAGTGCACGCCAGAGTACGCCAGTGCACGCAAGAGCACGCCAGAGCACGCCAGAGCACGCCAATTCACACCAGAGCACGCCAATGCACGCCAGAGCACGCCAGAGCACGCCAGTGCAAGCCAGAGCACGCCAATGCACGCCAGAGCACGCCAGAGCACGCCAATTCACACCAGAGCACGCAAGTGCACGCTAAAGAACGCCAATTCACACCAGAGCACGCCAGTGCACGCAAGAGCACGCCAGTGCACGCAAGAGCACGCCAATTCACACCAGAGCACACCAATTCACACCAGAGCACGCCAGTTCAAGCCAGAGCACGCCAATTCACACCAGAGCACGCCAGTGCAGGCCAGAGCAATTCACACCAGAGCAAGCCAGTGCACGCCCGAGCACGCCAGAGCACGTCAAGGCACGCCAGAGCACTCCAGTGCACGCCAAAGCAATTCAATGCACGCCAGAGCACGCCAATTCACACCAGAGCATGCCAGTGCACGCCAGAGCAATTCAATACACGCCAGTGCACGCCAGAGCACGTCAATGCACGCCAGAGCAAGACAGTGCACGCCAGAGCACGCCAGTGCACGCACAAGCACGTTAATGCACGCCAGAGCATGCCAGTGCACGCAAGAGCACGCCAGTGCACGCCAGAGCACGCCAATTCACACAAGAGGACGTCAATGCACGCCAGAGCACGCCAGTGCACGCCAAAGCAATTCAATGCACGCCAGAGCACGCCAATTCACACCAGAGCACGCCAGTGCACGCCAGAGCAATTCAATGCACGCCAGAGCTCGCCAAATCACACCAGAGCACGCCAGTGCACGCCAGAGCTCGCCAAATCACACCAGAGCACGCCAGTGCACGCCAGAACACGCCAGTGCACGCCAGTGCACGCCAATTCACACCAGAGCACGCCAGTGCACGCCAGAGCACGCCAGAGCACGCCAGTGCACGCCAGAGCACGTCAATGCACGCCAGAGAAAGCCAGAGCACGCCAGAGCACGCCAGAGCACGCCAGAGCACGCCAGTGCACGTCAGAGCACGCCAGTGCACGCCAGAGCACTCCAGTGCACGCCAGAGAACGCCAGTGCACGCACGAGCACGTCAATGCTCGCCAGAGCACGCCAGTGCACGCCAGAGCACGCCAGAGCACGCCAGTGCAAGCCAGTGCACGCCAGTGCACGCCAGAGCACGCCAATTCACACCAGAGCACGCCAGTGCACGCCAGTGCACGCCAATTCACACCAGAGCACGCCAGTGCACGCCAGAGCACGCCAGTGCACGCCAGAGCACGCCAGAGCACGCCAGTGCACGCCAGTGCACGCCAGTGCAAGCCAATTCACACCAGAGCAAGCCAATTCACACCAGAGCACGCCAGTGCACGCCAGAGCACGCCAGTGCACGCCAGAGCACGCCAGTGCACGCCAGAGCATGCCAGAGCACGTCAATGCACGCCAGAGCAAGCCAGTGCACGCCAGAGAACGCCAATTCACACCAGAGCACGCCAGTGCACGCCAGAGCACGCCAATTCACACCAGAGCAAGCCAGTGCACGCCAGAGCACGTCAATGCACGCCAGAGCAAGCCAGAGCACGCCAGAGCACGCCAGAGCACGCCAGAGCACGCCAGAGCACGGTCGAACACATTAGAGAATAGCTCAGCACTTGAAGTTGCTATAATATTTTTTTCAATTTTTAAAACCATTTTTTAATTACAGGATGTTTAAATCAATGTCCAATACACCATCTCAAGTCTATTTAATCAATAAATTTATAGAGCAAATCATGAACAAAAAGTTTGAGAAAAACGCACATCACAGCACTTGAATTTTTAAAAATTATTCAAGTTATTTGAGTTCTATTGTCGGGTAGTGGATTTCTATTGTCAAGCACTTGAGTTCTGCATACCAGAGCACGCCAGTGCACGCAAGAACACGTCAATGCACACCAGAGCACGCAAGTGCACGTCAAAGCACGCCAGTGCACGCCAGAGCACGCCAGTGCACACCAGTGCACGCCAGTGCACACCAGTGCACGCCAGATCACGCCAGTGCACGCCAGAGCACGCCAGTGCACGCCAGAGCACGCCAGTGCACGTCAGAGCACAACAGTGCCCGCCAGAGCACGCCAGTGCACGCCACAGCAATTCAATGCACGCCAGAGCACGCCAGTGCACGCAAGAGCACGTCAATGCACGCCAGAGCAAGCCAGTGCACGCCAGAGCACGCAAGTGCACGCCCAAGTACGCCAGTGCACGCCAGAGCACGCTGGTGCACGCCAGTGCACGCCAATTCGAACCAGAGCACGCCAGTGCACAACAGAGCACGTTAGTGCACGCCAGAGCACGCCAGAGCACGCCAGTGCACGCCAGAGCACGTCAATGCACGCCAGAGCAAGCCAGAGCACGCCAGTGCACGCAAGAGCACGTCAATGCACGCCAGAGCACGCCAGTGCACGCCAGAGCACGCAAGTGCAAGCCAAAGCACGCCAGTGCACGCCAGAGCACGCCAGTGCACGTCAGAGCACGCCAGTGCCCGCCAGAGCAAGCCAATGCACACCAGAGCAATTCAATGCACGCCAGAGCACGCCAATTCACACCAGAGCACGCCAGTGCACGCCAGAGCACGTCAATGCACACAAGAGCACGCCAGTGCACGCAAGAGCACGCAAGTGAATGCCAAAGCACGCCAGTGCACGCCAGAGCACGCCAGTGCACGCCAGAGCACGCCAGTGCACGCCAGAGCACGCCAGTGCACGCCAGAGCAATTCAATGCACGCAAGAGGACGCCAATTCACACCAGAGCACGCCAGTGCACGCCAGAGCACGCCAATTCACACCAGAGCACCCCAGTGCACGCCAGAGCACGCCAGTGCACGCAAGAGCACGTCAATGCACGCCAGAGCACGCCAGTGCACCCCAGAGCACGCAAGTAAACGCCAAAGCACGCCAGTGCACGCCAGAGCACGCCAGAGCACGCCAGTGCACGCCAGAGCACGTCAATGCACGCCAGAGCAGGCCAGAGCACGCCAATTCACACCAGAGCAAGCCAGTGCACGCCAGAAAACGCCAGTGCACGCCAGAGCACGTTAATGCACGCCAGAGCACGCCAGTGCACGCCAGAGCACGCCAGTGCCCGCCAGAGCACGCCAGTGCACGTCAGAGCACGCAAGTGCACGTCAGAGCACGCAAGTGCACGACAAAACATGCCAGTGCACGCCAGTGCACTCCAATTCACACCAGAGCACGCCAGTGCACGCCAGAGCACGCCAGTGCACACCAGATTACGCAAGTGCACGCCAGTGCACGCCAGAGCACGCCAGTGCCCGCCAGAGCACGCCAGTGCACGCCAGTGCACGCCAGAGCACGCCAATTCACACCAAAGCACGCCAGTGCACGCCAGAGCACGCCAATTCACACCAGAGCACGCCAGTGCACGCCAGAGCAATTAAATGCACGCCAGAGCACGCCAATTCACACCAGAGCACGCCAGTGCACGCCAGAGCACGTTAATTCACACCAGAGCACGCCAGTGCACGCCAGAGCACGCCAGTGCACGCCAGTGCACGCCAATTCACACCAGAGCACACCAGTGCACGCCAGAGCACGCCAATTCACTCCAGAGCAAGCCAGTGCACGCCAGAGCACGCCAGAGCACGCCAGTGCACGCCAGAGCACGCCAGTGCACGCCAGAGCACGCCAGTGCACGCCAGAGCACGCCAGTGCACGCCGGAGCACGCCAATTCACACCAGAGCACGCCAGTGCACGCTAGAGCACGCTAATTCACACCAGAGCACGCCAGTGCACGCAAGAGCACGCCAGTGCACGCCACATCAATTCAATGCGCGCCAGAGCACGCCAATTCACACCAGAGCACGCCAGTGCACGCCAGAGCACACCAATTCACACCAGAGCACGCCAGTGCACACCAGAGCACGCCAGTGCACGCAAGAGCACGTAAATGCACGCCAGAGCACGCCAATTCACACCAGAGCACGCCAGTGCAGGCCAGAGCACGTCAATTCACACCAGAGCAAGCCAGTGCACGCCAGAGCACGCCAGAGCACGTCAATGCACGCCAGAGCACGCCAGTGCACGCCAGAGCACGCAAGTGCACGCCAGAGCACGCCAGTGCACGCCAATTTACACCAGAGCACGCCAGTGCACGCCAGAGCACGCCAGAGCACGCCAGTGCACGCCAGAGCACGGTAGAGCACAGCAGAGAACAGCTCAGCACTTGAAGTTGCTATAATATTTTTTTCACTTGTTAAAACCATTTTTTAATTACAGGTTGTGTAAATCAATGTCCAATACACCATTTCAAGTCTATTTAATCAATAAATTTATAGAGCAAATCATGAACAAAAAGTTTGAGAAAAACGCACATCACAGCACTTGAATTTTTAAAAATTATTCAAGTTATTTGAGTTCTATTGTCGGGTAGTGGATTTCTATTGTCAAGCACTTGAGTTCTGCATACCAGAGCACGCCAGTGCACGCAAGAGCACGTCAATGCACACCAGAGCACGCAAGTGCACTTCAAAGCACGCCAGTGCACGCCAGAGCACGCAAGTGCACGCCAGAGCACGCCAGTGCACGCCAGAGCACGCCAGTGCACGCCAGAGCACGCCAGTGCACGCCAGAGCACGCCAGTGCACGCCAGAGCACGCCAGTGCACGTCAGAAAACAACAGTTCCCGCCAGAGCACGCCAGTGCACGCCACAGCAATTCAATGCACGCCAGAGCACGCCAATTCACACCAGAGCACGCCAGTGCACGCCAGAGTACGCCAATTCACACCAGAGCACGCCATTGCACGCCAGAGTACGCCAATTCACACCAGAGCATGTCTGTGCACGCCAGTGCACGCCAGAGTACGCCAGTGCACGCAAGAGCACGCCAGAGCACGCCAGAGCACGCCAGAGGCCGCCAATTCACACCAGAGCACGCCAGTGCACGCCAGTGCACGCTAAAGAACGCCAATTCACACCAGAGCACGCCAGTGCACGCAAGAGCACGCCAGTGCACGCAAGAGCACGCCAATTCACACCAGAGCACGCCAATTCACACCAGAGCACGCCAGTTCAAGCCAGAGCACGCCAATTCACACCAGAGCACGCCAGTGCACGCCAGAGCACGCCAGTGCACGCAAGAGCACGTCAATGCACAACAGAGCACGCCAGTGCACGCCAGAGCACGCCAATTCACACCAGATCACTCAAGTGCACGCCAAAGCACGCAAGTGCACGCCAGAGCACGCCAGTGCACGCCACAGCACGCCAGTGCACGCCAGTACACGCCAGAGCATGTCAATGCACGCCAGAGCAAGCCAGAGCACGCCAGAGCACGGTAGAACACATTAGAGAACAGCTCAGCACTTGAAGTTGCTATAATATTTTTTTCATGTTTTAAAACCATTTTTTAATTACAGGATGTGTAAATCAATGTCCAGTACACCATTTTTTGTCTATTGAATCAATAAATTTATAGAGCAAATCATGAACAAAAAGTTTGAGAAAAACGCACATCACAGCACTTGAATTTTAAAAAATTATTCAAGTTATTTGAGTTCTATTGTCGGGTAGTGGATTTCAATTGTCAAGCACTTGAGTTCTGCATAGCAGAGCACGCCAGTGCACGCAAGAGCACGTCAATGCACGCCAGAGCACGCCAGTGCACGCCAGAGCACGCAAGTGCAAGCCAAAGCACGCCAGTGCACGCCAGAGCACGCCAGTGCACGTCAGAGCACGCCAGTGCACGTCAGAGCACGCCAGTGCCCGCCAGAGCAAGCCAATGCACGCCAGAGCAATTCAATGCACGCCAGAGCACGCCAATTCACACCAGAGCACGCCAGTGCACGCCAGAGCACGTCAATGCACACAAGAGCACGCCAGTGCACGCAAGAGCACGCAAGTGAATGCCAAAGCACGCCAGTGCACGCCAGAGCACGCCAGTGCACGCCAGAGCACGCCAGTGCACGCCAGAGCACGCCAGTGCACGCCAGAGCAATTCAATGCACGCCAGAGGACGCCAATTCACACCAGAGCACGCCAGTGCACGCCAGAGCACGCCAATTCACACCAGAGCACCCCAGTGCACGCCAGAGCACGCCAGTGCACGCAAGAGCACGTCAATGCACGCCGGAGCACGCCAGTGCACCCCACAGCACGCAAGTAAACGCCAAAGCACGCCAGTGCACGCCAGTGCACGCCAGAGCACGTCAATGCACGCCAGAGCAGGCCAGAGCACGCCAATTCACACCAGAGCAAGCCAGTGCACGCCAGAGCACGCCAGTGCACGCCAGAGCACGTCAATGCACGCCAGAGCACGCCAGTGCACGCCAGAGCACGCCAGTGCCCGCTAGAGCACGCCAGTGCACGTCAGAGCACGCAAGTGCACGTCAGAGCACGCAAGTGCACGACAAAACATGCCAGTGCACGCCAGTGCACTCCAATTCACACCAGAGCACGCCAGTGCACGCCAGAGCACGCCAGTGCACGCCAGAGCACGCAAGTGCACGCCAATGCACGCCAGTGCACGCCAGAGCACGCCAGTGCACGCCAGTGCACGCCAATTCACACCAGAGCACGCCAGTGCACGCCAATTCACACCAGAGCACGCCAGTGCACGCCAGAGCACGCCAGTGCACGTCACAGCACGCCAGTGCACGCTAGAGCACGCCAGAGCACGTCAATGCACGCCAGAGCAAGCCAGAGCAGGCCAGAGCACGCCAGAGCACGCCAGTGGACGCCAGAGCACGCCAGTGCACGCCAGAGCACGCCAATTCACACCAGAGCACGCCAGTGCAGGCCAGAGCACGCCAATTCACACCAGAGCAAGCCAGTGCACGCCAGAGCACGCCAGAGCACGCCAGAGCACGCCAGTGCACGCCAGAGCACGCCAGTGCACGCCAGAGCACGCCAGTGCACGCCAGAGCACGCCAGTGCACGCCAGTGCACGCCAGAGCACGCCAATTCACACCAGAGCACGCCAGTGCACGCTAGAGCACGCTAATTCACACCAGAGCACGCCAGTGCACGCAAGAGCACGCCAGTGCACGCCACAGCAATTCAATGCGCGCCAGAGCACGCCAATTCACACCAGAGCACGCCAGTGCACGCCAGAGCACGCCAATTCACACCAGAGCACGCCAGTGCACGCCAGAGCACGCCAGTGCACGCAAGAGCACGTCAATGCACGCCAGAGCACGCCAGTGCACGCCAGAGCACGCAAGTAAACGCCAAAGCACGCTAGTGCACGCCAGAGCACGCCAGTGCACGGCAGTACACGCCAATTCACACCAGAGCACGCCAGTGCACGCCAGAGCACGCCATGTAACGCCAGAGCACGTCAATGCACGCCAGAGCAAGCCAGAGCACGCCAGAGCACGCCAGAGCACGCCAGTGCACGCCAGAGCACGCCAATTCACACCAAAGCACGCCAGTGCAGGCCAGAGCACGCCAATTCACACCAGAGCACGCCAGTGCACGCCAGAGCACGCCAGAGCACGCCAGTGCACGCCAGAGCACGTCAATACACGCCAGAGCAAGCCAGAGCACGCCAGAGCACGCCAGTGCACGCCAGTGCACGCCAGAGCACTTTAGAGCACAGCAGAGAACAGCTCAGCACTTGAAGTTGCTATAATATTTTTTTCACTTGTTAAAACCATTTTTTAATTACAGGATGTGTAAATCAATGTCCAATACACCATTTCAAGTCTATTTAATCAATAAATTTATAGAGCAAATCATGAACAAAAAGTTTGAGAAAAACGCACATCACAGCACTTGAATTTTTAAAAATTATTCAAGTTATTTGAGTTCTATTGTCGGGTAGTGGATTTCTATTGTCAAGCACTTGAGTTCTGCATAGCAGAGCACGCCAGTGCACGCAAGAGCAAGTCAATGGACGCCAGAGCACGCAAGAGCACGCCAGAGCACGCCAGTGCCCGCCAGAGCACGCCAGTGCACGCCAGAGCAATTCAATACACGCAAGAGCACGCCAATTCACACCAGAGCACGCCAGAGCACGCCAATTCACACCAGAGCACGCCAGTGCACGCCAGAGCACGCCAGGGCACGCAAGAGCACGTCAATGCACGCCAGAGCATGCCAGTGCACGCCAAAGCACGCCAGTGCACGCCAATTCACACCAGAGCACGCCAGTGCACGCCAGAGCACGCCACAGTACGCTAGTGCACGCCAGAGCACGTCAATGCACGCTAGAGCACGCCAGTGCACGCCAGAGCACGCCAGTGCACGCCAGATTACGCCAGTGCACGCCAGGGCACGCCAGTGCACGCCAGTGCACGCCAGTGCACGCCAGAGCACGCCAATTCACACCAGAG
Source organism: Daphnia pulicaria (assembly GCF_021234035.1). Classification (NCBI taxonomy): domain Eukaryota; kingdom Metazoa; phylum Arthropoda; class Branchiopoda; order Diplostraca; family Daphniidae; genus Daphnia; species Daphnia pulicaria. Next base: position 17,305,660 of record NC_060916.1, on the reverse strand, counting down.
CACGCCAGTACACGCTAGAGCACGCTAATTCACACCAGAGCACGCCAGTGCACGCAAGAGCACGCCAATTCACAGCAGAGCACGCCAGTGCACGCAAGTGCACGCAAGTGCACGCCAGAGCACGCCAATTCACACCAGAGAACGCCAGTGCACGCCGGAGCACACCAGTGCACGCAAGAGCACGCCAGTGCACGCAAGAGCACGCCAGTGCACGCAAGAGCACGCCAATTCACACCAGAGCACGCCAGTGCACGCCAGAGCATGCCAGTGCACGCCAGAGCACGCCAATTCACACCAGAGCACGCCAGTGCACGCCAGAGCACGCAAGTGCACGCAAGAGCACGCAAGTGCACGCAAGTGCACGACAAAGCACGCCAGTGCACGCCAGTGCACGCCAATTCACACCAGAGCACGCCAGAGCACGCCAGAGCACGGCATAGCACGCCAGTGCACGCCAGAGCACGGTAGAGCACAGTAGAGAACAGCTCAGCACTTGAAGTTGCTATAATATTTTTTTCACTTGTTAAAACCATTTTTTAATTACAGGATGTGTAAATTAATGTCCAGTACACCATTTCAAGTCTATTGAATCAATAAATTTATAGAGCAAATCATGAACAAAAAGTTTGAGAAAAACGCACATCACAGCACTTGAATTTTTAAAAATTATTCAAGTTATTTGAGTTCTATTGTCAGGTAGTGGAATTCTATTGTCAAGCACTTGAGTCCTGCATAGCAGAGAACGCCAGAGCACGACAGAGCACGCCAGAGCACGCCAGTGCATGCCAGAGCACTCCAGTGCACGCCAGAGAACGCCAGTGCACGCCAGAGAACGCCAGTGTACGCACGCACGTCAATGCACGCCAGAGTACGCCATTGCACGCCAGAACACTCCAATTCACACCAGAGCACGCCAGTGCACGCAAGAGCACACCAATTCACATCAGAGCACGCCAGAGCATGCCAGTGCACGCCAGAGCACGCCAGTGCACGCCAGAGCACGCCAGTTCACGCAAGAGCACGTCAATGCACGCCAGAGCACGCCAATGCACGCCAGAACACGTCAATGCACGCCAGAGCAAGCCAGAGCACGCCAGTGCACGCCAGAGCACGCCAATTCACACCACATCACTCAAGTGCACGCCAAAGCACGCAAGTGCACGCAAGAGCACGCCAGTGCACGCCAGAGCACGCAAGTGCACGCCAGAGCAATTCTATGCACGCAAGAGCACGTCAATTCACACCGGAGCACGCCAGTGCACGCCAGAGCACGCAAGTGCACGCCAGTACACGCCAGAGCATGTCAATGCATGCCAGATTAAGCCAGTGCACGCCAGAGCACGGCAGAGCACGCCAGTGCACGCCAGAGCACGCCAGTGCACGCCAGAGCACGCCAGTGCACGTCAGAGCACGCCAGTGCCCGCCAGAGCACGCCAATGCACGCCAGAGCAATTCAATGTACGCCAGAGCACGCCAATTCACACCAGAAAACGCCAGTGCATGCCAGAGCACGCCAATTCACACCAGAGCACGCCAGAGCACGCAAGTGCACGCCAAAGCACGCCAGTGCACGCCAGAGCACGCCAGTGCACGCCAGTGCACGCCAGTGCACGCCAATTCACACCAGAGCACGCCAGTGCACGCCAGAGCACGCCAGTGCACGTCAGAGCACGCCAGTGCACGCCAGTGCACGCCAGAGCACGCCAGAGCACGCCAGTGCACGCCAGAGCACGTCAATGCACGCCAGAGCAAGCCAGAGCAAGCCAGAGCAAGCCAGAGGAAGCCAGAGCACGCCAGTGCACGCCAGTGCACGCCAATTCACACCAGAGCATGCCAGTGCACACCAGAGCACGCCAGAGCACGCCAGTGCACGCCAAAGCACGTCAATGCACGCCAGAGCAAGCCAGAGCACGCCAGTGCACGCCAGAGCACGCCAGTGCACGCCAGTGCACGCCAGAGCACAGTAGAGCACAGCAGAGAACAGCTCAGCACTTGAAGTTGCTTTAATATTTTTTTCACTTGTTAAAACCATTTTTTAATTACAGGATGTGTAAATCAATGTCCAGTACACCATTTTTAGTTTATTGAATCAATAAATTTATAGAGCAAATCATGAACAAAAAGTTTGAGAAAAACGCACATCACAGCACTTGAATTTTTAAAAATTATTAAAGTTATTTGAGTTCTATTGTCAGGTAGTGGAATTCTATTGTCAAGCACTTGAGTCCTGCATAGCAGAGAACGCCAGAGCACGACAGAGCACGCCAGAGCACGCCAGTGCATGCCAGAGCACTCCAGTGCACGCCAGAGAACGCCAGTGCACGCCAGAGAACGCCAGTGTACGCACGCACGTCAATGCACGCCAGAGTACGCCATTGCACGCCAGAACACTCCAATTCACACCAGAGCACGCCAGTGCACGCAAGAGCACACCAATTCACATCAGAGCACGCCAGAGCATGCCAGTGCACGCCAGAGCACGCCAGTGCACGCCAGAGCACGCCAGTTCACGCAAGAGCACGTCAATGCACGCCAGAGCACGCCAATGCACGCCAGAACACGTCAATGCACGCCAGAGCAAGCCAGAGCACGCCAGTGCACGCCAGAGCACGCCAATTCACACCACATCACTCAAGTGCACGCCAAAGCACGCAAGTGCACGCAAGAGCACGCCAGTGCACGCCAGAGCACGCAAGTGCACGCCAGAGCAATTCTATGCACGCAAGAGCACGTCAATTCACACCGGAGCACGCCAGTGCACGCCAGAGCACGCAAGTGCACGCCAGTACACGCCAGAGCATGTCAATGCATGCCAGATTAAGCCAGTGCACGCCAGAGCACGGCAGAGCACGCCAGTGCACGCCAGAGCACGCCAGTGCACGCCAGAGCACGCCAGTGCACGTCAGAGCACGCCAGTGCCCGCCAGAGCACGCCAATGCACGCCAGAGCAATTCAATGTACGCCAGAGCACGCCAATTCACACCAGAGAACGCCAGTGCATGCCAGAGCACGCCAATTCACACCAGAGCACGCCAGAGCACGTAAGTGCACGCCAAAGCACGCCAGTGCACGCCAGAGCACGCCAGTGCACGCCAGTGCACGCCAATTCACACCAGAGCACGCCAGTGCACGCCAGAGCACGCCAGTGCACGTCAGAGCACGCCAGTGCACGCCAGTGCACGCCAGAGCACGCCAGAGCACGCCAGTGCACGCCAGAGCACGTCAATGCACGCCAGAGCAAGCCAGAGCAAGCCAGAGCAAGCCAGAGCAAGCCAGAGCACGCCAGTGCACGCCAGAGCACGCCAGTGCACGCCAGAGCACGCCAAATCCACCAGAGCACGCCAGTGCAGGCCAGAGCACTACAATTCACACCAGAGCAAGCCAGTGCACGCCAGAGCACGTCAATGCACACCAGAGAATGCCAGTGCCCGCCAGAGCACGCCAGTGCACGACAGAGCACGCAAGTGCACGACAAAGCACACCAGTGCACGCCAGTGCACGCCAATTCACACCAGAGCACGCCAGTGCACACCAGAGCACGCCAGAGCACGCCAGTGCACGCCAAAGCACGTCAATGCACGCCAGAGCAAGCCAGAGCACGCCAGTGCACGCCAGAGCACGCCAGTGCACGCCAGTGCACGCCAGAGCACAGTAGAGCACAGCAGAGAACAGCTCAGCACTTGAAGTTGCTTTAATATTTTTTTCACTTGTTAAAACCATTTTTTAATTACAGGATGTGTAAATCAATGTCCAGTACACCATTTTTAGTTTATTGAATCAATAAATTTATAGAGCAAATCATGAACAAAAAGTTTGAGAAAAACGCACATCACAGCACTTGAATTTTTAAAAATTATTCAAGTTATTTGAGTTCTATTGTCGCTCTGTTGCTCTGGCGTGCACTGGCGTGCTCTGGCGTGCTCTGGCGTGCTCTGGCGTGCTGTGGCTTGCTCTTGCGTGCATTGACGTGCTGTGGCGTGCACTGGCGTGCTCTGGTGTGAATTGGCGTGCTCTGGCGTGCACTGGCGTGCTTTGGCGTGCACTTGCGTGCTCTGGCGTGCTCTGGCGTTCTCTGGCGTGCATTGACGTTCTCTTGCGTGCACTGGCGTGCTCTGGCGTGCACTGGCGTGCTCTGGTGTGAATTGGCGTGCTCTGGCGTGCACTGGCGTGCTCTGGCGTGCATTGAATTGCGTGAAAAGTGGATTTATATTGTCAAGCATTTGAGTTGTGTATAGCAGAGCACGCCAGTGCACGACAGAGCACGCCAGAGCACGCCAGTGCACGTCAGAGCACGCCAGTGCACGCCAGAGCACTCCAGTGCACGCCAGAGCACGCCAGTGCACGCCAAAGTAATTCAATGCACGCCAGAGCACGCCAATTCACACCAGAGCACGCCAGTGCACGTAAGAGCAATTCAATGCACGCCAGAGCTCGCCAAATCACACCAGAGCACGCCAGTGCACGCCAGAGCACGCCAATTCACACCAGAGCACGCCAGTGCACGCCAGAACACGCCAGTGCACGCCAATTCAAACCAGAGCACGCCAGTGCACGCCAGAGCACGCCAGAGCACGCCAGTGCATGCCAGAGCACGTCAATGCACGCCAGAGAAAGCCAGAGCACGCCAGAGCACGCCAGAGCACGCCAGTGCATGTCAGAGCACGCCAGTGCACGCCAGAGCACGCCAGTGCACGCCAGAGCACGCCAGAGCACGCCAGAGCACGCCAGTGCACGCCAGTGCACGCCAGAGCACGCCAATTCACACCAGAGCACGCCAGTGCACGCCAGAGCCTGCCAATTCACACCAGAGCACGCCAGTGCACGCCAGTGCACGCCAGTGCACGCCAGAGCACGCCAGTGCACGCACGAGCACGTCAATGCACGCCAGAGCATGCCAGTGCACGCCAGAGCACGCCAGTGCACGCCAGAACACGCCAATTCGCACCAGAGCACGTCAATGCACGCCAGAGCACGCCAGAAAACGCCAGAAAACGCCAATTCACACCAGAGCACACCAGAGCACGCCAGTGCACGCCAGAGCACGCAATGAACGCCAGAGCACGCCAGTGCACGCTAGAGCACTCCAGTGCACGCCAGAGCACGTCAATGCACGCAGGAGCACGCCAGTGCACGCCAGAGCACGCAAGTGCACGCCAAAGCACGCCAGTGCACGCCAGTGAAAGCCAATTCACACCAGAGCACGCCAGTGCACGCCAGAGCACGCCAGTGCCCGCCAGAAAACGCCAGTGCACGCCAGTGCACGCCAATTCACACCAGAGCACGCCAGTGCACGCCAAAGCACGCCAGAGCACGCTAGTTTACTCCAGAGCACGCCAGTGCACGCACGAGCACGTCAATGCACGCCAGAGCATGCCAGTGCACGCCAGAGCACGCCAGTGCACGCCAGAGCACGCCAATTCGCACCAGAGCACGTCAATGCACGCCAGAGCACGCCAGAAAACGCCAGAAAACGCCAAATCACACCAGAGCACGCCAGAGCACGCCAGTGCACGCCAGAGCACGTCAATGAACGCCAGAGCACGCCAGTACACGCCAGAGCACGCCAGTGCACGCCAGAGCACGCCAATTCACACCAGAGCATGTCAATGCACGCCAGAGCACGCCAGTGCACGCCAGAGCACTCCAGTGCACGCCAGAGAATGCCAGTGCACGCACGAGCACGTCAATTCACACCAGAGCACGCCAGTGCACGCCAGAGCACGCCAGAGCACGCCAGAGCACGCCAGTGCACGCCAGAGCACGCCAGTGCACGCACGAGCACGTCTATGCACGCCAGAGCATGCCAGTGCACGCCAGAGCACGCCAGTGCACGCCAGAGCACGCCAGTGCACGCCAGAGCACGCCAGTGCACGCCAGAGCACGCCAAATCACACCAAAGCACGTCAATGCACGCCAGAGCACGCCAGTGCACGCCAAAGTAATTCAATGCACGCCAGAGCACGCCAATTCACACCAGAGCACGCCAGTGCACGTAAGAGCAATTCAATGCACGCCAGAGCTCGCCAAATCACACCAGAGCACGCCAGTGCACGCCAGAGCACGCCAATTCACACCAGAGCACGCCAGTGCACGCCAGAACACGCCAGTGCACGCCAATTCAAACCAGAGCACGCCAGTGCACGCCAGAGCACGCCAGAGCACGCCAGTGCACGCCAGAGCACGTCAATGCACGCCAGAGAAAGCCAGAGCACGCCAGAGCACGCCAGAGCACGCCAGTGCACGTCAGAGCACGCCAGTGCACGCCAGAGCACGCCAGAGCACGCCAGAGCACGCCAGTGCACGCCAGTTCACGCCAGAGCACGCCAATTCACACCAGAGCACGCCAGTGCACGCCAGAGCCTGCCAATTCACACCAGAGCACGCCAGTGCACGCCAGAGCACGCCAGTGCACGCAAGAGCACGTCAATGCACGCCAGAGCACGCCAGTGCACCCCAGAGCACGCAAGTAAACGCCAAAGCACGCCAGTGCACGCCAGAGCACGCCAGAGCACGCCAGTGCACGCCAGAGCACGTCAATGCACGCCAGAGCAAGCCAATGCACGCCAGAGCACGCAAGTGCAAGCCAAAGCACGCCAGTGCACGCCAGAGCACGCCAGTGCACGTCAGAGCACGCCAGTGCCCGCCAGAGCAAGCCAATGCACGCCAGAGCAATTCAATGCACGCCAGAGCACGCCAATTCACACCAGAGCACGCCAGTGCACGCCAGAGCACGTCAATGCACACAAGAGCACGCCAGTGCACGCAAGAGCACGCAAGTGAATGCCAAAGCACGCCAGTGCACGCCAGAGCACGCCAGTGCACGCCAGAGCACGCCAGTGCACGCCAGAGCAATTCAATGCACGCCAGAGGACGCAAATTCACACCAGAGCACGCCAGTGCACGCCAGAGCACGCCAATTCACACCAGAGCACCCCAGTGCACGCCAGAGCACGCCAGTGCACGCAAGAGCACGTCAATGCACGCCAGAGCACGCCAGTGCACCCCAGAGCACGCAAGTAAACGCCAAAGCACGCCAGTGCACGCCAGAGCACGCCAGAGCACACCAGTGCACGCCAGAGCACGTCAATGCACGCCAGAGCAGGCCAGAGCACGCCAATTCACACCAGAGCAAGCCAGTGCACGCCAGAGCACGCCAGTGCAGGCCAGAGCACGTCAATGCACGCCAGAGCACGCCAGTGCACGCCAGAGCACGCCAGTGCCCGCCAGAGCACGCCAGTGCACGTCAGAGCACGCAAGTGCACGTCAGAGCACGCAAGTGCACGACAAAACATGCCAGTGCACGCCAGTGCACGCCAATTCACACCAGAGCACGCCAGTGCACGCCAGAGCACGCCAGTGCACGTCACAGCACGCCAGTGCACGCCAGAGCACGCCAGAGCACGTCAATGCACGCCAGAGCAAGCCAGAGCAGTCCAGAGCACCCCAGAGCACGCCAGTGCACGCCAGAGCACGCCAGTGCACGCCAGAGCACGCCAATTCACACCAGAGCACGCCAGTGCAGGCCAGAGCACGCCAATTCACACCAGAGCAAGCCAGTGCACGCCAGCGCACGCCAGAGCATGCCAGAGAACGCCAGTGCACGCCAGAGCACGGTAGACCACAGCAGAGAATAGCTCAGCACTTGAAGTTGCTATAATATTTTTTTTACTTGTTAAAACCATTTTTTAATTACAGGATGTGTAAATCAATGTCCAATACACCATTTCAAGTATATTTAATCAATAAATTTATAGAGCAAATCATGAACAAAAAGTTTGAGAAAAACGCACATCACAGCACTTGAATTTTTAAAAATTATTCAAGTTATTTGAGTTCTATTGTCGGGTAGTGGATTTATATTGTCAAGCATTTGAGTTGTGTATAGCAGAGCACGCCAGTGCACGACAGAGCACGCCAGAGCACGCCAGTGCACGTCAGAGCACGCCAGTGCACGCCAGAGCACTCCAGTGCACGCCAGAGCACGCCAGTGCACGCCAAAGTAATTCAATGCACGCCAGAGCACGCCAATTCACACCAGAGCACGCCAGTGCACGTAAGAGCAATTCAATGCACGCCAGAGCTCGCCAAATCACACCAGAGCACGCCAGTGCACGCCAGAGCACGCCAATTCACACCAGAGCACGCCAGTGCACGCCAGAACACGCCAGTGCACGCCAATTCAAACCAGAGCACGCCAGTGCACGCCAGAGCACGCCAGAGCACGCCAGTGCACGCCAGAGCACGTCAATGCACGCCAGAGAAAGCCAGAGCACGCCAGAGCACGCCAGAGCACGCCAGTGCACGTCAGAGCACGCCAGTGCACGCCAGAGCACGCCAGAGCACGCCAGTGCACGCCAGTTCACGCCAGAGCACGCCAATTCACACCAGAGCACGCCAGTGCACGCCAGAGCCTGCCAATTCACACCAGAGCACGCCAGTGCACGCCAGAGAACGCCAGTGCACGCAAGAGCACGTCAATGCACGCCAGAGCACGCCAGTGCACCCCAGAGCACGCAAGTAAACGCCAAAGCACGCCAGTGCACGCCAGAGCACGCCAGAGCACGCCAGTGCACGCCAGAGCACGTCAATGCACGCCAGAGCAAGCCAGAGCACGCCAATGCACGCAAGAGCACGTCAATGCACGCCAGAGCACGCCAGTGCACGCCAGAGCACGCAAGTGCAAGCCAAAGCACGCCAGTGCACGCCAGAGCACGCCAGTGCACGTCAGAGCACGCCAGTGCCCGCCAGAGCAAGCCAATGCACGCCAGAGCAATTCAATGCACGCCAGAGCACGCCAATTCACACCAGAGCACGCCAGTGCACGCCAGAGCACGTCAATGCACACAAGAGCACGCCAGTGCACGCAAGAGCACGCAAGTGAATGCCAAAGCACGCCAGTGCACGCCAGAGCACGCCAGTGCACGCCAGAGCACGCCAGTGCACGCCAGAGCAATTCAATGCACGCCAGAGGACGCCAATTCACACCAGAGCACGCCAGTGCACGCCAGAGCACGCCAATTCACACCAGAGCACCCCAGTGCACGCCAGAGCACGCCAGTGCACGCAAGAGCACGTCAATGCACGCCAGAGCACGCCAGTGCACCCCAGAGCACGCAAGTAAACGCCAAAGCACGCCAGTGCACGCCAGAGCACGCCAGAGCACACCAGTGCACGCCAGAGCACGTCAATGCACGCCAGAGCAGGCCAGAGCACGCCAATTCACACCAGAGCAAGCCAGTGCACGCCAGAGCACGCCAGTGCAGGCCAGAGCACGTCAATTCACGCCAGAGCACGCCAGTGCACGCCAGAGCACGCCAGTGCCCGCCAGAGCACGCCAGTGCACGTCAGAGCACGCAAGTGCACGTCAGAGCACGCAAGTGCACGACAAAACATGCCAGTGCACGCCAGTGCACGCCAATTCACACCAGAGCACGCCAGTGCACGCCAGAGCACGCCAGTGCACGTCACAGCACGCCAGTGCACGCCAGAGCACGCCAGAGCACGTCAATGCACGCCAGAGCAAGCCAGAGCAGTCCAGAGCACCGCAGAGCACGCCAGTGCACGCCAGAGCACGCCAGTGCACGCCAGAGCACGCCAATTCACACCAGAGCACGCCAGTGCAGGCCAGAGCACGCCAATTCACACCAGAGCAAGCCAGTGCACGCCAGCGCACGCCAGAGCATGCCAGAGAACGCCAGTGCACGCCAGAGCACGGTAGACCACAGCAGAGAATAGCTCAGCACTTGAAGTTGCTATAATATTTTTTTTACTTGTTAAAACCATTTTTTAATTACAGGATGTGTAAATCAATGTCCAATACACCATTTCAAGTATATTTAATCAATAAATTTATAGAGCAAATCATGAAGAAAAAGTTTGAGAAAAAACGAACATCACAGCACTAGAATTTTTAAAAATTATTCAAGTTATTTGAGTTCTATTGTCGGGTAGTGGATTTCTATTGTCAAGCACTTGAGTTCTGCATAGCAGAGCACGCCAGTGCACGTCAATGGACGCCAGAGCACGCCAGTGCACGCCAGTGCACGCCAGAGCACGCCAATTCACACCAAAGCACGCCAGTGCACGCCAGAGCACGCCAATTCACACCAGAGCACGCCAGTGCACGCCAGAGCAATTAAATGCACGCCAGAGCACGCCAATTCACACCAGAGCACGCCAGTGCACGCCAGAGCCCGTTAATTCACACCAGAGCACGCCAGTGCACGCCAGAGCACGCCAGTGCACGCCAGTGCACGCCAATTCACACCAGAGCACACCAATGCACGCCAGAGCACGCCAATTCACACCAGAGCAAGCCAGTGCACGCCAGAGCACGCCAGAGCACGCCAGTGCACGCCAGAGCACGCCAGTGCACGCCAGAGCACGCCAGTGCACGCCAGAGCACGCCAATTCACACCAGAGCACGCCAGTGCACGCTAGAGCACGCTAATTCACACCAGAGCACGCCAGTGCACGCAAGAGCACGCCAGTGCACGCCACAGCAATTCAATGCGCGCCAGAGCACGCCAATTCACACCAGAGCACGCCAGTGCACGCCAGAGCACGCCAATTCCCACCAGAGCACGCCAGTGCACACCAGAGCACGCCAGTGCACGCAAGAGCACGTCAATGCACGCCAGAGCACGCCAGAGCACGCCAATTCACACCAGAGCACGCCAGTGCAGGCCAGAGCACGTCAATTCACACCAGAGCAAGCCAGTGCACGCCAGAGCACGCCAGAGCACGTCAATGCACGCCAGAGCACGCCAGTGCACGCCAGAGCACGCCAGTGCACGCCAGAGCACGCCAGTGCACGCCAGTGCACGCCAGAGCACGCCAGTGCACGCCAGAGCACGCCAATTCACACCAGAGCACGCCAGTGCAGGCCAGAGCACGCCAATTCACACCAGAGCAAGCCAGTGCACGCCAGAGCACGCCAGAGCACGCCAGAGCACGCCAGTGCACGCCAGAGCACGCCAGTGCACGCCAGAGCACGCCAGTGCACGCCAGTGCACGCCAGAGCACGCCAATTCACACCAGCGCACGCCAGTGCACGCTAGAGCACGCTAATTCACACCAGAGCACGCCAGTGCACGCAAGAGCACGCCAGTGCACGCCACAGCAATTCAATGCGCGCCAGAGCACGCCAATTCACACCAGAGCACGCCAGTGCACGCCAGAGCACGCCAATTCACACCAGAGCACGCCAGTGCACGCCAGAGCACGCCAGTGCACGCAAGAGCACGTCAATGCACGCCAGAGCACGCCAGTGCACGCCAGAGCACGCAAGTAAACGCCAAAGCACGCTAGTGCACGCCAGAGCACGCCAGTGCACGGCAGTACACGCCAGTGCACGCCAATTCACACCAGAGCACACCAGTGCACGCCAGAGCACGCCAATTCACACCAGAGCAAGCCAGTGCACGCCAGAGCACGCCAGAGCACGCCAGTGCACGCCAGAGCACGCCAGTGCACGCCAGAGCACGCCAGTGCACGCCAGAGCACGCCAATTCACACCAGAGCACGCCAGTGCACGCTAGAGCACGCTAATGCACACCAGAGCACGCCAGTGCACGCAAGAGCACGCCAGTGCACGCCACAGCAATTCAATGCGCGCCAGAGCACGCCAATTCACACCAGAGCACGCCAGTGCACGCCAGAGCACGCCAATTCCCACCAGAGCACGCCAGTGCACACCAGAGCACGCCAGTGCACGCAAGAGCACGTCAATGCACGCCAGAGCACGCCAGAGCACGCCAATTCACACCAGAGCACGCCAGTGCAGGCCAGAGCACGTCAATTCACACCAGAGCAAGCCAGTGCACGCCAGAGCACGCCAGAGCACGTCAATGGACGCCAGAGCACGCCAGTGCACGCCAGAGCACGCCAGTGCACGCCAGAGCACGCCAGTGCACGCCAGTGCACGCCAATTCACACCAGAGCACGCCAGTGCACGCCAGAGCACGCCAGAGCACGCCAGTGCACGCCAGAGCACGGTAGAGCACAGCAGAGAACAGCTCAGCACTTGAAGTTGCTATAATATTTTTTTCACTTGTTAAAACCATTTTTTAATTACAGGTTGTGTAAATAAATGTCCAATACACCATTTCAAGTTTATTTAATCAATAAATTTATAGAGCAAATCATGAACAAAAAGTTTGAGAAAAACGCACATCACAGCACTTGAATTTTTAAAAATTATTCAAGTTATTTGAGTTCTATTGTCGGGTAGTGGATTTCTATTGTCAAGCACTTGAGTTCTGCATACCAGAGCACGCCAGTGCACGCAAGAGCACGTCAATGCACACCAGAGCACGCAAGTGCACTTCAAAGCACGCCAGTGCACGCCAGAGCACGCAAGTGCACGCCAGAGCACGCCAGTGCACGCCAGAGCACGCCAGTGCACGCCAGAGCACGCCAGTGCACGCCAGAGCACGCCAGTGCACGCCAGAGCACGCCAGTGCACGCCAGATTACGCCAGTGCACGTCAGAAAACAACAGTTCCCGCCAGAGCTCGCCAGTGCACGCCACAGCAATTCAATGCACGCCAGAGCACGCCAATTCACACCAGAGCACGCCAGTGCACGCCAGAGTACACCAATTCACACCAGAGCACGCCATTGCACGCCAGAGTACGCCAATTCACACCAGAGCATGTCTGTGCACGCCAGTGCACTCCAGAGTACGCCAGTGCACGCAAGAGCACGCCAGAGCACGCCAGAGCACGCCAGAGCACGCCAATTCACACCAGAGCACGCCAATGCACGCAAGAGCATGCCAGAGCACGCCAGTGCACGCCAGAGCACGCCAGTGCACGCCAGAGCAATTCTATGCACGCCAGAGCACGTCAATTCACACCAGAGCACGCCAGTGCACGCCAGTGCACGCTAAAGAACGCCAATTCACACCAGAGCACGCCAGTGCACGCAAGAGCACGCCAGTGCACGCAAGAGCACGCCAATTCACACCAGAGCACGCCAATTCACACCAGAGCACGCCAGTTCAAGCCAGAGCACGCCAATTCACACCAGAGCACGCCAGTGCATGCCAGAGCACGCCAGTGCACGCAAGAGCACGTCAATGCACACCAGAGCACGCCAGTGCACGCCAGAGCACGCCAATTCACACCAGATCACTCAAGTGCACGCCAAAGCACGCAAGTGCACGCCAGAGCACGCCAGTGCACGCCAGAGCAATTCTATGCACGCCAGAGCACGTCAATTCACACCAGAGCACGCCAGTGCACGCCAGAGCACGCCAGTGCACGCCAGTACACGCCAGAGCATGTCAATGCACGCCAGAGCAAGCCAGAGCACGCCAGAGCACGGTAGAACACATTAGAGAACAGCTCAGCACTTGAAGTTGCTATAATATTTTTTTCATGTTTTAAAACCATTTTTTAATTACAGGATGTGTAAATCAATGTCCAGTACACCATTTTTTGTCTATTGAATCAATAAATTTATAGAGCAAATCATGAACAAAAAGTTTGAGAAAAACGCACATCACAGCACTTGAATTTTAAAAAATTATTCAAGTTATTTGAGTTCTATTGTCGGGTAGTGGATTTCAATTGTCAAGCACTTGAGTTCTGCATAGCAGAGCACGCCAGTGCACGCAAAAGCACGTCAATGCACGCCAGAGCACGCCAGTGCACGCCAGAGCACGCAAGTGCAAGCCAAAGCACGCCAGTGCACGCCAGAGCACGCCAGTGCACGTCAGAGCACGCCAGTGCACGTCAGAGCACGCCAGTGCCCGCCAGAGCAAGCCAATGCACGCCAGAGCAATTCAATGCACGCCAGAGCACGCCAATTCACACCAGAGCACGCCAGTGCACGCCAGAGCACGTCAATGCACACAAGAGCACGCCAGTGCACGCAAGAGCACGCAAGTGAATGCCAAAGCACGCCAGTGCACGCCAGAGCACGCCAGTGCACGCCAGAGCACGCCAGTGCACGCCAGAGCACGCCAGTGCACGCCAGAGCTCGCCAGTGCACGCCAGAGCACGCCAGTGCACGCCAGAGCACGCCAGTGCACGCCAGAGCAATTCAATGCACGCCAGAGGACGCCAATTCACACCAGAGCACGCCAGTGCACGCCAGAGCACGCCAATTCACACCAGAGCACCCCAGTGCACGCCAGAGCACGCCAGTGGACGCAAGAGCACGTCAATGCACGCCAGAGCACGCCAGTGCACCCCAGAGCACGCAAGTAAACGCCAAAGCACGCCAGTGCACGCCAGAGCACGCCAGAGCACGCCAGTGCACGCCAGAGCACGTCAATGCACGCCAGAGCAGGCCAGAGCACGCCAATTCACACCAGAGCAAGCCAGTGCACGCCAGAGCACGCCAGTGCACGCCAGAGCACGTCAATGCACGCCAGAGCACGCCAGTGCACGCCAGAGCACGCCAGTGCCCGCTAGAGCACGCCAGTGCACGTCAGAGCACGCAAGTGCACGTCAGAGCACTCAAGTGCACGACAAAACATGCCAGTGCACGCCAGTGCACTCCAATTCACACCAGAGCACGTCAGTGCACGCCAGAGCACCTCAATGCACGCCATGTCACGCCAGAGCACGTCAATGCACGCCAGAGCAAGCCAGAGCACGCCAGAGCACGCCAGAGCACGCCAGTGCACGCCAGAGCACGCCAATTCACACCAAAGCACGCCAGTGCAGGCCAGAGCACGCCAATTCACACCAGAGCACGCCAGTGCACGCCAGAGCACGCCAGAGCACGCCAGTGCACGCCAGAGCACGGTAGAGCACAGCAGAGAACAGCTCAGCACTTGAAGTTGCTATAATATTTTTTTCACTTGTTAAAACCATTTTTTAATTTTAGGTTGTGTAAATCAATGACCAATACACCATTTCAAGTCTATTTAATCAATAAATTTATAGAGCAAATCATAAACAAAAAGTTTGAGAAAAACGCACATCACAGCACTTGAATTTTTAAAAATTATTCAAGTTATTTGAGTTCTATTGTCGGGTAGTGGATTTCTATTGTCAAGCACTTGAGTTCTGCATACCAGAGCACGCCAGTGCACGCAACAGCACGTCAATGCACACCAGAGCACGCAAGTGCACTTCAAAGCACGCCAGTGCACGCCAGAGCACGCCAGTGCACGCCAGAGCACGCCAGTGCACGCCAGAGCACGCCAGTGCACGCCAGAGCACGCCAGTGCACGCCAACTACGCCAGTGCACGCCAGAGCACGCCAGTGCACGCCAGAGCACGCCAGTGCACGCCAGAGCACGCCAGTGCACGCCAGAGCACGCCAGTGCACGCCAGAGCACGCCAGTGCACGTCAGAAAACAACAGTTCCCGCCAGAGCACGCCAGTGCACGCCACAGCAATTCAATGCACGCCAGAGCACGCCAATTCACACCAGAGCACGCCAGTGCACGCAAGAGTACGCTAATTCACACCAGAGCACGCCATTGCACGCCAGAGTACGCCAATTCACACCAGAGCATGTCTGTGCACGCCAGTGCACGCCAGAGTACGCCAGTGACCGCAAGAGCACGCCAGAGCACACCAGAGCACGCAAGAGCACGCCAATTCGCACCAGAGCACGCCAATGCACGCCAGAGCACGCCACAGCACGCCAGTGCACGCCAGAGCACGCCAGTGCACACCAGAGCAATTCTATGCACGCCAGAGCACGTCAATTCACACCAGAGCACGCAGTGCACGCCAGTGCACGCTAAAGAACGCCAATTCACACCAGAGCACGCCAGTGCACGCAAGAGCACGCCAGTGCACGCAAGAGCACGCCAATTCACACCAGAGCACGCCAATTCACACCAGAGCACGCCAGTTCAAGCCAGAGCACGCCAATTCACACCAGAGCACGCCAGTGCACGCCAGAGCACGCCAGTGCACGCAAGAGCACGTCAATGCACCCCAGAGCACGCCAGTGCACGCCAGAGCACGCCAATTCACACCAGATCACTCAAGTGCACGCCAAAGCACGCAAGTGCACGCCAGAGCACGCCAGTGCACGCCAGAGCACGCCAGTGCACGCCAGAGCAATTCTATGCACGCCAGAGCACGTCAATTCACACCAGAGCACGCCAGTGCACGCCAGAGCACGCCAGTGCACGCCAGTACACGCCAGAGCATGTCAATGCACGCCAGAGCAAGCCAGAGCACGCCAGAGCACGGTAGAACACATTAGAGAACAGCTCAGCAGTTGAAGTTGCTATAATATTTTTTTCATGTTTTAAAACCATTTTTTAATTACAGGATGTGTAAATCAATGTCCAGTTCACCATTTTTTGTCTATTGAATCAATAAATTTATAGAGCAAATCATGAACAAAAAGTTTGAGAAAAACGCACATCGCAGCACTTGAATTTTAAAAAATTATTCAAGTTATTTGAGTTCTATTGTCGGGTAGTGGATTTCAATTGTCAAGCACTTGAGTTCTGCATAGCAGAGCACGCCAGTGCACGCAAGAGCACGTCAATGCACGCCAGAGCAGGCCAGAGCACGCCAATTCACACCAGAGCAAGCCAGTGCACGCCAGAGCACGCCAGTGCACGCCAGAGCACGTCAATGCACGCCAGAGCACGCCAGTGCACGCCAGAGCACGCCAGTGCCCGCTAGAGCACGCCACTGCACGTCAGAGCACGCAAGTGCACGTCAGAGCACGCAAGTGCACGACAAAACATGCCAGTGCACGCCAGTGCACGCCAATTCACACCAGAGCACGCCAGTGCACGCCAGAGCACGCCAGTGCACGCCAGAGCACGCAAGTGCACGCCAATGCACGCCAGTGCACGCCAGAGCACGCCAGTGCACGCCAGAGCAATTCAATACACGCAAGAGCACGCCAATTCACGCCAGTGCAAACCAGAGCACGCAAGTGCACGCCAAAGCACGCCAGTGCACGCCAGTGCACGCCAGTGCACGCCAGTGCACGCCAACTCACACCAGAGCACGCCAGTGCACGCCAGAGCACGCCAGTGCACGTCAGAGCACGCCAGTGCACGCCAAAGCACGCCAGAGCACGCCAGTGCACGCCAGAGCACGTCAATGCACGCCAGAGCAAGCCAGAGCACGCCAGAGCAAGCCAGAGCACGCCAGAGCACGCCAGTGCACGCAAGAGCACGCCAATTCACACCAGAGCACGCCAGTGCACGCCAGAGCATGCCAGTGCACGCCAGAGCACGCCAATTCACACCAGAGCACACCAGTGCACGCCAGAGCACGTCAATGCACGCCAGAGCAAGCCAGAGCACGCCAGAGCACGCCAGTGCACGCCAGTGCACGTCAATGCACGCCAGAGCACGCCATTGCACGCCAGAGCACGCAAGTGCACGCAAGAGCACGCAAGTGCACGCAAGTGCACGACAAAGCACGCCAGTGCACACTAGTGCACGCCAATTCACACCAGAGCACGCCAGAGCACGCCAGAGCACGGCAGAGCACGGCAGAGCACGCCAGTGCACGCCAGAGCACGGTAGAGCACAGCAGAGAACAGCTCAGCACTTGAAGTTGCTATAATATTTTTTTCATGTTTTAAAACCATTTTTTAATTACAGGATGTGTAAATCAATGTCCAGTACACCATTTTTTGTCTATTGAATCAATAAATTTATAGAGCAAATCATGAACAAAAAGTTTGAGAAAAACGCACATCGCAGCACTTGAATTTTAAAAAATTATTCAAGTTATTTGAGTTCTATTGTCGGGTAGTGGATTTAAATTGTCAAGCACTTGAGTTCTGCATAGCAGAGCACGCCAGTGCACGCAAGAGCACGTGAATGCACGCCAGAGCAGGCCAGAGCACGCCAATTCACACCAGAGCAAGCCAGTGCACGCCAGAGCACGCCAGTGCACGCCAGAGCACGTCAATGCACGCCAGAGCACGCCAGTGCACGCCAGAGCACGCCAGTGCCCGCTAGAGCACGCCACTGCACGTCAGAGCACGCAAGTGCACGTCAGAGCACGCAAGTGCACGACAAAACATGCCAGTGCACGCCAGTGCACGCCAATTCACACCAGAGCACGCCAGTGCACGCCAGAGCACGCCAGTGCACGCCAGAGCACGCAAGTGCACGCCAATGCACGCCAGTGCACGCCAGAGCACGCCAGTGCACGCCAGTGCACGCCAGTGCACGCCAATTCACACCAGAGCACGCCAGTGCACGCCAGAGCACGCCAGTGCACGTCACAGCACGCTAGTGCACGCTAGAGCACGCCAGAGCACGTCAATGCACGCCAGAGCAAGCCAGAGCAGGACAGAGCACGCCAGAGCACGCCAGTGCACGCCAGAGCACGCCAGTGCACGCCAGAGCACGCCAATTCACACCAGAGCACGCCAGTGCAGGCCAGAGCACGCCAATTCACACCAGAGCAAGCCAGTGCACGCCAGAGCACGCCAGAGCACGCCAGAGCACGCCAGTGTACGCCAGAGCACGCCAGTGCACGCCAGAGCACGCCAGTGCACGCCAGAGCACGCCAGTGCACGCCAGTGCACGCCAGAGCACGCCAATTCACACCAGAGCACGCCAGAGCACGCTAGAGCACGCTAATTCACACCAGAGCACGCCAGTGCACGCAAGAGCACGCCAGTGCACGCCACAGCAATTCAATGCGCGCCAGAGCACGCCAATTCACACCAGAGCACGCCAGTGCACGCCAGAGCACGCCAATTCACACCAGAGCACGCCAGTGCACGCCAGAGCACGCCAGTGCACGCAAGAGCACGTCAATGCACGCCAGAGCACGCCAGTGCACGCCAGAGCACGCAAGTAAACGCCAAAGCACGCTAGTGCACGCCAGAGCACGCCAGTGCACGGCAGTACACGCCAATTCACACCAGAACACGCCAGTGCACGCCAGAGCACGCCATGTCACGCCAGAGCACGGCAGTTCACGCCAATTCACACAAGAGCACGCCAGTGCACGCCAGAGCACGCCAGTGCACGCCAGAGCACGCCAGAGCACGCCAGTGCACGCCAGAGCACGTCAATGCACGCCAGAGCAAGCCAGAGCACGCCAGAGCACGCCAGTGCACGCCAGAGCACGGTAGAACACAGCAGAGAACAGCTCAGCACTTGAAGTTGCTATAATATTTTTTTCACTTGTTAAAACCATTTTTTAATTACAGGATGTGTAAATCAATGTCCAATACACCATTTCAATTCTATTTAATCAATAAATTTATAGAGAAAATCATGAACAAAAAGTTTGAGAAAAACGCACATCACAGCACTTGAATTTTTAAAAATTATTCAAGTTATTTGAGTTCTATTGTCGGGTAGTGGATTTCTATTGTCAAGCACTTTAGTTCTGCATAGCAGAGCACGCCAGTGCACGCAAGAGCAAGTCAATGGACGCCAGAGCACGCAAGAGCACGCCAGAGCACGCCAGTGCCCGCCAGAGCACGCCAGTGCACGCCAGAGCAATTCAATTCACGCAAGAGCACGCCAATTCACACCAGAGCACGCCAGAGCACGCCAATTCACACCAGAGCACGCCAGTGCACGCCAGAGCACGCCAGGGCACGCAAGAGCACGTCAATGCACGCCAGAGCATGCCAGTGCACGCCAGAGCGCGCAACTGCACGCCAAAGCACGCCAGTGCACGCCAATTCACACCAGAGCACGCCAGTGCACGCCAGAGCACGCCACAGTACGCTAGTGCACGCCAGAGCACGTCAATGCACGCCAGAGCACGCCAGTGCACGCCAGAGCACGCCAGTGCACGCCAGAGCACGCCAGTGCACGCCAGAGCACGCCAGTGCACGCCAGAGCACGCCAGTGCACGCCAGAGCACGCCAGTGCACGCCAGTGCACGCCAGAGCACGCCAATTCACACCAGAGCACGCCAGTACACGCTAGAGCACGCCAATTCACACCAGAGCACGCCAGTGCACGCAAGAGCACGCCAATTAACAGCAGAGCACGCCAGTGCACGCAAGTGCACGCAAGTGCACGCCAGAGCACGCCAATTCACACCAGAGAACGCCAGTGCACGCCGGAGCACACCAGTGCACGCAAGAGCACGCCAGTGCACGCAAGAGCACGCCAATTCACACCAGAGCACGCCAGTGCACGCCAGAGCATGCCAGTGCACGCCAGAGCACGCCAATTCACACCAGAGCACGCCAGTGCACGCCAGAGCACGTCAATGCACGCCAGAGCAAGCCAGAGCACGCCAGAGCACGCCAGTGCACGCCAGTGCACGCCAGAGCACGCCAATTTACACCAGAGCACGCCAGTGCAGGCCAGAGCACGCCAAATCACACCAGAGCAAGCCAGTGCACGCCAAAGCACGCCAGTGCACGCCAGAGCACGTCAATGCACGCCAGAGCACGCCAGTGCACGCCAGAGCACGCAAGTGCACGCAAGTGCACGACAAAGCACGCCAGTGCACGCCAGTGCACGCCAATTCACACCAGAGCACGCCAGAGCACGCCAGAGCACGGCAGAGCACGCCAGTGCACGCCAGAGCACGGTAGAGCACAGCAGAGAACAGCTCAGCACTTGAAGTTTCTATAATATTTTTTTCACTTGTTAAAACCATTTTTTAATTACAGGATAATTAAATTAATGTCCAGTACACCATTTCAAGTCTATTGAATCAATAAATTTATAGAGCAAATCATGAACAAAAAGTTTGAGAAAAACGCACATCACAGCACTTGAATTTTTAAAAATTATTCAAGTTATTTGAGTTCTATTGTCAGGTAGTGGAATTCTATTGTCAAGCACTTGAGTCCTGCATAGCAGAGAACGCCAGAGCACGCCAGAGCACGCCAGAGCACGCCAGTGCATGCCAGAGCACTCCAGTGCACGCCAGAGAACGCCAGTGCACGCCAGAGAACGCCAGTGAACGCACGCACGTCAATGAACGCCAGAGTACGCCATTGCACGCCAGAACACTCCAATTCACACCAGAGCACGCCAGTGCACGCAAGAGCACACCAATTCACATCAGAGCACGCCAGTGCACGCCAGAGCACGCCAGAGCACGCCAGTGCACGCCAGAGCACGCCAGTGCACGCCAGAGCACGCCAGTTCACGCAAGAGCACGTCAATGCACGCCAGAGCACGCTAATGCACGCCAGAACACGTCAATGCACGCCAGAGCAAGCCAGAGCACGCCAGTGCACGCCAGAGCACGCCAATTCACACCACATCACTCAAGTGCACGCCAAAGCACGCAAGTGCACGCAAGAGCACGCCAGTGCACGCCAGAGCACGCAAGTGCACGCCAGAGCAATTCTATGCACGCAAGAGCACGTCAATTCACACCGGAGCACGCCAGTGCACGCCAGAGAACGCAAGTGCACACCAGTACACGCCAGAGCATGTCAATGCGTGCCAGAGCAAGCCAGTGCACGCCAGAGCACGCCAGAGCACGCCAGTGCACGCCAGAGCACGCAAGTGAACGCCAAAGCACGCCAGTGCACGCCAGAGCACGCCAGTGCACGCCAGAGCACGCCAGTGCACGCCAGTGCACGTCAGAGCACGCCAGTGCCCGCCAGAGCACGCCAATGCACGCCAGAGCAATTCAATGTACGCCAGAGCACGCCAATTCACACCAGAGAACGCCAGTGCATGCCAGAGCACGCCAATTCACACCAGAGAACGCCAGTGCATGCCAGAGCACGCCAATTCACACCAGAGCACGCCAGTGCACGTCAGAGCACGCCAGTGCATGCAAGAGCACGTCAATGCACGCCAGTGCACGCCAGTGCACGCCAGAGCACGCCAATTCACACCAGAGCACGCCAGTGCACGCCAGAGCACGCTAGAGCACGCCAGAGCACGCCAGTGCACGCTAGAGCATGCCAGTGAACGCCAGAGCACGCCAGTGCACGCCAGAGCACGCCAATTCACACCAGAGCACGTCAATACACGCCAGAGCACGCCAGAGCACGCCAGTGCACGCCAGAGCACGTCAATGCACGCCAGAGCACGCTAGTGCACGTCAGTGCACGCCAGTGCACGCCAGATTACGCCAGTGCACGCCAGAGTACGTCAGTGCACGCCAGTGCACGCCAGAGCAATTCAATTTACGCCATAGCACGCCAATTCACACCAGAGCACGCCAGTGCACGCCAGAGCACGCCAATTCACACCAGAGCACGCCATTTCACGCCAGAGCACGCCAATGCACGCCAGAGCAAGCCAGAGCACGCCAGAGCACGCCAGAGCACGCCAGAGCACGCCAGTAAACGCCAGAGCACAGTAGAGCACAGCAGAGAACAGCTCAGAACTTGAAGTTGCTATAATATTTTTTTCACTTGTTAAAACCATTTTTTAATTACAGGATGTGTAAATCAATGTCCAATACACCATATCAAGTCTATTTAATCAAAAAAATTTATAGAGCAAATCATGAACAAAAAGTTTGAGAAAAATGCACATCACAGCACTTGAATTTTTAAAAATTATTCAAGTTATTTGAGTTCTATTGTCGGGTAGTGGATTTCTATTGTCAAGCACTTGAGTTCTGCATAGCAGAGCACGCAAGAGAACAACAGAGCACGCCAGAGCACGCCAGAGCCCGCCAGTGCACGCCAGAACACGCCAGTGCACGCCAGTGCACGCCAATTCACACCACAGCACGCCAGTGCACGCCAGAGCACGCCAGAGCACGCCAGTGCACGCCAGAGCACGTCAATGCACGCCAGAGCAATCCAGAGCACGCCAGAGCACGCCAGAGCACGCCAGTACAAGCAAGAGCACGCCAATGCACGCCAGAGCAAGCCAGTGCACGCCAGTGCACGCCAGAGCACGTCAATGCACGCCAGAGCAATCCAGAGCACGCCAGAGCACGCCAGAGCACGCCAGTGCACGCCAGACCACGTCAGAGCACGCCAATGCACGCAAGAGCACGTCAATGCACGCCAGTGCACGCCAGAGCACGCCAATTCACACCAGAGCACGCCAGTACACGCCAGAGCACGCTAGAGCACGCCAGAGCACGCCAGTGCACGCTAGAGCATGCCAGTGAACGCCAGAGCACGCCAATGCACGCCAGAACACGCCAATTCACACCAGAGCACGTCAATGCACGCCAGAGCACGCCAGTGCACGCCAGAGCACGCCAATTCACACCAGAGAACGCCAGAGCACGCCAGTGCACGCCAGAGCACGCTAGTGCACGTCAGTGCACGCCAGTGCACGCCAGAGCACGCCAGTGCACGCCAGAGTACGTCAGTGCACGCCAGTGCACGCCAGAGCAAATCAATTTACGCCATAGCACGCCAATTCA
The DNA here is from genome assembly GCF_021234035.1 of Daphnia pulicaria. Taxonomy (NCBI): domain Eukaryota; kingdom Metazoa; phylum Arthropoda; class Branchiopoda; order Diplostraca; family Daphniidae; genus Daphnia; species Daphnia pulicaria. Next base: position 17,282,421 of record NC_060916.1, on the reverse strand, counting down.
CACCAGAGCACGCCAGTGCACGCCAGAGCACGCCAATTCACACCAGAGCACGCCAGTGCACGCCAGAGAACGTCAATGCACGCCAGAGCAAGCCAGAGCACGCCAGAGCACGCCAGAGCACGGTAGAGCACAGCAGAGAACAGCTCAGAACTTGAAGTTGCTATAATATTTTTTTCACTTGTTAAAACCATTTTTTAATTACAGGATGTGTAAATCAATGTCCAATACACCATTTCAAGTCTATTTAATCAAAAAAATTTATAGAGCAAATCATGAACAAAAAGTTTGAGAAAAATGCACATCACAGCACTTGAATTTTTAAAAATTATTCAAGTTATTTGAGTTCTATTGTCGGGTAGTGGATTTCTATTGTCAAGCACTTGAGTTCTGCATAGCAGAGCACGCAAGAGAACGACAGAGCACGCCAGAGCACGCCAGAGCACGCCAGTGCACGCAAGTGCACGCCAGTGCACTCCAGAACACGCCAGTGCACGCCAGTGCACGCCAATTCACACCACAGCACGCCAGTGCACGCCAGAGCACTCCAGTGCACGTCAATGCACGCCAGAGCACGCAAGTGCACGCCAGAGCACGCAAGTGCACGCAAAAGCACACCAGTGAAAGCCAATTCACACCAGAGCCCGCCAGTGCACGCCAGAGCACGCCAGTGCACGTCAGAGCACGCCAAAGCAATTCAATGCACGCCAGAGCACGCCAATTCACACCAGAGCACGCCAGTGCACGCCAGAGCACGCCAATTCACACCAGAGCACGCCAGTGCACGCCAGAGCACTCCAGTGCACGTCAATGCACGCCAGAGCACGCCAGTGCACGCCAGAGCACGCAAGTGCACGCAAAAGCACACCAGTGAAAGCCAATTCACACCAGAGCCCGCCAGTGCACGCCAGAGCACGCCAGTGCACGTCAGAGCACGCCAGTGCCCGCCAGAGCACGCCAGAGCACGCTAGTGCACGCCAGTGCACGCCAATGCACGCCAGAGCAAACTAGTGCACGCCAGAGCACGCCAATGCACGCAAGCGCACGTCAATGCACGCCAGAGCACGCCAGTGCACGCCAGAGCACGCCAGTGCACGCCAGAGCACGCCAGTGCACGCCAGTGAACGCCAGAGCACGCCAGAGCACGCCAGAGCACGCCAATTCACACCAGAGCACGTCAATGCACGCCAGAGCACGCCAGAGCACGCCAGAGCACGCCAAAGCACGCCAGTGCATGCCAGAGCACGCCAGTGCACGCCAGAGCACGCCAATGCACGCCAGTGCACGCCAATTCACACCAGAGAACGTCAATGCACGCCAGAGCACGCCAATTCACACCAGAGCACGCCAGTGCATGCCAGTGCACGCCAGTGCACGCCAGTGCACACCAGTGCACGCCAGAGCACGTCAATGCACGCCAGAGCACGCCAGTGCACGCCAGAGCACGCCAGTGCACGCCAGAGTACGCCAATTCACACCAGAGCACGCCAGTGCACGCCAGAGCACGCCAGTGCACGCAAGCGCACGTCAATGCACGCCAGAGCACGCAAGTGCACGCCAGAGCACGCAAGTGCACGCCAAACCACGCCAGTGCACGCCAGTGCACGCTAATTCACACCAGAGCACGCTAGTGCACGCCAGAGCACGCCAGAGCACGCCAGTGCACGCCAGAGCACGCCAATGCACGCCAGAGCAAGCCAGAGCACGCCAGAGCACGCCAGTGCACGCCAGAGCACGGTAGAGCACAGCAGAGAACAGCTCAGCACTTGAAGTTGCTATAATATTTTTTTCACTTGTTAAAACCATTTTTTAATTACAGGATGTGTAAATCAATGTCCAATACACCATTTCAAGTCTATTTAATCAATAAATTTATAGAGCAAATCATGAACAAAAAGTTTGAGAAAAACGCACATCACAGCACTTGAATTTTTAAAAATTATTCAAGTTATTTGAGTTCTATTGTCGGGTAGTGGATTTCTATTGTCAAGCACTTGAGATCTGAATAGCAGAGCATGCCAGAGCACGACAGAGCACGCCAGAGCACGCCAGTGCACGCCAGAGCACGCCTTTCTCGCACTAGAGCACGCCAGTGCACGCCAGAGCACGCCAATTCACACCAGAGCACGCCAGAGCACGCCAGAGCACGCCAGTGCACGCTAGTGCACGCCAGTGCACGCCAATTCACACCAGAGCACGCCAGTGCACGCCAGAGCACGCCAGAGCACGCTAGTGCACGCCAGAGCACGCCAGTGCACGCAAGCGCACGTCCATGCACGCCAGAGCACGCCAGTGCACGCCAGAGCACGCCAGTGCCCGCCAGTGCACGCCAGTGTACGCCGGAGCACACCAATTAACACCAGAGCACGCCAGTGCACGCCAGAGCACGCCAGTGCACGCAAGCGCACGTCAATGCACGGCAGAGCACGCCAGTACACGCCAGAGCACGCCAGTGCACGCCAGTGCACGCCCATTCACACCAGAGCACGCCAGTGCACGCCAGAGCAATTCAATGCACGCCAGAGCTCGCCAATTCACAAAAGAGCACGCTAGTGCACGCCAGAGCACGCCAATTCACACCAGAGCACGCTAGTGCACGCCAGAGCACGCTAGTGTACGCAAGCGCACGTCAATGCACGCCAGAGCACGCCAGTGCACGCCAGAACACGACAGTGCACGCCAGTGCACGCCAGTGCATGCCAATTCTCACAAGAGAACGCCAGTGCACGCCAGAGCACGCCAGTGCACGCCAGTGCACGCCAGAGCACGTCAATTCACGCCAGAGCAAGCCAGAGCACGCCAGAGCACGCCAGAGCACGACAATGCACGCCAGAGCACGGTAGAGCACAGCAGAGAACAGCTCAGCACTTGAAGTTGCTATAATATTTTTTTCACTTGTTAAAACCATTTTTTAATTACAGGATGTGTAAATCAATGTCCAATACACCATTTCAATTCTATTTAATTAATTAATTTATAGAGCAAATCATGAACAAAAAGTTTGAGAAAAACGCACATCACAGCACTTGAATTTTTAAAAATTATTCAAGTTATTTGAGTTCTATTGTCGGGTAGTGGATTTTATTGTCAAGCACTTGAGTTCTGCATAGCAGAGCACGCCAGAGCACGACACCTGGTGATAACCTTTCAAGGCGTCGATGACGGTTAAGAAATGCATGCCTGGTGGGATCGTCCTCACCGCTTGAAATGGCGTTGCAGTTTCAAAACGTGGGCGGATGATACTTTTGTTTAAAATAGTCAAGTCACCGCACACTCGGATACCCCCGTCGCTCTTCGGAGCGATCACAATGGGGTGGACCCAAGCCGTTGGCTTCGAAACCTTGCGAACAACGTCCTGTTGTTCTAGGAGGTCAAGCTCTTTCTTTAAAAGCGGCATCAGCGGCTCTGCGACTGGGCGTGAACCTCTGAACGCTACAGGGACAGCGTCTTTCTTGAGTTCAAAATGGCATGCCGGACCAGCCATTGGTCGGCAGACTCCGTCGAAAATAAGAGGAAAGTCGTTAGTTAAATTTTTCAATTCGTTTTGTTTGATTTCCTCAGTTGGATGTGTATAAATATTAGCCAAAGGTTGGAAAACGCTTCTTGATGGGCGTTGATGTTAAAAATCTCAACGCGTTGATTAGGATAGCCAGCGGGAAGCATACCCAAATTCTTCTGAATTGCTTGAGAAATAACTGGCTGCTTAAGATCCTGTAAAACGTGAATGATTAACGTTGCTTTAGTGTTTGATTTACCATGAGGCCAGAAGATTGTTGCTGTGAAATGGCCAAGGTTAACAATACGGCTTCCGATAGCCGTGATCGTATTAGTTTCTCCAGGCATTAACTTAATGGGTGAGAACTCGCTGTGGTACAAATCGGCTGGTATGGCGTCGATCTGAGCTCCTGTGTCTGGTAAGACGGAAAGGCTGATTGATTTATTGCCTTCTTTCGGAGAAATGTTCATTCGAACGAGCTCCAATGCTCCAATGCCTGACACTTGGGCTGGCGATTCAGGTTCCAATCCAATGCATCCTGTTTGAGTGGATGGTGTCGTATTCTTCTTGTTGCTGCTGCTGTTGCACACTTTCCGAAAGTGTCCGGTTTTTCCGCATTTCCCGCAGTCTTTTCCGTTAGCAGGGCATTCTGAGCGCGGGTGACGGGTTTCACCCCCACAGTTCCAGCAACCTTTAGAAGAGGTGTCGAATTTAACGGACTTGTCGTCCTTTTTCGATTGACTTGATTGAATTGACGACGATTGCTGTTTGTGCTGAGGTTTAGACGATTTGTTTAACTTATCTTTCTTGTAGGATGACTTTGATAGCGCTTGAATGGCCATTGCGTCGCCTTGTGTCAAGTTTTTTGCTTGGGTTGAAGCGGCCTCCGCGACGCGGAGAATGTCGATCGCTTCGTCCAATTTTAACTTATCTCCTCGTTTGAGGAGTTTGCGGTGCACGTCATCATCGTACACACCAAAAACAATCTGACCAAGTATACGGGTTGGTTGGCATTTCGAACAGCAATCTTTGAGGAACTCGCATTTGCTAGCCAGTTCCCTGAGTTCGCAAAGCCAGTTGTCTGCTGATTCGTTTGCACGTTGCTTCTTCATAGCAAACTGTTGACGCCATACGTGGCGATTACGCCCCGCGTTACACCTGTCACGTAATTGTTGAATGATGACTTCGTGATCTTCTAAGTCGTCCTCGTCCAGACCCATCGATAAAACAGCTTGGAGGGTCTCTTTAGATAAACATAATAAAAGGACGTTTGTCTTGTATTCCGGACGTTCGTCCGCCTCCAACACTGTGTCAATCGTCGATAAAGCTAAAAATATTTTCCATTGCGCGTGCCATAGCTCGAATGAGTCCTTAAATTCGTCTAAATCAAATCGAGGTGGTGAGCCGTACGGCTTGAACGCTTTGGCAGTAGGCACCATTTTTGAGAGGTCTGGCACCTTTGGGCTACGTTCAAGTGCTTTACTAGCGGGAACAGTTACTTTAGCTTCGTCAGTAGGCATAGAAGTTAAAGAAAATAATATTGACTATGACGGCCGTGAAATGTGGCTCTGTACCTTTTTCAAGAGCCCCCAAACAAAACACGCCTCGGTCCAGTAGACAATACTGTTTGGAAACCGTCCGCAAAAGTATGCACTGCGCCAATGAAAGAATATATTGTAAACTGTTCAACTTACTCCGTAAGGTTCGTTAAGAAACAACTGCGCCATGTAAGGATGTTGACTGATTTAATAAATGTATTTACGGAAGTAAGGGAGTTGGTCGAGGGATGACCAGTACAATAGAGAAGCTAAGAGTGGACTGAAGAATAGTATATGCGCCTAGCAGGATAATATATGCTCCGGAGAGCCATAGGAGAACAGGACGTGTAAGAAGATACATGAGACGTCATCACACACGCCAGTGCACGCCAGAGCACGCCAATTCACACCAGAGCAAGTCCATGCACGCCAGAGCACGCCAGTGCACCCAAAGCACGCCAGTGCACGCCAGAGCACGCCAGTGCACGCCAGAGCACGCCAATTCGCACCAGAGCACGCCAGAGCACGCCAGAGCACGTCAATGCACGCAAGAGCATGCCAGTGCACGCCAGAACACGCCAATTCACACCAGAGCACGCCAGTGCACGCCAGAGCACGTCAATGCACGCCAAAGCACGCCAGTGCACGACAGAGCTCGCCAGTGCACGCCAGAGCACGCCAGAGCACGCCAGAGCAAGTCAATGCACGCCAGAGCACGCCAGTGCACGCCAGAGCACGCCAAATCACACCAGAGCACGCCAGTGCACGCCAGAGAGAACAGCTCAGCACTTGAAGTTGCTATAATATTTTTTTCACTTGTTAAAACCATTTTTTAATTACAGGATGTGTAAATCAATGTCCAATACACCATTTCAAGTCTATTTAATCAATAAATTAATAGAGCAAATCATGAACAAAAAGTTTGAGAAAAACGCACAGCACTTGAATTTTTAAAAATTATTCAAGTTATTTGATTTCTATTGTCGGTTAGTGGATTTCTATTGTCAAGCACTTGAGTTCTGCATAGCAGAGCACGCCAGAGCACGACAGAACACGCCAGTGCACGCAAGAGCACGTCAAAGCACGCCAGAGCACGTCAATGCATGCCAGAGCACGCCAGTGCACGCCAGAGCAACTCAATGCACGCCAGAGAACGCCAATTCACACCAGAGCACGCCAGTGCACGCCAGAGCACGCCAGAGCACGCCAGTGCACGCCTGTGCACGCCAGAGCACGGTAGAGCACGCAAGTGCACGCCAGAGCACGCCAGTGCACGCCAGAGCACGCCAGTGCACGCCAGAGCACGGTAGAGCACGCCAGTGCACGCCTGTGCACGCCAGAGCACGGTAGAGCACGCAAGTGCACGCCAGATCACGCCAGTGCACGCCAGAGCACGCCAGTGTACGCCAGAGCACGCCAGTGCACGCCAGAGCACGCCAGTGCACGCCAGAGCACGCCAGTGCACGCCAGAGCACGCCAGAGCACGCCAGTGCACGCCAGTGCACGCCAGAGCACGCCAATTCACACCAGAGCACGCCAGTGAACGCCAGAGCACGCCAATTCACACCAGAGCACGCCAGTGCACGCCAGAGCACGCCAGAGCACGCCAAGCACGCCAGTGCACGCACGAGCATGTCAATGCACGCCAGAGCAAGCCAGTGCACGCCAGAGCACGCCAGAGCACGCCAATTCACACCAAAGCACGCCATTGCACGCCAGAGCACGCCAGTGCACGCCAGAGCACGTCAATGCACGCCAGAGCAATCCAGAGTACGCCAGAGCACGCCAGAGCACGCCAGTGCACGCCAGATCATGATAGAGCACAGCAGAGAACAGCTCAGCACTTGAAGTTGCTATAATATTTTTTTTTTCACTTGTTAAAACCATTTTTTAATTACAGGATGTGTAAATCAATGTTCAATACACCATTTAAAGTCTATTGAATCAATAAATTTATAGAAAAAATCATGAACAAATAGTTTTAGAAAAACGCACTTCACAGCACTTGAATTTTTAAAAATTTTTCAAGTTATTTGAGTTCTATTGTCGGGTAGTGGATTTCTATACGCCAGAGCACGTCAATGCACGCCAGAGCACGTCAATGCACGCCATAGCACGCCAGTTCACGCCAGAGCACGCCAGTGCACGCCAGTGCACGCCAGTGCACGCTAATTTAAACGAGAGCACGCCAGAGCACGCCAGTGCACGCAACAGCACTCCAATTCACACCAGAGCACGCCAGTGGACGCCAGAGCACGCCAGTTCACGCCAGAGCACGCCAGTGCACGCCAGAGCACGCCAGTGCACGCCAGAGCTCGACAGAGCACGACAGAGCATGACAGAGCACGCCAGAGCACGCCAGTGCACGCCAGAGCACGCCAGTGCACGCCAGAGCACGCCAATTCACGCCAGAGCACGCCAGTGCACGCCAGAGCACGCCAATTCACACTAGAGCACGCCAGTGCACGCCAGAGCACGTCAATGCACGCCAGAGAACGCCAGTGCACACCAGAGCACGCCAGTGCACGCCAGAGCACGCCAGTTCACGCCAGAGCACGCCAGTGCACGTCAATGCACGCCAGAGCAAGCCAGAGCACGCCAGAGCACGCCAGAGCACGCCAGTGCACGCCAGAGCACGCCAGTGCATGCCAGAGCACGCCAGTAAACGCCAGAGCACGCCAGTGCACGCCAGAGCACGGTAGAGCACAGCAGAGAACAGCTCAGCACTTGAAGTTGATATAATATTTTTTTCACTTGTTAAAACCATTTTTTAATTACAGCATGTGTAAATCAATGTCCAATACACCATTTCAAGTGTATTGAATCAATAAATTTATAGAGCAAATCATGAACAAAAATTTTTAGAAAAACGCACATCAAAGCACTTGAATTTTTAAAAATTATTCAAGTTATTTGAGTTCTATTGTCGGGTAGTGGATTTCTATTGTCAAGCAGTTGAGTTCTGCATAGCAGAGCACGCCAGAGCACGCCAGAGCACGCCTGAGCTCGCCAGTGCACGCCAGAGCACGCCAGTGCACGCCACAGCACTTGAATTTTTAAAAATTATTCAAGTTATTTGAGTTCTATTGTCGGGTAGTGGATTTCTATTGTCAAACACTTTAGATCTGCATAGCAGAGCATGCCAGAGCACAACAGAGCACGCTAGAGCCCGCCAGTGCACGCCAGAGCACGCCAATTCACACCAGAGCATTCCAGTGCACGCCAGAGCACGTCAATGCACGCCAGAGCACGCCAGTGCACGCCAGAGCACGCCAGAGCACGACAGAGTACGCCAGTGCACGCCAGGGCACGCCAGTGCACGCCAGAGCACGCCTGTGCACGCCAGAGCAAGCCAGTGCACGCCAGAGCACGCCAATTCACACCAGAACACACCAGAGCACGCCAGTCCAAGCCAGTGCACGCCAGAGCCCTCCAATTCACACCAGAGCATGCCAGTGAACGCCAGAGAACGCCAGTGCACGCCAGAGCATGCCAGTGCACGCCAGTGCACGCCAGTGCAAGCCAGAGCACGCCAATTCACACCAGAGCACTCCAATTCACACCAGAGCATGCCAGTGCACGCCAGAGCACGCCAGTGCACGCCAGAGCATGCCAGTGCACGCCAGTGCACGCCAGAGCACGCCAGTGCACGCCAGAGCACGCCAGTTCACGCTAGAGCACGCCAGTGCAAGCCAGAGCACGCCAATTCACACCAGAGCACGCCAGTGCACGCCAGAGCACGTCAATGCACGCCAGAGCACGCCAGTGCACGCCAGTGCACGCCAGTGCACGCCAGAGCACGCAAGTGCACGCCAGAGCATGCCAGTGAACGTCAATGCACGCCAGAGCACGCCAGTGCACGCCAGAGCACGCCAGAGCACGCCAGAGCACGCCAGTGCACGCCAGTGCACGCCAGAGCACGCCAATTCACACCAGAGCACTCCAGAGCACGCCAGTGCACGCCAGTGCACGCCAGTGCACGCCAGAGCAATTCATTGCACGCCAGAGCACGCCAATTCACACCAGAGCACGCCAGTGCACGCCAGTGCACGCCAGAGCATGTCAATGCACGCCAGAGCAAGCCAGAGCACGCCAGAGCACGCCAGTGCACGCCAGAGCACGCCAGTGCACGCCAGAGCACGCCAGTGCACGCCAGAGCACGCCAGTGCACGCTAGTGCACGCCAGTGCACGCCAGAGCACGGTAGAGCACGCCAGTGCACTCACGAGCACGTCAATGCACACAAGAGCATGCCAGTGCACGCCAGAGCACGCCAGAGCACGCCAGTGCACGCCAGAGCACGTCAATGCACGCCAGAGCACGCCAGTGCACGCCAGAGAACGCCAGTGCACGCCAGAGCACGCCAATTCACACCAGAGCACGCCAGTGCACGCCAGTTCACGCTTATTCACACCAGAGCACGCCAGTGCATGCCAGAGCACGCCAGTGCACGCCAGAGCACGCCAGTGCACGCCAGAGCACGCCAGTGCACGCCAGAGCACGCCAGTGAACGCCAGAGCACGCCAGTGCACGCACGAGCACTTCAATGCACGCCAGAGCATGCCAGTGCACGCCAGAGCACGCCAGAGCACGCCAGAGCACGCCAATTCACACCAGAGCACGTCAATGCACGCCAGAGCAAGCAAGTGCACGTCAATGCACGCCAGAGCAATTCAATGCACGCCAGAGCACGCCAATTCACACCAGAGCACGCCAGTGCTTGCCAGAGCACGCCAGTGCACGCCAGAGCAAGTCAATGCACGCCAGAGCACACCAGTGCACGCCAGAGCAATTCAATGCACGCCAGAGCAAGCCAATTCACACCAGAGCACGCCAGTGCACGCAAGAGCACGTCAATGCACGCCAGAGCACGCCAGAGCACGCCAGTCCACGCCAGAGCACGCCAGTGCACGCCAGTGCACGCCAATTTACACCAGAGCACGCCAGTGCACGCCAGAGCACGCCAGTGCACGTCAATGCACGCCAGAGCAAGCCAGAGCACGCCAGAGCACGCCAGAGCACGCCAGTGCAAGCCAGTGCACGCCAGAGCACGCCAGTGCACGCCAGAGCTTGCCAGTGCACGCCAGAGCACGCCAGTGCACGCCAGAGCACGCCAGTGCACGCCAGAGCACGCCAGTGCACGCCAGAGCACGCCAGTGCACGCCAGAGCACGCCAGTGCATGCCAGAGCACGGTAGAGCACAGCAGAGAACAGCTCAGCACTTGAAGTTGCTATAATATTTTTTCACTTGTTAAAACCATTTTTTAATTACAGGATGTGTAAATCAATGTCCAATACACTATTTCAAGTCTATTGAATCAATAAATTTATTGAGCAAATCATGAACAAAAAGTTTTAGAAAAACGCACATCACAGCACTTGAATTTTTAAAAATTATTCAAGTTATTTGAGTACTATTGTCGGGTAGTGTATTTCTATTGTAGAGCACTTGAGATCTGCATAGCAGAGCATGCCAGAGCACGACAGAGAACGCCAGAGCACGCCAGTGCACGCCAGAGCACGTCAATGCACGCCAGAGCACGCCAGTGCACGCCAGAGCACGCCAGTGCACGCCAGAGCACGCCAAATTACACCAGAGCACGCCATTGCACGCCAGAGCACGCCAATTCACACCAGAGCACGCCAGTGCACGCCAGAGCACGCCAGTGCACGCACGAGCACGTCAATGCACACAAGAGCATGCCAGTGCACGTCAATGCACGCCAGAGCACGCCAGTGCACGCCAGAGCTTGCCAGTGCACGCCAGAGCTTGCCAGTGCACGCCAGAGAACAGCTCAGCACTTGAAGTTGCTTTAATATTTTTTCACTTGTTTAAACCATTTTTTAATTACAGGATGTGTAAATCAATGTCCAATACACCATTTTAAGTCTATTGAAACAATAAATTTATAGAGCAAATCATGAACAAAAAGTTTTAGAAAAACGCACATCACAGCACTTGAATTTTTAAAAATTATTCAAGTTATTTGAGTACTATTGTCGGGTAGTGGATTTCTATTGTCAAGCACTTGAGATCTGCATAGCAGAGCATGCCAGAGCACGACAGAGAACGCCAGAGCACGCCAGTTCACGCCAGAGCACGTCAATGCACGCCAGAGCACGCCACTGCACGCCAGAGCACGCCAGTGCACGCCAGAGCACGCCAGTGCACGCCAGAGCACGCCAGTGCACTCCAGTGCACGCACGAGCACGTCAATGCACGCCAGAGCATGCCAGTGCACGCCAGAGCACGCCAATTCACACCAGAGCACGCCAATTCACACCAGAGCACGCCAGTGCACGCCAGAGCACGCCAGTGCACGCGAGCGCACGTCAATGCACGCCAGAGCACGCCAGTGCCCGCCAGAGCACGCCAGAGCACGCCAGAGCACGCCAGTGCACGCCAGTGCACGCCAGTGCACGCCAGTGCACGCCAATGCACGCCAGAGCAAACTAGTGCACGCCAGAGCACGCCAATGCACGCAAGCGCACGTCAATGCACGCCAGAGCACGCCAGTGCACGCCAGTGAACGCCAGAGCACGCCAGAGCACGCCAGAGCACGCCAATTCACACCAGAGCACGTCAATGCACGCCAGAGCACGCCAGAGCACGCCAGAGCACGCAAGTGCACGCCAAAGCACGCCAGTGCACGCCAGAGCACGCCAGTGCACGCCAGAGCACGCCAATGCACGCCAGTGCACGCCAATTCACACCAGAGAACGTCAATGCACGCCAGAGCACGCCAATTCACACCAGAGCACGCCAGTGCATGCCAGTGCACGCCAGTGCACACCAGTGCACGCCAGAGCAATTCAATGCACGCCAGAGCTCGCCAAATCACACCAGAGCACGCCAGTGCACGCCAGAGCACGCCAATTCACACCAGAGCACGCCAGTGCACGCCAGAACACGCCAGTGCACGCCAATTCAAACCAGAGCACGCCAGTGCACGCCAGAGCACGCCAGAGCACGCCAGTGCACGCCAGTGCACGCCAGATTACGTCAATGCACGCCAGAGAAAGCCAGAGCACGCCAGAGCACGCCAGAGCACGCCAGTGCACGCCAGAGCACGCCAGAGCACGCCAGTGCACGCCAGTGCACGCCAGAGCACGCCAATTCACACCAGAGCACGCCAGTGCACGCCAGAGCCTGCCAATTCACACCAGAGCACGCCAGTGCACGCCAGAGCACGCCAGTGCACGCACGAGCACGTCAATGCACGCCAGAGCATGCCAGTGCACGCCAGAGCACGCCAGTGCACGCCAGAGCACGCCAATTCGCACCAGAGCACGTCAATGCACGCCAGAGCACGCCAGAAAACGCCAGAAAACGCCAATTCACACCAGAGCACGCCAGAGCACGCCAGTGCACGCCAGAGCACGCAATGAACGCCAGAGCACGCCAGTGCACGCTAGAGCACTCCAGTGCACGCCAGAGCACGTCAATGCACGCAAGAGCATGCCAGTGCACGCCAGAGCACGCAAGTGCACGCCAAAGCACGCCAGTGCACGCCAGTGAAAGCCAATTCACACCAGAGCACGCCAGTGCACGCCAGAGCACGCCAGTGCCCGCCAGAAAACGCCAGTGCACGCCAGTGCAAGCCAATTCACACCAGAGCACGCCAGTGCACGCCAGAGCACGCCAGAGCACGCTAGTGCACTCCAGAGCACGCCAGTGCACGCACGAGCACGTCAATGCACGCCAGAGCATGCCAGTGCACGCCAGAGCACGCCAGTGCACGCCAGAGCACGCCAGTGCACGCCAGAGCACGCCAGTGCACGCCAGAGCACGCCAATTCGCACCAGAGCACGTCAATGCACGCCAGAGCACGCCAGAAAACGCCAGAAAACGCCAATTCACACCAGAGCACGCCAGAGCACGCCAGTGCACGCCAGAGCACGTCAATGAACGCCAGAGCACGCCAGTACACGCCAGAGCACGCCAGTGCACGCCAGAGCACGCCAATTCACACCAGAGCACGTCAATGCACGCCAGAGCACGCCAGTGCACGCCAGAGCACGCCAATTCACACCAGAGCACGCCAGTGCACGCCAGAGCACGCCAGTGCACGCAAGCGCACGGTAGAGCACAGCAGAGAACAGCTCAGCACTTGAAGTTGCTATAATATTTTTTTCACTTGTTAAAACAATTTTTTAATTACAAGATTTTTAAATCAATGTCCAATACACCATTTCAAGTCTATTTAATCAATAAATTTATAGAGCAAATCATGAACAAAAAGTTTGAGAAAAACGCACATCACAGCACTTGAATTTTTAAAAATTATTCAAGTTATTTGAGTTCTATTGTCGGGTAGTGGATTTCTATTGTCAAACACTTGAGTTCTGCATAGCAGAGCACGCCAGAGCACGACAGAGCACGCCAGAGCACGCCAGTGCACGCCAGAGCACTCCAGTGCACGCCAGAGAACGCAAGTGCACGCACGAGCACGTCAATGCACGCCAGAGCGTGCCAGTGCACGCCAGAGAACGCCAGTGCACGCCAGAGCACGCCAATTCACACCAGAGCACGTCAATGCACGCCAGAGCACGCCAGAGCACGCCAATTCACACCAGAGCACGCCAGAGCACGCCAGAGCACGCCAGAGCACGTCAATGCACGCCAGATCACGCCAGAGCACGCCAGTGCACGCCAGAGCACGCCAGTGCACGCCAAAGCAATTCAATGAACCCCAGAGCACGACAATGCACACCATAGCACGCCAGTGCACGCCAGAGCACGCCAATTCACACCAGAGCACGCTAGTGCACGCCAGAGCACGTCAATGCACGCCAGAGCACGCCAGTGCACGCCAGAGTACGCCAGTGCACGCCAAAGCACGCCAGTGCACGCCAGTGCACGCCAGAGCACGCCAATTCACACCAGAGCACGCCAGTGCACGCCAGAGCACGTCAATGCACGCCAGAGCACGCCAGTGCACGCCAGTGCACGCCAGTGCACGCCAGTGCACGCCAGTGCACGTCAATGCACGCCAGAAAACGCCAGTGCACGCCAGAGCACGCCAGTGCACGCCAGAGCACGCTAATTCACACCAGAGCACGTCAATGCACGCCAGAGCACGCCAGTGCACGCCAGTGCACGCCAGAGCACGCCAGTGCACGCACGTGCACGTCAATGCACGCCAGAGCATGCCAGTGCACGCCATAGCACGCCAGTGCACGCCAGTGCACGCCAGTGCACGCCAGTGCACGCCAATTCACACCAGAGCACGCCAGTGCACGCCAGAGCACGCCAGTGCACGCCAGAGCACGCCAGAGCACGCCAGAGCACGCCAATGCACGCCAGAGCACGCCAGTGCACGCCAGAGCACGCCAGTGCACGCCAGAGCACGGTAGAGCACAGCAGAGAACAGCTCAGCACTTCAAGTTGCTATAATATTTTTTTCACTTGTTAAAACCATTTTTTAATTACAGGAGGTGTAAATCAATGTCCAATACACCATTTCAAGTCTATTTAATCAATAAATTTATAGAGAAAATCATGAACAAAAAGTTTTAGAAAAACGCACATCACAGCACTTGAATTTTTAAAAATTATTCAAGTTATTTGAGTTCTATTGTCGGGTAGTGGATTTCTATTGTCAAGCACTTGAATTCTGAATAGCAGAGCATGCCAGAGCACGACAGAGCACGCCAGAGCACGCGAGTGCACGCCAGAGCACGCGAGTGCACGCCAGAGCACGCCTATTCGCACTAGAGCACGCCAGTGCATGCCAGAGCATGTCAATGCACGCCAGAGCACACCAGAGCACGCCAGAGCATGCCAGTGCACGCCAGAGCGCGCCAATTCACACCAGAGCACGCCAGAGCATGCCATTGCACGCCAGAAGAGGCCAGAGCATGACAGTGCACGCAAGAGCACGCCAATTCACACCAGAGCACGTCAATGCACGCCATAGCACGCCAGTGCACGCCAGAAAACACCAATTCACACCAGAGCACGCCAGAGCACGCCAGTGCACGCCAGAGCACGTCAATGCACGCCAGAGCACGCCAGTGCACGCCAGAGCACTCCAGTGCACGCCAGAGCACGTCAATGCACGCCAGAGCACGCCAGTGCACGCCAGAGCACGCAAGTGCACGCCAGAGCACGCAAGTGCACGCCAGAGCACGCAAGTGCACGCCAGAGCACGCAAGTGCACGCCAGTGAAAGCCAATTCACACCAGAGCACGCCAGTGCACGCTAGAGCACGCCAGTGCCCGCCAGTGCACGCCAGTGCACGCCAGTGCACGCCAATTCACACCAGAGCACGCCAGTGCACGCCAGAGCACGCCAGAGCACGCTAGTGCACGCCAGAGCACAACAGTGCACGCAAGCGCACGTCAATGCACGCCAGATTACGCCAGAGCACGCCAGTGCACGCCAGTGCACGCCAGAGCACGCCAATTCACACCAGAGCACGCCAGTGCACGCCAGAGCACGTCAATGCACGCCAGAGCACGCCAGTGCACGCCAGTGCACGCCAGTGCACGCCAGAGCACGCCAGTGCACGTCAATGCACGCCAGAAAACGCCAGTGCACGCCAGAGCACGCCAGTGCACGCCAGAGCACGCTAATTCACACCAGAGCACGTCAATGCACGCCAGAGCACGCCAGTGCACGCCAGTGCACGCCAGAGCACGCCAGTGCACGCACGTGCACGTCAATGCACGCCAGAGCATGCCAGTGCACGCCATAGCACGCCAGTGCACGCCAGTGCACGCCAGTGCACGCCAGTGCACGCCAGTGCACGCCAATTCACACCAGAGCACGCCAGTGCACGCCAGAGCACGCCAGTGCACGCCAGAGCACGCCAGTGCACGCCAGAGCACGCCAATGCACGCCAGAGCACGCCAGTGCACGCCAGAGCACGCCAGTGCACGCCAGAGCACGGTAGAGCACAGCAGAGAACAGCTCAGCACTTCAAGTTGCTATAATATTTTTTTCACTTGTTAAAACCATTTTTTAATTACAGGAGGTGTAAATCAATGTCCAATACACCATTTCAAGTCTATTTAATCAATAAATTTATAGAGAAAATCATGAACAAAAAGTTTTAGAAAAACGCACATCACAGCACTTGAATTTTTAAAAATTATTCAAGTTATTTGAGTTCTATTGTCGGGTAGTGGATTTCTATTGTCAAGCACTTGAATTCTGAATAGCAGAGCATGCCAGAGCACGACAGAGCACGCCAGAACACGCCAGTGCACGCCAGAGCACGCCTATTCGCACTAGAGCACGCCAGTGCACGCCAGAGCATGTCAATGCACGCCAGAGCACACCAGAGCACGCCAGAGCATGCCAGTGCACGCCAGAGCGCGCCAATTCACACCAGAGCACGCCAGAGCATGCCATTGCACGCCAGAAGAGGCCAGAGCATGACAGTGCACGCCAGAGCACGCCAATTCACACCAGAGCACGTCAATGCACGCCATAGCACGCCAGTGCACGCCAGAAAACACCAATTCACACCAGAGCACGCCAGAGCACGCCAGTGCACGCCAGAGCACGTCAATGCACGCCAGAGCACGCCAGTGCACGCCAGAGCACTCCAGTGCACGCCAGAGCACGTCAATGCACGCCAGAGCACGCCAGTGTACGCCAGAGCACGCCAGAGCACGCCAATTCACACCAGAGCACGTCAATGCACGCCAGAGCACGCAAGCGCACGTCAATGCACGCCAGAGCACGCCAATTCACACCAGTGCACGCCAGTGTACGCCAGTGCACGCAAGCGCACGTCAATGCACGCCAGAGCACGCCAGAGCACGCCAGTGCACGCCAGTGAACGCCAGTGAACGCCAATTCACACCAGAGCACGACAGTGCACGCCAGAGCAATTCAATGCACGCCAGAGCTCGCCAATTCACACCAGAGCACGCCAGTGCACGCCAGAGCACGCCAATTCACATCAGAGCACGCCAGTGCACGCCAGAGCACGCCAGTGAACGCCAGAGCACGCCAGTGCACGCAAGCGCACGTCAATGCACGCCAGAGCACGCCAGTGCACTCCAGAGCACGCCAATTCACACCAGAGCACGCCAGTGCAAGCCAGAGCACTCCAGTGCACGCCAGAGCACGTCAATGCACGCCAGAGCACGCCAGTGCACGCCAGAGCACGCAAGTTCACGCCAGAGCACGCAAGTACACGCCAAAGCACGCCAGTGCACGCAAGTGAAAGCCAATTCACACCAGAGCACGCCAGTGCACGCCAGAGCACGCCAGTGCCCGCCAGAAAACGCCAGTGCACGCCAATTCACACCAGAGCACGCCAGTGCACGCCAAAGCACGCCAAAGCACGCTAGTGCACGCCAGAGCACGCCAGTGCACGCAAGCGCACGTCAATGCACGCCAGATTACGCCAGAGCACGCCAGTGCACGCCAGTGTACGCCAGAGCACGTCAGAGCACGCCAATTCACACCAGAGCACGTCAATGCATGCCAGAGCACGCCAGTGCACGCCAGAGCACGCCAATTCACACCAGAGCACGCCAGTGCACGCCAGAGCACGCCAGTGCACGCAAGCGCACGTCAATGCACGCCAGATTACGCCAGAGCACGCCAGTGCACGCCAGTGTACGCCAGAGCACGTCAGAGCACGCCAATTCACACCAGAGCACGTCAATGCATGCCAGAGCACGCCAGTGCACGCCAGAGCACGCCAATTCACACCAGAGCACGCCAGTGCACGCCAGAGCACGCCAGTGCACGCAAGCGCACGTCAATGCACGCCAGAGCACGCCAGAGCACGCCAGAGCACGCCAGTGCACGCCAGTGCACGCCAGTGCACGCCAATTCACACCAGAGCACGCCAGTGCACGCCAGAGCAATTCAATGCACAACAGAGCTCGCCAATTCACACCAGAGCACGCCAGTGCACGCCAGAGCACGGCAGAGCACGGCAGAGCACGCCAGTGCACGCCAGAGCACGTCAATGCACGCCAGAGAAAGCCAGAGCACGCCAGTGCACGCCAGAGCACGCCAGTGCACGCCAAAGCAATTCAATGCACCCCAGAGCACGCCAATTCACACCAGAGCACGCCAGTTCACGCCAGAGCACGCCAATTCACACCAGAGCACGCCAGTGCACGCCAGAGCACTCCAGTGTACGCCAGAGCACGTCAATGCACGCCAGAGCACGCCAGTGCACGCCAGAGCACACAAGTGCACGCCAAAGAACGCCAGTGCACGCCAGTGCACGCCAGAGCACGCCAATTCACACCAGAGCACGCCAGTGCACGCCAGAGCACGTCAATGCACGCAAGAGCACGCCAGTGCACGCCAGAGCACGCCAGTGCACGCCAGAGCACGCCAGTGCACGCCAGAGCACGCCAGTGCACGCCAGAGCACGCCAGTGCACGCCAGAGCACGCCAGTGCACGCCAGAGCACGCCAGTGCACGCCAGAGCACGCCAGAGCACGCCAGTGCACGTCAATGCACGCCAGTAAACGCAAGTGCACGCCAGAGCACGCTAATTCACACCAGAGCACGTCAATGCACGCCAGAGCACGCCAGTGCACGCCAGTGCACGCCAGAGCACGCAAGTGCACGCACAAGCACGTCAATGCACGCCAGAGCATGCCAGTGCACGCCAGAGCAAGCCAGTGCACGCCAGAGCACGCCAATTCACACCAGAGCACGTCAATGCACGCCAGAGCACGCAAGTGCACGCAAGAGCACGTCAATGCACGCAAGAGCACGCCAGTGCACGCCAGAGCACGCCAGTGCACGCCAGTGCACGCCAGAGCAATTCAATGCACGCCAGAGCACGCCAATTCACACCAGAGCACGCCAGTGCACGCCAGAGCACGCCAATGCACGCCAGAGCACGCCAGTGCACGCCAGATCACGCCAGAGCACGTCAATGCACGCCAGAGAAAGCCAGAGCACGCCAGAGCACGCCAGAGCAAGCCAGAGCACGCCAGAGCACGGTAGAGCACAGCAGAGAACAGCTCAGCACTTGAAGTTGCTATGATATTTTTTTCACTTGTTAAAACCATTTTTTAATTACAGGATGTTTAAATCAATGTCCAATACACCACTTCAAGTCTATTTACTCCATAAATTTATAGAGCAAATCATGAACAAAAGTTTGAGAAAAACGCACATCACAGCACTTGAATTTTTAAAAATTATTCAAGTTATTTGAGTTCTATAGTCGGGTAGTGGATTTCTATTGTCAAGCACTTGAGTTCTGCATAGCAGAGCACGCCAGAGCACGACAGAGCACGCCAGAGCACGCCAGTGCACGTCAGAGCACGCCAGTGCACGCCAGAGCACTCCAGTGCACGCCAGAGAACGCCACTGCACGCACGAGCAGGTCAATGCACGCCAAAGCAATTCAATGCACGCCAGAGCACGCCAATTCACACCAGACACCCCAGTGCACGCCAGAGCACGCCAATTCACACCAGAGCACGCCAGTGCACGCCAGTGCACTCCAGTGCACGCCAGAGCACGTCAATGCACGCCAGAGCACGCCAGTGCACGCCAGAGCACGCCAGTGCACGCCAGAGTACGCCAATTCACACCAGAGCACGCCAGTGCACGCAAGCGCACGTCAATGCACGCCAGAGCACGCAAGTGCACGCCAGAGCACGCAAGTGCACGCCAAAACACGCCAGTGCACGCCAGTGCACGCTAATTCACACCAGAGCACGCTAGTGCACGCCAGAGCACGCCAGAGCACGCCAGTGCACGCCAGAGCACGTCAATGCACGCCAGAGCAAGCCAGAGCACGCCAGAGCACGCCAGTGCACGCCAGAGCACGGTAGAGCACAGCAGAGAACAGCTCAGCACTTGAAGTTGCTATAATATTTATTTCACTTGTTAAAACCATTTTTTAATTACAGGATGTTTAAATCAATGTCCAATACACCATTTCAAGTCTATTTAATCAATAAATTTATAGAGCAAATCATGAACAAAAAGTTTGAGAAAAACGCACATCACAGCACTTTAATTTTTAAAAATTTTTCAAGTTATTTGAGTTCTATTGTCGGGTAGTGGATTTCTATTGTCAAGCACTTGAGTTCTGCATAGCAGAGCACGCCAGAGCACGACAGAGCACGCCAGAGCACGCCAGTTCACGCCAGAGCACTCCAGTGCACGCCAGAGAACGCAAGTGCACGCACGAGCACGTCAATGCACGCCAGAGCATGCCAGTGCACGCCAGAGCACGCCAGTGCACGCCAGAGCACGCCAATTCACACCAGAGAACGTCAATGCACGCCAGAGCACACCAGTGCACGCCAGAGCACGCCAATTAACACCAGAGCACGCAAGAGCATGCCAGTGCACACCATTGCACGTCAATGCACGTCAGTGCACGCTAGAGCACGCCAGAGCACGCCAGTGCACGCCAAAGCAATTCAATGCACGCCAGAAAACGCCAATTCACACCAGAGCACGCCAGTGCACTCCAGAGCACGCCAATTCACACCAGAGCACGCCAGTGCAAGCCAGAGCACTCCAGTGCACGCCAGAGCACGTCAATGCACGCCAGAGCACGCCAGTGCACGCCAGAGCACGCAAGTTCACGCCAGAGCACGCAAGTACACGCCAAAGCACGCCAGTGCACGCAAGTGAAAGCCAATTCACACCAGAGCACGCCAGTGCCCGCCAGAAAACGCCAGTGCACGCCAATTCACACCAGAGCACGCCAGTGCACGCCAGAGCACGCCAAAGCACGCTAGTGCACGCCAGAGCACGCCAGTGCACGCAAGCGCACGTCAATGCACGCCAGATTACGCCAGAGCACGCCAGTGCACGCCAGTGTACGCCAGAGCACGTCAGAGCACGCCAATTCACACCAGAGCACGTCAATGCATGCCAGAGCACGCCAGTGCACGCCAGAGCACGCCAATTCACACCAGAGCACGCCAGTGCACGGCAGAGCACGCCAGTGCACGCAAGCGCACGTCAATGCACGCCAGAGCACGCCAGAGCACGTCAGAGCACGCCAGTGCACGCCAGTGCACGCCAGTGCACGCCAATTCACACCAGAGCACGCCAGTGCACGCCAGAGCAATTCAATGCACAACAGAGCTCGCCAATTCACACCAGAGCACGCCAGTGCACGCCAGAGCACGGCAGAGCACGGCAGAGCACGCCAGTGCACGCCAGAGCACGTCAATGCACGCCAGAGAAAGCCAGAGCACGCCAGTGCACGCCAGAGCACGCCAGTGCACGCCAAAGCAATTCAATGCACCCCAGAGCACGCCAATTCACACCAGAGCACGCCAGTTCACGCCAGAGCACGCCAATTCACACCAGAGCACGCCAGTGCACGCCAGAGCACTCCAGTGTACGCCAGAGCACGTCAATGCACGCCAGAGCACGCCAGTGCACGCCAGAGCACACAAGTGCACGCCAAAGAACGCCAGTGCACGCCAGTGCACGCCAGAGCACGCCAATTCACACCAGAGCACGCCAGTGCACGCCAGAGCACGTCAATGCACGCAAGAGTACGCCAGTGCACGCCAGAGCGCGCCAGTGCACGCCAGAGCACGCCAGTGCACGCCAGAGCACGCCAGTGCACGCCAGAGCACGCCAGTGCACGCCAGAGCACGCCAGTGCACGCCAGAGCACGCCAGTGCACGCCAGAGCACGCCAGTGCACGCCAGAGCACGCCAGAGCACGCCAGTGCACGTCAATGCACGCCAGTAAACGCAAGTGCACGCCAGAGCACGCTAATTCACACCAGAGCACGTCAATGCACGCCAGAGCACGCCAGTGCACGCCAGTGCACGCCAGAGCACGCAAGTGCACGCACAAGCACGTCAATGCACGCCAGAGCATGCCAGTGCACGCCAGAGCAAGCCAGTGCACGCCAGAGCACGCCAATTCACACCAGAGCACGTCAATGCACGCCAGAGCACGCAAGTGCACGCAAGAGCACGTCAATGCACGCAAGAGCACGCCAGTGCACGCCAGAGCACGCCAGTGCACGCCAGTGCACGCCAGAGCAATTCAATGCACGCCAGAGCACGCCAATTCACACCAGAGCACGCCAGTTTAGCCAGAGCACGCCAATGCACGCCAGAGCACGCCAGTGCACGCCAGATCACGCCAGAGCACGTCAATGCACGCCAGAGAAAGCCAGAGCACGCCAGAGCACGCCAGAGCAAGCCAGAGCACGCCAGAGCACGGTAGAGCACAGCAGAGAACAGCTCAGCACTTGAAGTTGCTATGATATTTTTTTCACTTGTTAAAACCATTTTTTAATTACAGGATGTTTAAATCAATGTCCAATACACCACTTCAAGTCTATTTACTCCATAAATTTATAGAGCAAATCATGAACAAAAGTTTGAGAAAAACGCACATCACAGCACTTGAATTTTTAAAAATTATTCAAGTTATTTGAGTTCTATAGTCGGGTAGTGGATTTCTATTGTCAAGCACTTGAGTTCTGCATAGCAGAGCACGCCAGAGCACGACAGAGCACGCCAGAGCACGCCAGTGCACGTCAGAGCACGCCAGTGCACGCCAGAGCACTCCAGTGCACGCCAGAGAACGCCACTGCACGCACGAGCAGGTCAATGCACGCCAAAGCAATTCAATGCACGCCAGAGCACGCCAATTCACACCAGACACCCCAGTGCACGCCAGAGCACGCCAATTCACACCAGAGCACGCCAGTGCACGCCAGTGCACTCCAGTGCACGCCAGAGCACGTCAATGCACGCCAGAGCACGCCAGTGCACGCCAGAGCACGCCAGTGCACGCCAGACCACGCCAATTCACACCAGAGCACGTCAATGCACGCCAGAGCACGCCAGTGCACGCCAGAGCACGCCAGAGCACGTCAATGCACGCCAGAGCAAGCCAGAGCACGCCAGAGCACGCCAGAGCAAGCCAGAGCACGCCAGAGCACGGTAGAGCACAGCAGAGAACAGCTCAGCACTTGAAGTTGCTATGATATTTTTTTCACTTGTTAAAACCATTTTTTAATTACAGGATGTTTAAATCAATGTCCAATACACCACTTCAAGTCTATTTACTCAATAAATTTATAGAGCAAATCATGAACAAAAGTTTGAGAAAAACGCACATCACAGCACTTGAATTTTTAAAAATTATTCAAGTTATTTGAGTTCTGTAGTCGGGTAGTGGATTTCTATTGTCAAGCACTTGAGTTCTGCATAGCAGAGCACGCCAGAGCACGACAGAGCACGCCAGAGCACGCCAGTGCACGTCAGAGCACGCCAGTGCACGCCAGAGCACTCCAGTGCACGCCAGAGAACGCCACTGCACGCACGAGCACGTCAATGCACGCCAGAGCACGCCAATTCACACCAGAGCACGTCACTGCACGCCAGAGCACGCCAGTTCACGCCAGAGCACGCCAGTGCATGCCAGAGCACGCCAGTGCACGCCAAAGCAATTCAATGCACGCCAGAGCACGCCAATTCACACCAGAGCACCCCAGTGCACGCCAGAGCACGCCAATTCACACCAGAGCACGCCAGTGCACGCCAGTGCACTCCAGTGCACGCCAGAGCACGTCAATGCACGCCAGAGCACGCCAGTGCACGCCAGAGCACGCCAGTGCACGCCAGAGTACGCCAATTCACACCAGAGCACGCCAGTGCACGCAAGCGCACGTCAATGCACGCCAGAGCACGCAAGTGCACGCCAGAGCACGCAAGTGCACGCCAAAACACGCCAGTGCACGCCAGTGCACGCTAATTCACACCAGAGCACGCTAGTGCACGCTAGAGCACGCCAGAGCACGCCAGTGCACGCCAGAGCAAGTCAATGCACGCCAGAGCAAGCCAGAGCACGCCAGAGCACGCCAGTGCACGCCAGAGCACGGTAGAGCACAGCAGAGAACAGCTCAGCACTTGAAGTTGCTATAATATTTTTTTCACTTGTTAAAACCATTTTTTAATTACAGGATGTTTAAATCAATGTCCAATACACCATTTCAAGTCTATTTAATCAATAAATTTATAGAGCAAATCATGAACAAAAAGTTTGAGAAAAACGCACATCACAGCACTTTAATTTTTAAAAATTTTTCAAGTTATTTGAGTTCTATTGTCGGGTAGTGGATTTCTATTGTCAAGCACTTGAGTTCTGCATAGCAGAGCACGCCAGAGCACGACAGAGCACGCCAGAGCACGCCAGTTCACGCCAGAGCACTCCAGTGCACGCCAGAGAACGCAAGTGCACGCACGAGCACGTCAATGCACGCCAGAGCATGCCAGTGCACGCCAGAGCACGCCAGTGCACGCCAGAGCACGCCAATTCACACCAGAGCACGTCAATGCACGCCAGAGCACACCAGTGCACGCCAGAGCACGCCAATTAACACCAGAGCACGCAAGAGCATGCCAGTGCACACCATTGCACGTCAATGCACGTCAGTGCACGCTAGAGCACGCCAGAGCACGCCAGTGCACGCCAAAGCAATTCAATGCACGCCAGAAAACGCCAATTCACACCAGAGCACGCCAGTGCACTCCAGAGCACGCCAATTCACACCAGAGCACGCCAGTGCAAGCCAGAGCACTCCAGTGCACGCCAGAGCACGTCAATGCACGCCAGAGCACGCCAGTGCACGCCAGAGCACGCAAGTTCACGCCAGAGCACGCAAGTACACGCCAAAGCACGCCAGTGCACGCAAGTGAAAGCCAATTCACACCAGAGCACGCCAGTGCCCGCCAGAAAACGCCAGTGCACGCCAATTCACACCAGAGCACGCCAGTGCACGCCAGAGCACGCCAAAGCACGCTAGTGCACGCCAGAGCACGCCAGTGCACGCAAGCGCACGTCAATGCACGCCAGATTACGCCAGAGCACGCCAGTGCACGCCAGTGTACGCCAGAGCACGTCAGAGCACGCCAATTCACACCAGAGCACGTCAATGCATGCCAGAGCACGCCAGTGCACGCCAGAGCACGCCAATTCACACCAGAGCACGCCAGTGCACGCCAGAGCACGCCAGTGCACGCAAGCGCACGTCAATGCACGCCAGAGCACGCCAGAGCACGTCAGAGCACGCCAGTGCACGCCAGTGCACGCCAGTGCACGCCAATTCACACCAGAGCACGCCAGTGCACGCCAGAGCAATTCAATGCACAACAGAGCTCGCCAATTCACACCAGAGCACGCCAGTGCACGCCAGAGCACGGCAGAGCACGGCAGAGCACGCCAGTGCACGCCAGAGCACGTCAATGCACGCCAGAGAAAGCCAGAGCACGCCAGTGCACGCCAGAGCACGCCAGTGCACGCCAAAGCAATTCAATGCACCCCAGAGCACGCCAATTCACACCAGAGCACGCCAGTTCACGCCAGAGCACGCCAATTCACACCAGAGCACGCCAGTGCACACCAGAGCACTCCAGTGTACGCCAGAGCACGTCAATGCACGCCAGAGCACGCCAGTGCACGCCAGAGCACACAAGTGCACGCCAAAGAACGCCAGTGCACGCCAGTGCACGCCAGAGCACGCCAATTCACACCAGAGCACGCCAGTGCACGCCAGAGCACGTCAATGCACGCAAGAGCACGCCAGTGCACGCCAGAGCGCGCCAGTGCACGCCAGAGCACGCCAGTGCACGCCAGAGCACGCCAGTGCACGCCAGAGCACGCCAGTGCACGCCAGAGCACGCCAGTGCACGCCAGAGCACGCCAGTGCACGCCAGAGCACGCCAGTGCACGCCAGAGCACGCCAGTGCACGCCAGAGCACGCCAGAGCACGCCAGTGCACGTCAATGCACGCCAGTAAACGCAAGTGCACGCCAGAGCACGCTAATTCACACCAGAGCACGTCAATGCACGCCAGAGCACGCCAGTGCACGCCAGTGCACGCCAGAGCACGCAAGTGCACGCACAAGCACGTCAATGCACGCCAGAGCATGCCAGTGCACGCCAGAGCAAGCCAGTGCACGCCAGAGCACGCCAATTCACACCAGAGCACGTCAATGCACGCCAGAGCACGCAAGTGCACGCAAGAGCACGCCAATGCACGCAAGAGCACGCCAGTGCACGCCAGAGCACGCCAGTGCACGCCAGTGCACGCCAGAGCAATTCAATGCACGCCAGAGCACGCCAATTCACACCAGAGCACGCCAGTGCACGCCAGAGCACGCCAATGCACGCCAGAGCACGCCAGTGCACGCCAGATCACGCCAGAGCACGTCAATGCACGCCAGAGAAAGCCAGAGCACGCCAGAGCACGCCAGAGCAAGCCAGAGCACGCCAGAGCACGGTAGAGCACAGCAGAGAACAGCTCAGCACTTGAAGTTGCTATGATATTTTTTTCACTTGTTAAAACCATTTTTTAATTACAGGATGTTTAAATCAATGTCCAATACACCACTTCAAGTCTATTTACTCCATAAATTTATAGAGCAAATCATGAACAAAAGTTTGAGAAAAACGCACATCACAGCACTTGAATTTTTAAAAATTATTCAAGTTATTTGAGTTCTATAGTCGGGTAGTGGATTTCTATTGTCAAGCACTTGAGTTCTGCATAGCAGAGCACGCCAGAGCACGACAGAGCACGCCAGAGCACGCCAGTGCACGTCAGAGCACGCCAGTGCACGCCAGAGCACTCCAGTGCACGCCAGAGAACGCCACTGCACGCACGAGCAGGTCAATGCACGCCAAAGCAATTCAATGCACGCCAGAGCACGCCAATTCACACCAGACACCCCAGTGCACGCCAGAGCACGCCAATTCACACCAGAGCACGCCAGTGCACGCCAGTGCACTCCAGTGCACGCCAGAGCACGTCAATGCACGCCAGAGCACGCCAGTGCACGCCAGAGCACGCCAGTGCACGCCAGACCACGCCAATTCACACCAGAGCACGTCAATGCACGCCAGAGCACGCCAGTGCACGCCAGAGCACGCCAGAGCACGTCAATGCACGCCAGAGCAAGCCAGAGCACGCCAGAGCACGCCAGAGCAAGCCAGAGCACGCCAGAGCACGGTAGAGCACAGCAGAGAACAGCTCAGCACTTGAAGTTGCTATGATATTTTTTTCACTTGTTAAAACCATTTTTTAATTACAGGATGTTTAAATCAATGTCCAATACACCACTTCAAGTCTATTTACTCAATAAATTTATAGAGCAAATCATGAACAAAAGTTTGAGAAAAACGCACATCACAGCACTTGAATTTTTAAAAATTATTCAAGTTATTTGAGTTCTGTAGTCGGGTAGTGGATTTCTATTGTCAAGCACTTGAGTTCTGCATAGCAGAGCACGCCAGAGCACGACAGAGCACGCCAGAGCACGCCAGTGCACGTCAGAGCACGCCAGTGCACGCCAGAGCACTCCAGTGCACGCCAGAGAACGCCACTGCACGCACGAGCACGTCAATGCACGCCAGAGCACGCCAATTCACACCAGAGCACGTCACTGCACGCCAGAGCACGCCAGTTCACGCCAGAGCACGCCAGTGCATGCCAGAGCACGCCAGTGCACGCCAAAGCAATTCAATGCACGCCAGAGCACGCCAATTCACACCAGAGCACCCCAGTGCACGCCAGAGCACGCCAATTCACACCAGAGCACGCCAGTGCACGCCAGTGCACTCCAGTGCACGCCAGAGCACGTCAATGCACGCCAGAGCACGCCAGTGCACGCCAGAGCACGCCAGTGCACGCCAGAGTACGCCAATTCACACCAGAGCACGCCAGTGCACGCCAGAGCACGCCAGTGCACGCAAGCGCACGTCAATGCACGCCAGAGCACGCAAGTGCACGCCAAAGCACGCAAGTGCACGCCAAAACACGCCAGTGCACGCCAGTGCACGCTAATTCACACCAGAGCACGCTAGTGCACGCTAGAGCACGCCAGAGCACGCCAGTGCACGCCAGAGCAAGTCAATGCACGCCAGAGCAAGCCAGAGCACGCCAGAGCACGCCAGTGCACGCCAGAGCACGGTAGAGCACAGCAGAGAACAGCTCAGCACTTGAAGTTGCTATAATATTTTTTTCACTTGTTAAAACCATTTTTTAATTACAGGATGTGTAAATCAATGTCCAATACACCATTTCAAGTCTATTTAATCAATAAATTTATAGAGCAAATCATGAACAAAAAGTTTGAGAAAAACGCACATCACAGCACTTGAATTTTTAAAAATTATTCAAGTTATTTGAGTTCTATTGTCGGGTAGTGGATTTCTATTGTCAAGCACTTGAGTTCTGCATAGCAGAGCACGCCAGAGCACGCCAGTGCACGCCAGAGCACGCCAGTGCACGCCAGAGCACGCCAGTGCACGCCAGAGCACGCCAGTGCACGCCAGAGCACGCCAGTGCACGCCAGAGCACGCCAGTGCACGCCAGAGCACGCCAGTGCACGCCAGAGCACGCCAGTGCACGCCAGAGCACGCCAGTGCACGCCAGAGCACGCCAGTGCACGCCAGAGCACGCCAGTGCACGCCAGAGCACGCCAGTGCACGCACGAGCACGTCAATGCACGCCAGATTACGCCAATTCACACCAGAGCACGCCAGTGCACGCCAGAGCACGTCAATGCACGCCAGAGCAAGCCAGTGCACGACAGAGCTCGCCAGTGCACGCCAGAGCACGCCAATTCACACCAGTGCACGCCAGTGCACACCAGAGCACGCCAGTGCACGCCAATTCACACCAGTGCACGCCAGTGCACGCAAGTGCACGCCAGAGCAAGCCAGAGCACGCCAGAGCACGCCAGAGCACGCCAATTCACACTAGAGCACGCCAGTGCATGCCAGAGCACGCCAGAGCACACCAGAGCACGTCAATGCAAGCAAGAGCAAGCCAGTGCACGCCAGAGCACGGTAGAGCACAGCAGAGAACAGCTCAGCACTTGAAGTTGCTATAATATTTTTTTCACTTGTAAAAATCATTTTTTAATTACAGGATGTGTAAATCAAAGATCCAATACACCATTTCAAGTCTATTTAATCAATAAATTTATAGAGCAAATCATGAACAAAAAGTTTGAGAAAAACGCACATCACAGCACTTGAATTTTTAAAAATTATTCAAGTTATTTGAGTTCTATTGTCGGGTAGTGGATTTCTATTGTCAAGCACTTGAGTTCTGCATAGCAGAGCACGACAGAGCACGACAGAGCACGCCAGTGCACGCAAGAGCACGTCAATGCACGCCAGAGCACGCCAGTGCACGCCAGTGCACGCCACAGCAATTCAATGCACGTCAGAGCTCGCCAATTCACACCAGAGCACGCCAGTGCACGCCAGAGCACGCCAATTCACACCAGAGCACGCCAGTGCACGCCAGAACATGTCAGTGCACGCAAGAGCACGTCAATGCACGCCAGAGCACGCCAGTGCACGCCAGAGCACGCCAGTGCACGCCAGTGCACGCCAATTTACACCAGAGCACGCCAGAGCACGCCAGTGCACGCCAGAGCAAGTCAATGCACGCCATATTACGCCAGTGCACGCCACTGCACGCCAGAGCAATTCAATGCACGCCAGAACACGCCAGTGCACGCCAGAGCACGCAAGAGCACGTCAATGCACGCCAGAGCACGCCAGTGCACGCCAGAGCAAGTTAATGCACGCCAGATTACGCCAGTGCACGCTAGTGCACGCCAGAGCACGCCAGAGCATGCCAGTGCACGCTAGAGCACGTCAATGCACGCCAGCGCACGACAGTGCACGCGAGAGCACGCCAATGCACGCCAGTGCACGCCAATTCACACCAGAGCACGCCAGTGCACGCCAGAGCACGCCAGTGCACGCCAGTGCAAGTCAATGCACACCAAATTACGCCAGTGCACGCCAGAGCACGCCAGTGCACGCCAGAGCAATTCAATGCACGCCAGAGAACGCCAGAGCACGCCAGTGCACGCCAGAGCACGTCCATGCACGCCAGAGCACGCCAGTGCACTCCAGAGCACGCCAATTCGCACCAGAGCACGCCAGAGCACGCCAGAGCACGCCAGAGCACGTCAATGCACGCCAGAGCACGCCAGTGCACGCCAGAGCACGCCAATTCACACCAGAGCACGCCAGTGCACGCCAGAGCACGTCAATGCACGCCAGAGTACGCCAGTGCACGACAGAGCTCGCCAGTGCACGCCAGAGCACGCCAATTCACACCAGAGCACG
Organism: Daphnia pulicaria; assembly: GCF_021234035.1. Classification (NCBI taxonomy): domain Eukaryota; kingdom Metazoa; phylum Arthropoda; class Branchiopoda; order Diplostraca; family Daphniidae; genus Daphnia; species Daphnia pulicaria. Next base: position 17,252,295 of record NC_060916.1, on the reverse strand, counting down.
CCAGTGCACGCCAGAGCAAGCCAGTGCACGCCAGAGCACGCCAGTGCACCCACGAGCACGCCAGTTCACGAACGAGCACGTCAATGCACGCCAGAGCATGCCAGTGCACGCCAGAGCACGACAGTGCACGCCAGAGCACGCCAATTCACACCAGAGCACGCCAGTGCACGCCAGAGCACGCCAATTCACACCAGAGCACGCAAATTCACACCAGAGCACGCAAGTGCACGCCAGAGCACGCCAGTGCACGCCAGTGCACGCCAGAGCACGGCAGTGCACGAACGAGCACGTCAATGCACGCCAGAGCATGCCAGTGCACGCCAGAGCACGCCAATTCACACCAGAGCACGTCCATGCACGCCAGAGCACGCCAGTGCACTCCAGAGCACGCCAATTCACACCAGAGCACGCCAGAGCACGCCAGAGCACGCCAGAGCACGTCAATGCACGCCAGAGCACGCCAGTGCAAGTCAATGCACACCAGATTACGCCAGTGCACGCCAGAGCACGCCAGTGCACGCCAGAGCAATTCAATGAACGCCAGAGCACGCCAGAGCACGCCAGAGCACGCTAGTGCACGCCAGAGCACGTCAATGAACGCCAGAGCAAGCCAGTGCACGCCAAAGCACGCCAGTGCACGCCAGTGCACGCCAGTGCACGCCAGTGCACGCCAGTGCACGCCAGAGCACGGTAGAGCACAGCAGAGAACAGCTCAGCACTTGAAGTTGCTATAATATTTTTTTCACTTGTTAAAACCATTTTTTAATTACAGGATGTGTAAATCAATGTCCAATTCACCATTTAAAGTCTATTTAATCAATAAATTTATAGAGCAAATCATGAACAAAAAGTTTGAGAAAAACGCACATCACAGCACTTGAATTTTTAAAAATTATTCAAGTTATTTGAGTTCTATTGTCGGGTAGTGGATTTCTATTATCAAGCACTTGAGTTCTGCATAGCAGAGCACGCCAGAGCACGCCAGTGCACGCCAGAGCAAGCCAGTGCACGCCAGAGCACGCCAGTGCACGCCAGAGCACGCCAGTGCACGCACGAGCACGCCAGTGCACGCACGAGCACACCAGTGCACGCACGAGAACGTCAATGCACGCCAGAGCATGCCAGTGCACGCCAGATTACTCCAGTGCACGCCAGAGCACGCCAATTCACACCAGAGCACGTCAATGCAAACCAAAGCACGCCAGTGCACGCCAGAGCACGCCAATGCACACCATTTCACACCAGATAACGCCAGTGCACGCCAGAGCACGCCAATTCACACCAGAGCACGCCAGTGCACGAGAGCACGGTAGAGCACAGCAGAGAACAGCTCAGCACTTGAAGTTGCTATTATATTTTTTTTCACTTGTTAAAACCATTTTTTAATTACAGGATGTGTAAATCATCGTCCAATATACCATTTCAATTCTATTTAATCAATAAATGTATAGAGCAAATCATGAACAAAAAGTTTGAGGAAAACGCACATCACAGCACTTGAATTTTTAAAAATTATTCAAGTTATTTGAGTTCTATTGTCGGGTAGTTGATTTCTATTGTCAAGCACTTGAATTCTGCATAGCAGAGCACGCCAGAGCACGCCAGTGCACGCACGAGCACGTCAATGCACGCCAGAGCATGCCAGTGCACGCCAGAGCACGCCAATTCACACCAGAGCACGTCCATGCACGCCAGAGCACGCCAGTGCACTCCAGAGCACGCCAATTCACACCAGAGCACGCCAGAGCACGCCAGAGCACGCCAGAGCACGTCAATGCACGCCAGAGCACGACAATGCACGCCAGAGCACGCCAATTCACACCAGAGCACGCCAGTGCACGCCAGAGCACGTCAATGCACGCCAGAGTACGCCAGTGCACGACAGAGCTCGCCAGTGCACGCCAGAGCACGCCAATTCACACCAGAGCACGCCAGTGCACGCCAGAGCAAGCCAGTGCACGCCAGAGCACGCCAGTGCACGCACGAGCACGCCAGTTCACGAACGAGCACGTCAATGCACGCCAGAGCATGCCAGTGCACACCAGAGCACGACAGTGCACGCCAGAGCACGCCAATTCACACCAGAGCACGTCAATGCACGCCAGAGCACGCCAGTGCACGCCAGAGCACAACAATTCACACCAGAGCACGCCAGTGCACGCCAGTGCACGCCAGAGAACGTCAATGCACGCCAGAGCACGCCAGTGCACGCCAGAGCACGCCAGAGCACGCCAGTGCATGCCAGAGCACGCCAATTCACACCAGAGCACGCCAGTGCACGCCAGAGCACGCCAATTCACACCAGAGCACGCAAATTCACACCAGAGCACGCCAGTGCACGCCAGAGCACGCCAGTGCACGCCAGAGCACGGCAGTGCACGCCAGAGCAAGTCAATGCACACCAGATTACGCCAGTGCACGCCAGAGCACGCCAGTGCACGCCAGAGCAATTCAATGCACGCCAGAGCACGCCAGAGCACGCCAGAGCACGCTAGTGCACGCTAGAGAACGTCAATGAACGCCAGAGCAAGCCAGTGCACGCCAGAGCACGCCAGTGCACGCCAGAGCACGCCAGTGCACGCACGAGCACGCCAGTGCACGCACGAGAACGTCAATGCACGCCAGAGCATGCCAGTGCACGCCAGAGCACTCCAGTGCACGCCAGAGCACGCCAATTCACACCAGAGCACGTCAATGCAAACCAAAGCACGCCAGTGCACGCCAGAGCACGCAAGTGCACGCCAGAGCACGCCAGTGCACGCCAGAGCACGCCAATGCACACCATTTCACACCAGATAACGCCAGTGCACGCCAGAGCACGCCAATTCACACCAGAGCACGCCAGTGCACGAGAGCACGGTAGAGCACAGCAGAGAACAGCTCAGCACTTGAAGTTGCTATTATATTTTTTTTCACTTGTTAAAACCATTTTTTAATTACAGGATGTGTAAATCAATGTCCAATACACCATTTCAAGTCTATTTAATCAATAAATGTATAGAGCAAATCATGAACAAAAAGTTTGAGGAAAACGCACATCACAGCACTTGAATTTTTAAAAATTATTCAAGTTATTTGAGTTCTATTGTCGGGTAGTTTATTTCTATTGTCAAGCACTTGAATTCTGCATAGCAGAGCACGCCAGAGCACGCCAGTGCACGCCAGAGCACGCCAGAGCACGCCAGAGCACGTCAATGCACGCCAGAGCACGACAATGCACGCCAGAGCACGCCAATTCACACCAGAGCACGCCAGTGCACGCCAGAGCACGTCAATGCACGCTAGAGTACGCCAGTGCACGACAGAGCTCGCCAGTGCACGCCAGAGCACGCCAATTCACACCAGAGCACGCCAGTGCACGCCAGAGCAAGCCAGTGCACGCCAGAGCACGCCAGTGCACGCACGAGCACGCCAGTTCACGAACGAGCACGTCAATGCACGCCAGAGCATGCCAGTGCACGCCAGAGCACGCCAATTCACACCAGAGCACGTCAATGCACGCCAGAGCACGCCAGTGCACGCCAGAGCACAACAATTCACACCAGAGCACGCCAGAGCACGCCAGTGCACGCCAGAGAACGTCAATGCACGCCAGAGCACGCCAGTGCACGCCAGAGCACGCAAGAGCACGCCAGTGCATGCCAGAGCACGCCAATTCACACCAGAGCACGCCAGTGCACGCCAGAGCACGCCAATTCACACCAGAGCACGCAAATTCACACCAGAGCACGCCAGTGCACGCCAGAGCACGCCAGTGCACGCCAGAGCACGGCAGTGCACGCCAGAGCAAGTCAATGCACACCAGATTACGCCAGTGCACGCCAGAGCACGCCAGTGCACGCCAGAGCAATTCAATGCACGCCAGAGCACGCCAGAGCACGCCAGAGCACGCTAGTGCACGCTAGAGAACGTCAATGAACGCCAGAGCAAGCCAGTGCACGCCAAAGCACGCCAGAGCACGCCAGTGCACGCCAGAGCACGGTAGAGCACAGCAGAGAACAGCTCAGCACTTGAAGTTGCTATAATATTTTTTTCACTTGTTAAAACCATTTTTTAATTACAGGATGTGTAAATCAATGTCCAATACACCATTTCAAGTCTATTTAATCAATAAATGTATAGAGCAAATCATGAACAAAAAGTTTGAGGAAAACGCACATCACAGCACTTGAATTTTTAAAAATTATTCAAGTTATTTGAGTTCTATTGTCGGGTAGTTTATTTCTATTGTCAAGCACTTGAATTCTGCATAGCAGAGCACGCCAGAGCACGCCAGTGCACGCCAGAGCACGCCAGAGCACGCCAGAGCACGTCAATGCACGCCAGAGCACGACAATGCACGCCAGAGCACGCCAATTCACACCAGAGCACGCCAGTGCACGCCAGAGCACGTCAATGCACGCTAGAGTACGCCAGTGCACGACAGAGCTCGCCAGTGCACGCCAGAGCACGCCAATTCACACCAGAGCACGCCAGTGCACGCCAGAGCAAGCCAGTGCACGCCAGAGCACGCCAGTGCACGCACGAGCACGCCAGTTCACGAACGAGCACGTCAATGCACGCCAGAGCATGCCAGTGCACGCCAGAGCACGCCAATTCACACCAGAGCACGTCAATGCACGCCAGAGCACGCCAGTGCACGCCAGAGCACAACAATTCACACCAGAGCACGCCAGAGCACGCCAGTGCACGCCAGAGAACGTCAATGCACGCCAGAGCACGCCAGTGCACGCCAGAGCACGCAAGAGCACGCCAGTGCATGCCAGAGCACGCCAATTCACACCAGAGCACGCCAGTGCACGCCAGAGCACGCCAATTCACACCAGAGCACGCAAATTCACACCAGAGCACGCCAGTGCACGCCAGAGCACGCCAGTGCACGCCAGAGCACGGCAGTGCACGCCAGAGCAAGTCAATGCACACCAGATTACGCCAGTGCACGCCAGAGCACGCCAGTGCACGCCAGAGCAATTCAATGCACGCCAGAGCACGCCAGAGCACGCCAGAGCACGCTAGTGCACGCTAGAGAACGTCAATGAACGCCAGAGCAAGCCAGTGCACGCCAAAGCACGCCAGAGCACGCCAGTGCACGCCAGAGCACGGTAGAGCACAGCAGAGAACAGCTCAGCACTTGAAGTTGCTATAATATTTTTTTCACTTGTTAAAACCATTTTTTAATTACAGGATGTGTAAATCAATGTCCAATTCACCATTTAAAGTCTATTTAATCAATAAATTTATAGAGCAAATCATGAACAAAAAGTTTGAGAAAAACGCACATCACAGCACTTGAATTTTTAAAAATTATTCAAGTTATTTGAGTTCTATTGTCGGGTAGTGGATTTCTATTATCAAGCACTTGAGTTCTGCATAGCAGAACACGCCAGAGCACGCCAGTGCACGCCAGAGCAAGCCAGTGCACGCCAGAGCACGCCAGTGCACGTCAGAGCACGCCAGTGCACGCACGAGCACGCCAGTGCACGCACGAGCACGTCAATGCACGCCAGAGCATGCCAGTGCACGCCAGAGCACTCCAGTGCACGCCAGAGCACGACAATTCACACCAGAGCATCTCAATGCAAACCAAAGCACGCCAGTGCACGCCAGAGCACGCCAATGCACACCATTTCACACCAGATAACGCCAGTGCACGCCAGAGCACGCCAATTCACACCAGAGCACGCCAGTGCACGCCAGAGCACGGTAGAGCACAGCAGAGAACAGCTCAGCACTTGAAGTTGCTATTATATTTTTTTTTCACTTGTTAAAACCATTTTTTAATTACAGGATGTGTAAATCAATGTCCAATACACCATTTCAAGTCTATTTAATCAATAAATGTATAGAGCAAATCATGAACAAAAAGTTTGAGGAAAACGCACATCACAGCACTTGAATCTTTAAAAATTATTCAAGTTATTTGAGTTCTATTGTCGGGTAGTTGATTTCTATTGTCAAGCACTTGAGTTCTGCATAGCAGAGCACGCCAGAGCACGCCAGTGCACGCCAGAGCACGCCAGTGCACGCCAGAGCATTCCAGTGCACGCCAGAGCACGCCAGTGCACGCCAGAGCACGCCAGTGCACGCACGAGCACGTCAATGCACGCCAGAGCATGCCAGTGCACGCCAGAGCACGCCAATTCACACCAGAGCACGTCCATGCACGCCAGAGCACGCCAGTGCACTCCAGAGCACGCCAATTCACACCAGAGCACGCCAGAGCACGCCAGAGCACGCCAGAGCACGTCAATGCACGCCAGAGCACGCCAGTGCACGCCAGAGCACGCCAATTCACACCAGAGCACGCCAGTGCACGCAAGAGCACGTCAATGCACGCCAGAGTACGCCAGTGCACGACAGAGCTCGCCAGTGTTGGTAGTTGATTTCTATTGTCAAGCATTTGAGTTCTTTATAGCAGAGCACGCCAGAGCACGCCAGTGCACGCCAGAGCACGCCAGTGCACGCCAGAGCACGCCAGTGCACGCCAGAGCATTCCAGTGCACGCCAGAGCACGCCAGTGCACGCACGAGCACGTCAATGCACGCCAGAGCATGCCAGTGCACGCCAGAGCACGCCAATTCACACCAGAGCACGTCCATGCACGCCAGAGCACGCCAGTGCACTCCAGAGCACGCCAATTCACACCAGAGCACGCCAGAGCACGCCAGAGCACGCCAGAGCACGCCAGAGCACGTCAATTCACACCAGAGCACGCCAGTGCACGCCAGAGCAAGCCAGTGCACGCCAGAGCACGCCAGTGCACGCACGAGCACGCCAGTTCACGAACGAGCACGTCAATGCACGCCAGAGCATGCCAGTGCACGCTTAAGCTCGACAGTGCACGCCAGAGCACGCCAATTCACACCAGATCACGTCAATGCACGCCAGAGCACGCCAGTGCACGCCAGAGCACAACAATTCACACCAGAGCACGCCAGAGCACGCCAGTGCACGCCAGAGAACGTCAATGCACGCCAGAGCACGCCAGTGCACGCCAGAGCACGCCAGTGCATGCCAGAGCACGCCAATTCACACCAGAGCACGCCAGTGCATGCCAGAGCACACCAATTCACACCATAGCACGCCAGTCCACGCCAGAGCACGCCAGTGCACGCCAGAGCACGGCAGTGCACGCCAGAGCAAGTCAATGCACACCAGATTACGCCAGTGCACGCCAGAGCAATTCAATGCACGCCAGAGCACGCCAGAGCACGCCAGAGCACGCTAGTGCACGCCAGAGCACGTCAATGAACGCCAGAGCAAGCCAGTGCACGCCAAAGCACGCCAGAGCACGCCAGTGCACGCACGAGCACACCAGTGCACGCACGAGCACACCAGTGCACGCACGAGCACGTCAATGCACGCCAGAGCATGCCAGTGCACGCCAGAGCACTCCAGTGCACGCCAGAGCACGCCAATTCACACCAGAGCACGTCAATGCAAACCAAAGCACGCCAGTGCACGCCAGAGCACGACAATTCACACCAGAGCACGCCAGTAAACGCCAGTGCACGCCAGTGCATGCCAGAGCCATTCAATGCACGCCAGAGCACGCCAATTCACATCAGAGCACGCCAGTAAACGCCAGAGCATTCAAGTGCACGCCAGAGCACGTCAATGCATGCCAGTGCACGCCAGAGCACGCAAGTGCACGCCAAAGCACGCCAGTGCACGCCAGTGCAAGCCAATTCACACCAGAGCACGCCAGTGCACGCCAGAGCACGCCAGTGCCCGCCAGAGCACGCCAGTGCACGCCAGTGCACGCCAGAGCACGCCAGTATCCGCCAGAGCACGCCAGTGCACGCCAGAGCACGCCAGAGCAATTAAATGCACGCCAGAGCTCGCCAATTCACAAAAGAGCAAGCCATTGCACGCCAGAGCACGCCAATTCACACCAGAGCACGCCAGAGCACGCCAGTGTACGCCAAAGCACGCCAGTGCACGCCAGTGCACGAAAGAGCAAGTCAATGCACGCCAGTGCGCGCCAGTGCACGCCAGAGCACGCCAGTGCACGCCAGAACACGCCAGTGCACGCCAGAGCACGCCAATTCACACCAGAGCACGTCAATGCATTCCAGAGCAAGCCAGTGCACGCCAGTGCACGCCAGAGCACGCCAATTCACACCAGAGCACGTCAATGCACGCCAGAGCACGCCAGTACACGCCAGAGCACAACAATTTACACCAGAGCACGCCAGAGCACGCCAGTGCACGCCAGAGCTCGTCAATGCACGCTAGAGCACGCCAGTGCACGCCAGAGCACACCAGAGCACGCCAGTGCACGCCAGAGCATGCCAATTCACACCAGAGCACGCCAGTGCACGCCAGAGCACGCCAATTCACACCAGAGCACGCCAGAGCACGCCAGTGCACGCCAGAGCACGCCAGTGCACGCACGAGCATGCCAATGCACGCACGAGCAAGTCAATGCACGCCAGAGCATGCCAGTGCACGCCAGAGCACGCCAATTCACACCAGAGCACGCCAGTGCACGCCAGTGCACGCCAGAGCACGTCAATGCACGCCAGAGCACGCCAGTGCACGCCAGAGAACGCAAGTGCACGCCAAAGCACGCCAGTGCACGCCAGAACACGCCAGTGCACGCCAGTGCACGCCAATTCACACCAGAGCACGCCAGTGCACGCCAGAGCACGCCAGTGCACGCAAGTGCACGAAAGATTAAGTCAATGCACGCCAGAGCACGCCAGTGCACGCCAGTGCACGCCAGAGCACGGCAGTGCACGCCAGAGCACGTCAATGCACGCCACAGCACGCCAGTGCACGCCAGAGCACGCCAATTCACACCAGAGCACGCCAGTGCACGCAAGAGCACGTCAATGCACGCCACAGCACGCCAGTGCACGCCAGAGCACGCCAGTGCACGCCAAAGCACACCAGTGCACGCCAGAGCACGCCAGTGCACGCCAATTCACACCAGTGCACGCCAGTGCACGCCAGAGCACGCCAGTGCACGCCAGAGCACGCCAGAGCAAGCCAGAGCACGCCAGAGCACGCTAGAGCACGCCAGTGCACGCCAGAGCACGGTAGAGCACAGCAGACAACAGCTCAGAACTTGAAGTTGCTATAATATTTTTTTCACTTGTTAAAACCATTTTTTAATTACAGGATGTGTAAATCAATATCCAATACACCATTTCAAGTCTATTGAATCAATAAATTTATAGAGAAAATCATGAACAAAAAGTTTGAGAAAAACGCACATCACAGCACTTGAATTTTTAAAAATTATTCAAGTTATTTGAGTTCTATTGTCGGGTAGTGGATTTCTATTATCAAGCACTTGAGTTCTGCATAGCAGAGCACGCCAGAGCACGCCAGTGCACGCCAGAGCAAGCCAGTGCACGCCAGAGCAAGCCAGTGCACGCCAGAGTTAGCCAGTGCACGCACGAGCACGCCAGTGCACGCACGAGCACACCAGTGCACGCACGAGCACGTCAATGCACGCCAGAGCATGCCAGTGCACGCCAGAGCACGCCAGTGCACGCCAGAGCACGCCAATTCACACCAGAGCACGTCAATGCAAACCAAAGCACGCCAGTGCACGCCAGAGCACGCCAATGCACACCATTTCACACCAGATAACGCCAGTGCACGCCAGAGCACGCCAATTCACACCAGAGCACGCCAGTGCACGCCAGAGCACGGTAGAGCAAAGCAGAGAACAGCTCAGCACTTGAAGTTGCTATTATATTTTTTTTCACTTGTTAAAACCATTTTTTAATTACAGGATGTGTAAATCAATGTCCAATACACCATTTCAAGTCTATTTAATCAATAAATGTATAGAGCAAATCATGAACAAAAAGTTTGAGGAAAACGCACATCACAGCACTTGAATTTTTAAAAATTATTCAAGTTATTTGAGTTCTATTGTCGGGTAGTTGATTTCTATTGTCAAGCACTTGAGTTCTGCATAGCAGAGCACGCCAGAGCACGCCAGTACACGCCAGAGCACAACAATTTACACCAGAGCACGCCAGAGCACGCCAGTGCACGCCAGAGCACGTCAATGCACGCTAGAGCACGCCAGTGCACGCCAGAGCACACCAGAGCACGCCAGTGCACGCCAGAGCACGCCAATTCACACCAGAGCACGCCAGTGCACGTCAGAGCACGCCAATTCACACCAGAGCACGCCAGAGCACGCCAGTGCACGCCAGAGCACGCCAGTGCACGCACGAGCATGCCAATGCACGCACGAGCAAGTCAATGCACGCCAGAGCATGCCAGTGCACGCCAGAGCACGCCAATTCACACCAGAGCACGCCAGTGCACGCCAGAGCACGCCAGAGCACGCTAGTGCACGCCAGAGCACGTCAATGCACGCCAGAGCACGCCAGTGCACGCCAGAGAACGCAAGTGCACGCCAAAGCACGCCAGTGCACGCCAGAACACGCCAGTGCACGCCAGTGCACGCCAGTGCACGCCAATTCACACCAGAGCACGCCAGTGCACGCCAGAGCACGCCAGTGCACGCCAGTGCACGAAAGATTAAGTCAATGCACGCCAGAGCACGCCAGTGCACGCCAGTGCACGCCAGAGCACGGCAGTGCACGCCAGAGCACGGCAGTGCACGCCAGAGCACGCCAGTGCACGCCAGAGTACGCCAGTGCACGCCAGAGCACGCCAGTGCACGCCAGAGCAATTCAATGCACGCCAGAGCACGCCAATTCACACCAGAGCACGCCAGTGCACGCCAGAGCACGCCAATTCACACCAGAGCACGCCAGTGCACGCAAAAGCACGTCAATGCACGCCACAGCACGCCAGTGCACGCCAGAGCACGCCAGTGCACGCCAAAGCACACCAGTGCACGCCAGAGCACGCCAGTGCACGCCAATTCACACCAGTGCACGCCAGTGCACACCAGAGCACGCCAGTGCACGCCAATTCACACCAGTGCACGCCAGTGCACGCCAGAGCACGCCAGTGCACGCCAGAGCACGCCAGTGCACGCCAGAGCACGCGAGAGCAAGCCAGAGCACGCCAGTGCACGCCAGAGCACGGTAGAGCACAGCAGACAACAGCTCAGAACTTGAAGTTGCTATAATATTTTTTTCACTTGTTAAAACCATTTTTTAATTACAGGATGTGTAAATCAATGTCCAATACACCATTTCAAGTCTATTTAATCAATAAATGTATAGAGCAAATCATGAACAAAAAGTTTGAGGAAAACGCACATCACAGCACTTGAATTTTTAAAAATTATTCAAGTTATTTGAGTTTTATTGTCGGGTAGTTGATTTCTATTGTCAAGCACTTGAGTTCTGCATAGCAGAGCACGCCAGAGCACGCCAGTGCACGCCAGAGCATTCCAGTGCACGCCAGAGCACGCCAGTGCACGCACGAGCACTTCAATGCACGCCAGAGCATGCCAGTGCACGCCAGAGCACTCCGGTGCACGCCAGAGCACGCCAATTCACACCAGAGCACGTCAATGCAAACCAAAGCACGCCAGTGCACGCCAGAGCACGCCAATTCACACCAGAGCACGCCAGAGCACGCCAGTGCACGCCAGTGCATGCCAGAGCCATTCAATGCACGCCAGAGCACGCCAATTCACACCAGAGCACGCCAGTAAACGCCAGAGCATTCAAGTGCACGCCAGAGCACGTCAATGCATGCCAGTGCACGCCAGAGCACGCAAGTGCACGCCAAAGCACGCCAGTGCACGCCAGTGCAAGCCAATTCACACCAGAGCACGCCAGTGCACGCCAGAGCACGCCAGTGCCCGCCAGAGCACGCCAGTGCACGCCAGTGCACGCCAGAGCACGCCAGTGCACGCCAGAGCAATTCAATGCACGCCAGAGCTCGCCAATTCACACCAGAGCACGCCAGAGCACGCCAGTATCCGCCAGAGCACGCCAGTGCACGGCAGTGCACGCCAGAGCACGCCAGTGCACGCCAGAGCACGCCAGTGCACGCCAGAGCAATTAAATGCACGCCAGAGCTCGCCAATTCACAAAAGAGCAAGCCATTGCACGCCAGAGCACGCCAATTCACACCAGAGCACGCCAGTGCACGCACGAGCACGTCAATGCACGCCAGAGCACGTCAATGCATACCAGAGCACGCCAGTGCACGCCAGAGCACGCCAGTGCACGCCAGAGCACGCCAGTGCACGCCAGAGCACGCCAGAGCAAGCCAGAGCACGGTAGAGCACAGCAGACAACAGCTCAGAACTTGAAGTTGCTATAATATTTTTTTCACTTGTTAAAACCATTTTTTAATTACAGGATGTGTAAATCAATGTCCAATACACCATTTCAAGTCTATTTAATCAATAAATGTATAGAGCAAATCATGAACAAAAAGTTTGAGGAAAACGCACATCACAGCACTTGAATTTTTAAAAATTATTCAAGTTATTTGAGTTCTATTGTCGGGTAGTTGATTTCTATTGTCAAGCACTTGAGTTCTGCATAGCAGAGCACGCCAGAGCACGCCAGTGCACGCCAGAGCACGCCAGTGCACGCCAGAGCATTCCAGTGCACGCCAGAGCACGCCAGTGCACGCACGAGCACGTCAATGCACGCCAGAGCATGCCAGTGCACGCCAGAGCACTCCAGTGCACGCCAGAGCACGCCAATTCACACCAGAGCACGTCAATGCAAACCAAAGCACGCCAGTGCACGCCAGAGCACGCCAATTCACACCAGAGCACGCCAGAGCACGCCAGTGCACGCCAGTGCATGCCAGAGCCATTCAATGCACGCCAGAGCACGCCAATTCACACCAGAGCACGCCAGTAAACGCCAGAGCATTCAAGTGCACGCCAGAGCACGTCAATGCATGCCAGTGCACGCCAGAGCACGCAAGTGCACGCCAAAGCACGCCAGTGCACGCCAGAGCACGCCAATTCACACCAGAGCACGCCAGAGCACGCCAGTGCACGCCAGTGCATGCCAGAGCAATTCAATGCACGCCAGAGCTCGCCAATTCACACCAGAGCACGCCAGAGCACGCCAGTATCCGCCAGAGCACGCCAGTGCACGGCAGTGCACGCCAGAGCACGCCAGTGCACGCCAGAGCAATTAAATGCACGCCAGAGCTCGCCAATTCACAAAAGAGCAAGCCATTGCACGCCAGAGCACGCCAATTCACACCAGAGCACGCCAGTGCACGCACGAGCACGTCAATGCACGCCAGAGCACGTCAATGCATACCAGAGCACGCCAGTGCACGCCAGAGCACGCCAGTGTACGCCAAAGCACGCCAGTGCACGCCAGTGCAAGAAAGAGCAAGTCAATGCACGCCAGTGCGCGCCAGTGCACGCCAGAGCACGCCAGTGCACGCCAGAGCACGCCAGTGCACGCCAGAGCACGCCAATTCACACCAGAGCACGTCAATGCATTCCAGAGCAAGCCAGTGCACGCCAGTGCACGCCAGAGCACGCCAATTCACACCAGAGCACGTCAATGCACGCCAGAGCACGCCAGTACACGCCAGAGCACAACAATTCACACCAGAGCACGCCAGAGCACGCCAGTGCACGCCAGAGCACGTCAATGCACGCTAGAGCACGCCAGTGCACGCCAGAGCACACCAGAGCACGCCAGTGCACGCCAGAGCACGCCAATTCACACCAGAGCACGCCAGTGCACGCCAGAGCACGCCAATTCACACCAGAGCACGCCAGAGCACGCCAGTGCACGCCAGAGCACGCCAGTACACGCACGAGCATGCCAATGCACGCACGAGCAAGTCAATGCACGCCAGAGCATGCCAGTGCACGCCAGAGCACGCCAATTCACACCAGAGCACGCCAGTGCACGCCAGAGCACGCCAGAGCACGCTAGTGCACGCCAGAGCACGTCAATGCACGCCAGAGCACGCCAGTGCACGCCAGAGAACGCAAGTGCACGCCAAAGCACGCCAGTGCACGCCAGAACACGCCAGTGCACGCCAGTGCACGCCAATTCACACCATAGCACGCCCGTGCACGCCAGAGCACGCCAGTGCACGCCAGTGCACGAAAGAGCAAGTCAATGCACGCCAGAGCACGCCAGTGCACGCCAGTGCACGCCAGAGCACGCCAGTGCACGCCAGAGCACGCCAGTGCACGCCAGAGCACGCCAGTGCACGCCAGAGCACGCCAGTGCACGCCAGAGCAATTCAATGCACGCCAGAGCACGCCAATTCACACCAGAGCACGCCAGAGCACGCCAATTCACACCAGAGCACGCCAGTGCACGCAAGAGCACGTCAATGCACGCCACAGCACGCCAGAGCACGCCAGAGCACGCCAGTGCACGCCAAAGCACACCAGTGCACGCCAGAGCACGCCAGTGCACGCCAATTCACACCAGTGCACGCCAGTGCACACCAGAGCACGCCAGTGCACGCCAATTCACACCAGTGCACGCCAGTGCACGCCAGAGCACGCCAGTGCACGCCAGAGCACGCCAGTGCACGCCAGAGCACGCCAGAGCAAACCAGAGCACGCCAGAGCACGCTAGAGCACACCAGTGCACGCCAGAGAACGGTAGAGCACAGCAGACAACAGCTCAGAACTTTAGTTTGAGAAAAACGCACATCACAGCACTTGAATTTTTAAAAATTATTCAAGTTATTTGAGTTCTATTGTCGGGTAGTGGATTTCTATTATCAAGCACTTGAGTTCTGCATAGCAGAGCACGCCAGAGCACGCCAGTGCACGCCAGAGCAAGCCAGTGCACGCCAGAGCAAGCCAGTGCACGCCAGAGCACGCCAGTGCACGCACGAGCACGCCAGTGCACGCACGAGCACGTCAATGCACGCCAGAGCATGCCAGTGCACGCCAGACCACTCCAGTGCACGCCAGAGCACGCCAATTCACACCAGAGCACGTCAATGCAAACCAAAGCACGCCAGTGCACGCCAGAGCACGCCAGTGCACGCCAGAGCACGCCAATGCACACCATTTCACACCAGATAACGCCAGTGCACGCCAGAGCACACCAATTCACACCAGAGCACGCCAGTGCACGCCAGAGCACGGTAGAGCACAGCAGAGAACAGCTCAGCACTTGAAGTTGCTATTATATTTTTTTTCACTTGTTAAAACCATTTTTTAATTACAGGATGTGTAAATCAATGTCCAATACACCATTTCAAGTCTATTTAATCAATAAATGTATAGAGCAAATCATGAACAAAAAGTTTGAGGAAAACGCACATCACAGCACTTGAATTTTTAAAAATTATTCAAGTTATTTGAGTTCTATTGTCGGGTAGTTGATTTCTATTGTCAAGCACTTGAGTTCTGCATAGCAGAGCACGCCAGAGCACGCCAGTGCACGCCAGAGCACGCCAGTGCACGCCAGAGCATTCCAGTGCACGCCAGAGCACGCCAGTGCACGCACGAGCACGTCAATGCACGCCAGAGCATGCCAGTGCACGCCAGAGCACGCCAATTCACACCAGAGCACGTCCATGCACGCCAGAGCACGCCAGTGCACTCCAGAGCACGCCAATTCACACCAGAGCACGCCAGAGCACGCCAGAGCACGCCAGAGCACGTCAATGCACGCCAGAGCACGCCAGTGCACGCCAGAGCACGCCAATTCACACCAGAGCACGCCAGTGCACGCAAGAGCACGTCAATGCACGCCAGAGTACGCCAGTGCACGACAGAGCTCGCCAGTGCACGCCAGAGCACGCCAATTCACACCAGAGCACGCCAGTGCACGCCAGAGCAAGCCAGTGCACGCCAGAGCACAACAATTCACACCAGAGCACGCCTGAGCACGCCAGTGCACGCCAGAGAACGTCAATCCACGCCAGAGCACGCCAGTGCACGCCAGAGCACGCCAGAGCACGCCAGTGCACGCCAGTGCATGCCAGAGCACGCCAATTCACACCAGAGCACGCCAGTGCATGCCAGAGCACGCCAATTCACACCAGAGCACGCAAATTCACACCAGAGCACGCCAGTGCACGCCAGAGCACGCCAGTGCACGCCAGAGCACGGCAGTGCACGCCAGAGCAAGTCAATGCACACCAGATTACGCCAATTCACACCAGAGCACGCCAGAGCACGCCAATTCACACCAGAGCACGCCAGTGCACGCAAGAGCACGTCAATGCACGCCACAGCACGCCAGTGCACGCCAGAGCACGCCAGTGCACGCCAAAGCACACCAGTGCACGCCAGAGCACGCCAGTGCACGCCAATTCACACCAGTGCACGCCAGTGCACACCAGAGCACGCCAGTGCATGCCAGAGCACGCCAATTCACACCAGAGCACGCAAATTCACACCAGAGCACGCCAGTGCACGCCAGAGCACGCCAGTGCACGCCAGAGCACGGCAGTGCACGCCAGAGCAAGTCAATGCACACCAGATTACGCCAATTCACACCAGAGCACGCCAGAGCACGCCAATTCACACCAGAGCACGCCAGTGCACGCAAGAGCACGTCAATGCACGCCACAGCACGCCAGTGCACGCCAGAGCACGCCAGTGCACGCCAAAGCACACCAGTGCACGCCAGAGCACGCCAGTGCACGCCAATTCACACCAGTGCACGCCAGTGCACACCAGAGCACGCCAGTGCACGCCAATTCACACCAGTGCACGCCAGTGCACGCCAGAGCACGCCAGTGCACGCCAGAGCACGCCAGTGCACGCCAGAGCACGCCAGAGCAAACCAGAGCACGCCAGAGCACGCTAGAGCACACCAGTGCACGCCAGAGAACGGTAGAGCACAGCAGACAACAGCTCAGAACTTGAAGTTGCTATAATATTTTTTTCACTTGTTAAAACCATTTTTTAATTACAGGATGTGTAAATCAATATCCAATACACCATTTCAAGTCTATTGAATCAATAAATTTATAGAGAAAATCATGAACAAAAAGTTTGAGAAAAACGCACATCACAGCACTTGAATTTTTAAAAATTATTCAAGTTATTTGAGTTCTATTGTCGGGTAGTGGATTTCTATTATCAAGCACTTGAGTTCTGCATAGCAGAGCACGCCAGAGCACGCCAGTGCACGCCAGAGCAAGCCAGTGCACGCCAGAGCAAGCCAGTGCACGCCAGAGCACGCCAGTGCACGCACGAGCACGCCAGTGCACGCACGAGCACACCAGTGCACGCACGAGCACGTCAATGCACGCCAGAGCATGCCAGTGCACGCCAGACCACTCCAGTGCACGCCAGAGCACGCCAATTCACACCAGAGCACGTCAATGCAAACCAAAGCACGCCAGTGCACGCCAGAGCACGCCAGTGCACGCCAGAGCACGCCAGTGCACGCCAGAGCACGCCAATGCACACCATTTCACACCAGATAACGCCAGTGCACGCCAGAGCACACCAATTCACACCAGAGCACGCCAGTGCACGCCAGAGCACGGTAGAGCACAGCAGAGAACAGCTCAGCAGTTGAAGTTGCTATTATATTTTTTTTCACTTGTTAAAACCATTTTTTAATTACAGGATGTGTAAATCAATGTCCAATACACCATTTCAAGTCTATTTAATCAATAAATGTATAGAGCAAATCATGAACAAAAAGTTTGAGGAAAACGCACATCACAGCACTTGAATTTTTAAAAATTATTCAAGTTATTTGAGTTCTATTGTCGGGTAGTTGATTTCTATTGTCAAGCACTTGAGTTCTGCATAGCAGAGCACGCCAGAGCACGCCAGTGCACGCCAGAGCACGCCAGTGCACGCCAGAGCATTCCAGTGCACGCCAGAGCACGCCAGTGCACGCACGAGCACGTCAATGCACGCCAGAGCATGCCAGTGCACGCCAGAGCACGCCAATTCACACCAGAGCACGTCCATGCACGCCAGAGCACGCCAGTGCACTCCAGAGCACGCCAATTCACACCAGAGCACGCCAGAGCACGCCAGAGCACGCCAGAGCACGTCAATGCACGCCAGAGCACGCCAGTGCACGCCAGAGCACGCCAATTCACACCAGAGCACGCCAGTGCACGCAAGAGCACGTCAATGCACGCCAGAGTACGCCAGTGCACGCCAGTGCACGACAGAGCTCGCCAGTGCACGCCAGAGCACGCCAATTCACACCAGAGCACGCCAGTGCACGCCAGAGCAAGCCAGTGCACGCCAGAGCACAACAATTCACACCAGAGCACGCCAGAGCACGCCAGTGCACGCCAGAGAACGTCAATCCACGCCAGAGCACGCCAGTGCACGCCAGAGCACGCCAGAGCACGCCAGTGCACGCCAGTGCATGCCAGAGCACGCCAATTCACACCAGAGCACGCCAGTGCATGCCAGAGCACGCCAATTCACACCAGAGCACGCAAATTCACACCAGAGCACGCCAGTGCACGCCAGAGCACGCCAGTGCACGCCAGAGCACGCCAGTGCACGCCAGAGCACGGCAGTGCACGCCAGAGCAAGTCAATGCACACCAGATTACGCCAGTGCACGCCAGAGCACGCCAGTGCACGCCAGAGCAATTCAATGCACGCCAGAGCACGCCAGAGCACGCCAGAGCACGCTAGTGCACGCCAGAGCACGTCAATGAACGCCAGAGCAAGCCAGTGCACGCCAAAGCACGCCAGAGCACGCCAGTGCACGCCAGAGCACGGTAGAGCACAGCAGAGAACAGCTCAGCACTTGAAGTTGCTATAATATTTTTTTCACTTGTTAAAACCATTTTTTAATTACAGGATGTGTAAATCAATGTCCAATTCACCATTTAAAGTCTATTTAATCAATAAATTTATAGAGCAAATCATGAACAAAAAGTTTGAGAAAAACGCACATCACAGCACTTGAATTTTTAAAAATTATTCGAGTTATTTGAGTTCTATTGTCGCCCTAGCGGCGGTTGTTCGTTGAAAACTGGTAATTTACCGGTGAAAAAAAAACCGGTAAATGGAATTTTACCGGTATAATTTACCGACTTTTACCGTAAAGTAACCCCTTAAGAGCGTAAACCCAACCGAGAAGTGCAGTAATAACACCGTGATTTTACGCGCCTGAAAAATTTGCGATTTTGTAAAAAAGGCGTTTCTTTTACTCGAAGTATACCAGATTTTTAAACGGGTAAATTAACCCCTTAAGAGCGTAAACCCAACCGACTAATACGGTTTTCTTTCCGTAAGTTTAACCATCAATATTCAGTTTTTTTTCCTCGAAATATACCAGATTTTTAAACGGGTTAATTAACCCCTTAAGAGCGTAAACCCAACGGATAAGTAGAGTAATACATTAGTTATATTGGCAGAAAAATCCAGAGTAAATAACCGGGAATTTACGGATTTTTAAACCATTGGATTTTTCAGAATTTTGCCTTTCCAGAATTTCACCTGTCCACCACCACCTCTCCCCGTGGGTGGGATGCATTTTGATTGCCACCTGTCCACCACCATCTCTCCCAGTGGGTGGGATAGATTTCGATTTCCACCATCCGAAATTAGAACCATTCAACTAAAATATTGTATGATCCTAGTTTCGAAACCTCGACTGCTCGAGGCAACCACTTTCTAGCTCAGCTTGCTATCCACTCAGCTACCGGTTGTTTGAAAATAGTTTGTATACGTAAGTATAGAACCGAATAATGCAAGGAGGACTTATAAAATTTTTCATTCTTTTCATCGAATTTTCGGTATTTTTGGAAAACACACACAGATATGATATCTTAAGTTGATTACACTTGCTGAATTGTGTGGGTAGTATACTACCCTCTTAATTCTGGTGTTAAATGACAACCATAAACAACAAAAATGTAGAAATTCGACAACAACATACAAATGCTGCGTCGACTGGGTAACTAAAAATGTTTGCAACGTGGTTTTAGGGTGGTAACACCCCATTACCCCTCCACCCTCCTTTTTCTTCATTCCACCCCCAACTGCAACATGGTTTTAGGGTGGTGAAAACCCCACTACTCCCCCCCCCCCCTTCCTTCTTCTTCATACCACCCCCAACTGCAGCGAGTTTTAGGGTGGTGAAAATTCCACTGATTACCACCTTCATATACTGTAAAACCATGTGGAAACTACCTACGAACCGCGGATTTGGTCCACCCTTTTTCAGTCGTTTTCCTACCCCCGACCGTCTAACATGGTTTTCTGGCGGGACATTTCAGTTGGTTAGAAAAACCGCGACTTTACCAAGAAGAACAACCGGTAAAAACTAAGTGTGAAATAAGGCGTAAAAACTGGTTAAATATTTCAATACAAACCCGTAAATCTTCGGTTTTTCTTCCCTCAATTTGTCAGTCAAATTTACACTGTTGACTTTGCGCTCTATATGATTTAGAAAGTTTATTTCTTCATTCCTAAACGGGTTAGAAATACTGTCAAACATTGTAACT
This sequence comes from Daphnia pulicaria, assembly GCF_021234035.1. Taxonomy (NCBI): domain Eukaryota; kingdom Metazoa; phylum Arthropoda; class Branchiopoda; order Diplostraca; family Daphniidae; genus Daphnia; species Daphnia pulicaria. The sequence goes on along the minus strand of NC_060916.1, from coordinate 17,231,983 downwards.
AAATTTTGAAACCGTTATTAACACCAGTAAATTTAAGGTTAAAATAACCAAAAATTTTCCGGTAAATGGTTTTCTTCATAAAACTGTCGCTTAAAAACGTTTGTTTTATCCGTTGCCATCCGGTTTGCCCCTGGTTTTGCCAACGGTTATTTCTACCGACTCTACCGTTGTCGGGTAAAGGTCTAATTTACCCTTAATTTCTCGGTAATTTAGACGAGTTTAAAACTACGATTTAAAAAGGTGTTTTTCTCCATTGCTTTCCAGTTTGTCAATGGTTATTTCTACCGACGCAAACTTATTTTTAAGGGGAATATTTAGGTCCAAGTAATTCGTAATTTACCGGTGTTTACCGGTAAACTATGTCCAACTTTAAACGAGTTATGCAACTGGTTTTTTACCCGTTTTCATTCAGTTAGCCAACGGTTATTTACATCAACTGAAATAAGTAATTAAAGAGTACATTTTAGGTTAAAGACACTGGTGTTTCTTAAGTTAATCTCGCCCATATAAAACCAACGTTCGAAAAGGTTTATTTTATCCGTTTTAATCCAGTATTCTAAAAGGTTTTGCCAACGGTTACATAACCCTTTGCAAGTTGGTAAAAAAACCTTTTGCAATACCGAATGAAAACGGATGAAAATAACCTTTTCGAACGTTGGTGTTACACAGAAAATATTTACGAGAGAAAAACCCGTGTTTTTAACCTAAAATTTACTCTTTAATTACATATTTCAGTTGGTGTAAATAATCGTTGGCTACCTGAATGAATACGGTAAAAAAACAGTTGCATGACGCGTTTAAAGTTGGACATAGTTTACCGGTAAATTAGGAATTACTTGAACCCCCTTAAAAATAAGTTTGCTTAGGTAGAAATAACCATTTGCAAACTGGAAAGCAATGGAGAAAAACACCTTTTTAAATCGTAGTTTCAAACTCGTCTAAATTACAGAGAAATTAAGGGTAAATAAGACCTTTACCCGACAACATTTGAGTCGGTAGAAATAACCGTTGGCAAAACCAGGGGCAAACCGGATGGCAATGGATAAATAAAACGTTTTTAAGCGACAGTAATGTGAAGGATAACATTTACCGGAAAATTTTTAGTTATTTAAACCTTAAATTTACTGGTCTAAAATACGGTTTCAGAATCCTGTGAAAACGGGTTGAATAGCGCTTTATATTTGTTAGTATTTCTAACCCGTATACAACCGTTTATAAAGAGGTAATTTCACACTTCTCCCAAAATTAAGTTTTAGGGTTATAAATACTGGGAAAAAACTGAGTTATAACTGGAAATATTGTGTCTGACTTGTCTTTGAAAAATTTTCAATAACTTTTGGGTAAAGGTTGTTTTTCCCTTCAAATTACCGAATTTTCGGCCGTAAAAAAAGGGTAATCACAACCATACCGACTTTCAACCGAGAACCACCGCTAGGGCGGGTAGTGGATTTCTATTATCAAGCACTTGAGTTCTGCATAGCAGAGCACGCCAGAGCACGCCAGTGCACGCCAGAGCAAGCCAGTGCACGCCAGAGCACGCCAGTGCACGTCAGAGCACGCCAGTGCACGCACGAGCACACCAGTGCACGCACGAGCACGTCAATGCACGCCAGAGCATGCCAGTGCACGCCAGAGCACTCCAGTGCACGCCAGAGCACGCCAATTCACACCAGAGCACGTCAATGCAAACCAAAGCACGCCAGTGCACGCCAGAGCACGCCAGTGCACGCCAGAGCACGCCAATGCACACCATTTCACACCAGATAACGCCAGTGCACGCCAGAGCACACCAATTCACACCAGAGCACGCCAGTGCACGCCAGAGCACGGTAGAGCACAGCAGAGAACAACTCAGCACTTGAAGTTGCTATTATATTTTTTTTCACTTGTTAAAACCATTTTTTAATTACAGGATGTGTAAATCAATGTCCAATACACCATTTCAAGTCTATTTAATCAATAAATGTATAGAGCAAATCATGAACAAAAAGTTTGAGGAAAACGCACATCACAGCACTTGAATTTTTAAAAATTATTCAAGTTATTTGAGTTCTATTGTCGGGTAGTTGATTTCTATTGTCAAGCACTTGAGTTCTGCATAGCAGAGCACGCCAGAGCACGCCAGTGCACGCCAGAGCACGCCAGTGCACGCCAGAGCATTCCAGTGCACGCCAGAGCACGCCAGTGCACGCACGAGCACGTCAATGCACGCCAGAGCATGCCAGTGCACGCCAGAGCACGCCAATTCACACCAGAGCACGTCCATGCACGCCAGAGCACGCCAGTGCACTCCAGAGCACGCCAATTCACACCAGAGCACGCCAGAGCACGCCAGAGCACGCCAGAGCACGTCAATGCACGCCAGAGCACGCCAGTGCACGCCAGAGCACGCCAATTCACACCAGAGCACGCCAGTGCACGCAAGAGCACGTCAATGCACGCCAGAGTACGCCAGTGCACGACAGAGCTCGCCAGTGCACGCCAGAGCACGCCAATTCACACCAGAGCACGCCAGTGCACGCCAGAGCAAGCCAGTGCACGCCAGAGCACAACAATTCACACCAGAGCACGCCAGAGCACGCCAGTGCACGCCAGAGAACGTCAATCCACGCCAGAGCACGCCAGTGCACGCCAGAGCACGCCAGAGCACGCCAGTGCACGCCAGTGCATGCCAGAGCACGCCAATTCACACCAGAGCACGCCAGTGCATGCCAGAGCACGCCAATTCACACCAGAGCACGCAAATTCACACCAGAGCACGCCAGTGCACGCCAGAGCACGCCAGTGCACGCCAGAGCACGGCAGTGCACGCCAGAGCAAGTCAATGCACACCAGATTACGCCAGTGCACGCCAGAGCACGCCAGTGCACGCCAGAGCAATTCAATGCACGCCAGAGCACGCCAGAGCACGCCAGAGCACGCTAGTGCACGCCAGAGCACGTCAATGAACGCCAGAGCAAGCCAGTGCACGCCAAAGCACGCCAGAGCTTGCCAGTGCACGCCAGAGCACGGTAGAGCACAGCAGAGAACAGCTCAGCACTTGAAGTTGCTATAATATTTTTTTCACTTGTTAAAACCATTTTTTAATTACAGGATGTGTAAATCAATGTCCAATTCACCATTTAAAGTCTATTTAATCAATAAATTTATAGAGCAAATCATGAACAAAAAGTTTGAGAAAAACGCACATCACAGCACTTGAATTTTTAAAAATTATTCAAGTTATTTGAGTTCTATTGTCGGGTAGTGGATTTCTATTATCAAGCACTTGAGTTCTGCATAGCAGAGCACGCCAGAGCACGCCAGTGCACGCCAGAGCAAGCCAGTGCACGCCAGAGCACGCCACTGCACGCACGAGCACGCCAGTGCACGCACGAGCACACCAGTGCACGCACGAGCACGTCAATGCACGCCAGAGCATGCCAGTGCACGCCAGAGCACTCCAGTGCACGCCAGAGCACGCCAATTCACACCAGAGCACGTCAATGCAAACCAAAGCACGCCAGTGCACGCCAGAGCACGCCAATTCACACCAGAGCACGCCAGAGCACGCCAGTGCACGCCAGTGCATGCCAGAGCCATTCAATGCACGCCAGAGCACGCCAATTCACACCAGAGCACGCCAGTAAACGCCAGAGCATTCAAGTGCACGCCAGAGCACGTCAATGCATGCCAGTGCACGCCAGAGCACGCAAGTGCACGCCAAAGCACGCCAGTGCACGCCAGTGCAAGCCAATTCACACCAGAGCACGCCAGTGCACGCCAGAGCACGCCAGTGCACGCCAGTGCACGCCAGACTACGCCAGTGCACGCCAGAGCAATTCAATGCACGCCAGAGCTCGCCAATTCACACCAGAGCACGCCAGAGCACGCCAGTATCCGCCAGAGCACGCCAGTGCACGCCAGTGCACGCCAGAGCACGCCAGTGCACGCCAGAGCAATTAAATGCACGCCAGAGCTCGCCAATTCACAAAAGAGCAAGCCATTGCACGCCAGAGCACGCCAATTCACACCAGAGCACGCCAGTGCACGCACGAGCACGTCAATGCACGCCAGAGCACGTCAATGCATACCAGAGCACGCCAGTGCACGCCAGAGCACGCCAGTGTACGCCAAAGCACGCCAGTGCACGCCAGTGCACGAAAGAGCAAGTCAATGCACGCCAGTGCGCGCCAGTGCACGCCAGAGCACGCCAGTGCACGCCAGAGCACGCCAATTCACACCAGAGCACGTCAATGCATTCCAGAGCAAGCCAGTGCACGCCAGTGCACGCCAGAGCACGCCAATTCACACCAGAGCACGTCAATGCACGCCAGAGCACGCCAGTACACGCCAGAGCACAACAATTCACACCAGAGCACGCCAGAGCACGCCAGTGCACGCCAGAGCACGTCAATGCACGCTAGAGCACGCCAGTGCACGCCAGAGCACACCAGAGCACGCCAGTGCACGCCAGTGCACGCCAATTCACACCAGAGCACGCCAGTGCACGCCAGAGCACGCCAATTCACACCAGAGCACGCCAGAGCACGCCAGTGCACGCCAGAGCACGCCAGTGCACGCACGAGCATGCCAATGCACGCACGAGCAAGTCAATGCACGCCAGAGCATGCCAGTGCACGCCAGAGCACGCCAATTCACACCAGAGCACGCCAGTGCACGCCAGAGCACGCCAGAGCACGCTAGTGCACGCCAGAGCACGTCAATGCACGCCAGAGCACGCCAGTGCACGCCAGAGAACGCAAGTGCACGCCAAAGCACGCCAGTGCACGCCAGAACACGCCAGTGCACGCCAGTGCACGCCAATTCACACCAGAGCACGCCAGTGCACGCCAGAGCACGCCAGTGCACGCCAGTGCACGAAAGAGCAAGTCAATGCACGCCAGAGCACGCCAGTGCACGCCAGTGCACGCCAGAGCACGCCAGTGCACGCCAGATCACGCCAGTGCACGCCAGAGCACGCCAGAGCACGCCAGTGCACGCCAGTGAACGCCAGAGCACGCCAGTGCACGCCAGTGCACGCCAGTGAACGCCAGAGCACGCCAGTGCACGCCAGAGCACGCCAGTGCACGCCAGAGCACGCCAGTGCACGCCAGAGCACGCCAGTGCACGCCAGAGCACGCCAGTGCACGCCAGAGCATTTCAATGCACGCCAGAGCACGCCAATTCACACCAGAGCACGCCAGTGCACGCCAGAGCACGCCAATTCACACCAGAGCACGCCAGTGCACGCAAGAGCACGTCAATGCACGCCACAGCACGCCAGTGCACGCCAAAGCACACCAGTGCACGCCAGAGCACGCCAGTGCACGCCAATTCACACCAGTGCACGCCAGTGCACACCAGAGCACGCCAGTGCACGCCAATTCACACCAGTGCACGCCAGTGCACGCCAGAGCACGCCAGTGCACGCCAGAGCACGCCGGTGCACGCCAGAGCACGCCAGAGCAAGCCAGAGCACGCCAGAGCACGCTAGAGCACGCCAGTGCACGCCAGAGCACGGTAGAGCACAGCAGACAACAGCTCAGAACTTGAAGTTGCTATAATATTTTTTTCAGTTGTTAAAACCATTTTTTAATTACAGGATGTGTAAATCAATATCCAATACACCATTTCAAGTCTATTGAATCAATAAATTTATAGAGAAAATCATGAACAAAAAGTTTGAGAAAAACGCACATCACAGCACTTGAATTTTTAAAAATTATTCAAGTTATTTCAGTTCTATTGTCGGGTAATGGATTTCTATTGTCAAGCACTTGAGTTCTGCATAGCAGAGCACGCCAGAGCACGACAGAGCACGCCAGAGCACGCCAGTGCACGCCAGAGCACGCCAATTCACACCAGAGCAATTCAATGCACGCCAGAGCTCGCCAATTCACACCAGAGCACGCCAGAGCACGCCAGTATCCGCCAGAGCACGCCAGTGCACGCCAGTGCACGCCAGAGCACGCCAGTGCACGCCAGAGCAATTAAATGCACGCCAGAGCTCGCCAATTCACAAAAGAGCAAGCCATTGCACGCCAGAGCACGCCAATTCACACCAGAGCACGCCAGTGCACGCACGAGCACGTCAATGCACGCCAGTGCACGCACGAGCACGTCAATGCACGCCAGAGCACGTCAATGCATACCAGAGCACGCCAGTGCACGCCAGAGCACGCCAGTGTACGCCAAAGCACGCCAGTGCACGCCAGTGCACGAAAGAGCAATTCAATGCACGCCAGTGCGCGCCAGTGCACGCCAGAGCACGCCAGTGCACGCCAGAGCACGCCAATTCACACCAGAGCACGTCAATGCATTCCAGAGCAAGCCAGTGCACGCCAGTGCACGCCAGAGCACGCCAATTCACACCAGAGCACGTCAATGCACGCCAGAGCACGCCAGTACACGCCAGAGCACAACAATTCACACCAGAGCACGCCAGAGCACGCCAGTGCACGCCAGAGCCCGTCAATGCACGCTAGAGCACGCCAGTGCACGCCAGAGCACACCAGATTACGCCAGTGCACGCCAGAGCACGCCAATTCACACCAGAGCACGCCAGTGCACGCCAGAGCACGCCAATTCACACCAGAGCACGCCAGTGCACGCCAGAGCACGCCAATTCACACCAGAGCACGCCAGAGCACGCCAGTGCACGCCAGAGCACGCCAGTGCACGCACGAGCATGCCAATGCACGCACGAGCAAGTCAATGCACGCCAGAGCATGCCAGTGCACGCCAGAGCACGCCAATTCACACCAGAGCACGCCAGTGCACGCCAGAGCACGCCAGAGCACGCCAGTGCACGCCAGAGCACGTCAATGCACGCCAGAGCACGCCAGTGCACGCCAGAGAACGCAAGTGCACGCCAAAGCACGCCAGTGCACGCCAGAACACGCCAGTGCACGCCAGTGCACGCCAATTCACACCAGAGCACGCCAGAGCACGCCAGTGCACGCCAGTGCACGCCAGTGCACGCCTGAGCACGCCAGTGCACGCCAGAGCACGCCAGTGCACGCCAGAGCAATTCAATGCACGCCAGAGCACGCCAATTCACACCAGAGCACGCCAGTGCACGCCAGAGCACGTCAACGCACGCCACAGCACGCCAGTGCACGCCAGAGCACGCCAGTGCACGCTAAAGCACACCAGTGCACGCCAGAGCACGCCAGTGCACGCCAATTCACACCAGTGCACGCCAGTGCACACCAGAGCACGCCAGTGCACGCCAATTCACACCAGTGCACGCCAGTGCACGCCAGAGCACGCCAGTGCACGCCAGAGCACGCCAGAGCAAGCCAGAGCAAGCCAGAGCACGCCAGAGCACGCTAGAGCACGCCAGTGCACGCCAGAGCACGGTAGAGCACAGCAGACAACAGCTCAGAACTTGAAGTTGCTATAATATTTTTTTCACTTGTTAAAACCATTTTTTAATTACAGGATGTGTAAATCAATATCCAATACACCATTTCAAGTCTATTGAATCAATAAATTTATAGAGAAAATCATGAACAAAAAGTTTGAGAAAAACGCACATCACAGCACTTGAATTTTTAAAAATTATTCAAGTTATTTGAGTTCTATTGTCGGGTAATGGATTTCTATTGTCAAGCACTTGAGTTCTGCATAGCAGAGCACGCCAGAGCACGACAGAGCACGCCAGAGCACTCCAGTGCACGCCAGAGCACGCCAGTGCACGCCAGTGCACGCCAGTGCACGCCAGTGCACGCCAGTGCACGCCAGTGCACGCCAGTGTACGCACGAGCACGCCAGTGCACGCACGAGCACGTCAATGCACGCCAGAGCATGCCAGTGCACGCAAGACCACGCCAGTGCACGCCAGAGCACGCCAGTTCACACCAGAGCACGCCAGAGCACGCCAGTGCACGCCAGAGCACGTCAATAAACGCCAGAGCACGCCAGTGCACGCCAGAGCACGCCAGTGCACGCCAGAGCACGCCAGTGCACGCCAGAATAATTCAATGCACGCCAGAGCACGCCAATTCACATCAGAGCACGCCAGTAAACGCCAGAGCATTCAAGTGCACGCCAGAGCACGTCAATGCATGCCAGTGCACGCCAGAGCACGCAAGTGCACGCCAAAGCACGCCAGTGCACGCCAGTGCAAGGCAATTCACACCAGAGCACGCCAGTGCACGCCAGAGCACGCTAGTGCACGCCAGAGCACGCCAGTGCCCGCGAGAGCACGCCAGTGCACGCCAGTGCACGCCAGAGCACGCCAGTGCACGCCTGAGCACGCCAGTGCACGCCAGAGCAATTCAATGCACGCCAGAGCTCGCCAATTCACACCAGAGCACGCCAGTGCAAGCCAGAGCACGCCAGTATCCGCCAGAGCACGCCAGTGCACGCCAGTGCACGCCAGAGCACGCCAGTGCACGCCAGATGACGCCAGTGCACGCCAGAGCAATTAAATGCACGCCAGACCTCGCCAATTCACACCAGAGCAAGCCATTGCACGCCAGAGCACGCCAATTCACACCAGAGCACGCCAGTGCACGCACGAGCACGTCAATGCACGCCAGAACACGTCAATGCATACCAGAGCACGCCAGTGCACGCCAGAGCACGCCAGTGCACGCCAAAGCACGCGAGTGCACGCCAGTGCACGAAAGAGCAAGTCAATGCACGACAGTGCACGCCAGTGCACGCCAGAGCACGCCAGAGTACGCCAGTGCACCCCAGTGCACCCCAGAGCAATTCAATGCACGCCAGAGCACGCCAATTCACACCAGAGCACGCCAGTGCACGCCAGAGCACGTCAATGCACGCCAGAGCACGCCAGTACACGCCAGAGCACAATAATTCACACCAGAGCACGCCAGAGCACGCCAGTGCACGCCAGAGCACGTCAATTCACACCAGAGCACGCCAGTGCACGCCAGAGCACACCAGAGCACGCCAGTGCACGCCAGAGCACGCCAATTCACACCAGAGCACGCCAGAGCACGCCAGTGCACGCCAGAGCATGTCAATGCACGCCAGAGCAAGCCAGAGCAAGCCAGAGCACGCCAGAGCACGCCAGAGCACGCCAGAGCACGCCATTGCACGCCAGAGCACGGTAGAACACATTAGAGAACAGCTCAGCACTTGAAGTTGCTATAATATTTTTTTCAAATTTTAAAACCATTTTTTAATTACAGGATGTGTAAATCAATGTCCAGTACACCATTTCAAGTCTATTGAATCAATAAATTTATAGAGCAAATCATGAACAAAAAGTTTGAGAAAAACGCACATCACAGCACTTGAACTTTTAAAAATTATTCAAGTTATTTGAGTTCTATTGTCGGGTAGTGGATTTCTATTGTCAAGCACTTGAGTTCTGCATAGGAGAGCACGCCAGTGCACGCAAGAGCACGTCAATGCACGCCAGAGCACGCCAGTGCACGCCAGAGCACGCAAGTGCACGCCACAGCACGCCAGTGCACGCCAGAGCACGCCAATGCACGCCAGAGCACGCCAGTGCACGCCAGAGCACGCCAGTGCACGCCAGAGCACGCCAGTGCACGCCAGAGCACGCCAGTGCACGCCAGAGCACGCCAGTGCACGCCAGAGCACGCCAGTGCACGCCAGAGCACGCCAGAGCACGCCAGTGTACGTCAGAGCACGCCAGTTTCCGCCAGAGCACGCCAGTGCACGCCAGAGCAATTCAATGCACGCCAGAGCACGCCAATTCACACCAAAGCACGCCAGTGCACGCAAGAGCACGTCAATGCACGCCAGAGCACGCAAGTGCACGCCAGTGCACGCCAGAGCACGCCAATTCACACCAGAGTACGCCAGTGCACGCTAGAGCACGCCAATTCACACTAGAGCACGCCAGTGCACGCAAGAGCACGCCAGTGCACGCAAAGCACGCCAGTGCACGCAAGATCACGCCAGTGCACGGAAGAGCACGCCAATTCACAGCAGAGCACGCTAGTGCACGCCAGAGCACGCCACTTCACACCAGAGCACGCCAGTGCACGCCAGAGCATGCCAGTGCACGCAAGAGCACGTCAATGCACGCCAGAGCACGCCAGTGCACGCCAGAGCATGCCAATTCACACCAGATTACTCAAGTGCACCCCAAAGCACGTCAATGCACGCCAGAGCACGCCAGTACACGCCAGAGCACAACAATTCACACCAGAGCACGCCAGAGCACGCCAGTGCACGCCAGAGCACGTCAATGCACGCTAGAGCACTTCAGTGCACGCCAGAGCACACCAGAGCACGCCAGTGCACGCCAGAGCACGCCAATTCACACCAGAGCACGCCAGTGCACGCCAGAGCACGCCAATTCACACCAGAGCACGCCAGAGCACGCCAGTGCACGCCAGAGCATGTCAATGCACGCCAGAGCAAGCCAGAGCAAGCCAGAGCACGCCAGAGCACGCCAGAGCACGCCAGAGCACGCCATTGCACGCCAGAGCACGGTAGAACACATTAGAGAACAGCTCAGCACTTGAAGTTGCTATAATATTTTTTTCAATTTTTAAAACCATTTTTTAATTACAGGATGTGTAAATTAATGTCCAGTACACCATTTCAAGTCTATTGAATCAATAAATTTATAGAGCAAATCATGAACAAAAAGTTTGAGAAAAACGCACATCACAGCACTTGAATTTTTAAAAATTATTCAAGTTATTTGAGTTCTATTGTCGGGTAGTGGATTTCTATTGTCAAGCACTTGAGTTCTGCATAACAGAGCACGCCAGTGCACGCAAGAGCACGTCAATGCACGCCAGAGCATGCCAGTGCACGCCAGAGCACGCAAGTGCACGCCAAAGCACGCCAGTGCACGCCAGAGCACGCCAGTGCACGCCAGAGCACGCCAGTGCACGCCAGAGCACGCCAGTGCACGCCAGAGCACGCCAGTGCACACCAGAGCACGCCAGTGTACGTCAGAGCACGCCAGTTTCCGCCAGAGCACGCCAGTGCACGCCAGAGCAATTCAATGCACGCCAGAGCACGCCAATTCACACCAAAGCACGCCAGTGCACGCCAGAGCACTCCAATTCACACCAGAGCACGCCAACGCACGCCAGAGCACGCAAGTGCACGCTAGAGCACGCCAGTGCACTCCAGAGCACGCAAGTGCACGCCAGTGCACGCCAGAGCACGCCAATTCACACCAGAGTACGCCAGTGCACGCTAGAGCACGCCAATTCACACCAGAGCACGCCAGTGCACGCAAGAGCACGCCAGTGCACGCAAAGCACGCCAGTGCACGTAAGAGCACGCCAGTGCACGGAAGAGCACGCCAAATAACACCAGAGCACGCCAGTGCACGCCAGAGCACGCCACTTCACACCAGAGCACGCCAGTGCACGCCAGAGCATGCCAGTGCACGCAAGAGCACGTCAATGCACGCCAGAGCACGCCAGTGCACGCCAGAGCACGCCAGTGCACGCCAGAGCACGCCAATTCACACCAGATTACTCAAGTGCACGCCAAAGCACGCCAGTGCACGCCAGAGCACGCAAGTGCACGCCAAAGCACGCCAGTGCACGCCAGAGCACGCCAGTGCACGCCAGTGCACGCCAGTGCACGCCAATTCACACCAGAGCACGCCAGAGCACGCTTGTGCACGCCAGAGCACATCAATGCACGCCAGAGCACGCCAGTGCACGCCAGAGCACGCCAGTGCACGCCAGTGCACGCCAGAGCACGCCAATTCACACCAGAGCACGCCATTGCACGCTAGAGCACGCCAATTCACACCAGAGCACGCCAGTGCAAGCAAAAGTTACGCGAGTGCACGCAAGAGCACGCACATTCAAACCAGAGCACGCCAGTGCACGCCAGAGCACGCCAGTGCACGCAAGAGCACGCCAATTCACACCAGAGCACGCCAGTGCACGCCTGTGCATGCCAGTGCACGCCAGAGCACGCCAATTCACACCAGAGCACGCCAGTGCACGTAAGAGCACGTCAATGCACGCCAGAGCACGCCAGTGCACGCCAGAGCACTCCAATTCATACCAGAGCACTCAAGTGCACGCAAAAGCACGCCAGTGCACGCCAGAGCACGCCAGTGCACGCCAGAGCACGCCAGAGCACGCCAGTGCACGCAAGAGCACGCCAGAGCACGCCAGTACACGCCAGTGCACGCCAGAGCATGTCAATGCACGCCAGAGCGCGCCAGAGCACGCCATTGCACGCCAGAGCACGGTAGAACACATTAGAGAACAGCTCAGCACTTGAAGTTACTATAATATTTTTTTCACTTTTTCAAACCATTTTTTAATTACAGGATGTGTAAATCAATGTCCAGTACACCATTTCAAGTCTATTGAATCAATAAATTTATAGAGCAAATCATGAACAAAAAGTTTGAGAAAAACGCACATCACAGCACTTGAATTTTTAAAAATTATTAAAGTTATTAGAGTTCTATTGTCGGGTAGTAGATTTCTATTGTCAAGCACTTGAGTTCTGCATAGCAGAGCACGCCAGTGCACGCAAGAGCACGTCAATGCACACCAGAGCACGCCAGTGCACGCAAGAGCACGCAAGTGCATGCCAAAGCACGCCAGTGCACGCCAGAGCACGCCAGTGCACGCCAGAGCACGACAGTGCACGCCAGAGAACGCCAGTGAACCCCAGAGCACGCCAGTGCACGCCAGAGCACGCCAGTGCACGCCAGAGCACGCCAGTGCACGCCAGAGCACGCCAGTGCACGCCAGAGCACGCCAGTGCACGCCAGAGCACGCCAGTGCACGCCAGAGCAATTCAATGCACGCCAGAGCACGCCAATTCACACCAGAGCACGCCAGTGCACGCCAGAGCACGCCAGTGCACGCAAGAGCACGTCAATGCACGCCAGAGCAAGCCAGAGCACGCCAGAGCACGTTAGAGCACGCCAGTGCACGCCAGAGCACGCCAATTCACACCAGAGCACGCAAGTGCAGGCCAGAGCACGCCAATTCACACCAGAGCACGCCAGTGCACGCCAGAACACGCCAGTGCACGCCAGAGCAAGCCAGAGCACGCCAGATCGCGCCAGAGCACGCCATTGCACGCCAGAGCACGGTAGAACACATTAGAGAACAGCTCAGCACTTGAAGTTGCTATAATATTTTTTTCACTTTTTAAAACCATTTTTTAATTACAGGATGTGTAAATCAATGTCCAATACACCATTTCAAGTCTATTTAATCAATAAATTTATAGAGCAAATCATGAACAAAAAGTTTGAGAAAAACGCACATCACAGCACTTGAATTTTTAAAAATTATTCAAGTTATTTGAGTTCTATTGTCGGGTAGTGGATTTCTATTGTCAAGCACTTGAGTTCTGCATAGCAGAGCACGCCAGTGTACGCAAGAGCAAGTCAATGCACACCAGAGCACGCCAGTACACGCAAGAGCACGCAAGTGCACGCCAAAGCACGCCAGTGCACGCCAGAGCACGCTAGTGCACGCAAGAGCACGCCAATTCACACCAGAGCACGCCAGTGCACGCCTGAGCATGCCAGTGCACGCCAGAGAACGCCAATTCCCACCAGAGCAGGCCAATTCACACCAGAGCACGCCAGTGCACGCAAGAGCACGCCAGTGCACGCAAGAGCACGCCAGTGCACGCAAGAGCACGCCAATTCACACCAGAGCACGCCAGTGCACGCCTGAGCATGCCAGTGCACGCCAGAGCACGCCAATTCACACCAGAGCACGCAAGTGCAGGCCAGAGCACGCCAATTCACACCAGAGCACGCCAGTGCACGCCAGAACACGCCAGTGCACGCCAGAGCACGTCAATGCACGCCAGAGCACGCCAGAGCACGCCAGTGCACGCCAGAGCACGCCAGTGCACGCCAGAGCACGCCAGTGCACGCCAGAGCACGCCAGTGCACGCCAGTGCACGCCAGTTCACGCCAATTCACACCAGAGCACGCCAGTGCACGCCAGAGCACGCCAGAGCAAGCCAGTGCACGCCAGAGCACGTCAATGCACGCCAGAGCAAGCCAGAGCACGCCAGAGCACGCCAGTGCACGCAAATTCACACCAGAGCACGCAAGTGCAAGCCAGAGCACGCCAGTGCACGCCAGAGCACGCCAGTGCACGCCAGAGCATGCAAGTGCACGCAAGTGCACGCTAGTGCACGCTAGTGCACGCCAGAGCACGTTAATGCACGCCAGAGTAGGCCAGAGAACGCCAGAGCACGCCAGAGCACGCCAAAGCACGCCAGAGCACGCCACTGCACGCCAGAGCACGGTAGAACACATTAGAGAACAGCTCAGCACTTGAAGTTGCTATAATATTTTTTTCAATTTTTAAAACCATTTTTTAATTTTAGGATGAGTAAATCAATGTCCAGTACACCATTTCAAGTCTATTGAATCAATAAATTTATAGAGCAAATCATGAACAAAAAGTTTGAGAAAAACGCACATCACAGCACTTGAATTTTTAAAAATTATTCAAGTTATTTGTGTTCTATTGTGAGGTAGTGGATTTCTATTGTCAAGCACTTGAGTTCTGCATAGTAGAGCACGCCAGTGCACGCAAGAGCACGTCAATGCACGCAAGATCACGCCAGTGCACGCCAGAGCACGCAAGTGCACGCCAAAGCACGCCAGTTCACGCCAGAGCACCCCAGTGCTCGTCAGAGCACGCCAGTGCCCGCCAGAGCACGCCAGTGCACGCCAGAGCAATTCAATGCACGCCAGAGCACGCCAATTCACACCAAAGCACGCCAGTGCACGCCAGAGCACGCCAATTCACACCAGAGCACGCCAATGCACACCAGAGCACGCCAGTGCACGCCAGAGCACGCCAGTGCACGCCAGAGCACGCCAGTGCACGCCAGAGCACGCCAGTGCACGCCAGAGCACGCCAGTGCACGCCAGAGCACGCCAATTCACACCAGAGCACGCCAGTGCACGCCAGACCACGCCAGTGCACGCAAGAGCACGTCAATGCACGCCAGAGCACGCCAGTGCACGCCAGAGCACGCCAGTGCACGCCAGAGCACGCCAATTCACACCAGATCACTCAAGTGCACGCCAACGCACGCCAGTGCACGCAAGAGCACGCAAGTGAACGCCAAAGCACGCCATTGCACGCCAGAGCACGCAAGTGCACGCCACTGCACGCCAATTCACACCAGAGCACGCCAGTCCACGCCAGAGCACGCCACAGCACGCTTGTGCACGCCAGAGAACGTCAATGCACGCCAGAGCACGCAAGTGCACGCCAGATCACGCCAATTCACACCAGAGCACGCCAGTGCACGCCAGAGCACGCTAGTGCACGCAAGAGCACGCCAATTCACACCAGAGCACACCAGTGCACGCCTGAGCATGCCAGTGCACGCCAGAGCACGCCAATTCACACCAGAGCAGGCCAATTCACACCAGAGCACGCCAGTGCAAGCAAGAGCACGCCAGTGCACGCAAGAGCACGCCAATTCACACCAGAGCACGCCAGTGCACGCCAGAGCACGCCAGTGCACGCAAGAGCACGCCAATTCACACCAGAGCACGCCAGTGCACGCCTGAGCATGCCAGTGCACGCCAGAGCACGCAAATTCACACCAGAGCAGGCCAGTGCACGCAAGAGCACGTCAATGCACGCCAGAGCACGCCAGTGCACGCCAGAGCACACCAATTCACACCAGAGCACTCAAGTGCACGCAAAAGCACGCCAGTGCACGCCAGAGCACGCCAGTGCATGCCAGAGCACGCCAGTGCACGCCAGAGCACGCCAGTGCATGCCAGAGCACGCCAGTGCACGCCAGAGCACGCCAGTGCACGCCAGTGCACGCAAGAGCACGCCAGTGCACGCCAGAGCACGCAAGTGCACGCCAGAGCAATTCAATGCACGCCAGAGCACGCCAATTCACACCAAAGCACGCCAGAGCACGCCAGTGCACGCCAGTGCACGCCAGAGCATGTCAATGCACGCCAGAGCAAGCCAGAGCACGCCAGAGCGCGCCAGAGCACGCCATTGCACGCCAGAGCACGGTAGAACACATTAGAGAACAGCTCAGCACTTGAAGTTGCTATAATATTTTTTTCACTTTTTAAAACCATTTTTTAATTACAGGATGTGTAAATCAATGTCCAATACACCATTTCAAGTCTATTTAATCAATAAATTTATAGAGCAAATCATGAACAAAAAGTTTGAGAAAAACGCACATCACAGCACTTGAATTTTTAAAAATTATTCAAGTTATTTGAGTTCTATTGTCGGGTAGTGGATTTCTATTGTCAAGCACTTGAGTTCTGCATAGCAGAGCACGCCAGTGCACGCAAGAGCAAGTCAATGCACACCAGAGCACGCCAGTACACGCAAGAGCACGCAAGTGCACGCCAAAGCACGCCAGTGCACGCCAGAGCACGCTAGTGCACGCAAGAGCACGCCAATTCACACCAGAGCACGCCAGTGCACGCCTGAGCATGCCAGTGCACGCCAGAGCACGCCAATTCCCACCAGAGCAGGCCAATTCACACCAGAGCACGCCAGTGCACGCAAGAGCACGCCAGTGCACGCAAGAGCACGCCAATTCACACCAGAGCACGCCAGTGCACGCCTGAGCATGCCAGTGCACGCCAGAGCACGCCAATTCACACCAGAGCACGCAAGTGCAGGCCAGAGCACGCCAATTCACACCAGAGCACGCCAGTGCACGCCAGAACACGCCAGTGCACGCCAGAGCACGTCAATGCACGCCAGAGCACGCCAGAGCACGCCAGTGCACGCCAGAGCACGCCAGTGCACGCCAGAGCACGCCAGTGCACGCCAATTCACACCAGAGCACGCCAGTGCACGCCAGAGCACGCCAGAGCAAGCCAGTGTACGCCAGAGCACGTCAATGCACGCCAGAGCAAGCCAGAGCACGCCAGAGCACGCCAGTGCACGCAAATTCACACCAGAGCACGCAAGTGCATGCCAGAGCACGCCAGTGCACGCCAGAGCACGCCAGTGCAGGCCAGAGCACGCCAATGCACGCCAGAGCACGCCAGTGCACGCCAGAGCACGCAAGTGCACGCAAGTGCACGCTAGTGCACGCCAGAGAACGCCAGAGCACGCCAGAGCACGCCAAAGCACGCCAAAGCACGCCACTGCACGCCAGAGCACGGTAGAACACATTAGAGAACAGCTCAGCACTTGAAGTTGCTATAATATTTTTTTCAATTTTTAAAACCATTTTTTAATTTCAATTTTTAAAACCATTTTTTAATTTTAGGATGTGTAAATCAATGTCCAGTACACCATTTCAAGTCTATTGAATCAATAAATTTATAGAGCAAATCATGAACAAAAAGTTTGAGAAAAACGCACATCACAGCACTTGAATTTTTAAAAATTATTCAAGTTATTTGAGTTCTATTGTGAGGTAGTGGATTTCTATTGTCAAGCACTTGAGTTCTGCATAGTAGAGCACGCCAGTGCACGCAAGAGCACGTCAATGCACGCAAGATCACGCCAGTGCACGCCAGAGCACGCAAGTGCACGCCAAAGCACGCCAGTTCACGCCAGAGCACCCCAGTGCTCGTCAGAGCACGCCAGTGCCCGCCAGAGCACGCCAGTGCACGCCAGAGCAATTCAATGCACGCCAGAGCACGCCAATTCACACCAAAGCACGCCAGTGCACGCCAGAGCACGCCAATTCACACCAGAGCACGCCAGTCCACGCCAGAGCACGCCACAGCACGCTTGTGCACGCCAGAGAACGTCAATGCACGCCAGAGCACGCAAGTGCACGCCAGATCACGCCAGTGCACGCTAGTGCACGCCAGAGCACGCCAATTCACACCAGAGCACGCCAGTGCACGCTAGAGAACGCCAATTCACACCAGAGCACGCCAGTGCACGCAAGAGCACGCCAATTCACACCAGAGCACGCCAGTGCACGCCAGAGCACGCTAGTGCACGCAAGAGCACGCCAATTCACACCAGAGCACACCAGTGCACGCCTGAGTATGCCAGTGCACGCCAGAGCACGCCAATTCACACCAGAGCAGGCCAATTCACACCAGAGCACGCCAGTGCAAGCAAGAGCACGCCAGTACACGCAAGAGCACGCCAATTCACACCAGAGCACGCCAGTGCACGCCTGAGCATGCCAGTGCACGCCAGAGCACGCCAATTCCCACCAGAGCAGGCCAATTCACACCAGAGCACGCCAGTGCACGCAAGAGCACGCCAGTGCACGCAAGAGCACGCCAGTGCACGCAAGAGCACGCCAGTGCACGCAAGAGCACGCCAATTCACACCAGAGCACGCCAGTGCACGCCTGAGCATGCCAGTGCACGCCAGAGCACGCCAATTCACACCAGAGCACGCAAGTGCAGGCCAGAGCACGCCAATTCACACCAGAGCACGCCAGTGCACGCCAGAACACGCCAGTGCACGCCAGAGCACGTCAATGCACGCCAGAGCACGCCAGAGCACGCCAGTGCACGCCAGAGCACGCCAGTGCACGCCAGAGCACGCCAGTGCACGCCAGTGCACGCCAGTTCACGCCAATTCACACCAGAGCACGCCAGTGCACGCCAGAGCACGCCAGAGCAAGCCAGTGCACGCCAGAGCACGTCAATGCACGCCAGAGCAAGCCAGAGCACGCCAGAGCACGCCAGTGCACGCAAATTCACACCAGAGCACGCAAGTGCATGCCAGAGCACGCCAGTGCACGCCAGAGCACGCCAGTGCAAGTCAATGCACACCAGATTACGCCAGTGCACGCCAGAGCACGCCAGTGCACGCCAGAGCAATTCAATGAACGCCAGAGCACGCCAGAGCACGCCAGAGCACGCTAGTGCACGCCAGAGCACGTCAATGCACGCCAGAGCAAGCCAGAGCACGCCAGAGCACGCCAGTGCACGCAAATTCACACCAGAGCACGCAAGTGCATGCCAGAGCACGCCAGTGCACGCCAGAGCACGCCAATGCACGCCAGAGCACGCCAGTGCACGCCAGAGCACGCAAGTGCACGCAAGTGCACGCTAGTGCACGCCAGAGCACGTTAATGCACGCCAGAGTAAGCCAGAGAACGCCAGAGCACGCCAGAGCACGCCAAGGCACGCCAAAGCACGCCACTGCACGCCAGAGCACGGTAGAACACATTAGAGAACAGCTCAGCACTTGAAGTTGCTATAATATTTTTTTCAATTTTTAAAACCATTTTTTAATTTTAGGATGTGTAAATCAATGTCCAGTACACCATTTCAAGTCTATTGAATCAATAAATTTATAGAGCAAATCATGAACAAAAAGTTTGAGAAAAACGCACATCACAGCACTTGAATTTTTAAAAATTATTCAAGTTATTTGAGTTCTATTGTGAGGTAGTGGATTTCTATTGTCAAGCACTTGAGTTCTGCATAGTAGAGCACGCCAGTGCACGCAAGAGCACGTCAATGCACGCAAGATCACGCCAGTGCACGCCAGAGCACGCAAGTGCACGCCAAAGCACGCCAGTTCACGCCAGAGCACCCCAGTGCTCGTCAGAGCACGCCAGTGCCCGCCAGAGCACGCCAGTGCACGCCAGAGCAATTCAATGCACGCCAGAGCACGCCAATTCACACCAAAGCACGCCAGTGCACGCCAGAGCACGCCAATTCACACCAGAGCACGCCAATGCACACCAGAGCACGCCAGTGCACGCCAGAGCACGCCAGTGCACGCCAGAGCACGCCAGTGCACGCCAGAGCACGCCAGTGCACGCCACTGCACGCCAATTCACACCAGAGCACGCCAGTCCACGCCAGAGCACGCCACAGCACGCTTGTGCACGCCAGAGAACGTCAATGCACGCCAGAGCACGCAAGTGCACGCCAGATCACGCCAGTGCACGCTAGTGCACGCCAGAGCACGCCAATTCACACCAGAGCACGCCAGTGCACGCTAGAGAACGCCAATTCACACCAGAGCACGCCAGTGCACGCAAGAGCACGCCAATTCACACCAGAGCACGCCAGTGCACGCCAGAGCACGCTAGTGCACGCAAGAGCACGCCAATTCACACCAGAGCACACCAGTGCACGCCTGAGCATGCCAGTGCACGCCAGAGCACGCCAATTCA
Source organism: Daphnia pulicaria (assembly GCF_021234035.1). Classification (NCBI taxonomy): domain Eukaryota; kingdom Metazoa; phylum Arthropoda; class Branchiopoda; order Diplostraca; family Daphniidae; genus Daphnia; species Daphnia pulicaria. Next base: position 17,211,958 of record NC_060916.1, on the reverse strand, counting down.
CACCAGAGCAGGCCAATTCACACCAGAGCACGCCAGTGCAAGCAAGAGCACGCCAGTGCACGCAAGAGCACGCCAATTCACACCAGAGCACGCCAGTGCACGCCAGAGCACGCCAGTGCACGCAAGAGCACGCCAATTCACACCAGAGCATGCCAGTGCACGCCTGACCATGCCAGTGCACGCCAGAGCACGCCAATTCCCACCAGAGCAGGCCAATTCACACCAGAGCACGCCAGTGCACGCAAGAGCACGCCAGTGCACGCAAGAGCACGCCAGTGCACGCAAGAGCACGCCAGTGCACGCAAGAGCACGCCAGTGCACGCAAGAGCACGCCAATTCACACCAGAGCACGCCAGTGCACGCCTGAGCATGCCAGTGCACGCCAGAGCACGCCAATTCACACCAGAGCACGCAAGTGCAGGCCAGAGCACGCCAATTCACACCAGAGCACGCCAGTGCACGCCAGAACACGCCAGTGCACGCCAGAGCACGTCAATGCACGCCAGAGCACGCCAGAGCACGCCAGTGCACGCCAGAGCACGCCAGTGCACGCCAGAGCACGCCAGTGCACGCCAGTGCACGCCAGTTCACGCCAATTCACACCAGAGCACGCCAGTGCACGCCAGAGCACGCCAGAGCAAGCCAGTGCACGCCAGAGCACGTCAATGCACGCCAGAGCAAGCCAGAGCACGCCAGAGCACGCCAGTGCACGCAAATTCACACCAGAGCACGCAAGTGCATGCCAGAGCACGCCAGTGCACGCCAGAGCACGCCAGTGCAAGTCAATGCACACCAGATTACGCCAGTGCACGCCAGAGCACGCCAGTGCACGCCAGAGCAATTCAATGAACGCCAGAGCACGCCAGAGCACGCCAGAGCACGCTAGTGCACGCCAGAGCACGTCAATGCACGCCAGAGCAAGCCAGAGCACGCCAGAGCACGCCAGTGCACGCAAATTCACACCAGAGCACGCAAGTGCATGCCAGAGCACGCCAGTGCACGCCAGAGCACGCCAATGCACGCCAGAGCACGCCAGTGCACGCCAGAGCACGCAAGTGCACGCAAGTGCACGCTAGTGCACGCCAGAGCACGTTAATGCACGCCAGAGTAAGCCAGAGAACGCCAGAGCACGCCAGAGCACGCCAAGGCACGCCAAAGCACGCCACTGCACGCCAGAGCACGGTAGAACACATTAGAGAACAGCTCAGCACTTGAAGTTGCTATAATATTTTTTTCAATTTTTAAAACCATTTTTTAATTTTAGGATGTGTAAATCAATGTCCAGTACACCATTTCAAGTCTATTGAATCAATAAATTTATAGAGCAAATCATGAACAAAAAGTTTGAGAAAAACGCACATCACAGCACTTGAATTTTTAAAAATTATTCAAGTTATTTGAGTTCTATTGTGAGGTAGTGGATTTCTATTGTCAAGCACTTGAGTTCTGCATAGTAGAGCACGCCAGTGCACGCAAGAGCACGTCAATGCACGCAAGATCACGCCAGTGCACGCCAGAGCACGCAAGTGCACGCCAAAGCACGCCAGTTCACGCCAGAGCACCCCAGTGCTCGTCAGAGCACGCCAGTGCCCGCCAGAGCACGCCAGTGCACGCCAGAGCAATTCAATGCACGCCAGAGCACGCCAATTCACACCAAAGCACGCCAGTGCACGCCAGAGCACGCCAATTCACACCAGAGCACGCCAATGCACACCAGAGCACGCCAGTGCACGCCAGAGCACGCCAGTGCACGCCAGAGCACGCCAGTGCACGCCAGAGCACGCCAGTGCACGCCACTGCACGCCAATTCACACCAGAGCACGCCAGTCCACGCCAGAGCACGCCACAGCACGCTTGTGCACGCCAGAGAACGTCAATGCACGCCAGAGCACGCAAGTGCACGCCAGATCACGCCAGTGCACGCTAGTGCACGCCAGAGCACGCCAATTCACACCAGAGCACGCCAGTGCACGCTAGAGAACGCCAATTCACACCAGAGCACGCCAGTGCACGCAAGAGCACGCCAATTCACACCAGAGCACGCCAGTGCACGCCAGAGCACGCTAGTGCACGCAAGAGCACGCCAATTCACACCAGAGCACACCAGTGCACGCCTGAGCATGCCAGTGCACGCCAGAGCACGCCAATTCACACCAGAGCAGGCCAATTCACACCAGAGCACGCCAGTGCAAGCAAGAGCACGCCAGTGCACGCAAGAGCACGCCAATTCACACCAGAGCACGCCAGTGCACGCCAGAGCACGCCAGTGCACGCAAGAGCACGCCAATTCACACCAGAGCACGCCAGTGCACGCCTGAGCATGCCAGTGCACGCCAGAGCACGCAAATTCACACCAGAGCAGGCCAGTGCACGCAAGAGCACGTCAATGCACGCCAGAGCACGCCAGTGCACGCCAGAGCACACCAATTCACACCAGAGCACTCAAGTGCACGCAAAAGCACGCCAGTGCACGCCAGAGCACGCCAGTGCATGCCAGAGCACGCCAGTGCACGCCAGAGCACGCCAGTGCATGCCAGAGCACGCCAGTGCTCGCCAGAGCACGCCAGTGCACGCCAGAGCACGCAAGTGCACGCCAGAGCAATTCAATGCACGCCAGAGCACGCCAATTCACACCAAAGCACGCCAGAGCACGCCAGTGCACGCCAGTGCACGCCAGAGCATTTCAATGCACGCCAGAGCAAGCCAGAGCACGCCAGAGCGCGCCAGAGCACGCCATTGCACGCCAGAGCACGGTAGAACACATTAGAGAACAGCTCAGCACTTGAAGTTGCTATAATATTTTTTTCACTTTTTAAAACCATTTTTTAATTACAGGATGTGTAAATCAATGTCCAATACACCATTTCAAGTCTATTTAATCAATAAATTTATAGAGCAAATCATGAACAAAAAGTTTGAGAAAAACGCACATCACAGCACTTGAATTTTTAAAAATTATTCAAGTTATTTGAGTTCTATTGTCGGGTAGTGGATTTCTATTGTCAAGCACTTGAGTTCTGCATAGCAGAGCACGCCAGTGCACGCAAGAGCAAGTCAATGCACACCAGAGCACGCCAGTACACGCAAGAGCACGCAAGTGCACGCCAAAGCACGCCAGTGCACGCCAGAGCACGCTAGTGCACGCAAGAGCACGCCAATTCACACCAGAGCACGCCAGTGCACGCCTGAGCATGCCAGTGCACGCCAGAGCACGCCAATTCCCACCAGAGCAGGCCAATTCACACCAGAGCACGCCAGTGCACGCAAGAGCACGCCAGTGCACGCAAGAGCACGCCAGTGCACGCAAGAGCACGCCAATTCACACCAGAGCACGCCAGTGCACGCCTGAGCATGCCAGTGCACGCAAGAGCACGCCAATTCACACCAGAGCACGCCAGTGCACGCCAGAACACGCCAGTGCACGCCAGAGCACGTCAATGCACGCCAGAGCACGCCAGAGCACGCCAGTGCACGCCAGAGCACGCCAGTGCACGCCAGAGCACGCCAGTGCACGCCAGTGCACGCCAGTTCACGCCAATTCACACCAGAGCACGCCAGTGCACGCCAGAGCACGCCAGAGCAAGCCAGTGCACGCCAGAGCACGTCAATGCACGCCAGAGCAAGCCAGAGCACGCCAGAGCACGCCAGTGCACGCAAATTCACACCAGAGCACGCCAGTGCACGCCAGAGCACGCCAGTGCAGGCCAGAGCACGCCAATGCACGCCAGAGCACGCCAGTGCACGCCAGAGCACGCCAGTGCACGCCAGAGCACGCAAGTGCACGCAAGTGCACGCTAGTGCACGCCAGAGCACGTTAATGCACGCCAGAGTAAGCCAGAGAACGCCAGAGCACGCCAGAGCACGCCAAAGCACGCCAGAGCACGCCACTGAACGCCAGAGCACGGTAGAACACATTAGAGAACAGCTCAGCACTTGAAGTTGCTATAATATTTTTTTCAATTTTTAAAACCATTTTTTAATTTTAGGATGTGTAAATCAATGTCCAGTACACCATTTCAAGTCTATTGAATCAATAAATTTATAGAGCAAATCATGAACAAAAAGTTTGAGAAAAACGCACATCACAGCACTTGAATTTTTAAAAATTATTCAAGTTATTTGAGTTCTATTGTGAGGTAGTGGATTTCTATTGTCAAGCACTTGAGTTCTGCATAGTAGAGCACGCCAGTGCACGCAAGAGCACGTCAATGCACGCAAGATCACGCCAGTGCACGCCAGAGCACGCAAGTGCACGCCAAAGCACGCCAGTTCACGCCAGAGCACCCCAGTGCTCGTCAGAGCACGCCAGTGCCCGCCAGAGCACGCCAGTGCACGCCAGAGCAATTCAATGCACGCCAGAGCACGCCAATTCACACCAAAGCACGCCAGTGCACGCCAGAGCACGCCAATTCACACCAGAGCACGCCAATGCACACCAGAGCACGCCAGTGCACGCCAGAGCACGCCAGTGCACGCCAGAGCACGCCAGTGCACGCCAGAGCATGCCAGTGCACGCCACTGCACGCCAATTCACACCAGAGCACGCCAGTCCACGCCAGAGCACGCCACAGCACGCTTGTGCACGCCAGAGAACGTCAATGCACGCCAGAGCACGCCAGATCACGCCAGTGCACGCTAGTGCACTCCAGAGCACGCCAATTCACACCAGAGCACGCCAGTGCACGCTAGAGAACGCCAATTCACACCAGAACACGCCAGTGCACGCAAGAGCACGCCAATTCACACCAGAGCACGCCAGTGCACGCCAGAGCACGCTAGTGCACGCAAGAGCACGCCAATTCACACCAGAGCACACCAGTGCACGCCTGAGCATGCCAGTGCACGCCAGAGCACGCCAATTCACACCAGAGCAGGCCAATTCACACCAGAGCACGCCAGTGCAAGCAAGAGCACGCCAGTGCACGCAAGAGCACGCCAATTCACACCAGAGCACGCCAGTGCACGCCAGAGCACGCCAGTGCACGCAAGAGCACGCCAATTCACACCAGAGCACGCCAGTGCACGCCTGAGCATGCCAGTGCACGCCAGAGCACGCAAATTCACACCAGAGCAGGCCAGTGCACGCAAGAGCACGTCAATGCACGCCAGAGCACGCCAGTGCATGCCAGAGCACGCCAGTGCACGCCAGAGCACGCCAGTGCATGCCAGAGCACGCCAGTGCTCGCCAGAGCACGCCAGTGCACGCAAAAGCACGCCAGTGCACGCCAGAGCACGCAAGTGCACGCCAGAGCAATTCAATGCACGCCAGAGCACGCCAATTCACACCAAAGCACGCCAGAGCACGCCAGTGCACGCCAGTGCACGCCAGAGCATTTCAATGCACGCCAGAGCAAGCCAGAGCACGCCAGAGCGCGCCAGAGCACGCCATTGCACGCCAGAGCACGGTAGAACACATTAGAGAACAGCTCAGCACTTGAAGTTGCTATAATATTTTTTTCACTTTTTAAAACCATTTTTTAATTACAGGATGTGTAAATCAATGTCCAATACACCATTTCAAGTCTATTTAATCAATAAATTTATAGAGCAAATCATGAACAAAAAGTTTGAGAAAAACGCACATCACAGCACTTGAATTTTTAAAAATTATTCAAGTTATTTGAGTTCTATTGTCGGGTAGTGGATTTCTATTGTCAAGCACTTGAGTTCTGCATAGCAGAGCACGCCAGTGCACGCAAGAGCAAGTCAATGCACACCAGAGCACGTCAGTACACGCAAGAGCACGCAAGTGCACGCCAAAGCACGCCAGTGCACGCCAGAGCACGCTAGTGCACGCAAGAGCACGCAAATTCACACCAGAGCACGCCAGTGCACGCCTGAGCATGCCAGTGCACGCCAGAGCACGCCAATTCCCACCAGAGCAGGCCAATTCACACCAGAGCACGCCAGTGCACGCAAGAGCACGCCAGTGCACGCAAGAGCACGCCAGTGCACGCAAGAGCACGCCAGTGCACGCAAGAGCACGCCAGTGCACGCAAGAGCACGCCAGTGCACGCAAGAGCACGCCAATTCACACCAGAGCACGCCAGTGCACGCCTGAGCATGCCAGTGCACGCCAGAGCACGCCAATTCACACCAGAGCAGGCCAGTGCACGCAAGAGCACGTCAATGCACGCCAGAGCACGCCAGTGCACGCCAGAGCACGCCAATTCACACCAGAGCACTCAAGTGCACGCAAAAGCACGCCAGTGCACGCCAGAGCACGCCAGTGCATGCCAGAGTACGCCAGTGCACGCCAGAGCACGCCAATTCACACCAGAGCACTCAAGTGCACGCCAAAGCACGCCAGTGCACGCCAGAGCACGCCAGTGAACGCCAGAGCACGCCAGTGTACGCCAGAGCACGCCAGTGCACGCCAGAGCATGTCAATGCACGCCAGAGCAAGCCAGAGCACGCCAGAGCACGCCAGAGCACGGTAGAACACATTAGAGAACAGCTCAGCACTTGAAGTTGCTATAATATTTATTTCACTTTTAAAAACCATTTTTTAATTACAGGATGTGTAAATCAATGACCAGTACACCATTTCAAGTCTATTGAATCAATAAATTTATAGAGCAAATCATGAACAAAAAGTTTGAGAAAAACGCACATCAAAGCACTTGAAGTTTTAAAAATTATTCAAGTTATTTGAGTTCTATTGTCGGGTAGTGGATTTCTATTGTCAAACACTTGAGTTCTGCATAGCAGAGCACGCCAGTGCACGCAAGAGCACGTCAATGCACGCCAGAGCACGCCAGTGCACGCCAAAGCACGCCAGTGCACGCCAGTGCACGCCAGTTCACGCCAGAGCACGCTAGTGCACGTCAGAGCACGCCAGTGCCCGCCAGAGAACGCGAGTGCACGCCAGAGCAATTCAATGCACGCTAGAGCACGCCAATTCACACCAGAGCACGCCAGTGCACGCCAGAGCACGCCAATTCACACCAGAGCACGCCAGTGCACGCCAGAGCATCCCAGTGCACGCAAGAGCACGTCAATGCACGCCAGACCACGGCAGTGCACGCCAGAGCACGCAAGTGCACGCCAAAGCACGGCAGTGCACGCCAGAGCACGCAAGTGCACGCCAGTGCACGCCAATTCATACCAGAGCACGCCAGTGCACGCCAAAGCACGCCACAGCACGCCAGTGCACGCCAGAGCACGACAGTGCACGCCAGAGCACGACAGTGCACACCAGAGCACGCCAGTGCACGCTAGAGCACGCAAGTGCACGCCAGAGCAATTCAATGCACGCCAGAGCAAGCCAATTCACACCAAACAAAGCCAGAGCACGCCAGTGCACGCCAGTTTACGCCAGAGCACGCCAGACAACGCCAGGAAACGCCAGTGCACGCCAGAGCACCCAAGTGCACGCAAGTGCACGCCAGAGCAATTCAATGCACGCCAGAGCAAGCCAATTCACACCAAACAAAGCCAGAGCACGCCAGTGCACGCCAGTTTACGCCAGAGCATATCAATGCACGCCAGAGCAAGCCAGAGCACGCCAGAGCGCGCCAGAGCACGCCATTGCACGCCAGAGCACGATAGAACACATTAGAGAACAGCTCAGCACTTGAAGTTGCTATAATATTTTTTCACTTTTTAAAACCATTTTTTAATTACAGGATGTGTAAATCAATGTCCAGTACACCATTTCAAGTCTATTGAATCAATAAATTTATAGAGAAAATCATGAAAAAAAAGTTTGAGAAAAACGCACATCACAGCACTTGAATTTTTAAAAATTATTCAAGTTATTTGAGTTCTATTGTCGGGTATTCTAATGTCGGGTAGTGGATTTCTATTGTCAAGCACTTTAATTCTGCATAGCAGAGCACGCCAGTGCACGCAAGAGCACGCCAGTGCACGCCAGAGCAATACAATGCACGCCAGAGCACGCCAATTCACACCAGAGCACGCCAGTGCACGCCAGAGCACGCCAATTCACACCAGACCACGCCAGTGCAATCCAGAGCACGCCAGTGCACGCAAGAGCACGTTAATGCACGCCAGAGCACGCCAGAGCATGCCAGAGCACGCCAGTGCACGCCAGAGCACGCCAGTGCACGCCAGAGCACGCCAGAGCACGCCAGTGCACGTTAATGAACGCCAGAGCAAGCCAGAGCACGCCAGTGCACGCCAGTGCACGCCAGAGCACGGTAGAGCACAGCAGAGTACAGCTCAGCACTTGAAGTTGCTATAATATTTTTTTCACTTGTTAAAACCATTTTTTAATTACAGGATGTGTAAATCAATGTCCAATACACCATTTCAAGTCTATTTAATCAATAAATTTATAGAGCAAATCATGAACAAAAAGTTTGAGAAAAACGCACATCACAGCACTTGAATTTTTAAAAATTATTCAAGTTATTTGAGTTCTATTGTCGGGTAGTGGATTTCTATTGTCAAGCACTTGAGTTCTGCATAGCAGAGCACGCCAGTGCACGCAAGAGCAGGTCAATGCACACCAGAGCACGCCAGTGCATGCAAGAGCACGGAAGTGCACGCCAAAGCACGCCAGTGCACGCCAGAGCATGCCAGTGCACGCCAGAGCACGCCAGAGCACGCCAGAGCACGCCAGTGCACGTCAGAGCACGCCAGTGCCCGCCAGAGCACGCCAGTGCACGCCAGAGCAATTTAATGCACGCCAGAGCACGCCAATTCACACCAGAGCACGCCAGTGCACGCCAGAGCATGCCAGTGCACGCAAGAGCACGTCAATGCACGCCAGAGCACGGCTGTGCACGCCAGAGCACGCAAGTGCACGGCAAAGCACGCAAGTGCACGCCAGTGCACGCCAATTCACACCAGAGCACGCCAGTGCACACCAGTGCACGCCACAGCACGCCAGTGCGCGCCAGAGCACGTCAATGCACGCCAGAGCACGCCAGTGCACGCCAGAGCACGCCAGTGCACGCCAGAGCACGCCAGTGCACGCCAGAGCACGCCAGTGCACGCCAGAGCAAGCCAGTGCACGCCAGTGCACGCCAGTGCACACCAATTCACACCAGAGCACGCCAGTGCACGCTAGAGCACGCCAATTCACACCAAAGCACGCCAGTGCACGCAGGAGCACGCCAGTGCACGCAAGAGCATGCCAATTCACACCAGAACACGCCAGTGCACGCCAGAGCACGCCAATTCACACCAGAACACGCCAGTGCACGCCAGAGCATGCCAGTGCACGCCAGAGCACGCCAATTCACACCAGAGCACTCAAGTGCACGCCAAAGCACGCCAGTGCACGCCAGAGCACGCCAGTGAGCACGCCAGTGCACGCCAGAGCACGCCAGAGCACGCCAGTGCACGCCAGAGCACGCCAGTGCACGTCAGAGCACGCCAGTGCCCGCCAGAGCACGCCAGTGCACGCCAGAGCAATTCAATGCACGCAAGAGCACGCCAATTCACACCAGAGCACGCCAGTGCACGACAGAGCACGCCAATTCAAACCAGAGCATGCCAGTGCACGCATGAGCACGTCAATGAACGCCAGAGCACGCCAGTGCACGCCAGTGCACGCCAGAGCACGCCAATTCACACCAGAGCACTCAAGTGCACGCCAAAGCACGCCAGTGCACGCCAGAGCACGCCAGTGAACGCCAGAGCACGCCAGTGCACGCCAGAGCACGCCAGTGCACGCCAGAGCACGCCAGAGCACGCCAGTGCACGCCAGAGCATTTCAATGCACGCCAGAGAAAGCCAGAGCACGCCAGAGCACGGTAAAACACATTAGAGAACAGCTCAGCACTTGAAGTTGCTATTATATTTTTTTCAATTTTTAAAACCATTTTTTAATTACAGGATGTGTAAATCAATGTCCAGTACACCATTTCAAGTCTATTGAATCAATAAATTTATAGAGCAAATCATAAACAAAAAGTTTGAGAAAAACGCACATCACAGCACTTGAATTTTTAAAAATTATTCAAGTTATTTGAGTAATATTGTCGGGTAGTGGATTTCTATTGTCAAACACTTGAGTTCTGCATAGCAGAGCACGCCAGTGCACGCAAGAGCACGTCAAGGGACGCCAGAGCACGCCAGTGCACGCCAAAGCACGCCAGTGCACGCCAGTGCACGCCAGAAACCGACAGTTCACGTCAGAGCACGCCAGTGCACGCCAGAGCAATTCAATGCACGCCAGAGCACGCCAATTCACACCAGAGCACGCCAGTGCACGCCAGAGCACGCCAGTGCACGCAAGAGCACGTCAATGCACGCCAGAGCACGCCAGTGCACGCCAGAGCACGCAAGTGCACGCCACAGCACGCCAGTGCACGCCACAGCACGCCAGTGCACGCCAGTGCAAGCCAATTCAAACCAGAGAACGCTAGTGCACGCCAGAGCACGCCAGAGCACGCCAGTGCACGCCAGAGCACGCCAGAGCACGCCAGTGCACGCCACAGCACGTCAATGCACGCCAGAGCAAGCCAGAGCACGCCAGAGCACGCCAGAGCACGGCACTGCACGCCAGAGCACGCCAATTCACACCAGAGCACGCCACTGCAGGCCAGAGCACGCCAATTCACACCAGAGCAAGCCAGTGCACGCCAGAGCACGCCAGTGCACGCCGGAGCACGAAAATGCATGCCAGAGCACGCCAGAGCACGCCAGTGCACGCCAGAGCACGTCAATGCACGCCAGAGCACGCCAGTGCCCACCAGAGCACGCCAGTGCCCGCCAGACCACGCCAGTAACCGCCAGAGCACGCCAGTGCACGCCAGAGCAATTCAATCCACGCCAGAGCACGCCAATTCACACCAGAGCACGCTAGTGCACGCCAGAGCATGTCAATTCACACCAGAGCACGCCAATGCAGGCCAGAGCACGCCAGAGCACGCCAGAGCACGCCAGAGCACGCCAGTGCACGCCAGAGCAATTCAATGCACGCCAGAGCACCCCAATTCACACCAGAGCACGCCAGTGCACGCCAGAGCACGCCAATTCACACCAGACCACGCCAGTGCCCGCCAGAGCACGTTAGTGCACGCCAGAGCAATTCAATGCACGTCAGAGCACCCCAATTCACACCAGAGCACGCCAGTGCACGCCAGAGCACGCTAGTGCACGCCAGAGCAATTCAATGCACGCCAGAGCACGCCAATTCACACCAGAGCACGCCAGTGCACGCCAGTGCAAGCCAGTGCACGCCAATTCACACAAGAGCACGCCACAGCACGCCAGTGCACGCCAGAGCACGTTAATGCACGCCAGAGCACGCCAGTGCATGCCAGAGCACGCCAGTGCACGCCAGTGCACGCCAGTGCACGCTAGTGCACGCCAGAGCACGCCAATTCACACCAGAGCACCCCAATTCACACCAGAGCACGCCAGTGCACGCCAGAGCAATTCAATGCACGCCAGAGCACGCCAGAGCACGCAAGAGCACGTCAGAGCACGCCATTGCACGCCAGAGCATGGTAGAACACATTAGAGAACAGCTCAGCACTCTAAGTTGCTATAATATTTTTTTTACTTTTTAAAACCATTTTTTAATTACAGGATGTGTAAATCAATGTCCAGTACACCATTTCAAGTCTATTGAATCAATAAATTTATAGATCAAATCATGAACAAAAAGTTTGAGAAAAACGCACATCACAGCACTTGAATTTTTAAAAATTATTTAATTTATTTGAGTTCTATTGTCGGGTAGTGGATTTCTATTGTCAAGTACTTGAGTTCTGCATAGCAGAGCACGCCAGTGCACGCAAGAACAAGTCAATCTTCGCTAGAGCACGCCAGTGCACGCCATAGCACGCCAGTGCACGCCAGAGCACGCAAGTGCACGCCAAAGCACGCCAGTGCACGCCAGAGCACGCCAGTGCACGTCAGAGCATGCCAGTGCACGCCAGAGCAATTCAATGCACGCCAGAGCACGCCAATTTACACCAGAGAACGCCAGTGCACGCCAGAGCACGCCAATTCACACCAGAGCACGCCAGTGCACGCTAGAGCACGCCAATTCACACCAGAGCACGCCAATGCACGCCAGAGTATGCCAGTGCACGCAAGAGCACGCCAATTCACACCAGAGCACGCCAGTGCACGCAAGAGCATTCCAATGCACGCCAGAGCACGCCAGTGCACGCCAGTGCACGCCAGTGCCCACCAGAGCACGCCAGTGCCCGCCAGACCACGCCAGTGCCCGCCAGTGCACGCCAGAGCACGCCAGAGCACGCCAATTCACACCAGAGCACGCCAGTGCACGCCAGAGCAAGCCAATTCACACCAGAGCACGCCAATGCAGGCCAGAGCACGCCAGAGCACGCCAGAGCACGCCAGAGCACGCCAGTGCACGCCAGTGCACGCCAGAGCACGCCAATTCACACCAGAGTACGCCAGTGCACGCTAGAGCACGCCAATTCACACCAGAGCACGCCATTGCACGCAAGAGTACGCCAGTGCACGCAAGAGCACGCCAGTGCACGCAAGAGCACGCCAGTGCACGCAAGAGCACGCCAATTCACACGAGAGCACGCCAGTGCACGCCAGAGCACGCCAATTCACACCAGATCCCTCAAGTGCACGCCAAAGCACGCCAGTGCACGCCAGAGCACGCCAGTGCACGCCAGTGCATGCCAGTGCACGCCAATTCACACAAGAGCACGCCACAGCACGCCAGTGCACGCCAGAGCACGTTAATGCACGCCAGAGCACGCCAGAGCACGCCAGTGCACGCCAGAGCACGCCAGTGCACGCCAGTGCACGCTAGTGCACGCCAGAGCACGCCAATTCACACCAGAGCACGCCAGTGCACGCTAGAGCACGCCAATTCACACCAGAGCACGCCAGTGCACGCAAGAGCACGCCAATTCACACCAGAGCATGCCAGTGCACGCCAGAGCACGCCAATTCACACCAGAGCACGCCAGTGCACGCAAGAGCACGCCAGTGCACGCAAGAGCACGTCAATGCACGCCAGAGCACGTCAGTGCACGCCATTGCACGCCAGAGCACGTCAATGCACGCCAGAGCACGCCAGTGCACGCCAGAGCACGCCATTGCACGCCAGAGCACGCAAGTGCACGCCAAAGCACGCCAGTGCACGCCAATTCACATCAGAGCACGCCAGAGAACGCCAGTGCACGCCAGAGCAAGTCAATGCACGCCAGAGCAAGCCAGAGCAAGCCAGAGCAAGCCAGAGCACGCCAGTGCACGCCAGAGCACGCCAGAGCACGCCAATTCACACCAGAGCACGCCAGTGCACGCCAGAGCAAGCCAATTCACACCAGAGCACGCCAATGCAGGCCAGAGCACGCCAGAGCACGCCAGAGCACGCCAGAGCACGCCAGTGCACGCAAGAGTACGCCAGTGCACGCAAGAGCACGCCAGTGCACGCAAGAGCACGCCAGTGCACGCAAGAGCACGCCAGTGCACGCAAGAGCACGCCAGTGCACGCAAGAGCACGCCAGTGCACGCAAGAGCACGCCAATTCACACCAGAGCACGCCAGTGCACGCCAGAGAACGCCAGAGCACGCCAGAGCACGCCAGTGCACGCCAGAGCACGCCAATTCACACCAGAGCACGCCAGTGCACGCCAGAGCACACCAGTGCACGCAAGAGCACGTCAATGCACGCCAGAGCACGCAAGTGCACGCCAGAGAACGCCAATTCACACCAGATCACTCAAGTGCACGCCAAAGCACGCCAGTGCAAGCCAGAGCACGCCAGTGCACGCAAGAGCACGCCATTGCACGCCAGAGCACGCCATTGCACGCCAGAGCACGCCAGTGCACGCCAGAGCACGCCAGTGCACGCCAATTCACACAAGAGCACGCCACAGCACGCCAGAGCACGCCAGAGCACGTCAATGCACGCCAGAGCACGCCAGTGCACGCCAGAGCACGCCAGTGCACGCTAGTGCACGCCAGAGCACGCCAATGCACGCCAGAGCACGCCAGTGCACGCCAGAGCACGCCAGATCACGCCAGTGCACGCCAGAGCACGTAAATGCACGCCAGAGCACGCCAGTGCGCGCCAGAGCACGCCAATTCACGCCAGAGCACGCCAGTGCACGCCAAAGCACGTCAATGCACGCCAGAGCACGCCAGTGCATGACAGAGCTTGCCAGTGAACGCGAGAGCACGCCAATTCACACCAGAGCACAACAGTGCATTCCAGTGCACGCCAGAGCACGCCAGTGCACGTCAATGCACGCCAGAGCAAGCCAGAGCACGCCAGAGCACGCCAGAGCACGCCAGTGCACGCCAGAGAAAGCCAGTGCACGCCAGAGCACGCCAATTCACGCCAGAGCACGCCAGTGCACGCCAGAGCACGCCAGTGCACGCAAGAGCACGTCAATGCACGCCAGAGCACGCCAGTGCACGCCAGAGCACGCAAGTGCACGCCACAGCACGCCAGTGCACGCCACAGCACGCCAGTGCACGCCAGTGCAAGCCAATTCAAACCAGAGAACGCTAGTGCACGCCAGAGCACGCCAGAGCACGCCAGTGCACGCCAGAGCACGCCAGAGCACGCCAGTGCACGCCACAGCACGTCAATGCACGCCAGAGCAAGCCAGAGCACGCCAGAGCACGCCAGAGCACGGCACTGCACGCCAGAGCACGCCAATTCACACCAGAGCACGCCACTGCAGGCCAGAGCACGCCAATTCACACCAGAGCAAGCCAGTGCACGCCAGAGCACGCCAGTGCACGCCGGAGCACGAAAATGCATGCCAGAGCACGCCAGAGCACGCCAGTGCACGCCAGAGCACGTCAATGCACGCCAGAGCACGCCAGTGCCCACCAGAGCACGCCAGTGCCCGCCAGACCACGCCAGTAACCGCCAGAGCACGCCAGTGCACGCCAGAGCAATTCAATCCACGCCAGAGCACGCCAATTCACACCAGAGCACGCTAGTGCACGCCAGAGCATGTCAATTCACACCAGAGCACGCCAATGCAGGCCAGAGCACGCCAGACCACGCCAGAGCACGCCAGAGCACGCCAGTGCACGCCAGAGCAATTCAATGCACGCCAGAGCACCCCAATTCACACCAGAGCACGCCAGTGCACGCCAGAGCACGCCAATTCACACCAGACCACGCCAGTGCCCGCCAGAGCACGTTAGTGCACGCCAGAGCAATTCAATGCACGTCAGAGCACCCCAATTCACACCAGAGCACGCCAGTGCACGCCAGAGCACGCTAGTGCACGCCAGAGCAATTCAATGCTCGCCAGAGCACGCCAATTCACACCAGAGCACGCCAGTGCACGCCAGTGCAAGCCAGTGCACGCCAATTCACACAAGAGCACGCCACAGCACGCCAGTGCACGCCAGAGCACGTTAATGCACGCCAGAGCACGCCAGTGCACGCCAGAGCACGCCAGTGCACGCCAGTGCACGCCAGTGCACGCTAGTGCACGCCAGAGCACGCCAATTCACACCAGAGCACCCCAATTCACACCAGAGCACGCCAGAGCACGCAAGAGCACGCCAGAGCACGCCATTGCACGCCAGAGCATGGTAGAACACATTAGAGAACAGCTCAGCACTCTAAGTTGCTATAATATTTTTTTTACTTTTTAAAACCATTTTTTAATTACAGGATGTGTAAATCAATGTCCAGTACACCATTTCAAGTCTATTGAATCAATAAATTTATAGAGCAAATCATGAACAAAAAGTTTGAGAAAAACGCACATCACAGCACTTGAATTTTTAAAAATTATTTAATTTATTTGAGTTCTATTGTCGGGTAGTGGATTTCTATTGTCAAGTACTTGAGTTCTGCATAGCAGAGCACGCCAGTGCACGCAAGAACAAGTCAATCTTCGCCAGAGCACGCCAGTGCACGCCATAGCACGCCAGTGCACGCCAGAGCACGCAAGTGCACGCCAAAGCACGCCAGTGCACGCCAGAGCACGCCAGTGCACGTCAGAGCATGCCAGTGCACGCCAGAGCAATTCAATGCACGCCAGAGCACGCCAATTTACACCAGAGAACGCCAGTGCACGCCAGAGCACGCCAATTCACACCAGAGCACGCCAGTGCACGCCAGAGCACGCCAGTGCACCCCAGAGCACGCCAGTGCACGCCAGAGCACGCCAGTGCACGCCAGAGCACGCCAGTGCACGCCACAGCACGCCAATTCACACCAGAGTACGCCAGTGCACGCTAGAGCACGCCAATTCACACCAGAGCACGCCAATGCACGCCAGAGTATGCCAGTGCACGCAAGAGCACGCCAATTCACACCAGAGCACGCCAGTGCACGCAAGAGCATTCCAATGCACGCCAGAGCACGCCAGTGCACGCCAGTGCACGCCAGTGCCCACCAGAGCACGCCAGTGCCCGCCAGACCACGCCAGTGCCCGCCAGTGCACGCCAGAGCACGCCAGAGCACGCCAATTCACACCAGAGCACGCCAGTGCACGCCAGAGCAAGCCAATTCACACCAGAGCACGCCAATGCAGGCCAGAGCACGCCAGAGCACGCCAGAGCACGCCAGAGCACGCCAGTGCACGCCAGTGCACGCCAGAGCACGCCAATTCACACCAGAGTACGCCAGTGCACGCTAGAGCACGCCAATTCACACCAGAGCACGCCAGTGTACGCAAGAGTACGCCAGTGCACGCAAGAGCACGCCAGTGCACGCAAGAGCACGCCAGTGCACGCAAGAGCACGCCAATTCACACGAGAGCATGCCAGTGCACGCCAGAGCACGCCAATTCACACCAGATCCCTCAAGTGCACGCCAAAGCACGCCAGTGCACGCCAGAGCACGCCAGTGCACGCCAGTGCATGCCAGTGCACGCCAATTCACACAAGAGCACGCCACAGCACGCCAGTGCACGCCAGAGCACGTTAATGCACGCCAGAGCACGCCAGAGCACGCCAGTGCACGCCAGAGCACGACAGTGCACGCCAGTGCACGCTAGTGCACGCCAGAGCACGCCAATTCACACCAGAGCACGCCAGTGCACGCTAGAGCACGCCAATTCACACCAGAGCACGCCAGTGCACGCAAGAGCACGCCAATTCACACCAGAGCATGCCAGTGCACGCCAGAGCACGCCAATTCACACCAGAGCACGCCAGTGCACGCAAGAGCACGCCAGTGCACGCAAGAGCACGTCAATGCACGCCAGAGCACGTCAGTGCACGCCATTGCACGCCAGAGCACGTCAATGCACGCCAGAGCACGCCAGTGCACGCCAGAGCACGCCATTGCACGCCAGAGCACGCAAGTGCACGCCAAAGCACGCCAGTGCACGCCAATTCACATCAGAGCACGCCAGAGAACGCCAGTGCACGCCAGAGCAAGTCAATGCACGCCAGAGCAAGCCAGAGCAAGCCAGAGCAAGCCAGAGCACGCCAGTGCACGCCAGAGCACGCCAGAGCACGCCAATTCACACCAGAGCACGCCAGTGCACGCCAGAGCAAGCCAATTCACACCAGAGCACGCCAATGCAGGCCAGAGCACGCCAGAGCACGCCAGAGCACGCCAGAGCACGCCAGTGCACGCCAAAGCACGCCAGTGCACGCCAGTGCACGCCAGAGAAAGCCAGTGCACGCCAGAGCACGCCAATTCACGCCAGAGCACGCCAGTGCATTCCAGAGTACGCCAATTCACACTACAGCACGCCAGTGCACGCCAGAGCACGTCAATGCACGCCAGAGCAAGCCAGTGCACGCCAGAGCACGCCAGTGCACGCCAATTCACACTAGAGCACGCCAGTGCATGCCAGAGCATGCCAGAGCACGTCAATGCAAGCCAGAGCAAGCCAGAGCACGCCAGAGCACGCCAGAACAATTCACACCAGAGCACGCCAGTGCAAGCCAGAGCACGCCAGAGCACGCCAGAGCACGCAAGTGCACGCCAAAGCACGCCAGTGCACGCCAGAGCACGCCAGTGCACGCCAATTCACACCAGAGCACGCCAGTGCAAGCCAGAGCACGCCAGTGCACGCCAGAGCACGCCAGAGCACGCCAGTGCACGCCAGAGCACGTTAATGCACGCAAGAGCAAGCCAGAGCACGCCAGAGCACCCCAAAGCACGCCAGTGCACACCAGAGCACGCCAATTCACACCAGAGCATGCCAGTGCAGGCCAGAGCACGCCAATTTACACCAGAGCACGCCAGTGTACGCCAGAGCACGCCATTGTACGCCAGAGCACGTCAATGCACGCCAGAGCACGCCAGTGCACGCCAGAGAACGCCATTGCACGCCAGAGCACGCAAGTGCACGCCAAAGCACGCCAGTGCACGCCAATTCACATCAGAGCACGCCAGAGCACGCCAGAGCACGTCAATGCACGCCAGAGTAAGCCAGAGCACGCCAAAGCACGCCAGTGCACGCCAGAGCACGCCAGTGCACGCCAGAGCAAGCCAAAGCACGCCAGTGCACGGTTGAGCACGCCAGTGCACGCCAAAGCACGCCAGTGCACGCCAGAGCACGCCAGTGCACGCCAATTCACACCAGAGCTCGCCAGTGCACGCCAGAGCACGCCAGTGCACGCCAGAGCACGCCAGTGCACGCCAGAGCACGCCAGAGCACGCCAATGCACGCCAGAGCACGTTAATGCACGCCAGAGCAAGCCAAAGCACGCCAGTGCACGGTTGAGCACGCCAAATCACACCAGTGCACGCCAGTGCAGGCTAGAGCACGCCAATTCACACCAGAGCACGCCAGTGTACGCCAGAGCACGCCATTGCACGCCAGAGCACGTCAATGCACGCCAGAGCACACCAGTGCACGCCAGAGCACGTCATTGCACGCCAGAGCACGCAAGTGCACGCCAAAGCACGCCAGTGCACGCCAGTGCACGCCAATTAACATCAGAGCACGCCAGAGCACGCCAGTGCACGCCAGAGCACGTCAATGCACGCCAAAGCAAGCCAGAGCACGCCAGAGCACGCCAGAGCACGCCAGAGCACGCCAGTGCACGCCAGAGCACGCCAGTGCACGTCAGAGCATGCCAGTGCACGCCAGAGCAATTCAATGCACGTCAGAGCACGCCAATTCACACCAGAGCACGCCAATTCACACCAGAGAACGCCAATGCACGCCAGAGCACGCCAGAGCACGCCAGAGCACGCCAGTGCACGCCAGTGCACGCCAGAGCACGCCAATTCACACCAGAGTACGCCAGTGCACGCTAGAGCACGCCAATTCACACCAGAGCACGCCAGTGCACGCAAGAGTACGCCAGTGCACGCAAGAGCACGCCAGTGCACGCAAGAGCACGCCAGTGCACGCAAGAGCACGCCAATTCACACCAGAGAACGCCAGTGCACGCCAGAGCACACCAATGCACGCCAGAGCACGCCAATGCACGCCAGAGCACGCCAGTGCACGCCAGAGCACGCCAGTGCAAACCAAAGCACGCCAGTGCACGCCAGATCACGCCAGTGCACGCCAGAGCACGTAAATGCACGCCAGAGCACGCCAGTGCCCGCCAGAGCACGCCAGTGCGCGCCAGAGCACGCCAATTCACGCCAGAGCACGCCAGTGCACGCCAAAGCACGTCAATGCACGCCAGAGCACGCCAGTGCACGACAGAGCTTGCCAGTGAACGCGAGAGCACGCCAGTGCACGCCAATTCACACTAGAGCACGCCAGTGCATGCCAGAGCATGCCAGAGCACGTCAATGCAAGCCAGAGCAAGCCAGAGCACGCCAGAGCACACCAGAACAATTCACACCAGAGCACGCCAGTGCACGCCAGAGCACGCAAGTGCACGCCAGAGCACGCAAGTGCACGCCAAAGCACGCCAGTGCACGCCAGAGCACGCCAGTGCACGCCAATTCACACCAGAGCACGCCAGTGCACGCCAGAGCACGCCAGTGCACGCCAGAGCACGCCAGAGCACGCCAGTGCACGCCAGAGCACTTTAATGCACGCAAGAGCAAGCCAGAGCACGCCAGAGCACCCCAAAGCACGCCAGTGCACACCAGAGCACGCCAATTCACACCAGAGCATGCCAGTGCAGGCCAGAGCACGCCAATTTACACCAGAGCACGCCAGTGTACGCCAGAGCACGCCATTGTACGCCAGAGCACGTCAATGCACGCCAGAGCAAGCCAGTGCACGCCAGAGCACGCCAGTGCACGCCAATTCACACTAGAGCACGCCAGTGCATGCCAGAGCATGCCAGAGCACGTCAATGCAAGCCAGAGCAAGCCAGAGCACGCCAGAGCACGCCAGAACAATTCACACCAGAGCACGCCAGTGCACGCCAGAGCACGCCAGTGCACGCCAGAGCACGCAAGTGCACGCCAGAGCACGCCAGTGCACGCCAATTCACACCAGAGCACGCCAGTGCACGCCAGAGCAGGCCAGTGCACGCCAGAGCACGCCAGAGCACGCCAGTGCACGCCAGAGCACGTTAATGCACGCAAGAGCAAGCCAGAGCACGCCAGAGCACCCCAAAGCACGCCAGTGCACACCAGAGCACGCCAATTCACACCAGAGCATGCCAGTGCAGGCCAGAGCACGCCAATTTACACCAGAGCACGCCAGTGTACGCCAGAGCACGCCATTGTACGCCAGAGCACGTCAATGCACGCCAGAGCACGCCAGTGCACGCCAGAGCACGCCATTGCACGCCATTGCACGCCAGAGCACGCCAGTGCACGCCAATTCACATCAGAGCACGCCAGAGCACGCCAGAGCACGTCAATGCACGCCAGAGTAAGCCAGAGCACGCCAGAGCACGCCAGAGCACGCCAGTGCACGCCAGAGCACGCCAGTGCACGCCAGAGCAAGCCAAAGCACGCCAGTGCACGGTTGAGCACGCCAGTGCACGCCAAAGCACGCCAGTGCACGCCAGAGCACGCCAGTGCACGCCAATTCACACCAGAGCTCGCCAGTGCACGCCAGAGCACGCCAGTGCACGCCAGAGCACGCCAGTGCACGCCAGAGCACGCCAGAGCACGCCAATGTTCGCCAGAGCACGTTAATGCACGCCAGAGCAAGCCAAAGCACGCCAGTGCACGGTTGAGCACGCCAAATCACACCAGTGCACGCCAGTGCAGGCCAGAGCACGCCAATTCACACCAGAGCACGCCAGTGTACGCCAGAGCACGCCATTGCACGCCAGAGCACGTCAATGCACGCCAGAGCACGCCAGTGCACGCCAGAGCACGTCATTGCACGCCAGAGCACGCAAGTGCACGCCAAAGCACGCCAGTGCACGCCAGTGCACGCCAATTAACATCAGAGCACGCCAGAGCACGCCAGTGCACGCCAGAGCACGTCAATGCACGCCAAAGCAAGCCAGAGCACGCCAGAGCACGCCAGAGCACGCCAGAGCACGCCAGAGCACGCCAGTGCACGCCAGAGCACGCCAATTCACACCAGAGCAAGCCAGTGCACGCCAGAGCACGCCAGTGCACGCCAATTCACACTAGAGCACGCCAGTGTATGCCAGAGCATGCCAGAGCACGTCAATGCAAGCCA
The DNA here is from genome assembly GCF_021234035.1 of Daphnia pulicaria. NCBI lineage: Eukaryota > Metazoa > Arthropoda > Branchiopoda > Diplostraca > Daphniidae > Daphnia > Daphnia pulicaria. The sequence continues at coordinate 17,190,542 of NC_060916.1, read as the reverse complement.
GAGCAAGCCAGAGCACGCCAGAGCACGCCAGAACAATTCAAACCAGAGCACGCCAGTGCACGCCAGAGCACGCAAGTGCACGCCAAAGCACGCCAGTGCACGCCAATTCACACCAGAGCACGCCAGTGCACGCCAGAGCACGCCAGTGCACGCCAGAGCACGCCAGAGCACGCCAGTGCACGCCAGAGCACGCCAGAGCACGCCAGTGCACGCCAGAGCAAGCCAGAGCACGCCAGAGCACCCCAAAGCACGCCAGTGCACACCAGAGCACGCCAATTCACACCAGAGCATGCCAGTGCAGGCCAGAGCACGCCAATTTACACCAGAGCACGCCAGTGTACGCCAGAGCACGCCATTGTACGTCAGAGCACGTCAATGCACGCCAGAGCACGCCAGTGCACGCCAGAGCACGCCATTGCACGCCAGAGCACGCAAGTGCACGCCAAAGCACGCCAGTGCACGCCAGTGCACGCCAATTCACATCAGAGCACGCCAGAGCACGCCAGAGCACGTCAATGCACGCCAGAGTAAGCCAGAGCACGCCAGAGCACGCCAGAGCACGCCAGTGCACGCCAGAGCACGCCAGTGCACGCCAGAGCACGCCAGTGCACGCCAGAGCACGCCAGTGCACGTCAGAGCATGCCAGTGCACGCCAGAGCAATTCAATGCACGCCAGAGCACGCCAATTCACACCAGAGCACGCCAGTGCACGCCAGAGCACGCCAATTCACACCAGAGCACTCCAATGCACGCCAGAGCATGCCAGTGCACGCCAGAGCACGCCAGAGCACGCCAGTTCACGCCAGAGCACGCCAGTGCACGCCAGTGCACGCTAGAGCACGCCAATTCACACCAGAGCACGCCAGTGCACGCAAGAGCACGCCAATGCACGCAAGAGCACGTCAATGCACGCCAGAGCACGCCAGTACACGCCAGAGCACGCAAGTGCACGCCAAAGCACGCCAGTGCACGCCAGAGCACGCCAGTGCACGCCAATTCACACCAGAGCTCGCCAGTGCAAGCCAGAGCACGCCAGTGCACGCCAGAGCACGCCAGAGCACGCCAATGCACGCCAGAGCACGTTAATGCACGCCAGAGCAAGCCAAAGCACGCCAGTGCACGGTTGAGCACGCCAAATCACACCAGAGCACGCCAGTGCAGGCCAGAGCACGCCAATTCACACCAGAGCACGCCAGTGTACGCCAGAGCACGCCATTGCACGCCAGAGCACGTCAATGCACGCCAGAGCACGCCAGTGCACGCCAGAGCACGTCAATGCACGCCAAAGCAAGCCAGAGCACGCCAGAGCACGCCAGAGCACGCCAGAGCACGCCAGTGCACGCCAGAGCACGCCAGTGCACGTCAGAGCATGCCAGTGCACGCCAGAGCAATTCAATGCACGTCAGAGCTTGCCAATTCACACCAGAGCACGCCAGTGCACGCCAGAGCACGCCAATTCACACCAGAGAACGCCAATGCACGCCAGAGCACGCCAGAGCACGCCAGAGCACGCCAGAGCACGCCAGTGCACGCCAGTGCACGCCAGTGCACGCCAGTGCACACCAGAGCACGCCAATTCACACCAGAGTACGCCAGTGCACGCTAGAGCACGCCAATTCACACCAGAGCACGCCAGTGCACGCAAGAGTACGCCAGTGCACGCAAGAGCACGCCAGTGCACGCAAGAGCACGCCAGTGCACGCAAGAGCACGCCAATTCACACCAGAGCACGCCAATTCACACCAGAGCACGCCAGTGCACGCCAGAGCACGTCAGTGCACGCCAGAGCACGCCAATTCACACCAGAGCACGCCAGTGCACGCAAGAGCACGCCAGTGCACGAAAGAGCACGTCAATGCACGCCAGAGCACGCCAGTGCACGCCAGAGAACGCCAATTCACACCAGATCACTCAAGTGCACGCCAAAGCACGCCAGTGCACGCCAGAGCACGCCAGTGCACGCAAGAGCACGCCATTGCACGCCAGAGCACGCCAGAGCACGCCAGTGCACGCCAGTGCACGCTTATTCACACAAGAGCACGCCACAGCACGCCAGTGCACGCCAGAGCTCACCAGTACACGCCAGAGCACGCCAGTGCACGCCACAGCACTTGAATTTTTAAAAATTATTCAAGTTATTTGAGTTCTATTGTCGGGTAGTGGATTTCTATTGTAAAGCACTTGAGATCTGCATAGCAGAGCACGCCAGAGCACGACAGAGCACGCCAGAGCTCACCAGTACACGCCAGAGCACGCCAGTGAACGCCACAGCACTTGAATTTTTAAAAATTACTCAAGTTATTTGAGTTCTATTGTCGGGTAGTGGATTTCTATTGTCAAGCACTTGAGTTCTGCATAGCAGAGCACGCCAGTGCACGCAAGAGCACGTAAATGGACGCCAGAGCACGCCAGAGCACGCCAGAGCACGCAAGTGCACGCCAAAGCACGCCAGTGCACGCCAGAGCACGGAAATGCACGCCAGAGCACGCCAATTCACACCAGAGCACGCCAGTGCAGGCCAGAGCACGCCAATTCACACCAGAGTACGCCAGTGTACGCCAGAGCACGCCATTGCACGCCAGAGCACGTCAATGCACGCCAGAGCATGCAAAAGCACGCAAGAGCACGCCATTGCACGCCAGAGCACGCAAGTGCACGCCAAAGCACGCCAGTGCACGCCAATTCACATCAGAGCACTCCAGAGCACGCCAGTGCACGCCAGAGCACGTCAATGCACGCCAGAGCAATCCAGAGCAAGCCAGAGCACGCCAGTGCACGCCAGAGCACGGTAGAGCACAGCAGAGAACAGCTCAGCACTTGAAGTTGCTATAATATTTTTTTCACTTGTAAAAACCATTTTTTAATTACAGGATGTGTAAATCAATGTCCAATACACCGTTTCAAATCTATTTAATCAATAAATTTATAGAGCAAATCATGAACAAAAAGTTTGAGAAAAACGCACATCACAGCACTTGAATTTTTAAAAATTATTCAAGTTATTTGAGTTCTATTGTCGGGTAGTGGATTTCTATTGTCAAGCACTTGAGTTCTGCATAGCAGAGCACGCCAGAGCACGCAAGTGCACGCCAGAGCACGCCAGTGCACGCCAGAGCACGCCAGTGCACGCCAGAGCACGCCAGTGCACGCCAGAGCACGCCAGTGCACGCCAGAGCACGCCAGTGCACGCCAGAGCACGCCAGTGCACGCCAGAGCACGCCAGAGCACGCCAGTGCACGCCAGAGCACGCCATTTCACACCAGAGCACGCCAGTGCACGCCAGAGCACGCCAGTGCACGCCAGAGCACGCCAGTGCACGCCAGAGCACGGAAATGCACGCCAGATTACGCCAGTGCACGCCAGAGCACGCCAATTCACACCAGAGCACGCCAGTACACGCCAGTGCACGTCAATGCACGCCAGAGCACGCCAGTAAACGACACAGCTCGCCAGTGAACGCGAGAGCACGCCAATTCACACCAGAGCATAACAGTGCATGCCAGTGCACGCCAGAGCACGCCAGTGCACGTCAATGCACGCCTGAGCACGCCAGAGCACGCCAGAGCACGCCAGTGCACGCCAGTGCACGCCAGTGCACACCAGAGCACGCCAATTCACACCAGAGTACGCCAGTGCACGCTAGAGCACGCCAATTCACACCAGAGCACGCCAGTGCACGCAAGAGCACGCCAGTGCACGCAAGAGCACGCCAGTGCACGCAAGAGCACGCCAATTCACACCAGAGCACGCCAATTCACACCAGAGCACGCCAGTGCACGCCAGAGCACGTCAGTGCACGCCAGAGCACGCCAATTCACACCAGAGCACGCCAGTGCACGCAAGAGCACGCCAGTGCACGAAAGAGCACGTCAATGCACGCCAGAGCACGCCAGTGCACGCCAGAGAACGCCAATTCACACCAGATCACTCAAGTGCACGCCAAAGCACGCCAGTGCACGCCAGAGCACGCCAGTGCACGCAAGAGCACGCCATTGCACGCCAGAGCACGCCAGAGCACGCAAGTGCACGCCAGTGCACGCCAGTGCACGCTTATTCACACAAGAGCACGCCACAGCACGCCAGTGCACGCCAGAGCTCACCAGTACACGCCAGAGCACGCCAGTGCACGCCACAGCACTTGAATTTTTAAAAATTATTCAAGTTATTTGAGTTCTATTGTCGGGTAGTGGATTTCTATTGTAAAGCACTTGAGATCTGCATAGCAGAGCACGCCAGAGCACGACAGAGCACGCCAGAGCTCACCAGTACACGCCAGAGCACGCCAGTGAACGCCACAGCACTTGAATTTTTAAAAATTATTCAAGTTATTTGAGTTCTATTGTCGGGTAGTGGATTTCTATTGTCAAGCACTTGAGTTCTGCATAGCAGAGCACGCCAGTGCACGCAAGAGCACGTAAATGGACGCCAGAGCACGCCAGAGCACGCCAGAGCACGCAAGTGCACGCCAAAGCACGCCAGTGCACGCCAGAGCACGGAAATGCACGCCAGAGCACGCCAATTCACACCAGAGCACGCCAGTGCAGGCCAGAGCACGCCAATTCACACCAGAGTACGCCAGTGTACGCCAGAGCACGCCATTGCACGCCAGAGCACGTCAATGCACGCCAGAGCATGCAAAAGCACGCAAGAGCACGCCATTGCACGCCAGAGCACGCAAGTGCACGCCAAAGCACGCCAGTGCACGCCAATTCACATCAGAGCACTCCAGAGCACGCCAGTGCACGCCAGAGCACGTCAATGCACGCCAGAGCAATCCAGAGCAAGCCAGAGCACGCCAGTGCACGCCAGAGCACGGTAGAGCACAGCAGAGAACAGCTCAGCACTTGAAGTTGCTATAATATTTTTTTCACTTGTAAAAACCATTTTTTAATTACAGGATGTGTAAATCAATGTCCAATACACCGTTTCAAATCTATTTAATCAATAAATTTATAGAGCAAATCATGAACAAAAAGTTTGAGAAAAACGCACATCACAGCACTTGAATTTTTAAAAATTATTCAAGTTATTTGAGTTCTATTGTCGGGTAGTGGATTTCTATTGTCAAGCACTTGAGTTCTGCATAGCAGAGCACGCCAGAGCACGCAAGTGCACGCCAGAGCACGCCAGTGCACGCCAGAGCACGCCAGTGCACGCCAGAGCACGCCAGTGCACGCCAGAGCACGCCAGTGCACGCCAGAGCACGCCAGTGCACGCCAGAGCACGCCAGTGCACGCCAGAGCACGCCAGTGCACGCCAGAGCACGCCAGTGCACGCCAGAGCACGCCATTTCACACCAGAGCACGCCAGTGCACGCCAGAGCACGCCAGTGCACGCCAGAGCACGCCAGTGCACGCCAGAGCACGGAAATGCACGCCAGATTACGCCAGTGCACGCCAGAGCACGCCAATTCACACCAGAGCACGCCAGTACACGCCAGTGCACGTCAATGCACGCCAGAGCACGCCAGTAAACGACACAGCTCGCCAGTGAACGCGAGAGCACGCCAATTCACACCAGAGCACAACAGTGCATGCCAGTGCACGCCAGAGCACGCCAGTGCACGTCAATGCACGCCTGAGCAAGCCAGAGCACGCCAGAGCACGCCAGAGCACGCCAGTGCACGCCAGAGAAAGCCAGTGCACGCCAGAGCACGCCAATTCACACCAGTGCACGCCAGTGCACGCCAGAGCACGCCAATTCAAACCAGAGCACGCCAGTGCATTCCAGAGTACGCCAATTCACACTAGAGCACGCCAGTGCACGCCAGAGCACGCCAGTGCACGCCAGAGCACGTCAATGCACGCTAGAGCAAGCCAGTGCACGCCAGAGCACGCCAGTGCACGCCAATTCACACTAGAGCACGCCAGTGCATGCCAGAGCATGCCAGAGCACGTCAATGCACGCCAGAGCAAGCCAGTGCACGCCAGAGCACGCCAGTGCACGCCAATTCACACTAGAGCAAGCCAGAGCACGCCAGAGCACGCCAGAGCAATTCACACCAGAGCACGCCAGTGCACGCCAGAGCACTTCAATGCACGTTAGAGCACGGTAGAGCACAGCAGAGAACAGCTCAGCACTTGAAGTTGCTATAATATTTTTTTTTGACTTGTTAAAACCATTTTTTAATTACAGGATGTGTAAATCAATGTCCTACACACCATTTCAAGTCTATTGAATCAATAAATTTATAGAGCAAATCATGAACAAAAAGTTTGAGAAAAACGCACATGAAAGCACTTGAATTTTTAAAAATTATTCAAGTTATTTGAGTTCTATTGTCGGGTAGTGGATTTCTATTGTCAAGCACTTGAGTTCTGCATAGCAGAGCACGCCAGAGCACGTCAGAGCACGCCAGAGCACGCAAGTGCACGCCAAAGCACGCCAGTGCACGCCAGAGCACGCCAGTGCACGCCAGAGCACGCCAGTGCACGTCAGAGCACGCCAGTGCCCGCTAGAGCACGCCAGAGCAATTCAATGCACGCCAGAGCACGCCAATTCACACCAGAGCACGCCAGTGCACGCCAGAGCACGCCAATTCACACCAGAGCACGCCAGTGCACACCAGAGCACGCCAGTGCACGCAAGAGCACGTCAATGCACGCCAGAGCACGCCATTGCACGCCAGACCACGCAAGTGCACGCCAAAGCACGCTAGTGCACGCCAGAGCACGCCAGAGCACGCCAGTGCACGCCAGAGCACATCAATGCACGCCAGAGCAAGCCAGAGCACGCCAGAGCACGCCAGAGCACGCCAGTGCACGCCAGAGCAAGGTATAGCACAGCAGAGAACAGCTCAGCACTTGAAGTTGCTATAATATTTTTTTCACTTTTTAAAACCATTGTTTAATTACAGGATGTGTAAATCAATGTCCAGTACACCATTTCAAGGCTATTGAATCAATAAATTTATAGAGCAAACCATGAACAAAAAGTTTGAGAAAAACGCACATCACAGCACTTGAATTTTTAAAAATTATTCAAGTTATTTGAGTTCTATTGTCGGGTAGTGGATTTCTATTGTCAAGCACTTGAGTTCTGCATAGCAGAGCACGCCAGTGCACGCAAGAGCACGTAAATGCACGCCAGAGCACGCCAGAGCACGCCAGAGCACGCAAGTGCACGCCAAAGCACGCCAGTGCACGCCAGAGCACGCCAGTGCACGTCAGAGCACGCCAGTGTCCGCCAGAGCACGCCAGTGCACGCCAGAGCAATTCAATGCACGCCAGAGCACGCCAATTCACACCAGAGCACGCCAGTGCCCGCCAGAGCACGCCAGTGCACGCCAGAGCACGCCAATTCACACCAGAGCACGCCAGTGCATGCCAGAGCACGCCAGTGCACGCAAGAGCACGTCAATGCACGCCAGAGCACGTCAGTGCACGCCAGAGCACGCCAGTGCACGCCAGAGCACGCCAGAGCACGCCAGAGCACGCCAGTGCACGCCAGAGCACGTTAATGCACGCCAGAGCACGCCAGTGCACGCCAGAGCACGCCAGGGCACGCCAGAGCACGCCAGAGCACGCCAATTCACACCAGAGCACGCCAGTGCAGGCCAGAGCACGCCAATTCACACCAGAGTACGCCAGTGTACGCCAGAGCACGCCATTGCACGCCAGAGCACGTCAATGCACGCCAGAGCAAACCAGTGCACGCAAGAGCACTCCATTGCACGCCAGAGCACGCAAGTGCACGCCAAAGCACGCCAGTGCACGCCAATTCACATCAGAGCACTCCAGAGCACGCCAGTGCACGCCAGAGCACGTCAATGCACGCCAGAGCAATCCAGAGCAAGCCAGAGCACGCCAGTGCACGCCAGAGCACGGTAGAGCACAGCAGAGAACAGCTCAGCACTTGAAGTTGCTACAATATTTTTTTTCACTTGTTAAAACCATTTTTTAATTACAGGATGTGTAAATCAATGTCCAATACACCATTTCAAGTCTATTTAATCAATAAATTTATAGAGCAAATCATGAACAAAAAGTTTGAGAAAAACACACATCACAGCACTTGAATTTTTAAAAATTATTCAAGTTATTTGAGTTCTATTGTCGGGTACTGGATTTCTATTGTCAAGCACTTGAGTTCTGCATAGCAGAGCACGCCAGAGCACGCCAGTGCACGCCAGAGCACGCCAGTGCACGCCAGAGCACGCCAGAGCACGCCAGTGCACGCCAGAGCACGCCAGTGCACGCCAGAGCACGCCAGTGCACGCACGAGCACGTCAATGCACACCAGAGCATGCCAGTGCACGCCAGATTACGCCAATTCACACCAGAGCACGCCAGTGCACGCCAGTGCACGTCAATGCACGCCAGAGCAAGCCAGTGCACGACAGAGCTCGCCAGTGCACGACAGAGCTCGCCAGTAAACGCCAGAGCACGCCAATTCACACCAGAGCACGCCAGTGCACGTAAGTGCACGCCAGAGCAAGCCAGAGCACGCCAGAGCACGCCAGAGCACGGTAGAGCACAGAAGAGAACAGCTCAGCACTTGAAGTTGCTATAATATTTTTTTCACCTATTAAAACCATTTTTTAATTACAAGATGTGTAAATCAATGTCCAATACACCATTTCAAGTCTATTTAATCAATAAATTTATAGAGCAAATCATGAACAAAAAGTTTGAGAAAAACGCACATCACAACACTTGAATTTTTAAAAATCATCAAGTTATTTGAGTTCTATTGTCGGGTAGTGGATTTCTATTGTCAAGCACTTGAGTTCTGCATAGCAGAGCACGACAGAGCACGCCAGAGCACGCCAGAGCACGCCAGTGCACGCCAGAGCACGCCAGTGCACGCCAGAGAAAGCCAGTGCACGCCAGAGCACGCCAATTCACACCAGTGCACGCCAGTGCACGCCAGAGCACGCCAATTCACGTCAGAGCACGCCAGTGCATTCCAGAGTACGTCAATTCACACTAGAGCACGCCAGTGCACGCTAGAGCACGCCAGTGCACGCCAGAGCACGCCAGTGCACGCCAGAGCACGTCAATGCACGCCAGAGCAAGCCAGTGCACGCCAGAGCACGCCAGTGCACGCAAATTCACACTAGAGCACGCCAGTGCATGCCAGAGCACGCCAGAGCACACCAGAGCACGTCAATGCAAGCAAGAGCAAGCCAGCACACGCCAGAGCACGCCAGAGCATGCCAGTGCACGCCAGAGCACGCCAAATCACACCAGAGCGCGCCAGTGCACGCCAGAGCACGTCAATTTAGCCAGAGTACGGTAGAGCACAGCAGAGAACAGCTCAGCACTTGAAGTTGCTATAATATTTTTTTCACTTGTTAAAACCATTTTTTAATTACAGGATGTGTAAATCAATGTCCAATACACCATTTGAAGTCTATTGAATCAATAAATTTATAGAGCAAATCATGAACAAAAAGTTTGAGAAAAACGCACATAAAAGCACTTGAATTTTAAAAAATTATTCAAGTTATTTGAGTTCTATTGTCGGGTAGTGGATTTCTATTGTCAAGCACTTGAGTTCTGCATAGCAGAGCACGACAGAGCACGACAGAGCACGCCATTGCACGCAAGAGCACGTCAATGCACGCCAGAGCACGCCAGTGCACGCCAGAGCACGCAAGTGCACGCCAAAGCACGCCAGTGCACGCCAGAGCACGCCAGTGCACGTCAGAGCACGCCAGTGCCCACCAGAGCACGCCAGTTCCCGCCACAGCACGCCAGTGCCCGCCAGAGCACGCCAGTGCACGCCAGTGCACGCCAGAGCAATTCAATGCACGCCAGAGCTCGCCAATTCACACCAGAGCACGCCAGTGCACGCCAGAGCACGCCAATTCACACCAGAGCACGCCAGTGCACGCCAGAGCATGCCAGTGCACGCAAGAGCACGTCAATGCACGCCAGAGCATGCCAGTGCACGCCAGAGCACGCCAGTGCACGCCAATTTACACCAGAGCACGCCAGAGCACTACAGTGCACGCCAGAGCAAGTCAATGCACGCCAGATTACGCCAGTGCACGCCAGAGCACGCCAGAGCAATTCAATGCACGCCAGAACACGCCAGTGCACGCCAGAGCACGCCAGAGCACGTCAATGCACGCCAGAGCACGCCAGTGCACGCCAGAGCACGCCAGTGCACGCCAGAGCAAGTTAATGCACGCCAGATTACGCCAGTGCACGCCAGTGCACGCCAGTTGACGCCAGAGCATGCCAGTGCACGCGAGAGCACGTCAATGCACGCCAGCGCACGCCAGTGCACGCCAGAGCACGCCAATGCACGCCAGTGCACGCCAATTCACACCAGAGCACGCCAGTGCACGCTAGAGCACGCCAGTGCACGCCAGAGCAAGTCAATGCACGCCAAATTACGCCAGTGCACGCCAGAGAACGCAAGTGCACGCCAGAGCAATTCAATGCACGCCAGAGCACGCCAGAGCACGCCAGTGCACGCCAGTGCACGCCAGTGCACGCCAGAGCACGTCAATGCACGCCAGAGCAAGCCAGTGCACGCCAAAGCACGCCAGAGCACACCAGTGCACGCCAGAAAACGGTAGAGCACAGCAGAGAACAGCTCAGCACTTGAAGTTGCTATAATATTTTTTTCACTTGTAAAAATCATTTTTAATTACATGATGTGTAAATCAAAGTTCAAATACACCATTTCAAGTCTATTTAATCAATAAATTTATAGAGCAAATCATGAACAAAAAGTTTGAGAAAAACGCACATCACAGCACTTGAATTTTTAAAAATTATTCAAGTTATTTGAGTTCTATTGTCGGGTAGTGGATTTCTATTGTCAAGCACTTGAGTTCTGCATAGCAGAGCACGCCAGAGCACGTCAGAGCACGCCAGAGCACGCCAGAGCACGCAAATGCACGCCAAAGCACGCCATTGCACGCCAGAGCACGCCAGTGCACGCCAGAGCACGCCAGTGCACGTCAGAGCACGCCAGTGCCCGCTAGAGCACGCCAGAGCAATTCAATGCACGCCAGAGCACGCCAATTCACACCAGAGCACGCCAGAGCACGCAAGTGCACGCAAGTGCACGCCAGAGCACGCAAGTGCACGCCAAAGCACGCCAGTGCACGCCAAAGCACGCCAGTGCACGTCAGAGCACGCCAGTGGCCGCCAGAGCACGCCAGTGCACGCCAGAGCAATTCAATGCACGCCAGAGCTCGCCAATTCACACCAGAGCACGCCAGTGCACGCCAGAGCACGCCAATTCACACCAGAGCATGCCAGTGCACGCCAGAGCACGCCAGTGCACGCAAGCGCACGCCAGTGCACGCAAGCGCACGCCAGTGCACGCCAGAGCACGCCAGTGCACGCCAGAGCACGCCAGTGCACGCCAGAGTACGCCAGTGCCATCCAGAGCAATTCAATGCACGCCAGAGCACGCCAGTGCACGCCAGAGCACGCCAGTGCACGCCAGTGCACGCCAATTCACACAAGAGCACGCCAGTGCACGCCAGAGCACGACAGTGCACGCCAAAGCAAGTCAATGCACGCCAAATTACGCCAGTGCACGCCAGAGCAATTCAATGCAAGCCAGAGCACGCCAGAGCACGCCAGTGTACGCCAGTGCACGCCAGAGCACGTCAATGAACGCCAGAGCACGCCAGTGCACGCCAGAGCACGCCAGTGCACGCCAGAGCAAGTTAATGCACGCCAGATTACGCCAAAGCATGCCAGTGCACGCCAGAGCATGCAAGTGCACGCCAGAGCACGTCAATGCACGCCAGAGCACGCCAGTGCACGCCAGAGCACGCCAATTCACACAAGAGCACGCCAGTGCACGCCAGAGCACGACAGTGCACGCCAAAGCAAGTCAATGCACGCCAAATTACGCCAGTGCACGCCAGAGCAATTCAATGCAAGCCAGAGCACGCCAGAGCACGCCAGTGTACGCCAGTGCACGCCAGAGCACGTCAATGAACGCCAGAGCAAGCCAGTGCACGCCAAAGCACGCCAGAGCACGCCAGTGCACGCCAGAGCACGGTAGAGCACAGCAGAGAACAGCTCAGCACTTGAAGTTGCTATAATATTTTTTTCACTTGTAAAAATAGTTTTTTTAATTACAGGATGTGTAAATCAAAGATCCAATACACCATTTCAAGTCTATTTAATCAATAAATTTATAGAGCAAATCATGAACAAAAAGTTTGAGAAAAACGCACATCACAGCACTTGAATTTTTAAAAATTATTCAAGTTATTTGAGTTCTATTGTCGGGTAGTGGATTTCTATTGTCAAGCACTTGAGTTCTGCATAGCAGAGCACGACAGAGCACGACAGAGCACGCCAGTGCACGCAAGAGCACGCCAGTGCACGCAAGAGCACGTCAATGCACGCCAGAGCACGCCAGTGCACGCCAGTGCACGCCACAGCAATTCAATGCACGTCAGAGCTCGCCAATTCACACCAGAGCACGCCAGTGCACGCCAGAGCACGCCAATGCACACCATTTCACACCAGATAACGCCAGTGCACGCCAGAGCACGCCAATTCACACCAGAGCACGCCAGTGCACGCCAGAGCACGGTAGAGCACAGCAGAGAACAGCTCAGCACTTGAAGTTGCTATTATATTTTTTTTTCACTTGTTAAAACCATTTTTTAATTACAGGATGTGTAAATCAATGTCCAATACACCATTTCAAGTTTATTTAATCAATAAATGTAAAGAGCAAATCATGAACAAAAAGTTTGAGGAAAACGCACATCACAGCACTTGAATCTTTAAAAATTATTCAAGTTATTTGAGTTCTATTGTCGGGTAGTTGATTTCTATTGTCAAGCACTTGAGTTCTGCATAGCAGAGCACGCCAGAGCACGCCAGTGCACGCCAGAGCACGCCAGTGCACGCCAGAGCATTCCAGTGCACGCCAGAGCACGCCAGTGCACGCACGAGCACGTCAATGCACGCCAGAGCATGCCAGTGCACGCCAGAGCACGCCAATTCACACCAGAGCACGTCCATGCACGCCAGAGCACGCCAGTGCACTCCAGAGCACGCCAATCCACACCAGAGCACGCCAGAGCACGCCAGAGCACGCCAGAGCACGTCAATGCACGCCAGAGCACGCCAGTGCACGCCAGAGCACGCCAATTCACACCAGAGCACGCCAGTGCACGCAAGAGCACGTCAATGCACGCCAGAGTACGCCAGTGCACGACAGAGCTCGCCAGTGCACGCCATTGCGCGCCAATTCACACCAGAGCACGCCAGTGCACGCCAGAGCAAGCCAGTGCACGCCAGAGCACGCCAGTGCACGCACGAGCACGCCAGTTCACGAACGAGCACGTCAATGCACGCCAGAGCATGCCAGTGCACGCCAGAGCACGACAGTGCACGCCAGAGCACGCCAATTCACACCAGAGCACGTCAATGCACGCCAGAGCACGCCAGTGTTGGTAGTTGATTTCTATTGTCAAGCAATTGAGTTCTGCATAGCAGAGCACGCCAGAGCACGCCAGTGCACGCCAGAGCACGCCAGTGCACGCCAGTGCACGCCAGTGCACGCCAGAGCATTCCAGTGCACGCCAGAGCACGCCAGTGCACGCACGAGCACGTCAATGCACGCCAGAGCATGCCAGTGCACGCCAGAGCACGCCAATTCACACCAGAGCACGTCCATGCACGCCAGAGCACGCCAGTGCACTCCAGAGCACGCCAATTCACACCAGAGCACGCCAGAGCACGCCAGAGCACGCCAGAGCACGTCAATTCACACCAGAGCACGCCAGTGCACGCCAGAGCACGTCAATTCACACCAGAGCACGCCAGTGCACGCCAGAGCAAGCCAGTGCACGCTTGAGCTCGACAGTGCACGCCAGAGCACGCCAATTCACACCAGAGCACGTCAATGCACGCCAGAGCACGCCAGTGCACGCCAGAGCACAACAATTCACACCAGAGCACGCCAGAGCACGCCAGTGCACGCCAGAGAACGTCAATGCACGCCAGAGCACGCCAGTGCACGCCAGAGCACGCCAGAGCACGCCAGTGCACGCCAGTGCATGCCAGAGCACGCCAATTCACACCAGAGCACGCCAGTGCATGCCAGAGCACGCCAATTCACACCAGAGCACGCAAATTCACACCAGAGCACGCCAGTGCACGCCAGAGCACGCCAGTGCACGCCAGAGCACGGCAGTGCACGCCAGAGCACGGCAGTGCACGCCAGAGCAAGTCAATGCACACCAGATTACGCCAGTGCACGCCAGAGCAATTCAATGCACGCCAGAGCACGCCAGAGCACGCCAGAGCACGCTAGTGCACGCCAGAGCACGTCAATGAACGCCAGAGCAAGCCAGTGCATGCCAGAGCCATTCAATGCACGCCAGAGCACGACAATTCACACCAGAGCACGCCAGAGCACGCCAGTGCACGCCAGTGCATGCCAGAGCCATTCAATGCACGCCAGAGCACGCCAATTCACACCAGAGCACGCCAGTAAACGCCAGAGCATTCAAGTGCACGCCAGAGCACGTCAATGCATGCCAGTGCACGCCAGAGCACGCAAGTGCACGCCAAAGCACGCCAGTGCACGCCAGTGCAAGCCAATTCACACCAGAGCACGCCAGTGCACGCCAGAGCACGCCAGTGCCCGCCAGAGCACGCCAGTGCACGCCAGAGCACGCCAGTATCCGCCAGAGCACGCCAGTGCACGCCAGTGCACGCCAGTGCACGCCAGTGCACGCCAGAGCAATTAAATGCACGCCAGAGCTCGCCAATTCACAAAAGAGCAAGCCATTGCACGCCAGAGCACGCCAATTCACACCAGAGCACGCCAGAGCACGCCAGTGTACGCCAAAGCACGCCAGTGCACGCCAGTGCACGAAAGAGCAAGTCAATGCACGCCAGTGCGCGCCAGTGCACGCCAGAGCACGCCAGTGCACGCCAGTGCACGCCAGTGCACGCCAGAGCACGCCAATTCACACCAGAGCACGTCAATGCATTCCAGAGCAAGCCAGTGCACGCCAGTGCACGCCAGAGCACGCCAATTCACACCAGAGCACGTCAATGCACGCCAGAGCACGCCAGTACACGCCAGAGCACAACAATTTACACCAGAGCACGCCAGAGCACGCCAGTGCACGCCAGAGCACGTCAATGCACGCTAGAGCACGCCAGTGCACGCCAGAGCACACCAGAGCACGCCAGTGCACGCCAGAGCACGCCAATTCACACCAGAGCACGCCAGTGCACGCCAGAGCACGCCAATTCACACCAGAGCACGCCAGAGCACGCCAGTGCACGCCAGAGCACGCCAGTGCACGCACGAGCATGCCAATGCACGCACGAGCAAGTCAATGCACGCCAGAGCATGCCAGTGCACGCCAGAGCACGCCAATTCACACCAGAGCACGCCAGAGCACGCCAGAGCACGCCAGAGCACGCTAGTGCACGCCAGAGCACGTCAATGCACGCCAGAGCACGCCAGTGCACGCCAGAGAACGCAAGTGCACGCCAAAGCTCGCCAGTGCACGCCAGAACACGCCAGTGCACGCCAGTGCACGCCAATTCACACCAGAGCACGCCAGTGCACGCCAGAGCACGCCAGTGCACGCCAGTGCACGAAAGATTAAGTCAATGCACGCCAGAGCACGCCAGTGCACGCCAGTGCACGCCAGAGCACGCCAGTGCACGCCAGAGCAAGCCAGTGCACGCCAGAGCAAGCCAGTGCACGCCAGAGTTAGCCAGTGCACGCACGAGCACGCCAGTGCACGCACGAGCACACCAGTGCACGCACGAGCACGTCAATGCACGCCAGAGCATGCCAGTGCACGCCAGAGCACGCCAGTGCACGCCAGAGCACGCCAATTCACACCAGAGCACGTCAATGCAAACCAAAGCACGCCAGTGCACGCCAGAGCACGCCAATGCACACCATTTCACACCAGATAACGCCAGTGCACGCCAGAGCACGCCAATTCACACCAGAGCACGCCAGTGCACGCCAGAGCACGGTAGAGCAAAGCAGAGAACAGCTCAGCACTTGAAGTTGCTATTATATTTTTTTTCACTTGTTAAAACCATTTTTTAATTACAGGATCTGTAAATCAATGTCCAATACACCATTTCAAGTCTATTTAATCAATAAATGTATAGAGCAAATCATGAACAAAAAGTTTGAGGAAAACGCACATCACAGCACTTGAATTTTTAAAAATTATTCAAGTTATTTGAGTTCTATTGTCGGGTAGTTGATTTCTATTGTCAAGCACTTGAGTTCTGCATAGCAGAGCACGCCAGAGCACGCCAGTGCACGCCAGAGCACGCCAGTGCACGCCAGAGCATTCCAGTGCACGCCAGAGCACGCCAGTGCACGCACGAGCACGTCAATGCACGCCAGAGCATGCCAGTGCACGCCAGAGCACACCAGTGCACGCCAGAGCACGCCAATTCACACCAGAGCACGTCAATGCAAACCAAAGCACGCCAGTGCACGCCAGAGCACGCCAATTCACACCAGAGCACGCCAGAGCACGCCAGTGCACGCCAGTGCATGCCAGAGCCATTCAATGCACGCCAGAGCACGCCAATTCACACCAGAGCACGCCAGTAAACGCCAGAGCATTCAAGTGCACGCCAGAGCACGTCAATGCATGCCAGTGCACGCCAGAGCACGCAAGTGCACGCCAAAGCACGCCAGTGCACGCCAGTGCAAGCCAATTCACACCAGAGCACGCCAGTGCACGCCAGAGCACGCCAGTGCCCGCCAGAGCACGCCAGTGCACGCCAGTGCACGCCAGAGCACGCCAGTGCACGCCAGAGCAATTCAATGCACGCCAGAGCTCGCCAATTCACACCAGAGCACGCCAGAGCACGCCAGTATCCGCCAGAGCACGCCAGTGCACGGCAGTGCACGCCAGAGCACGCCAGTGCACGCCAGAGCACGCCAGTGCACGCCAGAGCAATTAAATGCACGCCAGAGCTCGCCAATTCACAAAAGAGCAAGCCATTGCACGCCAGAGCACGCCAATTCACACCAGAGCACGCCAGTGCACGCACGAGCACGTCAATGCACGCCAGAGCACGTCAATGCATACCAGAGCACGCCAGTGCACGCCAGTGCACGCCAGTGCACGAAAGAGCAAGTCAATGCACGCCAGTGCGCGCCAGTGCACGCCAGAGCACGCCAGTGCACGCCAGAGCACGCCAATTCACACCAGAGCACGTCAATGCATTCCAGAGCAAGCCAGTGCACGCCAGTGCACGCCAGAGCACGCCAATTCACACCAGAGCACGTCAATGCACGCCAGAGCACGCCAGTACACGCCAGAGCACAACAATTCACACCAGAGCACGCCAGAGCACGCCAGTGCACGCCAGAGCACGTCAATGCACGCTAGAGCACGCCAGTGCACGTCAGAGCACACCAGAGCACGCCAGTGCACGCCAGAGCACGCCAATTCACACCAGAGCACGCCAGTGCATGCCAGAGCACGCCAATTCACACCAGAGCACGCCAGAGCACGCCAGTGCACGCCAGAGCACGCCAGTACACGCACGAGCATGCCAATGCACGCACGAGCAAGTCAATGCACGCCAGAGCATGCCAGTGCACGCCAGAGCACGCCAATTCACACCAGAGCACGCCAGTGCACGCCAGAGCACGCCAGAGCACGCTAGTGCACGCCAGAGCACGTCAATGCACGCCAGAGCACGCCAGTGCACGCCAGAGAACGCAAGTGCACGCAAGTGCACGCCAAAGCACGCCAGTGCTCGCCAGAACACGCCAGTGCACGCCAGTGCACGCCAATTCACACCAGATCACGCCAGTGCACGCCAGAGACGCCAGTGCACGCCAGTGCACGAAAGAGCAAGTCAATGCACGCCAGAGCACGCCAGTGCACGCCAGTGCTTGCCAGAGCACGCCAGTGCACGCCAGAGCACGCCAGTGCACGCCAGAGCACGCCAGTGCACGCCAGAGCACGCCAGTGCACGCCAGAGCAATTCAATGCACGCCAGAGCACGCCAATTCACACCAGAGCACGCCAGTGCACGCCAGAGCACGCCAATTCACACCAGAGCACGCCAGTGCACGCAAGAGCACGTCAATGCACGCCACAGCACGCCAGTGCACGCCAAAGCACACCAGTGCACGCCAGAGCACGCCAGTGCACGCCAATTCACACCAGTGCACGCCAGTGCACACCAGAGCACGCCAGTGCACGCCAATTCACACCAGTGCACGCCAGTGCACGCCAGAGCACGCCAGTGCACGCCAGAGCACGCCAGTGCACGCCAGAGCACGCCAGAGCAAACCAGAGCACGCCAGAGCACGCTAGAGCACGCCAGTGCACGCCAGAGAACGGTAGAGCACAGCAGACAACAGCTCAGAACTTGAAGTTGCTATAATATTTTTTTCACTTGTTAAAACCATTTTTTAATTACAGGATGTGTAAATCAATATCCAATTCACCATTTCAAGTCTATTGAATCAATAAATTTATAGAGAAAATCATGAACAAAAAGTTTGAGAAAAACGCACATCACAGCACTTGAATTTTTAAAAATTATTCAAGTTATTTGAGTTCTATTGTCGGGTAGTGGATTTCTATTATCAAGCACTTGAGTTCTGCATAGCAGAGCACGCCAGAGCACGCCAGTGCACGCCAGAGCAAGCCAGTGCACGCCAGAGCAAGCCAGTGCACGCCAGAGCACGCCAGTGCACGCACGAGCACGCCAGTGCACGCACGAGCACACCAGTGCACGCACGAGCACGTCAATGCACGCCAGAGCATGCCAGTGCACGCCAGACCACTCCAGTGCACGCCAGAGCACGCCAATTCACACCAGAGCACGTCAATGCAAACCAAAGCACGCCAGTGCACGCCAGAGCACGCCAGTGCACGCCAGTGCACGCCAGAGCACGCCAATGCACACCATTTCACACCAGATAACGCCAGTGCACGCCAGAGCACACCAATTCACACCAGAGCACGCCAGTGCACGCCAGAGCACGGTAGAGCACAGCAGAGAACAGCTCAGCACTTGAAGTTGCTATTATATTTTTTTTCACTTGTTAAAACCATTTTTTAATTACAGGATGTGTAAATCAATGTCCAATACACCATTTCAAGTCTATTTAATCAATAAATGTATAGAGCAAATCATGAACAAAAAGTTTGAGGAAAACGCACATCACAGCACTTGAATTTTTAAAAATTATTCAAGTTATTTGAGTTCTATTGTCGGGTAGTTGATTTCTATTGTCAAGCACTTGAGTTCTGCATAGCAGAGCACGCCAGAGCACGCCAGTGCACGCCAGAGCACGCCAGTGCACGCCAGAGCATTCCAGTGCACGCCAGAGCACGCCAGTGCACGCACGAGCACGTCAATGCACGCCAGAGCATGCCAGTGCACGCCAGAGCACGCCAATTCACACCAGAGCACGTCAATGCACGCCAGAGTACGCCAGTGCACGACAGAGCTCGCCAGTGCACGCCAGAGCACGCCAATTCACACCAGAGCACGCCAGTGCACGCCAGAGCAAGCCAGTGCACGCCAGAGCACAACAATTCACACCAGAGCACGCCAGAGCACGCCAGTGCACGCCAGAGAACGTCAATGCACGCCAGAGCACGCCAGTGCACGCCAGAGCACGCCAGAGCACGCCAGTGCACGCCAGTGCATGCCAGAGCACGCCAATTCACACCAGAGCACGCCAGTGCATGCCAGAGCACGCCAATTCACACCAGAGCACGCAAATTCACACCAGAGCACGCCAGTGCACGCCAGAGCACGGCAGTGCACGCCAGAGCAAGTCAATGCACACCAGATTACGCCAGTGCACGCCAGAGCACGCCAGTGCACGCCAGAGCAATTCAATGCACGCCAGAGCACGCCAGAGCACGCCAGAGCACGCTAGTGCACGCCAGAGCACGTCAATGAACGCCAGAGCAAGCCAGTGCACGCCAAAGCACGCCAGAGCACGCCAGTGCACGCCAGAGCACGGTAGAGCACAGCAGAGAACAGCTCAGCACTTGAAGTTGCTATAATATTTTTTTCACTTGTTAAAACCATTTTTTAATTAAAGGATGTGTAAATCAATGTCCAATTCACCATTTAAAGTCTATTTAATCAATAAATTTATAGAGCAAATCATGAACAAAAAGTTTGAGAAAAACGCACATCACAGCACATCAGAGCACGCCAGTGCACGGCAGTGCACGCCAGAGCACGCCAGTGCACGCCAGAGCACGCCAGTGCACGCCAGAGCAATTAAATGCACGCCAGAGCTCGCCAATTCACAAAAGAGCAAGCCATTGCACGCCAGAGCACGCCAATTCACACCAGAGCACGCCAGTGCACGCACGAGCACGTCAATGCACGCCAGAGCACGTCAATGCATACCAGAGCACGCCAGTGCACGCCAGTGCACGCCAGTGTACGCCAAAGCACGCCAGTGCACGCCAGTGCACGAAAGAGCAAGTCAATGCACGCCAGTGCGCGCCAGTGCACGCCAGAGCACGCCAGTGCACGCCAGAGCACGCCAATTCATACCAGAGCACGTCAATGCATTCCAGAGCAAGCCAGTGCACGCCAGTGCACTCCAGAGCACGCCAATTCACACCAGAGCACGTCAATGCACGCCAGAGCACGCCAGTACACGCCAGAGCACAACAATTCACACCAGAGCACGCCAGAGCACGCCAGTGCACGCCAGAGCACGTCAATGCACGCTAGAGCACGCCAGTGCACGCCAGAGCACACCAGAGCACGCCAGTGCACGCCAGAGCACGCCAATTCACACCAGAGCACGCCAGTGCATGCCAGAGCACGCCAATTCACACCAGAGCACGCCAGAGCACGCCAGTGCACGCCAGAGCACGCCAGTACACGCACGAGCATGCCAATGCACGCACGAGCAAGTCAATGCACGCCAGAGCATGCCAGTGCACGCCAGAGCACGCCAATTCACACCAGAGCACGCCAGTGCACGCCAGAGCACGCCAGAGCACGCTAGTGCACGCCAGAGCACGTCAATGCACGCCAGAGCACGCCAGTGCACGCCAGAGAACGCAAGTGCACGCCAAAGCACGCCAGTGCACGCCAGAACACGCCAGTGCACGCCAGTGCACGCCAATTCACACCAGATCACGCCAGTGCACGCCAGAGACGCCAGTGCACGCCAGTGCACGAAAGAGCAAGTCAATGCACGCCAGAGCACGCCAGTGCACGCCAGTGCACGCCAGAGCACGCCAGTGCACGCCAGAGCACGCCAGTGCACGCCAGAGCACGCCAGTGCACGCCAGAGCACGCCAGTGCACGCCAGAGCACGCCAGTGCACGCCAGAGCACGCCAGTGCACGCCAGAGCAATTCAATGCACGCCAGAGCACGCCAATTCACACCAGAGCACGCCAGAGCACGCCAATTCACACCAGAGCACGCCAGTGCACGCAAGAGCACGTCAATGCACGCCACAGCACGCCAGTGCACGCCAGAGCACGCCAGTGCACGCCAAAGCACACCAGTGCACGCCAGAGCACGCCAGTGCACGCCAATTCACACCAGTGCACGCCAGTGCACACCAGAGCACGCCAGTGCACGCCAATTCACACCAGTGCACGCCAGTGCACGCCAGAGCACGCCAGTGCACGCCAGAGCACGCCAGTGCACGCCAGAGCACGCCAGAGCAAACCAGAGCACGCCAGAGCACGCTAGAGCACGCCAGTGCACGCCAGAGAACGGTAGAGCACAGCAGACAACAGCTCAGAACTTGAAGTTGCTATAATATTTTTTTCACTTGTTAAAACCATTTTTTAATTACAGGATGTGTAAATCAATATCCAATTCACCATTTCAAGTCTATTGAATCAATAAATTTATAGAGAAAATCATGAACAAAAAGTTTGAGAAAAACGCACATCACAGCACTTGAATTTTTAAAAATTATTCAAGTTATTTGAGTTCTATTGTCGGGTAGTGGATTTCTATTATCAAGCACTTGAGTTCTGCATAGCAGAGCACGCCAGAGCACGCCAGTGCACGCCAGAGCAAGCCAGTGCACGCCAGAGCAAGCCAGTGCACGCCAGAGCACGCCAGTGCACGCACGAGCACGCCAGTGCACGCACGAGCACGTCAATGCACGCCAGAGCATGCCAGTGCACGCCAGACCACTCCAGTGCACGCCAGAGCACGCCAATTCACACCAGAGCACGTCAATGCAAACCAAAGCACGCCAGTGCACGCCAGAGCACGCCAGTGCACGCCAGAGCACGCCAATGCACACCATTTCACACCAGATAACGCCAGTGCACGCCAGAGCACACCAATTCACACCAGAGCACGCCAGTGCACGCCAGAGCACGGTAGAGCACAGCAGAGAACAGCTCAGCACTTGAAGTTGCTATTATATTTTTTTTCACTTGTTAAAACCATTTTTTAATTACAGGATGTGTAAATCAATGTCCAATACACCATTTCAAGTCTATTTAATCAATAAATGTATAGAGCAAATCATGAACAAAAAGTTTGAGGAAAACGCACATCACAGCACTTGAATTTTTAAAAATTATTCAAGTTATTTGAGTTCTATTGTCGGGTAGTTGATTTCTATTGTCAAGCACTTGAGTTCTGCATAGCAGAGCACGCCAGAGCACGCCAGTGCACGCCAGAGCACGCCAGTGCACGCCAGAGCATTCCAGTGCACGCCAGAGCACGCCAGTGCACGCACGAGCACGTCAATGCACGCCAGAGCATGCCAGTGCACGCCAGAGCACGCCAATTCACACCAGAGCACGTCCATGCACGCCAGAGCACGCCAGTGCACTCCAGAGCACGCCAATTCACACCAGAGCACGCCAGAGCACGCCAGAGCACGCCAGAGCACGTCAATGCACGCCAGAGCACGCCAGTGCACGCCAGAGCACGCCAATTCACACCAGAGCACGCCAGTGCACGCAAGAGCACGTCAATGCACGCCAGAGTACGCCAGTGCACGACAGAGCTCGCCAGTGCACGCCAGAGCACGCCAATTCACACCAGAGCACGCCAGTGCACGCCAGAGCAAGCCAGTGCACGCCAGAGCACAACAATTCACACCAGAGCACGCCAGAGCACGCCAGTGCACGCCAGAGAACGTCAATGCACGCCAGAGCACGCCAGTGCACGCCAGAGCACGCCAGAGCACGCCAGTGCACGCCAGTGCATGCCAGAGCACGCCAATTCACACCAGAGCACGCCAGTGCATGCCAGAGCACGCCAATTCACACCAGAGCACGCAAATTCACACCAGAGCACGCCAGTGCACGCCAGAGCACGCCAGTGCACGCCAGAGCACGGCAGTGCACGCCAGAGCAAGTCAATGCACACCAGATTACGCCAGTGCACGCCAGAGCACGCCAGTGCACGCCAGAGCAATTCAATGCACGCCAGAGCACGCCAGAGCACGCCAGAGCACGCTAGTGCACGCCAGAGCACGTCAATGAACGCCAGAGCAAGCCAGTGCACGCCAAAGCACGCCAGAGCACGCCAGTGCACGCCAGAGCACGGTAGAGCACAGCAGAGAACAGCTCAGCACTTGAAGTTGCTATAATATTTTTTTCACTTGTTAAAACCATTTTTTAATTAAAGGATGTGTAAATCAATGTCCAATTCACCATTTAAAGTCTATTTAATCAATAAATTTATAGAGCAAATCATGAACAAAAAGTTTGAGAAAAACGCACATCACAGCACATCAGAGCACGCCAGTGCACGGCAGTGCACGCCAGAGCACGCCAGTGCACGCCAGAGCACGCCAGTGCACGCCAGAGCAATTAAATGCACGCCAGAGCTCGCCAATTCACAAAAGAGCAAGCCATTGCACGCCAGAGCACGCCAATTCACACCAGAGCACGCCAGTGCACGCACGAGCACGTCAATGCACGCCAGAGCACGTCAATGCATACCAGAGCACGCCAGTGCACGCCAGTGCACGCCAGTGTACGCCAAAGCACGCCAGTGCACGCCAGTGCACGAAAGAGCAAGTCAATGCACGCCAGTGCGCGCCAGTGCACGCCAGAGCACGCCAGTGCACGCCAGAGCACGCCAATTCACACCAGAGCACGTCAATGCATTCCAGAGCAAGCCAGTGCACGCCAGTGCACGCCAGAGCACGCCAATTCACACCAGAGCACGTCAATGCACGCCAGAGCACGCCAGTACACGCCAGAGCACAACAATTCACACCAGAGCACGCCAGAGCACGCCAGTGCACGCCAGAGCACGTCAATGCACGCTAGAGCACGCCAGTGCACGCCAGAGCACACCAGAGCACGCCAGTGCACGCCAGAGCACGCCAATTCACACCAGAGCACGCCAGTGCATGCCAGAGCACGCCAATTCACACCAGAGCACGCCAGAGCACGCCAGTGCACGCCAGAGCACGCCAGTACACGCACGAGCATGCCAATGCACGCACGAGCAAGTCAATGCACGCCAGAGCATGCCAGTGCACGCCAGAGCACGCCAATTCACACCAGAGCACGCCAGTGCACGCCAGAGCACGCCAGAGCACGCTAGTGCACGCCAGAGCACGTCAATGCACGCCAGAGCACGCCAGTGCACGCCAGAGAACGCAAGTGCACGCCAAAGCACGCCAGTGCACGCCAGAACACGCCAGTGCACGCCAGTGCACGCCAATTCACACCAGATCACGCCAGTGCACGCCAGAGACGCCAGTGCACGCCAGTGCACGAAAGAGCAAGTCAATGCACGCCAGAGCACGCCAGTGCACGCCAGTGCACGCCAGAGCACGCCAGTGCACGCCAGAGCACGCCAGTGCACGCCAGAGCACGCCAGTGCACGCAAGAGCACGCCAGTGCACGCCAGAGCACGCCAGTGCACGCCAGAGCACGCCAGTGCACGCCAGAGCAATTCAATGCACGCCAGAGCACGCCAATTCACACCAGAGCACGCCAGTGCACGCCAGAGCACGCCAATTCACACCAGAGCACGCCAGTGCACGCAAGAGCACGTCAATGCACGCCACAGCACGCCAGTGCACGCCAGAGCACGCCAGTGCACGCCAAAGCACACCAGTGCACGCCAGAGCACGCCAGTGCACGCCAATTCACACCAGTGCACGCCAGTGCACACCAGAGCACGCCAGTGCACGCCAATTCACACCAGTGCACGCCAGTGCACGCCAGAGCACGCCAGTGCACGCCAGAGCACGCCAGAGCAAACCAGAGCACGCCAGAGCACGCTAGAGCACGCCAGTGCACGCCAGAGAACGGTAGAGCACAGCAGAAAACAGCTCAGAACTTGAAGTTGCTATAATATTTTTTTCACTTGTTAAAACCATTTTTTAATTACAGGATGTGTAAATCAATGTCCAATACACCATTTCAAGTCTATTTAATCAATAAATGTATAGAGCAAATCATGAACAAAAAGTTTGAGGAAAACGCACATCACAGCACTTGAATTTTTAAAAATTATTCAAGTTATTTGAGTTCTATTGTCGGGTAGTTGATTTCTATTGTCAAGCACTTGAGTTCTGCATAGCAGAGCACGCCAGAGCACGCCAGTGCACGCCAGAGCACGCCAGTGCACGCCAGAGCATTCCAGTGCACGCCAGAGCACGCCAGTGCACGCACGAGCACGTCAATGCACGCCAGAGCATGCCAGTGCACGCCAGAGCACGCCAATTCACACCAGAGCACGTCCATGCACGCCAGAGCACGCCAGTGCACTCCAGAGCAGGCCAATTCACACCAGAGCACGCCAGAGCACGCCAGAGCACGCCAGAGCACGTCAATGCACGCCAGAGCACGCCAGTGCATGCCAGAGCACGCCAATTCACACCAGAGCACGCAAATTCACACCAGAGCACGCCAGTGCACGCCAGTGCACGCCAATTCACACCAGAGCACGTCCATGCACGCCAGAGCACGCCAGTGCACTCCAGAGCACGCCAATTCACACCAGAGCACGCCAGAGCACGCCAGTGCACGCCAGAGAACGTCAATGCACGCCAGAGCACGCCAGTGCACGCCAGAGCACGCCAGAGCACGCCAGTGCACGCCAGTGCATGCCAGAGCACGCCAAATCACACCAGAGCACGCCAGTGCATGCCAGAGCACGCCAATTCACACCAGAGCACGCAAATTCACACCAGAGCACGCCAGTGCACGCCAGAGCACGCCAGTGCACGCCAGAGCACGGCAGTGCACGCCAGAGCAAGTCAATGCACACCAGATTACGCCAGTGCACGCCAGAGCACGCCAGTGCACGCCAGAGCAATTCAATGCACGCCAGAGCACGCCAGAGCACGCCAGAGCACGCTAGTGCACGCCAGAGCACGTCCATGCACGCCAGAGCACGCCAGTGCACTCCAGAGCAGGCCAATTCACACCAGAGCACGCCAGAGCACGCCAGAGCACGCCAGAGCACGTCAATGCACGCCAGAGCACGCCAGTGCATGCCAGAGCACGCCAATTCACACCAGAGCACGCAAATTCACACCAGAGCACGCCAGTGCACGCCAGTGCACGCCAATTCACACCAGAGCACGTCCATGCACGCCAGAGCACGCCAGTGCACTCCAGAGCACGCCAATTCACACCAGAGCACGCCAGAGCACGCCAGTGCACGCCAGAGAACGTCAATGCACGCCAGAGCACGCCAGTGCACGCCAGAGCACGCCAGAGCACGCCAGTGCACGCCAGTGCATGCCAGAGCACGCCAAATCACACCAGAGCACGCCAGTGCATGCCAGAGCACGCCAATTCACACCAGAGCACGCAAATTCACACCAGAGCACGCCAGTGCACGCCAGAGCACGCCAGTGCACGCCAGAGCACGGCAGTGCACGCCAGAGCAAGTCAATGCACACCAGATTACGCCAGTGCACGCCAGAGCACGCCAGTGCACGCCAGAGCAATTCAATGCACGCCAGAGCACGCCAGAGCACGCCAGAGCACGCTAGTGCACGCCAGAGCACGTCAATGAACGCCAGAGCAAGCCAGTGCACGCCAAAGCACGCCAGAGCACGCCAGTGCACGCCAGAGCACGGTAGAGCACAGCAGAGAACAGCTCAGCACTTGAAGTTGCTATAATATTTTTTTCACTTGTTAAAACCATTTTTTAATTAAAGGATGTGTAAATCAATGTCCAATTCACCATTTAAAGTCTATTTAATCAATAAATTTATAGAGCAAATCATGAACAAAAAGTTTGAGAAAAACGCACATCACAGCACTTGAATTTTTAAAAATTATTCAAGTTATTTGAGTTCTATTGTCGGGTAGTGGATTTCTATTATCAAGCACTTGAGTTCTGCATAGCAGAGCACGCCAGAGCACGCCAGTGCACGCCAGAGCAAGCCAGTGCACGCCAGAGCACGCCAGTGCACGTCAGAGCACGCCAGTGCACGCACGAGCACGCCAGTGCACGCACGAGCACACCAGTGCACGCACGAGCACACCAGTGCACGCACGAGCACGTCAATGCACGCCAGAGCATGCCAGTGCACGCCAGAGCACTCCAGTGCACGCCAGAGCACGCCAATTCACACCAGAGCACGTCAATGCAAACCAAAGCACGCCAGTGCACGCCAGAGCACGCCAATTCACACCAGAGCACGCCAGAGCACGCCAGTGCATGCCAGAGCCATTCAATGCACGCCAGAGCACGCCAATTCACACCAGAGCACGCCAGTAAACGCCAGAGCATTCAAGTGCACGCCAGAGCACGTCAATGCATGCCAGTGCACGCCAGAGCACGCAAGTGCACGCCAAAGCACGCCACTGCACGCCAGTGCAAGCCAATTCACACCAGAGCACGCCAGTGCACGCCAGAGCACGCCAGTGCACGCCAGTGCACGCCAGAGCACGCCAGTGCACGCCAGAGCAATTCAATGCACGCCAGAGCTCGCCAATTCACACCAGAGCACGCCAGAGCACGCCAGTATCCGCCAGAGCACGCCAGTGCACGCCAGTGCACGCCAGAGCACGCCAGTGCACGCCAGAGCACGCCAGTGCACGCCAGAGCAATTAAATGCAAACCAGAGCTCACCAATTCACAAAAGAGCAAGCCATTGCACGCCAGAGCACGCCAATTCACACCAGAGCACGCCAGTGCACGCACGAGCACGTCAATGCACGCCAGAGCACGTCAATGCATACCAGAGCACGCCAGTGCACGCCAGAGCACGCCAGTGTACGCCAAAGCACGCCAGTGCACGCCAGTGCACGAAAGAGCAAGTCAATGCACGCCAGTGCGCGCCAGTGCACGCCAGAGCACGCCAGTGCACGCCAGAGCACGCCAATTCACACCAGAGCACGTCAATGCATTCCAGAGCAAGCCAGTGCACGCCAGTGCACGCCAGAGCACGCCAATTCACACCAGAGCACGTCAATGCACGCCAGAGCACGCCAGTACACGCCAGAGCACAACAATTCACACCAGAGCACGCCAGAGCACGCCAGTGCACGCCAGTGCACGTCAATGCACGCTAGAGCACGCCAGTGCACGCCAGAGCACACCAGAGCACGCCAGTGCACGCCAGAGCACGCCAATTCACACCAGAGCACGCCAGTGCACGCCAGAGCACGCCAATTCACACCAGAGCACGCCAGAGCACGCCAGTGCACGCACGAGCATGCCAATGCACGCACGAGCAAGTCAATGCACGCCAGAGCATGCCAGTGCACGCCAGAGCACGCCAATTCACACCAGAGCACGCCAGTGCACGCCAGAGCACGCCAGAGCACGCTAGTGCACGCCAGAGCACGTCAATGCACGCCAGAGCACGCCAGTGCACGCCAGAGAACGCAAGTGCACGCCAAAGCACGCCAGTGCACGCCAGAACACGCCAGTGCACGCCAATTCACACCAGAGCACGCCAGTGCACGCCAGAGCACGCCAGTGCACGCCAGTGCACGAAAGAGCAAGTCAATGCACGCCAGAGCACGCCAGTGCACGCCAGTGCACGCCAGAGCACGCCAGTGCACGCCAGATCACGCCAGTGCACGCCAGAGCACGCCAGAGCACGCCAGTGCACGCCAGTGAACGCCAGAGCACGCCAGTGCACGCCAGAGCACGCCAGTGCACGCCAGAGCACGCCAGTGCACGCCAGAGCACGCCAGTGCACGCAAGAGCAATTCAATGCACGCCAGAGCACGCCAATTCACACCAGAGCACGCCAGTGCACGCCAGAGCACGCCAATTCACACCAGAGCACGCCAGTGCACGCAAGAGCACGTCAATTTACGCCACAGCACGCCAGTGCACGCCAGAGCACGCCAGTGCACGCCAAAGCACACCAGTGCACGCCAGAGCACGCCAGTGCACGCCAATTCACACCAGTGCACGCCAGTGCACACCAGAGCACGCCAGTGCACGCCAATTCACACCAGTGCACGCCAGTGCACGCCAGAGCACGCCAGTGCACGCCAGTGCACGCCAGAGCACGCCAGAGCAAGCCAGAGCACGCCAGAGCACGCTAGAGCACGCCAGTGCACGCCAGAGCACGGTAGAGCACAGCAGACAACAGCTCAGAACTTGAAGTTGCTATAATATTTTTTTCACTTGTTAAAACCATTTTTTAATTACAGGATGTGTAAATCAATATCCAATACACCATTTCAAGTCTATTGAATCAATAAATTTATAGAGAAAATCATGAACAAAAAGTTTGAGAAAAACGCACATCACAGCACTTGAATTTTTAAAAATTATTCAAGTTATTTGAGTTCTATTGTCGGGTAATGGATTTCTATTGTCAAGCACTTGAGTTCTGCATAGCAGAGCACGACAGAGCACGACAGAGCACGCCAGAGCACGCCAGTGCACGCCAGAGCACGCCAATTCACACCAGAGCAATTCAATGCACGCCAGAGCTCGCCAATTCACACCAGAGCACGCCAGAGCACGCCAGTATCCGCCAGAGCACGCCAGTGCACGCCAGTGCACGCCAGAGCACGCCAGTGCACGCCAGAGCACGCCAGTGCACGCCAGAGCAATTAAATGCACGCCAGAGCTCGCCAATTCACAAAAGAGCAAGCCATTGCACGCCAGAGCACGCCAATTCACACCAGAGCACGCCAGTGCACGCACGAGCACGTCAATGCACGCCAGAGCACGTCAATGCATACCAGAGCACGCCAGTGCACGCCAGAGCACGCCAGTGTACGCCAAAGCACGCCAGTGCACGCCAGTGCACGAAAGAGCAAGTCAATGCACGCCAGTGCTCGCCAGTGCACGCCAGAGCACGCCAGTGCACGCCAGAGCACGCCAGTGCACGCCAGAGCACTCCAATTCACACCAGAGCACGTCAATGCATTCCTGAGCAAGCCAGTGCACGCCAGTGCACGCCAGAGCACGCCAATTCACACCAGAGCACGTCAATGCACGCCAGAGCACGCCAGTACACGCCAGAGCACAACAATTCACACCAGAGCACGCCAGAGCACGCCAGTGCACGCCAGAGCACGTCAATGCACGCTAGAGCACGCCAGTGCACGCCAGAGCACACCAGAGCACGCCAGTGCACGCCAGAGCACGCCAATTCACACCAGAGCACGCCAGTGCACGCCAGAGCACGCCAATTCACACATGAGCACGCCAGTGCACGCCAAAGCACGCCAATTCACACCAGAGCACGCCAGAGCACGCCAGTGCACGCCAGAGCACGCCAGTGCACGCACGAGCATGCCAATGCACGCACGAGCAAGTCAATGCACGCCAGAGCATGCCAGTGCACGCCAGAGCACGCCAATTCACACCAGAGCACGCCAGTGCACGCCAGAGCACGCCAGAGCACGCCAGTGCACGCCAGAGCACGTCAATGCACGCCAGAGCACGCCAGTGCACGCCAGAGAACGCAAGTGCACGCCAAAGCACGCCAGTGCACGCCAGAACACGCCAGTGCACGCCAGTGCACGCCAATTCACACCAGAGCACGCCAGAGCACGCCAGTGCACGCCAGTGCACGCCAGAGCACGCCAGTGCACGCCAGAGCACGCCAGTGCACGCCAGAGCAATTCAATGCACGCCAGAGCACGCCAATTCACACCAGAGCACGCCAGTGCACGCCAGAGCACGCCAATTCACACCAGAGCACGCCAGTGCACGCAAGAGCACGTCAATGCACGCCACAGCACGCCAGTGCACGCCAGAGCACGCCAGTGCACGCCAAAGCACACCAGTGCACGCCAGAGCACGCCAGTGCACGCCAATTCACACCAGTGCACGCCAGTGCACACCAGAGCACGCCAGTGCACGCCAATTCACACCAGTGCACGCCAGTGCACGCCAGAGCACGCCAGTGCACGCCAGAGCACGCCAGAGCAAGCCAGAGCACGCCAGAGCACGCTTGAGCACGCCAGTGCACGCCAGAGCACGGTAGAGCACAGCAGACAACAGCTCAGAACTTGAAGTTGCTATAATATTTTTTTCACTTGTTAAAACCATTTTTTAATTACAGGATGTGTAAATCAATATCCAATACACCATTTCAAGTCTATTGAATCAATAAATTTATAGAGAAAATCATGAACAAAAAGTTTGAGAAAAACGCACATCACAGCACTTGAATTTTTAAAAATTATTCAAGTTATTTGAGTTCTATTGTCGGGTAATGGATTTCTATTGTCAAGCACTTGAGTTCTGCATAGCAGAGCACGCCAGAGCACGACAGAGCACGCCAGAGCACGCCAGTGCACGCCAGAGCACGCCAATTCACACCAGAGCACGCCAATTCACATCAGAGCACGCCAGTAAACGCCAGAGCATTCAAGTGCACGCCAGAGCACGTCAATGCATGCCAGTGCACGCCAGAGCACGCAAGTGCACGCCAAAGCACGCCAGTGCACGCCAGTGCAAGCCAATTCACACCAGAGCACGCCAGTGCACGCCAGAGCACGCTAGTGCACGCCAGAGCACGCCAGTGCCCGCGAGAGCAAGCCAGTGCACGCCAGTGCACACCAGAGCACGCCAGTGCACGCCTGAGCACGCCAGTGCACGCCAGAGCAATTCAATGCACGCCAGAGCTCGCCAATTCACACCAGAGCACGCCAGTGCACGCCAGAGCACGCCAATATCCGCCAGAGCACGCCAGTGCACGCCAGTGCACGCCAGAGCACGCCAGTGCACGCCAGATGACGCCAGTGCACGCCAGAGCAATTAAATGCACGCCAGACCTCGCCAATTCACACCAGAGCAAGCCATTGCACGCCAGAGCACGCCAATTCACACCAGAGCACGCCAGTGCACGCACGAGCACGTCAATGCACGCCAGAACACGTCAATGCATACCAGAGCACGCCAGTGCACGCCAGAGCACGCCAGTGCACGCCAGAGCACGCCAGAGCACGCCAGTGCACGCCAGTGCACCCCAGAGCAATTCAATGCACGCCAGAGCACGCCAATTCACACCAGAGCACGCCAGTGCACGCCAGAGCACGCCAGTGCACGCCAGTGCACACCAGTGCACGCCAGAGCAAGCCAGAGCACGCCTGAGCACGCCAGAGCACGCCAGTGCACGCCAGAGCACGGTAGAGCACAGCAGACAACAGCTCAGAACTTGAAGTTGCTATAATATTTGTTTCACTTGTTAAAACCATTTTTTAATTACAGGATGTGTAAATCAATGTCCAATACACCATTTCAAGTCTATTGAATCAATAAATTTATAGAGCAAATCATGAACAAAAAGTTTGAGAAAAACGCACATCACAGCACTTGAATTTTTAAAAATTATTCAAGTTATTTGAGTTCTATTGTCGGGTAGTGGATTTCTATTGTCAAGCACTTGAGTTCTGCATAGCAGAGCACGCCAGAGCACGACAGAGCACGCCAGAGCATGCCAGTGCACGCCAGAGCACGCCAATTCACACCAGAGCACGCCAGTGCACGCCAGAGCATGCCAATTCACACCAGAGCACGCCAGTGCACGCCAGAGCACGCCAATGCACGCCAGAGCACGCCAGTGCACGCACGAGCACGCCATTGCACGCCAGAGCACGCAAGTGCACGCCAAAGCACGCCAGTGCACGCCAGAGCACGCCAGTGCACGCCAGAGCACGCCAGTGCACGCCAGAGCACGCCAGTGCACGCCAGAGCACGCCAGTGCACGCCAGAGCACGCCAGTGTACGTCAGAGCACGCCAGTTTCCGCCAGAGCACGCCAGTGCACGCCAGAGCAATTCAATGCACGCCAGAGCACGCCAATTCACACCAAAGCACGCCAGTGCACGCCAGAGCACTCCAATTCACACCAGAGCACGCCAACGCACGCCAGAGCACGCAAGTGCACGCTAGAGCACGCCAGTGCACTCCAGAGCACGCAAGTGCACGCCAGTGCACGCCAGAGCACGCCAATTCACACCAGAGTACGCCAGTGCACGCTAGAGCACGCCAATTCACACCAGAGCACGCCAGTGCACGCAAAGCACGCCAGTGCACGCAAGAGCACGCCAGTGCACGGAAGAGCACGCCAAATCACACCAGAGCACGCCAGTGCACGCCAGAGCACGCCACTTCACACCAGAGCACGCCAGTGCACGCCAGAGCATGCCAGTGCACGCAAGAGCACGTCAATGCACGCCAGAGCACGCCATTGCACGCCAGAGCACGCCAGTGCACGCCAGAGCACGCCAATTCACACCAGATTACTCAAGTGCACGCCAAAGCACGCCAGTGCACGCCAGAGCACGCAAGTGCACGCCAAAGCACGCCAGTGCACGCCAGAGCACGCCAGTGCACGCCAGTGCACGCCAGTGCACGCCAGTGCACGCCAATTCACACCAGAGCACGCCAGAGCACGCTTTTGCACGCCAGAGCACATCAATGCACGCCAGAGCACGCCAGTGCACGCCAGAGCACGCCAGAGCACGCCATTGCACGCCAGAGCACGGTAGAACACATTAGAGAACAGCTCAGCACTTGAAGTTGCTATAATATTTTTTTCAAATTTTAAAACCATTTTTTAATTACAGGATGTGTAAATCAATGTCCAGTACACCATTTCAAGTCTATTGAATCAATAAATTTATAGAGCAAATCATGAACAAAAAGTTTTAGAAAAACGCACATCACAGCACTTGAATTTTTAAAAATTATTCAAGTTATTTGAGTTCTATTGTCGGGTAGTGGATTTCTATTGTCAAGCACTTGAGTTCTGCATAGCAGAGCACGCCAGTGCACGCAAGAG
This sequence comes from Daphnia pulicaria, assembly GCF_021234035.1. Classification (NCBI taxonomy): domain Eukaryota; kingdom Metazoa; phylum Arthropoda; class Branchiopoda; order Diplostraca; family Daphniidae; genus Daphnia; species Daphnia pulicaria. The sequence continues at coordinate 17,156,408 of NC_060916.1, read as the reverse complement.
CACGTCAATGCACGCCAGAGCACGCCAGTGCACGCCAGAGCACGCAAGTGCACGCCACAGCACGCCAGTGCACGCCAGAGCACGCCAGTGCACGCCAGAGCACGCCAGTGCACGCCAGAGCACGCCAGTGCACGCCAGAGCACGCCAGTGCACGCCAGAGCACGCCAGTGCACGCCAGAGCACGCCAGTGCACGCCAGAGCACGCCAGTGCACGTCAGAGCACGCCAGTTTCCGCCAGAGCACGCCAGTGCACGCCAGAGCAATTCAATGCACGCCAGAGCACGCCAATTCACACCAAAGCACGCCAGTGCACGCAAGAGCACGTCAATGCACGCCAGAGCACGCCAGTGCACTCCAGGGCACGCAAGTGCACGCCAGTGCACGCCAGAGCACGCCAATTCACACCAGAGTACGCCAGTGCACGCTAGAGCACGCCAATTCACACCAGAGCACGCCAGTGCACGCAAGAGCACGCCAGTGCACGCAAAGCACGCCAGTGCACGCAAGATCATGCCAGTGCACGGAAGAGCACGCCAATTCACAGCAGAGCACGCCAGTGCACGCCAGAGCACGCCACTTCACACCAGAGCACGCCAGTGCACGCCAGACCACGCCAGTGCACGCAAGAGCACGTCAATGCACGCCAGAGCACGCCAGTGCACGCCAGAGCACGCCAGTGCACGCCAGAGCACGCCAATTCACACCAGATCACTCAAGTGCACGCCAACGCACGCCAGTGCACGCAAGAGCACGCAAGTGAACGCCAAAGCACGCCATTGCACGCCAGAGCACGCAAGTGCACGCCACTGCACGCCAATTCACACCAGAGCACGCCAGTCCACGCCAGAGCACGCCACAGCACGCTTGTGCACGCCAGAGAACGTCAATGCACGCCAGAGCACGCAAGTGCACGCCAGATCACGCCAATTCACACCAGAGCAGGCCAATTCACACCAGAGCACGCCAGTGCAAGCAAGAGCACGCCAGTGCACGCAAGAGCACGCCAATTCACACCAGAGCACGCCAGTGCACGCCAGAGCACGCCAGTGCACGTAAGAGCACGCCAATTCACACCAGAGCACGCCAGTGCACGCCTGAGCATGCCAGTGCACGCCAGAGCACGCAAATTCACACCAGAGCAGGCCAGTGCACGCAAGAGCACGTCAATGCACGCCACAGCACGCCAGTGCACGCCAGAGCACACCAATTCACACCAGAGCACTCAAGTGCACGCAAAAGCACGCCAGTGCACGCCAGAGCACGCCAGTGCATGCCAGAGCACGCCAGTGCACGCCAGAGAACGCCAGTGCATGCCAGAGCACGCCAGTGCACGCCAGAACACGCCAGTGCACGCAAGAGCACGCCAGTGCACGCCAGAGCACGCAAGTGCACGCCAGAGCAATTCAATGCACGCCAGAGCACGCCAATTCACACCAAAGCACGCCAGAGCACGCCAGTGCACGCCAGTGCACGCCAGAGCATTTCAATGCACGCCAGAGCAAGCCAGAGCACGCCAGAGCGCGCCAGAGCACGCCATTGCACGCCAGAGCACGGTAGAACACATTAGAGAACAGCTCAGCACTTGAAGTTGCTATAATATTTTTTTCACTTTTTAAAACCATTTTTTAATTACAGGATGTGTAAATCAATGTCCAATACACCATTTCAAGTCTATTTAATCAATAAATTTATAGAGCAAATCATGAACAAAAAGTTTGAGAAAAACGCACATCACAGCACTTGAATTTTTAAAAATTATTCAAGTTATTTGAGTTCTATTGTCGGGTAGTGGATTTCTATTGTCAAGCACTTGAGTTCTGCATAGCAGAGCACGCCAGTGTACGCAAGAGCAAGTCAATGCACACCAGAGCACGCCAGTACACGCAAGAGCACGCAAGTGCACGCCAAAGCACGCCAGTGCACGCCAGAGCACGCTAGTGCACGCAAGAGCACGCCAATTCACACCAGAGCACGCCAGTGCACGCCTGAGCATGCCAGTGCACGCCAGAGCACGCCAATTCCCACCAGAGCAGGCCAATTCACACCAGAGCACGCCAGTGCACGCAAGAGCACGCCAGTGCACGCAAGAGCACACCAGTGCACGCAAGAGCACGCCAATTCACACCAGAGCACGCCAGTGCACGCCAGAGCACGCCAATTCACACCAGAGCACGCAAGTGCAGGCCAGAGCACGCCAATTCACACCAGAGCACGCCAGTGCACGCCAGAACACGCCAGTGCACGCCAGAGCACGTCAATGCACGCCAGAGCACGCCAGAGCACGCCAGTGCACGCCAGAGCACGCCAGTGCACGCCAGAGCACGCCAGTGCACGCCAGTGCACGCCAGTTCACGCCAATTCACACCACAGCACGCCAGTGCACGCCAGAGCACGCCAGAGCAAGCCAGTGCACGCCAGAGCACGTCAATGCACGCCAGAGCAAGCCAGAGCACGCCAGAGCACGCCAGTGCACGCAAATTCACACCAGAGCACGCAAGTGCATGCCAGAGCACGCCAGTGCACGCCAGAGCACGCCAGTGCAGGCCAGAGCACGCCAATGCACGCCAGAGCACGCCAGTGCACGCCAGAGCACGCAAGTGCACGCAAGTGCACGCTAGTGCACGCCAGAGCACGTTAATGCACGCCAGAGTAGGCCAGAGAACGCCAGAGCACGCCAGAGCACGCCAAAGCACGCCAGAGCACGCCACTGCACGCCAGAGCACGGTAGAACACATTAGAGAACAGCTCAGCACTTGAAGTTGCTATAATATTTTTTTCAATTTTTAAAACCATTTTTTAATTTTAGGATGAGTAAATCAATGTCCAGTACACCATTTCAAGTCTATTGAATCAATAAATTTATAGAGCAAATCATGAACAAAAAGTTTGAGAAAAACGCACATCACAGCACTTGAATTTTTAAAAATTATTCAAGTTATTTTAGTTCTATTGTGAGGTAGTGGATTTCTATTGTCAAGCACTTGAGTTCTGCATAGTAGAGCACGCCAGTGCACGCAAGAGCACGTCAATGCACGCAAGATCACGCCAGTGCACGCCAGAGCACGCAAGTGCACGCCAAAGCACGCCAGTTCACGCCAGAGCACCCCAGTGCTCGTCAGAGCACGCCAGTGCCCGCCAGAGCACGCCAGTGCACGCCAGAGCAATTCAATGCACGCCAGAGCACGCCAATTCACACCAAAGCACGCCAGTGCACGCCAGAGCACGCCAATTCACACCAGAGCACGCCAATGCACACCAGAGCACGCCAGTGCACGCCAGAGCACGCCAGTGCACGCCAGAGCACGCCAGTGCACGCCAGAGCACGCCAGTGCACGCCAGAGCACGCCAGTGCACGCCAGAGCACGCCAGTGCACGCCAGAGCACGCCAGTGCACGCCAGAGCACGCCAGTGCACGCCAGAGCACGCCAGTGCACGCCAGAGCACGCCAGTGCACGCTAGAGCACGCCAGTGCACGCCAGAGCACGCCAGTGCACGCCAGAGCACGCCAATTCACACCAGAGCACGCCAGTGCACGCCAGACCACGCCAGTGCACGCAAGAGCACGTCAATGCACGCCAGAGCACGCCAGTGCACGCCAGAGCACGCCAGTGCACGCCAGAGCACGCCAATTCACACCAGATCACTCAAGTGCACGCCAACGCACGCCAGTGCACGCAAGAGCACGCAAGTGAACGCCAAAGCACGCCATTGCACGCCAGAGCACGCAAGTGCACGCCACTGCACGCCAATTCACACCAGAGCACGCCAGTCCACGCCAGAGCACGCCACAGCACGCTTGTGCACGCCAGAGAACGTCAATGCACGCCAGAGCACGCAAGTGCACGCCAGATCACGCCAATTCACACCAGAGCACGCCAGTGCACGCCAGAGCACGCTAGTGCACGCAAGAGCACGCCAATTCACACCAGAGCACACCAGTGCACGCCTGAGCATGCCAGTGCACGCCAGAGCACGCCAATTCACACCAGAGCAGGCCAATTCACACCAGAGCACGCCAGTGCAAGCAAGAGCACGCCAGTGCACGCAAGAGCACGCCAATTCACACCAGAGCACGCCAGTGCACGCCAGAGCACGCCAGTGCACGCAAGAGCACGCCAATTCACACCAGAGCACGCCAGTGCACGCCTGAGCATGCCAGTGCACGCCAGAGCACGCAAATTCACACCAGAGCAGGCCAGTGCACGCAAGAGCACGTCAATGCACGCCAGAGCACGCCAGTGCACGCCAGAGCACGCCAGTGCACGCCAGAGCACACCAATTCACACCAGAGCACTCAAGTGCACGCAAAAGCACGCCAGTGCACGCCAGAGCACGCCAGTGCATGCCAGAGCACGCCAGTGCACGCCAGAGCACGCCAGTGCATGCCAGAGCACGCCAGTGCTCGCCAGAGCACGCCAGTGCACGCAAGAGCACGCCAGTGCACGCCAGAGCACGCAAGTGCACGCCAGAGCAATTCAATGCACGCCAGAGCACGCCAATTCACACCAAAGCACGCCAGAGCACGCCAGTGCACGCCAGTGCACGCCAGAGCATTTCAATGCACGCCAGAGCAAGCCAGAGCACGCCAGAGCGCGCCAGAGCACGCCATTGCACGCCAGAGCACGGTAGAACACATTAGAGAACAGCTCAGCACTTGAAGTTGCTATAATATTTTTTTCACTTTTTAAAACCATTTTTTAATTACAGGATGTGTAAATCAATGTCCAATACACCATTTCAAGTCTATTTAATCAATAAATTTATAGAGCAAATCATGAACAAAAAGTTTGAGAAAAACGCACATCACAGCACTTGAATTTTTAAAAATTATTCAAGTTATTTGAGTTCTATTGTCGGGTAGTGGATTTCTATTGTCAAGCACTTGAGTTCTGCATAGCAGAGCACGCCAGTGCACGCAAGAGCAAGTCAATGCACACCAGAGCACGCCAGTACACGCAAGAGCACGCAAGTGCACGCCAAAGCACGCCAGTGCACGCCAGAGCACGCTAGTGCACGCAAGAGCACGCCAATTCACACCAGAGCACGCCAGTGCACGCCTGAGCATGCCAGTGCACGCCAGAGCACGCCAATTCCCACCAGAGCAGGCCAATTCACACCAGAGCACGCCAGTGCACGCAAGAGCACGCCAGTGCACGCAAGAGCACGCCAGTGCACGCAAGAGCACGCCAATTCACACCAGAGCACGCCAGTGCACGCCTGAGCATGCCAGTGCACGCCTGAGCATGCCAGTGCACGCCAGAGCACGCCAATTCACACCAGAGCAGGCCAGTGCACGCAAGAGCACGTCAATGCACGCCAGAGCACGCCAGTGCACGCCAGAGCACGCCAATTCACACCAGAGCACTCAAGTGCACGCAAAAGCACGCCAGTGCACGCCAGAGCACGCCAGTGCATGCCAGAGCACGCCAGTGCACGCCAGAGCACGCCAGTGCACGCAAGAGCACGCCAGTGCACGCCAGACAACGCAAGTGCACGCCAGAGCACGCCAGTGCACGCCAGTGCACGCCAGTGCACGCCAGTGCACGCCAGAGCACGCCAGTGCCCTCCAGAGCAATTCAATGCACGCCAGAGCACGCCAATTCACACCAGAGCACGCCAGTGCACGCCAGAGCACGCCAGTGCACGCAAGAGCACGCCAATTCACACCAGAGCACGCCAGTGCACGTCAGAGCACGCCAGTGCCCGCCAGAGCACGCCAGTGCACGCCAGAGCAATTCAATGCACGCCAGAGCACGCCAATTCACACCAGAGCACGCCAGTGCACACCAGTGCACGCCACAGCACGCCAGTGCACGCCAGAGCGCGTCAATGCACGCCAGAGCACGCCAGTGCACGCCAGAGCACGCCACTGCACGCCAGAGCACGCCAGTGCACGCCAGAGCATGCCAGTGCACGCCAGTGCACGCCAATTCACACCAGAGCACGCCAGTGCACGCTAGAGCACGCCAATTCACACCAAAGCACGCCAGTGCACGCAAGAGCACGTCAATGCACACCAGAGCACGCCAGTGCACGCCAGAGACCGCAAGAGCACGCCAATTCACACCAGAACACGCCAGTGCACGCCAGAGCATGCCAGTGCACGCCAGAGCACGCCAATTCACACCAGAGCATGCCAGTGCACGCATGAGCACGTCAATGAACACCAGAGCACGCCAGTGCACGCCAGAGCATGCCAGTGCACGCCAGAGCACGCCAATTCACACCAGAGCACTCAAGTGCACGCCAAAGCACGCCAGTGCACGCCAGAGCACGCCAGTGAGCACGCCAGTGCACGCCAGAGCACGCCAGTGCACGCCAGAGCACGCCAGTGCACGCCAGAGCACGCCAGTGCACGCCAGAGCACGCCAGTGCACGCCAGTGCACGCCAAAGCATGTCAATGCACGCCAGAGCAAGCCAGAGCACGCCAGAGCACGCCAGAGCACGCCAGTGCACGCCAGAGCATGCCAGTGCACGGCAGAGCACGCCAATTCACACCAGAGCACTCAAGTGCACGCCAAAGCACGCCAGTGCACGCCAGAGCACGCCAGTGAGCACGCCAGTGCACGCCAGAGCACGCCAGAGCGTGCCAGAGCACGCCAGTGCCCGCTATTGCACGCCAGTGCACGCCAGAGCAATTCAATGCACGCCAGAGCACGCCAATTCACACCAGAGCACTCAAGTGCACGCCAAAGCACGCCAGTGCACGCCAGAGCACGCCAGTGAGCACGCCAGTGCACGCCAGAGCAAGCCAGACCACGCCAGAGCACGCCAGAGCACGCCAGAGCACGCCAGTGCACGCCAGAGCATGCCAGTGCACGCCAGAGCACGCCAATTCACACCAGAGCACTCAAGTGCACGCCAAAGCACGCCACATCACGCCAGTGCACGCCAGAGCACGTCAATGCACGCCAGAGCACGCCAGAAAACGCCAGAAAACGCCAGTGCACGCCAGAGCACGCCAGTGCACGCCAGTGCACGCCAGAGCACGACAATTCACACCAGAGCACGCCAGTGCACGCTAGAGCACGCCAATTCACACCAAAGCACGCCAGTGCACGCAAGAGCATGCCAGTGCACGCAAGAGCACGCCAATTCACACCAGAGCACGCCAGTGCACGCCAGAGCACGCCAATTCACACCAGAGCACGCCAGAGCACGCAAGAGCACGCCAATTCACACCAGAGCACGCCAGTGCACCCCAGAGCATGCCAGTGCACGCCAGAGCACGCCAATTCACACCAGAGCACGCCAGTGCACGCATGAGCACGTCAATGAACGCCAGAGCACGCCAGTGCACGCCAGAGCACGCCAATTCACACCAGAGCACTCAAGTGCACGCCAAAGCACGCCAGTGCACGCCAAAGCACGCCAGTGAACGCCAGAGCACGCCAGTGTACGCCAGAGCACGTCAGTGCACGCCAGAGCATGTCCATGCACGCCAGAGCAAGCCAGAGCACGCCAGAGCACGCCAGAGCACGGTAGAACACATTAGAGAACAGCTCAGCACTTGAAGTTGCTATAATATTTTTTTCACTTTTAAAAACCATTTTTTAATTACAGGATGTGTAAATCAATGACCAGTACACCATTTCAAGTCTATTGAATCAATAAATTTATAGAGCAAATCATGAACAAAAAGTTTGAGAAAAACGCACATCAAAGCACTTGAAGTTTTAAAAATTATTCAAGTTATTTGAGTTCTATTGTCGGGTAGTGGATTTCTATTGTCAAACACTTGAGTTCTGCATAGCAGAGCACGCCAGTGCACGCAAGAGCACGTCAATGCACGCCAGAGCACGCCAGTGCACGCCAAAGCACGCCAGTGCACGCCAGTGCACGCCAGAGCACGCCAGTGCACGTCAGAGCACGCCAGTGCCCGCCAGAGCACGCCAGTGCACGCCAGAGCAATTCAATGCACGCCAGAGCACGCCAATTCACACCAGAGCATGCCAGTGCACGCATGAGCACGTCAATGAACGCCAGAGCACGCCAGTGCACGCCAGAGCACGCCAATTCACACCAGAGCACTCAAGTGCACGCCAACGCACGCCAGTACACGCCAGAGCACGCAAGTGAACGCCAAAGCACGCCAGTGCACGCCAGAGCACGCAAGTGCACGCCAGTGCACGCCAATTCACACCAGAGCATGCCAGTGCACGCCAGAGCACGCCACAGCACGCTTGTGCACGCCAGAGCACGTCAATGCACGCCAGAGCACGCAAGTGCACGCCAGATCACGCCAGTGCACGCTAGTGCACGCCAGAGCACGCCAATTCACACCAGAGCACGCCAGTGCACGCTAGAGAACGCCAATTCACACCAGAGCACGCCAGTGCACGCAAGAGCACGCCAGTGCATGCCAGAGCATGCCAGTGCACGCAAGAGCACGTCAATGCACGCCAGAGCACGGCAGTGCACGCCAGAGCACGCAAGTGCACGCCAAAGCACGGCAGTGCACGCCAGAGCACGCAAGTGCACGCCAGTGCACGCCAATTCACACCAGAGCACGCCAGTGCACGCCAAAGCACGCCACAGCACGCCAGTGCACGCCAGAGCACGCCAATTCACACCAGAGCACGCTAGTGCACGCCAGAGCACGCAAGAGCACGCAAGAGCACGCCAATTCACACCAGAGCACGCCAGTGCACCCCAGAGCATGCCAGTGCACGCCAGAGCACGCCAATTCACACCAGAGCACGCCATTGCACGCATGAGCACGTCAATGAACGCCAGAGCACGCCAGTGCACGCCAGAGCACGCCAATTCACACCAGAGCACTCAAGTGCACGCCAAAGCACGCCAGTGCACGCCAGAGCACGCCAGTGAACGCCAGAGCACGCCAGTGTACGCCAGAGCACGCCAGTGCACGCCAGTGCACGCCAGTGCACATTAGTGCACGCCAGTGCACGCCAGTGCACGCCAGAGCATGTCAATGCACGCCAGAGCAAGCCAATTCACACCAGAGCATGCCAGTGCACGCATGAGCACGTCAATGAACGCCAGAGCACGCCAGTGCACGCCAGAGCAGGCCAATTCACACCAGAGCACTCAAGTGCACGCCAACGCACGCCAGTACACGCCAGAGCACGCAAGTGAACGCCAAAGCACGCCAGTGCACGCCAGTGCACGCCAATTCACACCAGAGCACGCCAGTGCACGCCAGAGCACGCCACAGCACGCTAGAGAACGCCAATTCACACCAGAGCACGCCAGTGCACGCAAGAGCACGCCAGTGCACGCAAAAGCACGCCAATTCACACCAGAGCACGCCAGTGCACGCCAGAGCACGCTAGTGCACGCAAGAGCACGCCAATTCACACCAGATAACGCCAGTGCACGCCTGAGCATGCCAGTGCACGCCAGAGCACGCCAATTCACACCAGAGCAGGCCAATTCACACCAGAGCACGCCAGTGCACGCAAGAGCACGCCAGTGCACGCAAGAGCACGCCAATTCACACCAGAGCACGCCAGTGCACGCCAGAGCACGCCAGTGCACGCAAGAGCACGCCAATTTACACCAGAGCAAGCCAGTGCACGCCTGAGCATGCCAGTGCACGCCAGAGCACGCCAATTCACACCAAAGCAGGCCAGTGCACGCAAGAGCACGTCAATGCACGCCAGAGCACGCCAGTGCACGCCAGAGCACGCCAATTCACACCAGAGCACTCAAGTGCACGCAAAAGAACGCCAGTGCTTGCCAGAGCACGCCAGTGCATAACAGAGCACGCCAGTGCAAGCCAGAGCACGCCAGTGCACGCCAGAGCACGCCAGTGCACGCCAGTGCACGCAAAAGCAATTCAATGCACGCCAGAGCACGCCAATTCACACCAAAGCACGCCAGAGCACGCCAGTGCACGCCAGAGCATGTCAATGCACGCCAGAGCAAGCCAGAGCACGCCAGAGCACGCCAGAGCGTGCCAGAGCACGCCAGTGCCCGCCAGAGCACGCCAGTGCACGCCAGAGCAATTCAATGCACGCCAGAGCACGCCAATTCACACCAGAGCACGCCAGTGCACGCCAGAACACGCCAATTCACACCAGAGCTCGCCAGTGCACGCCAGAGCATGCCAGTGCACGCAAGAGCACGTCAATGCACGCCAAAGCACGGCAGTGCACGCCAGAGCACGCAAGTGCACGCCAGTGAACGCCAATTCACACCAGAGCACGCCAGTGCACGCCAAAGCACGCCACAGCACGCCAGTGCACGCCAGAGCACGTCAATGCACGCCAGAGCACGCCAGAAAACGCCAGAAAACGCCAGTGCACGCCAGAGCACGCCAGTGCACGCCAGTGCACGCCAGAGCACGACAATTCACACCAGAGCACGCCAGTGCACGCTAGAGCACGCCAATTCACACCAAAGCACGCCAGTGCACGCAAGAGCACGCCAATTCATACCAGAGCACGCCAGTGCACCCCAGAGCATGCCAGTGCACGCCAGAGCACGCCAATTCACACCAGAGCACGCCAGTGCACGCATGAGCACGTCAATGAACGCCAGAGCACGCCAGTGCACGCCAGAGCACGCCAATTCACACCAGAGCACTCAAGTGCACGCCAACGCACGCCAGTACACGCCAGAGCACGCAAGTGAACGCCAAAGCACGCCAGTGCACGCCAGAGCACGCAAGTGCACGCCAGTGCACGCCAATTCACACCAGAGCACGCCAGTGCACGCCAGAGCACGCCACAGCACGCTTGTGCACGCCAGAGCACGTCAATGCACGCCAGAGCACGCAAGTGCACGCCAGATCACGCCAGTGCACGCTAGTGCACGCCAGAGCACGCCAATTCACACCAGAGCACGCCAGTGCACGCTAGAGAACGCCAATTCACACCAGAGCACGCCGGTGCACGCAAGAGCACGCCAGTGCACGCAAGAGCACGCCAGTGCACGCAAGAGCACGCCAGTGCACGCAAGAGCACGCCAGTGCACGCAAGAGCACGCCAGTGCACGCAAGAGCACGCCAGTGCACGCAAGAGCACGCCAGTGCACGCAAAAGCACGCCAATTCACACCAGAGCACGCCAGTGCACGCCAGAGCACGCTAGTGCACGCAAGAGCACGCTAGTGCACGCAAGAGCACGCCAATTCACACCAGATAACGCCAGTGCACGCCTGAGCATGCCAGTGCACGCCAGAGCACGCCAGTGCACGCAAGAGCAATTCAATGCACGCCAGAGCACGCCAATTCACACCAAAGCACGCCAGAGCACGCCAGTGCACGCCAGAGCATGTCAATGCACGCCAGAGCAAGCCAGAGCACGCCAGAGCGTGCCAGAGCACGCCAGAGCGTGCCAGAGCACGCCAGAGCGTGCCAGAGCACGCCAGAGCGTGCCAGAGCACGCCAGAGCGTGCCAGAGCACGCCAGAGCGTGCCAGAGCACGCCAGAGCGTGCCAGAGCAATTCAATGCACGCCAGAGCACGCCAATTCACACCAGAGCACGCCAGTGCACCCCAGAGCATGCCAGTGCACGCCAGAGCACGCCAATTCACACCAGAGCACGCCAGTGCACGCATGAGCACGTCAATGAACGCCAGAGCACGCCAGTGCACGCCAGAGCACGCCAGTGCACGCCAGAGCACGCCAGTGCACGCCAGAGCACGCCAATTCACACCAGAGCACTCAAGTGCACGCCAAAGCACGCCAGTGCACGCCAGAGCACGCCAGTGAACGCCAGAGCACGCCAGTGGACGCCAGAGCACGCCAGTGCACGCCAGTGCACGCCAGAGCATGTCAATGCACGCCAGAGCAAGCCAGAGCACGCCAGAGCACGCCAGAGCACGGTAGAACACATTAGAGAAGAGCTCAGCACTTGAAGTTGCTATAATATTTTTTTCACTTTTAAAAACCATTTTTTAATTACAGGATGTGTAAATCAATGACCAGTACACCATTTCAAGTCTATTGAATCAATAAATTTATATTTACACTTGAATTTTTAAAAATTATTCAAGTTATTTGAGTACTATTGTCGGGTAGTGGATTTCTATTGTCAAGCACTTGAGTTCTGCATAGCAGAGCACGCCAGTGCACGCAAGAGCACGTCAATGCACACCAGAGCACGCCAGTGCACGCAAGAGCACGCAAGTGCACGCCAAAGTACGCCAGTGCACGCCAGAGCATGCCAGTGCACGCCAGAACACGCCAGTTCACGCCAGAGCACGCCAGTGCACGTCAGAGCCCGCCAGTGCCCGCAAGAGAACGCGAGTGCACGCCAGAGCAATTCAATGCACGCTAGAGCACGCCAATTCACACCAGAGCACGCCAGTGCACGCCAGAGCACGCCAATTCACACCAGAGCACGCCAGTGCACGCCAGAGCATCCCAGTGCACGCAAGAGCACGTCAATGCACGCCAGAGCACGGCAGTGCACGCCAGAGCACGCCAATTCACACCAGAGCACGCCAGTGCACGCCAAAGCACGCCACAGCACGCCAGTGCACGCCAGTGCACGACAGTGCACGCCAGAGCACGCCAGTGCACGCTAGAGCACGCAAGTGCACGCCAGAGCAATTCAATGCACGCCAGAGCAAGCCAATTCACACCAAACAAAGCCAGAGCACGCCAGTGCACGCCAGTTTACGCCAGAGCACGCCAGACAACGCCAGGAAACGCCAGTGCACGCCAGAGCACGCCAGTGCACGCCAGAGCACCCAAGTGCACGCAAGTGCACGCCAGAGCAATTCAATGCACGCCAGAGCAAGCCAATTCACACCAAACAAAGCCAGAGCACGCCAGTGCACGCCAGTTTACGCCAGAGCATATCAATGCACGCCAGAGCAAGCCAGAGCACGCCAGAGCGCGCCAGAGCACGCCATTGCACGCCAGAGCACGATAGAACACATTAGAGAACAGCTCAGCACTTGAAGTTGCTATAATATTTTTTTACTTTTTAAAACCATTTTTTAATTACAGGATGTGTAAATCAATGTCCAGTACACCATTTCAAGTCTATTGAATCAATAAATTTATAGAGAAAATCATGAAAAAAAAGTTTGAGAAAAACGCACATCACAGCACTTGAATTTTTAAAAATTATTCAAGTTATTTGAGTTCTATTGTCGGGTATTCTAATGTCGGGTAGTGGATTTCTATTGTCAAGCACTTTAATTCTGCATAGCAGAGCACGCCAGTGCACGCAAGAGCACGCCAGTGCACGCCAGAGCAATACAATGCACGCCAGAGCACGGCAATTCACACCAGAGCACGCCAGTGCACGCCAGAGCACGCCAATTCACACCAGACCACGCCAGTGCAATCCAGAGCACGCCAGTGCACGCAAGAGCACGTTAATGCACGCCAGAGCACGCCAGAGCATGCCAGAGCACGCCAGTGCACGCCAGAGCACGCCAGTGCACGCCAGAGCACGCCAGTGCACGCCAGAGCACGCCAGTGCACGCCAGTGCACGCCAGAGCACGGTAGAGCACAGCAGAGTACAGCTCAGCACTTGAAGTTGCTATAATATTTTTTTCACTTGTTAAAACCATTTTTTAATTACAGGATGTGTAAATCAATGTCCAATACACCATTTCAAGTCTATTTAATCAATAAATTTATAGAGCAAATCATGAACAAAAAGTTTGAGAAAAACGCACATCACAGCACTTGAATTTTTAAAAATTATTCAAGTTATTTGAGTTCTATTGTCGGGTAGTGGATTTCTATTGTCAAGCACTTGAGTTCTGCATAGCAGAGCACGCCAGTGCACGCAAGAGCAGGTCAATGCACACCAGAGCACGCCAGTGCATGCAAGAGCACGCCAGTGCACGCCAGAGCATGCCAGTGCACGCCAGAGCACGCCAGTTCACGCCAGAGCACGCCAGTGCACGCCAGAGCATGCCAGTGCACGCAAGAGCACGTCAATGCACGCCAGAGCACGGCTGTGCACGCCAGAGCACGCAAGTGCACGGCAAAGCACGCAAGTGCACGCCAGTGCACGCCAATTCACACCAGAGCACGCCAGTGCACACCAGTGCACGCCACAGCACGCCAGTGCGCGCCAGAGCACGTCAATGCACGCCAGAGCACGCCAGTGCACGCCAGAGCACGCCAGTGCACGCCAGAGCACGCCAGTGCACGCCAGAGCACGCCAGTGCACGCCAGAGCAAGCAAGTGCACGCCAGTGCACGCCAGTGCACACCAATTCACACCAGAGCACGCCAGTGCACGCTAGAGCACGCCAATTCACACCAAAGCACGCCAGTGCACGCAAGAGCACGCCAGTGCACGCAAGAGCACGCCAATTCACACCAGAACACGCCAGTGCACGCCAGAGCACGCCAATTCACACCAGAACACGCCAGTGCAGGCCAGAGCATGCCAGTGCACGCCAGAGCACGCCAATTCACACCAGAGCACTCAAGTGCACGCCAAAGCACGCCAGTGCACGCCAGAGCACGCCAGTGAGCACGCCAGTGCACGCCAGAGCACGCCAGAGCACGCCAGTGCACGCCAGAGCACGCCAGTGAGCACGCCAGTGCACGCCAGAGCACGCCAGAGCACGCCAGTGCACGCCAGAGCACGCCAGTGCACGTCAGAGCACGCCAGTGCCCGCCAGAGCACGCCAGTGCACGCCAGAGCAATTCAATGCACGCCAGAGCACGCCAATTCACACCAGAGCACGCCAGTGCACGACAGAGCACGCCAATTCACACCAGAGCATGCCAGTGCACGCATGAGCACGTCAATGAACGCCAGAGCACGCCAGTGCACGCCAGTGCACGCCAGAGCACGCCAATTCACACCAGAGCACTCAAGTGCACGCCAAAGCACGCCAGTGCACGCCAGAGCACGCCAGTGAACGCCAGAGCACGCCAGTGCACGCCAGAGCACGCCAGTGCACGCCAGAGCACGCCAGAGCACGCCAGTGCACGCCAGAGCATGTCAATGCACGCCAGAGAAAGCCAGAGCACGCCAGAGCACGGTAAAACACATTAGAGAACAGCTCAGCACTTGAAGTTGCTATTATATTTTTTTCAATTTTTAAAACCATTTTTTAATTACAGGATGTGTAAATCAATGTCCAGTACACCATTTCAAGTCTATTGAATCAATAAATTTATAGAGCAAATCATAAACAAAAAGTTTGAGAAAAACGCACATCACAGCACTTGAATTTTTAAAAATTATTCAAGTTATTTGAGTAATATTGTCGGGTAGTGGATTTCTATTGTCAAACACTTGAGTTCTGCATAGCAGAGCACGCCAGTGCACGCAAGAGCACGTCAAGGGACGCCAGAGCACGCCAGTGCACGCAAGTGCACGCAAGTGCACGCCAAAGCACGCCAGTGCACGCCAGTGCACGCCAGTGCACGCCAGAGCACGACAGTTCACGTCAGAGCACGCCAGTGCACGCCAGAGCAATTCAATGCACGCCAGAGCACGCCAATTCACACCAGAGCACGCCAGTGCACGACAGAGCACGCCAATTCACACCAGAGCACGCCAGTGCACGCCAGTGCACGCCAGTGCCCACCAGAGCACGCCAGTGCCCGCCAGACCACGCCAGTGCCCGCCAGAGCACGTCAGTGCACGCCAGAGCAATTCAACGCACGCCAGAGCACCCCAATTCACACCAGAGCACGCCAGTGCACGCCAGAGCACGCCAATTCACACCAGACCACGCCAGTGCCCGCCAGAGCACGCCAGTGCACGCCAGAGCAATTCAATGCACGCCAGAGCACCCCAATTCACACCAGAGCACGCCAGTGCACGCCAGAGCACGCCAGTGCACGCCAGAGCAATTCAATCCACGCCAGAGCACGCCAATTCACACCAGAGCACGCTAGTGCACGCCAGAGCATGTCAATTCACACCAGAGCACGCCAATGCAGGCCAGAGCACGCCAGAGCACGCCAGAGCACGCCAGAGCACGCCAGTGCACGCCAGAGCAATTCAATGCACGCCAGAGCACCCCAATTCACACCAGAGCACGCCAGTGCACGCCAGAGCACGCTAGTGCACGCCAGAGCAATTCAATGCACGCCAGAGCACGCCAATTCACACCAGAGCACGCCAGTGCACGCCAGTGCAAGCCAGTGCACGCCAATTCACACAAGAGCACGCCACAGCACGCCAGTGCACGCCAGAGCACGTTAATGCACGCCAGAGCACGCCAGTGCACGCCAGAGCACGCCAGTGCACGCCAGTGCACGCCAGAGCACGCCAATTCACACCAGAGCACGCCAGTGCACGCTAGAGCATGCCAATTCACACCAGAGCACGCCAGTGCACGCAAGAGCACGCCAGTGCACGCAAGAGCACGCCAGTGCACGCAAGAGCACGCCAATGCACGCAAGAGAACGCCAATGCACACCAGAGCACGCCAGCGAACGCCAGAGTATGCCAGTGCTCGCAAGAGCACGCCAATTCTCACCAGAGCACGCCAGTGCACGCAAGAGCACGCCAATGCACGCCAGAGCACGCCAGAGCACGCCAGTGCCCACCAGAGCACGCCAGTGCCCGCCAGACCACGCCAGTGCCCGCCAGAGCACGCCAGTGCACGCCAGAGCAATTCAATGCACGCCAGAGCACCCCAATTCACACCAGAGCACGCCAGTGCACGCCAGAGCACGCCAATTCACACCAGACCACGCCAGTGCCCGCCAGAGCACGCCAGTGCACGCCAGAGCAATTCAATGCACGCCAGAGCACCCCAATTCACACCAGAGCACGCCAGTGCACGCCAGAGCAATTCAATGCACGCCAGAGCACGCAAGAGCACGCAAGAGCACGCCAGAGCACGCCATTGCACGCCAGAGCATGGTAGAACACATTAGAGAACAGCTCAGCACTCTAAGTTGCTATAATATTTTTTTTACTTTTTAAAACCATTTTTTAATTACAGGATGTGTAAATCAATGTCCAGTACACCATTTCAAGTCTATTGAATCAATAAATTTATAGAGCAAATCATGAACAAAAAGTTTGAGAAAAACGCACATCACAGCACTTGAATTTTTAAAAATTATTTAAGTTATTTGAGTTCTATTGTCGGGTAGTGGATTTCTATTGTCAAGTACTTGAGTTCTGCATAGCAGAGCACGCCAGTGCACGCAAGAACAAGTCAATGCACGCCAGAGCACGCCAGTGCACGCCAGAGCACGCCAATTCACACCAGAGCACGCCAGTGCACGCCAGAGCACGCCAATTCACACCAGACCACGCCAGTGCAATCCAGAGCACGCCAGTGCACGCAAGAGCACGTTAATGCACGCCAGAGCACGCCAGAGCATTCCAGAGCACGCCAGTGCACGCCACAGCACGCCAGTGCACGCCACAGCACGCCAATTCACACCAGAGTACGCCAGTGCACGCTAGAGCACGCCAATTCACACCAGAGCACGCCAGTGCACGCCAGAGTATGCCAGTGCACGCAAGAGCACGCCAATTCACACCAGAGCACGCCAGTGCACGCAAGAGCATTCCAATGCACGCCAGAGCACGCCAGTGCACGCCAGTGCACGCCAGTGCCCACCAGAGCACGCCAGTGCCCGCCAGACCACGCCAGTGCCCGCCAAAGCACGCCAGTGCACGCCAGAGCAATTCAATGCACGCCAGAGCACCCCAATTCACACCAGAGCACGCCAGTGCACGCCAGAGCACGCCAATTCACACCAGACCACGCCAGTGCCCGCCAGAGCACGCCAGTGCACGCCAGAGCAATTCAATGCACGCCAGAGCACCCAAATTCACACCAGAGCCCGCCAGTGCACGCCAGAGCACGCTATTGCACGCCAGAGCAATTCAATGCACGCCAGAGCTAGCCAATTCACACCAGAGCACGCCAGTGCACGCCAATTCACACCAGAGCACGCCAGTGCACGCAAGAGCCCGTCAATGCACGCCAGAGCACGCCAGTGCACGCCAGAGCACGCCAGTGCACGCCAGAGCACGCCAATTCACACCAGATCCCTCAAGTGCACGCCAAAGCACGCCAGTGCACGCCAGAGCACGCCAGTGCACGCCAGTGCATGCCAGTGCACGCCAATTCACACAAGAGCACGCCACAGCACGCCAGTGCACGCCAGAGCACGTTAATGCACGCCAGAGCACGCGAGAGTACGCCAGTGCACGCCAGAGCACGCCAGTGCACGCCAGTGCACGCTAGTGCACGCCAGAGCAGGCCAATTCACACCAGAGCACGCCAGTGCACGCTAGAGCACGCCAATTCACACCAGAGCACGCCAGTGCACGCAAGAGCACACCAATTCACACCAGAGCATGCCAGTGCACGCCAGAGCACGCCAATTCACACCAGAGCACGCCAGTGCACGCAAGAGCACGCCACTGCACGCAAGAGCACGTCAATGCACGCCAGAGCACGTCAGTGCACGCCATTGCACGCCAGAGCACGTCAATGCACGCCAGAGCACGCCAGTGCACGCCAGAGCACGCCATTGCACGCCAGAGCACGCAAGTGCACGCCAAAGCACGCCAGTGCACGCCAATTCACATCAGAGCACGCCAGAGAACGCCAGTGCACGCCAGAGCAAGTCAATGCACGCCAGAGCAAGCCAGAGCAAGCCAGAGCAAGCCAGAGCACGCCAGTGCACGCCAGAGCACGCCAGAGCACGCCAATTCACACCAGAGCACGCCAGTGCACGCCAGAGCAAGCCAATTCACACCAGAGCACGCCAATGCAGGCCAGAGCACGCCAGAGCACGCCAGAGCACGCCAGAGCACGCCAGTGCACGCCAGTGCACGCCAGAGCACGCCAATTCACACCAGAGTACGCCAGTGCACGCTAGAGCACGCCAATTCACACCAGAGCACGCCAGTGCACGCAAGAGTACGCCAGTGCACGCAAGAGCACGCCAGTGCACGCAAGAGCACGCCAGTGCACGCAAGAGCACGCCAATTCACACCAGAGCACGCCAGTGCACGCCAGAGAACGCCAGAGCACGCCAGTGCACGCAAGAGCACGCCATTGCACGCCAGAACACGCCAGTGCACGCCAGAGCACGCCAGTGCACGCCAATTCACACAAGAGCACGCCACAGCACGCCAGTGCACGCCAGAGCACGTCAATGCACGCCAGAGCACGCCAGTGCACGCCAGAGCACGCCAGTGCACGCTAGTGCACGCCAGAGCACGCCAATTCACACCAGAGCACGCCAGTGCACGCCAGAGCACGCCAGTGCACGCCAGAGCACGCCAGTGCACGACAGTGCACGCCAGTGCACGCCAGAGCACGCCAGTGTATGCCAGAGCACGCCAGTGCACGCCAGTGCACGCCAGAGCACGCCAGTGCATGCCAGAGCACGCCAGTGCACGCCAAAGCACGCCAGTGCACGCCAGAGCACGTTAATGCACGCCAGAGCACGCCAGTGCCCGCCAGAGCACGCCAGTGCGCGCCAGAGCACGCCAATTCACGCCAGAGCACGCCAGTGCACGCCAAAGCACGTCAATGCACGCCAGAGCACGCCAGTGCACGACAGAGCTTGCCAGTGAACGCGAGAGCACGCCAATTCACACCAGAGCACAACAGTGCATTCCAGTGCACGCCAGAGCACGCCAGTGCACGTCAATGCACGCCAGAGCAAGCCAGAGCACGCCAGAGCACGCCAGAGCACGCCAGTGCACGCCAGAGAAAGCCAGTGCACGCCAGAGCACGCCAATTCACACCAGTGCACGCCAGTGCACGCCAGAGCACGCCAATTCACGCCAGAGCACGCCAGTGCATTCCAGAGTACGCCAATTCACACTACAGCACGCCAGTGCACGCCAGAGCACGTCAATGCACGCCAGAGCAAGCCAGTGCACGCCAGAGCACGCCAGTGCAAGCCAATTCACACTAGAGCACGCCAGTGCATGCCAGAGCATGCCAGAGCACGTCAATGCAAGCCAGAGCAAGCCAGAGCACGCCAGAGCACGCCAGAACAATTCACACCAGAGCACGCCAGTGCACGCCAGAGCACGCCAGTGCACGCCAGAGCACGCAAGTGCACGCCAAAGCACGCCAGTGCACGCCAGAGCACGCCAGTGCACGCCAATTCACACCAGAGCACGCCAGTGCACGCCAGAGCACGCCAGTGCACGCCAGAGCACGCCAGAGCACGCCAGTGCACGCCAGAGCACGTTAATGCACGCAAGAGCAAGCCAGAGCACGCCAGAGCACCCCAAAGCACGCCAGTGCACACCAGAGCACGCCAATTCACACCAGAGCATGCCAGTGCAGGCCAGAGCACGCCAATTCACACCAGAGCACGCCAGTGTACGCCAGAGC
This sequence comes from Daphnia pulicaria, assembly GCF_021234035.1. Lineage (NCBI taxonomy): Eukaryota > Metazoa > Arthropoda > Branchiopoda > Diplostraca > Daphniidae > Daphnia > Daphnia pulicaria. The sequence continues at coordinate 17,136,170 of NC_060916.1, read as the reverse complement.
ACGCCATTGCACGCCAGAGCACGTCAATGCACGCCAGAGCACACCAGTGCACGCCAGAGCACGTCATTGCACGCCAGAGCACGCAAGTGCACGCCAAAGCACGCCAGTGCACGCCAGTGCACGCCAGTGCACGCCAGTGCACGCCAATTAACATCAGAGCACGCCAGAGCACGCCAGTGCACGCCAGAGCACGTCAATGCACGCCAAAGCAAGCCAGAGCACGCCAGAGCACGCCAGAGCACGCCAGAGCACGCCAGTGCACGCCAGAGCACGCCAGTGCACGTCAGAGCATGCCAGTGCACGCCAGAGCAATTCAATGCACGTCAGAGCACGCCAATTCACACCAGAGCACGCCAGTGCACGCCAGAGCACGCCAATTCACACCAGAGAACGCCAATGCACGCCAGAGCACGCCAGAGCACGCCAGAGCACGCCAGAGCACGCCAGTGCACGCCAGAGCACGCCAGTGCACGCCAGTGCACGCCAGTGCACGCCAGTGCACGCCAGAGCACGCCAATTCACACCAGAGTACGCCAGTGCACGCTAGAGCACGCCAATTCACACCAGAGCACGCCAGTGCACGCAAGAGTACGCCAGTGCACGCAAGAGCACGCCAGTGCACGCAAGAGCACGCCAGTGCACGCAAGAGCACGCCAATTCACACCAGAAAACGCCAGTGCACGCCAGAGCACGCCAATGCACGACAGAGCACGCCAGTGCACGCCAGAGCACGCCAGTGCACGCCAGAGCACGCCAGTGCACGCCAAAGCACGCCAGTGCACGCCAGATCACGCCAATTCACATCAGAGCACGCCAGAGCACGCCAGAGCACGCCAGTGCACGCAAGAGCACGCCAGTGCACGCAAGAGCACGCCAATTCACACCAGAAAACGCCAGTGCACGCCAGAGCACGCCAATGCACGACAGAGCACGCCAGTGCACGCCAGAGCACGCCAGTGCACGCCAGAGCACGTAAATGCACGCCAGAGCACGCCAGTGCCCGCCAGAGCACGCCAGTGCACGCCAGAGAAAGCCAGAGCAAGCCAAAGCACGCCAGTGCACGGTTGAGCACGCCAGTGCACGCCAAAGCACGCCAGTGCACGCCAGAGCACGCCAGTGCACGCCAATTCACACCAGAGCTCGCCAGTGCGCGCCAGAGCACGCCAGTGCGCGCCAGAGCACGTTAATGCGCGCCAGAGCACGCCAGTGCACGCCAGAGCACGCCAATTCACACCAGAGAACGCCAATGCACGCCAGAGCACGCCAGAGCACGCCAGAGCACGCCAGAGCACGCCAGTGCACGCCAGAGCACGCCAGTGCACGCCAGTGCACGCCAGAGCACGCCAATTCACACCAGAGTACGCCAGTGCACGCTAGAGCACGCCAATTCACACCAGAGCACGCCAGTGCACGCAAGAGTACGCCAGTGCACGCAAGAGCACGCCAGTGCACGCAAGAGCACGCCAGTGCACGCAAGAGCACGCCAATTCACACCAGAGAACGCCAGTGCACGCCAGAGCACGCCAATGCACGCCAGAGCACGCCAGTGCACGCCAGTGCACGCCAGAGCACGCCAGTGCACGCCAGAGCACGCCAGTGCACGCCAAAGCACGCCAGTGCACGCCAGATCACGCCAGTGCACGCCAGAGCACGTAAATGCACGCCAGAGCACGCCAGTGCCCGCCAGAGCACGCCAGTGCGCGCCAGAGCACGCCAGTGCGCGCCAGAGCACGCCAATTCACGCCAGAGCACGCCAGTGCACGCCAAAGCACGTCAATGCACGCCAGAGCACGCCAGTGCACGACAGAGCTTGCCAGTGAACGCGAGAGCACGCCAATTCACACCAGAGCACAACAGTGCATTCCAGTGCACGCCAGAGCACGCCAGTGCACGTCAATGCACGCCAGAGCAAGCCAGAGCACGCCAGTGCACGCCAGAGAAAGCCAGTGCACGCCAGAGCACGCCAATTCACACCAGTGCACGCCAGTGCACGCCAGAGCACGCCAATTCACGCCAGAGCACGCCAGTGCATTCCAGAGTACGCCAATTCACACTACAGCACGCCAGTGCACGCCAGAGCACGTCAATGCACGCCAGAGCAAGCCAGTGCACGCAAGAGCACGCCAGTGCACGCCAATTCACACTAGAGCACGCCAGTGCATGCCAGAGCATGCCAGAGCACGTCAATGCAAGCCAGAGCAAGCCAGACCACGCCAGAGCACGCCAGAACAATTCACACCAGAGCACGCCAGTGCACGCCAGAGCACGCCAGTGCACGCCAGAGCACGCAAGTGCACGCCAAAGCACGCCAGTGCACGCCAGAGCACGCCAGTGCACGCCAATTCACACCAGAGCACGCCAGTGCACGCCAGAGCACGCCAGTGCACGCCAGAGCACGCCAGAGCACGCCAGTGCACGCCAGAGCACGTTAATTCACGCAAGAGCAAGCCAGAGCACGCCAGAGCACCCCAAAGCACGCCAGTGCACACCAGAGCACGCCAATTCACACCAGAGCATGCCAGTGCAGGCCAGAGCACGCCAATTTACACCAGAGCACGCCAGTGTACGCCAGAGCACGTCAATGCACGCCAGAGCACGCCAGTGCACGCCAGAGCACGCCATTGCACGCCAGAGCACGCAAGTGCACGCCAAAGCACGCCAGTGCACGCCAGTGCACGCCAATTCCCATCAGAGCACGCCAGAGCACGCCAGAGCACGTCAATGCACGCCAGAGTAAGCCAGAGCACGCCAGAGCACGCCAGAGCACGCCAGTGCACGCCAGAGCACGCCAGTGCACGCCAGAGCAAGCCAAAGCACGCCAGTGCACGGTTGAGCACGCCAGTGCACGCCAAAGCACGCCAGTGCACGCCAGAGCACGCCAGTGCACGCCAATTCACACCAGAGCTCGCCAGTGCACGCCAGAGCACGCCAGTGCACGCCAGTGCGCGCCAGGGCACGCCAGTGCGCGCCAGAGCACGCCAGTGCGCGCCAGAGCACGTTAATGCGCGCCAGAGCAAACCAGTGCACGCCAGAGCACGCCAATTCACGCCAGAGCACGCCAGTGCACGCCAAAGCACGCCAATGCACGCCAGAGCACGCCAGCGCACGACAGAGCTCTCCAGTGAACGCGAGAGCACACCAATTCACACCAGAGCACAACAGTGCATGCCAGTGCACGCCAGAGCACGCCAGTGCACGTCAATGCACGCCAGAGCAAGCCAGAGCACGCCAGAGCCCGCCAGAGCACGCCAGTGCACGCCAGAGAAAGCCAGTGCACGCCAGAGCACGCCAATTCACACCAGTGCACGCCAGTGCACGCCAGAGCACGCCAATTCACGCCAGAGCACGCCAGTGCATTCCAGAGTACGCCAATTCACACTACTGCACGCCAGTGTACGCCAGAGCACGTCAATGCACGCCAGAGCAAGCCAGTGCACGCCAGAGCACGCCAGTGCACGCCAATTCACACTACAGCACGCCAGTGCATGCCAGAGCATGCCAGAGCACGTCAATGCAAGCCAGAGCAAGCCAGAGCACGCCAGAGCACGCCAGAACAATTCACACCAGAGCACGCCAGTGCACGCCAGAGCACGCCAGTGCACGCCAGAGCACGCAAGTGCACGTCAAAGCACGCCAGTGCACGCCAGAGCACGCCAGTGCACGCCAATTCACACCAGAGCACGCCAGTGCACGCCAGTGCACGCCAGTGCACGCCAGAGCACGCCAGAGCACGCCAGTGCACGCCAGAGCACGTTAATGCACGCCAGTGCACGCCAGAGCAATTCAATGCACGCCAGAGCACGCCAATTCACACCAGAGCACGCCAGTGCACGCCAGAGCACGCCAATTCACACCAGAGCACGCCAATGCACGCCAGAGCATGCCAGTGCACGCCAGAGCACGCCAGAGCACGCCAGTGCACGCCAGAGCACGCCAGTGCACGCTAGTGCACGCTAGAGCACGCCAATTCACACCAGAGCACGCCAGTGCACGCAAGAGCACGCCAATTCACACCAGAGCACGCCAGTGCACGCCAGAGCACGTCAGTGCACGCCAGAGCACGTCAGTGCACGCCAGAGCACGCCAATTCACACCAGAGCACGCCAGTGCACGCAAGAGCACGCCAGTGCACGCAAGAGCACGCCAGTGCACGCAAGAGCACGTCAATGCACGCCAGAGCACGCCAGTGCACGCCAGAGCACGCCAGTGCACGCTAGTGCACGCCAGAGCACGCCAATTCACACCAGAGCATGCCAGTGCACGCTAGAGCACGCCAATTCACACCAGAGCACGCCTGTGCACGCCAGAGCACGGTATAGCACAGCAGAGAACAGCTCAGCACTTGAAGTTGCTATAATATTTTTTTCACTTGTTAAAACCATTTTGTAATTACAGGATGTGTGAATCAATGTCCAATACACCATTTCAAGTCTATTTAATCAATAAATTTATAGAGCAAATCATGAACAAAAAGTTTGATAAAAACGCACATCACAGCACTTGAATTTTTAAAAATTATTCAAGTTATTTGAGTTCTATTTTCGAATAGTGGATTTCTATTGTCAAGCACTTGAGTTCTGCATAGCAGAGAACGCCAGAGCACGCCAGTGCACGCCAGTGCACGCCAGTGCACGCCAGTGCACGCCAGTGCACGCCAGTGCACGCCAGTGCACGCCAGTGCACGCCAGTGCACGCCAGAGCACACCAGTGCACGCCAGAGCACGCCAATGCACGCCAGAGCACGCCAGTGCGCGCCAGGGCACACCAGTGCGCGCCAGAGCACGCCAATTCACGCCAGAGCACTCCAGTGCACGCCAAAGCACGTCAATGCACACCAGAGCACGCCAGCGCACGACAGAGCTCTCAAGTGAACGCGAGAGCTCACCAATTCACACCAGAGCACAAAAGTGCATGCTAGTGCAAGCCAGAGCACGCCAGTGCACGTCAATGCACGCCAGAGCAAGCCAGAGCACGCCAGAGCCCGCCAGAGCACGCCAGTGCACGCCAGAGAAAGCCAGTGCACGCCAGAGCACGCCAATTCACACAAGTGCACGCCAGTGCACGCCAGAGCACGCCAATTCACGCCAGAGCACGCCAGTGCATTCCAGAGTACGCCAATTCACACTACAGCACGCCAGTGCACGCCAGAGCACGTCAATGCACGCCAGAGCAAGCCAGTGCACGCCAGAGCACGCCAGTGCACGCCAATTCACACTACAGCACGCCAGTGCATGCCAGAGCATGCCAGAGCACGTCAATGCAAGCCAGAGCAAGCCAGAGCACGCCAGAACAATTCACACCAGAGCACGCCAGTGCACGCCAGAGCACGCCAGTGCACGCCAGAGCACGCAAGTGCACGTCAAAGCACGCCAGTGCACGCCAGAGCACGCCAGTGCACGCCAATTCACACCAGAGCACGCCAGTGCACGCCAGAGCACGCCAGTGCACGCCAGAGCACGCCAGAGCACGCCAGTGCACGCCAGAGCACGTTATTGCACGCCAGTGCACGCCAGAGCAATTCAATGCACGCCAGAGCACGCCAATTCACACCAGAGCACGCCAGTGCACGCAAGAGCACGCCAGTGCACGCAAGAGCACGCCAATTCACACCAGAGCACGCCAGTGCACGCCAGAGCACGCCAGTGCACGCCAGAGCACGCCAGTGCACGCCAGAGCACGCCAGTGCACGCCAGAGCACGCCAATTCACACCAGAGTACGCCAGTGCACGCCAGAGCACACCAGTGCACGCAAGAGCACGTCAATGCACGCCAGAGCACGCCAGTGCATGACAGAGAACGCCAATTCACACCAGATCACTCAAGTGCACGCCAAAGCACGCCAGTGCATGTCAGAGCACGCCAGTGCACGCAAGAGCACGCCATTGCACGCCAGAGCACGCCAGTGCACGCCAGTGCACGCCAGTGCACGCCAGTGCACGCCAGTGCACGCTAATTGACACAAGAGCACGCCACAGCACGCCAGTGCACGCCAGAGCACGTCAATGCACGCCAGAGCACGCCAGTGCACGCCAGAGCACGCCAGTGCACGCCAGAGCACGCCAGTGCACGCCAGTGCACTCCAGAGCACGCTAGTGCACGCTAGTGCACGCCAGAGCACGCCAATTCACACCAGAGCACGCCAGTGCACGCTAGAGCACGCCAATTCACACCAGAGCACGCCAGTGCACGCAAGAGCACGCCAATTCACACCAGAGCATGCCAGTGCACGCCAGAGCACGCCAGTGCACGCAAGAGCACGCCAATTCACACCAGAGCACGCCACTGCACGCAAGAGCACGCCAGTGCACGCAAGAGCACGTCAATGCACGCCAGAGCACGTCAGTGCACGCCATTGCACGCCAGAGCACGTCAATGCACGCCAGAGCACGCCAGTGCACGCCAGAGCACGCCATTGCACGCCAGAGCACGCAAGTGCACGCCAAAGCACGCCAGTGCACGCCAATTCACATCATTGCACGCCAGAGCACGACAGTGCACGCCAGAGCAAGCCAGAGCAAGCCAGAGCAAGCCAGAGCACGCCAGTGCACGCCAGTGCACGGTAGAGCACAGCAGAGAACAGCTCAGCACTTGAAGTTGCTATAATATTTTTTTCACTTGTTAAAACCATTTTGTAATTACAGGATGTGTAAATCAATGTCCAATACACCATTTCAAGTCTATTTAATCAATAAATTTATAGAGCAAATCATGAACAAAAAGTTTGAGAAAAACGCACATCACAGCACTTGAATTTTTAAAAATTATTCAAGTTATTTGAGTTCTATTTTCGGGTAGTGGATTTCTATTGTCAAGCACTTGAGTTCCGCATAGCAGAGAACGCCAGAGCACGCCATTTCACACCAGAGCACGCCAGTGCACGCCAGAGCACGCTAGTGCACGCCAGAGCACGCCAATTCACACCAGAGTACGCCAGTGCACGCCAGAGCACACCAGTGCACGCAAGAGCACGTCAATGCACGCCAGAGCACGCCAGTGCACGCCAGAGAACGCCAATTCACACCAGATCACTCAAGTGCACGCCAAAGCACGCCAGTGCATGCCAGAGCACGCCAGTGCACGCAAGAGCACGCCATTGCACGCCAGAGCACGCCATTGCACGCCAGTGCACGCCAGTGCACGCTAATTGACACAAGAGCACGCCACAGCACGCCAGTGCACGCCAGAGCACGTCAATGCACGCCAGAGCACGCCAGTGCACGCCAGAGCACGCCAGTGCACGCCAGTGCACGCCAGTGCACGCCAGTGCACGCCAGAGCACGCCAGAGCACGCCAGTGCACGCTAGTGCACGCCAGAGCACGCAAATTCACACCAGAGCACGCCAGTGCACGCTAGAGCACGCCAATTCACACCAGAGCACGCCAGTGCACGCAAGAGCACGCCAATTCACACCAGAGCATGCCAGTGCACGCCAGAGAACGCCAGTGCACGCAAGAGCACGCCAATTCACACCAGAGCATGCCACTTCACGCAAGAGCACGACAGTGCACGCAAGAGCACGTCAATGCACGCCAGAGCACGTCAGTGCACGCCATTGCACGCCAGAGCACGTCAATGCACGCCAGAGCACGCCAGTGCACGCCAGAGCACGCCATTGCACGCCAGAGCACGCAAGTGCACGCCAAAGCACGCCAGTGCACGCCAATTAACATCAGAGCACGCCAGAGCACGCCAGTGCACGCAAGAGCACGTCAATGCACGCCAGAGCAAGCCAGAGCAAGCCAGAGCAAGCCAGAGCACGCCAGTGCACGCCAGAGCACGGTAGAGCACAGCAGAGAACAGCTCAGCACTTGAAGTTGCTATAATATTTTTTTCACTTGTTAAAACCATTTTGTAATTACAGGATGTGTAAATCAATGTCCAATACACCATTTCAAGTCTATTTAATCAATAAATTTATAGAGCAAATCATGAACAAAAAGTTTGAGAAAAACGCACATCACAGCACTTGAATTTTTAAAAATTATTCAAGTTATTTGAGTTCTATTTTCGGGTAGTGGATTTCTATTGTCAAGCACTTGAGTTCTGCATAGCAGAGAACGCCAGAGCACGCCATTTCACACCAGAGCACGCCAGTGCACGCCAGAGCACGCCAGTGCACGCCAGAGCACGCCAGTGCACGCCAGAGCACGCCAGTGCACGCCAGTGCACGCCAGAGCACGTTAGTGCACGCCATAGCACGCCAGTGCACGCCAGATCACGCCAGAGCACGTAAATGCACGCAAGAGCACGCCAGTGCGCGCCAGAGCACGCCAATTCACGCCAGAGCACGGCACTGCACGCCAAAGCACGTCAATGCACGCCAGAGCACGCCAGTGCACGACAGAGCTCGCCAGTGAACGCGAGAGCACGCCAATTCACACCAGAGCACAACAGTGCATTCCAGTGCACGCCAGAGCACGCCAGTGCACGTCAATGCACGCCAGAGCAAGCCAGAGCACGCCAGAGCACGCCAGTGCACGCCAGAGAAAGCCAGTGCACGCCAGAGCACGCCAATTCACACCAGTGCACGCCAGTGCACGCCAGAGCACGCCAATTCACGCCAGAGCACGCCAGTGCATTCCAGAGTACGCCAATTCACACTACAGCACGCCAGTGCACGCCAGAGCACGTCAATGCACGCCAGAGCAAGCCAGTGCACGCCAGAGCACGCCAGTGCACGCCAATTCACACTAGAGCACGCCAGTGCATGCCAGAGCATGCCAGAGCACGTCAATGCAAGCCAGAGCAAGCCAGAGCACGCCAGAGCACGCCAGAACAATTCAAACCAGAGCACGCCAGTGCACGCCAGAGCACGCAAGTGCACGCCAAAGCACGCCAGTGCACGCCAATTCACACCAGAGCACGCCAGTGCACGCCAGAGCACGCCAGTGCACGCCAGAGCACGCCAGAGCACGCCAGTGCACGCCAGAGCACGTTAATGCACGCCAGAGCAAGCCAGAGCACGCCAGAGCACCCCAAAGCACGCCAGTGCACACCAGAGCACGTTAGTGCACGCCATAGCACGCCAGTGCACGCCAGATCACGCCAGTGCACGCCAGAGCACGTAAATGCACGCAAGAGCACGCCAGTGCGCGCCAGAGCACGCCAATTCACGCCAGAGCACGGCACTGCACGCCAAAGCACGTCAATGCACGCCAGAGCACGCCAGTGCACGACAGAGCTCGCCAGTGAACGCGAGAGCACGCCAATTCACACCAGAGCACAACAGTGCATTCCAGTGCACGCCAGAGCACGCCAGTGCACGTCAATGCACGCCAGAGCAAGCCAGAGCACGCCAGAGCACGCCAGTGCACGCCAGAGAAAGCCAGTGCACGCCAGAGCACGCCAATTCACACCAGTGCACGCCAGTGCACGCCAGAGCACGCCAATTCACGCCAGAGCACGCCAGTGCATTCCAGAGTACGCCAATTCACACTACAGCACGCCAGTGCACGCCAGAGCACGTCAATGCACGCCAGAGCAAGCCAGTGCACGCCAGAGCACGCCAGTGCACGCCAATTCACACTAGAGCACGCCAGTGCATGCCAGAGCATGCCAGAGCACGTCAATGCAAGCCAGAGCAAGCCAGAGCACGCCAGAGCACGCCAGAACAATTCAAACCAGAGCACGCCAGTGCACGCCAGAGCACGCAAGTGCACGCCAAAGCACGCCAGTGCACGCCAATTCACACCAGAGCACGCCAGTGCACGCCAGAGCACGCCAGTGCACGCCAGAGCACGCCAGAGCACGCCAGTGCACGCCAGAGCACGTTAATGCACGCCAGAGCAAGCCAGAGCACGCCAGAGCACCCCAAAGCACGCCAGTGCACACCAGAGTACGCCAATTCACACCAGAGCATGCCAGTGCAGGCCAGAGCACGCCAATTTACACCAGAGCACGCCAGTGTACGCCAGAGCACGCCATTGTACGTCAGAGCACGTCAATGCACGCCAGAGCACGCCAGTGCACACCAGAGCACGCCATTGCACGCCAGAGCACGCAAGTGCACGCCAAAGCACGCCAGTGCACGCCAGTGCACGCCAATTCACATCAGAGCACGCCAGAGCACGCCAGAGCACGTCAATGCACGCCAGAGTAAGCCAGAGCACGCCAGAGCACGCCAGAGCACGCCAGTGCACGCCAGAGCACGCCAGTGCACGCCAGAGCACGTTAATGCACGCCAGAGCAAGCCAAAACACGCCAGTGCACGGTTGAGCACGCCAAATCACACCAGAGCACGCCAGTGCAGGCCAGAGCACGCCAATTCACACCAGAGCACGCCAGTGTACGCCAGAGCACGCCATTGCACGCCAGAGCACGTCAATGCACGCCAGAGCACGCCAGTGCACGCCAGAGCACGTCAATGCACGCCAAAGCAAGCCAGAGCACGCCAGAGCACGCCAGAGCACGCCAGAGCACGCCAGTGCACGCCAGAGCACGCCAGTGCACGTCAGAGCATGCCAGTGCACGCCAGAGCAATTCAATGCACGTCAGAGCACGCCAATTCACACCAGAGCACGCCAGTGCACGCCAGAGCACGCCAATTCACACCAGAGAACGCCAATGCACGCCAGAGCACGCCAGAGCACGCCAGAGCACGCCAGAGCACGCCAGTGCACGCCAGAGCACGCCAGTACACACCAGAGAACGCCAATTCACACCAGAGTACGCCAGTGCACGCTAGAGCACGCCAATTCACACCAGAGCACGCCAGTGCACGCAAGAGTACGCCAGTGCACGCAAGAGCACGCCAGTGCACGCAAGAGCACGCCAATTCACACCAGAGCACGCCAGTGCACGCCAGAGCACGCCAGTGCACGCCAGAGCACGCCAGTGCACGCCAGAGCACGCCAATTCACACCAGAGCACGCCAGTGCACGCCAGAGCACACCAGTGCACGAAAGAGCACGTCAATGCACGCCAGAGCACGCCAGTGCACGCCAGAGAACGCCAATTCACACCAGATCACTCAAGTGCACGCCAAAGCACGCCAGTGCACGCCAGAGCACGCCAGTGCACGCAAGAGCACGCCATTGCACGCCAGAGCACGCCAGAGCACGCAAGTGCACGCCAGTGCACGCCAGTGCACGCCAGTGCACGCCAGTGCACGCCAGTGCACGCCAGTGCACGCTAATTCACACAAGAGCACGCCACAGCACGCCAGTGCACGCCAGAGCACGTCAATGCACGCCAGAGCACGCCAGTGCACGCCAGAGCACGCCAGAGCACGCCAGAGCACGCCAGTGCACGCCAGAGCACGCCAGTGCACGCCAGAGCACACCAGTGCACGCTAGTGCACGCCAGAGCACGCCAATTCACACCAGAGCACGCCAGTGCACGCTAGAGCACGCCAATTCACACCAGAGCACGCCAGTGCACGCAAGAGCACGCCAATTCACACCAGAGCATGCCAGTGCACGCAAGAGCACGCCAATTCACACCAGAGCACGCCACTGCACGCAAGAGCACGCCAGTGCACGCAAGAGCACGTCAATGCACGCCAGAGCACGTCAGTGCACGCCATTGCACGCCAGAGCACGTCAATGCACGCCAGAGCACGCCAGTGCACGCCAGAGCACGCCATTGCACGCCAGAGCACGCAAGTGCACGCCAAAGCACGCCAGTGCACGCCAATTCACATCAGAGCACGCCAGAGCACGCCAGAGCACGTCAATGCACGTCAGAGCAAGCCAGAGCAAGCCAGAGCAAGCCAGAGCACGGTAGAGCACAGCAGAGAACAGCTCAGCACTTGAAGTTGCTATAATATTTTTTTCACTTGTTAAAACCATTTTGTAATTACAGGATGTGTAAATCAATGTCCAATACACCATTTCAAGTCTATTTAATCAATAAATTTATAGAGCAAATCATGAACAAAAAGTTTGAGAAAAACGCACATCACAGCACTTGAATTTTTAAAAATTATTCAAGTTATTTGAGTTCTATTTTCGGGTAGTGGATTTCTATTGTCAAGCACTTGAGTTCTGCATAGCAGAGAACGCCAGAGCACGCCATTTCACACCAGAGCACGCCAGTGCACGCCAGAGCACGCCAGTGCACGCCAGTGCACGCTAGAGCACGCCAGTGCACGCCAGAGCACGCCAGTGCAAGCCAGAGCACGCCAGTGCGCGCCAGGGCACGCCAGTGCGCGCCAGAGCACGCCAGTGCGCGCCAGAGCACGCCAATTCACTCCAGAGCACGCCAGTGCACGCCAAAGCACGTCAATGCACGCCAGAGCACGCCAGCGCACGACAGAGCTCTCCAGTGAACGCGAGAGCACACCAATTCACACCAGAGCACAACAGTGCATGCCAGTGCACGCCAGAGCACGCCAGTGCACGTCAATGCACGCCAGAGCAAGCCAGAGCACGCCAGAGCCTGCCAGAGCACGCCAGTGCACGCCAGAGAAAGCCAGTGCACGCCAGAGCACGCCAATTCACACCAGTGCACGCCAGTGCACGCCAGAGCACGCCAATTCACGCCAGAGCACGCCAGTGCATTCCAGAGTACGCCAATTCACACTACAGCACGCCAGTGCACGCCAGAGCACGTCAATTCACGCCAGAGCAAGCCAGTTCACGCCAGAGCACGGCAGTGCACGCCAATTCACACTACAGCACGCCAGTGCATGCCAGAGCATGCCAGAGCACGTCAATGCAAGCCAGAGCAAGCCAGAGCACGCCAGAGCACGCCAGAACAATTCACACCAGAGCACGCCAGTGCACGCCAGAGCACGCCAGTGCACGCCAGAGCACGCCAGTGCACGCCAGTGCACGCCAGAGCACGCAAGTGCACGCCAGAGCACGCAAGTGCACGCCAGAGCACGCCAGTGCACGCCAGAGCACGCAAGTGCACGTCAAAGCACGCCAGTGCACGCCAGAGCTCGCCAGTGCACGCCAATTCACACCAGAGCACGCCAGTGCACGCCAGAGCACGCCAGTGCACGCCAGAGCACGCCAGTGCACGCCAGTGCACGCCAGAGCACGCCAGAGCACGCCAGTGCACGCCAGAGCACGTTAATGCACGCCAGTGCACGCCAGAGCAATTCAATGCACGCCAGAGCACGCCAATTCACACCAGAGCACGCCAGTGCACGCCAGAGCACGCCAATTCACACCAGAGCACGCCAATGCACGCCAGAGCATGCCAGTGCACGCCAGAGCACGCCAGAGCACGCCAGTGCACGCCAGAGCACGCCAGTGCACGCCAGTGCACGCTAGAGCACGCCAATTCACACCAGAGCACGCCAGTGCACGCAAGAGCACGCCAATTCACACCAGAGCACGCCAGTGCACGCCAGAGCACGTCAGTGCACGCCAGAGCACGCCAATTCACACCAGAGCACGCCAGTGCACGCAAGAGCACGCCAGTGCACGCAAGAGCACGTCAATGCACGCCAGAGCACGCCAGTGCACGCCAGAGCAAGCCAGTGCACGCCAGAGCACGCCAGTGCACGCCAATTCATACTACAGCACGCCAATTCACACCAGAGCATGCCAGTGCACGGCAGAGCACGCCAATTCACACCAGAGCACGTCAATGCACGCCAGAGCACGTCAATGCACGCCAGAGCAAGCCAGTGCACGCCAGAGCACGCCAGTGCACGCCAATTCACACTACAGCACGCCAGTGCATGCCAGAGCATGCCAGAGCACGTCAATGCAAGCCAGAGCAAGCAAGAGCAAGCAAGAGCACGCCAGATCACGCCAGAACAATTCACACCAGAGCACGCCAGTGCACGCCAGTGCACGCCAGAGCACGCAAGTGCACGTCAAAGCACGCCAGTGCACGCCAGAGCACGCCAGTGCACGCCAATTCACACCAGAGCACGCCAGTGCACGCCAGAGCACGCCAGTGCACGCCAGAGAACTCCAGAGCACGCCAGTGCACGCCAGAGCACGTTATTGCACGCCAGTGCACGCCAGAGCAATTCAATGCACGCCAGAGCACGCCAATTCACACCAGAGCACGCCAGAGCACGCCAGAGCACGCCAATTCACACCACAGCACGCCAATGCTAGCCAGAGCATGCCAGTGCACGCCAGAGCACGCCAGTGCACGCCAGTGCACGCTAGAGCACGCCAATTCACACCAGAGCACGCCAGTGCACGCAAGAGCACGCCAATTCACACCAGAGCACGCCAGTGCACGCCAGAGCACGCCAATTCACACCAGAGCACGCCAGTGCACGCAAGAGCACTCCAGTGCACGCAAGAGCACGCCAGTGCACGCAAGAGCACGCCAGTGCACGCAAGAGCACGTCAATGAACGCCAGATCACGCCAGTGCACGCCAGAGCACGCCAGAGCACGCCAATTCACACCAGAGCATGCCAGTACACGCTAGAGCACGCCAATTCACACCAGAGCACGCCAGTGCACGCAAAAGAACGCCAGTGCACGCAAGAGCACGCCAATTCACACCAGAGCACGCCAGTGCACGCCAGAGGACGCCAGTGCACGCAAGAGCACGCCAATTCACACCAGAGCACGCCAGTGCACGCAAGAGCACGTTAATGCACGCCAGAGCACGTCAGTGCACGCCATTGCACGCCAGAGCACGCCAGAGCACGCCAGAGCACGCCAGTGCACGCCAGAGCACGGTAGAGCAAGCCAGTGCACGCCAGAGCACGCCAGTGCACGCCAGAGCACGCCAGTGCACGCCAGTGCACGCCAATTCACACCAGAGCACGCCAGTGCACGCCAGAGCACGCCAGTGCACGCCAGTGCACGCCAGAGCACGCCAGTGCGCGCCAGAGCACGCCAGTGCGCGCCAGAGCACGCCAGTGCGCGCCAGAGCACGCCAGTGCGCGCCAGAGCACGCCAGTGCGCGCCAGAGCACGCCAGTGCGCGCCAGAGCACGCCAGTGCGCGCCAGAGCAAGCCAGGGCACGCCAGAGCACTTCAATGCACGCCAGAGCACGCCAGTGCACGCCAGAGCACGCCAGTGCACGCCAAAGACCGTCAATGCACGCCAGAGCACGCCAGTACACGCCAGTGCACGCCAATTCACACCAGAGCACGCCAGTGGACGCTAGAGCACGCCAATTCACAGCAGAGCACGCCAGTGCACGCAAGAGCACGCCAATTCACACCAGAGCACGCCAGTGCACGCAAGAGCACGCCAGTGCACGCAAGAGCACGTCAATGCACGCCAGAGCACGCCAGTGCACGCCAGAGCACGCCAGTGCACGCCAATTCACACCAGAGCACGCCAGTGCACGCCAGAGCACGCCAGTGCACGCCAGAGCACGCCAGTGCACGCCAGAGCACGCCAGTGCACGCCAGAGCACGCCAGTGCACGCCAGAGCACGCCAGTGCACGCCAGAGCACGCCAGTGCACGCCAGAGCACGCCAGTGCACGCCAGAGCACGCCAGTGCACGCCAGAGCACGCCAGTGCACGCCAGAGCACGCCAGAGCTCACCAGTGCACGCCAGAGCACGTTAATGCATGCCAGAGCACGCCAGAGCACGCCAGAGCACGCCAAAGCACGCCAGTGCACGCCAGAGCACGCAAGTGCACGCAAGTGCACGCCAAAGCACGCCAATTCACATCAGAGCACGCCAGAGCACGCCAGTGCACGCCAGAGCACGTCAATGCACGCCAGAGAAAGCCAGAGCACGCCAGAGCACGCCAGAGCACGCCAGTGCACGCCAGAGCACGCCAGTGCACGTCAGAGCATGCCAGTGCACGCCAGAGCAATTCAATGCACGCCAGAGCACGCCAATTCACACCAGAGCACGCCAGTGCACGCCAGAGCACCTTAATTCACACCAGAGCACGCCAATGAACGCCAGAGCACGCCAGTGCACGCCAGAGCACGTCAATGCACGCAAGAGCACGCCAGTGCACGCCAGTGCACGTCAATGCACGCCAGAGCACGCCAGTGCACGCCAGTGCACGTCAATGCACGCCAGAGCACGCCAGTGCACGCCAGAGCATGCCAGTGCACGCCAGTGCACGCCAGAGCACGCCAATTCATACCAGAGTACGCCAGTGCACGCTAGAGCACGCCAATTCACACCAGAGCACGCCAGTGCACGCAAGAGCACGTCAATGCACGCAAGAGCACGCCAGTGCACGCCAGTGCACGTCAATGCACGCCAGAGCACGCCAGTGCACGCCAGTGCACGTCAATGCACGCCAGAGCACGCCAGTGCACGACACAGCTCGCCAGTGAACGCGAGAGCATGCCAATTCACACCAGAGCACAACAGTGCATGCCAGTGCACGCCAGTGCACGCCAGAGCACGCCAGTGCACGCCAGAGCACGCCAGTGCACGCCAGAGCACGCCAGTGCACGCCAGAGCACGCCAGTGCACGCCAGAGCACGTCAATGCACGCCAGAGCACGGTAGAGCACAGCAGAGAACAGCTCAGCACTTGAAGTTGCTATAATATTTTTTCACTTGTTAAAACCATTTTTTAATTACAGGATGTGTAAATCAATGTCCAATACACCATTTCAAGTCTATTGAATCAATAAATTTATAGAGCAAATCATGAACAAAAAGTTTTAGAAAAACGCACATGAAAGCACTTGAATTTTTAAAAATTATTCAAGTTATTTGAGTTCTATTGTCGGGTAGTGGATTTCTATTGTCAAACTCTTGAATTCTGCATAGCAGAGCACGCCAGAGCACGACAGAGCACGCCAGAGCTCACCAGTACACGCCAGAGCACGCCAGTGCACGCCACAGCACTTGAATTTTTAAAAATTATTCAAGTTATTTGAGTTCTATTGTCGGGTAGTGGATTTCTATTGTAAAGCACTTGAGATCTGCATAGCAGAGCACGCCAGAGCACGACAGAGCACGCCAGAGCTCACCAGTACACGCCAGAGCACGCCAGTGAACGCCACAGCACTTGAATTTTTAAAAATTATTCAAGTTATTTGAGTTCTATTGTCGGGTAGTGGATTTCTATTGTCAAGCACTTGAGTTCTGCATAGCAGAGAACGCCAGAGCACGCCATTTCACACCAGAGCACGCCAGTGCACGCCAGAGCACGCTAGTGCACGCCAGAGCACGCCAATTCACACCAGAGTACGCCAGTGCACGCCAGAGCACACCAGTGCACGCAAGAGCACGTCAATGCACGCCAGAGCACGCCAGTGCACGCCAGAGAACGCCAATTCACACCAGATCACTCAAGTGCACGCCAAAGCACGCCAGTGCATGCCAGAGCACGCCAGTGCACGCAAGAGCACGCCATTGCACGCCAGAGCACGCCAGTGCACGCCAGTGCACGCCAGTGCACGCTAATTTACACAAGAGCACGCCACAGCACGCCAGTGCACGCCAGAGCACGTCAATGCACGCCAGAGCACGCCAGTGCACGCCAGAGCACGCCAGTGCACGCCAGAGCACGCCAGTGCACGCCAGTGCACGCTAGTGCACGCCAGAGCACGCAAATTCACACCAGAGCACGCCAGTGCACGCTAGAGCACGCCAATTCACACCAGAGCACGCCAGTGCACGCAAGAGCACGCCAATTCACACCAGAGCATGCCAGTGCACGAATTCGAAATTTTTTTTTCGATCGACGCCTTTGCCCACTCGACTGTTCGGGGCTCTCTTATTATCAACCAGCTCGAGATTCGAAACCCGACCCGACCCGACTTGAATTTGAAAATTTTTTTTTCGATTGACGCCTTAGCCCACTCGACTGTTCGGGGCTCTCTTATTATCACCGAGCTCGAGATTCGAACCGAGAGCCAACTTGCATTAGAAAATGATTTTTTTTCTGATCGACGCCTTAGCCCACTCGACGCGGTTCGGGGGCTCTCTTATTATCACCCAGCTCGAGATTCGAACCGTGCATTGGAAAAATAATTTGTTTTTCTGATCGACGCCTTAGCCCACTCGACGCGGTTCGGGGGCTCTCTTGTTATCAACCAG
Organism: Daphnia pulicaria; assembly: GCF_021234035.1. NCBI lineage: Eukaryota > Metazoa > Arthropoda > Branchiopoda > Diplostraca > Daphniidae > Daphnia > Daphnia pulicaria. The sequence continues at coordinate 17,118,272 of NC_060916.1, read as the reverse complement.
CTCAAGATTCGAAACCCGACCCGACTTGAATTTGAAATTTTTTTTTTCTATCGACGCCTTAGCCTTCTCGACGCGGTTCGGGGGCTCTCTCTTATTATCACCCAGCTCGAGAATTCGAACCGAGAGCCAACTTGCATTGGAAAATGAATTTTTTTCTGATCGACGCCTTAGCCCACTCGACGCGGTTCGGGGGCTCTCTTATTATCACCAAGCTCGAGATTCGAACCGAGAGCCAACTTGCATTGGAAAATGAATTTTTTTCTGATCGACGCCTTTGCCCACTCGACTGTTCGGGGCTCTCTTATTATCAACCAGCTCGAGATTCGAAACCAGACCCGACCCGACCCGACCCGACCCGACCCGACCCGACCCGACTTGAATTTGAAAATTTTGTTTTCGATCGACGCCTTTGCCCACTCGACTGTTCGGGGCTCTCTTATTATCAACCAGCTCGAGATTCGAAACCCGACCCGACCCGACTTGAATTTGAAATTTTTTTTTTCGATCGACGCCTTTGCCCACTCGACTGTTCGGGGCTCTCTTATTATCACCCAGCTCGAGATTCGAACCGAGAGCCATCTTGCATTAGAAAATGAATTTTTTTCTGATCGACGCCTTAGCCCACTCGACGCGGTTCAGGGGCTCTCTTATTATCACCCAGCTCGAGATTCGAACCGTGCATTGCAAAAATAATTTGTTTTTCTGATCGACGCCTTAGCCCACTCGACGCGGTTCGGGGGCTCTCTTATTATCACCCAGCTCGAGATTCGAACCGAGAGCGCACTTGCATTGGAAAAATAATTTTTTTTTCTGATCGATGCCTTAGCCCACTCGACGCGGTTCGGGGGCTCTCTTATTATCATCCAGCTCGAGATTTGAACTGAGAGTCAACTTGCATTGGAAAAATTTTTTTTTTCTGATCGATGCCTTAGCCCACTCGACGCGGTTCGGGGGCTCTCTTATTATCACCCAGCTCGAGATTCGAACCGTGCATTGGAAAAATAATTTGTTTTTCTGATCGACGCCTTAGCCCACTCGACGCGGTTCGGGGGTTCTCTTTTAATCACCCAGCTCGAGATTCGAACCGAGAGCCAACTTGCATTGGAAAATGATTTTTTTTCTGATCGACGCCTTAGCCGACTCGACGCGGTTCGGGGGCTCTCTTATTATCACCGAGCTCGAGATTCGAACCGAGAGCCAACTTGCATTAGAAAATGAATTTTTTTCTGATCGACGCCTTAGCCCACTCGACGCGGTTCTGGGGCTCTCTTATTATCACCCAGCAACTTGAATTTGAAAATTTTGTTTTCGATCGACGCCTTTGCCCACTCGACTGTTCGGGGCTCTCTTATTATCAACCAGCTCGAGATTCAAAACCCGACCCGACCCGACTTGAATTTGAAAAATTTTTTTTTTGATCGACGCCTTAGCCCACTCGACTGTTCGGGGCTCTCTTATTATCAACCAGCTCGAGATTCGAAACCCGACCCGACCCGACTTGAATTTAAAATTTTTTTTTTTCGATCGACGCCTTTGCCCACTCGACTGTTCGGGGCTCTCTGATTATCAACCAGCTCGATATTCGAAACCTCACCCGACCCGACCCGACCCGACTTGAATTTGAAAATTTTGTTTTCGATCGAAGCCTTTGCCCACTCGACTGTTCGGGGCACTCTTATCATCAACCAGCTCGAGATTCGAAACCCGACCCGACCCGACCCGACTTGAATTTGAAATTTTTTTTTCGATCGACGCCTTTACCCACTCGACTGTTCGGGGCTCTCTTATTATCAACCAGCTCGAGATGCGAAACCCGACCCGACCCGACTTGAATTTGAAAAATTTATTTTTTGATCGACGCCTTTGCCCACTCGACTGTTCGGGACTTTCTTATTATCAACCAGCTCGAGATTCGAACCGAGTTCCAACTTGCATTGGAAAATGAATTTTTTTCTGATCGACGCCTTAGCCCACTTGACGTGGTTCGGGGGCTCTCTTATTATCATCCAGCTCGAGATTCGAACCGAGAGTCAACTTGCATTGGAAAAATAATTTTTTTTTCTGATCGACGCCTTAGCCCACTCGACGCGGTTCGGGGGCTCTCTTATTATCACCCAGCTCGAGATTCGAACCGTGCATTGGAAAAATAATTTGTTTTTCTGATCGACGCCTTAGCCCACTCGACGCGGTTCGGGGTTCTCTTATTATCAACCAGCTCGAGATTCGAACCGAGAGCCAACTTGCATTGGAAAATGAATTTTTTTCTGATCGAAGCCTTAGCCCACTCGACGCGGTTCGGGTGCTCTCTTATTATCACCCAGCTCGAGATCGAACCAAGAGCCAACTTGCATTGGAAAATTAATTTTTTTCCGATCGACGCCTTAGCCCACTCGACGCGGTTCGGGGGCTCTCTTATTATCACCGAGCTCGAGATTCGAACCGAGAGCCAACTTGCATTAGAAAATGATTTTTTTTCTGATCGACGCCTTAGCCCACTCGACGCGGTTCGGGGGCTCTCTTATTATCACCCAGCTCGAGATTCGAACCGTGCATTGGAAAAATAATTTGTTTTTCTGATCGACGCCTTAGCCCACTCGACGCGGTTCGGGGGCTCTCTTGTTATCAACCAGCTCAAGATTCGAAACCCGACCCGACTTGAATTTGAAATTTTTTTTTTCTATCGACGCCTTAGCCCACTCGACGCGGTTCGAGGGCTCTCTTATGATCACCCAGCTCGAGATTCGAACCGAGAGCGCACTTGCATTGGAAAAATAATTTTTTTTTCTGATCGATGCCTTAGCCCACTCGACGCGGTTCGGGGGCTCTCTTATTATCACCCAGCTCGAGATTCGAACCAAAGGCGAACTTGCATTGGAAAAATAATTTTTTTTTCTGATCGACGCCTTAGCCCACTCGACGCGGTTCGGAGGCTCTCTTATTTTCATCCAGCTCGAGATTTGAACCGAGAGTCAACTTGCATTGGAAAAATAATTTTTTTTTCTGATCGATGCCTTAGCCCACTCGACGCGGTTCGGGGGCTCTCTTATTATCATCAAGCTCGAGATTCGAACCGAGAGCCAACTTGCATTGGAAAATGAATTTTTTTCTGATCGACGCCTTAGCCCACTCGACGCGGTTCAGGGGCTCTCTTATTATCACCCAGCTCGAGATTCGAACCGAGAGCCAACTTGCATTGGAAAAATAATTTTTTTTTCTGATCGATGCCTTAGCCCACTCGACGCGGTTCGGGGGCTCTCTTATTATCACCCAGCTCGAGATTCGAACCGAGAGCTAACTTGCATTGGAAAATGATTTTTTTTCTAATCGACGCCTTAGCCCACTTGACGTGGTTCGGGGGCTCTCTTATTATCATCCAGCTCGAGATTCGAACCGAGAGTCAACTTGCATTGGAAAAAAAAAAAAATTTCTGATCGACGCCTTAGCCCACTCGACGCGGTTCGGGGGCTCTCTTATTATCACCCAGCTCGAGATTCGAACCGTGCATTGGAAAAGTTAATTTTTTTTTTAAATCGACGCCTTAGCCCACTCGACGCGGTTTGGGGGCTCTCTTATTATCACCCAGCTCGAGATTCGAACCGTGCATTGAAAAAATAATTTGTTTTTCTGATCGACGCCTTAGCCCACTCGACGCGGTTCGGGGGCTCTCTTATTATCATCCAGCTCGAGATTCGAACCGAGAGTCAACTTGCATTGGAAAAATAATTTTTTTTTCTGATCGACGCCTTAGCCCATTCGACGCGGTTCGGGGGCTCTCTTATTATCACCCAGCTCGAGATTCGAACCGAGAGCGCACTTGCATTGGAAAAATAATTTTTTTTTCTGATCGATGCCTTAGCCAACTCGACGCGGTTCGGGGGCTCTCTTATTATCATCCAGCTCGAGATTTGAACTGAGAGTCAACTTGCATTGGAAAATTTTTTTTTTTCTGATCGATGCCTTAGCCCACTCGACGCGGTTCGGGGGCTCTCTTATTATCACCCAGCTCGAGATTCGAACCGTGCATTGGAAAAATAATTTGTTTTTCTGATCGACGCCTTAGCCCACTCGACGCGGTTCGGGGGTTCTCTTTTAATCACCCAGCTCGAGATTCGAACCGAGAGCCAACTTGCATTGGAAAATGATTTTTTTTCTGATCGACGCCTTAGCCGACTCGACGCGGTTCGGGGGCTCTCATATTATCACCGAGCTCGAGATTCGAACCGAGAGCCAACTTGCATTAGAAAATGAATTTTTTTCTGATCGACGCCTTAGCCCACTCGACGCGGTTCTGGGGCTCTCTTATTATCACCCAGCAACTTAAATTTGAAAATTTTGTTTTCGATCGACGCCTTTGCCCACTCGACTGTTCGGGGCTCTCTTATTATCAACCAGCTCGAGATTCGAAACCCGACCCGACCCGACTTGAATTTGAAAATTTTTTTTTTTGATCGACGCCTTAGCCCACTCGACTGTTCGGGGCTCTCTTATTATCAACCAGCTCGAGATTCGAAACCCGACCCGACCCGACTTGAATTTAAAATTTTTTTTTTTCGATCGACGCCTTTGCCCACTCGACTGTTCGGGGCTCTCTGATTATCAACCAGCTCGATATTCGAAACCTCACCCGACCCGACCCGACCCGACTTGAATTTGAAAATTTTGTTTTCGATCGAAGCCTTTGCCCACTCGACTGTTCGGGGCACTCTTATCATCAACCAGCTCGAGATTCGAAACCCGACCCGACCCGACCCGACTTGAATTTGAAATTTTTTTTTCGATCGACGCCTTTACCCACTCGACTGTTCGGGGCTCTCTTATTATCAACCAGCTCGAGATGCGAAACCCGACCCGACCCGACTTGAATTTGAAAAATTTATTTTTTGATCGACGCCTTTGCCCACTCGACTGTTCGGGACTTTCTTATTATCAACCAGCTCGAGATTCGAACCGAGTTCCAACTTGCATTGGAAAATGAATTTTTTTCTGATCGACGCCTTAGCCCACTTGACGTGGTTCGGGGGCTCTCTTATTATCATCCAGCTCGAGATTCGAACCGAGAGTCAACTTGCATTGGAAAAATAATTTTTTTTTCTGATCGACGCCTTAGCCCACTCGACGCGGTTCGGGGGCTCTCTTATTATAACCCAGCTCGAGATTCGAACCGTGCATTGGAAAAATAATTTGTTTTTCTGATCGACGCCTTAGCCCACTCGACGCGGTTCGGGGTTCTCTTATTAACAACCAGCTCGAGATTCGAACCGAGAGCCAACTTGCATTGGAAAATGAATTTTTTTCTGATCGAAGCCTTAGCCCACTCGACGCGGTTCGGGTGCTCTCTTATTATCACCCAGCTCGAGATCGAACCAAGAGCCAACTTGCATTGGAAAATTAATTTTTTTCCGATCGACGCCTTAGCCCACTCGACGCGGTTCGGGGGCTCTCTTATTATCACCCAGCTCGAGATCGAACCAAGAGCCAACTTGCATTGGAAAATTAATTTTTTTCCGATCGACGCCTTAGCCCACTCGACGCGGTTCGGGGGCTCTCTTATTATCACCGAGCTCGAGATTCGAACCGAGAGCCAACTTGCATTAGAAAATGAATTTTTTTCTGATCGACGCCTTAGCCCACTCGACGCGGTTCAGGGGCTCTCTTATTATCACCCAGCTCGAGATTCGAACCGTGCATTGGAAAAATAATTTTTTTTTCTGATCGACGCCTTAGCCCACTCGACGCGGTTCGGGGGCTCTCTTATTATCACCCAGCTCGAGATTCGAACCGAGAGCGCACTTGCATTGGAAAAATAATTTTTTTTTCTGATCGATGCCTTAGCCCACTCGACGCGGTTCGGGGGCTCTCTTATTATCATCCAGCTCGAGATTTGAACTGAGAGTCAACTTGCATTGGGAAATTTTTTTTTTCTGATCGATGCCTTAGCCCACTCGACGCGGTTCGGGGGCTCTCTTATTATCACCCAGCTCGAGATTCGAACCGTGCATTGGAAAAATAATTTGTTTTTCTGATCGACGCCTTAGCCCACTCGACGCGGTTCGAGGGCTCTCTTATGATCACCCAGCTCGAGATTCGAACCGAGAGCCAACTTGCATTGGAAAAATAATTTTTTTTTCTGATCGATGCCTTAGCCCACTCGACGCGGTTCGGGGGCTCTCTTATTATCACCCAGCTCGAGATTCGAACCAAGAGCGAACTTGCATTGGAAAAATAATTTTTTTTTCTGATCGACGCCTTAGCCCACTCGACGCGGTTCGGGGGCTCTCTTATTTTCATCCAGCTCGAGATTTGAACCGAGAGTCAACTTGCATTGGAAAAATAATTTTTTTTTCTGATCGATGCCTTAGCCCACTCGACGCGGTTCGGGGGCTCTCTTATTATCACCTAGCTCGAGATTCGAACCGAGAGCTAACTTGCATTGGAAAATGATTTTTTTTCTAATCGACGCCTTAGCCCACTTGACGTGGTTCGGGGGCTCTCTTATTATCATCCAGCTCGAGATTCGAACCGAGAGTCAACTTGCATTGGAAAAAAAAAAAAATTTCTGATCGACGCCTTAGCCCACTCGACGCGGTTCGGGGGCTCTCTTATTATCACCCAGCTCGAGATTCGAACCGTGCATTGGAAAAGTTAATTTTTTTTTTTAATCGACGCCTTAGCCCACTCGACGCGGTTCGGGGGCTCTCTTATTATCACCCAGCTCGAGATTCGAACCGTGCATTGAAAAAATAATTTGTTTTTCTGATCGACGCCTTAGCCCACTCGACGCGGTTCGGGGGCTCTCTTATTATCATCCAGCTCGAGATTCGAACCGAGAGTCAACTTGCATTGGAAAAATAATTTTTTTTTCTGATCGACGCCTTAGCCCACTCGACGCGGTTCGGGGGCTCTCTTATTATCACCCAGCTCTAGATTCCAAACCCGATCCGACCCGACCCGACCCGACCCGACTTGAATTCGAAATTTTTTTTTCGATCGACGGCTTTGCCCACTCGACTGTTCGGGGCTCTCTTATTATCACCCAGCTCGAGATTCGAACCGAGAGCCAACTTGCATTAGAAAATGAATTTTTTTCTGATCGACGCCTTAGCCCACTCGACGCGGTTCAGGGGCTCTCTTATTATCACCCAGCTCGAGATTCGAACCGTGCATTGCAAAAATAATTTGTTTTTCTGATCGACGCCTTAGCCCACTCGACGCGGTTCGGGGGCTCTCTTATTATCACCCAGCTCGAGATTCGAACCGAGAGCGCACTTGCATTGGAAAAATAATTTTTTTTTCTGATCGATGCCTTAGCCCACTCGACGCGGTTCGGGGGCTCTCTTATTATCATCCAGCTCGAGATTTGAACTGAGAGTCAACTTGCATTGGAAAATTTTTTTTTTTCTGATCGATGCCTTAGCCCACTCGACGCGGTTCGGGGGCTCTCTTATTATCACCCAGCTCGAGATTCGAACCGTGCATTGGAAAAATAATTTGTTTTTCTGATCGACGCCTTAGCCCACTCGACGCGGTTCGAGGGCTCTCTTATGATCACCCAGCTCGAGATTCGAACCGAGAGCCAACTTGCATTGGAAAAATAATTTTTTTTTCTGATCGATGCCTTAGCCCACTCGACGCGGTTCGGGGGCTCTCTTATTATCACCCAGCTCGAGATTCGAACCAAGAGCGAACTTGCATTGGAAAAATAATTTTTTTTTCTGATCGACGCCTTAGCCCACTCGACGCGGTTCGGGGGCTCTCTTATTTTCATCCAGCTCGAGATTTGAACCGAGAGTCAACTTGCATTGGAAAAATAATTTTTTTTTCTGATCGATGCCTTAGCCCACTCGACGCGGTTCGGGGGCTCTCTTATTATCACCCAGCTCGAGATTCGAACCGAGAGCTAACTTGCATTGGAAAATGATTTTTTTTCTAATCGACGCCTTAGCCCACTTGACGTGGTTCGGGGGCTCTCTTATTATCATCCAGCTCGAGATTCGAACCGAGAGTCAACTTGCATTGGAAAAAAAAAAAAATTTCTGATCGACGCCTTAGCCCACTCGACGCGGTTCGGGGGCTCTCTTATTATCACCCAGCTCGAGATTCGAACCGTGCATTGGAAAAGTTAATTTTTTTTTTAATCGACGCCTTAGCCCACTCGACGCGGTTCGGGGGCTCTCTTATTATCACCCAGCTCGAGATTCGAACCGTGCATTGAAAAAATAATTTGTTTTTCTGATCGACGCCTTAGCCCACTCGACGCGGTTCGGGGGCTCTCTTATTATCATCCAGCTCGAGATTCGAACCGAGAGTCAACTTGCATTGGAAAAATAATTTTTTTTTCTGATCGACGCCTTAGCCCACTCGACGCGGTTCGGGGGCTCTCTTATTATCACCCAGCTCTAGATTCCAAACCCGATCCGACCCGACCCGACCCGACCCGACTTGAATTCGAAATTTTTTTTTCGATCGACGGCTTTGCCCACTCGACTGTTCGGGGCTCTCTTATTATCACCCAGCTCGAGATTCGAACCGAGAGCCAACTTGCATTAGAAAATGAATTTTTTTCTGATCGACGCCTTAGCCCACTCGACGCGGTTCAGGGGCTCTCTTATTATCACCCAGCTCGAGATTCGAACCGTGCATTGCAAAAATAATTTGTTTTTCTGATCGACGCCTTAGCCCACTCGACGCGGTTCGGGGGCTCTCTTATTATCACCCAGCTCGAGATTCGAACCGAGAGCGCACTTGCATTGGAAAAATAATTTTTTTTTCTGATCGATGCCTTAGCCCACTCGACGCGGTTCGGGGGCTCTCTTATTATCATCCAGCTCGAGATTTGAACTGAGAGTCAACTTGCATTGGAAAAATTTTTTTTTTCTGATCGATGCCTTAGCCCACTCGACGCGGTTCGGGGGCTCTCTTATTATCACCCAGCTCGAGATTCGAACCGTGCATTGGAAAAATAATTTGTTTTTCTGATCGACGCCTTAGCCCACTCGACGCGGTTCGGGGGCTCTCTTATTATCACCCAGCTCGAGATTCGAACCGAGAGCGCACTTGCATTGGAAAAATAATTTTTTTTTCTGATCGATGCCTTAGCCCACTCGACGCGGTTCGGGGGCTCTCTTATTATCACCCAGCTCGAGATTCGAACCGTGCATTGGAAAAATAATTTGTTTTTCTGATCGACGCCTTAGCCCACTCGACGCGGTTCGAGGGCTCTCTTATGATCACCCAGCTCGAGATTCGAACCGAGAGCGCACTTGCATTGGAAAAATAATTTTTTTTTCTGATCGATGCCTTAGCCCACTCGACGCGGTTCGGGGGCTCTCTTATTATCACCCAGCTCGAGATTCGAACCAAGAGCGAACTTGCATTGGAAAAATAATTTTTTTTTCTGATCGACGCCTTAGCCCACTCGACGCGGTTCGGAGGCTCTCTTATTTTCATCCAGCTCGAGATTTGAACCGAGAGTCAACTTGCATTGGAAAAATAATTTTTTTTTCTGATCGATGCCTTAGCCCACTCGACGCGGTTCGGGGGCTCTCTTATTATCATCAAGCTCGAGATTCGAACCGAGAGCCAACTTGCATTGGAAAATGAATTTTTTTCTGATCGACGCCTTAGCCCACTCGACGCGGTTCAGGGGCTCTCTTATTATCACCCAGCTCGAGATTCGAACCGAGAGCCAACTTGCATTGGAAAAATAATTTTTTTTTCTGATCGATGCCTTAGCCCACTCGACGCGGTTCGGGGGCTCTCTTATTATCACCCAGCTCGAGATTCGAACCGAGAGCTAACTTGCATTGGAAAATGATTTTTTTTCTAATCGACGCCTTAGCCCACTTGACGTGGTTCGGGGGCTCTCTTATTATCATCCAGCTCGAGATTCGAACCGAGAGTCAACTTGCATTGGAAAAAAAAAAAATTTCTGATCGACGCCTTAGCCCACTCGACGCGGTTCGGGGGCTCTCTTATTATCACCCAGCTCGAGATTCGAACCGTGCATTGGAAAAGTTAATTTTTTTTTTAAATCGACGCCTTAGCCCACTCGACGCGGTTTGGGGGCTCTCTTATTATCACCCAGCTCGAGATTCGAACCGTGCATTGAAAAAATAATTTGTTTTTCTGATCGACGCCTTAGCCCACTCGACGCGGTTCGGGGGCTCTCTTATTATCATCCAGCTCGAGATTCGAACCGAGAGTCAACTTGCATTGGAAAAATAATTTTTTTTTCTGATCGACGCCTTAGCCCACTCGACGCGGTTCGGGGGCTCTCTTATTATCACCCAGCTCTAGATTCCAAACCCGATCCGACCCGACCCGACCCGACCCGACCCGACTTGAATTCGAAATTTTTTTTTCGATCGACGGCTTTGCCCACTCGACTGTTCGGGGCTCTCTTATTATCACCCAGCTCGAGATTCGAACCGAGAGCCAACTTGCATTAGAAAATGAATTTTTTTCTGATCGACGCCTTAGCCCACTCGACGCGGTTCAGGGGCTCTCTTATTATCACCCAGCTCGAGATTCGAACCGTGCATTGCAAAAATAATTTGTTTTTCTGATCGACGCCTTAGCCCACTCGACGCGGTTCGGGGGCTCTCTTATTATCACCCAGCTCGAGATTCGAACCGAGAGCGCACTTGCATTGGAAAAATAATTTTTTTTTCTGATCGATGCCTTAGCCCACTCGACGCGGTTCGGGGGCTCTCTTATTATCATCCAGCTCGAGATTTGAACTGAGAGTCAACTTGCATTGGAAAATTTTTTTTTTCTGATCGATGCCTTAGCCCACTCGACGCGGTTCGGGGGCTCTCTTATTATCACCCAGCTCGAGATTCGAACCGTGCATTGGAAAAATAATTTGTTTTTCTGATCGACGCCTTAGCCCACTCGACGCGGTTCGGGGGTTCTCTTTTAATCACCCAGCTCGAGATTCGAACCGAGAGCCAACTTGCATTGGAAAATGATTTTTTTTCTGATCGACGCCTTAGCCCACTCGACGCGGTTCAGGGGCTCTCTTATTATCACAGAGCTCGAGATTCGAACCGAGAGCCAACTTGCATTAGAAAATGAATTTTTTTCTGATCGACGCCTTAGCCCACTCGACGCGGTTCTGGGGCTCTCTTATTATCACCCAGCAACTTGAATTTGAAAATTTTGTTTTCGATCGACGCCTTTGCCCACTCGACTGTTCGGGGCTCTCTTATTATCAACCAGCTCGAGATTCGAAACCCGACCCGACCCGACTTGAATTTGAAAATTTTTTTTTTGATCGACGCCTTAGCCCACTCGACTGTTCGGGGCTCTCTTATTATCAACCAGCTCGAGATTCGAAACCCGACCCGACCCGACTTGAATTTGAAAAATTGTTTTTTTCGATCGACGCCTTTGCCCACTCGACTGTTCGGGGCTCTCTGATTATCAACCAGCTCGATATTCGAAACCTCACCCGACCCGACCCGACCCGACTTGAATTTGAAAATTTTGTTTTCGATCGAAGCCTTTGCCCACTCGACTGTTCGGGGCACTCTTATCATCAACCAGCTCGAGATTCAAAACCCGACCCGACCCGACCCGACTTGAATTTGAAATTTTTTTTTCGATCGACGCCTTTACCCACTCGACTGTTCGGGGCTCTCTTATTATCAACCAGCTCGAGATGCGAAACCCGACCCGACCCGACTTGAATTTGAAAAATTTATTTTTTGATCGACGCCTTTGCCCACTCGACTGTTCGGGACTTTCTTATTATCAACCAGCTCGAGATTCGAACCGAGTTCCAACTTGCATTGGAAAATGAATTTTTTTCTGATCGACGCCTTAGCCCACTTGACGTGGTTCGGGGGCTCTCTTATTATCATCCAGCTCGAGATTCGAACCGAGAGTCAACTTGCATTGGAAAAATAATTTTTTTTTCTGATCGACGCCTTAGCCCACTCGACGCGGTTCGGGGGCTCTCTTATTATAACCCAGCTCGAGATTCGAACCTTGCATTGGAAAAATAATTTGTTTTTCTGATCGACGCCTTAGCCCACTCGACGCGGTTCGGGGTTCTCTTATTATCAACCAGCTCGAGATTCGAACCGAGAGCCAACTTGCATTGGAAAATGAATTTTTTTCTGATCGAAGCCTTAGCCCACTCGACGCGGTTCGGGTGCTCTCTTATTATCACCCAGCTCGAGATCGAACCAAGAGCCAACTTGCATTGGAAAATTAATTTTTTTCCGATCGACGCCTTAGCCCACTCGACGCGGTTCGGGGGCTCTCTTATTATCACCGAGCTCGAGATTCGAACCGAGAGCCAACTGGCATTAGAAAATGATTTTTTTTCTGATCGACGCCTTAGCCCACTCGACGCGGTTCGGGGGCTCTCTTATTATCACCCAGCTCGAGATTCGAACCGTGCATTGGAAAAATAATTTGTTTTTCTGATCGACGCCTTAGCCCACTCGACGCGGTTCGGGGGCTCTCTTGTTATCAACCAGCTCAAGATTCGAAACCCGACCCGACTTGAATTTGAAATTTTTTTTTTCTATCGACGCCTTAGCCCACTCGACGCGGTTCGAGGGCTCTCTTATGATCACCCAGCTCGAGATTCGAACCGAGAGCGCACTTGCATTGGAAAAATAATTTTTTTTTCTGATCGATGCCTTAGCCCACTCGACGCGGTTCGGGGGCTCTCTTATTATCACCCAGCTCGAGATTCGAACCAAGAGCGAACTTGCATTGGAAAAATAATTTTTTTTTCTGATCGACGCCTTAGCCCACTCGACGCGGTTCGGAGGCTCTCTTATTTTCATCCAGCTCGAGATTTGAACCGAGAGTCAACTTGCATTGGAAAAATAATTTTTTTTTCTGATCGATGCCTTAGCCCACTCGACGCGGTTCGGGGGCTCTCTTATTATCATCAAGCTCGAGATTCGAACCGAGAGCCAACTTGCATTGGAAAATGAATTTTTTTCTGATCGACGCCTTAGCCCACTCGACGCGGTTCAGGGGCTCTCTTATTATCACCCAGCTCGAGATTCGAACCGAGAGCCAACTTGCATTGGAAAAATAATTCTTTTTTCTGATCGATGCCTTAGCCCACTCGACGCGGTTCGGGGGCTCTCTTATTATCACCCAGCTCGAGATTCGAACCGAGAGCTAACTTGCATTGGAAAATGATTTTTTTTCTAATCGACGCCTTAGCCCACTTGACGTGGTTCGGGGGCTCTCTTATTATCATCCAGCTCGAGATTCGAACCGAGAGTCAACTTGCATTGGAAAAAAAAAAAAATTTCTGATCGACGCCTTAGCCCACTCGACGCGGTTCGGGGGCTCTCTTATTATCACCCAGCTCGAGATTCGAACCGTGCTTTGGAAAAGTTAATTTTTTTTTTTAATCGACGCCTTAGCCCACTCGACGCGGTTCGGGGGCTCTCTTATTATCACCCAGCTCGAGATTCGAACCGTGCATTGAAAAAATAATTTGTTTTTCTGATCGACGCCTTAGCCCACTCGACGCGGTTCGGGGGCTCTCTTATTATCATCCAGCTCGAGATTTGAACTGAGAGTCAACTTGCATTGGAAAATTTTTTTTTTTCTGATCGATGCCTTAGCCCACTCGACGCGGTTCGGGGGCTCTCTTATTATCACCCAGCTCGAGATTCGAACCGTGCATTGGAAAAATAATTTGTTTTTCTGATCGACGCCTTAGCCCACTCGACGCGGTTCGGGGGCTCTCTTATTATCACCCAGCTCGAGATTCGAACCGAGAGCGCACTTGCATTGGAAAAATAATTTTTTTTTCTGATCGATGCCTTAGCCCACTCGACGCGGTTCGGGGGCTCTCTTATTATCATCCAGCTCGAGATTTGAACTGAGAGTCAACTTGCATTGGAAAATTTTTTTTTTCTGATCGATGCCTTAGCCCACTCGACGCGGTTCGGGGGCTCTCTTATTATCACCCAGCTCGAGATTCGAACCGTGCATTGGAAAAATAATTTGTTTTTCTGATCGACGCCTTAGCCCACTCGACGCGGTTCGAGGGCTCTCTTATGATCACCCAGCTCGAAATTCGAACCGAGAGCGCACTTGCATTGGAAAAATAATTTTTTTTTCTGATCGATGCCTTAGCCCACTCGACGCGGTTCGGGGGCTCTCTTATTATCACCCAGCTCGAGATTCGAACCAAGAGCGAACTTGCATTGGAAAAATAATTTTTTTTTCTGATCGACGCCTTAGCCCACTCGACGCGGTTCGGAGGCTCTCTTATTTTCATCCAGCTCGAGATTTGAACCGAGAGTCAACTTGCATTGGAAAAATAATTTTTTTTTCTGATCGATGCCTTAGCCCACTCGACGCGGTTCGGGGGCTCTCTTATTATCATCAAGCTCGAGATTCGAACCGAGAGCCAACTTGCATTGGAAAATGAATTTTTTTCTGATCGACGCCTTAGCCCACTCGACGCGGTTCAGGGGCTCTCTTATTATCACCCAGCTCGAGATTCGAACCGAGAGCCAACTTGCATTGGAAAAATAATTTTTTTTTCTGATCGATGCCTTAGCCCACTCGACGCGGTTCGGGGGCTCTCTTATTATCACCCAGCTCGAGATTCGAACCGAGAGCTAACTTGCATTGGAAAATGATTTTTTTTCTAATCGACGCCTTAGCCCACTTGACGTGGTTCGGGGGCTCTCTTATTATCATCCAGCTCGAGATTCGAACCGAGAGTCAACTTGCATTGGAAAAAAAAAAATTTCTGATCGACGCCTTAGCCCACTCGACGCGGTTCGGGGGCTCTCTTATTATCACCCAGCTCGAGATTCGAACCGTGCATTGGAAAAGTTAATTTTTTTTTTAAATCGACGCCTTAGCCCACTCGACGCGGTTTGGGGGCTCTCTTATTATCACCCAGCTCGAGATTCGAACCGTGCATTGAAAAAATAATTTGTTTTTCTGATCGACGCCTTAGCCCACTCGACGCGGTTCGGGGGCTCTCTTATTATCACCCAGCTCTAGATTCCAAACCCGATCCGACCCGACCCGACCCGACCCAACCCGACTTGAATTCGAAATTTTTTTTTCGATCGACGGCTTTGCCCACTCGACTGTTCGGGGCTCTCTTATTATCACCCAGCTCGAGATTCGAACCGAGAGCCAACTTGCATTAGAAAATGAATTTTTTTCTGATCGACGCCTTAGCCCACTCGACGCGGTTCAGGGGCTCTCTTATTATCACCCAGCTCGAGATTCGAACCGTGCATTGCAAAAATAATTTGTTTTTCTGATCGACGCCTTAGCCCACTCGACGCGGTTCGGGGGCTCTCTTATTATCATCCAGCTCGAGATTTGAACTGAGAGTCAACTTGCATTGGAAAATTTTTTTTTTCTGATCGATGCCTTAGCCCACTCGACGCGGTTCGGGGGCTCTCTTATTATCACCCAGCTCGAGATTCGAACCGTGCATTGGAAAAATAATTTGTTTTTCTGATCGACGCCTTAGCCCACTCGACGCGGTTCGGGGGTTCTCTTTTAATCACCCAGCTCGAGATTCGAACCGAGAGCCAACTTGCATTGGAAAATGATTTTTTTTCTGATCGACGCCTTAGCCGACTCGACGCGGTTCGGGGGCTCTCTTATTATCACCGAGCTCGAGATTCGAACCGAGAGCCAACTTGCATTAGAAAATGAATTTTTTTCTGATCGACGCCTTAGCCCACTCGACGCGGTTCTGGGGCTCTCTTATTATCACCCAGCAACTTGAATTTGAAAATTTTGTTTTCGATCGACGCCTTTGCCCACTCGACTGTTCGGGGCTCTCTTATTACCAGCTCGAGATTCGAAACCCGACCCGACCCGACTTGAATTTGAAAAATTTTTTTTTTGATCGACGCCTTAGCCCACTCGACTGTTCGGGGCTCTCTTATTATCAACCAGCTCGAGATTCGAAACCCGACCCGACCCGACTTGAATTTAAAATTTTTTTTTTTCGATCGACGCCTTTGCCCACTCGACTGTTCGGGGCTCTCTGATTATCAACCAGCTCGATATTCGAAACCTCACCCGACCCGACCCGACCCGACTTGAATTTGAAAATTTTGTTTTCGATCGAAGCCTTTGCCCACTCGACTGTTCGGGGCACTCTTATCATCAACCAGCTCGAGATTCGAAACCCGACCCGACCCGACCCGACTTGAATTTGAAATTTTTTTTTCGATCGACGCCTTTACCCACTCGACTGTTCGGGGCTCTCTTATTATCAACCAGCTCGAGATGCGAAACCCGACCTGACCCGACTTGAATTTGAAAAATTTATTTTTTGATCGACGCCTTTGCCCACTCGACGCGGTTCGGGGTTCTCTTATTATCAACCAGCTTGAGATTCGAACCGAGAGCCAACTTGCATTGGAAAATAAATTTTTTTCTGATCGAAGCCTTAGCCCACTCGACGCGGTTCGGGTGCTCTCTTATTATCACCCAGCTCGAGATCGAACCAAGAGCCAACTTGCATTGGAAAATTAATTTTTTTCCGATCGACGCCTTAGCCCACTCGACGCGGTTCGGGGGCTCTCTTATTATCACCGAGCTCGAGATTCGAACCGAGAGCCAACTTGCATTAGAAAATGATTTTTTTTCTGATCGACGCCTTAGCCCACTCGACGCGGTTCGGGGGCTCTCTTATTATCACCCAGCTCGAGATTCGAACCGTGCATTGGAAAAATAATTTGTTTTTCTGATCGACGCCTTAGCCCACTCGACGCGGTTCGGGGGCTCTCTTGTTATCAACCAGCTCAAGATTCGAAACCCGACCCGACTTGAATTTGAAATTTTTTTTTTCTATCGACGCCTTAGCCTTCTCGACGCGGTTCGGGGGCTCTCTCTTATTATCACCCAGCTCGAGAATTCGAACCGAGAGCCAACTTGCATTGGAAAATGAATTTTTTTCTGATCGACGCCTTAGCCCACTCGACGCGGTTCGGGGGCTCTCTTATTATCACCAAGCTCGAGATTCGAACCGAGAGCCAACTTGCATTGGAAAATGAATTTTTTTCTGATCGACGCCTTAGCCCACTTTACGTGGTTCGGGGGCTCTCTTATTATCATCCAGCTCGAGATTCGAACCGAGACTCAACTTGCATTGGAAAAATAATTTTTTTTTTCTGATCGACGCCTTAGCCTTCTCGACGCGGTTCGGGGGCTCTCTCTTATTATCACCCAGCTCGAGAATTCGAACCGAGAGCCAACTTGCTTTGGAAAATGAATTTTTTTCTGATCGACGCCTTAGCCCACTCGACGCGGTTCGGGGGCTCTGTTATTATCACCCAGCTCGAGATTCGAACCGTGCATTGGAAAAATAATTTGTTTATCTAACGACGCATTAGCCCACTCGACGCGGTTCGGGGGCTCTCTTATTATCACCCAGCTCGAGATTCGAACCGAGAGCGCACTTGCATTGGAAAAATATTTTTTTTTTTTGATCGATGCCTTAGCCCACTCGACGCGGTTCGGGGGCTCTCTTATTATCATCCAGCTCGAGATTTGAACTGAGAGTCAACTTGAATTGGATTTTTTTTTTTCTGATCGATGCCTTAGCCCACTCGACGCGGTTCGGGGGCTCTCTTATTATCACCCAGCTCGAGATTCGAACCGTGCATTGGAAAAATAATTTGTTTTTCTGATCGACGCCTTAGCCCACTCGACGCGGTTCGGGGGTTCTCTTTTAATCACCCAGCTCGAGATTCGAACCGAGAGCCAACTTGCATTGGAAAATGATTTTTTTTCTGATCGACGCCTTAGCCGACTCGACGCGGTTCGGGGGCTCTCTTATTATCACCGAGCTCGAGATTCGAACCGAGAGCCAACTTGCATTAGAAAATGAATTTTTTTCTGATCGACGCCTTAGCCCACTCGACGCGGTTCTGGGGCTCTCTTATTATCACCCAGCAACTTGAATTTGAAAATTTTGTTTTCGATCGACGCCTTTGCCCACTCGACTGTTCAGGGCTCTCTTATTATCAACCAGCTCGAGATTCGAAACCCGACCCGACCCGACTTGAATTTGAAATTTTTTTTTTTCGATCGACGCCTTAGCCCACTCGACTGTTCGGGGCTCTCTTATTATCAACCAGCTCGAGATTCGAAACCCGACCCGACCCGACTTGAATTTGAAATTTTTTTTTTTCGATCGACGCCTTAGCCCACTCGACTGTTCGGGGCTCTCTTATTATCAACCAGCTCGAGATTCGAAACCCGACCCGACCCGACTTGAATTTAAAATATTTTTTTTTCGATCGACGCCTTTGCCCACTCGACTGTTCGGGGCTCTCTGATTATCAACCAGCTCGATATTCGAAACCTCACCCGACCCGACCCGACCCGACTTGAATTTGAAAATTTTGTTTTCGATCGACGCCTTTGCCCACTCGACTGTTCGGGGCACTCTTATCATCAACCAGCTCGAGATTCGAAACCCGACCCGACCCGACCCGACTTGAATTTGAAATTTTTTTTTCGATCGACGCCTTTGCCCACTCGACTGTTCGGGGCTCTCTTATTATCAACCAGCTCGAGATTCGAAACCCGACCCGACCCGACTTGAATTTGAAAAATTTTTTTTTTGATCGACGCCTTTGCCCACTCGACTGTTCGGGACTCTCTTATTATCAACCAGCTCGAGATTCGAACCGAGTTCCAACTTGGATTGGAAAATTAATTTTTTTCCGATCGACGCCTTAGCCCACTCGACGCGGTTCGGGGGCTCACTTATTATCACCGAGCTCGAGATTCGAACCGAGAGCCAACTTGCATTAGAATATGAATTTTTTTCTGATCGACGCCTTAGCCCACTCGACGCGGTTCGGGGGCTCACTTATTATCACCCAGCTCGAGATTCGAACCGAGAGCCAACTTGCATTGGAAAAATAATTTTTTTTTCTGATCGATGCCTTAGCCCACTCGACGCGGTTCGGGGGCTCTCTTATTATCACCCAGCTCGAGATTCGAACCGAGAGCTAACTTGCATTGGAAAATGATTTTTTTTCTAATCGACGCCTTAACCCACTTGACGTGGTTCGGGGGCTCTCTTATTATCATCCAGCTCGAGATTCGAACCGAGAGTCAACTTGCATTGGAAAAAAAAAAAAATTCTGATCGACGCCTTAGCCCACTCGACGCGGTTCGGGGGCTCTCTTATTATCACCCAGCTCGAGATTCGAACCGTGCATTGGAAAAGTTAATTTTTTTTTTAAATCGACGCCTTAGCCCACTCGACGCGGTTCGGGGGCTCTCTTATTATCACCCAGCTCGAGATTCGAACCGAGAGCGCACTTGCATTGGAAAAATAATTTTTTTTTTCTGATCGATGCCTTAGCCCACTCGACGCGGTTCGGGGGCTCTCTTATTATCATCCAGCTCGAGATTTGAACTGAGAGTCAACTTGAATTGAATTTTTTTTCTTTCTGATCGATGCCTTAGCCCACTCGACGCGGTTCGGGGGCTCTCTTATTATCACCCAGCTCGAGATTCGAACCGTGCATTGGAAAAATAATTTGTTTTTCTGATCGACGCCTTAGCCCACTCGACGCGGTTCGGGGTTCTCTTATTATCAACCAGCTCGAGATTCGAACCGACAGCCAACTTGCATTGGAAAATGAATTTTTTTCTGATCGACGCCTTAGCCCACTCGACGCGGTTCGGGTGCTCTCTTATTATCACCCAGCTCGAGATTCGAACCAAGAGCCAACTTGCATTGGAAAATTAATTTTTTTCCGATCGACGCCTTAGCCCACTCGACGCGGTTCGGGGGCTCTCTTATTATCACCGAGCTCGAGATTCGAACCGAGAGCCAACTTGCATTAGAAAATGAATTTTTTTCTGATCCACGCCTTAGCCCACTCGACGCGGTTCTGGGGCTCTCTTATTATCACCCAGCAACTTGAATTTGAAAATTTTGTTTTCGATCGACGCCTTTGCCCACTCGACTGTTCGGGGCTCTCTTATTATCAACCAGCTCGAGATTCGAAACCCGACCCGACCCGACTTGAATTTGAAATTTTTTTTTTCGATCGACGCCTTAGCCCACTCGACTGTTCGGGGCTCTCTTATTATCAACCAGCTCGAGATTCGAAACCCGACCCGACCCGACTTGAATTTAAAATATTTTTTTTTCGATCGACGCCTTTGCCCACTCGACTGTTCGGGGCTCTCTGATTATCAACCAGCTCGATATTCGAAACCTCACCCGACCCGACCCGACCCGACCCGACCCGACTTGAATTTGAAAATTTTGTTTTCGATCGACGCCTTTGCCCACTCGACTGTTCGGGGCACTCTTATCATCAACCAGCTCGAGATTCGAAACCCGACCCGACCCGACCCGACTTGAATTTGAAATTTTTTTTTCGATCGACGCCTTTGCCCACTCGACTGTTCGGGGCTCTCTTATTATCAACCAGCTCGAGATTCGAAACCCGACCCGACCCGACTTGAATTTGAAATTTTTTTTTTTTTATCGACGCCTTTGCCCACTCGACTGTTCGGGACTCTCTTATTATCAACCAGCTCGAGATTCGCACCGAGTTCCAACTTGCATTGGAAAATTAATTTTTTTCCGATCGACGCCTTAGCCCACTCGACGCGGTTCGGGGGCTCACTTATTATCACCGAACTCGAGATTCGAACCGAGAGCCAACTTGCATTAGAAAATGAATTTTTTTCTGATCGACGCCTTAGCCCACTCGACGCGGTTCGGGGGCTCTCTTATTATCACCCAGCTCGAGATTCGAACCGTGCATTGGAAAAATAATTTGTTTTTCTGATCGACGCCTTAGCCCACTCGACGCGGTTCGGGGGTTCTCTTTTAATCACCCAGCTCGAGATTCGAACCGAGAGCCAACTTGCATTGGAAAATGATTTTTTTTCTGATCGACGCCTTAGCCGACTCGACGCGGTTCGGGGGCTCTCTTATTATCACCGAGCTCGAGATTCGAACCGAGAGCCAACTTGCATTAGAAAATGAATTTTTTTCTGATCGACGCCTTAGCCCACTCGACGCGGTTCTGGGGCTCTCTTATTATCACCCAGCAACTTGAATTTGAAAATTTTGTTTTCGATCGACGCCTTTGCCCACTCGACTGTTCAGGGCTCTCTTATTATCAACCAGCTCGAGATTCGAAACCCGACCCGACCCGACTTGAATTTGAAATTTTTTTTTTCGATCGACGCCTTAGCCCACTCGACTGTTCGGGGCTCTCTTATTATCAACCAGCTCGAGATTCGAAACCCGACCCGACCCGACTTGAATTTGAAATTTTTTTTTTTCGATCGACGCCTTAGCCCACTCGACTGTTCGGGGCTCTCTTATTATCAACCAGCTCGAGATTCGAAACCCGACCCGACCCGACTTGAATTTAAAATATTTTTTTTTCGATCGACGCCTTTGCCCACTCGACTGTTCGGGGCTCTCTGATTATCAACCAGCTCGATATTCGAAACCTCACCCGACCCGACCCGACCCGACTTGAATTTGAAAATTTTGTTTTCGATCGACGCCTTTGCCCACTCGACTGTTCGGGGCACTCTTATCATCAACCAGCTCGAGATTCGAAACCCGACCCGACCCGACCCGACTTGAATTTGAAATTTTTTTTTCGATCGACGCCTTTGCCCACTCGACTGTTCGGGGCTCTCTTATTATCAACCAGCTCGAGATTCGAAACCCGACCCGACCCGACTTGAATTTGAAAAATTTTTTTTTTTTATCGACGCCTTTGCCCACTCGACTGTTCGGGACTCTCTTATTATCAACCAGCTCGAGATTCGAACCGAGTTCCAACTTGGATTGGAAAATTAATTTTTTTCCGATCGACGCCTTAGCCCACTCGACGCGGTTCGGGGGCTCACTTATTATCACCGAGCTCGAGATTCGAACCGAGAGCCAACTTGCATTAGAATATGAATTTTTTTCTGATCGACGCCTTAGCCCACTCGACGCGGTTCGGGGGCTCACTTATTATCACCCAGCTCGAGATTCGAACCGAGAGCCAACTTGCATTGGAAAAATAATTTTTTTTTCTGATCGATGCCTTAGCCCACTCGACGCGGTTCGGGGGCTCTCTTATTATCACCCAGCTCGAGATTCGAACCGAGAGCTAACTTGCATTGGAAAATGATTTTTTTTCTAATCGACGCCTTAACCCACTTGACGTGGTTCGGGGGCTCTCTTATTATCATCCAGCTCGAGATTCGAACCGAGAGTCAACTTGCATTGGAAAAAAAAAAAAATTCTGATCGACGCCTTAGCCCACTCGACGCGGTTCGGGGGCTCTCTTATTATCACCCAGCTCGAGATTCGAACCGTGCATTGGAAAAGTTAATTTTTTTTTTAAATCGACGCCTTAGCCCACTCGACGCGGTTCGGGGGCTCTCTTATTATCACCCAGCTCGAGATTCGAACCGAGAGCGCACTTGCATTGGAAAAATAATTTTTTTTTTTCTGATCGATGCCTTAGCCCACTCGACGCGGTTCGGGGGCTCTCTTATTATCATCCAGCTCGAGATTTGAACTGAGAGTCAACTTGAATTGAATTTTTTTTCTTTCTGATCGATGCCTTAGCCCACTCGACGCGGTTCGGGGGCTCTCTTATTATCACCCAGCTCGAGATTCGAACCGTGCATTGGAAAAATAATTTGTTTTTCTGATCGACGCCTTAGCCCACTCGACGCGGTTCGGGGTTCTCTTATTATCAACCAGCTCGAGATTCGAACCGACAGCCAACTTGCATTGGAAAATGAATTTTTTTCTGATCGACGCCTTAGCCCACTCGACGCGGTTCGGGTGCTCTCTTATTATCACCCAGCTCGAGATTCGAACCAAGAGCCAACTTGCATTGGAAAATTAATTTTTTTCCGATCGACGCCTTAGCCCACTCGACGCGGTTCGGGGGCTCTCTTATTATCACCGAGCTCGAGATTCGAACCGAGAGCCAACTTGCATTAGAAAATGAATTTTTTTCTGATCCACGCCTTAGCCCACTCGACGCGGTTCTGGGGCTCTCTTATTATCACCCAGCAACTTGAATTTGAAAATTTTGTTTTCGATCGACGCCTTTGCCCACTCGACTGTTCGGGGCTCTCTTATTATCAACCAGCTCGAGATTCGAAACCCGACCCGACCCGACTTGAATTTGAAATTTTTTTTTTCGATCGACGCCTTAGCCCACTCGACTGTTCGGGGCTCTCTTATTATCAACCAGCTCGAGATTCGAAACCCGACCCGACCCGACTTGAATTTAAAATATTTTTTTTTCGATCGACGCCTTTGCCCACTCGACTGTTCGGGGCTCTCTGATTATCAACCAGCTCGATATTCGAAACCTCACCCGACCCGACCCGACCCGACCCGACCCGACTTGAATTTGAAAATTTTGTTTTCGATCGACGCCTTTGCCCACTCGACTGTTCGGGGCACTCTTATCATCAACCAGCTCGAGATTCGAAACCCGACCCGACCCGACCCGACTTGAATTTGAAATTTTTTTTTCGATCGACGCCTTTGCCCACTCGACTGTTCGGGGCTCTCTTATTATCAACCAGCTCGAGATTCGAAACCCGACCCGACCCGACTTGAATTTGAAATTTTTTTTTTTTTATCGACGCCTTTGCCCACTCGACTGTTCGGGACTCTCTTATTATCAACCAGCTCGAGATTCGCACCGAGTTCCAACTTGCATTGGAAAATTAATTTTTTTCCGATCGACGCCTTAGCCCACTCGACGCGGTTCGGGGGCTCACTTATTATCACCGAACTCGAGATTCGAACCGAGAGCCAACTTGCATTAGAAAATGAATTTTTTTCTGATCGACGCCTTAGCCCACTCGACGCAGTTCGGGGGCTCTCTTATTATCACCCAGCTCGAGATTCGAACCGTGCATTGGAAAAATAATTTGTTTTTCTGATCGACGCCTTAGCCCACTCGACGCGGTTCGGGGGCTCTCTTATTATCACCCAGCTCGAGATTCGAACCGAGAGCGCACTTGCATTGGAAAAATAATTTTTTTTTTCTGATCGATGCCTTAGCCCACTCGACGCGGTTCGGGGGCTCTCTTATTATCACCCAGCTCGAGATTCGAACCAAGAGCGAACTTGCATTGGAAAAATAATTTTTTTTTCTGATCGACGCCTTAGCCCACTCGACGCGGTTCGGGGGCTCTCTTATTATCATCCAGCTCGAGATTTGAACCGAGAGTCAACTTGCATTGGAAAAATAATTTTTTTTTCTGATCGATGCCTTAGCCCACTCGACGCGGTTCGGGGGCTCTCTTATTATCACCCAGCTCGAGATTCGAACCGAGAGCCAACTTGCATTGGAAAATAAATTTTTTTCTGATCGACGCCTTAGCCCACTTGACGTGGTTCGGGGGCTCTCTTATTATCATCCAGCTCGAGATTCGAACCGAGAGTCAACTTGCATTGGAAAAATAATTTTTTTTTCTGATCGACGCCTTAGCCCACTCGACGCGGTTCGGGGGCTCTCTTATTATCACCCAGCTCTAGATTCCAAACCCGATCCGACCCGACCCGACCCGACCCGACTTGAATTACAAATTTTTTTTTCGATCGACGGCTTTGCCCACTCGACTGTTCGGGGCTCTCTTATTATCACCCAGCTCGAGATTCGAACCGAGAGCCAACTTGCATTGGAAAAATAATTTTTTTTTCTGATCGACGCCTTAGCCCACTCGACGCGGTTCGGGGGCTCTGTTATTATCACCCAGCTCGAGATTCGAACCGTGCATTGGAAAAATAATTTGTTTTTCTGATCGACGCCTTAGCCCACTCGACGCGGTTCGGGGGCTCTCTTATTATCATCCAGCTCGAGATTTGAACTGAGAGTCAACTTGCATTGGAAAAATTTTTTTTTTCTGATCGATGCCTTAGCCCACTCGACGCGGTTCGGGGGCTCTCTTATTATCACCCAGCTCGAGATTCGAACCGTGCATTGGAAAAATAATTTGTTTTTCTGATCGACGCCTTAGCCCACTCGACGCGGTTCGGGGGTTCTCTTATAATCACCCAGCTCGAGATTCGAACCGAGAGCCAACTTGCATTGGAAAATGAATTTTTTTCTGATCGACGCCTTAGCCGACTCGACGCGGTTCGGGGGCTCTCTTATTATCACCGAGCTCGAGATTCGAACCGAGAGCCAACTTGCATTAGAAAATGAATTTTTTTCTGATCGACGCCTTAGCCCACCCGACGCGGTTCTGGGGCTCTCTTATTATCACCCAGCAACTTGAATTTGAAAATTTTGTTTTCGATCGACGCCTTTGCCCACTCGACTGTTCGGGGCTCTCTTATTATCAACCAGCTCGAGATTCGAAACCCGACCCGACCCGACTTGAATTTAAAATATTTTTTTTTCGATCGACGCCTTTGCCCACTCGACTGTTCGGGGCTCTCTGATTATCAACCAGCTCGATATTCGAAACCTCACCCGACCCGACCCGACCCGACCCGACTTGAATTTGAAAATTTTGTTTTCGATCGACGCCTTTGCCCACTCGACTGTTCGGGGCACTCTTATCATCAACCAGCTCGAGATTCGAAACCCGACCCGACCCGACCCGACTTGAATTTGAAATTTTTTTTTCGATCGACGCCTTTGCCCACTCGACTGTTCGGGGCTCTCTTATTATCAACCAGCTCGAGATTCGAAACCCGACCCGACCCGACTTGAATTTGAAAATTTTTTTTTTTATCGACGCCTTTGCCCACTCGACTGTTCGGGACTCTCTTATTATCAACCAGCTCGAGATTCGCACCGAGTTCCAACTTGCATTGGAAAATTAATTTTTTTCCGATCGACGCCTTAGCCCACTCGACGCGGTTCGGGGGCTCACTTATTATCACCGAACTCGAGATTCGAACCGAGAGCCAACTTGCATTAGAAAATGAATTTTTTTCTGATCGACGCCTTAGCCCACTCGACGCAGTTCGGGGGCTCTCTTATTATCACCCAGCTCGAGATTCGAACCGTGCATTGGAAAAATAATTTGTTTTTCTGATCGACGCCTTAGCCCACTCGACGCGGTTCGGGGGCTCTCTTATTATCACCCAGCTCGAGATTCGAACCGAGAGCGCACTTGCATTGGAAAAATAATTTTTTTTTCTGATCGATGCCTTAGCCCACTCGACGCGGTTCGGGGGCTCTCTTATTATCACCCAGCTCGAGATTCGAACCAAGAGCGAACTTGCATTGGAAAAATAATTTTTTTTTCTGATCGACGCCTTAGCCCACTCGACGCGGTTCGGGGGCTCTCTTATTATCACCGAGCTCGAGATTCGAACCGAGAGCCAACTTGCATTAGAAAATGAATTTTTTTCTGATCGACGCCTTAGCCCACTCGACGCGGTTCTGGGGCTCTCTTATTATCACCCAGCAACTTGAATTTGAAAATTTTGTTTTCGATCGACGCCTTTGCCCACTCGACTGTTCGGGGCTCTCTTATTATCAACCAGCTCGAGATTCGAAACCCGACCCGACCCGACTTGAATTTGAAATTTTTTTTTTCGATCGACGCCTTAGCCCACTCGACTGTTCGGGGCTCTCTTATTATCAACCAGCTCGAGATTCGAAACCCGACCCGACCCGACTTGAATTTAAAATATTTTTTTTTCGATCGACGCCTTTGCCCACTCGACTGTTCGGGGCTCTCTGATTATCAACCAGCTCGATATTCGAAACCTCACCCGACCCGACCCGACCCGACCCGACCCGACTTGAATTTGAAAATTTTGTTTTCGATCGACGCCTTTGCCCACTCGACTGTTCGGGGCACTCTTATCATCAACCAGCTCGAGATTCGAAACCCGACCCGACCCGACCCGACTTGAATTTGAAATTTTTTTTTCGATCGACGCCTTTGCCCACTCGACTGTTCGGGGCTCTCTTATTATCAACCAGCTCGAGATTCGAAACCCGACCCGACCCGACTTGAATTTGAAAATTTTTTTTTTTTATCGACGCCTTTGCCCACTCGACTGTTCGGGACTCTCTTATTATCAACCAGCTCGAGATTCGCACCGAGTTCCAACTTGCATTGGAAAATTAATTTTTTTCCGATCGACGCCTTAGCCCACTCGACGCGGTTCGGGGGCTCACTTATTATCACCGAACTCGAGATTCGAACCGAGAGCCAACTTGCATTAGAAAATGAATTTTTTTCTGATCGACGCCTTAGCCCACTCGACGCAGTTCGGGGGCTCTCTTATTATCACCCAGCTCGAGATTCGAACCGTGCATTGGAAAAATAATTTGTTTTTCTGATCGACGCCTTAGCCCACTCGACGCGGTTCGGGGGCTCTCTTATTATCACCCAGCTCGAGATTCGAACCGAGAGCGCACTTGCATTGGAAAAATAATTTTTTTTTCTGATCGATGCCTTAGCCCACTCGACGCGGTTCGGGGGCTCTCTTATTATCACCCAGCTCGAGATTCGAACCAAGAGCGAACTTGCATTGGAAAAATAATTTTTTTTTCTGATCGACGCCTTAGCCCACTCGACGCGGTTCGGGGGCTCTCTTATTATCATCCAGCTCGAGATTTGAACCGAGAGTCAACTTGCATTGGAAAAATAATTTTTTTTTCTGATCGATGCCTTAGCCCACTCGACGCGGTTCGGGGGCTCTCTTATTATCACCCAGCTCGAGATTCGAACCGAGAGCCAACTTGCATTGGAAAATAAATTTTTTTCTGATCGACGCCTTAGCCCACTTGACGTGGTTCGGGGGCTCTCTTATTATCATCCAGCTCGAGATTCGAACCGAGAGTCAACTTGCATTGGAAAAATAATTTTTTTTTCTGATCGACGCCTTAGCCCACTCGACGCGGTTCGGGGGCTCTCTTATTATCACCCAGCTCTAGATTCCAAACCCGATCCGACCCGACCCGACCCGACCCGACTTGAATTACAAATTTTTTTTTCGATCGACGGCTTTGCCCACTCGACTGTTCGGGGCTCTCTTATTATCACCCAGCTCGAGATTCGAACCGAGAGCCAACTTGCATTGGAAAAATAATTTTTTTTTCTGATCGACGCCTTAGCCCACTCGACGCGGTTCGGGGGCTCTGTTATTATCACCCAGCTCGAGATTCGAACCGTGCATTGGAAAAATAATTTGTTTTTCTGATCGACGCCTTAGCCCACTCGACGCGGTTCGGGGGCTCTCTTATTATCATCCAGCTCGAGATTTGAACTGAGAGTCAACTTGCATTGGAAAATTTTTTTTTTCTGATCGATGCCTTAGCCCACTCGACGCGGTTCGGGGGCTCTCTTATTATCACCCAGCTCGAGATTCGAACCGTGCATTGGAAAAATAATTTGTTTTTCTGATCGACGCCTTAGCCCACTCGACGCGGTTCGGGGGTTCTCTTATAATCACCCAGCTCGAGATTCGAACCGAGAGCCAACTTGCATTGGAAAATGAATTTTTTTCTGATCGACGCCTTAGCCGACTCGACGCGGTTCGGGGGCTCTCTTATTATCACCGAAATCGAGATTCGAACCGAGAGCCAACTTGCATTAGAAAATGAATTTTTTTCTGATCGACGCCTTAGCCCACCCGACGCGGTTCTGGGGCTCTCTTATTATCACCCAGCAACTTGAATTTGAAAATTTTGTTTTCGATCGACGCCTTTGCCCACTCGACTGTTCGGGGCTCTCTTATTATCAACCAGCTCGAGATTCGAAACCCGACCCGACCCGACTTGAATTTAAAATATTTTTTTTTCGATCGACGCCTTTGCCCACTCGACTGTTCGGGGCTCTCTGATTATCAACCAGCTCGATATTCGAAACCTCACCCGACCCGACCCGACCCGACCCGACCCGACTTGAATTTGAAAATTTTGTTTTCGATCGACGCCTTTGCCCACTCGACTGTTCGGGGCACTCTTATCATCAACCAGCTCGAGATTCGAAACCCGACCCGACCCGACCCGACTTGAATTTGAAATTTTTTTTCGATCGACGCCTTTGCCCACTCGACTGTTCGGGGCTCTCTTATTATCAACCAGCTCGAGATTCGAAACCCGACCCGACCCGACTTGAATTTGAAAATTTTTTTTTTTATCGACGCCTTTGCCCACTCGACTGTTCGGGACTCTCTTATTATCAACCAGCTCGAGATTCGCACCGAGTTCCAACTTGCATTGGAAAATTAATTTTTTTCCGATCGACGCCTTAGCCCACTCGACGCGGTTCGGGGGCTCACTTATTATCACCGAACTCGAGATTCGAACCGAGAGCCAACTTGCATTAGAAAATGAATTTTTTTCTGATCGACGCCTTAGCCCACTCGACGCAGTTCGGGGGCTCTCTTATTATCACCCAGCTCGAGATTCGAACCGTGCATTGGAAAAATAATTTGTTTTTCTGATCGACGCCTTAGCCCACTCGACGCGGTTCGGGGGCTCTCTTATTATCACCCAGCTCGAGATTCGAACCGAGAGCGCACTTGCATTGGAAAAATAATTTTTTTTTCTGATCGATGCCTTAGCCCACTCGACGCGGTTCGGGGGCTCTCTTATTATCACCCAGCTCGAGATTCGAACCAAGAGCGAACTTGCATTGGAAAAATAATTTTTTTTTCTGATCGACGCCTTAGCCCACTCGACGCGGTTCGGGGGCTCTCTTATTATCATCCAGCTCGAGATTTGAACCGAGAGTCAACTTGCATTGGAAAAATAATTTTTTTTTCTGATCGATGCCTTAGCCCACTCGACGCGGTTCGGGGGCTCTGTTATTATCACCCAGCTCGAGATTCGAACCGAGAGCCAACTTGCATTGGAAAATAAATTTTTTTCTGATCGACGCCTTAGCCCACTTGACGTGGTTCGGGGGCTCTCTTATTATCATCCAGCTCGAGATTCGAACCGAGAGTCAACTTGCATTGGAAAAATAATTTTTTTTTCTGATCGACGCCTTAGCCCACTCGACGCGGTTCGGGGGCTCTCTTATTATCACCCAGCTCTAGATTCCAAACCCGATCCGACCCGACCCGACCCGACCCGACTTGAATTCGAAATTTTTTTTTCGATCGACGGCTTTGCCCACTCGACTGTTCGGGGCTCTCTTATTATCACCCAGCTCGAGATTCGAACCGAGAGCCAACTTGCATTGGAAAAATAATTTTTTTTTCTGATCGACGCCTTAGCCCACTCGACGCGGTTCGGGGGCTCTGTTATTATCACCCAGCTCGAGATTCGAACCGTGCATTGGAAAAATAATTTGTTTTTCTGATCGACGCCTTAGCCCACTCGACGCGGTTCGGGGGCTCTCTTATTATCATCCAGCTCGAGATTTGAACTGAGAGTCAACTTGCATTGGAAAATTTTTTTTTTTCTGATCGATGCCTTAGCCCACTCGACGCGGTTCGGGGGCTCTCTTATTATCACCCAGCTCGAGATTCGAACCGTGCATTGGAAAAATAATTTGTTTTTCTGATCGACGCCTTAGCCCACTCGACGCGGTTCGGGGGCTCTCTTATTATCATCCAGCTCGAGATTTGAACTGAGAGTCAACTTGCATTGGAAAATTTTTTTTTTTCTGATCGATGCCTTAGCCCACTCGACGCGGTTCGGGGGCTCTCTTATTATCACCCAGCTCGAGATTCGAACCGAGAGCCAACTTGCATTGGAAAATAAATTTTTTTCTGATCGACGCCTTAGCCCACTCGACGCGGTTCGGGGGCTCTCTTATTATCACCCAGCTCTAGATTCCAAACCCGATCCGACCCGACCCGACCCGACCCGACTTGAATTCGAAATTTTTTTTTCGATCGACGGCTTTGCCCACTCGACTGTTCGGGGCTCTCTTATTATCACCCAGCTCGAGATTCGAACCGAGAGCCAACTTGCATTGGAAAATAAATTTTTTTCTGATCGACGCCTTAGCCCACTTGACGTGGTTCGGGGGCTCTCTTATTATCATCCAGCTCGAGATTCGAACCGAGAGTCAACTTGCATTGGAAAAATAATTTTTTTTTCTGATCGACGCCTTAGCCCACTCGACGCGGTTCGGGGGCTCTCTTATTATCACCCAGCTCTAGATTCCAAACCCGATCCGACCCGACCCGACCCGACCCGACTTGAATTCGAAATTTTTTTTTCGATCGACGGCTTTGCCCACTCGACTGTTCGGGGCTCTCTTATTATCACCCAGCTCGAGATTCGAACCGAGAGCCAACTTGCATTGGAAAAATAATTTTTTTTTCTGATCGACGCCTTAGCCCACTCGACGCGGTTCGGGGGCTCTGTTATTATCACCCAGCTCGAGATTCGAACCGTGCATTGGAAAAATAATTTGTTTTTCTGATCGACGCCTTAGCCCACTCGACGCGGTTCGGGGGCTCTCTTATTATCATCCAGCTCGAGATTTGAACTGAGAGTCAACTTGCATTGGAAAATTTTTTTTTTTCTGATCGATGCCTTAGCCCACTCGACGCGGTTCGGGGGCTCTCTTATTATCACCCAGCTCGAGATTCGAACCGTGCATTGGAAAAATAATTTGTTTTTCTGATCGACGCCTTAGCCCACTCGACGCGGTTCGGGGGTTCTCTTATAATCACCCAGCTCGAGATTCGAACCGAGAGCCAACTTGCATTGGAAAATGAATTTTTTTCTGATCGACGCCTTAGCCGACTCGACGCGGTTCGGGGGCTCTCTTATTATCACCGAGCTCGAGATTCGAACCGAGAGCCAACTTGCATTAGAAAATGAATTTTTTTCTGATCGACGCCTTAGCCCACCCGACGCGGTTCTGGGGCTCTCTTATTATCACCCAGCAACTTGAATTTGAAAATTTTGTTTTCGATCGACGCCTTTGCCCACTCGACTGTTCGGGGCTCTCTTATTATCAACCAGCTCGAGATTCGAAACCCGACCCGACCCGACTTGAATTTGAAAAATTGTTTTTTTGATCGACGCCTTTGCCCACTCGACGCGGTTCGGGGGCTCACTTATTATCACCGAGCTCGAGATTCGAACCGAGAGCCAACTTGCATTAGAAAATGAATTTTTTTCTGATCGACGCCTTAGCCCACTCGACGCGGTTCGGGGGCTCTCTTATTATCACCCAGCTCGAGATTCGAATCGTGCATTGGAAAAATAATTTGTTTTTCTGATCGACGCCTTAGCCCACTTGACGCGGTTCGGGGGCTCTCTTATTATCACCCAGCTCGAGATTCGAACCGAGAGCCAACTTGCATTGGAAAATTAATTTTTTTCTGATCGACGCCTTAGCCCACTCGACGCGGTTCGGGGGCTCTCTTATTATCACCCAGCTCTAGATTCGAAACCCGATCCGACCCGACCCGACCCGACCCGAATTGAATTCGAAATTTTTTTTTCGATCGACGGCTTTGCCCACTCGACTGTTCGGGGCTCTCTTATTATCAACCAGCTCGAGATTCGAAACCCGACCCGACCCGACTTGAATTTAAAATTTTTTTTTTCGATCGACGCCTTTGCCCACTCGACTGTTCGGGGCTCTCTTATTATCAACCAGCTCGAGATTCGAAACCCGACCCGACCCGACTTGAATTTGAAAATTTTTTTTTTGATCGACGCCTTTGCCCACTCGACTGTTCGGGACTCTCTTATTATCAACCAGCTCGAGATTCGAACCGAGTTCCAACTTGCATTGGAAAATTATTTTTTTTCCGATCGACGCCTTAGCCCACTCGACGCGGTTCGGGGGCTCACTTATTATCACCGAACTCGAGATTCGAACCGAGAGCCAACTTGCATTAGAAAATGAATTTTTTTCTGATCGACGCCTTAGCCCACTCGACGCGGTTCGGGGGCTCTCTTATTATCACCCAGC
This sequence comes from Daphnia pulicaria, assembly GCF_021234035.1. Taxonomy (NCBI): domain Eukaryota; kingdom Metazoa; phylum Arthropoda; class Branchiopoda; order Diplostraca; family Daphniidae; genus Daphnia; species Daphnia pulicaria. The sequence continues at coordinate 17,085,401 of NC_060916.1, read as the reverse complement.
TCGAGATTCGAACCGTGCATTGGAAAAATAATTTGTTTTTCTGATCGACGCCTTAGCCCACTCGACGCGGTTCGGGGTTCTCTTATTATCAACCAGCTCGAGATTCGAACCGAGAGCCAACTTGCATTGTAAAATGAATTTTTTTCTGATCGACGCCTTAGCCCACTCGACGCGGTTCGGGTGCTCTCTTATTATCACCCAGCTCGAGATTCGAACCAAGAGCCAACTTGCATTGGAAAATTAATTTTTTTCCGATCGACGCCTTAACCCACTCGACGCGGTTCGGGGGCTCTCTTATTATCACCGAGCTCGAGATTCGAACCGAGAGCCAACTTGCATTAGAAAATGAATTTTTTTCTGATCGACGCCTTAGCCCACTCGACGCGGTTCAGGGGCTCTCTTATTATCACCCAGCTCGAGATTCGAACCGTGCATTGGAAAAATAATTTGTTTTTCTGATCGACGCCTTAGCCCACTCGACGCGGTTCGGGGGCTCTCTTATTATCACCCAGCTCGAGATTCGAACCGAGAGCGCACTTGCATTGGAAAAATAATTTTTTTTTCTGATCGATGCCTTAGCCCACTCGACGCGGTTCGGGGGCTCTCTTATTATCATCCAGCTCGAGATTTGAACTGAGAGTCAACTTGCATTGGAAATTTTTTTTTTTTCTGATCGATGCCTTAGCCCACTCGACGCGGTTCGGGGGCTCTCTTATTATCACCCAGCTCGAGATTCGAACCGTGCATTGGAAAAAAAATTTGTTTTTCTGATCGACGCCTTAGCCCACTCGACGCGGTTCGAGGGCTCTCTTATGATCACCCAGCTCGAGATTCGAACCGTGCATTGGAAAAGTTAATTTTTTTTTAAATCGACGCCTTAGCCCACTCGACGCGGTTCGGGGGCTCTCTTATTATCACCCAGCTCGAGATTCGAACCGAGAGCCAACTTGCATTGGAAAATAAATTTTTTTCTGATCGACGCCTTAGCCCACTTGACGTGGTTCGGGGGCTCTCTTATTATCATCCAGCTCGAGATTCGAACCGAGAGTCAACTTGCATTGGAAAAATAATTTTTTTTTCTGATCGACGCCTTAGCCCACTCGACGCGGTTCGGGGGCTCTCTTATTATCACCCAGCTCTAGATTCCAAACCCGATCCGACCCGACCCGACCCGACCCGACCCGACTTGAATTCGAAATTTTTTTTTCGATCGACGGCTTTGCCCACTCGACTGTTCGGGGCTCTCTTATTATCACCCAGCTCGAGATTCGAACCGAGAGCCAACTTGCATTAGAAAATGAATTTTTTTCTGATCGACGCCTTAGCCCACTCGACGCGGTTCAGGGGCTCTCTTATTATCACCCAGCTCGAGATTCGAACCGTGCATTGCAAAAATAATTTGTTTTTCTGATCGACGCCTTAGCCCACTCGACGCGGTTCGGGGGCTCTCTTATTATCACCCAGCTCGAGATTCGAACCGAGAGCGCACTTGCATTGGAAAAATAATTTTTTTTTCTGATCGATGCCTTAGCCCACTCGACGCGGTTCGGGGGCTCTCTTATTATCATCCAGCTCGAGATTTGAACTGAGAGTCAACTTGCATTGGAAAAATTTTTTTTTTCTGATCGATGCCTTAGCCCACTCGACGCGGTTCGGGGGCTCTCTTATTATCACCCAGCTCGAGATTCGAACCGTGCATTGGAAAAATAATTTGTTTTTCTGATCGACGCCTTAGCCCACTCGACGCGGTTCGGGGGTTCTCTTTTAATCACCCAGTTCGAGATTCGAACCGAGAGCCAACTTGCATTGGAAAATGATTTTTTTTCTGATCGACGCCTTAGCCGACTCGACGCGGTTCGGGGGCTCTCTTATTATCACCGAGCTCGAGATTCGAACCGAGAGCCAACTTGCATTAGAAAATGAATTTTTTTCTGATCGACGCCTTAGCCCACTCGACGCGGTTCTGGGGCTCTCTTATTATCACCCAGCAACTTGAATTTGAAAATTTTGTTTTCGATCGACGCCTTTGCCCACTCGACTGTTCGGGGCTCTCTTATTATCAACCAGCTCGAGATTCGAAACCCGACCCGACCCGACTTGAATTTGAAAAATTTTTTTTTTGATCGACGCCTTAGCCCACTCGACTGTTCGGGGCTCTCTTATTATCAACCAGCTCGAGATTCGAAACCCGACCCGACCCGACTTGAATTTAAAATTTTTTTTTTCGATCGACGCCTTTGCCCACTCGACTGTTCGGGGCTCTCTGATTATCAACCAGCTCGATATTCGAAACCTCACCCGACCCGACCCGACCCGACTTGAATTTGAAAATTTTGTTTTCGATCGAAGCCTTTGCCCACTCGACTGTTCGGGGCACTCTTATCATCAACCAGCTCGAGATTCGAAACCCGACCCGACCCGACTTGAATTTGAAATTTTTTTTTCGATCGACGCCTTTACCCACTCGACTGTTCGGGGCTCTCTTATTATCACCCAGCTCGAGATTCGAACCGAGAGCCAACTTGCATTAGAAAATGAATTTTTTTCTGATCGACGCCTTAGCCCACTCGACGCGGTTCAGGGGCTCTCTTATTATCACCCAGCTCGAGATTCGAACCGTGCATTGCAAAAATAATTTGTTTTTCTGATCGACGCCTTAGCCCACTCGACGCGGTTCGGGGGCTCTCTTATTATCACCCAGCTCGAGATTCGAACCGAGAGCGCACTTGCATTGGAAAAATAATTTTTTTTTCTGATCGATGCCTTAGCCCACTCGACGCGGTTCGGGGGCTCTCTTATTATCATCCAGCTCGAGATTTGAACTGAGAGTCAACTTGCATTGGAAAATTTTTTTTTTTCTGATCGATGCCTTAGCCCACTCGACGCGGTTCGGGGGCTCTCTTATTATCACCCAGCTCGAGATTCGAACCGTGCATTGGAAAAATAATTTGTTTTTCTGATCGACGCCTTAGCCCACTCGACGCGGTTCGGGGGTTCTCTTATAATCACTCAGCTCGAGATTCGAACCGAGAGCCAACTTGCATTGGAAAATGAATTTTTTTCTGATCGACGCCTTAGCCCACTCGACGCGGTTCTGGGGCTCTCTTATTATCACCCAGCAACTTGAATTTGAAAATTTTGTTTTCGATCGACGCCTTTGCCCACTTGACTGTTCGGGGCTCTCTTATTATCAACCAGCTCGAGATTCGAAACCCGACCCGACCCGACTTGAATTTGAAAATTTTTTTTTTCGATCGACGCCTTAGCCCACTCGACTGTTCGGGGCTCTCTTATTATCAACCAGCTCGAGATTCGAAACCCGACCCGACCCGACTTGAATTTAAAATTTTTTTTTTCGATCGACGCCTTTGTCCACTCGACTGTTCGGGGCTCTCTTATTATCAACCAGCTCGAGATTCGAAACCCGACCCGACCCGACTTGAATTTGAAAATTTTTTTTTTGATCGACGCCTTTGCCCACTCGACTGTTCGGGACTCTCTTATTATCAACCAGCTCGAGATTCGAACCGAGTTCCAACTTGCATTGGAAAATTATTTTTTTTCCGATCGACGCCTTAACCCACTTGACGTGGTTCGGGGGCTCTCTTATTATCATCCAGCTCGAGATTCGAACCGAGAGTCAACTTGCATTGGAAAAAAAAAAATTTCTGATCGACGCCTTAGCCCACTCGACGCGGTTCGGGGGCTCTCTTATTATCACCCAGCTCGAGATTCGAACCGTGCATTGGAAAAGTTAATTTTTTTTTAAATCGACGCCTTAGCCCACTCGACGCGGTTCGGGGGCTCTCTTATTATCACCCAGCTCGAGATTCGAACCGAGAGCGCACTTGCATTGGAAAAATAATTTTTTTTTTCTGATCGATGCCTTAGCCCACTCGACGCGGTTCGGGGGCTCTCTTATTATCATCCAGCTCGAGATTTGAACTGAGAGTCAACTTGAATTGAATTTTTTTTTTTCTGATCGATGCCTTAGCCCACTCGACGCGGTTCGGGGGCTCTCTTATTATCACCCAAAACGAGATTCGAACCGTGCATTGGAAAAATAATTTGTTTTTCTGATCGACGCCTTAGCCCACTCGACGCGGTTCGGGGTTCTCTTATTATCAACCAGCTCGAGATTCGAACCGAGAGCCAACTTGCATTGGAAAATGAATTTTTTTCTGATCGACGCCTTAGCCCACTCGACGCGGTTCGGGTGCTCTCTTATTATCACCCAGCTCGAGATTCGAACCGAGTTCCAACTTGGATTGGAAAATTAATTTTTTTCCGATCGACGCCTTAGCCCACTCGACGCGGTTCGGGGGCTCACTTATTATCACCGAGCTCGAGATTCGAACCGAGAGCCAACTTGCATTAGAATATGAATTTTTTTCTGATCGACGCCTTAGCTCACTCGACGCGGTTCGGGGGCTCACTTATTATCACCCAGCTCGAGATTCGAACCGAGAGCCAACTTGCATTGGAAAAATAATTTTTTTTTTCTGATCGATGCCTTAGCCCACTCGACGCGCTTCGGGGGCTCTCTTATTATCACCCAGCTCGAGATTCGAACCGAGAGCTAACTTGCATTGGAAAATGATTTTTTTTCTAATCGACGCCTTAACCCACTTGACGTGGTTCGGGGGCTCTCTTATTATCATCCAGCTCGAGATTCGAACCGAGAGTCAACTTGCATTGGAAAAAAAAAAATTTCTGATCGACGCCTTAGCCCACTCGACGCGGTTCGGGGGCTCTCTTATTATCACCCAGCTCGAGATTCGAACCGTGCATTGGAAAAGTTAATTTTTTTTTTAAATCGACGCCTTAGCCCACTCGACGCGGTTCGGGGGCTCTCTTATTATCACCCAGCTCGAGATTCGAACCGAGAGCGCACTTGCATTGGAAAAATAATTTTTTTTTTTCTGATCGATGCCTTAGCCCACTCGACGCGGTTCGGGGGCTCTCTTATTATCATCCAGCTCGAGATTTGAACTGAGAGTCAACTTGCATTGGAAATTTTTTTTTTTTCTGATCGATGCCTTAGCCCACTCGACGCGGTTCGGGGGCTCTCTTATTATCACCCAGCTCGAGATTCGAACCGTGCATTGGAAAAATAATTTGTTTTTCTGATCGACGCCTTAGCCCACTCGACGCGGTTCGAGGGCTCTCTTATGATCACCCAGCTCGAGATTCGAACCGAGAGCGCACTTGCATTGGAAAAATAATTTTTTTTTCTGATCGATGCCTTAGCCCACTCGACGCGGTTCGGGGGCTCTCTTATTTTCATCCAGCTCGAGATTTGAACCGAGAGTCAACTTGCATTGGAAAAATAATTTTTTTTTCTGATCGATGCCTTAGCCCACTCGACGCGGTTCGGGGGCTCTCCAGCTCGAGATTTGAACCGAGAGTCAACTTGCATTGGAAAAATAATTTTTTTTTCTGATCGATGCCTTCGCCCACTCGACGCGGTTCGGGGGCTCTCTTATTATCATCAAGCTCGAGATTCGAACCGAGAGCCAACTTGCATTGGAAAATGAATTTTTTTCTGATCGACGCCTTAGCCCACTCGAAGCGGTTCAGGGGCTCTCTTATTATCACCCAGCTCGAGATTCGAACCGAGAGCCAACTTGCATTGGAAAAATAATTTTTTTTTCTGATCGATGCCTTAGCCCACTCGACTCGGTTCGGGGGCTCTCTATCACCCAGCTCGAGATTCGAACCGAGAGCCAACTTGCATTGGAAAATGAATTTTTTTCTGATCGACGCCTTAGCCCACTTGACGTGGTTCGGGGGCTCTCTTATTATCACCCAGCTCGAGATTTGAACTGAGAGTCAACTTGCATTGGAAAAAAAAATTTTTTCTGATCGATGCCTTAGCCCACTCGACGCGGTTCGGGGGCTCTCTTATTATCACCCAGCTCGAGATTCGAACCGTGCATTGGAAAAGTTAATTTTTTTTTAAATCGACGCCTTAGCCCACTCGACGCGGTTCGGGGGCTCTCTTATTATCACCCAGCTCGAGATTCGAACCGAGAGCCAACTTGCATTGGAAAATAAATTTTTTTCTGATCGACGCCTTAGCCCACTTGACGTGGTTCGGGGGCTCTCTTATTATCATCCAGCTCGAGATTCGAACCGAGAGTCAACTTGCATTGGAAAAATAATTTTTTTTTCTGATCGACGCCTTAGCCCACTCGACGCGGTTCGGGGGCTCTCTTATTATCACCCAGCTCTAGATTCCAAACCCGATCCGACCCGACCCGACCCGACCCGACTTGAATTCGAAATTTTTTTTTCGATCGACGCCTTAGCCCACTCGACGCGGTTCGGGGGCTCTCTTATTATCACCCAGCTCGAGATTCGAACCGTGCATTGGAAAAATAATTTGTTTTTCTGATCGACGCCTTAGCCCACTCGACGCGGTTCGGGGGTTCTCTTATAATCACTCAGCTCGAGATTCGAACCGAGAGCCAACTTGCATTGGAAAATGAATTTTTTTCTGATCGACGCCTTAGCCCACTCGACGCGGTTCTGGGGCTCTCTTATTATCACCCAGCAACTTGAATTTGAAAATTTTGTTTTCGATCGACGCCTTTGCCCACTTGACTGTTCGGGGCTCTCTTATTATCAACCAGCTCGAGATTCGAAACCCGACCCGACCCGACTTGAATTTGAAAATTTTTTTTTTCGATCGACGCCTTAGCCCACTCGACTGTTCGGGGCTCTCTTATTATCAACCAGCTCGAGATTCGAAACCCGACCCGACCCGACTTGAATTTAAAATTTTTTTTTTCGATCGACGCCTTTGCCCACTCGACTGTTCGGGGCTCTCTTATTATCAACCAGCTCGAGATTCGAAACCCGACCCGACCCGACTTGAATTTGAAAATTTTTTTTTTGATCGACGCCTTTGCCCACTCGACTGTTCGGGACTCTCTTATTATCAACCAGCTCGAGATTCGAACCGAGTTCCAACTTGCATTGGAAAATTATTTTTTTTCCGATCGACGCCTTAGCCCACTCGACGCGGTTCGGGGGCTCACTTATTATCACCGAACTCGAGATTCGAACCGAGAGCCAACTTGCATTAGAAAATGAATTTTTTTCTGATCGACGCCTTAGCCCACTCGACGCGGTTCGGGGGCTCTCTTATTATCACCCAGCTCGAGATTCGAACCGTGCATTGGAAAAATAATTTGTTTTTCTGATCGACGCCTTAGCCCACTCGACGCGGTTCGGGGTTCTCTTATTATCAACCAGCTCGAGATTCGAACCGAGAGCCAACTTGCATTGTAAAATGAATTTTTTTCTGATCGACGCCTTAGCCCACTCGACGCGGTTCGGGTGCTCTCTTATTATCACCCAGCTCGAGATTCGAACCAAGAGCCAACTTGCATTGGAAAATTAATTTTTTTCCGATCGACGCCTTAGCCCACTCGACGCGGTTCGGGGGCTCTCTTATTATCACCGAGCTCGAGATTCGAACCGAGAGCCAACTTGCATTAGAAAATGAATTTTTTTCTGATCGACGCCTTAGCCCACTCGACGCGGTTCAGGGGCTCTCTTATTATCACCCAGCTCGAGATTCGAACCGTGCATTGGAAAAATAATTTGTTTTTCTGATCGACGCCTTAGCCCACTCGACGCGGTTCGGGGGCTCTCTTATTATCACCCAGCTCGAGATTCGAACCGAGAGCGCACTTGCATTGGAAAAATAATTTTTTTTTCTGATCGATGCCTTAGCCCACTCGACGCGGTTCGGGGGCTCTCTTATTATCATCCAGCTCGAGATTTGAACTGAGAGTCAACTTGCATTGGAAAATTTTTTTTTTTCTGATCGATGCCTTAGCCCACTCGACGCGGTTCGGGGGCTCTTTTATTATCACCCAGCTCGAGATTCGAACCGTGCATTGGAAAAATAATTTGTTTTTCTGATCGACGCCTTAGCCCACTCGACGCGGTTCGAGGGCTCTCTTATGATCACCCAGCTCGAGATTCGAACCGAGAGCGCACTTGCATTGGAAAAATAATTTTTTTTTCTGATCGATGCCTTAGCCCACTCGACGCGGTTCGGGGGCTCTCTTATTATCACCCAGCTCGAGATTCGAACCAAGAGCGAAATTGCATTGGAAAAATAATTTTTTTTTCTGATCGACGCCTTAGCCCACTCGACGCGGTTCGGGGGCTCTCTTATTTTCATCCAGCTCGAGATTTGAACCGAGAGTCAACTTGCATTGGAAAAATAATTTTTTTTTCTGATCGATGCCTTAGCCCACTCGACGCGGTTCGGGGGCTCTCTTATTATCACCCAGCTCGAGATTCGAACCGAGAGCTAACTTGCATTGGAAAATGATTTTTTTTCTAATCGACGCCTTAGCCCACTTGACGTGGTTCGGGGGCTCTCTTATTATCATCCAGCTCGAGATTCGAACCGAGAGTCAACTTGCATTGGAAAAAAAAAAATTTCTGATCGACGCCTTAGCCCACTCGACGCGGTTCGGGGGCTCTCTTATTATCACCCAGCTCGAGATTCGAACCGTGCATTGGAAAAGTTAATTTTTTTTTTTAATCGACGCCTTAGCCCACTCGACGCGGTTCGGGGGCTCTCTTATTATCACCCAGCTCGAGATTCGAACCGTGCATTGAAAAAATAATTTGTTTTTCTGATCGACGCCTTAGCCCACTCGACGCGGTTCGGGGGCTCTCTTATTATCATCCAGCTCGAGATTCGAACCGAGAGTCAACTTGCATTGGAAAAATAATTTTTTTTTCTGATCGACGCCTTAGCCCACTCGACGCGGTTCGGGGGCTCTCTTATTATCACCCAGCTCTAGATTCCAAACCCGATCCGACCCGACCCGACCCGACCCGACTTGAATTCGAAATTTTTTTTTCGATCGACGGCTTTGCCCACTCGACTGTTCGGGGCTCTCTTATTATCACCCAGCTCGAGATTCGAACCGAGAACCAACTTGCATTAGAAAATGAATTTTTTTCTGATCGACGCCTTAGCCCACTCGACGCGGTTCAGGGGCTCTCTTATTATCACCCAGCTCGAGATTCAAACCGTGCATTGCAAAAATAATTTGTTTTTCTGATCGACGCCTTAGCCCACTCGACGCGGTTCGGGGGCTCTCTTATTATCACCCAGCTCGAGATTCGAACCGAGAGCGCACTTGCATTGGAAAAATAATTTTTTTTTCTGATCGATGCCTTAGCCCACTCGACGCGGTTCGGGGGCTCTCTTATTATCATCCAGCTCGAGATTTGAACTGAGAGTCAACTTGCATTGGAAAAATTTTTTTTTTCTGATCGATGCCTTAGCCCACTCGACGCGGTTCGGGGGCTCTCTTATTATCACCCAGCTCGAGATTCGAACCGTGCATTGGAAAAATAATTTGTTTTTTTGATCGACGCCTTAGCCCACTCGACGCGGTTCGGGGGTTCTCTTTTAATCACCCAGCTCGAGATTCGAACCGAGAGCCAACTTGCATTGGAAAATGATTTTTTTTCTGATCGACGCCTTAGCCGACTCGACGCGGTTCGGGGGCTCTCTTATTATCACCGAGCTCGAGATTCGAACCGAGAGCCAACTTGCATTAGAAAATGAATTTTTTTCTGATCGACGCCTTAGCCCACTCGACGCGGTTCTGGGGCTCTCTTATTATCACCCAGCAACTTGAATTTGAAAATTTTGTTTTCGATCGACGCCTTTGCCCACTCGACTGTTCGGGGCTCTCTTATTATCAACCAGCTCGAGATTCGAAACCCGACCCGACCCGACTTGAATTTAAAATTTTTTTTTTTCGATCGACGCCTTTGCCCACTCGACTGTTCGGGGCTCTCTGATTATCAACCAGCTCGATATTCGAAACCTCACCCGACCTGACCCGACCCGACTTGAATTTGAAAATTTTGTTTTCGATCGACGCCTTTGCCCACTCGACTGTTCGGGGCACTCTTATCATCAACCAGCTCGAGATTCGAAACCCGACCCGACCCGACCCGACTTGAATTTGAAATTTTTTTTTCGATCGACGCCTTTACCAACTCGACTGTTCGGGGCTCTCTTATTATCAACCAGCTCGAGATGCGAAACCCGACCCGACCCGACTTGAATTTGAAAAATTTATTTTTTGATCGACGCCTTTGCCCACTCGACTGTTCGGGACTTTCTTATTATCAACCAGCTCGAGATTCGAACCGAGTTCCAACTTGCATAGGAAAATTATTTTTTTTCCGATCGACGCCTTAGCCCACTCGACGAGGTTCGGGGGCTCACTTATTATCACCGAGCTCGAGATTCGAACCGAGAGCCAACTTGCATTAGAAAATGAATTTTTTTCTGATCGACGCCTTAGCCCACTCGACGCGGTTCGGGGGCTCTCTTATTATCACCCAGCTCGAGATTCAAACCGTGCATTGGAAAAATAATTTGTTTTTCTGATCGACGCCTTAGCCCACTCGACGCGGTTCGGGGGCTCTCTTATTATCATCAAGCTCGAGATTCGAACCGAGAGCCAACTTGCATTGGAAAATGAATTTTTTTCTGATCGACGCCTTAGCCCACTCGAAGCGGTTCAGGGGCTCTCTTATTATCACCCAGCTCGAGATTCGAACCGAGAGCCAACTTGCATTGGAAAAATAATTTTTTTTTTCTGATCGATGCCTTAGCCCACTCGACTCGGTTCGGGGGCTCTCTATCACCCAGCTCGAGATTCGAACCGAGAGCCAACTTGCATTGGAAAATGAATTTTTTTCTGATCGACGCCTTAGCCCACTTGACGTGGTTCGGGGGCTCTCTTATTATCACCCAGCTCGAGATTTGAACTGAGAGTCAACTTGCATTGGAAAAAAAAAATTTTTCTGATCGCTGCCTTAGCCCACTCGACGCGGTTCGGGGGCTCTCTTATTATCACCCAGCTCGAGATTCGAACCGTGCATTGGAAAAGTTAATTTTTTTTTTCGATCGACGCCTTTGCCCACTCGACTGTTCGGGGCTCTCTTATTATCAACCAGCTCGAGATTTGAACTGAGAGTCAACTTGCATTGGAAAAAAAAATTTTTTCTGATCGATGCCTTAGCCCACTCGACGCGGTTCGGGGGCTCTCTTATTATCACCCAGCTCGAGATTCGAACCGTGCATTGGAAAAGTTAATTTTTTTTTTCGATCGACGCCTTAGCCCACTCGACTGTTCGGGGTTCTCTTATTATCAACCAGCTCGAGATTCGAAACCCGACCCGACCCGACTTGAATTTAAAATTTTTTTTTTCGATCGACGCCTTTGCCCACTCGACTGTTCGGGGCTCTCTTATTATCAACCAGCTCGAGATTCGAAACCCGACCCGACCCGACTTGAATTTGAAAATTTTTTTTTTTGATCGACGCCTTTGCCCACTCGACTGTTCGGGACTCTCTTATTATCAACCAGCTCGAGATTCGAACCGAGTTCCAACTTGCATTGGAAAATTATTTTTTTTCCGATCGACGCCTTAGCCCACTCGACGCGGTTCGGGGGCTCACTTATTATCACCGAACTCGAGATTCGAACCGAGAGCCAACTTGCATTAGAAAATGAATTTTTTTCTGATCGACGCCTTAGCCCACTCGACGCGGTTCGGGGGCTCTCTTATTATCACCCAGCTCGAGATTCGAACCGTGCATTGGAAAAATAATTTGTTTTTCTGATCGACGCCTTAGCCCACTCGACGCGGTTCGGGGTTCTCTTATTATCAACCAGCTCGAGATTCGAACCGAGAGCCAACTTGCATTGGAAAATGAATTTTTTTCTGATCGACGCCTTAGCCCACTCGACGCGGTTCGGGTGCTCTCTTATTATCACCCAGCTCGAGATTCGAACCAAGAGCCAACTTGCATTGGAAAATTAATTTTTTTCCGATCGACGCCTTAGCCCACTCGACGCGGTTCGGGGGCTCTCTTATTATCACCGAGCTCGAGATTCGAACCGAGAGCCAACTTGCATTAGAAAATGAATTTTTTTCTGATCGAAGCCTTAGCCCACTCGACGCGGTTCAGGGGCTCTCTTATTATCACCCAGCTCGAGATTCGAACCGTGCATTGGAAAAATAATTTGTTTTTCTGATCGACGCCTTAGCCCACTCGACGCGGTTCGGGGGCTCTCTTATTTTCATCCAGCTCGAGATTTGAACCGAGAGTCAACTTGCATTGGAAAAATAATTTTTTTTTCTGATCGATGCCTTAGCCCACTCGACGCGGTTCGGGGGCTCTCTTATTATCATCAAGCTCGAGATTCGAACCGAGAGCCAACTTGCATTGGAAAATGAATTTTTTTCTGATCGACGCCTTAGCCCACTCGACGCGGTTCAGGGGCTCTCTTATTATCACCCAGCTCGAGATTCGAACCGAGAGCCAACTTGCATTTGAAAAATAATTTTTTTTTCTGATCGATGCCTTAGCCCACTCGACGCGGTTCGGGGGCTCTCTTATTATCACCCAGCTCGAGATTCGAACCGTGCATTGGAAAAATAATTTGTTTTTCTGATCGACGCCTTAGCCCACTCGACGCGGTTCGGGGGTTCTCTTTTAATCACCCAGCTCGAGATTCGAACCGAGAGCCAACTTGCATTGGAAAATGATTTTTTTTCTGATCGACGCCTTAGCCGACTCGACGCGGTTCGGGGGCTCTCTTATTATCACCGAGCTCGAGATTCGAACCGAGAGCCAACTTGCATTAGAAAATGAATTTTTTTCTGATCGACGCCTTAGCCCACTCGACGCGGTTCAGGGGCTCTCTTATTATCACCCAGCTCGAGATTCGAACCGTGCATTGGAAAAATAATTTGTTTTTCTGATCGACGCCTTAGCCCACTCGACGCGGTTCGGGGGCTCTCTTATTTTCATCCAGCTCGAGATTTGAACCGAGAGTCAACTTGCATTGGAAAAATAATTTTTTTTTCTGATCGATGCCTTAGCCCACTCGACGCGGTTCGGGGGCTCTCTTATTATCATCAAGCTCGAGATTCGAACCGAGAGCCAACTTGCATTGGAAAATGAATTTTTTTCTGATCGACGCCTTAGCCCACTCGACGCGGTTCAGGGGCTCTCTTATTATCACCCAGCTCGAGATTCGAACCGAGAGCCAACTTGCATTGGAAAAATAATTTTTTTTTCTGATCGATGCCTTAGCCCACTCGACGCGGTTCGGGGGCTCTCTTATTATCACCCAGCTCGAGATTCGAACCGTGCATTGGAAAAATAATTTGTTTTTCTGATCGACGCCTCAGCCCACTCGACGCGGTTCGGGGGTTCTCTTTTAATCACCCAGCTCGAGATTCGAACCGAGAGCCAACTTGCATTGGAAAATGATTTTTTTTCTGATCGACGCCTTAGCCGACTCGACGCGGTTCGGGGGCTCTCTTATTATCACCGAGCTCGAGATTCGAACCGAGAGCCAACTTGCATTAGAAAATGAATTTTTTTCTGATCGACGCCTTAGCCCACTCGACGCGGTTCTGGGGCTCTCTTATTATCACCCAGCAACTTGAATTTGAAAATTTTGTTTTCGATCGACGCCTTTGCCCACTCGACTGTTCGGGGCTCTCTTATTATCAACCAGCTCGAGATTCGAAACCCGACCCGACCCGACTTGAATTTGAAAAATTTTTTTTTTGATCGACGCCTTAGCCCACTCGACTGTTCGGGGCTCTCTTATTATTAACCAGCTCGAGATTCGAAACCCGACCCGACCCGACTTGAATTTAAAATTTTTTTTTTTCGATCGACGCCTTTGCCCACTCGACTGTTCGGGGCTCTCTGATTATCAACCAGCTCGATATTCGAAACCTCACCCGACCCAACCCAACCCGACTTGAATTTGAAAATTTTGTTTTCGATCGAAGCCTTTGCCCACTCGACTGTTCGGGGCACTCTTATCATCAACCAGCTCGAGATTCGAAACCCGACCCGACCCGACCCGACTTGAATTTGAAATTTTTTTTTCGATCGACGCCTTTACCCACTCGACTGTTCGGGGCTCTCTTATTATCAACCAGCTCGAGATGCGAAACCCGACCCGACCCGACTTGAATTTGAAAAATTTATTTTTTGATCGACGCCTTTGCCCACTCGACTGTTCGGGACTTTCTTATTATCAACCAGCTCGAGATTCGAACCGAGTTCCAACTTGCATTGGAAAATGAATTTTTGAGATTTGAACCGAGAGTCAACTTGCATTGGAAAAATAATTTTTTTTTCTGATCGATGCCTTAGCCCACTCGACGCGGTTCGGGGGCTCTCTTATTATCATCAAGCTCGAGATTCGAACCGAGAGCCAACTTGCATTGGAAAATGAATTTTTTTCTGATCGACGCCTTAGCCCACTCGACGCGGTTCAGGGGCTCTCTTATTATCACCCAGCTCGAGATTCGAACCGAGAGCCAACTTGCATTGGAAAAATAATTTTTTTTTCTGATCGATGCCTTAGCCCACTCGACGCGGTTCGGGGGCTCTCTTATTATCACCCAGCTCGAGATTCGAACCGAGAGCTAACTTGCATTGGAAAATGATTTTTTTTCTAATCGACGCCTTAACCCACTTGACGTGGTTCGGGGGCTCTCTTATTATCATCCAGCTCGAGATTCGAACCGAGAGTCAACTTGCATTGGAAAAAAAAAAAATTTCTGATCGACGCCTTAGCCCACTCGACGCGGTTCGGGGGCTCTCTTATTATCACCCAGCTCGAGATTCGAACCGTGCATTGGAAAAATAATTTTTTTTTCTGATCGACGCCTTAGCCCACTCGACGCGGTTCGGGGGCTCTCTTATTATCACCCAGTTCTAGATTCCAAACCCGATCCGACCCGACCCGACCCGACCCGACCCGACCCGACTTGAATTCGAAATTTTTTTTTCGATCGACGGCTTTGCCCACTCGACTGTTCGGGGCTCTCTTATTATCACCCAGCTCGAGATTCGAACCGAGAGCCAACTTGCATTAGAAAATGAATTTTTTTCTGATCGACGCCTTAGCCCACTCGACGCGGTTCAGGGGCTCTCTTATTATCACCCAGCTCGAGATTCGAACCGTGCATTGCAAAAATAATTTGTTTTTCTGATCGACGCCTTAGCCCACTCGACGCGGTTCGGGGGCTCTCTTATTATCACCCAGCTCGAGATTCGAACCGAGAGCGCACTTGCATTGGAAAAATAATTTTTTTTTCTGATCGATGCCTTAGCCCACTCGACGCGGTTCGGGGGCTCTCTTATTATCATCCAGCTCGAGATTTGAACTGAGAGTCAACTTGCATTGGAAAATTTTTTTTTTTCTGATCGATGCCTTAGCCCACTCGACGCGGTTCGGGGGCTCTCTTATTATCACCCAGCTCGAGATTCGAACCGTGCATTGGAAAAATAATTTGTTTTTCTGATCGACGCCTTAGCCCACTCGACGCGGTTCGGGGGTTCTCTTTTAATCACCCAGCTCGAGATTCGAACCGAGAGCCAACTTGCATTGGAAAATGATTTTTTTTCTGATCGACGCCTTAGCCGACTCGACGCGGTTCGGGGACTCTCTTATTATCACCGAGCTCGAGATTCGAACCGAGAGCCAACTTGCATTAGAAAATGAATTTTTTTCTGATCGACGCCTTAGCCCACTCGACGCGGTTCTGGGGCTCTCTTATTATCACCCAGCAACTTGAATTTGAAAATTTTGTTTTCGATCGACGCCTTTGCCCACTCGACTGTTCGGGGCTCTCTTATTATCAACCAGCTCGAGATTCGAAACCCGACCCGACCCGACTTGAATTTGAAAATTTTTTTTTTTGATCGACGCCTTAGCCCACTCGACTGTTCGGGGCTCTCTTATTATCAACCAGCTCGAGATTCGAAACCCGACCCGACCCGACTTGAATTTAAAATTTTTTTTTTTCGATCGACGCCTTTGCCCACTCGACTGTTCGGGGCTCTCTGATTATCAACCAGCTCGATATTCGAAACCTCACCCGACCCAACCCGACCCGACTTGAATTTGAAAATTTTGTTTTCGATCGAAGCCTTTGCCCACTCGACTGTTCGGGGCACTCTTATCATCAACCAGCTCGAGATTCGAAACCCGACCCGACCCGACCCGACTTGAATTTGAAATTTTTTTTTCGATCGACGCCTTTACCCACTCGACTGTTCGGGGCTCTCTTATTATCAACCAGCTCGAGATGCGAAACCCGACCCGACCCGACTTGAATTTGAAAAATTTATTTTTTGATCGACGCCTTTGCCCACTCGACTGTTCGGGACTTTCTTATTATCAACCAGCTCGAGATTCGAACCGAGTTCCAACTTGCATTGGAAAATGAATTTTTTTCTGATCGACGCCTTAGCCCACTTGACGTGGTTCGGGGGCTCTCTTATTATCATCCAGCTCGAGATTCGAACCGAGAGTCAACTTGCATTGGAAAAATAATTTTTTTTTCTGATCGACGCCTTAGCCCACTCGACGCGGTTCGGGGGCTCTCTTATTATAACCCAGCTCGAGATTCGAACCGTGCATTGGAAAAATAATTTGTTTTTCTGATCGACGCCTTAGCCCACTCGACGCGGTTCGGGGTTCTCTTATTATCAACCAGCTCGAGATTCGAACCGAGAGCCAACTTGCATTGGAAAATGAATTTTTTTCTGATCGAAGCCTTAGCCCACTCGACGCGGTTCGGGTGCTCTCTTATTATCACCCAGCTCGAGATCGAACCAAGAGCCAACTTGCATTGGAAAATTAATTTTTTTCCGATCGACGCCTTAGCCCACTCGACGCGGTTCGGGGGCTCTCTTATTATCACCGAGCTCGAGATTCGAACCGAGAGCCAACTTGCATTAGAAAATGATTTTTTTTCTGATCGACGCCTTAGCCCACTCGACGCGGTTCGGGGGCTCTCTTATTATCACCCAGCTCGAGATTCGAACCGTGCATTGGAAAAATAATTTGTTTTTCTGATCGACGCCTTAGCCCACTCGACGCGGTTCGGGGGCTCTCTTGTTATCAACCAGCTCAAGATTCGAAACCCGACCCGACTTGAATTTGAAATTTTTTTTTTCTATCGACGCCTTAGCCTTCTCGACGCGGTTCGGGGGCTCTCTCTTATTATCACCCAGCTCGAGAATTCGAACCGAGAGCCAACTTGCATTGGAAAATGAATTTTTTTCTGATCGACGCCTTAGCCCACTCGACGCGGTTCGGGGGCTCTCTTATTATCACCAAGCTCGAGATTCGAACCGAGAGCCAACTTGCATTGGAAAATGAATTGTTTTCTGATTGACGCCTTTGCCCACTCGACTGTTCGGGGCTCTCTTATTATCAACCAGCTCGAGATTCGAAACCAGACCCGACCCGACCCGACCCGACCCGACCCGACCCGACCCGACCCGACCCGACCCGACCCGACCCGACCCGACCCGACCCGACCCGAACCGACCCGACCCGACCCGACCCGACCCGACCCGACCCGACCCGACCCGACACGACACGACCCGACCCGACCCGACCCGACCCGACCCGACCCGACCCGACTTGAATTTGAAAATTTTGTTTTCGATCGACGCCTTTGCCCACTCGACTGTTCGGGGCTCTCTTATTATCAACCAGCTCGAGATTCGAACCGAGAGCCAACTTGCATTGGAAAATGAATTTTTTTCTGATCGACGCCTTAGCCCACTTTACGTGGTTCGGGGGCTCTCTTATTATCATCCAGCTCGAGATTCGAACCGAGACTCAACTTGCATTGGAAAAATAATTTTTTTTTCTGATCGACGCCTTAGCCTTCTCGACGCGGTTCGGGGGCTCTCTCTTATTATCACCCAGCTCGAGAATTCGAACCGAGAGCCAACTTGCTTTGGAAAATGAATTTTTTTCTGATCGACGCCTTAGCCCACTCGACGCGGTTCGGGGGCTCTGTTATTATCACCCAGCTCGAGATTCGAACCGTGCATTGGAAAAATAATTTGTTTTTCTGATCGACGCCTTAGCCCACTCGACGCGGTTCGGGGGCTCTCTTATTATCATCCAGCTCGAGATTTGAACTGAGAGTCAACTTGAATTGGATTTTTTTTTTCTGATCGATGCCTTAGCCCACTCGACGCGGTTCGGGGGCTCTCTTATTATCACCCAGCTCGAGATTCGAACCGTGCATTGGAAAAATAATTTGTTTTTCTGATCGACGCCTTAGCCCACTCGACGCGGTTCGGGGTTCTCTTATTATCAACCAGCTCGAGATTCGAACCGAGAGCCAACTTGCATTGGAAAATGAATTTTTTTCTGATCGACGCCTTAGCCCACTCGACGCGGTTCGGGTGCTCTCTTATTATCACCCAGCTCGAGATTCGAACCGTGCATTGGAAAAATAATTTGTTTTTCTGATCGACGCCTTAGCCCACTCGACGCGGTTCGGGGGCTCTCTTATTATCACCCAGCTCGAGATTCGAACCGAGAGCGCACTTGCATTGGAAAAATAATTTTTTTTTCTGATCGATGCCTTAGCCCACTCGACGCGGTTCGGGGGCTCTCTTATTATCATCCAGCTGGAGATTTGAACTGAGAGTCAACTTGCATTGGAAAATTTTTTTTTTTCTGATCGATGCCTTAGCCCACTCGACGCGGTTCGGGGGCTCTCTTATTATCACCCAGCTCGAGATTCGAACCGTGCATTCGAAAAATAATTTGTTTTTCTGATCGACGCCTTAGCCCACTCGACGCGGTTCGGGGGTTCTCTTTTAATCACCCAGCTCGAGATTCGAACCGAGAGCCAACTTGCATTGGAAAATGATTTTTTTTCTGATCGACGCCTTAGCCGACTCGACGCGGTTCGGGGGCTCTCTTATTATCACCGAGCTCGAGATTCGAACCGAGAGCCAACTTGCATTAGAAAATGAATTTTTTTCTGATCGACGCCTTAGCCCACTCGACGCGGTTCTGGGGCTCTCTTATTATCACCCAGCAACTTGAATTTGAAAATTTTGTTTTCGATCGACGCCTTTGCCCACTCGACTGTTCGGGGCTCTCTTATTATCAACCAGCTCGAGATTCGAAACCCGACCCGACCCGACTTGAATTTGAAATTTTTTTTTTCGATCGACGCCTTAGCCCACTCGACTGTTCGGGGCTCTCTTATTATCAACCAGCTCGAGATTCGAAACCCGACCCGACCCGACTTGAATTTAAAATATTTTTTTTTCGATCGACGCCTTTGCCCACTCGACTGTTCGGGGCTCTCTGATTATCAACCAGCTCGATATTCGAAACCTCACCCGACCCGACCCGACCCGACTTGAATTTGAAAATTTTGTTTTCGATCGACGCCTTTGCCCACTCGACTGTTCGGGGCACTCTTATCATCAACCAGCTCGAGATTCGAAACCCGACCCGACCCGACCCGACTTGAATTTGAAATTTTTTTTTCGATCGACGCCTTTGCCCACTCGACTGTTCGGGGCTCTCTTATTATCAACCAGCTCGAGATTCGAAACCCGACCCGACCCGACTTGAATTTGAAAAATTTTTTTTTTGATCGACGCCTTTGCCCACTCGACTGTTCGGGACTCTCTTATTATCAACCAGCTCGAGATTCGAACCGAGTTCCAACTTGGATTGGAAAATTAATTTTTTTCCGATCGACGCCTTAGCCAACTCGACGCGGTTCGGGGGCTCACTTATTATCACCGAGCTCGAGATTCGAACCGAGAGCCAACTTGCATTAGAATATGAATTTTTTTCTGATCGACGCCTTAGCCCACTCGACGCGGTTCGGGGGCTCACTTATTATCACCCAGCTCGAGATTCGAACCGAGAGCCAACTTGCATTGGAAAAATAATTTTTTTTTCTGATCGATGCCTTAGCCCACTCGACGCGGTTCGGGGGCTCTCTTATTATCACCCAGCTCGAGATTCGAACCGAGAGCTAACTTGCATTGGAAAATGATTTTTTTTCTAATCGACGCCTTAACCCACTTGACGTGGTTCGGGGGCTCTCTTATTATCATCCAGCTCGAGATTCAAACCGAGAGTCAACTTGCATTGGAAAAAAAAAAAAATTTCTGATCGACGCCTTAGCCCACTCGACGCGGTTCGGGGGCTCTCTTATTATCACCCAGCTCGAGATTCGAACCGTGCATTGGAAAAGTTAATTTTTTTTTTAAATCGACGCCTTAGCCCACTCGACGCGGTTCGGGGGCTCTCTTATTATCACCCAGCTCGAGATTCGAACCGAGAGCGCACTTGCATTGGAAAAATAATTTTTTTTTTTCTGATCGATGCCTTAGCCCACTCGACGCGGTTCGGGGGCTCTCTTATTATCATCCAGCTCGAGATTTGAACTGAGAGTCAACTTGAATTGAATTTTTTTTTTTCTGATCGATGCCTTAGCCCACTCGACGCAGTTCGGGGGCTCTCTTATTATCACCCAGCTCGAGATTCGAACCGTGCATTGGAAAAATAATTTGTTTTTCTGATCGACGCCTTAGCCCACTCGACGCGGTTCGGGGTTCTCTTATTATCAACCAGCTCGAGATTCGAACCGAGAGCCAACTTGCATTGGAAAATGAATTTTTTTCTGATCGACGCCTTAGCCCACTCGACGCGGTTCGGGTGCTCTCTTATTATCACCCAGCTCGAGATTCGAACCAAGAGCCAACTTGCATTGGAAAATTAATTTTTTTCCGATCGACGCCTTAGCCCACTCGACGCGGTTCGGGGGCTCTCTTATTATCACCGAGCTCGAGATTCGAACCGAGAGCCAACTTGCATTAGAAAATGAATTTTTTTCTGATCGACGCTTTAGCCCACTCGACGCGGTTCAGGGGCTCTCTTATTATCACCCAGCTCGAGATTCGAACCGTGCATTGGAAAAATAATTTGTTTTTCTGATCGACGCCTTAGCCCACTCGACGCGGTTCGGGGGCTCTCTTATTATCACCCAGCTCGAGATTCGAACCGAGAGCGCACTTGCATTGGAAAAATAATTTTTTTTTCTGATCGATGCCTTAGCCCACTCGACGCGGTTCGGGGGCTCTCTTATTATCATCCAGCTCGAGATTTGAACTGAGAGTCAACTTGCATTGGAAAATTTTTTTTTTTCTGATCGATGCCTTAGCCCACTCGACGCGGTTCGGGGGCTCTCTTATTATCACCCAGCTCGAGATTCGAACCGTGCATTCGAAAAATAATTTGTTTTTCTGATCGACGCCTTAGCCCACTCGACGCGGTTCGGGGGTTCTCTTTTAATCACCCAGCTCGAGATTCGAACCGAGAGCCAACTTGCATTGGAAAATGATTTTTTTTCTGATCGACGCCTTAGCCGACTCGACGCGGTTCGGGGGCTCTCTTATTATCACCGAGCTCGAGATTCGAACCGAGAGCCAACTTGCATTAGAAAATGAATTTTTTTCTGATCGACGCCTTAGCCCACTCGACGCGGTTCTGGGGCTCTCTTATTATCACCCAGCAACTTGAATTTGAAAATTTTGTTTTCGATCGACGCCTTTGCCCACTCGACTGTTCGGGGCTCTCTTATTATCAACCAGCTCGAGATTCGAAACCCGACCCGACCCGACTTGAATTTGAAATTTTTTTTTTTCGATCGACGCCTTAGCCCACTTGACTGTTCGGGGCTCTCTTATTATCAACCAGCTCGAGATTCGAAACCCGACCCGACCCGACTTGAATTTGAAATTTTTTTTTTTCGATCGACGCCTTAGCCCACTCGACTGTTCGGGGCTCTCTGATTATCAACCAGCTCGAGATTCGAAACCCGACCCGACCCGACTTGAATTTAAAATATTTTTTTTTCGATCGACGCCTTTGCCCACTCGACTGTTCGGGGCTCTCTGATTATCAACCAGCTCGATATTCGAAACCTCACCCGACCCGACCCGACCCGACTTGAATTTGAAAATTTTGTTTTCGATCGACGCCTTTGCCCACTCGACTGTTCGGGGCACTCTTATCATCAACCAGCTCGAGATTCGAAACCCGACCCGACCCGACCCGACTTGAATTTGAAATTTTTTTTTCGATCGACGCCTTTGCCCACTCGACTGTTCGGGGCTCTCTTATTATCAACCAGCTCGAGATTCGAAACCCGACCCGACCCGACTTGAATTTGAAAATTTTTTTTTTTGATCGACGCCTTTGCCCACTCGACTGTTCGGGACTCTCTTATTATCAACCAGCTCGAGATTCGAACCGAGTTCCAACTTGGATTGGAAAATTAATTTTTTTCCGATCGACGCCTTAGCCCACTCGACGCGGTTCGGGGGCTCACTTATTATCACCGAGCTCGAGATTCGAACCGAGAGCCAACTTGCATTAGAATATGAATTTTTTTCTGATCGACGCCTTAGCCCACTCGACGCGGTTCGGGGGCTCACTTATTATCACCCAGCTCGAGATTCGAACCGAGAGCCAACTTGCATTGGAAAAATAATTTTTTTTTCTGATCGATGCCTTAGCCCACTCGACGCGGTTCGGGGGCTCACTTATTATCACCCAGCTCGAGATTCGAACCGAGAGCTAACTTGCATTGGAAAATGATTTTTTTTCTAATCGACGCCTTAACCCACTTGACGTGGTTCGGGGGCTCTCTTATTATCATCCAGCTCGAGATTCGAACCGAGAGTCAACTTGCATTGGAAAAAAAAAAAAATTTCTGATCGACGCCTTAGCCCACTCGACGCGGTTCGGGGGCTCTCTTATTATCACCCAGCTCGAGATTCGAACCGTGCATTGGAAAAGTTAATTTTTTTTTTAAATCGACGCCTTAGCCCACTCGACGCGGTTCGGGGGCTCTCTTATTATCACCCAGCTCGAGATTCGAACCGAGAGCGCACTTGCATTGGAAAAATAATTTTTTTTTTCTGATCGATGCCTTAGCCCACTCGACGCGGTTCGGGGGCTCTCTTATTATCACCCAGCTCGAGATTCGAACCGTGCATTGGAAAAATAATTTGTTTTTCTGATCGACGCCTTAGCCCACTCGACGCGGTTCGGGGTTCTCTTATTATCAACCAGCTCGAGATTCGAACCGAGAGCCAACTTGCATTGGAAAATGAATTTTTTTCTGATCGACGCCTTAGCCCACTCGACGCGGTTCGGGTGCTCTCTTATTATCACCCAGCTCGAGATTCGAACCAAGAGCCAACTTGCATTGGAAAATTAATTTTTTTCCGATCGACGCCTTAGCCCACTCGACGCGGTTCGGGGGCTCTCTTATTATCACCGAGCTCGAGATTCGAACCGAGAGCCAACTTGCATTAGAAAATGAATTTTTTTCTGATCGACGCCTTAGCCCACTCGAAGCGGTACAGGGGCTCTCTTATTATCACCCAGCTCGAGATTCGAACCGTGCATTGGAAAAATAATTTGTTTTTCTGATCGACGCCTTAGCCCACTCGACGCGGTTCGGGGGCTCTCTTATTATCACCCAGCTCGAGATTCGAACCGAGAGCGCACTTGCATTGGAAAAATAATTTTTTTTTCTGATCGATGCCTTAGCCCACTCGACGCGGTTCGGGGGCTCTCTTATTATCATCCAGCTCGAGATTTGAACTGAGAGTCAACTTGCATTGGAAAATTTTTTTTTTTCTGATCGATGCCTTAGCCCACTCGACGCGGTTTGGGGGCTCTCTTATTATCACCCAGCTCGAGATTCGAACCGTGCATTGGAAAAATAATTTGTTTTTCTGATCGACGCCTTAGCCCACTCGACGCGGTTCGGGGGTTCTCTTATAATCACCCAGCTCGAGATTCGAACCGAGAGCCAACTTGCATTGGAAAATGAATTTTTTTCTGATCGACGCCTTAGCCGACTCGACGCGGTTCGGGGGCTCTCTTATTATCAACGAGCTCGAGATTCGAACCGAGAGCCAACTTGCATTAGAAAATGAATTTTTTTCTGATCGACGCCTTAGCCCACCCGACGCGGTTCTGGGGCTCTCTTATTATCAAGCAGCAACTTGAATTTGAAAATTTTGTTTTCGATCGACGCCTTTGCCCACTCGACTGTTCGGGGCTCTCTTATTATCAACCAGCTCGAGATTCGAAACCCGACCCGACCCGACTTGAATTTGAAAATTTTTTTTTCGATCGACGCCTTAGCCCACCCGACTGTTCGGGGCTCTCTTATTATCAACCAGCTCGAGATTCGAAACCCGACCCGACCCAACTTGAATTTAAAATATTTTTTTTCGATCGACGCCTTTGCCCACTCGACTGTTCGGGGCTCTCTGATTATCAACCAGCTCGATATTCGAAACCTCACCCGACCCGACCCGACCCGACTTGAATTTGAAAATTTTGTTTTCGATCGACGCCTTTGCCCACTCGACTGTTCGGGGCACTCTTATCATCAACCAGCTCGAGATTCGAAACCCGACCCGACCCGACCCGACTTGAATTTGAAATTTTTTTTTCGATCGACGCCTTTGCCCACTCGACTGTTCGGGGCTCTCTTATTATCAACCAGCTCGAGATTCGAAACCCGACCCGACCCGACTTGAATTTGAAAAATTGTTTTTTTGATCGACGCCTTTGCCCACTCGACGCGGTTCGGGGGCTCACTTATTATCACCGAGCTCGAGATTCGAACCGAGAGCCAACTTGCATTAGAAAATGAATTTTTTTCTGATCGACGCCTTAGCCCACTCGACGCGGTTCGGGGGCTCTCTTATTATCACCCAGCTCGAGATTCGAATCGTGCATTGGAAAAATAATTTGTTTTTCTGATCGACGCCTTAGCCCACTCGACGCGGTTCGGGGGCTCTCTTATTATCACCCAGCTCGAGATTCGAACCGAGAGCCAACTTGCATTGGAAAATTAATTTTTTTCTGATCGACGCCTTAGCCCACTCGACGCGGTTCGGGGGCTCTCTTATTATCACCCAGCTCTAGATTCGAAACCCGATCCGACCCGACCCGACCCGACCCGAATTGAATTCGAAATTTTTTTTTCGATCGACGGCTTTGCCCACTCGACTGTTCGGGGCTCTCTTATTATCACCCAGCTCGAGATTCGAACCGAGAGCCAACTTGCATTGGAAAAATAATTTTTTTTTCTGATCGACGCCTTAGCCCACTCGACGCGGTTCGGGGGCTCTCTTGTTATCAACCAGCTCAAGATTCGAAACCCGACCCGACTTGAATTTGAAATTTTTTTTTTCTATCGACGCCTTAGCCTTCTCGACGCGGTTCGGGGGCTCTCTCTTATTATCACCCAGCTCGAGAATTCGAACCGAGAGCCAACTTGCATTGGAAAATGAATTTTTTTCTGATCGACGCCTTAGCCCACTCGACGCGGATCGGGGGCTCTCTTATTATCACCAAGCTCGAGATTCGAACCGAGAGCCAACTTGCATTGGAAAATGAATTTTTTTTCTGATCGACGCCTTTGCCCACTCGACTGTTCGGGGCTCTCTTATTATCAACCAGCTCGAGATTCGAAACCCGACCCGACCCGACCCGACCCGACTTGAATTTGAAATTTTTTTTTCGATCGACGCCTTTGTCCACTCGACTGTTCGGGGCTCTCTTATTATCAACCAGCTCGAGATTCGAACCGAGAGCCAACTTGCATTGGAAAATGAATTTTTTTCTGATCGAAGCCTTAGCCCACTTTACGTGGTTCGGGGGCTCTCTTATTATCATCCAGCTCGAGATTCGAACCGAGAGTCAACTTGCATTGGAAAAATAATTTTTTTTTCTGATCGACGCCTTAGCCCACTCGACGCGGTTTGGGGGCTCTCTTATTATCACCCAGCTCGAGATTCGAACCAAGAGCCAACATGCATTGGAAAATTAATTTTTTTTTTAATCGACGCCTTAGCCCACTCGACGCGGTTCGGGGGCTCTCTTATTATCAACCAGCTCGAGATTCGAAACCCGATCCGACCCGACCCCACCCGACCCGACCCGATTCGACCCGACTTGAATTCGAAATTTTTTTTTCATCGACGCCTTTGCCCACTCGACTGTTCGGGGCTCTCTTATTATCACCCAGCTCGAGATTCGAACCGAGAGCCAACTTGCATTGGAAAATGAATTTTTTTCTGATCGACGCCTTAGCCCACTCGACGCGGTTCAGGGGCTCTCTTATTATCATCCAGCTCGAGATTCGAACCGAGAGCCAACTTGCAATGGAAAATGAATTTTTTTCTGATCGACGCCTTAGCCCACTTTACGTGGTTCGGGGGCTCTCTTATTATCATCCAGCTCGAGATTTGAACCGAGAGCCAACTTGCATTGGAAAATGAATGTTTTTCTGATCGACGCCTTAGCCCACTCGACGAGGTTCGGGGGTTCTCTTATTATCAACCAGCTCGAGATTCGAAACCCGACCCGACCCGACCCGACCCAACCCGACCCGACTTGAATTTGAAATTTTTTTTTTTGATCGACGCCTTTGCCCATTCGACTGTTCGGGGATCTCTGATTATCAACCAGCTCGAGATTCGAAAACCGACCCGACTCGACATGACCCGACTTGAATTTGAAATTTTTTTTTCAATCGACGCCTTTGCCCACTCGACTGTTCGGGGCTCTCTTATTATCACCCAGCTCGAGATTCGAAACCCAATCCGACCCGACCCGACCCGACCCGACCCGACTTGAATTCGAAATTTTTTTTTCGATCGACGCCTTTGCCCACTCGACTGTTCGGGGCTCTCTTATTATCAACCAGCTCGAGATTCGAAACCCGACCCGACCCGACTTGAATTTGAAAATTTTTTTTTCGATCGACGCCTTAGCCCACTCGACTGTTCGGGGCTCTCTTATTATCACCGAGCTCGAGATTCGAACCGAGAGCCAACTTGCATTAGAAAATGATTTTTTTTCTGATCGACGCCTTAGCCCACTCGACGCGGTTCGGGGGCTCTCTTATTATCACCCAGCTCGAGATTCGAACCGTGCATTGGAAAAATAATTTGTTTTTCTGATCGACGCCTTAGCCCACTCGACGCGGTTCGGGGGCTCTCTTATTATCAACCAGCTCAAGATTCGAAACCCGACCCGACTTGAATTTGAAATTTTTTTTTTCTATCGACGCCTTAGCCTTCTCGACGCGGTTCGGGGGCTCTCTCTTATTATCACCCAGCTCGAGAATTCGAACCGAGAGCCAACTTGCATTGGAAAATGAATTTTTTTCTGATCGACGCCTTAGCCCACTCGACGCGGTTCGGGGGCTCTCTTATTATCACCAAGCTCGAGATTCGAACCGAGAGCCAACTTGCATTGGAAAATGAATTTTTTTCTGATCGACGCCTTTGCCCACTCGACTGTTCGGGGCTCTCTTATTATCAACCAGCTCGAGATTCGAAACCAGACCCGACCCGACCCGACCCGACCCGACCCGACCCGACCCGACTTGAATTTGAAAATTTTGTTTTCGATCGACGCCTTTGCCCACTCGACTGTTCGGGGCTCTCTTATTATCAACCAGCTCGAGATTCGAAACCCGACCCGACCCGACTTGAATTTGAAATTTTTTTTTTCGATCGACGCCTTTGCCCACTCGACTGTTCGGGGCTCTCTTATTATCAACCAGCTCGAGATTCGAACCGAGAGCCAACTTGCATTGGAAAATGAATTTTTTTCTGATCGACGCCTTAGCCCACTTTACGTGGTTCGGGGGCTCTCTTATTATCATCCAGCTCGAGATTCGAACCGAGAGTCAACTTGCATTGGAAAAATAATTTTTTTTTCTGATCGACGCCTTAGCCTTCTCGACGCGGTTCGGGGGCTCTCTCTTATTATCACCCAGCTCGAGAATTCGAACCGAGAGCCAACTTGCTTTGGAAAATGAATTTTTTTCTGATCGACGCCTTAGCCCACTCTACGCGGTTCGGGGGCTCTGTTATTATCACCCAGCTCGAGATTCGAACCGTGCATTGGAAAAATAATTTGTTTTTCTGATCGACGCCTTAGCCCACTCGACGCGGTTCGGGGGCTCTCTTATTATCACCCAGCTCGAGATTCGAACCGAGAGCGCACTTGCATTGGAAAAATATTTTTTTTTTCTGATCGATGCCTTAGCCCACTCGACGCGGTTCGGGGGCTCTCTTATTATCATCCAGCTCGAGATTTGAACTGAGAGTCAACTTGAATTGGATTTTTTTTTTTTCTGATCGATGCCTTAGCCCACTCGACGCGGTTCGGGGGCTCTCTTATTATCACCCAGCTCGAGATTCGAACCGTGCATTGGAAAAATAATTTGTTTTTCTGATCGACGCCTTAGCCCATTCGACGCGGTTCGGGGTTCTCTTATTATCAACCAGCTCGAGATTCGAACCGAGAGCCAACTTGCATTGGAAAATGAATTTTTTTCTGATCGACGCCTTAGCCCACTCGACGCGGATCGGGTGCTCTCTTATTATCACCCAGCTCGAGATTCGAACCGTGCATTGGAAAAATAATTTGTTTTTCTGATCGACGCCTTAGCCCACTCGACGCGGTTCGGGGGCTCTCTTATTATCACCCAGCTCGAGATTCGAACCGAGAGCGCACTTGCATTGGAAAAATAATTTTTTTTTCTGATCGATGCCTTAGCCCACTCGACGCGGTTCGGGGGCTCTCTTATTATCATCCAGCTCGAGATTTGAACTGAGAGTCAACTTGCATTGGAAAAATTTTTTTTTTCTGATCGATGCCTTAGCCCACTCGACGCGGTTCGGGGGCTCTCTTATTATCACCCAGCTCGAGATTCGAACCGTGCATTCGAAAAATAATTTGTTTTTCTGATCGACGCCTTAGCCCACTCGACGCGGTTCGGGGGTTCTCTTTTAATCACCCAGCTCGAGATTCGAACCGAGAGCCAACTTGCATTGGAAAATGATTTTTTTTCTGATCGACGCCTTAGCCGACTCGACGCGGTTCGGGGGCTCTCTTATTATCACCGAGCTCGAGATTCGAACCGAGAGCCAACTTGCATTAGAAAATGAATTTTTTTCTGATCGACGCCTTAGCCCACTCGACGCGGTTCTGGGGCTCTCTTATTATCACCCAGCAACTTGAATTTGAAAATTTTGTTTTCGATCGACGCCTTTGCCCACTCGACTGTTCGGGGCTCTCTTATTATCAACCAGCTCGAGATTCGAAACCCGACCCGACCCGACTTGAATTTGAAATTTTTTTTTTTCGATCGACGCCTTAGCCCACTCGACTGTTCGGGGCTCTCTTATTATCAACCAGCTCGAGATTCGAAACCCGACCCGACCCGACTTGAATTTAAAATATTTTTTTTTCGATCGACGCCTTTGCCCACTCGACTGTTCGGGGCTCTCTGATTATCAACCAGCTCGATATTCGAAACCTCACCCGACCCGACCCGACCCGACTTGAATTTGAAAATTTTGTTTTCGATCGACGCCTTTGCCCACTCGACTGTTCGGGGCACTCTTATCATCAACCAGCTCGAGATTCGAAACCCGACCCGACCCGACCCGACTTGAATTTGAAATTTTTTTTTCGATCGACGCCTTTGCCCACTCGACTGTTCGGGGCTCTCTTATTATCAACCAGCTCGAGATTCGAAACCCGACCCGACCCGACTTGAATTTGAAAAATTTTTTTTTTGATCGACGCTTTTGCCCACTCGACTGTTCGGGACTCTCTTATTATCAACCAGCTCGAGATTCGACCCGAGTTCCAACTTGGATTGGAAAATTAATTTTTTTCCGATCGACGCCTTAGCCCACTCGACGCGGTTCGGGGGCTCACTTATTATCACCGAGCTCGAGATTCGAACCGAGAGCCAACTTGCATTAGAATATGAATTTTTTTCTGATCGACGCCTTAGCCCACTCGACGCGGTTCGGGGGCTCACTTATTATCACCCAGCTCGAGATTCGAACCGAGAGCCAACTTGCATTGGAAAAATAATTTGTTTTTCTGATCGACGCCTTAGCCCAATCGACGCGGTTCGGGGGCTGTCTTGTTATCAACCAGCTCAAGATTCGAAACCCGACCCGACTTGAATTTGAAATTTTTTTTTTCTATCGACGCCTTAGCCTTCTCGACGCGGTTCGGGGGCTCTCTCTTATTATCACCCAGCTCGAGAATTCGAACCGAGAGCCAACTTGCTTTGGAAAATGAATTTTTTTCTGATCGACGCCTTAGCCCACTCGACGCGGTTCGGGGGCTCTGTTATTATCACCCAGCTCGAGATTCGAACCGTGCATTGGAAAAATAATTTGTTTTTCTGATCGACGCCTAAGCCCACTCGACGCGGTTCGGGGGCTCTCTTATTATCACCCAGCTCGAGATTCGAACCGAGAGCGCACTTGCATTGGAAAAATAATTTTTTTTTCTGATCGATGCCTTAGCCCACTCGACGCGGTTCGGGGGCTCTCTTATTATCATCCAGCTCGAGATTTGAACTGAGAGTCAACTTGAATTGAATTTTTTTTTTTCTGATCGATGCCTTAGCCCACTCGACGCGGTTCGGGGGCTCTCTTATTATCACCCAGCTCGAGATTCGAACCGTGCATTGGAAAAATAATTTGTTTTTCTGATCGACGCCTTAGCCCACTCGACGCGGTTCGGGGTTCTCTTATTATCAACCAGCTCGAGATTCGAACCGAGAGCCAACTTGCATTGGAAAATGAATTTTTTTCTGATCGACGCCTTAGCCCACTCGACGCGGTTCGGGTGCTCTCTTATTATCACCCAGCTCGAGATTCGAACCAAGAGCCAACTTGCATTGGAAAATTAATTTTTTTCCGATCGACGCCTTAGCCCACTCGACGCGGTTCGGGGGCTCTCTTATTATCACCGAGCTCGAGATTCGAACCGAGAGCCAACTTGCATTAGAAAATGAATTTTTTTCTGATCGACGCCTTAGCCCACTCGACGCGGTTCAGGGGCTCTCTTATTATCACCCAGCTCGAGATTCGAACCGTGCATTGGAAAAATAATTTGTTTTTCTGATCGACGCCTTAGCCCACTCGACGCGGTTCGGGGGCTCTCTTATTATCACCCAGCTCGAGATTCGAACCGAGAGCGCACTGGCATTGGAAAAATAATTTTTTTTTCTGATCGATGCCTTAGCCCACTCGACGCGGTTCGGGGGCTCTCTTATTATCATCCAGCTCGAGATTTGAACTGAGAGTCAACTTGCATTGGAAAATTTTTTTTTTTCTGATCGATGCCTTAGCCCACTCGACGCGGTTCGGGGGCTCTCTTATTATCACCCAGCTCGAGATTCGAACCGAGAGCCAACTTGCATTGGAAAAATAATTTGTTTTTCTGATCGACGCCTTAGCCCAATCGACGCGGTTCGGGGGCTGTCTTGTTATCAACCAGCTCAAGATTCGAAACCCGACCCGACTTGAATTTGAAATTTTTTTTTTCTATCGACGCCTTAGCCTTCTCGACGCGGTTCGGGGGCTCTCTCTTATTATCACCCAGCTCGAGAATTCGAACCGAGAGCCAACTTGCTTTGGAAAATGAATTTTTTTCTGATCGACGCCTTAGCCCACTCGACGCGGTTCGGGGGCTCTGTTATTATCACCCAGCTCGAGATTCGAACCGTGCATTGGAAAAATAATTTGTTTTTCTGATCGACGCCTTAGCCCACTCGACGCGGTTCGGGGGCTCTCTTATTATCACCCAGCTCGAGATTCGAACCGAGAGCGCACTTGCATTGGAAAAATAATTTTTTTTTCTGATCGATGCCTTAGCCCACTCGACGCGGTTCGGGGGCTCTCTTATTATCATCCAGCTCGAGATTTGAACTGAGAGTCAACTTGAATTGAATTTTTTTTTTTCTGATCGATGCCTTAGCCCACTCGACGCGGTTCGGGGGCTCTCTTATTATCACCCAGCTCGAGATTCGAACCGTGCATTGGAAAAATAATTTGTTTTTCTGATCGACGCCTTAGCCCACTCGACGCGGTTCGGGGTTCTCTTATTATCAACCAGCTCGAGATTCGAACCGAGAGCCAACTTGCATTGGAAAATGAATTTTTTTCTGATCGACGCCTTAGCCCACTCGACGCGGTTCGGGTGCTCTCTTATTATCACCCAGCTCGAGATTCGAACCAAGAGCCAACTTGCATTGGAAAATTAATTTTTTTCCGATCGACGCCTTAGCCCACTCGACGCGGTTCGGGGGCTCTCTTATTATCACCGAGCTCGAGATTCGAACCGAGAGCCAACTTGCATTAGAAAATGAATTTTTTTCTGATCGACGCCTTAGCCCACTCGACGCGGTTCAGGGGCTCTCTTATTATCACCCAGCTCGAGATTCGAACCGTGCATTGGAAAAATAATTTGTTTTTCTGATCGACGCCTTAGCCCACTCGACGCGGTTCGGGGGCTCTCTTATTATCACCCAGCTCGAGATTCGAACCGAGAGCGCACTTGCATTGGAAAAATAATTTTTTTTTCTGATCGATGCCTTAGCCCACTCGACGCGGTTCGGGGGCTCTCTTATTATCATCCAGCTCGAGATTTGAACTGAGAGTCAACTTGCATTGGAAAATTTTTTTTTTTCTGATCGATGCCTTAGCCCACTCGACGCGGTTCGGGGGCTCTCTTATTATCACCCAGCTCGAGATTCGAACCGTGCATTCGAAAAATAATTTGTTTTTCTGATCGACGCCTTAGCCCACTCGACGCGGTTCGGGGGTTCTCTTTTAATCACCCAGCTCGAGATTCGAACCGAGAGCCAACTTGCATTGGAAAATGATTTTTTTTCTGATCGACGCCTTAGCCGACTCGACGCGGTTCGGGGGCTCTCTTATTATCACTGAGCAGATTCGAACCGAGAGCCAACTTGCATTAGAAAATGAATTTTTTTCTGATCGACGCCTTAGCCCACTCGACGCGGTTCTGGGGCTCTCTTATTATCACCCAGCAACTTGAATTTGAATATTTTGTTTTCGATCGACGCCTTTGCCCACTCGACTGTTCGGGGCTCTCTTATTATCAACCAGCTCGAGATTCGAAACCCGACCCGACCCGACTTGAATTTGAAATTTTTTTTTTCGATCGACGCCTTAGCCCACCCGACTGTTCGGGGCTCTCTTATTATCAACCAGCTCGAGATTCGAAACCCGACCCGACCCAACTTGAATTTAAAATATTTTTTTCGATCGACGCCTTTGCCCACTCGACTGTTCGGGGCTCTCTGATTATCAACCAGCTCGATATTCGAAACCTCACCCGACCCGACCCGACCCGACTTGAATTTGAAAATTTTGTTTTCGATCGACGCCTTTGCCCACTCGACTGTTCGGGGCACTCTTATCATCAACCAGCTCGAGATTCGAAACCCGACCCGACCCGACCCGACTTGAATTTGAATTTTTTTTTCGATCGACGCCTTTGCCCACTCGACTGTTCGGGGCTCTCTTATTATCAACCAGCTCGAGATTCGAAACCCGACCCGACCCGACTTGAATTTGAAAAATTGTTTTTTTGATCGACGCCTTTGCCCACTCGACGCGGTTCGGGGGCTCACTTATTATCACCGAGCTCGAGATTCGAACCGAGAGCCAACTTGCATTAGAAAATGAATTTTTTTCTGATCGACGCCTTAGCCCACTCGACGCGGTTCGGGGGCTCTCTTATTATCACCCAGCTCGAGATTCGAATCGTGCATTGGAAAAATAATTTGTTTTTCTGATCGACGCCTTAGCCCACTCGACGCGGTTCGGGGGCTCTCTTATTATCACCCAGCTCGAGATTCGAACCGAGAGCCAACTTGCATTGGAAAATTAATTTTTTTCTGATCGACGCCTTAGCCCACTCGACGCGGTTCGGGGGCTCTCTTATTATCACCCAGCTCTAGATTCGAAACCCGATCCGACCCGACCCGACCCGACCCGAATTGAATTCGAAATTTTTTTTTCGATCGACGGCTTTGCCCACTCGACTGTTCGGGGCTCTCTTATTATCACCCAGCTCGAGATTCGAACCGAGAGCCAACTTGCATTGGAAAAATAATTTTTTTTTCTGATCGACGCCTTAGCCCACTCGACGCGGTTCGGGGGCTCTCTTGTTATCAACCAGCTCAAGATTCGAAACCCGACCCGACTTGAATTTGAAATTTTTTTTTTCTATCGACGCCTTAGCCTTCTCGACGCGGTTCGGGGGCTCTCTCTTATTATCACCCAGCTCGAGAATTCGAACCGAGAGCCAACTTGCATTGGAAAATGAATTTTTTTCTGATCGACGCCTTAGCCCACTCGACGCGGATCGGGGGCTCTCTTATTATCACCAAGCTCGAGATTCGAACCGAGAGCCAACTTGCATTGGAAAATGAATTTTTTTTCTGATCGACGCCTTTGCCCACTCGACTGTTCGGGGCTCTCTTATTATCAACCAGCTCGAGATTCAAAACCAGACCCGACCCGACCCGACCCGACCCGACCCGACCCGACCCGACCCGACCCGACCCGACTTGAATTTGAAAATTTTGTTTTCGATCGACGCCTTTGCCCACTCGACTGTTCGGGGCTCTCTTATTATCAACCAGCTCGAGATTCGAAACCCGACCCGACCCGACCCGACCCGACTTGAATTTGAAATTTTTTTTTTCGATCGACGCCTTTGCCCACTCGACTGTTCGGGGCTCTCTGATTATCAACCAGCTCGATATTCGAAACCTCACCCGACCCGACCCGACCCGACTTGAATTTGAAAATTTTGTTTTCGATCGACGCCTTTGCCCACTCGACTGTTCGGGGCACTCTTATCATCAACCAGCTCGAGATTCGAAACCCGACCCGACCCGACTTGAATTTGAAAAATTGTTTTTTTGATCGACGCCTTTGCCCACTCGACGCGGTTCGGGGGCTCACTTATTATCACCGAGCTCGAGATTCGAACCGAGAGCCAACTTGCATTAGAAAATGAATTTTTTTCTGATCGACGCCTTAGCCCACTCGACGCGGTTCGGGGGCTCTCTTATTATCACCCAGCTCGAGATTCGAATCGTGCATTGGAAAAATAATTTGTTTTTCTGATCGACGCCTTAGCCCACTCGACGCGGTTCGGGGGCTCTCTTATTATCACCCAGCTCGAGATTCGAACCGACAGCCAACTTGCATTGGAAAATTAATTTTTTTCTGATCGACGCCTTAGCCCACTCGACGCGGTTCGGGGGCTCTCTTATTATCACCCAGCTCTAGATTCGAAACCCGATCCGACCCGACCCGACCCGACCCGAATTGAATTCGAAATTTTTTTTTCGATCGACGGCTTTGCCCACTCGACTGTTCGGGGCTCTCTTATTATCACCCAGCTCGAGATTCGAACCGAGAGCCAACTTGCATTGGAAAAATAATTTTTTTTTCTGATCGACGCCTTAGCCCACTCGACGCGGTTCGGGGGCTCTCTTGTTATCAACCAGCTCAAGATTCGAAACCCGACCCGACTTGAATTTGAAATTTTTTTTTCTATCGACGCCTTAGCCTTCTCGACGCGGTTCGGGGGCTCTCTCTTATTATCACCCAGCTCGAGAATTCGAACCGAGAGCCAACTTGCATTGGAAAATGGATTTTTTTCTGATCGACGCCTTAGCCCACTCGACGCGGATCGGGGGCTCTCTTATTATCACCAAGCTCGAGATTCGAACCGAGAGCCAACTTGCATTGGAAAATGAATTTTTTTTCTGATCGACGCCTTTGCCCACTCGACTGTTCGGGGTTCTCTTATTATCAACCAGCTCGAGATTCAAAACCCGACCCGACCCGACCCGACCCGACCCGACCCGACCCCACCCGACCCGACCCGACCCGACCCGACCCGACCCGACCCGACTTGAATTTGAAAATTTTGTTTTCGATCGACGCCTTTGCCCACTCGACTGTTCGGGGCTCTCTTATTATCAACCAGCTCGAGATTCGAAACCCGACCCGACCCGACCCGACCCGACTTGAATTTGAAATTTTTTTTTTCGATCGACGCCTTTGCCCACTCGACTGTTCGGGGCTCTCTTATTATCAACCAGCTCGAGATTCGAACCGAGAGCCAACTTGCATTGGAAAATGAATTTTTTTCTGATCGACGCCTTAGCCCACTTTACGTGGTTCGGGGGCTCTCTTATTATCATCCAGCTCGAGATTCGAACCGAGAGTCAACTTGCATTGGAAAAATAATTTTTTTTTCTGATCGACGCCTTAGCCCACTCGACGCGGTTCGGGGGCTCTCTTATTATCACCCAGCTCGAGATTCGAACCAAGAGCCAACATGCATTGGAAAATTAATTTTTTTTTTAATCGACGCCTTAGCCCACTCGACGCGGTTCGGGGGCTCTCTTATTATCAACCAGCTCGAGATTCGAAACCCGATCCGACCCGACCCCACCCGACCCGACCCGATTCGACCCGACTTGAATTCGAAATTTTTTTTTCATCGACGCCTTTGCCCACTCGACTGTTCGGGGCTCTCTTATTATCACCCAGCTCGAGATTCGAACCGAGAGCCAACTTGCATTGGAAAATGAATTTTTTTCTGATCGACGCCTTAGCCCACTCGACGCGGTTCAGGGGCTCTCTTATTATCATCCAGCTCGAGATTCGAACCGAGAGCCAACTTGCAATGGAAAATGAATTTTTTTCTGATCGACGCCTTAGCCCACTTTACGTGGTTCGGGGGCTCTCTTATTATCATCCAGCTCGAGATTTGAACCGAGAGTCAACTTGCTTTGGAAAAATAATTTTTTTTTCTGATCGAAGCCTTAGCCCACTCGACGTGGTTCGGGGGCTCTCTTATTATCACCCAGCTCGAGATTCGAACCGAGAGCCAACTTGCATTGGAAAATGAATGTTTTTCTGATCGACGCCTTAGCCCACTCGACGCGGTTCGGGGGTTCTCTTATTAGCAACCAGCTCGAGATTCGAAACCCGACCCGACCCGACCCGACCCAACCCGACCCGACTTGAATTTGAAATTTTTTTTTTTGATCGACGCCTTTGCCCATTCGACTGTTCGGGGATCTCTGATTATCAACCAGCTCGAGATTCGAAAACCGACCCGACTCGACATGACCCGACTTGAATTTGAAATTTTTTTTTCAATCGACGCCTTTGCCCACTCGACTGTTCGGGGCTCTCTTATTATCACCCAGCTCGAGATTCGAAACCCAATCCGACCCGACCCGACCCGACCCGACCCGACCCGACTTGAATTCGAAATTTTTTTTTCGATCGACGCCTTTGCCCACTCGACTGTTCGGGGCTCTCTTATTATCAACCAGCTCGAGATTCGAAACCCGACCCGACCCGACTTGAATTTGAAAATTTTTTTTTCGATCGACGCCTTAGCCCACTCGACTGTTCGGGGCTCTCTTATTATCAACCAGCTCGAGATTCGAAACCCGACCCGACCCGACTTGAATTTAAAATTTTTTTTTTCGATCGACGCCTTTGCCCACTCGACTGTTCGGGGCTCTCTGATTATCAACCAGCTCGATATTCGAAACCTCACCCGACCCGACCCGACCCGACTTGAATTTGAAAATTTTGTTTTCGATCGACGCCTTTGCCCACTCGACTGTTCGGGGCACTCTTATTATCACCCAGCTCGAGATTCGAACCGAGAGCCAACTTGCATTAGAAAATGAATTTTTTTCTGATCGACGCCTTAGCCCACTCGACGCGGTTCGGGGGCTCTCTTATTATCACCCAGCTCGAGATTCGAATCGTGCATTGGAAAAATAATTTGTTTTTCTGATCGACGCCTTAGCCCACTCGACGCGGTTCGGGGGCTCTCTTATTATCACCCAGCTCGAGATTCGAACCGAGAGCCAACTTGCATTGGAAAATTAATTTTTTTCTGATCGACGCCTTAGCCCACTCGACGCGGTTCGGGGGCTCTCTTATTATCACCCAGCTCTAGATTCGAAACCCGATCCGACCCGACCCGACCCGACCCGAATTGAATTCGAAATTTTTTTTTCGATCGACGGCTTTGCCCACTCGACTGTTCGGGGCTCTCTTATTATCACCCAGCTCGAGATTCGAACCGAGAGCCAACTTGCATTGGAAAAATAATTTTTTTTTCTGATCGACGCCTTAGCCCACTCGACGCGGTTCGGGGGCTCTCTTGTTATCAACCAGCTCAAGATTCGAAACCCGACCCGACTTGAATTTGAAATTTTTTTTTTCTATCGACGCCTTAGCCTTCTCGACGCGGTTCGGGGGCTCTCTCTTATTATCACCCAGCTCGAGAATTCGAACCGAGAGCCAACTTGCATTGGAAAATTAATTTTTTTCCGATCGACGCCTTAGCCCACTCGACGCGGTTCGGGGGCTCTCTTATTATCACCGAGCTCGAGATTCGAACCGAGATCCAACTTGCATTAGAAAATGAATTTTTTTCTGATTGACGCCTTAGCCCACTCGACGCGGTTCAGGGGCTCTCTTATTATCACCCAGCTCGAGATTCGAACCGTGCATTGGAAAAATAATTTGTTTTTCTGATCGACGCCTTAGCCCACTCGACGCGGTTCGGGGGCTCTCTTATTATCACCCAGCTCGAGATTCGAACCGAGAGCGCACTTGCATTGGAAAAATAATTTTTTTTTCTGATCGATGCCTTAGCCCACTCGACGCGGTTCGGGGGCTCTCTTATTATCATCCAGCTCGAGATTTGAACTGAGAGTCAACTTGCATTGGAAATTTTTTTTTTTCTGATCGATGCCTTAGCCCACTCGACGCGGTTCGGGGGCTCTCTTATTATCACCCAGCTCGAGATTCGAACCGTGCATTCGAAAAATAATTTGTTTTTCTGATCGACGCCTTAGCCCACTCGACGCGGTTCGGGGGTTCTCTTTTAATCACCCAGCTCGAGATTCGAACCGAGAGCCAACTTGCATTGGAAAATGATTTTTTTTCTGATCGACGCCTTAGCCGACTCGACGCGGTTCGGGGGCTCTCTTATTATCACCGAGCTCGAGATTCGAACCGAGAGCCAACTTGCATTAGAAAATGAATTTTTTTCTGATCGACGCCTTAGCCCACTCGACGCGGTTCTGGGGCTCTCTTATTATCACCCAGCAACTTGAATTTGAAAATTTTGTTTTCGATCGACGCCTTTGCCCACTCGACTGTTCGGGGCTCTCTTATTATCAACCAGCTCGAGATTCGAAACCCGACCCGACCCGACTTGAATTTGAAATTTTTTTTTTCGATCGACGCCTTAGCCCACTCGACTGTTCGGGGCTCTCTTATTATCAACCAGCTCGAGATTCGAAACCCGACCCGACCCGACTTGAATTTAAAATATTTTTTTTTCGATCGACGCCTTTGCCCACTCGACTGTTCGGGGCTCTCTGATTATCAACCAGCTCGATATTCGAAACCTCACCCGACCCGACCCGACTTGAATTTGAAAATTTTGTTTTCGATCGACGCCTTTGCCCACTCGACTGTTCGGGGCACTCTTATCATCAACCAGCTCGAGATTCGAAACCCGACCCGACCCGACCCGACTTGAATTTGAAATTTTTTTTTCGATCGACGCCTTTGCCCACTCGACTGTTCGGGGCTCTCTTATTATCAACCAGCTCGAGATTCGAAACCCGACCCGACCCGACTTGAATTTGAAATTTTTTTTTTTTTATCGACGCCTTTGCCCACCCGACTGTTCGGGACTCTCTTATTATCAACCAGCTCGAGATTCGCACCGAGTTCCAACTTGCATTGGAAAATTAATTTTTTTCCGATCGACGCCTTAGCCCACTCGACGCGGTTCGGGGGCTCACTTATTATCACCGAACTCGAGATTCGAACCGAGAGCCAACTTGCATTAGAAAATGAATTTTTTTCTGATCGACGCCTAAGCCCACTCGACGCGGTTCGGGGGCTCTCTTATTATCACCCAGCTCGAGATTCGAACCGAGAGCGCACTTGCATTGGAAAAATAATTTTTTTTTCTGATCGATGCCTTAGCCCACTCGACGCGGTTCGGGGGCTCTCTTATTATCACCCAGCTCGAGATTCGAACCAAGAGCGAACTTGCATTGGAAAAATAATTTTTTTTTCTGATCGACGCCTTAGCCCACTCGACGCGGTTCGGGGGCTCTCTTATTATCATCCAGCTCGAGATTTGAACCGAGAGTCAACTTGCATTGGAAAAATAATTTTTTTTCTGATCGATGCCTTAGCCCACTCGACGCGGTTCGGGGGCTCTCTTATTATCACCCAGCTCGAGATTCGAACCGAGAGCCAACTTGCATTGGAAAATAAATTTTTTTCTGATCGACGCCTTAGCCCACTTGACGTGGTTCGGGGGCTCTCTTATTATCATCCAGCTCGAGATTCGAACCGAGAGTCAACTTGCATTGGAAAAATAATTTTTTTTTCTGATCGACGCCTTAGCCCACTCGACGCGGTTCGGGGGCTCTCTTATTATCACCCAGCTCTAGATTCCAAACCCGATCCGACCCGACCCGACCCGACCCGACTTGAATTCGAAATTTTTTTTTCGATCGACGGCTTTGCCCACTCGACTGTTCGGGGCTCTCTTATTATCACCCAGCTCGAGATTCGAACCGAGAGCCAACTTGCATTGGAAAAATAATTTTTTTTTCTGATCGACGCCTTAGCCCACTCGACGCGGTTCGGGGGCTCTGTTATTATCACCCAGCTCGAGATTCGAACCGTGCATTGGAAAAATAATTTGTTTTTCTGATCGACGCCTTAGCCCACTCGACGCGGTTCGGGGGCTCTCTTATTATCATCCAGCTCGAGATTTGAACTGAGAGTCAACTTGCATTGGAAATTTTTTTTTTTTCTGATCGATGCCTTAGCCCACTCGACGCGGTTCGGGCGCTCTCTTATTATCACCCAGCTCGAGATTCGAACCGTGCATTGGAAAAATAATTTGTTTTTCTGATCGACGCCTTAGCCCACTCGACGCGGTTCGGGGGTTCTCTTATAATCACCCAGCTCGAGATTCGAACCGAGAGCCAACTTGCATTGGAAAATGAATTTTTTTCTGATCGACGCCTTAGCCGACTCGACGCGGTTCGGGGGCTCTCTTATTATCACCGAGCTCGAGATTCGAACCGAAAGCCAACTTGCATTAGAAAATGAATTTTTTTCTGATCGACGCCTTAGCCCACCCGACGCGGTTCTGGGGCTCTCTTATTATCACCCAGCAACTTGAATTTGAAAATTTTGTTTTCGATCGACGCCTTTGCCCACTCGACTGTTCGGGGCTCTCTTATTATCAACCAGCTCGAGATTCGAAACCCGACCCGACCCGACTTGAATTAGAAATTTTTTTTTTCGATCGACGCCTTAGCCCACCCGACTGTTCGGGGCTCTCTTATTATCAACCAGCTCGAGATTCGAAACCCGACCCGACCCAACTTGAATTTAAAATATTTTTTTTCGATCGACGCCTTTGCCCACTCGACTGTTCGGGGCTCTCTGATTATCAACCAGCTCGATATTCGAAACCTCACCCGACCCGACCCGACCCGACTTGAATTTGAAAATTTTGTTTTCGATCGACGCCTTTGCCCACTCGACTGTTCGGGGCACTCTTATCATCAACCAGCTCGAGATTCGAAACCCGACCCGACCCGACCCGACTTGAATTTGAAATTTTTTTTTCGATCGACGCCTTTGCCCACTCGACTGTTCGGGGCTCTCTTATTATCAACCAGCTCGAGATTCGAAACCCGACCCGACCCGACTTGAATTTGAAAAATTGTTTTTTTGATCGACGCCTTTGCCCACTCGACGCGGTTCGGGGGCTCACTTATTATCACCGAGCTCGAGATTCGAACCGAGAGCCAACTTGCATTAGAAAATGAATTTTTTTCTGATCGACGCCTTAGCCCACTCGACGCGGTTCGGGGGCTCTCTTATAATCACCCAGCTCGAGATTCGAATCGTGCATTGGAAAAATAATTTGTTTTTCTGATCGACGCCTTAGCCCACTCGACGCGGTTCGGGGGCTCTCTTATTATCACCCAGCTCGAGATTCGAACCGAGAGCCAACTTGCATTGGAAAATTAATTTTTTTCTG
Organism: Daphnia pulicaria; assembly: GCF_021234035.1. NCBI lineage: Eukaryota > Metazoa > Arthropoda > Branchiopoda > Diplostraca > Daphniidae > Daphnia > Daphnia pulicaria. Next base: position 17,043,402 of record NC_060916.1, on the reverse strand, counting down.
ATCGACGCCTTAGCCCACTCGACGCGGTTCGGGGGCTCTCTTATTATCACCCAGCTCTAGATTCGAAACCCGATCCGATCCGACCCGACCCGACCCGAATTGAATTCGAAATTTTTTTTTCGATCGACGGCTTTGCCCACTCGACTGTTCGGGGCTCTCTTATTATCACCCAGCTCGAGATTCGAACCGAGAGCCAACTTGCATTGGAAAAATAATTTTTTTTTCTGATCGACGCCTTAGCCCACTCGACGCGGTTCGGGGGCTCTCTTGTTATCAACCAGCTCAAGATTCGAAACCCGACCCGACTTGAATTTGAAATTTTTTTTTTCTATCGACGCCTTAGCCTTCTCGACGCGGTTCGGGGGCTCTCTCTTATTATCACCCAGCTCGAGAATTCGAACCGAGAGCCAACTTGCATTGGAAAATGAATTTTTTTCTGATCGACGCCTTAGCCCACTCGACGCGGATCGGGGGCTCTCTTATTATCACCAAGCTCGAGATTCGAACCGAGAGCCAACTTGCATTGGAAAATGAATTTTTTTTCTGATCGACGCCTTTGCCCACTCGACTGTTCGGGGCTCTCTTATTATCAACCAGCTCGAGATTCAAAACCAGACCCGACCCGACCCGACCCGACCCGACCCGACCCGACCCGACCCGACCCGACCCGACCCGACCCGACCCGACCCGACTTGAATTTGAAAATTTTGTTTTCGATCGACGCCTTTGCCCACTCGACTGTTCGGGGCTCTCTTATTATCAACCAGCTCGAGATTCGAAACCCGACCCGACCCGACCCGACCCGACCCGACTTGAATTTGAAATTTTTTTTTTCGATCGACGCCTTTGCCCACTCGACTGTTCGGGGCTCTCTTATTATCAACCAGCTCGAGATTCGAACCGAGAGCCAACTTGCATTGGAAAATGAATTTTTTTCTGATCGACGCCTTAGCCCACTTTACGTGGTTCGGGGGCTCTCTTATTATCATCCAGCTCGAGATTCGAACCGAGAGTCAACTTGCATTGGAAAAATAATTTTTTTTTCTGATCGACGCCTTAGCCCACTCGACGCGGTTCGGGGGCTCTCTTATTATCACCCAGCTCGAAATTCGAACCAAGAGCCAACATGCATTGGAAAATTAATTTTTTTTTTAATCGACGCCTTAGCCCACTCGACGCGGTTCGGGGGCTCTCTTATTATCAACCAGCTCGAGATTCGAAACCCGATCCGACCCGACCCCACCCGACCCGACCCGATTCGACCCGACTTGAATTCGAAATTTTTTTTTCATCGACGCCTTTGCCCACTCGACTGTTCGGGGCTCTCTTATTATCACCCAGCTCGAGATTCGAACCGAGAGCCAACTTGCATTGGAAAATGAATTTTTTTCTGATCGACGCCTTAGCCCACTCGACGCGGTTCAGGGGCTCTCTTATTATCATCCAGCTCGAAATTCGAACCGAGAGCCAACTTGCAATGGAAAATGAATTTTTTTCTGATCGACGCCTTAGCCCACTTTACGTGGTTCGGGGGCTCTCTTATTATCATCCAGCTCGAGATTTGAACCGAGAGTCAACTTGCTTTGGAAAAATAATTTTTTTTTCTGATCGAAGCCTTAGCCCACTCGACGTGGTTCGGGGGCTCTCTTATTATCACCCAGATCGAGATTCGAACCGAGAGCCAACTTGCATTGGAAAATGAATGTTTTTCTGATCGACGCCTTAGCCCACTCGACGCGGTTCGGGGGTTCTCTTATTAGCAACCAGCTCGAGATTCGAAACCCGATCCGACCCGACCCAACCCAACCCGACCCGACTTGAATTTGAAATTTATTTTTTTGATCGACGCCTTTGCCCATTCGACTGTTCGGGGATCTCTGATTATCAACCAGCTCGAGATTCGAAAACCGACCCGACTCGACATGACCCGACTTGAATTTGAAATTTTTTTTTCAATCGACGCCTTTGCCCACTCGACTGTTCGGGGCTCTCTTATTATCACCCAGCTCGAGATTCGAAACCCAATCCGACCCGACCCGACCCGACCCGACCCGACCCGACTTGAATTCGAAATTTTTTTTTCGATCGACGCCTTTGCCCACTCGACTGTTCGGGGCTCTCTTATTATCAACCAGCTCGAGATTCGAAACCCGACCCGACCCGACTTGAATTTGAAAATTTTTTTTTCGATCGACGCCTTAGCCCACTCGACTGTTCGGGGCTCTCTTATTATCAACCAGCTCGAGATTCGAAACCCGACCCGACCCGACTTGAATTTAAAATTTTTTTTTTCGATCGACGCCTTTGCCCACTCGACTGTTCGGGGCTCTCTGATTATCAACCAGCTCGATATTCGAAACCTCACCCGACCCGACCCGACCCGACCCGACTTGAATTTGAAAATTTTGTTTTCGATCGACGCCTTTGCCCACTCGACTGTTCGGGGCACTCTTATCATCAACCAGCTCGAGATTCGAAACCCGACCCGACCCGACCCGACCCGACTTGAATTTGAAATTTTTTTTTCGATCGACGCCTTTGCCCACTCGACTGTTCGGGGCTCTCTTATTATCAACCAGCTCGAGATTCGAAACCCGACCCGACCCGACTTGAATTTGAAAAATTTTTTTTTTCATCGACGCCTTTGCCCACTCGACTGTTCGGGACTCTCTTATTATCAACCAGCTCGAGATTCGAACCGAGTTCCAACTTGCATTGGAAAATTAATTTTTTTCCGATCGACGCCTTAGCCCACTCGACGCGGTTCGGGGGCTCACTTATTATCACCGAGCTCGAGATTCGAACCGAGAGCCAACTTGCATTAGAAAATGAATTTTTTTCTGATCGACGCCTTAGCCCACTCGACGCGGTTCGGGGGCTCTCTTATTATCACTTAGCTCGAGATTCGAATCGTGCATTGGAAAAATAATTTGTTTTTCTGATCGACGCCTTTGCCCTCTCGACGCGGTTCGGGGGCTCTCTTATTATCACCCAGCTCGAGATTCGAACCGAGAGCCAACTTGCATTGGAAAAATAATTTTTTTTTCTGATCTCGACGCCTTAGCCCACTCGACGCGGTTCGGGGGCTCTCTTGTTATCAACCAGCTCAAGATTCGAAACCTGACCCGACTTGAATTTGAAATTTTTTTTTTCTATCGACGCCTTAGCCTTCTCGACGCGGTTCGGGGGCTCTCTTATTATCACCCAGCTCGAGATTCGAACCGTGCATTGGAAAAATAATTTCTTTTTCTGATCGACGCCTTAGCCCACTCGACGCGGTTCGGGTGCTCTCTTATTATCACCCAGCTCGAGATTCGAAGCAAGAGCCAACTTGGATTGGAAAATTAATTTTTTTCCGATCGACGCCTTAGCCCACTCGACGCGGTTCGGGGGCTCTCTTATTATCACCGAGCTCGAGATTCGAACCGAGAGCCAACTTGCATTAGAAAATGAATTTTTTTCTGATCGACGCCTTAGCCCACTCGACGCGGTTCGGGGGCTCTCTTATTATCACCCAGCTCGAGATTCGAACCGTGCATTTGAAAAATAATTTGTTTTTCTGATCGACGCCTTAGCCCACTCGACGCGGTTCGGGGGCTCTCTTATTATCACCCAGCTCGAGATTCGAACCGTGCATTGGAAAAATAATTTTTTTTTCTGATCGACGCCTTAGCCCACTCGACGCGATTCGGGGGCTTTGTTATTATCACCCAGCTCGAGATTCGAACCGTGCATTGGAAAAATAATTTGTTTTTCTGATCGACGCCTTAGCCCACTCGACGCGGTTCGGGGGCTCTCTTATTATCATCCAGCTCGAGATTTGAACTGAGAGTCAACTTGCATTGCAAAATTTTTTTTTTCTGATCGATGCCTTAGCCCACTCGACGCGGTTCGGGGTCTTATCATCACCCAGCTCGAGATTCGAACCGTGCATTGGAAAAATAATTTGTTTTTCTGATCGACGCCTTAGCCCACTCGACGCGGTTCGGGGGTTCTCTTATAATCACCCAGCTCGAGATTCGAACCGAGAGCCAACTTGCATTGGAAAATGAATTTTTTTCTGATCGACGCCTTAGCCGACTCGACGCGGTTCGGGGGCTCTCTTATTATCACCGAGCTCGAGATTCGAACCGAGAGCCAACTTGCATTAGAAAATGAATTTTTTTCTGATCGACGCCTTAGCCCACCCGACGCGTTTCTGGGGCTCTCTTATTATCACCCAGCAACTTGAATTTGAAAATTTTGTTTTCGATCGACGCCTTTGCCCACTCGACTGTTCGGGGCTCTCTTATTATCAACCAGCTCGAGATTCGAAACCCGACCCGACCCGACTTGAATTTGAAAATTTTTTTTTCGATCGACGCCTTAGCCCACTCGACTGTTCGGGGCTCTCTTATTATCAACCAGATCGAGATTCGAAACCCGACCCGACCCGACTTGAATTTAAAATATTTTTTTTTCGATCGACGCCTTTGCCCACTCGACTGTTCGGGGCTCTCTGATTATCAACCAGCTCGATATTCGAAACCTCACCCGACCCGACCCGACCCGACCCGACTTGAATTTGAAAATTTTGTTTTCGATCGACGCCTTTGCCCACTCGACTGTTCGGGGCACTCTTATCATCAACCAGCTCGAGATTCGAAACCCGACCCGACCCGACCCGACCCGACTTGAATTTGAAATTTTTTTTTCGATCGACGCCTTTGCCCACTCGACTGTTCGGGGCTCTCTTATTATCAACCAGCTCGAGATTCGAAACCCGACCCGACCCGACTTGAATTTGAAATTTTTTTTTTTGATCGACGCCTTTGCCCACTCGACGCGGTTCGGGGGCTCACTTATTATCACCGAGCTCGAGATTCGAACCGAGAGCCAACTTGCATTAGAAAATGAATTTTTTTCTGATCGACGCCTTAGCCCACTCGACGCGGTTCGGGGGCTCTCTTATTATCACCCAGCTCGAGATTCGAATCGTGCATTGGAAAAATAATTTGTTTTTCTGATCGACGCCTTAGCCCACTCGACGCGGTTCGGGGGCTCTCTTATTATCACCCAGCTCGAGATTCGAACCGAGAGCCAACTTGCATTGGAAAATTAATTTTTTTCTGATCGACGCCTTAGCCCACTCGACGCGGTTCGGGGGCTTTTTTATTATCACCCAGCTCTAGATTCGAAACCCGATCCGACCCGATCCGACCCGACCCGACTTGAATTCGAAATTTTTTTTTCGATCGACGGCTTTGCCCACTCGACTGTTCGGGGCTCTCTTATTATCACCCAGCTCGAGATTCGAACCGAGAGCCAACTTGCATTGGAAAAATAATGTTTTTTTCTGATCGACGCCTTAGCCCACTCGACGCGGTTCGGGGGCTCTCTTGTTATCAACCAGCTCAAGATTCGAAACCCGACCCGACTTGAATTTGAAATTTTTTTTTTTCTATCGACGCCTTAGCCTTCTCGACGCGGTTCGGGGGCTCTCTCTTATTATCACCCAGCTCGAGAATTCGAACCGAGAGCCAACTTGCATTGGAAAATGAATTTTTTTCTGATCGACGCCTTAGCCCACTCGACGCGGTTCGGGGGCTCTCTTATTATCACCAAGCTCGAGATTCGAACCGAGAGCCAAGTTGCATTGGAAAATGAATTTTTTTCTGATCGACGCCTTTGCCCACTCGACTGTTCGGGGCTCTCTTATTATCAACCAGCTCGAGATTCGAAACCAGACCCGACCCGACCCGACCCGACCCGACCCGACTTGAATTTGAAAATTTTGTTTTCGATCGACGCCTTTGCCCACTCGACTGTTCGGGGCTCTCTTATTATCAACCAGCTCGAGATTCGAAACCCGACCCGACCCGACCCGACCCGACCCGACTTGAATTTGAAATTTTTTTTTTCGATCGACGCCTTTGCCCACTCGACGCGGTTCAGGGGCTCTCTTATTATCATCCAGCTCGAGATTCGAACCGAGAGCCAACTTGCATTGGAAAATGAATTATTTTCTGATCGACGCCTTAGCCCACTTTACGTGGTTCGGGGGCTCTCTTATTATCATCCAGCTCGAGATTCGAACCGAGAGTCAACTAGCATTGGAAAAATAATTTTTTTTTCTGATCGACTCCTTAGCCCACTCGACGCGGTTCGGGGGCTCTCTTATTATCACCCAGCTCGAGATTCGAACCAAGAGCCAACATGCATTGGAAAATTAATTTTTTTTTTAATCGACGCCTTAGCCCACTCGACGCGGTTCGGGGGTTCTCTTATTATCAACCAGCTCGAGATTCGAAACCCGACCCGACCCGACCCGACCCAACCCGACCCGACTTGAATTTGAAATTTTTTTTTTTGATCGACGCCTTTGCCCATTCGACTGTTCCGGGATCTCTGTTTATCAACCAGCTCGAGATTCGAAACCCGACCCGACTCGACATGACCCGACTTGAATTTGAAATTTTTTTTTCAATCGACGCCTTTGCCCACTCGACTGTTCGGGGCTCTCTTATTATCACCCAGCTCGAGATTCGAAACCCAATCCGACCCGACCCGACCCGACCCGACCCGACCCGACCCGACTTGAATTCGAAATTTTTTTTTCGATCGACGCCTTTGCCCACTCGACTGTTCGGGGCTCTCTTATTATCACCCAGCACGAGATTCAAACCAAGAGCCAACTTGCATTGGAAAAATAATTTTTTTTTCTGATCGACGCCTTAGCCCACTCGACGCGGTTCGGGGGCTCTCTTATTATCACCCAGCTCGAGATTCGAACCGTGCATTGGAAAAATAATTTGTTTTTCTGATCGACGCCTTAGCCCACTCGACGCGGTTCGGGGGCTCTGTTATTATCACCCAGCTCGAGATTCGAACCGTGCATTGGAAAAATTATTGGTTTTTCTGATCGACGCCTTAGCCTACTCGACGCGGTTCGGGGGCTCTCTTATTATCACCCAGCTCATCACCCAGCAATTTATAGAGCAAATCATGAACAAAAAGTTTGAGAAAAACGCACATAACAGCACTTGAATTTTTAAAAATTATTCAAGTTATTTGAGTTCTATTGTATGGTAGTGGATTTCTATTGTCAAGCACTTGAGTTCTGCATAGCAGAGCACGCCAGTGCACGCAAGAGCACGCCAATTCACACCAGAGCACGCCAGTGCACGCCAGTGCACGCAAGAGCACGTCAATGCACGCCAGAGCTTGCCAGTGCACGCCAGAGCACGCCAATTCACACCAGATCACTCAAATGCACGCCAAAGCACGCCAGTGCACGCCAGATTACGCAAGTACACGCCAAAGCACGCCAGAGCAGGCCAGAGCACGCCAATTCACACCAGAGCAAGCCAGTGCACGCCAGAGCACGCCAGTGCACGCCAGAGCACGTCAATGCACGCCAGAGCACGGCATTGCACGCCAGAGCACGCAAGTACACGCCAAAGCACGGCAGTGCACGCCAGAGCACGCAAGTGCACGCCAGTGCACGCCAATTCACACCAGAGCACGCCAGTGCACGCCAGAGCACGCCAGTGCACGCCAGAGCACGCCAGTGCACGCCAGAGCACGCCAGTGCACGACAGTGCAAGCCAGAGCACGCAAGAGCACGCCAGTGCACGCCAGAGCAAGCCAGAGCACGCCAGAGCACGCCAGTGCACGCAAGAGCACGCCAGTACACGCCAGAGCACGCCAATTCACACCAGAGCACGCCAGGGCACGCCAGAGCACGCCAATTCACACCAGAGCACGCCAGAGCACGCCAATTCACACCAGAGCACGCCAGTGCACGCCAGAATACGTCAATTCACACCAGAGCACGCCAGAGCACGCCAATTCACACCAGAGCACGCCAGTGCACGCCAGAGCACGCCAGTGCACGTCAGAGCACGCCAGTGCCCGCCAGAGCAATTCAATGCACGCCAGGGCACGCCAATTCACACCAGAGCACGCCAGTGCACGACAGAGCACGCCACTTCAAACCAGAGCACGCCAGTGCACGCCAGAGCACGCCAGTGCACACAAGAGCACGTCAATGCATTCCAGAGCACGCCAGTGCACGCCAGAGCACGCCAGTGCACGCCAGATTACGCCAGTGCACGCCAGTGCACGCTAATTCACACCAGAGCACGCCAGTGCACGCAAGAGCACGCCAGAGCACGCCAGTGCACTCCAGAGCACGCCAAAGCACGCCAGTGCACGCCAGAGCACGCCAGAGCAAGCCAGAGCACGCCAGAGCACGCCACTGCACGCCAGAGCACGCCAATTCACACAAGAGCATGCCAGTGCAGACCAGAGAACGCCAATTCACACCAGAGCAAGCCAGTGCACGCAAGAGCACGCCAGTGCACGCCTGAGCACGTCAATGCACGCCAGAGCACGCCAGTGCACGCCAGAGCACGCCAGTGCACGCCAGAGCACGCCAGTGCACGCCAGTGCACGCCAGAGCACGCCTGTGCACGCCAGAGCACGCCAGTGCACGCAAGTGCACGACAAAGCATGCCAGTGCACGCCAGTGCTCGCCAATTCACACCAGAGCACGCCAGTGCACGTCAGAGCACACCAGTGCATGCCAGAGCACGCCAGTGCACGCCAGTGCACGCCAATTCACACCAGAGCACGCCAGTGCACGCCAGAGCACGTTAGTGCACGCCAGAGCACGCAAGTGCACGCCAGTGTTCGCCAATTCACACCAGAGCACGATAGTGCACGCCAGAGCACTTCAGTGCACGCCAGAGCACGCCAGTGCACGCCAGAGCAAGCCAGTGCACGCCAGAGCACGCCAGTGCACGCCAGAGATCGCCAGTGCACGCCAGAGCACGCCAGTGCACGCCAGTGCACGCAAGAGCACGCAAGTGCACGCCAAAGCACGCCACTGCACGCCAGAGCACTTCAATGCACGCCAGAGCACGCCAGTGCACGCCAGAGCACGCCAGTGAACGCCAGTGCACGCCAGAGCACGCAAGTGCACGACAAAGCATGCCAGTGCACGCCAGTGCTCGCCAATTCACACCAGAGCACGCCAGTGCAAGCCAGAGCACGCAAGAGCACGCCAGTGCACTACAGAGCATGTCAATGCACGCCAATTCACCCCAGAGCACGCCAGTGCACGCAAGAGCAAGCCAGTGCACGCAAGAGCACGCGAGTGCACGCAAGAGCACGCCAGTGCACGCAAGAGCACGCCAGTGCACGCCAGAGCACGCCAGTGCACGCCTGAGCATGCCAGTGCACGCCAGAGCACCTCAATTCACACCAGAGCACGCCAGTGCAGGCAAGAGCACCTCAATGCACGCCAGTGCACGCCAGAGCACGCCAATTCACACCAGAGCACTCAAGTGCACGCAAAAGCACGCCAGTGCACGCCAGAGCACGCCAGTGCATGCCAGAGCACGCCAATTCACACCAGAGCACGCCAGTGCACGCCAGTGAACGCCAGAGCACGCCAATTCACACCAGAGCACGCCAGAGCATGTCAATGCACGCCAGAGCAAGCCAGAGCACGCCAGAGCACGCCAGAGCACGCCATTGCACGCCAGAGCACGGTAGAACACATTAGAGAACAGCTCAGCACTTGATGTTGCTATAATATTTTTTTTACTTTTTAAAACCATTTTTTAATTACAGGATGTGTAAATCAATGTCCAGTACACCATTTCAAGTCTATCGAATCAATAAATTTATAGAGCAAATCATGAACAAAAAGTTTGAGAAAAACGCACATAACAGCACTTGAATTTTTAAAAATTATTCAAGTTATTTGAGTTCTATTGTCGGGTAGTGGATTTCTATTGTCAAGCACTTGAGTTCTGCATAGCAGAGCACGCCAGTGCACGCAAGAGCACGCCAATTCACACCAGAGCACGCCAGTGCACGCCAGAGCACGCCAGTGCACGCAAGAGCACGTCAATGCACGCCAGAGCAAGCCAGTGCACGCCAGAGCACGCCAATTCACACCAGATCACTCAAATGCACGCCAAAGCACGCCAGTGCACGCCAGAGCACGCAAGTGCACGCCAAAGCACGCCAGTGCACGCTAGTGCACGCCAGTGCACGCCAGTGCACACCAGTGCATGCCAGTGCACGCCAATTCACACAAGAGCACGCCACATCACGCCAGAGCACTTCAATGCACGCCAGAGCACGCCGGTGCACGCCAGAGCACGCCAGAGCACGCCAGAGCACGCCAGTGCACGCCAGAGCACGCCAGTGAACGCTAGTGCACGCCAGAGCACGCCAATTCACACCAGAGCACGCCAATTCACACCAGAGCACGCCAGTGCACTTAAGAGCACGCAACTGCACGCAAGAGCACGCCAATTCACACCAGAGCACGCCAGAGCATGTCAATGCACGCCAGAGCAAGCCAGAGCACGACAGAGCACGCCAGAGCACGGTAGAACACATTAGAGAACAGCTCAGCACTTGAAGTTGCTATAATATTTTTTTGCAATTTTTAAAACAATTTTTTAATTATAGGATGTGTAAATCAATGTCCAGTACACCATTTCAAGTCTATTGAATCAATAAATTTATAGAGCAAATCATGAACAAAAAGTTTGAGAAAAACGCACATCACAGCACTTGAATTTTTAAAAATTATTCAAGTTATTTGAGTTCTATTGTCGGGTAGTGGATTTCTATTGTCAAGCACTTGAGTTCTGCATAGCAGAGCACGCCAGTGCACGCAAGAGCACGTCAATGCACGCCAGAACACGCCAATGCACGCCAGAGCACGCAAGTGCACGCCAAAGCACGCCAGTGCACGCCAGAGCACGCCAGTGCACGCCAGAGCACGCCAGTGCACGTCAAAGCACGCCAGTGCCCGCCAGAGCACGCCAGTGCACGCCAGAGCAATTCAATGCACGCCAGAGCACGCCAATTCACACCAAAGCACTCCAGTGCACGCCAGAGCACGCCAATTCACACCAGAGCACGCCAATACACGCCAGAGCACGCCAGTGCACGCCAGAGCACGCCAGTGCACGCCAGAGCACGCCAGTACACGCCAGAGCACGCCAGTACACGCCAGAGCACGCCAGTGCACGCCAGTGCACGCCAGAACACGCCAATTCACACCAGAGTACGCCAGTGCACGCTAGTGCACGCCAATTCACCCCAGAGCACGCCAGTGCACGCAAGAGCAAGCCAGTGCACGCAAGAGCACGCCAGTGCACGCAAGAGCACGCCAGTGCACGCAAGAGCACGCCGATTCACACCAGAGCACGCCAATGCACGCCAGAGCACGCCAGTGCACGCCAGAGCACGCCAATTCACACCAGAGAACGCCAGTGCACGCAAGAGCACGTCATTGCACGCCAGAGCACGCCAGTGCACGCCAGAGTACGCCAGTGCACTCCAGAGCACGCCAGTTCAAGCCAGAGCACGCCAGTGCACGCCGGTGCACGCCAATTCACACCAGAACACGCCAGTGCACGCCAGAGCACGCCAGAGCACGCTTGTGCACGCCAGAGCACGTCAATGCACGCCAGAGAACGTCAATGCACGCCAGAGCACGCCAGTGCACGCGAGTGCACGCCAGAGCACGCCAATTCACACCAGAGCACGCCAGTGCACGCTAGAGCACGCCAATTCACACCAGAGCACGCCAGTGCACGCAAGAGCACGCGAGTGCACGCAAGAGCACGCCAGTGCACGCAAGAGCACGCGAGTGCACGCAAGAGCACGCCAGTGCACGCAAGAGCACGCCAGTGCACGCCAGAGCAATCCAGTGCACGCCAGAGCACCTCAATTCACACCAGAGCACGCCAGTGCAGGCAAGAGCACCTCAATGCACACCAGTGCACGCCAGAGCACGCCAATTCACACCAGAGCACTGAAGTGCACGCAAAAGCACGCCAGTGCACGCCAGAGCACGCCAGTGCATGCCAGAGCACGCCAATTCACACCAGAGCACGCCAGTGAACGCCAGAGCACGCCAATTCACACCAGAGCACGCCAGAGCATGTCAATGCACGCCAGAGCAAGCCAGAGCACGCCAGAGCACGCAAGAGCACGCAAGAGCACGCAAGAGCACGCAATTGCACGCCAGAGCACGGTAGAACACATTAGAGAACAGCTCAGCACTTGAAGTTGCTATAATATTTTTTTGCAATTTTTAAAACCATTTTTTAATTATAGGATGTGTAAATCAATGTCCAGTACACCATTTCAAGTCTATTGAATCAATAAATTTATAGAGCAAATCATGAACAAAAAGTTTGAGAAAAACACACATCACAGCACTTGAATTTTTAAAAATTATTCAAGTTATTTGAGTTCTATTGTCGGGTATTGGATTTCTATTGTCAAGCACTTGAGTTCTGCATAGCAGAGCACGCCAGTGCATGCAAGAGCACGTCAATGCACGCCAGAGCACGCCAGTGCACGCCAGAGCACGCAAGTGCACGCCAAAGCACGCCAGTGCACGCCAGAGCACGCCAGTGCACGTCAGAGCACGCCAGTGCCCGCCAGAGCACGCCAGTGCACGCCAGAGCAATTCAATGCACGCCAGAAAACGCCAATTCACACCAAAGCACTCCAGTGCACGCCAGAGCACGCCAATTCACACCAGAGCACGCCAATACACGCCAGAGCACGCCAGTGCACGCCAGAGCACGCCAGTGCACGTCAGAGCACGCCAGTGCCCGCCAGAGCACGCCAGTGCACGCCAGAGCAATTCAATGCACGCCAGAGCACGCCAATTCACACCAAAGCACTCCAGTGCACGCCAGAGCACGCCAGTGAACGCTAGTGCACGCCAGAGCACGCCAATTCACACCAGAGCACGCCAATTCACACCAGAGCACGCCAGTGCACTTAAGAGCACGCAACTGCACGCAAGAGCACGCCAATTCACACCAGAGCACGCCAGAGCATTTTAATGCACGCCAGAGCAAGCCAGAGCACGCCAGAGCACGCCAGAGCACGCCATTGCACGCCAGAGCACGGTAGAACACATTAGAGAACAGCTCAGCACTTGAAGTTGCTATAATATTTTTTTGCAATTTTTAAAACCATTTTGTAATTATAGGATGTGTAAATCAATGTCCAGTACACCATTTCAAGTCTATTGAATCAATAAATTTATAGAGCAAATCATGAACAAAAAGTTTGAGAAAAACGCACATCACAGCACTTGAATTTTTAAAAATTATTCAAGTTATTTGAGTTCTATTGTCGGGTAGTGGATTTCTATTGTCAAGCACTTGAGTTCTGCATAGCAGAGCACGCCAGTGCACGCAAGAGCACGTCAATGCACGCCAGAGCACGCCAGTGCACGCCAGAGCACGCAAGTGCACGCCAAAGCACGCCAGTGCACGCCAGAGCACGCCAGTGCACGCCAAAGCACGCCAGTGAACGCCAGAGCACGCCAGTGCACGTCAGAGCACGCCAGTGCCCGCCAGAGCACGCCAGTGCACGCCAGAGCAATTCAATGCACGCCAGAGCACGCCAATTCACACCAAAGCACTCCAGTGCACGCCAGAGCACGCCAATTCACACCAGAGCACGCCAATACACGCCAGAGCACGCCAGTGCACGCCAGAGCACGCCAGTGCACGCCAGAGCACGCCAGTGCACGCCAGAGCACGCCAGTACACGCCAGAGCATGCCAGTACACGCCAGAGCACGCCAGTACACGCCAGAGCATGCCAGTACACGCCAGAGCACGCCAGTGCACGCCAGTGCACGCCAGAACACGCCAATTCACACCAGAGTACGCCAGTGCACGCTAGTGCACGCCAATTCACCCCAGAGCACGCCAGTGCACGCAAGAGCAAGCCAGTGCACGCAAGAGCACGCCAATTCACACCAGAGCACGCCCATGCACGCCAGAGCACGCCAGTGCACGCCAGAGCACGCCAATTCACACCAGAGAACGCCAGTGCACGCAAGAGCACGTCATTGCACGCCAGAGCACGCCAGTGCACGCCAGAGTACGCCAGTGCACGCCAGAGCACGCCAGTTCAAGCCAGAGCACGCCAGTGCACGCCAGTGCACGCCAATTCACACCAGAACACGCCAGTGCACGCCAGAGCACGCCAGAGCACGCTTGTGCACGCCAGAGCACGTCAATGCACGCAAGAGCACGCCAGTGCACGCGAGTGCACGCCAGAGCACGCCAATTCACACCAGAGCACGCCAGTGCACGCTAGAGCACGCCAATTCACACCAGAGCACGCCAGTGCACGCAAGAGCACGCCAGTGCACGCAAGAGCACGCCAGTGCACGCAAGAGCACGCCAGTGCACGCCAGTGCACGCAAGAGCACGCCAGTGCACGCCTGAGCATGCCAGTGCACGCCAGAGCACCTCAATTCACACCAGAGCACGCCAGTGCAGGCAAGAGCACCTCAATGCACGCCAGTGCACGCCAGAGCACGCCAATTCACACCAGAGCACTCAAGTGCACGCAAAAGCACGCCAGTGCACGCCAGAGCACGCCAGTGCATGCCAGAGCACGCCAATTCACACCAGAGCACGCCAGTGCACGCCAGTGAACGCCAGAGCACGCCAATTCACACCAGAGCACGCCAGAGCATGTCAATGCACGCCAGAGCAAGCCAGAGCACGCCAGAGCACGCCAGAGCACGCCATTGCACGCCAGAGCACGGTAGAACACATTAGAGAACAGCTCAGCACTTGAAGTTGCTATAATATTTTTTTGCAATTTTTAAAACCATTTTTTAATTATAGGATGTGTAAATCAATGTCCAGTACACCATTTCAAGTCTAATGAATCAATAAATTTATAGAGCAAATCATGAACAAAAAGTTTGAGAAAAACGCACATCACAGCACTTGAATTTTTAAAAATTATTCAAGTTATTTGAGTTCTATTGTCGGGTAGTGGATTTCTATTGTCAAGCACTTGAGTTCTGCATAGCAGAGCACGCCAGTGCACGCAAGAGCACGTCAATGCACGCCAGAGCACGCCAGTGCACGCCAGAGCACGCAAGTGCACGCCAAAGCACGCCAGTGCACGCCAGTGCACGCCAGAGCACGCCAGTGCCCGCCAGAGCACGCCAGTGCACGCCAGAGCAATTCAATGCACGCCAGAGCACGCCAATTCACACCAAAGCACTCCAGTGCACGCCAGAGCACGCCAATTCACACAAGAGCACGCCAATACACGCCAGAGCACGCCAGTGCACGCCAGAGCACGCCAGTGCACGCCAGAGCACGCCAGTGCACGCCAGAGCACGCCAGTGCACGCCAGAGCACGCCAGTGCACGCCAGAGCACGCCAGTGCGCGCCAGAGCACGCCAGTACACGCCAGAGCACGCCAGTACACGCCAGAGCAAGCCAGTGCACGACAGTGCACGCCAGTGCACGCCAGTGCACGCCAGAACACGCCAATTCACACCAGAGTACGCCAGTGCACGCTAGTGCACGCCAATTCACACCAGAGCACGCCAGTGCACGCAAGAGCAAGCCAGTGCACGCAAACGCACGCCAGTGCACGCAAGAGCACGCCAGTGCACGCAAGAGCACGCCAATTCACACCAGAGCACGCCAATGCACGCCAGAGCACGCCAGTGCACGCCAGAGCACGCCAGTGCACGCCAGAGCACGCCAATTCACACCAGAGAACGCCAGTGCACGCAAGAGAACGTCATTGCACGCCAGAGCACGCCAGTGCACGCCAGAGTACGCCAGTGCACGCCAGAGCACGCCAGTTCAAGCCAGAGCACGCCAGTGCACGCCAGTGCACGCCAATTCACACCAGAGCACGCCAGTGCACGCCAGAGCACGCCAGAGCACGCTTGTGCACGCCAGAGCACGTCAATGCACGCCAGAGCACGCCAGTGCACGCTAGTGCACGCCAGAGCACGCCAATTCACACCAGAGCACGCCAGTGCACGCTAGAGCACGCCAATTCACACCAGAGCACGCCAGTGCACGCAAGAGCACGCCAGTGCACGCCAGTGCACGCCAGGGCACGCAAGAGCACGCCAGTGCACGCAAGAGCACGCCAATTCACACCAGAGCACTTCAGTGCACGCCTGAGCATGCCAGTGCACGCCAGAGCACCTCAATTCACACCAGAGCACGCCAGTGCAGGCAAGAGCACCTCAATGCACGCCAGTGCACGCCAGAGCACGCCAATTCACACCAGAGCACGCCAGAGCATGTCAATGCACGCCAGAGCAAGCCAGAGCACGCCAGAGCACGCCAGAGCACGCCATTGCACGCCAGAGCACGGTAGAACACATTAGAGAACAGCTCAGCTCTTGAAGTTGCTATAATATTTTTTTTACCTTTTAAAACCATTTTTTAATTACAGGATGTGTAAATCAATGTCCAGTACACCATTTCAAGTCTATTGAATCAATAAATTTATAGAGAAAATCATGAACAAAAAGTTTGAGAAAAACGCACATCACAGCACTTGAATTTTTAAAAATTATTCAAGTTATTTGAGTTCTATTGTCGGGTAGTGGATTTCTATTGTCAAGCACTTGAGTTCTGCATAGCAGAGCACGCCAGTGCACGCAAGAGCACGCCACAGCACGCCAGTGCACGCCAGTGCACGCCACTGCACGCCAGTGCACGCCAGTGCACGCCAGTGCACGACAAAGCATGCCAGTGCACGCCAGTGCTCGCCAATTCACACCATAGCACGCCAGTGCAAGCCAGAGCACGCCAGAGCACGCCAGTGCACGCCAGAGCATGTCAATGCACGCCAGAGCAAGCCAGAGCACGCCAGAGCACGCCATTGCACGCCAGAGCACGGTAGAACACATTAGAGAACAGCTCAGCACTTGAAGTTGCTATAATATTTTTTTTACTTTTTAAAACCATTTTTTAATTACAGGATGTGTAAATCAATGTCCAGTACACCATTTCAAGTCTATTGAATCAATAAATTTATAGAGCAAATCATGAACAAAAAGTTTTAGAAAAACGCACATCACAGCACTTGAATTTTTAAAAATTATTCAAGTTATTTGAGTTCTATTGTCGGGTAGTGGATTTCTATTGTTAAGCACTTGAGTTCTGCATAGCAGAGCACGCAAGTGCACGCAAGAGCACGCCAATTCACACCAGAGCACGCCAATTCATACCAGAGCACGCCAGTGCAAGGAAGAGCATGCCAATTCACAACAGAGCACGCCAGTGCAAGAAAGAGCATGCCAATTCACAACAGAGCACGCCAGTGCACGCAAGAGCACGCCAGTGCACGCAAGAGCACGTCAATGCGTGCCAGAGCACGCCAGTGCACGCCAGAGCACGCAAGTGCACGCCAAAGCACGCCAGTGCACGCCAGAGCACGCCAGTGCACGCCAATTCACACCAGAGCACGCCAGTGCACGCCAGTGCACGCCAGTGCACGCCAGTGCACGCCAGTGCACGCTAGAGTACTTCAATGCACGCCAGAGCACGCCAGTGCACGCCAGAGCACGCCAGAGCACGCCAGAGCACGCCAGTGCACGCCAGAGCACGCCAGTGCACGCCAGAGCACGCCAGTGCACGTCAATGCACGCCAGAGCACGCCAGTGCACGCCAGAGAACGCCAATTCACACCACAGCACGCCAGTGCACGCTAGTGCACGCAAGAGCACGTCAATGCACGCCAGAGCACGCCAGTGCACGCAAGATCACGCAAATTCACGCCAGTGCACGCCAGAGCACGTCAATGCACGCCAGTGCACGCAAGAGCACGTCAATGCACGCCAGAGCACGCCAGTGCACGCAAGAGCACGCCAAAGCACGCCAGTGCACGCTAAAGCACGCCAGTGTACGCCAGAGCACGCCAATTCACACCAGAGCACGCCAGTGCACGCCAGAGCACGTCAATGCACGCCAGAGCACGCCAGTGCAAGAAAGAGCTCGCCAGTGCACGCCAGAGCACGCCAATTCACACCAGAGGACAACAGTGCATACCAGTGCACGCCAGAGCACGCCAGTGCACGTCAATGCACGCCTGAGCAAGCCAGAGCACGACAGAGCACGCCAGTGCAAGAAAGAGCATGCCAATTCACAACAGAGCACGCCAGTGCAATAAAGAGCATGCCAATTCACAACAGAGCACGCCAGTGCACGCAAGAGCACGTCAATGCACGCCAGAGCACGCCAGTGCACGCCAGAGCACGCAAGTGCACGCCAAAGCACGCCAGAGCACACCAGTGCACGCCAGTGCACGCCAATTTACACCAGAGCACGCCAGTGCACGCCACAGCACGCCACAACACGCCAGTGCACGCCAGAGCACGTCAATGCACGCCACAGCACGCCAGTGCACGCCAGAGCACGCCAGTGCACGCCAGTGCAGGCCAGTGCACGCTAGAGTACTTCAATGCACGCCAGAGCACGTCAGTGCACGCCAGAGCACGCCAGTGCACGCCAGAGCACGCCAGTGCACGCCAGAGCACGCCAGTGCACGCCAGAGCACGCCAGTGCACGCCAGAGCACGCCAGTGCACGCCAGAGCACGCCAGTGCACGTCAATGCACGCCAAAGCACGCCAGTGCACGCCAGAGCACGCCAGTGCACGCAAGAGCACGCCAATTCACACCACAGCACGCCAGTGCACGCTAGTGCACGCAAGAGCACGTCAATGCACGCCAGAGCACGCCAGTGCACGCAAGATCACGCCAATTCACGCCAGTGCAAGCCAGAGCACGCCAGTGCACGCCAGAGCACGTCAATGCACGCCAGTGCACGCAAGAGCACGTCAATGCACGCCAGAGCATGCCAGTGCACGCAAGAGCACGCCAAAGCACGCCAGTGCACGCCTAAGCATTCCAGTGTACGCCAGAGCACGCCAATTCACACCAGAGCACGCCAGTGCACGCCAGAGCACGTCAATGCACGCCAGAGCACGCCAGTGCAAGACAGAGCTCGCCAGTGCACGCCAGAACACGCCAATTCACACCAGAGCACAACAGTGCATGCCAGTGCACGCCAGAGCACGCCAGTGCACATCAATGCACGCCAGAGCAAGCCAGAGCACGCCAGAGCACGCCAGTGCACGCAAGAGAAAGCCAGTGCACGCCAGAGCACGCCAATTCACACCAGTGCACGCCAGTGCACGCCAGAGCACGGCAGTGCACGCTAGAGCATGCCAGTGCACGCCAGAGCACGCAAGTGCACGCCAGTGCACGCCAGAGCACTTCAATGCACGCCAGAGCACGCCAGTGCACGCCAGAGCACGCCAGTGCACGCCAGAGCACGTCAGTGCACGCCAGAGCACGCCAGTGCACGCCAGTGCACGCCAGTGCACGCAAGAGCACGCCAATTCACACCACAGCACGCCAGTGCACGCTAGTGCACGCAAGAGCACGTCAATGCACGCCAGAGCACGCCAGTGCACGCAAGATCACGCCAATTCACGCCAGTGCAAGCCAGAGCACGCCAGTGCACGCCAGAGCACGTCAATGCACGCCAGTGCACGCAAGAGCACGTCAATGCACGCCAGAGCATGCCAGTGCACGCAAGAGCACGCCAAAGCACGCCAGTGCACGCCTAAGCATTCCAGTGTACGCCAGAGCACGCCAATTCACACCAGAGCACGCCAGTGCACGCCAGAGCACGTCAATGCACGCCAGAGCACGCCAGTGCAAGACAGAGCTCGCCAGTGCACGCCAGAGCACGCCAATTCACACCAGAGCACAACAGTGCATGCCAGTGCACGCCAGAGCACGCCAGTGCACATCAATGCACGCCAGAGCAAGCCAGAGCACGCCAGAGCACGCCAGTGCACGCAAGAGAAAGCCAGTGCACGCCAGAGCACGCCAATTCACACCAGTGCACGCCAGTGCACGCCAGAGCACGGCAGTGCACGCTAGAGCATGCCAGTGCACGCCAGAGCACGCAAGTGCACGCCAGTGCACGCCAGAGCACTTCAATGCACGCCAGAGCACGCCAGTGCACGCCAGAGCACGCCAGTGCACGCCAGAGCACGCCAGTGCACGCCAGAGCACGTCAGTGCACGCCAGAGCACAGTAGAGCACAGCAGAGAACAGCTCAGCACTTGAAGTTGCTATTATATTTTTTTCACTTGTTAAAACCATTTTTTAATTACAGGATGTGTAAATCAATGTCCAATACACCATTTCAAGTCTATTGAATCAATAAATTTATAGAGCAAATCATGAACAAAAAGTTTTAGAAAAACGCACATGAAAGCACTTGAATTTTTAAAAATTATTCAAGTTATTTGAGTTCTATTGTCGGGTAGTGGATTTCTATTGTCAAGCACTTGAATTCTGCATAGCAGAGAACGCCAGAGCACGACAGAGCACGCCAGAGCTCACCAGTGCACGCCAGAGCACGCCAGTGCACGCCACAGAACTTGAATTTTTAAAAATTATTCAAGTTATTTGAGTTCTATTGTCGGGTAGTGGATTTCTATTGTCAAGCACTTGAGATCTGCATAGCAGAGCATGCCAGAGCTCGACAGAGCACGCCAGAGCACGCCAGTACACGCCAGAGCACGCCAATTCACACCAGAGCACGCCAGTGCACGCCAGAGCACGTCAATGCACGCCAGAGCACGCCAGTGCACGCCAGTGTACACCAATTGACACCAAAGCACGCCAGAGCACGCCAGAGCACGCCAGTGCACGCCAGTGCACGACAGAGCACGACAGAGCACGCCAGAGCACGACAGAGCACGCCAGAGAACGCCAGTGCACGCCAGTGCAAGCCAGTTCACGCCAGAGCACGCCAGTGCACGCCAATTCACACCAGAGCACGCCAGTGCACGCCAGAGCACGCCAGAGCACGCCAGTGCACGCCAGTGCACGCCAGTGCACGCCAGTGCACGACATAGAACGACAGAGCACGCCAGAGCACGCCAGTGCACGCCAGAGCACGCCAGAGCACGCCAGAGCACGCCAGAGCACGCCAGTGCACGCCAGTGCACGCCAGTGCACGCCAGTGCACGCTAAAGCACGCCAATTCACACCAAAGCACGCCAGTGCACGCAAGAGCACGCCAGTGCACGCAAGAGCATGCCAGTGCACGCAAGAGCACGCCAATTCACACCAGAGCACGCCAGTGCACGCCAGATTACGCAAGAGCACGCCAATTCACACCAGAGCACGCCAGTACACGCCAGAGCACGTCATTGGACGCCAGAGAACGCCAGTGCACGCCAAAGCACGCCAGTGCACGCCAGAGCACGCCAGTGCACGTCAGAGCACGCCAGTGCACGCCAGAGCACGCCAGTGCACGTCAGAGCACGCCAGTGCCCGCCAGAGCACGCCAGTGCACGCAAGAGCAAGTCAATGCACGCAAGAGCACGCCAGTGCACGCCAGAGCACGCCAGTGCACGCCAAAGCACGCCAGTGCACGCCAGAGCACGCCAGTGCACGCCAATTCACACCAGAGCACGCCAGTGCAAGAAAGAGCATGCCAATTC
Source organism: Daphnia pulicaria (assembly GCF_021234035.1). Taxonomy (NCBI): domain Eukaryota; kingdom Metazoa; phylum Arthropoda; class Branchiopoda; order Diplostraca; family Daphniidae; genus Daphnia; species Daphnia pulicaria. The sequence continues at coordinate 17,022,044 of NC_060916.1, read as the reverse complement.
ACAACAGAGCACGCCAGTGCAAGAAAGAGCATGCCAATTCACAACAGAGCACGCCAGTGCACGCAAGAGCACGCCAGTGCACGCAAGAGCACGTCAATGCGTGCCAGAGCACGCCAGTGCACGCCAGAGCACGCAAGTGCACGCAAAAGCACGCCAGTGCACGCAAAAGCAAGCCAGTGCACGCCAATTCACACCAGAGCACGGCAGTGCACGCCAGTGCACGCCAATTCACACCAGAGCACGCCAGTGCACGCCAGAGCACGCCAGAGCACGCCATTGCACGCCAGAGCAAGTCAATGCACGCCACAGCACGCCAGAGCACGCCAGTGCACGCCAGAGCACGCCAGTGCACGTCAGAGCACGCCAGTGCCCGCCAGAGCACGCCAGTGCACGCCAGAGCACGCCAGTGCACGCCAGAGCACGCCAGTGCAAGAAAGAGCATGCCAATTCACAACAGAGCACGCCAGTGCACGCCAGAGCACGCCAGTGCACGCCAGAGCACGCCAGTGCACGCCAGAGCATGCCAGTGCACGCCAGAGCACGCCAGTGCACTTCAATGCACGCCAGAGCACGCCAGTGCACGCCAGAGCACGCCAATTCACACCACAGCACGCCAGTGCACGCTAGTGCACGCAAGAGCACGTCAATGCACGCCAGAGCACGCCAGTGCACGCAAGATCACGCCAATTCACGCCAGTGCACGCCAGAGCACTTCAATGCACGCCAGTGCACGCAAGAGCACGTCAATGCACGCCAGAGCACGCCAGTGCACGCAAGAGCACGCCAAAGCACGCCAGTGCACGCCAAAGCACGCCAGTGTACGCCAGAGCACGCCAATTCACACCAGAGCACGCCAGTGCACGCCAGAGCACGTCAATGCACGCCAGAGCACGCCAGTGCAAGAAAGAGCTCGCCAGTGCACGCCAGAGCACGCCAATTCACACCAGAGCACAACAGTGCATGCCAGTGCACGCCAGAGCACGCCAGTGCACGTCAATGCACGGCAGAGCAAGCCAGAGCACGCCAGAGCACGCCAGTGCACGCCAGAGCACGCCACTGCACGTCAGAGCACGCCAGTGCCCGCCAGAGCACGCCAGTGCACGACAGAGCACGCCAATTCACACCAGAGCACGCCAGTGCACGCCAGAGCACGTCAATGCACGCCAGAGCACGCCAGTGCACGCCAGAGCACGCAACTGCACGCCACAGCGCGCCAGAGCACGCCAATGCACGCCAGAGCACTCCAATTCACACCAGAGCACGCCAGTGCAGGCCAGAGCACGCCAATTCACACCAGAGCAAGCCAGTGCACGCCAGAGCACGCCAGTGCACGCCAGAGCACGTCAATGCACGCCAGAGCACGCCACTGCACGCCAGAGCACGCCAGTGCACGCCAGAGAACGCAAGAGCACGCCAGTGCACACCAGTGCACGCCAGTGCACGACAAAGCATGCCAGTGCACGCCAGTGCTCGCCAATTCACACCATAGCACGCCAGTGCAAGCCAGAGCACGCCAGAGCACGCCAGTGCACGCCAGAGCATGTCAATGCACGCCAGAGCAAGCCAGAGCACGCCAGAGCACGCCATTGCACGCCAGAGCACGGTAGAACACATTAGAGAACAGCTCAGCACTTAAAGTTGCTATAATATTTTTTTTACTTTTTAAAACCATCTTTTAATTACAGCATGTGTAAATCAATGTCCAGTACACCATTTCAAGTCTATTGAATCAATAAATTTATAGAGCAATTCATGAACAATAAGTTTTAGAAAAACGCACATCACAGCACTCGAATTTTTTAAAATTTTTCAAGTTATTTGAGTTCTATTGTCGGGTAGTGGATTTCTATTGTCAAGCACTTGAATTCTGCATAGCAGAGCACGCCAGAGCACGACAGAGCACGCCAGAGCTCACCAGTGCACGCCAGAGCACGCCAGTGCACGCAAGAGCACGCCAATTCACACCAGAGCACGCCAGTGCACGCCAGAGCACGCCAGTGCACGCAAGAGCACGTCAATGCACGCCAGAGCACGCCAGTGCACCCCAGAGCACGCCAATTCACACCAGATCACTCAAGTGCACGCCAAAGCACGCCAGTGCACGCCAAAACACGCAAGTGCACGCCAAAGCACGCCAGTGCACGCCAGAGCACGCCAGTGCACGCCAGTGCATGCAAGTGCACGCCAATTCACACAAGAGAACGCCACAGCACGCCAGTGCACGCCAGAGCACGTCAATGCACGCCAGAGCACGCCGGTGCACGCCAGAGCACGCCAGAGCACGCCAGTGCACGCCAGAGCACGCCAGTGCACGCTAGTGCACGCCAGAACACGCCAAATCACACCAGAGCACGCCAATTCACACCAGAGCACGCCAGTACACGCAAGAGCACGCCAGAGCACGCCAGTGCACGCCAATGCACACCAGAGCACGCCAGTGCACGCCAATGCACGCCAGAGCACGCCAATGCACGCCAGAGCACGCCAGTGCACGTCAATGCACACCAGAGCACGCCAGTGCACGCCAATGCACGCCAGAGCACGCCAATGCACGCCAGAGCACACCAGTGCACACTAGTGCACGCCAATGCACGGTAGAGCACAGCAGAGAACAGCTCAGCCCTTGAAGTTGCTATAATATTTTTTTCACTTGTTAAAACCATTTTTTAATTACAGGATGTGTAAATCAATGTCCAATACACCATTTCAAGTCTATTGAATCAATAAATTTATAGAGCAAATCATGAACAAAAAGTTTTAGAAAAACGCACATGAAAGCACTTGAATTTTTAAAAATTATTCAAGTTATTTGAGTTCTATTGTCGGGTAGTGGATTTCTATTGTCAAGCACTTGAGATCTGCATAGCAGAGCATGCCAGAGCACGCCAGTACACGCCAGAGCACGCCAATTCACACCAGAGCACGCCAGTGCACGCCAGAGCACGTCAATGCACGCCAGAGCACGCCAGTGCACGCCAGTGCACACCAATTGACACCAAAGAACGCCAGAGCACGCCAGAGCACGCCAGTGCACGACAGTGCACGACAGAGCACGACAGAGCACGCCAGAGTACGACAGAGCACGCCAGAGCACGCCAGTGCACGCCGAGCACGCCAATTCACACCAGAGCACGCACGTGCACGCCATAGCACGCCAGTGCACGCAAGAGCACGCCAGAGCACGCCGATGCACGACAGAGCACGCCGAGCACGCCAATTCACACCAGAGCACGCACGTGCACGCCAAAGCACGCCAGTGAGCGCCAGTGAGCGCCAGAGCACGCCAGTGCACGCCAGAGCAAGCCAGTGCACGCCAGAGCACGCCAGTGCACGCCAATTCACACTAGAGCACGCCAATGCACGCCAGAGCACGCCAGAGCATGCCAGTGCATGCCAGTGCACATCAATGCACGCCAGAGCAAGCCAGAGCACGCCAGAGCACGCCAGAGCACGCCAGTGCACGCCAGAGCACGCCAAATCACACCAGAGCACGCCAGTGCTGGCCAGAGCACGCCAATTCACACCAGAGCATGCCAGTGCTCGCCAGAGCACGCCAGTGCACGCCAGAGTACGTCAATGCACGCCAGAGCACGCCAATGCACGCCAGAGCACGCCAAAGCACGCCAGAGCACGCCAGTGCACGCCAAAGCACGCCAGTGCCCGCCAGAGCACGCCAGTGCACGCCAGAGCAATTCAATGCACGCCAGAGCAGGCCAATTCACACCAGAGCACGCCAGTGCACGCCAGAGCACGCCATTGCACGCAAGAGCACGTCAATGCACGCCAGATCACGCCATTGCACGCCAGACCACGCAAGTGCACGCCAAAGCACGCCAGTGCACGCCAGAGCACGCCAGTGCACGCCAGTGCACGCCAATTCACACCAGAGCACGCCAGAGCACGCCAGTGCACGCCAGAGCACATCAATGCACGCCAGAGCACGCCAGTGCACGCCAGAGCATGCCAGTGCACGCCAGAGCACGCCAGTGCACTTCAATGCACGCCAGAGCACGCCAGTGCACGCCAGAGCACGCCAATTCACACCACAGCACGCCAGTGCACGCTAGTGCACGCAAGAGCACGTCAATGCACGCCAGAGCACGCCAGTGCACGCAAGATCACGCCAATTCACGCCAGTGCACGCCAGAGCACTTCAATGCACGCCAGTGCACGCAAGAGCACGTCAATGCACGCCAGAGCACGCCAGTGCACGCAAGAGCACGCCAAAGCACGCCAGTGCACGCCAAAGCACGCCAGTGTACGCCAGAGCACGCCAATTCACACCAGAGCACGCCAGTGCACGCCAGAGCACGTCAATGCACGCCAGAGCACGCCAGTGCAAGAAAGAGCTCGCCAGTGCACGCCAGAGCACGCCAATTCACACCAGAGCACAACAGTGCATGCCAGTGCACGCCAGAGCACGCCAGTGCACGTCAATGCACGGCAGAGCAAGCCAGAGCACGCCAGAGCACGCCAGTGCACGCCAGAGCACGCCACTGCACGTCAGAGCACGCCAGTGCCCGCCAGAGCACGCCAGTGCACGACAGAGCACGCCAATTCACACCAGAGCACGCCAGTGCACGCCAGAGCACGTCAATGCACGCCAGAGCACGCCAGTGCACGCCAGAGCACGCAACTGCACGCCACAGCGCGCCAGAGCACGCCAATGCACGCCAGAGCACTCCAATTCACACCAGAGCACGCCAGTGCAGGCCAGAGCACGCCAATTCACACCAGAGCAAGCCAGTGCACGCCAGAGCACGCCAGTGCACGCCAGAGCACGTCAATGCACGCCAGAGCACGCCACTGCACGCCAGAGCACGCCAGTGCACGCCAGAGAACGCAAGAGCACGCCAGTGCACACCAGTGCACGCCAGTGCACGACAAAGCATGCCAGTGCACGCCAGTGCTCGCCAATTCACACCATAGCACGCCAGTGCAAGCCAGAGCACGCCAGAGCACGCCAGTGCACGCCAGAGCATGTCAATGCACGCCAGAGCAAGCCAGAGCACGCCAGAGCACGCCATTGCACGCCAGAGCACGGTAGAACACATTAGAGAACAGCTCAGCACTTAAAGTTGCTATAATATTTTTTTTACTTTTTAAAACCATCTTTTAATTACAGCATGTGTAAATCAATGTCCAGTACACCATTTCAAGTCTATTGAATCAATAAATTTATAGAGCAATTCATGAACAATAAGTTTTAGAAAAACGCACATCACAGCACTCGAATTTTTTAAAATTTTTCAAGTTATTTGAGTTCTATTGTCGGGTAGTGGATTTCTATTGTCAAGCACTTGAATTCTGCATAGCAGAGCACGCCAGAGCACGACAGAGCACGCCAGAGCTCACCAGTGCACGCCAGAGCACGCCAGTGCACGCAAGAGCACGCCAATTCACACCAGAGCACGCCAGTGCACGCCAGAGCACGCCAGTGCACGCAAGAGCACGTCAATGCACGCCAGAGCACGCCAGTGCACCCCAGAGCACGCCAATTCACACCAGATCACTCAAGTGCACGCCAAAGCACGCCAGTGCACGCCAAAACACGCAAGTGCACGCCAAAGCACGCCAGTGCACGCCAGAGCACGCCAGTGCACGCCAGTGCATGCAAGTGCACGCCAATTCACACAAGAGAACGCCACAGCACGCCAGTGCACGCCAGAGCACGTCAATGCACGCCAGAGCACGCCGGTGCACGCCAGAGCACGCCAGAGCACGCCAGTGCACGCCAGAGCACGCCAGTGCACGCTAGTGCACGCCAGAACACGCCAAATCACACCAGAGCACGCCAATTCACACCAGAGCACGCCAGTACACGCAAGAGCACGCCAGAGCACGCCAGTGCACGCCAATGCACACCAGAGCACGCCAGTGCACGCCAATGCACGCCAGAGCACGCCAATGCACGCCAGAGCACGCCAGTGCACGTCAATGCACACCAGAGCACGCCAGTGCACGCCAATGCACGCCAGAGCACGCCAATGCACGCCAGAGCACACCAGTGCACACTAGTGCACGCCAATGCACGGTAGAGCACAGCAGAGAACAGCTCAGCCCTTGAAGTTGCTATAATATTTTTTTCACTTGTTAAAACCATTTTTTAATTACAGGATGTGTAAATCAATGTCCAATACACCATTTCAAGTCTATTGAATCAATAAATTTATAGAGCAAATCATGAACAAAAAGTTTTAGAAAAACGCACATGAAAGCACTTGAATTTTTAAAAATTATTCAAGTTATTTGAGTTCTATTGTCGGGTAGTGGATTTCTATTGTCAAGCACTTGAGATCTGCATAGCAGAGCATGCCAGAGCACGCCAGTACACGCCAGAGCACGCCAATTCACACCAGAGCACGCCAGTGCACGCCAGAGCACGTCAATGCACGCCAGAGCACGCCAGTGCACGCCAGTGCACACCAATTGACACCAAAGAACGCCAGAGCACGCCAGAGCACGCCAGTGCACGACAGTGCACGACAGAGCACGACAGAGCACGCCAGAGTACGACAGAGCACGCCAGAGCACGCCAGTGCACGCCGAGCACGCCAATTCACACCAGAGCACGCACGTGCACGCCATAGCACGCCAGTGCACGCAAGAGCACGCCAGAGCACGCCGATGCACGACAGAGCACGCCGAGCACGCCAATTCCCACCAGAGCACGCACGTGCACGCCAAAGCACGCCAGTGAGCGCCAGTGAGCGCCAGAGCACGCCAGTGCACGCCAGAGCAAGCCAGTGCACGCCAGAGCACGCCAGTGCACGCCAATTCACACTAGAGCACGCCAATGCACGCCAGAGCACGCCAGAGCATGCCAGTGCATGCCAGTGCACATCAATGCACGCCAGAGCAAGCCAGAGCACGCCAGAGCACGCCAGAGCACGCCAGTGCACGCCAGAGCACGCCAAATCACACCAGAGCACGCCAGTGCTGGCCAGAGCACGCCAATTCACACCAGAGCATGCCAGTGCTCGCCAGAGCACGCCAGTGCACGCCAGAGTACGTCAATGCACGCCAGAGCACGCCAATGCACGCCAGAGCACGCCAAAGCACGCCAGAGCACGCCAGTGCACGCCAAAGCACGCCAGTGCCCGCCAGAGCACGCCAGTGCACGCCAGAGCAATTCAATGCACGCCAGAGCAGGCCAATTCACACCAGAGCACGCCAGTGCACGCCAGAGCACGCCATTGCACGCAAGAGCACGTCAATGCACGCAAGATCACGCCATTGCACGCCAGACCACGCAAGTGCACGCCAAAGCACGCCAGTGCACGCCAGAGCACGCCAGTGCACGCCAGTGCACGCCAATTCACACCAGAGCACGCCAGAGCACGCCAGTGCACGCCAGAGCACATCAATGCACGCCAGAGCAAGCCAGAGCACGCCAGAGCACGCCAGAGCACGCCAGTGCATGCCAGAGCAAGGTAGAGCACAGCAGAGAACAGCTCAGCACTTGAAGTTGCTATAATATTTTTTTCACTTTTTAAAACCATTACAGGATGTGTAAATCAATGTCCAGTACACCATTTCAAGGCTATTGAATCAATAAATTTATAGAGCAAATCATGAACAAAAAGTTTGAGAAAAACGCACATCACAGCACTTGAATTTTTAAAAATTATTCAAGTTATTTGAGTTCTATTGTCGGGTAGTGGATTTCTATTGTCAAGCACTTGGGTTCTGCATAGCAGAGCACGCCAGTGCACGCAAGAGCACGTCAATGCACACCAGAGCACGCAAGTGCACGCCAAAGCACGCCAGTGTACGCCAGAGCACGCCAGTGCACGCCAGTGCACGCCAGTGCACGTCAGAGCACAACAGTGCCCGCTAGAGCACGCCAGTGCACGCCAGAGCAATTCAATGCACGCCAGAGCACGCCAATTCACACCAGAGCACGCCAGTGCACGCCAGAGCACGCCAGAGCACGCCAGTGCACGCCAGAGCACGCCAATTCACACCAGAGCACGCCAGTGCAGGCCAGAGCACGCCAATTCACACCAGAGCAAGCCAGTGCACGCCAGAGCACGCCAGTGCACGCCAGAGCACGTCAATGCACGCCAGAGCACGCCAGTGCACGCCCGAGCACGCCAGTGCACGCCAGAGCACGCCAGAGCACGCCAGTGCACGCCAGAGCACGCCAGAGCACGCCAGTGCACGCCAGAGCACGCCAGTGCACGCCAGAGCACGCCAGAGCACGCCAGTGCACGCCAGAGCACGCCAGTGCACGCCAGAGCACGCAAGTGCACGCCAGTGCACGCCAATTCACACCAGAGCACGCCAGTGCACGCCAGAGCACGCCAGAGCACGCCAGTGCACGCCAGAGCACGTCAATGCACGCCAGAGCAAGCCAGAGTACGCCAGAGCACGCCAGAGCACGCCAGTGCACGGTAGAGCACAGCAGAGAACAGCTCAGCACTTGAAGTTGCTATAATATTTTTTTCACTTGTTAAAACCATTTTTTAATTACAGGATGTGTAAATCAATGTCCAATACACCATTTCTAGTCTATTTAATCAATAAATTTATAGAGCAAATTATGAACAAAAAGTTTGAGAAAAACGCACATCACAGCAACATGTCCTCTCCGACTTAAGACAAGGCTTTGTCTGAAATTTTTTCATGTAATAGACAAAGACATGTCTTAAGTTTTCCTTATTTTTATTACATTGCCTCCTTATATTTGTTATACATTTATTTTATCTCTTTTCAATTCACAGCATAAACGTCCAAACGTTTATATTCCCTTTCATAATTTTATAAAAAAAATTATGTTTTAATGGTATGGGTGACATAAAAAATTTCAGACAAAGACATGTCTTAAGTTTTCCTTATTTTTATTACATTGCCTTCTTATATTTGTTATACATTTATTTTATCTCTTTTCAATTCACAGCATAAACGTCCAAACGTTTATATTCCCTTTCATAATTTTAAAAAAAAATTATGTTTTAATGGTATGGGTGACATAAAAAATTTAAGACAAAGACATGTCTTAAGTTTTCCTTATTTTTATTACATTGCCTCCTTATATTTGTTATACATTTATTTTATCTCTTTTCAATTCACAGCATAAACGTCCAAACGTTTATATTCCCTTTCATAATTTTCTAAAAAAATTTCTGTTTCAATGGTATGGGTTACATAAAAAATTTCAGACACAGCCTTATCTTAAGTCGCAGAGCATGTTGAGGGTTGCACATTTTGAGAATTTCAAGATTTGAAAAAAAACATTTTTTGAAGATTCTTCCCATTTTCATTGTTGGAGCTTGGATACGTTGCTTAAAAAGTCGGTAAATTTTTAATGTGTAGATATTCACACATGGCCTCCGGTGGTAAATTTGCAGGGTAGAGGTTGTGTTATATTGACTCCGGCGGTAAATTTGCAGGATTGAGGATATTAACGCTTTGCCTCCGGCGGTAAATTAGTAGTGCAGAATTTTTCACGCATTGCTTCCGGCTGTTTTTTTTTTCAATATGTATATTCTTTAATTTTACTGTTTAGTTTTGTGTAAAAATTTTTTTTTCGCGAAATTTTGACTTGTCCGAGTCATGGCTAACAAAGCATCCGTAAAAAAAATTTATCCTTATAAAAAGTAAGACTATATCCGAAATTGAACCATGAACATCTTTATTATCAAGCCAGTGCTATAACCATTAAGCTATTTCAGATTAAAATTTAACCTTTTAACAAATATATGTTAGTTTTGCGTCAACGCCGTGTTTTTTGCGTGAAAAATTTTCTATCACGATATATCGTCGGTACCGCACCTTGGCTGCGCGTACCCATCCAATGAAACGCCGTTATTCACGATAAACGATGTAGGCGGGAGTGGGCTTGAACCACCATACTTGACATCTTAAAGCCAGAGCCATAGCCACTACACCATCAGCTGCTAAGATTGTGTAACCTTTGCTAGATTCAATTAGCCTACGGCGGTAAATTTGTAGGGTAGAGATGTTCACGCATTGCCTGACATAGGATATTCACGCACGATTTAATTAAACGGACGCGACAACGAATACGATTGCGGTCACGGGACAGACGAGTAGCGCACGATCGTTCATTATTTTAGTGCTTATTGCGGGTCCGTCCGTTATTTTAGCGCTAAGCGAAATCCGTCATCTGTTTTAAGCGGCTCGCACAGCAATAAACAGTTTCGTTGAATATTTTGTGCTAGATCTAGCACTAATCTAAGCGTGCATGGCGATAATGATTGCATTTTGTTTATTTTTTGTGAATTGCGCTAAACGAAGCGCAATTAAGTTCATTGATAGCATTTACGAAACGAGGAGAACCAGCTAAAATAAATATTTTCAGCGAAAAATCGATAAGTCAAATATTTCGTGCTAGATCTAGCGCTATGTAAGCGCGCTTGTCGAAAATGATTTAATTGAGATTAACGCACGCGCGATGCGCTAAATTCTGTGCAATACATTTCACATATAATTTACGGAACGCTTAGCGCCACTTAACGCACATCGCATTTAAGTAAAATGAACGGGCGCACTTCTCGTAAATTTTGGCTTGAAATTAATGGCGCTAAATGTTGCGCATCTTGCAGACGCATACACATAGGCTAAAAATGCGCCTGTAGTTTGATCTATTGGCCTGTATAGAAATGTACAGTCACGCGCATGTCTATTTTTAGCGATTATTGCGGGCCGGTTCGCCATTTTAGCGCTAAGTACCGCCTGTCTACTGTTTTGGGCGGCTCGCTCTAAACAAATAATTAATTTAATAATGTCGCGCTAGATCTATAGCGCTACTAAGCGCACATTGCGCTAATTTTTTTCTTCTACATAACTTACGCGCGATTAAAAAAATGTTGTGCGCTACTTAACGCGCATCACACTAAACGAGCTCTCAATCAATTTTCATATGAAATTTATCCCGCTAATATTTTAACCATAAAATTCACTTGCTGGCGACGACACGTACACAGATTAGTCCGATTATGGGTTTCATGACGGTCGATCTGTCCCGGTTGATCGGCTACCCGTCGTTGACGGCTTTTCTTTACGGCCGAGAGACCTCGCTACTCAATAAATAAAACAAATTATAATTTAAAACCAAAATTTGCGAGAAGCGCGCTTGTTGAATTTACTTAAATGCGATGTGCGTTAGCCTTAAGTAGCGCAGAATATTTAATTTAGCGCTTGCGCGTTTCGCTAATAAAATAATGAAAATAACCGCGCTAAATTTTGCTTATCGTGCACAAGTTTATCACAAGTAAATGACAAGCGCAATGCGAGCTTACATCGCGCTAGATCCAGTCTATAGATCTAGCGCAAAATATTTGACTAATCTATATTTCGCGCTAAATATTTTTTTACCTGGATATCCGGGTTTCGTAAATTATATAATGAACTTGATAGCGCTACGTCTAGCGCATCCCGCAAAAGTTAAGCACAAATAAATCATTAGCGCCATGAGCGCTTAGAAAGATAGCCCTAATTCTTGCTCGAAATAATTGACTTCGTTATTTTTCTTGCAGTGAGCCGCCAAGAACGGGATGGGCGACGATTACGCTTAAATAACGGATGGGTGCGTGTGCTACTCGTCTGACCGCTGTCGCCACAATCGTTTTCCTTGTCTAGCCTGTTAAATAAATTTTAGTGCGATGCGCGTTAGGTAGCGCAATAACATATTTATTTAATCGCTTTCGCGTTTCGTAATAAATCTGACGAAATGAATTTTCGATAAAGTATAGGCCTAGCGCATCCGGCATCGCGTGCTATAGTGAAGCGCAAGTAAATTATTAGAAGCCTACTACGCGTTTAAAAGTGTATGCTGTTATTTCCGCTTTGCCAGCAGCCTGAAATAGCGGACAGGCGACATAGCGCTAGATCTAGCACGAATTATTTGACTTTTTAGCGCTAATGTCCGTTTCTGAGCGAAGAACCACCTGTCTATACTGTTTTAGGCGGCTCACTCCGCGCAAATAATTAATTTAAAAAATATCGTGCTAGATCTAGCTCATAAGCGCGCATTGCTCTAATGATCTGGATAACTTGCTTGCGATAAGCTAAATAGCGCACGATAAATATCATCATAAAATTTAAGAAACGAGCAAGTGCTAAAAATAATATTTTACCCTTAAATTCCGTGCTGGCCAGACTAGTGAGACTACCGCTTGCTTGCAACGACACACATGTGGTTCATGTAGTCGCAAAGGGACAGTACTGCAATCCCGGAATTAAACGGCGAAATATTACCGCAATAAATTTCAGCCCAAACTTTGCGGGATGTGCTTCAGTTGTATTTACTTTAATTCGATGCGCGTTAAGTAGCTATATGAATTAATTTTTTTAATAGAATTGAATTTTTTCTTTATTATTATGATAAAATTCATGGCAAAGAATAATAAATAACAATAAATAGCAAATTGTGCGTAAGTTAATCTTAATTAAATCATAAGCGTCATGCAAGCTTATTAGCGAGAAATCTAGCGCGAAATATTTAACGTAATTATTTTCATGGAGCGAGCTTCTGAAACAGTGGACAGGCGACGCTTAGCGATAAAGTAACGTGTGATGCTCAAAATTTGGCGCAATTTATTTCAGCCGGAAATTTTCCAGAAGTGCGACAGTTCAATTTAGCCTACTTGATTATGATGCGCGGTAAGCAGCGTTAAATATTTATTTCAGTGCTTGCGCGTTTCATAAATAATAGGATGAAATAAATTCGAATAAATTTAGCGCAACGTACGCAAGTTAATCAAAAAAACATGAGCACAATTCGCGCTTACATAGCACTAGATCTAGCACGAATTAGTCTATTTGACTTCGTAATTTTTCGAGCTCAAGATTTTTTATAGCGGTTTATCTTCGTTTCATAAATTATACTATATTAAACTTGATTGCGATTAATTTATCGCATCCCTCAAAAGTTAAGGAAAAATTTATCGTTATTAGCGCCATGCTCGCTTAGATAGCAATATAGATCTAGCGCGAAATATTTGACTTTGTTTTTTTTGTTCACTGAGCAGACGGGCGGCACTTAGCGCTAAAATAATGGATGGCCGGATCCGTGATAAGCACTAAAATAACGGACAAGCGTTCGGTACTCGTCCGACAAGTCACCGCAATCGTTTTCATTATCGCGCCCATTTAATAATATTTGATACGATGCGCGTTTATTAGCGCAAACTATTTATTTCAGCGCTTTTGCGTTTCGTAAATTTACGAATTTAGCGCTTCGTTCACAAGTTAAGTACAAATAAATTATTAGAGCAATTGACTTGATTGCGATGCGCGTTATGTTTGTATGATATGTAGCGCTAAATATTTATTTTAGCGCTTATATCGCTCTTTTATAATATGATGGAATTAATTGCGCGTAATTTAGATCATCGCGCGAAAAATAATTTCAATTTATTTTTTAGCGCTATGCGCGCTTAATATATAGCGCAAGATCTAAAACGAATATATATATCTAAAACAACTTTCAGCATTCATAAATTTTCTCAAAAATAAAATATATCTAAAATAAATCTGACTGGATATAAAATATATCGCACATATGTAACCTTCGCGTTTACCTTTCGCTTAGTAGCGCTATATATAATAGTCCCTTGTCTATAAAGCGCAAAGGGGTAAAATGGGGAGGAGTTTGTTTGTGTATCTGTCTGTTTATTTGTCTGTAGGTGTGAGCGCACGCTGTGATTGGTCGAGCTTACCACCGGAGGCAATACGTCATCACATCTATCTTACAAGGATACCGCCGGAGGCTATGCCGCTCTACCCTGCGAATTTACCGCCGGAGGCCGTGCGGGATTTCTCTACCCTACAAATTTACCGCCGGAGGCCATGCGTGAATATCCTATGTCAGGCAATGCGTGAACATCTCTACCCTACAAATTTACCGCCGGAGGCCAATTGAATCTAGCAAAGGTTACACAATCTGAGCAGCTGACGGTGTAGTGGCTATCGCTCTGTCTCTAAGATGTCAAGTATGGTGGTTCAAGCCCACTCCCGCTTACTTCGTTTATCGTGAAAAACGGCGTGTCAGGGGATGGATAGGTGCAGCCAAGGTGCCGTCCCGACGATTTATCGTGATAGAAAATTTTTCACGCAAAAAACACGGCGTTGACGCAAAACAAATATATATTTTTTAAATGGTTAAACTAGTAACTTCAGCCCGGTCGAAACCGGGGAACTTGGGTCTAGCAAAGTTTGAATAATTGTTTTCCCTTTTTTTTAAAGCAAATGAACGTAAGTGAAATTCAGTTTCGAATGTAAAGAACAAAAATGATAGATGATAATATACTGAATATATTCCCATACTAAGATATGAAAATGCGCGCTAATTACTGCATGGTAACCTTCCTAACCTAACCTAACCTTTTTTTTGAGCAACCTTTGCTGTACGAAACTTATTATTTCACAGTTTAGCGCACTTGGGAACTGCCCCCAAGGCCATGCCCGTGCTCCTTATTGGTCCGTAGACCGAGGCGGAAGTTAGTTCCTCTTTTTTATCCGTTTTTCCTATCACTTGGGCAGTGAATTCTTTAAGTTGATGAAAGAACTTCTTTATACACAATATTGTGTGTGAAAACCTTTTCCCGGTCTTGTACTGTTGTAGATTTGTTGAGCATTTTGCCTTGTTTTGCACCTTCTATGCAAACGACTTTGACTCCTTCTCTTGAAGTCGCTCTGGAAAAGGCGACGTACAATTGTCCATGGCTGAAAACAGGTTCTTGAAGAAGAATCCCAACCCGATCGAACGTCTGACCTTGTGATTTGTTTATGGTTACGGCAAAGGCGAGAAGCACTGGGAATTGCAGTCTATTTAAGGTGAACGGCAGATCTGAATCTGTTGGAGACATGTTCATTCTTGGAATGAACACACAAAGTCCTTTATTTTTTCCAGAAGAAATTGCTGCAACGATGACGTTTGAACGGAGCTGTTTGATGACTAATCTTGTTCCGTTGCATAGTCCTCGTCTTGAGTCTATATTCTTCAAAAGCATTATTATGGCACCAACTTTGAGTTTTAACGTATGAGGTGGAATTCCAGATATTTTCAGCGTGTTGAGGAATTCTGTTGGGAAATTAGCAACTTCTTCCTCATCACCTGTGATTGTGTCTATGCTCTTATAAACACACTGCTCACCAGGCATGTTTTTGATTATTGCATTGTTTATCTTCAAACATTCATCATTCTTGGGGCATAATATCGCACGGGAATTAACTTCTTCAGAGATATCTTGATCCAATAGATGCTTTGGATCACCGAACACGTGATGAATTAAAGCATTGATTCTTGGATCTTGGTCATCTCCGGTGATATTCAAAGACTTAGCATATTCTTCGGTAATCAGGAAGTCAGGAGGGATTTCAACGACATCTGAACTCAAATTTGCTGTTGTTGGTAACGTCCCATTTCCCAGTTCAATCAGCCAATTTGCGTACTCTTGACTTCCCGCCGTGGTGCGCATGTTTTCTGTTAACCGAAGGTGACGAAAGGTGGACCAACTCTCGCAGTTTTTAATGGTAGCTTCGACTACCTTAACTCGATTTCCATGTTTGACTACTGGCAAACATTGTCTAAAGTCTCCCCCGAGGAGAAGGACTTTATTTCCATAAGGCTTGTTATTCTTAGTCACTTTTTCAGTGACGTGCTTAATCGCATTGAGAGCGTGGTTGGTCATAACAGTAGCTTCGTCCTCGATGATTAGTGCGGCATCCCTTATCAGTTTCGCCGAGAAGTGGTGTTCTTCTATTTTTGATCTGGTTGTTTCTGTGATGGGCGGGTAAATTTTAAACTGAGAATGATAAGTGGCTCCATCAATCAACAGTGTTGAAGCGATTCCAGTTGAAGCGACAGCAATGATCTTTTTTCCTTCACCCTGAAGAACGTTGATTAGAGTATTGTAGAGAAATGTTTTCCTTTTCCACCAGGACCATCTAAGAAGAATTGACGTGATTGAGGAGAGTTTTCATCATTGATTGCGGCCATTATTTGATCAAATGCCGCTCGTTGACCAACATTTAATTTAGCCATCATCATTTCCCCTCTCAATTTCTTTTGTCTTTGGACATTCTCATCATTTTCTTCAATTTCAGCGGAAATAAGTCTATCAATCAGTTGGAAATCAGGTAAGGGTAGTTCAAAATCTTCATATTTTTCACCATTCTGCACTATCTTATCTTGAATCCATTTTAACGCTAGATTTTTGGCCACTTCTTCTCCATGCCCATTTCTTTGGTAGTCTTCAGTGAGATGCTGTAGGTTGTTATTAAAAAGAAGTTGCGCGTTCGTCGGACGACAGTGGCAACATATGTCGACAAAAAGTTGTCTTAACTGGACTGGCATTTCAAAGGCAGCGGCTTCTTCCATAACTTTTTCCCAAGCACTGTCATCAGCGAGAAGATTTCTTGCTATGGCCGCTTGCTTGAATGTGGGATACAAAATGTTGTCGACTGTTCGAAGATATTCAAAACTTGTTGCTCCTTTTACCTCAAGCAAAAGCAAGCGAAGACAGTGTCTTTCTACTTGTTTCACCCCAACAGAATAAATTCTGCCGATAACATTTATTATCTTCTTTCTTGGCTTCCATTTACGTTGGTTGTTATGGAAGCAGAAATGATTCGGAATTTCGCGATAGTAGTACTGTCTTGCCGATTCGTGATCCTGGTTTAATTTAAACCAAGCTGTCAAAGTAGTTAATTTTGAAGCTGCATTTAACACTGCTCGATCTTCAAATCCTGCTTGGAAGTAAACAGGTTGTTCTTGAGGAAGATGAACAGCCAATCGACTTACGGCGTGAGATCGGTAACAAAGTGGGTACTTAAAAAGTCGCCAGCATGCTTCTGGAGCGCTCACGTATCTTGTGTCCAAAAACTGCTTGGTTTCATCCCACACTATTTTCTGTTGACCTTGTTGATTTTCAGCTCTGCTAATTTGAATATTTGCGCAATCATGTCCTTTGTATATATATTTAAATATATACTTGACACTTGTAATAGACGCGCAAAACTCTAAATTGATGTGAGAATTGTATTTCAGAGAGAGATAAGCATTAAAAGGAACAACCCAGCTGTTATCAACTCGAGGAGAGTTTGGCTTGTCGTTTAGAGGATACGAAATACCGGTGTCTCGTCTTCTGTAGGTTGGATATCCATGGGAATTAATGACTGTAGATGGTGAAAAAGGTTTTGGAAACGATTTCGTGCATTTACTACCGTCCATGCAGGGTGAGTTTGGATTAATGGTACCACACGGACCATGAATCATGTTGCTCATGATTATTTTGTGAAGTTCTGGGTGTGTTTCTGGATCCGGAATTTCAGCTGAAATTGTCTTGTCGATTTCAGATTCAGTTGTAGGAACGTCATGTTGATCAATCCATATCAACATATGGCAATGGGGTAGGCCTCGCTTTTGAAATTCAATTACGTGAATTCTTGCAACAACAACCCCTAAAATTTGTTTTTCTTGAATATCTTTGATGAGTTCCTTTAATTTAAGTTGATAGACTCTTGCGACAACGTCAGGTCTGTTGGCTGCTACTTGATAGCTCTCGATGCTCTCCGTAATCTCTTGCCACTTTGGATTACAGGTAAATGTGAGGAAATAAGTCGGCTTTCCAAATCTACTGCAAATAACCATTGCATCTTGATATCCTTGTTTCATCGCTCTTGGACTACCTATGAAAGACGAAGGTAAAATCACAGGTGTCCCTACAGTAATGTTGTCTCTTTCAGCTCGCGTCGTAATATAGTCCATAAGACCATTATACTGTGCGACGTGCAGATCCTTTTGATGCGTTTGAATGTAGTGGATCCTGTTCGCCTCAACTTTCACGTACGCATCAACAACATATTGTTGAAACAGCGGTCCTCCATATAAAACCGCATTAAAAATACCTTTACGTATCGAGAGTTGACTACTATAAAACTCACACTGAGTTATTCTGGAACGCGGTCCTCTTCAGTTGACGTCATAGATTGGTACTGGAACATCAGGATCAATGTCGACTTCTGTTTCAAATTCTGGTTCCGGTACAATTTCAGTTCGCATCTGGTCTTCTTCATCGTTTAAGTCTGCGATTCTAGATTCTTCAGCCAATAATTCTTGTTCTTCATCATGATCATGGGAAACATTATCTTGGTCTTCATTTAGATTTCTTCGTTTTAAATTTTGATCCCATCCATTGTCACCATTCGGAAAAAGCAATGGGTACGTCATGGGATCGCACATGGGTTTTTGGGTATCAATCCTAATGAAAACTTTTCCTCTCCGTGGAATTAATAGATGCCCTCGGACATCCCTGTTTTCAGGGGGTGCTCCATCAATGCTTTTAAACACAACCGCAATTTCTTCTCCTGCAGGGCTATTGTATCTTCTTTCATCCTGTGTTCTTCGATCGTTATGAATAACCATCGAAATCACTAACGGAGCCCTACCTTCAACTGCTGCTTGACGGTCCTCTTCCATAGCCACTTGACGCATGTTTTTGTACATGACAGCATATGGATTAACACGACGAATGAGAGCATCTAGTTGTTCCATGAGAGCGCTATCACAGCTTCTGTTTGCTGGATTATTTAATCGTTGTTCGTTCGCTTGAGCAGAATCCAGGAAATATAGTTGCGCGTACTTGAGAGCGGGAGGAACGGATGTTTCTTCATCATAGAATTGAACAGCAGTTGTATTGTGGTAAAGTTGCCCATGAATCTGGTAACAATATGGTCCTCTTCCTCGTAGATTGTCAATGGATGCTCCCAGTGATGCAAATGCGAGAGCATTGTTGTACTTTCGCGCATCTTTGATGAAACTTGCAGATTTAGGATGGCAGTTGGTAAATAACATTTGAAGCAATTCTGGGCATTCCTTAGGAGGAGGGAGAATCACCTTTCCTTTAGAACAACAAAGATTAAATTTCTTGCCACTTGCCATTTCCCCTTTGAAATGAATTGCTCCGCAGAATTCACAACTCACGTCCATTTTCCCACATGAATAAATCTTAATTTTACTTTCATCTAAGATTGGCTTCTGAGCTAGTTGATGAGTCTTCTTCACCTTTGTTAGCCGATTTTGCTCCAAAAATTCTTGACGGTGACGTTGCTCTTCTTCTGTTTCGACTGGAACAATATCTGCATGATCTTGAGCATACTTTGCTCGTCGTAAATCTTCAGTTTCTTGGTCAAATTGTGTCCAATCAACGCTTTCCAAACCATCGAAGAAAATTTCTGCTCCATCGTTTTCAGTTGCCGTTGATTGCTCTTCATTCGCTTCACTTGTTAATTCCGCCACCTCCTGCGTTTCTTCAATAAGACGAATTTCGTGATGCATTTCTTCTACGCGTCTTCTCGCGTGATCAGCTTCAACTTTATTTGCTTCACGTCGATTCTGGTGGTAGTCTTTGTCAATTCTGCGTCTTTCTTCTCTCTTTTCGGGAACTTCCTGTTGACGTACGTTACGTATACGTTTAGCCCTTGAAGCCTGATCTTGGATCTTTTCTTCTTGGGTTTTTTGACGTTTCCTTTCGGCGTTACGTTCCCTAACAATACGCAATCTCAAATCCCTCACTTCGAGTGTTTCTCCATTTCTTTTCGCTCTTAGTTCTGCATTTCTTTTTGCTTTCTCTTCATCAGTAAGTTGTTTTCGTTTGGGGGGCATTTTGAGGGTCAAACACTATTAAATTCCTTAATTAAATGACTTAATAACTAACACGCATGCTCCGGGTGGAACAACGACCGACTGCTATATCTGTATCCCACCACAGTTAGCCTATCGGTGATGATAGTCCTTTGCAAGATGGGTGGGGGAAGGATAGGATTCAGGAATACTTACTTGAAATAAAAAGTCCTGATAATCCGGGTTGTGATGGTAGACTCGATGGCGAAGAGGCGAACCGTTTAAGAAGCGTCCTTCAATGGGGGTATGGTTGGTAAACCAATGGCAATTTGGTTGTGAATCCGGGAATAGTTCTAAAAAAAAAATGAGACCCATTGTTTGATTTTTAAATATTAAATAAGTATAAGTAATTGTAATAATACAATAAAAGCTACTGACAGCCAAGGAAATGAGAACGGAAATAAAAAAAAAAAACACATTTCCTAAATTGTCTCAAATTTCGGAAAATACCCAAATTTTAGAAAGCGTAAACCCTTCTGAAAAAATCATTAATATGATGGCACTCCAAATAAATTTTCTGGGAACGTATTCTTTTCAATTATTAGACATACCCATCAATTGTCATTGGAAGGACTGCGAAGGAGATTTGTAAGGGAAACGTTCAAGTTTCCTACATTTTCTTCTGCGAATAAGAAATTTGGTGAAATTCTTAAGTTTCCTCCAATTTCTTATTCGCAGTCTTGTTCGCAGTCTTTCCACTGACATTTGATAGGTATCTCTAAAATTTGAAAAGAATACGTTCCCAGAAACTTTATTTGTAGTGTAATCATGTTAATGATTTTATTAAAAGTGTTTACGCTTTCACAAATTTTGATAACTTCCAAATCTGAGATACCATAAGGAAATGAGTGCTTATCTCTGACTACACATAAACAAATGTCTGGGAAAATAATTTACGGCATGTGAATAGAAAAACTACCTTTCTGTTTGCTGGGGAAACACTGCCAAGACCAAATAGCATTTAAAAATACTGTTTAAATTGAATAATTGAACAGAGCAAATGAAAACTTTATCTTCTGTCATTCAACGTCAAAGTAGAAGTGTATTCTGCTATCATATTAATCTTTCAATTCATATGCGACATCTGTTGAGCGGTTTGGAATCCCTCTAACGGCAAAAAGTGCATATTGTAGTCCGTAAGCCAAGAAAATAGTAAAATAAAATAATTAAAAAATCTTTATTTGCCATGAATTTGGTAATCAATCAATTTCCCTTCGTCTCTTCTGTTTCCTTTCTTACATCTAAACTTTCTTCCTGATTCTTGCTTGACTCTCCTTCACTTTCTTTTTCAACATTTTCTTTCTCTTTAATTAATTCTAAAATTGAATCGCCATCGCCCACTTCATCCAAAACTTCCAGATTGTCAAAATCTATTTGTGGAAGCATGGATTCATCGAGATCTGAATCAGTTTCCATGTTTAAATTTTTTTTTAAAAGAATAGAAAATTTTCAACAGCGCGAGGGGACTGGCAAAGATAACAATGAGGTCGAGGATGGCGTAAATCCAGATGGCTCTGGTGCATCACCAGAACCATCTGGATTAACGCCATCTTCGTTCTTCGACCTCATTGTCTTCTTTTCTTGTCCCATACTCCCATCGCGTAGTTGGAAATTTTTCTTCTCCTAAAACCAATTTAAACATGGAAAATGATTCAGATCTCGACGACACAATTCTTTCTCAAATAGATTTCGACAATCTGGAAGTTTTGGATGAAGTGGGCGACAATGACTCAATCTTAGAATTAATTAAAGAGAAAGAAGATGTTGAAAAAGAAAGCGAAGGAGAGTCAAGAAAGAATCAGGAAGAAAGTTTAGATGTAAGAAAGGAAACAGAAGAGACGGGAAGTGTTGAAAAAGTTGAAGAAGTATGGGAGAGAACAGTAAAATTTACAGATGACAGGAAAGATGTTAAGAACAAAGAGGGTGAAGAGAAAAGTAAAGAAGAAATAGAATTGTTTGAAAAGTTGCAAGCATGTAAAAGAAAGAGAAAGGAAGATTTAGAAGAAGTAATTCAGATTACGAAGGAGCTATTCAGGGTGCAAGAAAAGGGAAGAGAAGCGGCAAGAGCAGTCCAACTTCAAAAGCAGAAAGAAGAAGAAGAACGGAAGAAGAAATTTAAGCCAGAAGAAAAAGCACGCATTGCTTATCAAGAAGTTCTTCTCATGCACCAACAATCCGAACATCTCGTAATTGTCGCAAATGAAGTCAGGGCTGCTGCTTCGGTGGCTTCAACAGCGGCATTTAATTACTTGGCAAAGTAAGTTAAATTTAATGTTACCCCATGTATTGTTTGTAGAGAACGGTCAAAGAATTTTCCAAATTTTCAGTGCGCAGGCCAACTTCCCAAAAAAATAAGTGGAAGGACTGCAAAGAAGGATTTTCCAAATTTTCAGAACGCAGGCCAACTTCCCAAAATTGTAAGTGGAAAGACTGCGAAGAACCCTGAACTCCTTCTTCGCAGTCCTTCCACTTATTTTTTTGGGAAGTTGGCCTGCGTACTGAAAATTTGGAAAATCCTTCTTCACAGTCTTTCCACTTATTTTTTTTGGAAGTTGGCCTGCGTACTGAAAATTTTGAAAATTCTTTAACCGTTCTCTACTACACTAAGAAAGAAATTAAGAAAAAAACTGAAATTTAGACTAATGATTATGTATTTTTATTTAGAGTTACTCAGCATGAAAAAAACTTATCTAAAGTTGCAACTTACCTGAAAAAGGAGTGGGGTGATCGCCAAGGAGAGCGGGTGAGGTTGGAGAATGCCGAAAAAAATCAGGCCTCAAAAATCGCCAATGAAGAGAAGAAAGAATGAATCAAGAAATGATGAATGGATGAAGAAATGATGAAGAAAGAATCTGTGAATAATGTATTAATGTATGGCAGTTAGTTGTCTGGCTAAATACATTATTTTCTTCAGAAATTGAAGCGAATTTAGAAATTTTAACTTGGTGTAATTTTTTATTTGACTGATAGATGGCATATAAAATGTTTAATAATTTGGTTGGTAGATGGCGTTCAGAGTTATTTGCGTTGAGAAATTCCCCCTTTGTTTTTTGGGATGGAAAAATAGCCGCTGGCGGTTTTCACCCCTTTCCAGAGCAACTGGACTGACCAATCACAGCGTGTACGCATTGGCACAGACACAGGCTCCTCCTCAAAAAACTTGTTCTTTTATTATATATGGATTTTAATCTGAAATAGCATAATGGTTATAGCACTGGCTTGGAAATAAATAGATCCATGGTTCGTTTGAAATTATAGCCTTACTTTTTATAAGGATAAATTTTTTTTTACGGATGCTTTTGTTAGCCATGACTCAGACAAGTCAAAATTTCGCGAAAAAAAAAATTTTTACACAAAACTAAACAGTAAAATTAAAGAATATACATATTGAAAAAAAAACAGCCGGAAGCAATGCGTGAAAAATTCTACACTACTAATTTACCGCCGGAGGCAAAACGTTAATATCCTCTATCCTGCACATTTACCGCCGGAGTCAATATAACACAACCTCTACCCTGCAAATTTACCGCCGGAGGCCATGTGTGAATATCTACACATTAAAAATTTACCGACTTTTTAAGCAACGTATCCAAGCTCCAACAATGAAAATGGGAAGAATTTTCAAAAAATGTTTTTTTCAAATCTTGAAGTAAACTTGATAATTGCTTTACGCTAAGGTTTAAGTTTTTTAAAGAAATGCTAAGATAAAAAGAAAAAAAAATTCTCAAAATGTGCAACCCTCAACATATGCTCTGCAACTTAAGATAAGGCTGTGTCTGAAATTTTTTATGTCACCCATACCATTAAAACAGAAATTTTTTTAGAATATTATGAAAGAGAATATAAACGTTTGGACGTTTATGCTGTGAATTGAAAAGGGATAAAATAAATGTATAACAAATATAAGCAGCCAATGTAATAAAAATAAGGAAAACTTAAGACATGGCTTTGTCTGAAATTTTTTATGTCACCCATACCATTAAAACAGAAAATTTTTTGGAAAATTATGAAAGGGAATATAAAAATTTGGACGTTTATGCTGTGAATTGAAAAGGGATAAAATAAATGTATAACAAATATAAGGAGGCAATGTAATAAAAATAAGGAAAACTTAAGACATGTCTTTGTCTGTTACATGAAAAAGTTTCAGACAAAGCCTTGTCTTAAGTTGGAGAGGACATGTTGCATCACAGCACTTGAATTTTTAAAAATTATTCAAGTTATTTGAGTTCTATTGTCGGGTAGTGGATTTCTATTGTCAAGCACTTGAGTTCTGCATAGCAGAGCACGCCAGAGCACGACAGAGCACGCCAGAGCACGCCAGTGCACGTCAGAGCACGCCAGTGCACGCCAGAGCACTCCAGTTCACGCCAGAGAACGCCAGAGCACGCCAGAGCACGCCAGTGCACGCCAGTGCACGCCAGAGCACGCCAGTGCACGCCAGAGCACGCCAGTGCACGCCAGAGCACGCCAGTGCACGCCAGAGCACGCCAGTGCACGCACAAGCACGTTAATGCACGCCAGAGCATGCCAGTGCACGCAAGAGCACGCCAGTGCACGCCAGAGTACGCCAGTGCACGCCAAAGCAATTCAATGCACGCCAGAGCACGCCAATTCACACCAGAGCACGCCAGTGCACGCCAGAGCAATTCAATGCACGCCAGAGCTCGCCAAATCACACCAGAGCACGCCAGTGCACGCCAGAGCACGCCAATTCACACCAGAGCACGCCAGTGCACGTCAGAACACGCCAGTGCACGCCAGTGCACGCCAATTCACACCAGAGCACGCAAGTGCACGCCAGAGCACGCCAGTGCACGCCAAAGCAATTCAATGCACTCCAGAGCACGCCAATTCACACCAGAGCACGCCAGTGCACGCCAGAGTACGCCAATTCACACCAGAGCATGTCTGTGCACGCCAGTGCACGCCAGAGTACGCCAGTGCACGCAAGAGCACGCCAGAGCACGCCAGAGCACGCCAATTCACACCAGAGCACGCCAATGCACGCCAGAGCACGCCAGAGCACGCCAGTGCAAGCCAGAGCACGCCAATGCACGCCAGAGCACGCCAGAGCACGCCAATTCACACCAGAGCACGCAAGTGCACGCTAAAGAACGCCAATTTTCACCAGAGCACGCCAGTGCACGCAAGAGCACGCCAGTGCACGCAAGAGCACGCCAATTCACACCAGAGTACACCAATTCACACCAGAGCACGCCAGTTCAAGCCAGAGCACGCCAATTCACACCAGAGCACGCCAGTGCAGGCCAGAGCAATTCACACCAGAGCAAGCCAGTGCACGCCCGAGCACGCCAGAGCACGTCAAGGCACGCCAGAGCACTCCAGTGCACGCCAAAGCAATTCAATGCACGCCAGAGCACGCCAATTCACACCAGAGCATGCCAGTGCACGCCAGAGCAATTCAATACACGCCAGTGCACGCCAGAGCACGTCAATGCACGCCAGAGCAAGACAGTGCACGCCAGAGCACGCCAGTGCACGCACAAGCACGTTAATGCACGCCAGAGCATGCCAGTGCACGCAAGAGCACGCCAGTGCACTCCAGAGCACGCCAATTCACACAAGAGGACGTCAATGCACGCCAGAGCACGCCAGTGCACGCCAAAGCAATTCAATGCACGCCAGAGTACGCCAATTCACACCAGAGCACGCCAGTGCACGCCAGAGCAATTCAATGCACGCCAGAGCTCGCCAAATCACACCAGAGCACGCCAGTGCACGCCAGAGCTCGCCAAATCACACCAGAGCACGCCAGTGCACGCCAGAACACGCCAGTGCACGCCAGTGCACGCCAATTCACACCAGAGCACGCCAGTGCACGCCAGAGCACGCCAGAGCACGCCAGTGCACGCCAGAGCACGTCAATGCACGCCAGAGAAAGCCAGAGCACGCCAGAGCACGCCAGAGCACGCCAGTGCACGTCAGAGCACGCCAGTGCACGCCAGAGCACTCCAGTGCACGCCAGAGAACGCCAGTGCACGCACGAGCACGTCAATGCTTGCCAGAGCACGCCAGAGCACGCCAGTGCAAGCCAGTGCACGCCAGTGCACGCCAGAGCACGCCAATTCACACCAGAGCACGCCAGTGCACGCCAGTGCACGCCAATTCACACCAGAGCACGCCAGTGCACGCCAGAGCACGCCAGTGCACGCCAGAGCACGCCAGAGCACGCCAGTGCACGCCAGTGCACGCCAGTGCAAGCCAATTCACACCAGAGCAAGCCAATTCACACCAGAGCACGCCAGTGCACGCCAGAGCACGCCAGTGCACGCCAGAGCACGCCAGAGCACGTCAATGCACGCCAGAGCAAGCCAGTGCACGCCAGAGAACGCCAATTCACACCAGAGCACGCCAGTGCACGCCAGAGCACGCCAATTCACACCAGAGCAAGCCAGTGCACGCCAGAGCACGTCAATGCACGCCAGAGCAAGCCAGAGCACGCCAGAGCACGCCAGAGCACGCCAGAGCACGCCAGAGCACGGTCGAACACATTAGAGAATAGCTCAGCACTTGAAGTTGCTATAATATTTTTTTCAATTTTTAAAATCATTTTTTAATTACAGGATGTTTAAATCAATGTCCAATACACCATCTCAAGTCTATTTAATCAATAAATTTATAGAGCAAATCATGAACAAAAAGTTTGAGAAAAACGCACATCACAGCACTTGAATTTTTAAAAATTATTCAAGTTATTTGAGTTCTATTGTCGGGTAGTGGATTTCTATTGTCAAGCACTTGAGTTCTGCATACCAGAGCACGCCAGTGCACGCAAGAACACGTCAATGCACACCAGAGCACGCAAGTGCACGTCAAAGCACGCCAGTGCACGCCAGAGCACGCCAGTGCACACCAGTGCACGCCAGTGCACACCAGTGCACGCCAGATCACGCCAGTGCACGCCAGAGCACGCCAGTGCACGCCAGAGCACGCCAGTGCACGTCAGAGCACAACAGTGCCCGCCAGAGCACGCCAGTGCACGCCACAGCAATTCAATGCACGCCAGAGCACGCCAGTGCACGCAAGAGCACGTCAATGCACGCCAGAGCAAGCCAGTGCACGCCAGAGCACGCAAGTGCACGCCCAAGTACGCCAGTGCACGCCAGAGCACGCTGGTGCACGCCAGTGCACGCCAATTCGAACCAGAGCACGCCAGTGCACAACAGAGCACGTTAGTGCACGCCAGAGCACGCCAGAGCACGCCAGTGCACGCCAGAGCACGTCAATGCACGCCAGAGCAAGCCAGAGCACGCCAGTGCACGCAAGAGCACGTCAATGCACGCCAGAGCACGCCAGTGCACGCCAGAGCACGCAAGTGCAAGCCAAAGCACGCCAGTGCACGCCAGAGCACGCCAGTGCACGTCAGAGCACGCCAGTGCCCGCCAGAGCAAGCCAATGCACACCAGAGCAATTCAATGCACGCCAGAGCACGCCAATTCACACCAGAGCACGCCAGTGCACGCCAGAGCACGTCAATGCACACAAGAGCACGCCAGTGCACGCAAGAGCACGCAAGTGAATGCCAAAGCACGCCAGTGCACGCCAGAGCACGCCAGTGCACGCCAGAGCACGCCAGTGCACGCCAGAGCACGCCAGTGCACGCCAGAGCACGCCAGTGCACGCCAGAGCACGCCAGTGCACGCCAGAGCACGCCAGTGCACGCCAGAGCAATTCAATGCACGCAAGAGGACGCCAATTCACACCAGAGCACGCCAGTGCACGCCAGAGCACGCCAATTCACACCAGAGCACCCCAGTGCACGCCAGAGCACGCCAGTGCACGCAAGAGCACGTCAATGCACGCCAGAGCACGCCAGTGCACCCCAGAGCACGCAAGTAAACGCCAAAGCACGCCAGTGCACGCCAGAGCACGCCAGAGCACGCCAGTGCACGCCAGAGCACGTCAATGCACGCCAGAGCAGGCCAGAGCACGCCAATTCACACCAGAGCAAGCCAGTGCACGCCAGAAAACGCCAGTGCACGCCAGAGCACGTTAATGCACGCCAGAGCACGCCAGTGCACGCCAGAGCACGCCAGTGCCCGCCAGAGCACGCCAGTGCACGTCAGAGCACGCAAGTGCACGTCAGAGCACGCAAGTGCACGACAAAACATGCCAGTGCACGCCAGTGCACTCCAATTCACACCAGAGCACGCCAGTGCACGCCAGAGCACGCCAGTGCACGCCAGATTACGCAAGTGCACGCCAATGCACGCCAGTGCACGCCAGAGCACGCCAGTGCACGCCAGTGCACGCCAATTCACACCAGAGCACGCCAGTGCAAGCCAGAGCACGCCAGAACACGTCACAGTACGCCAGTGCACGCCAGAGCACGCCAGAGCACGTCAATGCACGCCAGAGCAAGCCAGAGCAGTCCAGAGCACGCCAGAGCACGCCAGTGCACGCCAGAGCACGCCAATTCACACCAGAGCACGCCAGTGCAGGCCAGAGCACGCCAGAGCACGCCAGAGAACGCCAGTGCACGCCAGAGCACGGTAGACCACAGCAGAGAATAGCTCAGCACTTGAAGTTGCTATAATATTTTTTTTACTTGTTAAAACCATTTTTTAATTACAGGATGTGTAAATCAATGTCCAATACACCATTTCAAGTATATTTAATCAATAAATTTATAGAGCAAATCATGAAGAAAAAGTTTGAGAAAAAACGAACATCACAGCACTTGAATTTTTAAAAATTATTCAAGTTATTTGAGTTCTATTGTCGGGTAGTGGATTTCTATTGTCAAGCACTTGAGTTCTGCATAGCAGAGCACGCCAGTGCACGCAAGAGCACGTCAATGGACGCCAGAGCACGCCAGTTCACGCCAGAGCACGCAAGTGCACGCCAAAGCACGCCAGTGCACGCCAGTGCACGCCAGAGCACGCCAGTGCCCGCCAGAGCACGCCAGTGCACGCCAGTGCACGCCAGAGCACGCCAATTCACACCAAAGCACGCCAGAGCACGCCAGAGCACGCCAATTCACACCAGAGCACGCCAGTGCACGCCAGAGCAATTAAATGCACGCCAGAGCACGCCAATTCACACCAGAGCACGCCAGTGCACGCCAGAGCACGTTAATTCACACCAGAGCACGCCAGTGCACGCCAGAGCACGCCAGTGCACGCCAGTGCACGCCAATTCACACCAGAGCACACCAGTGCACGCCAGAGCACGCCAATTCACACCAGAGCAAGCCAGTGCACGCCAGAGCACGCCAGAGCACGCCAGTGCACGCCAGAGCACGCCAGTGCACGCCAGAGCACGCCAGTGCACGCCAGAGCACGCCAGTGCACGCCAGAGCACGCCAGTGCACGCCAGAGCACGCCAATTCACACCAGAGCACGCCAGTGCACGCTAGAGCACGCTAATTCACACCAGAGCACGCCAGTGCACGCAAGAGCACGCCAGTGCACGCCACATCAATTCAATGCGCGCCAGAGCACGCCAATTCACACCAGAGCACGTCAATTCACACCAGAGCAACCCAGTGCACGCCAGAGCACGCCAGAGCACGTCAATGCACGCCAGAGCACGCCAGTGCACGCCAGAGCACGCAAGTGCACGCCAGAGCACGCCAGTGCACGCCAATTTACACCAGAGCACGCCAGTGCACGCCAGAGCACGCCAGAGCACGCCAGTGCACGCCAGAGCACGGTAGAGCACAGCAGAGAACAGCTCAGCACTTGAAGTTGCTATAATATTTTTTTCACTTGTTAAAACCATTTTTTAATTACAGGTTGTGTAAATCAATGTCCAATACACCATTTCAAGTCTATTTAATCAATAAATTTATAGAGCAAATCATGAACAAAAAGTTTGAGAAAAACGCACATCACAGCACTTGAATTTTTAAAAATTATTCAAGTTATTTGAGTTCTATTGTCGGGTAGTGGATTTCTATTGTCAAGCACTTGAGTTCTGCATACCAGAGCACGCCAGTGCACGCAAGAGCACGTCAATGCACACCAGAGCACGCAAGTGCACTTCAAAGCACGCCAGTGCACGCCAGAGCACGCAAGTGCACGCCAGAGCACGCCAGTGCACGCCAGAGCACGCCAGTGCACGCCAGAGCACGCCAGTGCACGCCAGAGCACGCCAGTGCACGCCAGAGCACGCCAGTGCACGCCAGAGCACGCCAGTGCACGCCAGAGCACGCCAGTGCACGCCAGAGCACGCCAGTGCACGCCAGAGCACGCCAGTGCACGTCAGAAAACAACAGTTCCCGCCAGAGCACGCCAGTGCACGCCACAGCAATTCAATGCACGCCAGAGCACGCCAATTCACACCAGAGCACGCCAGTGCACGCCAGAGTACGCCAATTCACACCAGAGCACGCCATTGCACGCCAGAGTACGCCAATTCACACCAGAGCATGTCTGTGCACGCCAGTGCACGCCAGTGCACGCCAGAGTACGCCAGTGCACGCAAGAGCACGCCAGAGCACGCCAGAGCACGCCAGAGGCCGCCAATTCACACCAGATCACGCCAGTGCACGCCAGTGCACGCTAAAGAACGCCAGTGCACGCCGGAGCACACCAGTGCACGCAAGAGCACGCCAGTGCACGCAAGAGCACGCCAATTCACACCAGAGCACGCCAGTGCACGCCAGAGCATGCCAGTGCACGCCAGAGCACGCCAATTCACACCAGAGCACGCCAGTGCACGCCAGAGCACGCAAGTGCACGCAAGAGCACGCAAGTGCACGCAAGTGCACTTCAAAGCACGCCAGTGCACGCCAGTGCACGCCAATTCACACCAGAGCACGCCAGAGCACGCCAGAGCACGGCATAGCACGCCAGTGTACGCCAGAGCACGGTAGAGCACAGTAGAGAACAGCTCAGCACTTGAAGTTGCTATAATATTTTTTTCACTTGTTAAAACCATTTTTTAATTACAGGATGTGTAAATTAATGTCCAGTACACCATTTCAAGTCTATTGAATCAATAAATTTATAGAGCAAATCATGAACAAAAAGTTTGAGAAAAACGCACATCACAGCACTTGAATTTTTAAAAATTATTCAAGTTATTTGAGTTCTATTGTCAGGTAGTGGAATTCTATTGTCAAGCACTTGAGTCCTGCATAGCAGAGAACGCCAGAGCACGACAGAGCACGCCAGAGCACGCCAGTGCATGCCAGAGCACTCCAGTGCACGCCAGAGAACGCCAGTGCACGCCAGAGAACGCCAGTGTACGCACGCACGTCAATGCACGCCAGAGTACGCCATTGCACGCCAGAACACTCCAATTCACACCAGAGCACGCCAGTGCACGCAAGAGCACACCAATTCACATCAGAGCACGCCAGAGCATGCCAGTGCACGCCAGAGCACGCCAGTGCACGCCAGAGCACGCCAGTTCACGCAAGAGCACGTCAATGCACGCCAGAGCACGCCAATGCACGCCAGAACACGTCAATGCACGCCAGAGCAAGCCAGAGCACGCCAGTGCACGCCAGAGCACGCCAATTCACACCACATCACTCAAGTGCACGCCAAAGCACGCAAGTGCACGCAAGAGCACGCCAGTGCACGCCAGAGCACGCAAGTGCACGCCAGAGCAATTCTATGCACGCAAGAGCACGTCAATTCACACCGGAGCACGCCAGTGCACGCCAGAGCACGCAAGTGCACGCCAGTACACGCCAGAGCATGTCAATGCATGCCAGATTAAGCCAGTGCACGCCAGAGCACGGCAGAGCACGCCAGTGCACGCCAGAGCACGCCAGTGCACGCCAGAGCACGCCAGTGCACGTCAGAGCACGCCAGTGCCCGCCAGAGCACGCCAATGCACGCCAGAGCAATTCAATGTACGCCAGAGCACGCCAATTCACACCAGAGAACGCCAGTGCATGCCAGAGCACGCCAATTCACACCAGAGCACGCCAGAGCACGCAAGTGCACGCCAAAGCACGCCAGTGCACGCCAGAGCACGCCAGTGCACGCCAGTGCACGCCAATTCACACCAGAGCACGCCAGTGCACGCCAGAGCACGCCAGTGCACGTCAGAGCACGCCAGTGCACGCCAGTGCACGCCAGAGCACGCCAGAGCACGCCAGTGCACGCCAGAGCACGTCAATGCACGCCAGAGCAAGCCAGAGCAAGCCAGAGCAAGCCAGAGCAAGCCAGAGCACGCCAGTGCACGCCAGTGCACGCCAATTCACACCAGAGCATGCCAGTGCACACCAGAGCACGCCAGAGCACGCCAGTGCACGCCAAAGCACGTCAATGCACGCCAGAGCAAGCCAGAGCACGCCAGTGCACGCCAGAGCACGCCAGTGCACGCCAGTGCACGCCAGAGCACAGTAGAGCACAGCAGAGAACAGCTCAGCACTTGAAGTTGCTTTAATATTTTTTTCACTTGTTAAAACCATTTTTTAATTACAGGATGTGTAAATCAATGTCCAGTACACCATTTTTAGTTTATTGAATTTCATAAATTTATAGAGCAAATCATGAACAAAAAGTTTGAGAAAAACGCACATCACAGCACTTGAATTTTTAAAAATTATTCAAGTTATTTGAGTTCTATTGTCGCTCTGTTGCTCTGGCGTGCACTGGCGTGCTCTGGCGTGCTCTGGCGTGCTCTGGCGTGCTCTGGCTTGCTCTTGCGTGCATTGACGTGCTGTGGCGTGCACTGGCGTGCTCTGGTGTGAATTGGCGTGCTCTGGCGTGCACTGGCGTGCTTTGGCGTGCACTTGCGTGCTCTGGCGTGCTCTGGCGTTCTCTGGCGTGCATTGACGTTCTCTTGCGTGCACTGGCGTGCTCTGGCGTGCACTGGCGTGCTCTGGTGTGAATTGGCGTGCTCTGGCGTGCACTGGCGTGCTCTGGCGTGCATTGAATTGCGTGAAAAGTGGATTTCTATTGTCAAGCACTTGAGTTCTGCATAGCAGAGCACGCCAGAGCATGAAAGAGCACGCCAGTGCACGCAAGAGCACGTCAATGCACGCCAGAGCACGCCAGTGCACGCCAGAGCACGCCAGTGCACGCCAGTGAACGCCAGAGCACGCCAGAGCACGCCAGAGCACGCCAATTCACACCAGAGCATGTCAATGCACGCCAGAGCACGCCAGAGCACGCCAGAGCACGCAAGTGCACGCCAAAGCACGCCAGTGCACGCCAGAGCACGCCAGTGCACGCCAGAGCACGCCAGTGCACGCCAGTGCACGCCAATTCACACCAGAGAACGTCCATGCACGCCAGAGCACGCCAATTCACACCAGAGCACGCCAGTGCATGCCAGTGCACGCCAGTGCACGCCAGTGCACGCCAGTGCACACCAGTGCACGCCAGAGCAATTCAATGCACGCCAGAGCTCGCCAATTCACACCAGAGCACGCCAGTGCACGCCAGAGCACGCCAATTCACACCAGAGCACGCCATTGCACGCCAGAGCACGCAAGTGCACGCAAGCGCTCGTCAATGCACGCCAGAGCACGCCAGTGCACGCCAGAGCACGCCAGAAAACGCCAGAAAACGCCAGTGCACGCCAGTGCACGCCAATTAACACCACAACACGCCAGTGCACGCCAGAGCACGCCAGAGCACGCCAGTGCACGCCAGAGCACGTCAATGCACGCCAGAGCAATCCAGAGCACGCCAGAGCACGCCAGAGCACGCCAGTGCACGCCAGAGCACGGTAGAGCACAGCAGAGAACAGCTCAGCACTTGAAGTTGCTATAATATTTTTTTCACTTGTTAAAGCCATTTTTTAATTACAGGATGTGTAAATCAATGTCCAATACACCATTTCAAGTCTATTTAATCAATAAATTTATAGAGCAAATCATGAACAAAAAGTTTGAGAAAAACGCACATCACAGCACTTGAATTTTTAAAAATTATTCAAGTTATTTGAGTTCTATTGTCGGGTAGTGGATTTATATTGTCAAGCATTTGAGTTGTGTATAGCAGAGCACGCCAGTGCACGACAGAGCACGCCAGAGCACGCCAGTGCACGTCAGAGCACGCCAGTGCACGCCAGAGCACTCCAGTGCACGCCAGAGCACGCCAGTGCACGCCAAAGTAATTCAATGCACGCCAGAGCACGCCAATTCACACCAGAGCACGCCAGTGCACGTAAGAGCAATTCAATGCACGCCAGAGCTCGCCAAATCA
Source organism: Daphnia pulicaria (assembly GCF_021234035.1). Lineage (NCBI taxonomy): Eukaryota > Metazoa > Arthropoda > Branchiopoda > Diplostraca > Daphniidae > Daphnia > Daphnia pulicaria. The sequence continues at coordinate 16,988,249 of NC_060916.1, read as the reverse complement.
CACCAGAGCACGCCAGTGCACGCCAGAGCACGCCAATTCACACCAGAGCACGCCAGTGCACGCCAGAACACGCCAGTGCACGCCAATTCAAACCAGAGCACGCCAGTGCACGCCAGAGCACGCCAGAGCACGCCAGTGCATGCCAGAGCACGTCAATGCACGCCAGAGAAAGCCAGAGCACGCCAGAGCACGCCAGAGCACGCCAGTGCATGTCAGAGCACGCCAGTGCACGCCAGAGCACGCCAGTGCACGCCAGAGCACGCCAGAGCACGCCAGAGCACGCCAGTGCACGCCAGTGCACGCCAGAGCACGCCAATTCACACCAGAGCACGCCAGTGCACGCCAGAGCCTGCCAATTCACACCAGAGCACGCCAGTGCACGCCAGAGCACGCCAGTGCACGCCAGAGCACGCCAGTGCACGCCAGTGCACGCCAGTGCACGCACGAGCACGTCAATGCACGCCAGAGCATGCCAGTGCACGCCAGAGCACGCAAGTGCACGCCAGAACACGCCAATTCGCACCAGAGCACGTCAATGCACGCCAGAGCACGCCAGAAAACGCCAGAAAACGCCAATTCACACCAGAGCACACCAGAGCACGCCAGTGCACGCCAGAGCACGCAATGAACGCCAGAGCACGCCAGTGCACGCTAGAGCACTCCAGTGCACGCCAGAGCACGTCAATGCACGCAGGAGCACGCCAGTGCACGCCAGAGCACGCAAGTGCACGCCAAAGCACGCCAGTGCACGCCAGTGAAAGCCAATTCACACCAGAGCACGCCAGTGCACGCCAGAGCACGCCAGTGCCCGCCAGAAAACGCCAGTGCACGCCAGTGCACGCCAATTCACACCAGAGCACGCCAGTGCACGCCAAAGCACGCCAGAGCACGCTAGTTTACTCCAGAGCACGCCAGTGCACGCACGAGCACGTCAATGCACGCCAGAGCATGCCAGTGCACGCCAGAGCACGCCAGTGCACGCCAGAGCACGCCAATTCGCACCAGAGCACGTCAATGCACGCCAGAGCACGCCAGAAAACGCCAGAAAACGCCAAATCACACCAGAGCACGCCAGAGCACGCCAGTGCACGCCAGAGCACGTCAATGAACGCCAGAGCACGCCAGTACACGCCAGAGCACGCCAGTGCACGCCAGAGCACGCCAATTCACACCAGAGCATGTCAATGCACGCCAGAGCACGCCAGTGCACGCCAGAGCACTCCAGTGCACGCCAGAGAATGCCAGTGCACGCACGAGCACGTCAATTCACACCAGAGCACGCCAGTGCACGCCAGAGCACGCCAGAGCACGCCAGAGCACGCCAGTGCACGCCAGAGCACGCCAGTGCACGCACGAGCACGTCTATGCACGCCAGATTATGCCAGTGCACGCCAGAGCACGCCAGTGCACGCCAGAGCACGCCAGTGCACGCCAGAGCACGCCAGTGCACGCCAGAGCACGCCAAATCACACCAAAGCACGTCAATGCACGCCAGAGCACGCCAGTGCACGCCAAAGTAATTCAATGCACGCCAGAGCACGCCAATTCACACCAGAGCACGCCAGTGCACGTAAGAGCAATTCAATGCACGCCAGAGCTCGCCAAATCACACCAGAGCACGCCAGTGCACGCCAGAGCACGCCAATTCACACCAGAGCACGCCAGTGCACGCCAGAACACGCCAGTGCACGCCAATTCAAACCAGAGCACGCCAGTGCACGCCAGAGCACGCCAGAGCACGCCAGTGCACGCCAGAGCACGTCAATGCACGCCAGAGAAAGCCAGAGCACGCCAGAGCACGCCAGAGCACGCCAGTGCACGTCAGAGCACGCCAGTGCACGCCAGAGCACGCCAGAGCACGCCAGAGCACGCCAGTGCACGCCAGTTCACGCCAGAGCACGCCAATTCACACCAGAGCACGCCAGTGCACGCCAGAGCCTGCCAATTCACACCAGAGCACGCCAGTGCACGCCAGAGCACGCCAGTGCACGCAAGAGCACGTCAATGCACGCCAGAGCACGCCAGTGCACCCCAGAGCACGCAAGTAAACGCCAAAGCACGCCAGTGCACGCCAGAGCACGCCAGAGCACGCCAGTGCACGCCAGAGCACGTCAATGCACGCCAGAGCAAGCCAGAGCACGCCAGTGCACGCAAGAGCACGTCAATGCACGCCAGAGCACGCCAGTGCACGCCAGAGCACGCAAGTGCAAGCCAAAGCACGCCAGTGCACGCCAGAGCAATTCAATGCACGCCAGAGCACGCCAATTCACACCAGAGCACGCCAGTGCACGCCAGAGCACGTCAATGCACACAAGAGCACGCCAGTGCACGCAAGAGCACGCAAGTGAATGCCAAAGCACGCCAGTGCACGCCAGAGCACGCCAGTGCACGCCAGAGCACGCCAGTGCACGCCAGAGCAATTCAATGCACGCCAGAGGACGCCAATTCACACCAGAGCACGCCAGTGCACGCCAGAGCACGCCAATTCACACCAGAGCACCCCAGTGCACGCCAGAGCACGCCAGTGCACGCAAGAGCACGTCAATGCACGCCAGAGCACGCCAGTGCACCCCAGAGCACGCAAGTAAACGCCAAAGCACGCCAGTGCACGCCAGAGCACGCCAGAGCACACCAGTGCACGCCAGAGCACGTCAATGCACGCCAGAGCAGGCCAGAGCACGCCAATTCACACCAGAGCAAGCCAGTGCACGCCAGAGCACGCCAGTGCAGGCCAGAGCACGTCAATGCACGCCAGAGCACGCCAGTGCACGCCAGAGCACGCCAGTGCCCGCCAGAGCACGCCAGTGCACGTCAGAGCACGCAAGTGCACGTCAGAGCACGCAAGTGCACGACAAAACATGCCAGTGCACGCCAGTGCACGCCAATTCACACCAGAGCACGCCAGTGAACGCCAGAGCACGCCAGTGCACGTCACAGCACGCCAGTGCACGCCAGAGCACGCCAGAGCACGTCAATGCACGCCAGAGCAAGCCAGAGCAGTCCAGAGCACCCCAGAGCACGCCAGTGCACGCCAGAGCACGCCAGTGCACGCCAGAGCACGCCAATTCACACCAGAGCACGCCAGTGCAGGCCAGAGCACGCCAATTCACACCAGAGCAAGCCAGTGCACGCCAGCGCACGCCAGAGCATGCCAGAGAACGCCAGTGCACGCCAGAGCACGGTAGACCACAGCAGAGAATAGCTCAGCACTTGAAGTTGCTATAATATTTTTTTTACTTGTTAAAACCATTTTTTAATTACAGGATGTGTAAATCAATGTCCAATACACCATTTCAAGTATATTTAATCAATAAATTTATAGAGCAAATCATGAACAAAAAGTTTGAGAAAAACGCACATCACAGCACTTGAATTTTTAAAAATTATTCAAGTTATTTGAGTTCTATTGTCGGGTAGTGGATTTATATTGTCAAGCATTTGAGTTGTGTATAGCAGAGCACGCCAGTGCACGACAGAGCACGCCAGAGCACGCCAGTGCACGTCAGAGCACGCCAGTGCACGCCAGAGCACTCCAGTGCACGCCAGAGCACGCCAGTGCACGCCAAAGTAATTCAATGCACGCCAGAGCACGCCAATTCACACCAGAGCACGCCAGTGCACGTAAGAGCAATTCAATGCACGCCAGAGCTCGCCAAATCACACCAGAGCACGCCAGTGCACGCCAGAGCACGCCAATTCACACCAGAGCACGCCAGTGCACGCCAGAACACGCCAGTGCACGCCAATTCAAACCAGAGCACGCCAGTGCACGCCAGAGCACGCCAGAGCACGCCAGTGCACGCCAGAGCACGTCAATGCACGCCAGAGAAAGCCAGAGCACGCCAGAGCACGCCAGAGCACGCCAGTGCATGTCAGAGCACGCCAGTGCACGCCAGAGCACGCCAGAGCACGCCAGTGCACGCCAGTGCACGCCAGAGCACGCCAATTCACACCAGAGCACGCCAGTGCACGCCAGAGCCTGCCAATTCACACCAGAGCACGCCAGTGCACGCCAGAGCACGCCAGTGCACGCCAGTGCACGCCAGTGCACGCCAGTGCACGCCAGAGCACGCCAGTGCACGCACGAGCACGTCAATGCACGCCAGAGCATGCCAGTGCACGCCAGAGCACGCCAGTGCACGCCAGAACACGCCAATTCGCACCAGAGCACGTCAATGCACGCCAGAGCACGCCAGAAAACGCCAGAAAACGCCAATTCACACCAGAGCACGCCAGAGCACGCCAGTGCACGCCAGAGCACGCAATGAACGCCAGAGCACGCCAGTGCACGCTAGAGCACTCCAGTGCACGCCAGAGCACGTCAATGCACGCAGGAGCACGCCAGTGCACGCCAGAGCACGCAAGTGCACGCCAAAGCACGCCAGTGCACGCCAGTGAAAGCCAATTCACACCAGAGCACGCCAGTGCACGCCAGAGCACGCCAGTGCCCGCCAGAAAACGCCAGTGCACGCCAGTGCACGCCAATTCACACCAGAGCACGCCAGTGCACGCCAAAGCACGCCAGAGCACGCTAGTTTACTCCAGAGCACGCCAGTGCACGCACGAGCACGTCAATGCACGCCAGAGCATGCCAGTGCACGCCAGAGCACGCCAGTGCACGCCAGAGCACGCCAATTCGCACCAGAGCACGTCAATGCACGCCAGAGCACGCCAGAAAACGCCAGAAAACGCCAATTCACACCAGAGCACGCCAGAGCACGCCAGTGCACGCCAGAGCACGTCAATGAACGCCAGAGCACGCCAGTACACGCCAGAGCACGCCAGTGCACGCCAGAGCACGCCAATTCACACCAGAGCATGTCAATGCACGCCAGAGCACGCCAGTGCACGCCAGAGCACTCCAGTGCACGCCAGAGAATGCCAGTGCACGCACGAGCACGTCAATTCACACCAGAGCACGCCAGTGCACGCCAGAGCACGCCAGAGCACGCCAGAGCACGCCAGTGCACGCCAGAGCACGCCAGTGCACGCACGAGCACGTCTATGCACGCCAGAGCATGCCAGTGCACGCCAGAGCACGCCAGTGCACGCCAGAGCACGCCAGTGCACGCCAGAGCACGCCAGTGCACGCCAGAGCACGCCAAATCACACCAAAGCACGTCAATGCACGCCAGAGCACGCCAGTGCACGCCAAAGTAATTCAATGCACGCCAGAGCACGCCAATTCACACCAGAGCACGCCAGTGCACGTAAGAGCAATTCAATGCACGCCAGAGCTCGCCAAATCACACCAGAGCACGCCAGTGCACGCCAGAGCACGCCAATTCACACCAGAGCACGCCAGTGCACGCCAGAACACGCCAGTGCACGCCAATTCAAACTAGAGCACGCCAGTGCACGCCAGAGCACGCCAGAGCACGCCAGTGCACGCCAGAGCACGTCAATGCACGCCAGAGAAAGCCAGAGCACGCCAGAGCACGCCAGAGCACGCCAGTGCACGTCAGAGCACGCCAGTGCACGCCAGAGCACGCCAGAGCACGCCAGTGCACGCCAGTTCACGCCAGAGCACGCCAATTCACACCAGAGCACGCCAGTGCACGCCAGAGCCTGCCAATTCACACCAGAGCACGCCAGTGCACGCCAGAGCACGCCAGTGCACGCAAGAGCACGTCAATGCACGCCAGAGCACGCCAGTGCACCCCAGAGCACGCAAGTAAACGCCAAAGCACGCCAGTGCACGCCAGAGCACGCCAGAGCACGCCAGAGCACGTCAATGCACGCCAGAGCAAGCCAGAGCACGCCAGTGCACGCAAGAGCACGTCAATGCACGCCAGAGCACGCCAGTGCACGCCAGAGCACGCAAGTGCAAGCCAAAGCACGCCAGTGCACGCCAGAGCACGCCAGTGCACGTCAGAGCACGCCAGTGCCCGCCAGAGCAAGCCAATGCACGCCAGAGCAATTCAATGCACGCCAGAGCACGCCAATTCACACCAGAGCACGCCAGTGCACGCCAGAGCACGTCAATGCACACAAGAGCACGCCAGTGCACGCAAGAGCACGCAAGTGAATGCCAAAGCACGCCAGTGCACGCCAGAGCACGCCAGTGCACGCCAGAGCACGCCAGTGCACGCCAGAGCAATTCAATGCACGCCAGAGGACGCCAATTCACACCAGAGCACGCCAGTGCACGCCAGAGCACGCCAATTCACACCAGAGCACCCCAGTGCACGCCAGAGCACGCCAGTGCACGCAAGAGCACGTCAATGCACGCCAGAGCACGCCAGTGCACCCCAGAGCACGCAAGTAAACGCCAAAGCACGCCAGTGCACGCCAGAGCACGCCAGAGCACACCAGTGCACGCCAGAGCACGTCAATGCACGCCAGAGCAGGCCAGAGCACGCCAATTCACACCAGAGCAAGCCAGTGCACGCCAGAGCACGCCAGTGCAGGCCAGAGCACGTCAATTCACGCCAGAGCACGCCAGTGCACGCCAGAGAACGCCAGTGCCCGGCAGAGCACGCCAGTGCACGTCAGAGCACGCAAGTGCACGTCAGAGCACGCAAGTGCACGACAAAACATGCCAGTGCACGCCAGTGCACGCCAATTCACACCAGAGCACGCCAGAGCACGCCAGAGCACGTCAATGCACGCCAGAGCAAGCCAGAGCAGTCCAGAGCACCCCAGAGCACGCCAGTGCACGCCAGAGCACGCCAGTGCACGCCAGAGCACGCCAATTCACACCAGAGCACGCCAGTGCAGGCCAGAGCACGCCAATTCACACCAGAGCAAGCCAGTGCACGCCAGCGCACGCCAGAGCATGCCAGAGAACGCCAGTGCACGCCAGAGCACGGTAGACCACAGCAGAGAATAGCTCAGCACTTGAAGTTGCTATAATATTTTTTTTACTTGTTAAAACCATTTTTTAATTACAGGATGTGTAAATCAATGTCCAATACACCATTTCAAGTATATTTAATCAATAAATTTATAGAGCAAATCATGAAGAAAAAGTTTGAGAAAAAACGAACATCACAGCACTAGAATTTTTAAAAATTATTCAAGTTATTTGAGTTCTATTGTCGGGTAGTGGATTTCTATTGTCAAGCACTTGAGTTCTGCATAGCAGAGCACGCCAGTGCACGCAAGAGCACGTCAATGGACGCCAGAGCACGCCAGTGCACGCCAGTGCACGCCAGAGCACGCCAATTCACACCAAAGCACGCCAGTGCACGCCAGAGCACGCCAATTCACACCAGAGCACGCCAGTGCACGCCAGAGCAATTAAATGCACGCCAGAGCACGCCAATTCACACCAGAGCACGCCAGTGCACGCCAGAGCCCGTTAATTCACACCAGAGCACGCCAGTGCACGCCAGAGCACGCCAGTGCACGCAAGTGCACGCCAATTCACACCAGAGCACACCAATGCACGCCAGAGCACGCCAATTCAGACCAGAGCAAGCCAGTGCACGCCAGAGCACGCCAGAGCACGCCAGTGCACGCCAGAGCACGCCAGTGCACGCCAGAGCACGCCAGTGCACGCCAGAGCACGCCAATTCACACCAGAGCACGCCAGTGCACGCTAGAGCACGCTAATTCACACCAGAGCACGCCAGTGCACGCAAGAGCACGCCAGTGCACGCCACAGCAATTCAATGCGCGCCAGAGCACGCCAATTCACACCAGAGCACGCCAGTGCACGCCAGAGCACGCCAATTCCCACCAGAGCACGCCAGTGCACACCAGAGCACGCCAGTGCACGCAAGAGCACGTCAATGCACGCCAGAGCACGCCAGAGCACGCCAATTCACACCAGAGCACGCCAGTGCAGGCCAGAGCACGTCAATTCACACCAGAGCAAGCCAGTGCACGCCAGAGCACGCCAGAGCACGCCAGTGCACGCCAGAGCACGCCAGTGCACGCCAGAGCACGCCAGTGCACGCCAGTGCAAGCCAGAGCACGCCAGTGCACGCCAGAGCACGCCAATTCACACCAGAGCACGCCAGTGCAGGCCAGAGCACGCCAATTCACACCAGAGCAAGCCAGTGCACGCCAGAGCACGCCAGAGCACGCCAGAGCACGCCAGTGCACGCCAGAGCACGCCAGTGCACGCCAGAGCACGCCAGTGCACGCCAGTGCACGCCAGAGCACGCCAATTCACACCAGAGCACGCCAGTGCACGCTAGAGCACGCTAATTCACACCAGAGCACGCCAGTGCACGCAAGAGCACGCCAGTGCACGCCACAGCAATTCAATGCGCGCCAGAGCACGCCAATTCACACCAGAGCACGCCAGTGCACGCCAGAGCACGCCAATTCACACCAGAGCACGCCAGTGCACGCCAGAGCACGCCAGTGCACGCAAGAGCACGTCAATGCACGCCAGAGCACGCCAGAGCACGCAAGTAAACGCCAAAGCACGCTAGTGCACGCCAGAGCACGCCAGTGCACGGCAGTACACGCCAGTGCACGCCAATTCACACCAGAGCACACCAGTGCACGCCAGAGCACGCCAATTCACACCAGAGCAAGCCAGTGCACGCCAGAGCACGCCAGAGCACGCCAGTGCACGCCAGAGCACGCCAGTGCACGCCAGAGCACGCCAGTGCACGCCAGAGCACGCCAATTCACACCAGAGCACGCCAGTGCACGCTAGAGCACGCTAATTCACACCAGAGCACGCCAGTGCACGCAAGAGCACGCCAGTGCACGCAAGAGCACGCCAGTGCACGCCACAGCAATTCAATGCGCGCCAGAGCACGCCAATTCACACCAGAGCACGCCAGTGCACGCCAGAGCACGCCAATTCCCACCAGAGCACGCCAGTGCACACCAGAGCACGCCAGTGCACGCAAGAGCACGTCAATGCACGCCAGAGCACGCCAGAGCACGCCAATTCACACCAGAGCACGCCAGTGCAGGCCAGAGCACGTCAATTCACACCAGAGCAAGCCAGTGCACGCCAGAGCACGCCAGAGCACGTCAATGGACGCCAGAGCACGCCAGTGCACGCCAGAGCACGCCAGTGCACGCCAGAGCACGCCAGTGCACGCCAGTGCACGCCAATTCACACCAGAGCACGCCAGTGCACGCCAGAGCACGCCAGAGCACGCCAGTGCACGCCAAAGCACGGTAGAGCACAGCAGAGAACAGCTCAGCACTTGAAGTTGCTATAATATTTTTTTCACTTGTTAAAACCATTTTTTAATTACAGGTTGTGTAAATAAATGTCCAATACACCATTTCAAGTCTATTTAATCAATAAATTTATAGAGCAAATCATGAACAAAAAGTTTGAGAAAAACGCACATCACAGCACTTGAATTTTTAAAAATTATTCAAGTTATTTGAGTTCTATTGTCGGGTAGTGGATTTCTATTGTCAAGCACTTGAGTTCTGCATACCAGAGCACGCCAGTGCACGCAAGAGCACGTCAATGCACACCAGAGCACGCAAGTGCACTTCAAAGCACGCCAGTGCACGCCAGAGCACGCAAGTGCACGCCAGAGCACGCCAGTGCACGCCAGAGCACGCCAGTGCACTCCAGAGCACGCCAGTGCACGCCAGAGCACGCCAGTGCACGCCAGAGCACGCCAGTGCACGCCAGAGCACGCCAGTGCACGCCAGAGCACGCCAGTGCACGTCAGAAAACAACAGTTCCCGCCAGAGCACGCCAGTGCACGCCACAGCAATTCAATGCACGCCAGAGCACGCCAATTCACACCAGAGCACGCCAGTGCACGCCAGAGTACACCAATTCACACCAGAGCACGCCATTGCACGCCAGAGTACGCCAATTCACACCAGAGCATGTCTGTGCACGCCAGTGCACTCCAGAGTACGCCAGTGCACGCAAGAGCACGCCAGAGCACGCCAGAGCACGCCAGAGCACGCCAATTCACACCAGAGCACGCCAATGCACGCCAGAGCATGCCAGAGCACGCCAGTGCACGCCAGAGCACGCCAGTGCACGCCAGAGCAATTCTATGCACGCCAGAGCACGTCAATTCACACCAGAGCACGCCAGTGCACGCCAGTGCACGCTAAAGAACGCCAATTCACACCAGAGCACGCCAGTGCACGCAAGAGCACGCCAGTGCACGCAAGAGCACGTTAATTCACACCAGAGCACGCCAATTCACACCAGAGCACGCCAGTTCAAGCCAGAGCACGCCAATTCACACCAGAGCACGCCAGTGCACGCCAGAGCACACCAGTGCACGCAAGAGCACGTCAATGCACACCAGAGCACGCCAGTGCACGCCAGAGCACGCCAATTCACACCAGATCACTCAAGTGCACGCCAAAGCACGCAAGTGCACGCCAGAGCACGCCAGTGCACGCCAGAGCAATTCTATGCACGCCAGAGCACGTCAATTCACACCAGAGCACGCCAGTGCACGCCAGAGCACGCCAGTGCACGCCAGTACACGCCAGAGCATGTCAATGCACGCCAGAGCAAGCCAGAGCACGCCAGAGCACGGTAGAACACATTAGAGAACAGCTCAGCACTTGAAGTTGCTATAATATTTTTTTCATGTTTTAAAACCATTTTTTAATTACAGGATGTGTAAATCAATGTCCAGTACACCATTTTTTGTCTATTGAATCAATAAATTTATAGAGCAAATCATGAACAAAAAGTTTGAGAAAAACGCACATCACAGCACTTGAATTTTAAAAAATTATTCAAGTTATTTGAGTTCTATTGTCGGGTAGTGGATTTCAATTGTCAAGCACTTGAGTTCTGCATAGCAGAGCACGCCAGTGCACGCAAAAGCACGTCAATGCACGCCAGAGCACGCCAGTGCACGCCAGAGCACGCAAGTGCAAGCCAAAGCACGCCAGTGCACGCCAGAGCACGCCAGTGCACGTCAGAGCACGCCAGTGCACGTCAGAGCACGCCAGTGCCCGCCAGAGCAAGCCAATGCACGCCAGAGCAATTCAATGCACGCCAGAGCACGCCAATTCACACCAGAGCACGCCAGTGCACGCCAGAGCACGTCAATGCACACAAGAGCACGCCAGTGCACGCAAGAGCACGCAAGTGAATGCCAAAGCACGCCAGTGCACGCCAGAGCACGCCAGTGCACGCCAGAGCACGCCAGTGCACGCCAGAGCACGCCAGTGCACGCCAGAGCTCGCCAGTGCACGCCAGAGCACGCCAGTGCACGCCAGAGCACGCCAGTGCACGCCAGAGCAATTCAATGCACGCCAGAGGACGCCAATTCACACCAGAGCACGCCAATTCACACCAGAGCACCCCAGTGCACGCCAGAGCACGCCAGTGCACGCAAGAGCACGTCAATGCACGCCAGAGCACGCCAGTGCACCCCAGAGCACGCAAGTAAACGCCAAAGCACGCCAGTGCACGCCAGAGCACGCCAGAGCACGCCAGTGCACGCCAGAGCACGTCAATGCACGCCAGAGCAGGCCAGAGCACGCCAATTCACACCAGAGCAAGCCAGTGCACGCCAGAGCACGCCAGTGCACGCCAGAGCACGTCAATGCACGCCAGAGCACGCCAGTGCACGCCAGAGCACGCCAGTGCCCGCTAGAGCACGCCAGTGCACGTTAGAGCACGCAAGTGCACGTCAGAGCACTCAAGTGCACGACAAAACATGCCAGTGCACGCCAGTGCACTCCAATTCACACCAGAGCACGTCAGTGCACGCCAGAGCACGTCAATGCACGCCATGTCACGCCAGAGCACGTCAATGCACGCCAGAGCAAGCCAGAGCACGCCAGAGCACGCCAGAGCACGCCAGTGCACGCCAGAGCACGCCAATTCACACCAAAGCACGCCAGTGCAGGCCAGAGCACGCCAATTCACACCAGAGCACGCCAGTGCACGCCAGAACACGCCAGTGCACGCCAGAGCACGTCAATACACGCCAGAGCACGCCAGTGCACGCCAGAGCACGGTAGAGCACAGCAGAGAACAGCTCAGCACTTGAAGTTGCTATAATATTTTTTTCACTTGTTAAAACCATTTTTTAATTACAGGATGTGTAAATCAATGTCCAATACACCATTTCAAGTCTATTTAATCAATAAATTTATAGAGAAAATCATGAACAAAAAGTTTGAGAAAAACGCACATCACAGCACTTGAATTTTTAAAAATTATTCAAGTTATTTGAGTTCTATTGTCGGGTAGTGGATTTCTATTGTCAAGCACTTGAGTTCTGCATAGCAGAGCACGCCAGTGCACGCAAGAGCAAGTCAATGGACGCCAGAGCACGCAAGAGCACGCCAGAGCACGCCAGTGCCCGCCAGAGCACGCCAGTGCACGCCAGAGCAATTCAATACACGCAAGAGCACGCCAATTCACACCAGAGCACGCCAGAGCACGCCAATTCACACCAGAGCACGCCAGTGCACGCCAGAAAACGCCAGGGCACGCAAGAGCACGTCAATGCACGCCAGAGCATGCCAGTGCACGCCAGAGCGCGCAACTGCCCGCCAAAGCACGCCAGTGCACGCCAATTCACACCAGAGCACGCCAATTCACACCAGAGCACGCCAGTTCACGCCAGAGCACGCCACAGTACGCTAGTGCACGCCAGAGCACGTCAATGCACGCCAGAGCACGCCAGTGCACGCCAGAACACGCCAGTGCACGCCAGAGCACGCCAATGCACTCCAGAGCACGCCAGTGCACGCCAGTGCACGCCAGAGCACACCAATTCACACCAGAGCACGCCAGTGCACGCTAGAGCACGCCAATTCACACCAGAGCACGCCAGTGCACGCCAGAACACGCCAGTGCACGCAAGAGCAAGTCAATGGACGCCAGAGCACGCAAGAGCACGCCAGAGCACGCCAGTGCCCGCCAGAGCACGCCAGTACACGCCAGAGCAATTCAATACACGCAAGAGCACGCCAATTCACACCAGAGCACGCCAGAGCACGCCAATTCACACCAGAGCACGCCAGTGCACGCCAGAGCACGCCAGGGCACGCAAGAGCACGTCAATACACGCCAGAGCATGCCAGTGCACGCCAGAGCGCGCAACTGCCCGCCAAAGCACGCCAGTGCACGCCAATTCACACCAGAGCACGCCAATTCACACCAGAGCACGCCAGTTCACGCCAGAGCACGCCACAGTACGCTAGTGCACGCCAGAGCACGTCAATGCACGCCAGAGCACGCCAGTGCACGCCAGAACACGCCAGTGCACGCCAGAGCACGCCAATGCACGCCAGAGCACGCCAGTGCACGCCAGTGCACGCCAGAGCACACCAATTCACACCAGAGCACGCCACTGCACGCTAGAGCACGCCAATTCACACCAGAGCACGCCAGTGCACGCAAGAGCACGCCAATTCACACCAGAGCACGCCAGTGCACGCAAGTGCACGCAAGTGCACGCAAGTGCACGCCAGAGCACGCCAATTCACACCAGAGCACGCCAGTGCACGCCAGAGCACGCCAGTGCACGCCAGAGCACGCCAGTGCACGCAAGAGCACTCCAATTCACACCAGAGCACGCCAGTGCACGCCAGAGCATGCCAGTGCACGCCAGAGCACGCCAATTCACACCAGAGCACGCCAGTGCACGCCAGAGCACGTCAATGCACGCCAGAGCAAGCCAGAGCACGCCAGAGCACGCCAGTGCACGCCAGTGCACGCCAGTGCACGCCAGAGCACGCCAATTCACATCAGAGCACGCCAGTGCAGGCCAGAGCACGCCAAATCACACCAGAGCAAGCCAGTGCACGCCAAAGCACGCCAGTGCACGCCAGAGCACGTCGATGCACGCCAGAGCACGCAAGTGCACGCAAGAGCACGCAAGTGCACGCAAGTGCACGCAAGTGCACGACAAAGCACGCCAGTCCACGCCAGTCCACGCCAATTCACACCAGAGCACGCCAGAGCACGCCAGAGCACGGCAGAGCACGCCAGTGCACGCCAGAGCACGCCAGAGCACGCCAAGTCACACCAAAGCACGCCAGTGCACGCCAGAGCACGCCAATTCACACCAGAGCACGCCAGTGCACGCCAGTGCCCGCCAGAGCACGCCAGTGCACGCCAGTGCACGCCAGTGCACGCCAGTGCACGCCAGAGCACGCCAATTCACACCAAAGCACGCCAGTGCACGCCAGAGCACGCCAATTCACACCAGAGCACGCCAGTGCACGCCAGAGCAATTAAATGCACGCCAGAGCACGCCAATTCACACCAGAGTACGCCAGTGCACGCCAGAGCACGTTAATTCACACCAGAGCACGCCAGAGCACGCCAGTGCACGCCTTTGCACGCCATATCACACCAGAGCACACCAGTGCACGCCAGAGCACGCCAATTCACACCAGAGCAAGCCAGTGCACGCCAGAGCACGCCAGAGCACGCCAGTGCACGCCAGAGCACGCCAGTGCACGCCAGAGCACGCCAGTGCACGCCAGAGCACGCCAATTCACACCAGAGCACGCCAGTGCACGCTAGAGCACGCTAATTCACACCAGAGCACGCCAGTGCACGCAAGAGCACGCCAGTGCACGCCACAGCAATTCAATGCGCGCCAGAGCACGCCAATTCACACCAGAGCACGCCAGTGCACGCCAGAGCACGCCAATTCACACCAGAGCACGCCAGTGCACACCAGAGCACGCCAGTGCACGCAAGAGCACGTCAATGCACGCCAGAGCACGCCAGAGCACGCCAATTCACACCAGAGCACGCCAGTGCAGGCCAGAGCACGTCAATTCACACCAGACCACGCCAGTGCACGCCAGAGTACGCCAGAGCACGTCAATGCACGCCAGAGCACGCCAGTGCACGCCAGAGCACGCCAGTGCACGCCAGTGCACGCCAATTCACACCAGAGCACGCCAGTGCACGCCAGAGCACGCCAGAGCACGCCAGTGCACGCCAGAGCACGGTAGAGCACAGCAGAGAACAGCTCAGCACTTGAAGTTGCTATAATATTTTTTTCACTTGTTAAAACCATTTTTTAATTTTAGGTTGTGTAAATCAATGACCAATACACCATTTCAAGTCTATTTAATCAATAAATTTATAGAGCAAATCATGAACAAAAAGTTTGAGAAAAACGCACATCACAGCACTTGAATTTTTAAAAATTATTCAAGTTATTTGAGTTCTATTGTCGGGTAGTGGATTTCTATTGTCAAGCACTTGAGTTCTGCATACCAGAGCACGCCAGTGCACGCAAGAGCACGTCAATGCACACCAGAGCACGCAAGTGCACTTCAAAGCACGCCAGTGCACGCCAGAGCACGCCAGTGCACGCCAGAGCACGCCAGTGCACGCCAGAGCACGCCAGTGCACGCCAACTACGCCAGTGCACGCCAGAGCACGCCAGTGCACGCCAGAGCACGCCAGTGCACGCCAGAGCACGCCAGTGCACGCCAGAGCACGCCAGTGCACGCCAGAGCACGCCAGTGCACGCCAGAGCACGCCAGTGCACGCCAGAGCACGCCAGTGCACGTCAGAAAACAACAGTTCCCGCCAGAGCACGCCAGTGCACGCCACAGCAATTCAATGCACGCCAGAGCACGCCAATTCACACCAGAGCACGCCAGTGCACGCCAGAGTACGCTAATTCACACCAGAGCACGCCATTGCACGCCAGAGTACGCCAATTCACACCAGAGCATGTCTGTGCACGCCAGTGCACGCCAGAGTACGCCAGTGACCGCAAGAGCACGCCAGAGCACACCAGAGCACGCAAGAGCACGCCAATTCACACCAGAGCACGCCAATGCACGCCAGAGCACGCCACAACACGCCAGTGCACGCCAGAGCACGCCAGTGCACACCAGAGCAATTCTATGCACGCCAGAGCACGTCAATTCACACCAGAGCACGCAGTGCACGCCAGTGCACGCTAAAGAACGCCAATTCACACCAGAGCACGCCAGTGCACGCAAGAGCACGCCAGTGCACGCAAGAGCACGCCAGTGCACGCAAGAGCACGCCAATTCACACCAGAGCACGCCAATTCACACCAGAGCACGCCAGTTCAAGCCAGAGCACGCCAATTCACACCAGAGCACGCCAGTGCACGCCAGAGCACGCCAGTGCACGCAAGAGCACGTCAATGCACCCCAGAGCACGCCAGTGCACGCCAGAGTACGCCAATTCACACCAGATCACTCAAGTGCACGCCAAAGCACGCAAGTGCACGCCAGAGCACGCCAGTGCACGCCAGAGCACGCCAGTGCACGCCAGAGCAATTCTATGCACGCCAGAGCACGTCAATTCACACCAGAGCACGCCAGTGCACGCCAGAGCACGCCAGTGCACGCCAGTACACGCCAGAGCATGTCAATGCACGCCAGAGCAAGCCAGAGCACGCCAGAGCACGGTAGAACACATTAGAGAACAGCTCAGCACTTGAAGTTGCTATAATATTTTTTTCATGTTTTAAAACCATTTTTTAATTACAGGATGTGTAAATCAATGTCCAGTACACCATTTTTTGTCTATTGAATCAATAAATTTATAGAGCAAATCATGAACAAAAAGTTTGAGAAAAACGCACATCGCAGCACTTGAATTTTAAAAAATTATTCAAGTTATTTGAGTTCTATTGTCGGGTAGTGGATTTCAATTGTCAAGCACTTGAGTTCTGCATAGCAGAGCACGCCAGTGCACGCAAGAGCACGTCAATGCACGCCAGAGCAGGCCAGAGCACGCCAATTCACACCAGAGCAAGCCAGTGCACGCCAGAGCACGCCAGTGCACGCCAGAGCACGTCAATGCACGCCAGAGCACGCCAGTGCACGCCAGAGCACGCCAGTGCCCGCTAGAGCACGCCACTGCACGTCAGAGCACGCAAGTGCACGTCAGAGCACGCAAGTGCACGACAAAACATGCCAGTGCACGCCAGTGCACGCCAATTCACACCAGAGCACGCCAGTGCACGCCAGAGCACGCCAGTGCACGCCAGAGCACGCAAGTGCACGCCAATGCACGCCAGTGCACGCCAGAGCACGCCAGTGCACGCCAGAGCAATTCAATACACGCAAGAGCACGCCAATTCACGCCAGTGCAAACCAGAGCACGCAAGTGCACGCCAAAGCACGCCAGTGCACGCCAGTGCACGCCAACTCACACCAGAGCACGCCAGTGCACGCCAGAGCACGCCAGTGCACGTCAGAGCACGCCAGTGCACGCCAGAGCACGCCAGAGCACGCCAGTGCACGCCAGAGCACGTCAATGCACGCCAGAGCAAGCCAGAGCACGCCAGAGCAAGCCAGAGCACGCCAGAGCACGCCAGTGCACGCAAGAGCACGCCAATTCACACCAGAGCACGCCAGTGCACGCCAGAGCATGCCAGTGCACGCCAGAGCACGCCAATTCACACCAGAGCACGCCAGTGCACGCCAGAGCACGTCAATGCACGCCAGAGCAAGCCAGAGCACGCCAGAGCACGCCAGTGCACGCCAGTGCACGTCAATGCACGCCAGAGCACGCCAGTGCACGCCAGAGCACGCAAGTGCACGCAAGAGCACGCAAGTGCACGCAAGTGCACGACAAAGCACGCCAGTGCACACTAGTGCACGCCAATTCACACCAGAGCACGCCAGAGCACGCCAGAGCACGGCAGAGCACGGCAGAGCACGCCAGTGCACGCCAGAGCACGGTAGAGCACAGCAGAGAACAGCTCAGCACTTGAAGTTGCTATAATATTTTTTTCATGTTTTAAAACCATTTTTTAATTACAGGATGTGTAAATCAATGTCCAGTACACCATTTTTTGTCTATTGAATCAATAAATTTATAGAGCAAATCATGAACAAAAAGTTTGAGAAAAACGCACATCGCAGCACTTGAATTTTAAAAAATTATTCAAGTTATTTGAGTTCTATTGTCGGGTAGTGGATTTAAATTGTCAAGCACTTGAGTTCTGCATAGCAGAGCACGCCAGTGCACGCAAGAGCACGTGAATGCACGCCAGAGCAGGCCAGAGCACGCCAATTCACACCAGAGCAAGCCAGTGCACGCCAGAGCACGCCAGTGCACGCCAGAGCACGTCAATGCACGCCAGAGCACGCCAGTGCACGCCAGAGCACGCCAGTGCCCGCTAGAGCACGCCACTGCACGTCAGAGCACGCAAGTGCACGTCAGAGCACGCAAGTGCACGACAAAACATGCCAGTGCACGCCAGTGCACGCCAATTCACACCAGAGCACGCCAGTGCACGCCAGAGCACGCCAGTGCACGCCAGAGCACGCAAGTGCACGCCAATGCACGCCAGTGCACGCCAGAGCACGCCAGTGCACGCCAGTGCACGCCAATTCACACCAGAGCACGCCAGTGCACGCCAGAGCACGCCAGTGCACGTCACAGCACGCCAGTGCACGCTAGAGCACGCCAGAGCACGTCAATGCACGCCAGAGCAAGCCAGAGCAGGACAGAGCACGCCAGAGCACGCCAGTGCACGCCAGAGCACGCCAGTGCACGCCAGAGCACGCCAATTCACACCAGAGCACGCCAGTGCAGGCCAGAGCACGCCAATTCACACCAGAGCAAGC
This sequence comes from Daphnia pulicaria, assembly GCF_021234035.1. Taxonomy (NCBI): domain Eukaryota; kingdom Metazoa; phylum Arthropoda; class Branchiopoda; order Diplostraca; family Daphniidae; genus Daphnia; species Daphnia pulicaria. The sequence continues at coordinate 16,969,781 of NC_060916.1, read as the reverse complement.
CAGTGCACGCCAGAGCACGCCAGAGCACGCCAGAGCACGCCAGAGCACGCCAGTGTACGCCAGAGCACGCCAGTGCACGCCAGAGCACGCCAGTGCACGCCAGAGCACGCCAGTGCACGCCAGTGCACGCCAGAGCACGCCAATTCACACCAGAGCACGCCAGAGCACGCTAGAGCACGCTAATTCACACCAGAGCACGCCAGTGCACGCAAGAGCACGCCAGTGCACGCCACAGCAATTCAATGCGCGCCAGAGCACGCCAATTCACACCAGAGCACGCCAGTGCACGCCAGAGCACGCCAATTCACACCAGAGCACGCCAGTGCACGCCAGAGCACGCCATGTCACGCCAGAGCACGGCAGTTCACGCCAATTCACACAAGAGCACGCCAGTGCACGCCAGAGCACGCCAGTGCACGCCAGAGCACGCCAGAGCACGCCAGTGCACGCCAGAGCACGTCAATGCACGCCAGAGCAAGCCAGAGCACGCCAGAGCACGCCAGTGCACGCCAGAGCACGGTAGAACACAGCAGAGAACAGCTCAGCACTTGAAGTTGCTATAATATTTTTTTCACTTGTTAAAACCATTTTTTAATTACAGGATGTGTAAATCAATGTCCAATACACCATTTCAAGTCTATTTAATCAATAAATTTATAGAGAAAATCATGAACAAAAAGTTTGAGAAAAACGCTCATCACAGCACTTGAATTTTTAAAAATTATTCAAGTTATTTGAGTTCTATTGTCGGGTAGTGGATTTCTATTGTCAAGCACTTTAGTTCTGCATAGCAGAGCACGCCAGTGCACGCAAGAGCAAGTCAATGGACGCCAGAGCACGCAAGAGCACGCCAGAGCACGCCAGTGCCCGCCAGAGCACGCCAGTGCACGCCAGAGCAATTCAATTCACGCAAGAGCACGCCAATTCACACCAGAGCACGCCAGAGCACGCCAATTCACACCAGAGCACGCCAGTGCACGCCAGAGCACGCCAGGGCACGCAAGAGCACGTCAATGCACGCCAGAGCATGCCAGTGCACGCCAGAGCGCGCAACTGCACGCCAAAGCACGCCAGTGCACGCCAATTCACACCAGAGCACGCCAGTGCACGCCAGAGCACGCCACAGTACGCTAGTGCACGCCAGAGCACGTCAATGCACGCCAGAGCACGCCAGTGCACGCCAGAGCACGCCAGTGCACGCCAGAGCACGCCAGTGCACGCCAGAGCACGCCAGTGCACGCCAGAGCACGCCAGTGCACGCCAGTGCACGCCAGAGCACGCCAATTCACACCAGAGCACGCCAGTACACGCTAGAGCACGCCAATTCACACCAGAGCACGCCAGTGCACGCAAGAGCACGCCAATTCACAGCAGAGCACGCCAGTGCACGCCAGAGCACGCCAATTCACACCAGAGAACGCCAGTGCACGCCGGAGCACACCAGTGCACGCAAGAGCACGCCAGTGCACGCAAGAGCACGCCAATTCACACCAGAGCACGCCAGTGCACGCCAGAGCATGCCAGTGCACGCCAGAGCACGCCAATTCACACCAGAGCACGCCAGTGCACGCCAGAGCACGTCAATGCACGCCAGAGCAAGCCAGAGCACGCCAGAGCACGCCAGTGCACGCCAGTGCACGCCAGAGCACGCCAATTTACACCAGAGCACGCCAGTGCAGGCCAGAGCACGCCAAATCACACCAGAGCAAGCCAGTGCACGCCAAAGCACGCCAGTGCACGCCAGAGCACGTCAATGCACGCCAGAGCACGCCAGAGCACGCCAGAGCACGCAAGTGCACGCCAGAGCACGTCAATGCACGCCAGAGCAAGCCAGAGCACGCCAGAGCACGCCAGTGCACGCCAGAGCACGGTAGAACACAGCAGAGAACAGCTCAGCACTTGAAGTTGCTATAATATTTTTTTCACTTGTTAAAACCATTTTTTAATTACAGGATGTGTAAATCAATGTCCAATACACCATTTCAAGTCTATTTAATCAATAAATTTATAGAGAAAATCATGAACAAAAAGTTTGAGAAAAACGCTCATCACAGCACTTGAATTTTTAAAAATTATTCAAGTTATTTGAGTTCTATTGTCGGGTAGTGGATTTCTATTGTCAAGCACTTTAGTTCTGCATAGCAGAGCACGCCAGTGCACGCAAGAGCAAGTCAATGGACGCCAGAGCACACAAGAGCACGCCAGAGCACGCCAGTGCCCGCCAGAGCACGCCAGTGCACGCCAGAGCAATTCAATTCACGCAAGAGCACGCCAATTCACACCAGAGCACGCCAGAGCACGCCAATTCACACCAGAGCACGCCAGTGCACGCCAGAGCACGCCAGGGCACGCAAGAGCACGTCAATGCACGCCAGAGCATGCCAGTGCACGCCAGAGCGCGCAACTGCACGCCAAAGCACGCCAGTGCACGCCAATTCACACCAGAGCACGCCAGTGCACGCCAGAGCACGCCACAGTACGCTAGTGCACGCCAGAGCACGTCAATGCACGCCAGAGCACGCCAGTGCACGCCAGAGCACGCCAGTGCACGCCAGAGCACGCCAGTGCACGCCAGAGCACGCCAGTGCACGCCAGAGCACGCCAGTGCACGCCAGTGCACGCCAGAGCACGCCAATTCACACCAGAGCACGCCAGTACACGCTAGAGCACGCCAATTCACACCAGAGCACGCCAGTGCACGCAAGAGCACGCCAATTCACAGCAGAGCACGCCAGTGCACGCAAGTGCACGCAAGTGCACGCCAGAGCACGCCAATTCACACCAGAGAACGCCAGTGCACGCCGGAGCACACCAGTGCACGCAAGAGCACGCCAGTGCACGCAAGAGCACGCCAATTCACACCAGAGCACGCCAGTGCACGCCAGAGCATGCCAGTGCACGCCAGAGCACGCCAATTCACACCAGAGCACGCCAGTGCACGCCAGAGCACGTCAATGCACGCCAGAGCAAGCCAGAGCACGCCAGAGCACGCCAGTGCACGCCAGTGCACGCCAGAGCACGCCAATTTACACCAGAGCACGCCAGTGCAGGCCAGAGCACGCCAAATCACACCAGAGCAAGCCAGTGCACGCCAAAGCACGCCAGTGCACGCCAGAGCACGTCAATGCACGCCAGAGCACGCCAGTGCACGCCAGAGCACGCAAGTGCACGCAAGTGCACGACAAAGCACGCCAGTGCACGCCAGTGCACGCCAATTCACACCAGAGCACGCCAGAGCACGCCAGAGCACGGCAGAGCACGCCAGTGCACGCCAGAGCACGGTAGAGCACAGCAGAGAACAGCTCAGCACTTGAAGTTTCTATAATATTTTTTTCACTTGTTAAAACCATTTTTTAATTACAGGATGTGTAAATTAATGTCCAGTACACCATTTCAAGTCTATTGAATCAATAAATTTATAGAGCAAATCATGAACAAAAAGTTTGAGAAAAACGCACATCACAGCACTTTAATTTTTAAAAATTATTCAAGTTATTTGAGTTCTATTGTCAGGTAGTGGAATTCTATTGTCAAGCACTTGAGTCCTGCATAGCAGAGAACGCCAGAGCACGACAGAGCACGCCAGAGCACGCCAGTGCATGCCAGAGCACTCCAGTGCACGCCAGAGAACGCCAGTGCACGCCAGAGAACGCCAGTGAACGCACGCACGTCAATGCACGCCAGAGTACGCCATTGCACGCCAGAACACTCCAATTCACACCAGAGCACGCCAGTGCACGCAAGAGCACACCAATTCACATCAGAGCACGCCAGAGCACGCCAGTGCACGCCAGAGCACGCCAGTGCACGCCAGAGCACGCCAGTTCACGCAAGAGCACGTCAATGCACGCCAGAGCACGCTAATGCACGCCAGAACACGTCAATGCACGCCAGAGCAAGCCAGAGCACGCCAGTGCACGCCAGAGCACGCCAATTCACACCACATCACTCAAGTGCACGCCAAAGCACGCAAGTGCACGCAAGAGCACGCCAGTGCACGCCAGAGCACGCAAGTGCACGCCAGAGCAATTCTATGCACGCAAGAGCACGTCAATTCACACCGGAGCACGCCAGTGCACGCCAGAGAACGCAAGTGCACACCAGTACACGCCAGAGCATGTCAATGCGTGCCAGAGCAAGCCAGTGCACGCCAGAGCACGCCAGAGCACGCCAGTGCACGCCAGAGCACGCAAGTGAACGCCAAAGCACGCCAGTGCACGCCAGAGCACACCAGTGCACGCCAGAGCACGCCAGTGCACGCCAGTGCACGTCAGAGCACGCCAGTGCCCGCCAGAGCACGCCAATGCACGCCAGAGCAATTCAATGTACGCCAGAGCACGCCAATTCACACCAGAGAACGCCAGTGCATGCCAGAGCACGCCAATTCACACCAGAGAACGCCAGTGCATGCCAGAGCACGCCAATTCACACCAGAGCACGCCAGTGCACGTCAGAGCACGCCAGTGCATGCAAGAGCACGTCAATGCACGCCAGTGCACGCCAGAGCACGCCAATTCACACCAGAGCACGCCAGTGCACGCCAGAGCACGCTAGAGCACGCCAGAGCACGCCAGTGCACGCTAGAGCATGCCAGTGAACGCCAGAGCACGCCAGTGCACGCCAGAGCACGCCAGTGCACGCCAGAGCACGCCAATTCACACCAGAGCACGTCAATACACGCCAGAGCACGCCAGTGCACGCCAGAGCACGCCAGAGCACGCCAGAGCACGCCAGTGCACGCCAGAGCACGTCAATGCACGCCAGAGCACGCTAGTGCACGTCAGTGCACGCCAGTGCACGCCAGAGCACGCCAGTGCACGCCAGAGTACGTCAGTGCACGCCAGTGCACGCCAGAGCAATTCAATTTACGCCATAGCACGCCAATTCACACCAGAGCACGCCAGTGCACGCCAGAGCACGCCAATTCACACCAGAGCACGCCATTTCACGCCAGAGCACGCCAATGCACGCCAGAGCAAGCCAGAGCACGCCAGAGCACGCCAGAGCACGCCAGTAAACGCCAGAGCACAGTAGAGCACAGCAGAGAACAGCTCAGAACTTGAAGTTGCTATAATATTTTTTTCACTTGTTAAAACCATTTTTTAATTACAGGATGTGTAAATCAATGTCCAATACACCATATCAAGTCTATTTAATCAAAAAAATTTATAGAGCAAATCATGAACAAAAAGTTTGAGAAAAATGTACATCACAGCACTTGAATTTTTAAAAATTATTCAAGTTATTTGAGTTCTATTGTCGGGTAGTGGATTTCTATTGTCAAGCACTTGAGTTCTGCATAGCAGAGCACGCAAGAGAACAACAGAGCACGCCAGAGCACGCCAGAGCCCGCCAGTGCACGCCAGAACACGCCAGTGCACGCCAGTGCACGCCAATTCACACCACAGCACGCCAGTGCACGCCAGAGCACGCCAGAGCACGCCAGTGCACGCCAGAGCACGTCAATGCACGCCAGAGCAATCCAGAGCACGCCAGAGCACGCCAGAGCACGCCAGTACAAGCAAGAGCACGCCAATGCACGCCAGAGCAAGCCAGTGCACGCCAGTGCACGCCAGAGCACGTCAATGCACGCCAGAGCAATCCAGAGCACGCCAGAGCACGCCAGAGCACGCCAGTGCACGCCAGACCACGTCAGAGCACGCCAGTGCACGCAAGAGCACGTCAATGCACGCCAGTGCACGCCAGAGCACGCCAATTCACACCAGAGCACGCCAGTACACGCCAGAGCACGCTAGAGCACGCCAGAGCACGCCAGTGCACGCTAGAGCATGCCAGTGAACGCCAGAGCACGCCAATGCACGCCAGAACACGCCAATTCACACCAGAGCACGTCAATGCACGCCAGAGCACGCCAGTGCACGCCAGAGCACGCCAGTGCACGCCAGAGCACGCCAATTCACACCAGAGAACGCCAGAGCACGCCAGTGCACGCCAGAGCACGTCAATGCACGCCAGAGCACGATAGTGCACGTCAGTGCACGCCAGTGCACGCCAGAGCACGCCAGTGCACGCCAGAGTACGTCAGTGCACGCCAGTGCACGCCAGAGCAAATCAATTTACGCCATAGCACGCCAATTCACACCAGAGCACGCCAGTGCACGCCAGAGCACGCCAATTCACACCAGAGCACGCCAGTGCACGCCAGAGAACGTCAATGCACGCCAGAGCAAGCCAGAGCACGCCAGAGCACGCCAGAGCACGGTAGAGCACAGCAGAGAACAGCTCAGAACTTGAAGTTGCTATAATATTTTTTTCACTTGTTAAAACCATTTTTTAATTACAGGATGTGTAAATCAATGTCCAATACACCATTTCAAGTCTATTTAATCAAACAAATTTATAGAGCAAATCATGAACAAAAAGTTTGAGAAAAATGCACATCACAGCACTTGAATTTTTAAAAATTATTCAAGTTATTTGAGTTCTATTGTCGGGTAGTGGATTTCTATTGTCAAGCACTTGAGTTCTGCATAGCAGAGCACGCAAGAGAACGACAGAGCACGCCAGAGCACGCCAGAGCACGCCAGTGCACGCAAGTGCACGCCAGTGCACTCCAGAACACGCCAGTGCATGCCAGAGCACTCCAGTGCACGCCAGAGAACGCCAGTGCACGCCAGAGAACGCCAGTGAACGCACGCACGTCAATGCACGCCAGAGTACGCCATTGCACGCCAGAACACTCCAATTCACACCAGAGCACGCCAGTGCACGCAAGAGCACACCAATTCACATCAGAGCACGCCAGTGCACGCCAGAGCACGCCAGAGCACGCCAGTGCACGCCAGAGCACGCCAGTGCACGCCAGAGCACGCCAGTTCACGCAAGAGCACGTCAATGCACGCCAGAGCACGCTAATGCACGCCAGAACACGTCAATGCACGCCAGAGCAAGCCAGAGCACGCCAGTGCACGCCAGAGCACGCCAATTCACACCACATCACTCAAGTGCACGCCAAAGCACGCAAGTGCACGCAAGAGCACGCCAGTGCACGCCAGAGCACGCAAGTGCACGCCAGAGCAATTCTATGCACGCAAGAGCACGTCAATTCACACCGGAGCACGCCAGTGCACGCCAGAGAACGCAAGTGCACACCAGTACACGCCAGAGCATGTCAATGCGTGCCAGAGCAAGCCAGTGCACGCCAGAGCACGCCAGAGCACGCCAGTGCACGCCAGAGCACGCAAGTGAACGCCAAAGCACGCCAGTGCACGCCAGAGCACACCAGTGCACGCCAGAGCACGCCAGTGCACGCCAGTGCACGTCAGAGCACGCCAGTGCCCGCCAGAGCACGCCAATGCACGCCAGAGCAATTCAATGTACGCCAGAGCACGCCAATTCACACCAGAGAACGCCAGTGCATGCCAGAGCACGCCAATTCACACCAGAGAACGCCAGTGCATGCCAGAGCACGCCAATTCACACCAGAGCACGCCAGTGCACGTCAGAGCACGCCAGTGCATGCAAGAGCACGTCAATGCACGCCAGTGCACGCCAGAGCACGCCAATTCACACCAGAGCACGCCAGTGCACGCCAGAGCACGCTAGAGCACGCCAGAGCACGCCAGTGCACGCTAGAGCATGCCAGTGAACGCCAGAGCACGCCAGTGCACGCCAGAGCACGCCAATTCACACCAGAGCACGTCAATACACGCCAGAGCACGCCAGTGCACGCCAGAGCACGCCAGAGCACGCCAGAGCACGCCAGTGCACGCCAGAGCACGTCAATGCACGCCAGAGCACGCTAGTGCACGTCAGTGCACGCCAGTGCACGCCAGAGCACGCCAGTGCACGCCAGAGTACGTCAGTGCACGCCAGTGCACGCCAGAGCAATTCAATTTACGCCATAGCACGCCAATTCACACCAGAGCACGCCAGTGCACGCCAGAGCACGCCAATTCACACCAGAGCACGCCATTTCACGCCAGAGCACGCCAATGCACGCCAGAGCAAGCCAGAGCACGCCAGAGCACGCCAGAGCACGCCAGTAAACGCCAGAGCACAGTAGAGCACAGCAGAGAACAGCTCAGAACTTGAAGTTGCTATAATATTTTTTTCACTTGTTAAAACCATTTTTTAATTACAGGATGTGTAAATCAATGTCCAATACACCATATCAAGTCTATTTAATCAAAAAAATTTATAGAGCAAATCATGAACAAAAAGTTTGAGAAAAATGTACATCACAGCACTTGAATTTTTAAAAATTATTCAAGTTATTTGAGTTCTATTGTCGGGTAGTGGATTTCTATTGTCAAGCACTTGAGTTCTGCATAGCAGAGCACGCAAGAGAACAACAGAGCACGCCAGAGCACGCCAGAGCCCGCCAGTGCACGCCAGAACACGCCAGTGCACGCCAGTGCACGCCAATTCACACCACAGCACGCCAGTGCACGCCAGAGCACGCCAGAGCACGCCAGTGCACGCCAGAGCACGTCAATGCACGCCAGAGCAATCCAGAGCACGCCAGAGCACGCCAGAGCACGCCAGTACAAGCAAGAGCACGCCAATGCACGCCAGAGCAAGCCAGTGCACGCCAGTGCACGCCAGAGCACGTCAATGCACGCCAGAGCAATCCAGAGCACGCCAGAGCACGCCAGAGCACGCCAGTGCACGCCAGACCACGTCAGAGCACGCCAGTGCACGCAAGAGCACGTCAATGCACGCCAGTGCACGCCAGAGCACGCCAATTCACACCAGAGCACGCCAGTACACGCCAGAGCACGCTAGAGCACGCCAGAGCACGCCAGTGCACGCTAGAGCATGCCAGTGAACGCCAGAGCACGCCAATGCACGCCAGAACACGCCAATTCACACCAGAGCACGTCAATGCACGCCAGAGCACGCCAGTGCACGCCAGAGCACGCCAATTCACACCAGAGAACGCCAGAGCACGCCAGTGCACGCCAGAGCACGTCAATGCACGCCAGAGCACGATAGTGCACGTCAGTGCACGCCAGTGCACGCCAGAGCACGCCAGTGCACGCCAGAGTACGTCAGTGCACGCCAGTGCACGCCAGAGCAAATCAATTTACGCCATAGCACGCCAATTCACACCAGAGCACGCCAGTGCACGCCAGAGCACGCCAATTCACACCAGAGCACGCCAGTGCACGCCAGAGAACGTCAATGCACGCCAGAGCAAGCCAGAGCACGCCAGAGCACGCCAGAGCACGGTAGAGCACAGCAGAGAACAGCTCAGAACTTGAAGTTGCTATAATATTTTTTTCACTTGTTAAAACCATTTTTTAATTACAGGATGTGTAAATCAATGTCCAATACACCATTTCAAGTCTATTTAATCAAACAAATTTATAGAGCAAATCATGAACAAAAAGTTTGAGAAAAATGCACATCACAGCACTTGAATTTTTAAAAATTATTCAAGTTATTTGAGTTCTATTGTCGGGTAGTGGATTTCTATTGTCAAGCACTTGAGTTCTGCATAGCAGAGCACGCAAGAGAACGACAGAGCACGCCAGAGCACGCCAGAGCACGCCAGTGCACGCAAGTGCACGCCAGTGCACTCCAGAACACGCCAGTGCACGCCAGTGCACGCCAGTGCACGCCAATTCACACCACAGCACGCCAGTGCACGCCAGAGCACTCCAGTGCACGTCAATGCACGCCAGAGCACGCAAGTGCACGCCAGAGCACGCAAGTGCACGCAAAAGCACACCAGTGAAAGCCAATTCACACCAGAGCCCGCCAGTGCACGCCAGAGCACGCCAGTGCACGCCAGAGCACGCCAAAGCAATTCAATGCACGCCAGAGCACGCCAATTCACACCAGAGCACGCCAGTGCACGCCAGAGCACGCCAATTCACACCAGAGCACGCCAGTGCACGCCAGAGCACTCCAGTGCACGTCAATGCACGCCAGAGCACGCCAGTGCACGCCAGAGCACGCAAGTGCACGCAAAAGCACACCAGTGAAAGCCAATTCACACCAGAGCCCGCCAGTGCACGCCAGAGCACGCCAGTGCACGTCAGAGCACGCCAGTGCCCGCCAGAGCACGCCAGAGCACGCTAGTGCCCGCCAGTGCACGCCAATGCACGCCAGAGCAAACTAGTGCACGCCAGAGCACGCCAATGCACGCAAGCGCACGTCAATGCACGCCAGAGCACGCCAGTGCACGCCAGAGCACGCCAGTGCACGCCAGAGCACGCCAGTGCACGCCAGAGCACGCCAGTGCACGCCAGTGAACGCCAGAGCACGCCAGAGCACGCCAGAGCACGCCAATTCACACCAGAGCACGTCAATGCACGCCAGAGCACGCCAGAACGCCAGAGCACGCCAAAGCACGCCAGTGCACGCCAGAGCACGCCAGTGCACGCCAGAGCACGCCAATGCACGCCAGTGCACGCCAATTCACACCAGAGAACGTCAATGCACGCCAGAGCACGCCAATTCACACCAGAGCACGCCAGTGCATGCCAGTGCACGCCAGTGCACGCCAGTGCACACCAGTGCACGCCAGAGCAATTCAATGCACGCCAGAGCTCGCCAATTCACACCAGAGCACGCCAGTGCACGCCAGAGCACGCCAATTCACACCAGAGCACGCCATTGCACGCCAGAGCACGCAAGTGCACGCAAGTGCACGCAAGCGCGCGTCAATGCACGCCAGAGCACGCCAGTGCACGCCAGAGCACGCCAGAAAACGCAAGAAAACGCCAGTGAAAGCCAGTGCACGCCAATTAACACCACAACACGCCAGTGCACGCCAGAGCACGCCAGAGCACGCCAGTGCACGCCAGAGCACGTCAATGCACGCCAGAGCAATCCAGAGCACGCCAGAGCACGCCAGAGCACGCCAGAGCACGCCAGAGCACGGTAGAGCACAGCAGAGAACAGCTCAGCACTTGAAGTTGCTATAATATTTTTTTCACTTGTTAAAACCATTTTTTAATTACAGGATGTGTAAATCAATGTCCAATACACCATTTCAAGTCTATTTAATCAATAAATTTATAGTGCAAATCATGAACAAAAAGATTGAGAAAAACGCACATCACAGCACTTGAATTTTTAAAAATTATTCAATTTATTTGAGTTCTATTGTCGGGTAGTGGAGTTCTATTGTCAAGCACTTGATTTCTGCATAGCAGAGCACGCCAGAGCACGCCAGTGCACGCCAGAGCACGCCAGTGCACGCCAGAGCACGCCAGTGCACGTCAGAGCACGCCAGTGCACGCCAGAGCACTCCAGTGCACGCACGAGCACGTCAATGCACGCCAGAGCATGCCAGTGCACGCCAGAGCACGCCAGTGCACGCCAGAGCACGCCAGTGCACGCCAGAGCACGCCAATTCACACCAGAGCACGTCAATGCACGCCAGAGCACGCCAGTGCACGCCAGAGCACGCCAATTAACACCAGAGCACGCAAGAGCACGCCAGTGCACGCCAGAGCACGTCAATGCACGCCAATTCACACCAGAGCACGCCAGAGTCCTCCAGTGCACGCACGAGCACGTCAATGCACGCCAGAGCATGCCAGTGCACGCCAGAGAACGCCAACGCACGCCGGAGCACGCCAATTCACACCAGAGCACGTCAATGCACGACAGAGCACGCCAGTGCACGCCAGAGCACGCCAATTCACACCAGAGCATGCCAGAGCACGCCAGTGCACGCCAGAGCACGTCAATGCACGCCAGAGCACGCCAGTGCACGCCAGAGCACGCCAGTGCACGCCAGAGCACGCCAGTGCACGCCAGAGCACGCCAGTGCACGCCAAAGCAATTCAATGCACGCAAGAGCACGCCAATTCACACCAGAGCACGCCAGTGCACGCCAGAGCACGCCAATTCACACCAGAGCACGCCAGTGCACGCCAGAGCACTCCAGTGCACGTCAATGCACGCCAGAGCACGCCAGTGCACGCCAGAGCACGCAAGTGCACGCAAAAGCACACCAGTGAAAGCCAATTCACACCAGAGCCCGCCAGTGCACGCCAGAGCACGCCAGTGCACGTAAGAGCACGCCAGTGCCCGCCAGAGCACGCCAGAGCACGCCAGTGCACGCCAGTGCACGCCAATGCACGCCAGAGCAAACTAGTGCACGCCAGAGCACGCCAATGCACGCAAGCGCACGTCAATGCACGCCAGAGCACGCCAGTGCACGCCAGAGCACGCCAGTGCACGCCAGTGAACGCCAGAGCACGCCAGAGCACGCCAGAGCACGCCAATTCACACCAGAGCACGTCAATGCACGCCAGAGCACGCCAGAGCACGCCAGAGCACGCAAGTGCACGCCAAAGCACGCCAGTGCACGCCAGAGCACGCCAGTGCACGCCAGAGCACGCCAATGCACGCCAGTGCACGCCAATTCACACCAGAGAACGTCAATGCACGCCAGAGCACGCCAATTCACACCAGTGCACGCCAGTGCACACCAGTGCACGCCAGAGCAATTCAATGCACGCCAGAGCTCGCCAATTCACACCAGAGCACGCCAGTGCACGCCAGAGCACGCCAATTCACACCAGAGCACGCCATTGCACGCCAGAGCACGCAAGTGCACGCAAGTGCACGCAAGTGCACGCAAGCGCGCGTAAATGCACGCCAGAGCACGCCAGTGCACGCCAGAGCACGCCAGAAAACGCCAGAAAACGCCAGTGCACGCCAGTGCACGCCAATTAACACCACAACACGCCAGTGCACGCCAGAGCACGCCAGAGCACGCCAGTGCACGCCAGAGCACGTCAATGCACGCCAGAGCAATCCAGAGCACGCCAGAGCACGCCAGAGCACGCCAGTGCACGCCAGAGCACGGTAGAGCACAGCAGAGAACAGCTCAGCACTTGAAGTTGCTGTAATATTTTTTTCACTTGTTCAAACCATTTTTTAATTACAGGATGTGTAAATCAATGTCCAATACACCATTTCAAGTCTATTTAATCAATAAATTTATAGAGCAAATCATGAACAAAAAGTTTGAGAAAAACGCACATCACAGCACTTGAATTTTTAAAAATTATTCAAGTTATTTGAGTTCTATTGTCGGGTAGTGGATTTATATTGTCAAGCATTTGAGTTGTGTATAGCAGAGCACGCCAGTGCACGACAGAGCACGCCAGAGCACGCCAGTGCACGTCAGAGCACGCCAGTGCACGCCAGAGCACTCCAGTTCACGCCAGAGAACGCCAGTGCACGCACGAGCACGTCAATTCACACCAGAGCACGCCAGTGCACGCCAGAGCATGCCAGAGCACGCCAGAGCACGCCAGTGCACGCCAGAGCACGCCAGTGCACGCCAGAGCACGCCAGTGCACGCCAGAGCACGCCAGTGCACGCACGAGCACGTCTATGCACGCCAGAGCATGCCAGTGCACGCCAGAGCACGCCAGTGCACGCCAGAGCACGCCAATTCACACCAAAGCACGTCAATGCACGCCAGAGCACGCCAGTGCACGCCAAAGTAATTCAATGCACGCCAGAGCACGCCAATTCACACCAGAGCACGCCAGTGCACGTAAGAGCAATTCAATGCACGCCAGAGCTCGCCAAATCACACCAGAGCACGCCAGTGCACGCCAGAGCACGCCAATTCACACCAGAGCACGTCAGTGCACGCCAGAACACGACAGTGCACGCCAATTCAAACCAGAGCACGCCAGTGCACGCCAGAGCACGCCAGAGCACGCCAGTGCACGCCAGAGCACGTCAATGCACGCCAGAGAAAGCCAGAGCACGCCAGAGCACGCCAGAGCACGCCAGTGCACGCCAGAGCACGCCAGTGCACGCCAGAGCACGCCAGTGCACGCCAGAGCACGCCAGAGCACGCCAGTGCACGCCAGTGCACGCCAGAGCACGCCAATTCACACCAGAGCACGCCAGTGCACGCCAGAGCCTGCCAATTCACACCAGAGCACGCCAGTGCACGCCAGAGCACGCCAGTGCACGCCAGAGCACGCCAGTGCACGCACGAGCACGTCAATGCACGCCAGAGCATGCCAGTGCACGCCAGAGCACGCCAGTGCACGCCAGAGCACGCCAATTCGCACCAGAGCACGTCAATGCACGCCAGAGCACGCCAGAAAACGCCAGAAAACGCCAATTCACACCAGAGCACGCCAGAGCACGCCAGTGCACGAAAGAGCACGCAATGAACGCCAGAGCACGCCAGTGCACGCTAGAGCACTCCAGTGCACGCCAGAGCACGTCAATGCACGCAAGAGCACGCCAGTGCACGCCAGTGCACGCCAGTGCACGCCAATTCACACCAGAGCACGCCAGTGCACGCCAGAGCACGCCAGAGCACGCTAGTGCACTCCAGAGCACGCCAGTGCACGCACGAGCACGTCAATGCACGCCAGAGCATGCCAGTGCACGCCAGAGCACGCCAGTGCACGCCAGAGCACGCCAATTCGCACCAGAGCACGTCAATGCACGCCAGAGCACGCCAGAAAACGCCAGAAAACGCCAATTCACACCAGAGCACGCCAGAGCACGCCAGTGCACGCCAGAGCACGTCAATGAACGCCAGAGCACGCCAGTACACGCCAGAGCACGCCAGTGCACGCCAGAGCACGCCAATTCACACCAGAGCACGTCAATGCACGCCAGAGCACGCCAGTGCATGCCAGAGCACGCCAATTCACACCAGAGCACGCCAGTGCACGCCAGAGCACGCCAGTGCACGCCAGAGCACGCCAGTGCACGCCAGAGAACGCAAGTGCACGCACGAGCACGTCAATGCACGCCAGAGCATGCCAGTGCACGCCAGAGCACGCCAGTGCACGCCAGAGCACGCCAATTCACACCAGAGCACGTCAATGCACGCCAGAGCACGCCAGTGCACGCCAGAGCACGCCAATTCACACCAGAGCATGCCAGAGCACGACAGAGCACGCCAGAGCACGCCAGTGCACGCCAGAGCACGCCTATTCGCACTAGAGCACGCCAGTGCACGCCAGAGCATGTCAATGCACGCCAGAGCACACCAGAGCACGCCAGAGCATGCCAGTGCACGCCAGAGCACGCCAATTCACACCAGAGCACGCCAGAGCACGCCAGTGCACGCCAGAAGAGGCCAGAGCACGACAGTGCACGCCAAAGCACGCCAGTTCACGCCAGAGAACGCCAGTGCACGCCAGAGCTCGCCAGTGCACGTCAATGCACGCCAGAGCACGCCAGTGCACGCCAGAGCACGCCAGTGCACGCCAGACCACGCCAATTCACACCAGAGCACGTCAATGCACGCCAGAGCACGCCAGTGCACGCCAGAGCACGTCAATGCACGCCAGAGCAAGCCAGAGCACGCCAGAGCACGCCAGAGCAAGCCAGAGCACGCCAGAGCACGGTAGAGCACAGCAGAGAACAGCTCAGCACTTGAAGTTGCTATTATATTTTTTTCACTTGTTAAAACCATTTTTTAATTACAGGATGTGTAAATCAATGTCCAATACACCATTTCAAGTCTATTTAATCAATAAATTAATAGAGCAAATCATGAACAAAAAGTTTGAGAAAAACGCACAGCACTTGAATTTTTAAAAATTATTCAAGTTATTTGATTTCTATTGTCGGTTAGTGGATTTCTATTGTCAAGCACTTGAGTTCTGCATAGCAGAGCACGCCAGAGCACGACAGAACACGCCAGTGCACGCAAGAGCACGTCAAAGCACGCCAGAGCACGTCAATGCATGCCAGAGCACGCCAGTGCACGCCAGAGCAACTCAATGCACGCCAGAGAACGCCAATTCACACCAGAGCACGCCAGTGCACGCCAGAGCACGCCAGAGCACGCCAGTGCACGCCTGTGCACGCCAGAGCACGGTAGAGCACGCAAGTGCACGCCAGAGCACGCCAGTGCACGCCAGAGCACGCCAGTGCACGCCAGAGCACGCCAGTGCACGCCAGAGCACGCCAGTGCACGCCAGAGCACGCCAGAGCACGCCAGTGCACGCCAGAGCACGCCAATTCACACCAGAGCACGCCAGTGAACGCCAGAGCACGCCAATTCACACCAGAGCACGCCAGTGCACGCCAGAGCACGCCAGAGCACGCCAAGCACGCCAGTGCACGCACGAGCATGTCAATGCACGCCAGAGCAAGCCAGTGCACGCCAGAGCACGCCAGAGCACGCCAATTCACACCAGAGCACGTCAATGCACGCCAGAGCACGCCAGTGCACGCCAGAGCACGCCAATTCACACCAGAGCACGCCAGGGCACGCCAATGCACGCCAAAGCACGTCAATGCACGCCAGAGCACGCCAGTGCACGCCAGAGAACGCAAATTCACACAAGAGGACGCCAGTGCACGCCAGAGCCCGCCAGTGCACGCCAGTGCACGCCAGTGCACGCCAGTGCACGCAAGAGCACGCCAGTGCACGCTAGAGCAAGCCAGTGCACGCACGAGCACGTCAATGCACGCCAGAGCATGCCAGTGCACGCCAGAGCACGCCAGAGCACGTCAGTGCACGCCAGTGCACGATAGAGCAATTCAATGCATGCCAGAACACGTAAATTCACACCAGAGCACGCCAGTGCACGCCAGAGCACGCCAGTGCACGCCAGAGCACGCCAGTGCACGCCAGAGCACGCCAGTGCACGCCAGAGCACGCCAGTGCACGCCAGAGCACGCCAGTGCACGCCAGAGCACGCCAGTGCACGCCAGAGCACGCCAGTGCACGCCAGAGCACGCCAGTGCACGCCAGAGCACGCCAATTCACACCAGAGCACGCCAGAGAACGCCAGTGCACGCCCGAGCACATCAATGCACGCCAGAGCACGCCAGTGCACGCCAGAGCACGCAAGGTCACGCCAAAGCAGGCCAGTGCACGCCAGAGCACCCCAGTGCACCCCAGTGCACGCCAATTCACACCAGAGCACGCCATTGCACGCCAGAGCACGCCAGTGCACGCCAGAGCAAGTCAATGCACGCCAGAGCACGCCAGTGCACGCCAGAGCACGCCAGTTCACGCCAGAGCACGCCAGTGCACGCCAGAGCACGCCAGTGCACGCCAGAGCTCGCCAGTGCACACCAGAGAAATTCAATGCACGCCAGAGCACGCCAGTGCACGCCAGAGCACGCAAGTGCACGCCAAAGCACGCCAGTGCACGCCAATTAACACCAGAGCACGCCAGTGCACGCCAGAGCACGCCAGTGCACGTCAGAGCACGCCAGTACCCGCCAGAGCACGCCAGTGCACGCCAGTGCACGCCAGAGCAATTCAATGCACGCCAGAGCACGCCAATTCACACCAGAGCACGCCAAATCACACCAGAGCACGCTAGTGCACGCAAGAGCACGTCAATGCCCGCCAGAGCAAGCCAGAGCACGCCAATTCACACCAGAGCACGCCAGAGCACGCCATTGCACGCCAGAGCACGTCAATGCACGCCAGAGCAAGCCAGAGCACGCCAGAGCACGCCAGAGCACGCCAGAGCACGCCAGAGCACGCCAGTGCACGCCAATTAACTCCACAACACGCCAGTGCACGCCAGAGCACGCCAGAGCACGCCAGTGCACGCCAGAGCACGTCAATGCACGCCAGAGCAATCCAGAGCACGCCAGAGCACGCCAGAGCACGCCAGTGCACGCCAGAGCACGGTAGAGCACAGCAGAGAACAGCTCAGCACTTGAAGTTGCTATAATATTTTTTTCACTTGTTAAAACCATTTTTTAATTACAGGATGTGTAAATCAATGTTCAATACACCATTTCAAGTCTATTGAATCAATAAATTTATAGAGCAAATCATGAACAAAAAGTTTGAGAAAAACGCACATCACAGCACTTGAATTTTTAAAAATTATTCAAGTTATTTGAGTTCTATTGTCGGGTAGTGGATTTCTATTGTCAAGCACTTGAGTTCTGCATAGCAGAGCACGCCAGTGCACGCCAGAGCATGTCAATGCACGTCAGAGCAAACCAGAGCACGCCAGAGCACGCCAGAGCACGCCAGAGCACGCCAGTGCACGCCAGAGCAATTCAATGCACGCCAGAGCACGCTAATTCACACCAGAGCACGCCAGTGCACGCCAGAGCATGTCAATGCACGCCAGAGCAAGCCAGAGCACGCCAGAGCACGCCATTGCACGCCAGAGAACGGTAGAACACATTAGAGAACAGCTCAGCACTTGAAGTTGCTATAATATTTTTTTCACTTGTTAAAACCATTTTTTAATTACAGGATGTGTAAATCAATGTTCAATACACCATTTCAAGTCTATTGAATCAATAAATTTATAGAGCAAATCATCAACAAAAATTTTGAGAAAAACGCACATCACAGCACTTGAAGTTTTAAAAATTATTCAAGTTATTTGAGTTTTATTGTCGGGTAGTGGATTTCTATTGTCAAGCACTTGAGTTCTGCATAGCAGAGCACGCCAGAGCACGACAGAGCACGCCACATGACGCCAGTGCACGCCAGAGCACGCCAATTCACACCAGAGCACGCCAGTGCACGCCAGAGAACGTCAATGCACGCCAGAGCACGCCAGAGCACGCCAGTGCACACCAGAGCACGCCAATTCACACCAGAGCACGCCAGTGCACGCCAGAGCACGTCAATGCACGCCAGAGCAAGCCAGTGCACGCCAGAGCACGCCAGTGCACGCAAGAGCAAACCAGTGCACGCCAGAGCACGCCAATTCACAACAGAGCACGCCAGTGCACGCCAATTCACACCAGTGCATGCCAGAGCACACCAAAGCCCACCAGAGCACGTCAATGCACGACAGAGCACGCCAGAGCAAGCCAGAGCACGCCAGAGCTTGCCAGTGCACGCCAGAGCACGCCAATTCACACCAAAGCACGCCATTGCACGCCAGAGCACGCCAGTGCACGCCAGAGCACGTCAATGCACGCCAGAGCAATCCAGAGTACGCCAGAGCACGCCAGAGCACGCCAGTGCACGCCAGATCATGATAGAGCACAGCAGAGAACAGCTCAGCACTTGAAGTTGCTATAATATTTTTTTTTTCACTTGTTAAAACCATTTTTTAATTACAGGATGTGTAAATCAATGTTCAATACACCATTTAAAGTCTATTGAATCAATAAATTTATAGAAAAAATCATGAACAAATAGTTTTAGAAAAACGCACTTCACAGCACTTGAATTTTTAAAAATTTTTCAAGTTATTTGAGTTCTATTGTCGGGTAGTGGATTTCTATACGCCAGAGCACGTCAATGCACGCCAGAGCACGTCAATGCACGCCATAGCACGCCAGTGCACGCCAGAGCACGCCAGTTCACGCCAGTGCACGCCAGTGCACGCTAATTTAAACGAGAGCACGCCAGAGCACGCCAGTGCACGCAACAGCACTCCAATTCACACCAGAGCACGCCAGTGGACGCCAGAGCACGCTAGTTCACGCCAGAGCACGCCAGTGCACGCCAGAGCACGCCAGTGCACGCCAGAGCTCGACAGAGCACGACAGAGCATGACAGAGCACGCCAGAGCACGCCAGTGCACGCCAGAGCACGCCAGTGCACGCCAGAGCACGCCAATTCACGCCAGAGCACGCCAGTGCACGCCAGAGCACGCCAATTCACACTAGAGCACGCCAGTGCACGCCAGAGCACGTCAATGCACGCCAGAGAACGCCAGTGCACACCAGAGCACGCCAGTGCACGCCAGAGCACGCCAGTTCACGCCAGAGCACGCCAGTGCACGTCAATGCACGCCAGAGCAAGCCAGAGCACGCCAGAGCACGCCAGAGCACGCCAGTGCACGCCAGAGCACGCCAGTGCATGCCAGAGCACGCCAGTAAACGCCAGAGCACGCCAGTGCACGCCAGAGCACGGTAGAGCACAGCAGAGAACAGCTCAGCACTTGAAGTTGATATAATATTTTTTTCACTTGTTAAAACCATTTTTTAATTACAGCATGTGTAAATCAATGTCCAATACACCATTTCAAGTGTATTGAATCAATAAATTGATAGAGCAAATCATGAACAAAAATTTTTAGAAAAACGCACATCAAAGCACTTGAATTTTTAAAAATTATTCAAGTTATTTGAGTTCTATTGTCGGGTAGTGGATTTCTATTGTCAAGCAGTTGAGTTCTGCATAGCAGAGCACGCCAGAGCACGCCAGAGCACGCCTGAGCTCGCCAGTGCACGCCAGAGCACGCCAGTGCACGCCACAGCACTTGAATTTTTAAAAATTATTCAAGTTATTTGAGTTCTATTGTCGGGTAGTGGATTTCTATTGTCAAACACTTTAGATCTGCATAGCAGAGCATGCCAGAGCACAACAGAGCACGCTAGAGCCCGCCAGTGCACGCCAGAGCACGCCAATTCACACCAGAGCATTCCAGTGCACGCCAGAGCACGCCAGTGCACGCCAGAGCACGCCAGAGCACGACAGAGTACGCCAGTGCACGCCAGGGCACGCCAGTGCACGCCAGAGCACGCCTGTGCACGCCAGAGCAAGCCAGTGCACGCCAGAGCACGCCAATTCACACCAGAACACACCAGAGCACGCCAGTCCAAGCCAGTGCACGCCAGAGCCCTCCAATTCACACCAGAGCATGCCAGTGCACGCCAGAGAACGCCAGTGCACGCCAGAGCATGCCAGAGCACGCCAGTGCACGCCAGTGCAAGCCAGAGCACGCCAATTCACACCAGAGCACTCCAATTCACACCAGAGCATGCCAGTGCACGCCAGAGCACGCCAGTGCACGCCAGAGCATGCCAGTGCACGCCAGTGCACGCCAGAGCACGCCAGTGCACGCCAGAGCACGCCAGTTCACGCTAGAGCACGCCAGTGCAAGCCAGAGCACGCCAATTCACACCAGAGCACGCCAGTGCACGCCAGAGCACGTCAATGCACGCCAGAGCACGCCAGTGCACGCCAGTGCACACCAGAGCATGCCAGTGCACGTCAATGCACGCCAGAGCACGCAAGTGCACGCCAGAGCATGCCAGTGAACGTCAATGCACGCCAGAGCACGCCAGTGCACGCCAGAGCACGCCAGAGCACGCCAGAGCACGCCAGTGCACGCCAGTGCACGCCAGAGCACGCCAATTCACACCAGAGCACTCCAGAGCACGCCAGTGCACGCCAGTGCACGCCAGTGCACGCCAGTGCACGCCAGAGCAATTCATTGCACGCCAGAGCACGCCAATTCACACCAGAGCACGCCAGTGCACGCCAGTGCACGCCAGAGCATGTCAATGCACGCCAGAGCAAGCCAGAGCACGCCAGAGCACGCCAGTGCACGCCAGAGCACGCCAGTGCACGCCAGAGCACGCCAGTGCACGCCAGAGCACGCCAGTGCACGCTAGTGCACGCCAGTGCACGCCAGAGCACGGTAGAGCACGCCAGTGCACTCACGAGCACGTCAATGCACACAAGAGCAAGCCAGTGCACGCCAGAGCACGCCAGAGCACGCCAGTGCACGCCAGAGCACGTCAATGCACGCCAGAGCACGCCAGTGCACGCCAGAGAACGCCAGTGCACGCCAGAGCACGCCAATTCACACCAGAGCACGCCAGTGCACGCCAGTTCACGCTAATTCACACCAGAGCACGCCAGTGCATGCCAGAGCACGCCAGTGCACGCCAGAGCACGCCAGTGCACGCCAGAGCACGCCAGTGCACGCCAGAGCACGCCAGTGAACGCCAGAGCACGCCAGTGCACGCACGAGCACTTCAATGCACGCCAGAGCATGCCAGTGCACGCCAGAGCACGCCAGAGCACGCCAGAGCACGCCAATTCACACCAGAGCACGTCAATGCACGCCAGAGCAAGCAAGTGCACGTCAATGCACGCCAGAGCAATTCAATGCACGCCAGAGCACGCCAATTCACACCAGAGCACGCCAGTGCACGCCAGAGCAAGTCAATGCACGCCAGAGCACACCAGTGCACGCCAGAGCAATTCAATGCACGCCAGAGCAAGCCAATTCACACCAGAGCACGCCAGTGCACGCAAGAGCACGTCAATGCACGCCAGAGCACGCCAGAGCACGCCAGTCCACGCCAGAGCACGCCAGTGCACGCCAGTGCACGCCAGTGCACGCCAATTCACACCAGAGCACGCCAGTGCACGCCAGAGCACGCCAGTGCACGTCAATGCACGCCAGAGCAAGCCAGAGCACGCCAGAGCACGCCAGAGCACGCCAGTGCAAGCCAGTGCACGCCAGAGCACGCCAGTGCACGCCAGAGCTGTCCAGTGCACGCCAGAGCACGCCAGTGCACGCCAGAGCACGCCAGTGCACGCCAGAGCACGCCAGTGCACGCCAGAGCACGCCAGTGCACGCCAGAGCACGCCAGTGCACGCCAGAGCACGCCAGTGCATGCCAGAGCACGGTAGAGCACAGCAGAGAACAGCTCAGCACTTGAAGTTGCTATAATATTTTTTCACTTGTTAAAACCATTTTTTAATTACAGGATGTGTAAATCAATGTCCAATACACTATTTCAAGTCTATTGAATCAATAAATTTATTGAGCAAATCATGAACAAAAAGTTTTAGAAAAACGCACATCACAGCACTTGAATTTTTTAAAAATTATTCAAGTTATTTGAGTACTATTGTCGGGTAGTGTATTTCTATTGTAGAGCACTTGAGATCTGCATAGCAGAGCATGCCAGAGCACGACAGAGAACGCCAGAGCACGCCAGTGCACGCCAGAGCACGTCAATGCACGCCAGAGCACGCCAGTGCACGCCAGAGCACGCCAAATTACACCAGAGCACGCCATTGCACGCCAGAGCACGCCAATTCACACCAGAGCACGCCAGTGCACGCCAGAGCACGCCAGTGCACGCACGAGCACGTCAATGCACACAAGAGCATGCCAGTGCACGCCAGAGCACGCCAGAGCACGCCAGTGCACGCCAGAGCACGTCAATGCACGCCAGAGCACGCCAGTGCACGCCAGAGCTTGCCAGTGCACGCCAGAGCTTGCCAGTGCACGCCAGAGAACAGCTCAGCACTTGAAGTTGCTTTAATATTTTTTCACTTGTTTAAACCATTTTTTAATTACAGGATGTGTAAATCAATGTCCAATACACCATTTTAAGTCTATTGAAACAAT
This sequence comes from Daphnia pulicaria, assembly GCF_021234035.1. NCBI lineage: Eukaryota > Metazoa > Arthropoda > Branchiopoda > Diplostraca > Daphniidae > Daphnia > Daphnia pulicaria. The sequence goes on along the minus strand of NC_060916.1, from coordinate 16,946,751 downwards.
AAATTTATAGAGCAAATCATGAACAAAAAGTTTTAGAAAAACGCACATCACAGCACTTGAATTTTTAAAAATTATTCAAGTTATTTGAGTACTATTGTCGGGTAGTGGATTTCTATTGTCAAGCACTTGAGATCTGCATAGCAGAGCATGCCAGAGCACGACAGAGAACGCCAGAGCACGCCAGTTCACGCCAGAGCACGTCAATGCACGCCAGAGCACGCCAGTGCACGCCAGAGCACGCCAGTGCACGCCAGAGCACGCCAGTGCACGCCAGAGCACGCCAGTGCACGCCAGAGCACGCCAGTGCACGCCAGAGCACGCCAGTGCACGCCAGAGCACGCCAGTGCACTCCAGTGCACGCACGAGCACGTCAATGCACGCCAGAGCATGCCAGTGCACGCCAGAGCACGCCAATTCACACCAGAGCACGCCAATTCACACCAGAGCACGCCAGTGCACGCCAGAGCACGCCAGTGCACGCGAGCGCACGTCAATGCACGCCAGAGCACGCCAGAGCACGTCAGAGCACGCCAGTGCACGCCAGAGCACGCCAGTGCACGCCAGTGCACGCCAATTCACACCAGAGCACGCCAGTGCACGCCAGAGCACGCCAGTGCACGCCAGAGCAATTCAATGCACGCCAGAGCTCGCCAATTCATACCAGAGCACGCCAATTCACACCAGAGCACGCCAGTGCACGCCAGAGCACGCCAGTGCACGCAAGCGCACGTCAATGCACACCAGAGCACGCCAGTGCACGCCAGAGCACGCCAGTGCACGCCAAAGCACGCTAGTGCACGCCAGAACACGCCAGTGCACGCCAGTGCACGCCAATTCACACCAGAGCACGCCAGTGCACGCCAGGGCAAGGCAGAGCACGCCAGTGCACGCCAGAACACGGAAGAGCACGCTAGTGCACGCCAGAGCACGTCAATGCACGACAGAGCAAGCCAGAGCACGCCAGAGCACGCCAGAGCACGCCAGAGCACGGTAGTGCACAGCAGAGAACAGCTCAGCACTTGAAGTTGCTATAATATTTTTTTCACTTGTTAAAACCATTTTTTAATTACAGGATGTTTAAATCAATGTCCAATACACCATTTCAAGTCTATTTAATCAATAAATTTATAGTGCAAATCATGAACAAAAAGATTGAGAAAAACGCACATCACAGCACTTGAATTTTTAAAAATTATTCAATTTATTTGAGTTCTATTGTCGGGTAGTGGAGTTCTATTGTCAAGCACTTGATTTCTGCATAGCAGAGCACGCCAGAGCACGAAAGAGCACGCCAGAGCACGCCAGTGCACGTCAGAGCACGCCAGAGCACTCCAGTGCACGCACGAGCACGTCAATGCACGCCAGAGCATGCCAGTGCACGCCAGAGCACGCCAGTGCACGCCAGAGCACGCCAATTCACACCAGAGCACGTCAATGCACGCCAGAGCACGCCAGTGCACGCCAGAGCACGCCAATTCACACCAGAGCACGCAAGAGCACGCCAGTGCACGCCAGAGCACGTCAATGCACGCCAATTCACACCAGAGCACGCCAGTGCACGCCAGAGCACTCCAGTGCACGCACGAGCACGTCAATGCACGCCAGAGCATGCCAGTGCACGCCAGAGAACGCCAACGCACGCCGGAGCACGCCAATTCACACCAGAGCACGTCAATGCACGACAGAGCACGCCAGTGCACGCCAGAGCACGCCAATTCACACTAGAGCATGCCAGAGCACGCCAGTGCACGCCAGAGCACGTCAATGCACGCCAGAGCACGCCAGTGCACGCCAGAGCACGCCAGTGCACGCCAGAGCACGCCAGTGCACGCCAAAGCAATTCAATGCACGCCAGAGCACGCCAATTCACACCAGAGCACGCCAGTGCACGCCAGAGCACGCCAATTCACACCAGAGCACGCCAGTGCACGCCAGAGCACTCCAGTGCACGTCAATGCACGCCAGAGCACGCCAGTGCACGCCAGAGCACGCAAGTGCACGCAAAAGCACACCAGTGAAAGCCAATTCACACCAGAGCCCGCCAGTGCACGCCAGAGCACGCCAGTGCACGTCAGAGCACGCCAGTGCCCGCCAGAGCACGCCAGAGCACGCCAGTGCACGCCAGAGCACGCCAGTGCACGCCAGATTACGTCAATGCACGCCAGAGAAAGCCAGAGCACGCCAGAGCACGCCAGAGCACGCCAGTGCACGCCAGAGCACGCCAGAGCACGCCAGTGCACGCCAGTGCACGCCAGAGCACGCCAATTCACACCAGAGCACGCCAGTGCACGCCAGAGCCTGCCAATTCACACCAGAGCACGCCAGTGCACGCCAGAGCACGCCAGTGCACGCCAGAGCACGCCAGTGCACGCACGAGCACGTCAATGCACGCCAGAGCATGCCAGTGCACGCCAGAGCACGCCAGTGCACGCCAGAGCACGCCAATTCGCACCAGAGCACGTCAATGCACGCCAGAGCACGCCAGAAAACGCCAGAAAACGCCAATTCACACCAGAGCACGCCAGAGCACGCCAGTGCACGCCAGAGCACGCAATGAACGCCAGAGCACGCCAGTGCACGCTAGAGCACTCCAGTGCACGCCAGAGCACGTCAATGCACGCAAGAGCATGCCAGTGCACGCCAGAGCACGCAAGTGCACGCCAAAGCACGCCAGTGCACGCCAGTGAAAGCCAATTCACACCAGAGCACGCCAGTGCACGCCAGAGCACGCCAGTGCCCGCCAGAAAACGCCAGTGCACGCCAGTGCAAGCCAATTCACACCAGAGCACGCCAGTGCACGCCAGAGCACGCCAGAGCACGCTAGTGCACTCCAGAGCACGCCAGTGCACGCACGAGCACGTCAATGCACGCCAGAGCATGCCAGTGCACGCCAGAGCACGCCAGTGCACGCCAGAGCACGCCAGTGCACGCCAGAGCACGCCAGTGCACGCCAGAGCACGCCAGTGCACGCCAGAGCACGCCAGTGCACGCCAGAGCACGCCAATTCGCACCAGAGCACGTCAATGCACGCCAGAGCACGCCAGAAAACGCCAGAAAACGCCAATTCACACCAGAGCACGCCAGAGCACGCCAGTGCACGCCAGAGCACGTCAATGAACGCCAGAGCACGCCAGTACACGCCAGAGCACGCCAGTGCACGCCAGAGCACGCCAATTCACACCAGAGCACGTCAATGCACGCCAGAGCACGCCAGTGCACGCCAGAGCACGCCAATTCACACCAGAGCACGCCAGTGCACGCCAGAGCACGCCAGTGCACGCAAGCGCACGGTAGAGCACAGCAGAGAACAGCTCAGCACTTGAAGTTGCTATAATATTTTTTTCACTTGTTAAAACAATTTTTTAATTACAGGATTTTTAAATCAATGTCCAATACACCATTTCAAGTCTATTTAATCAATAAATTTATAGAGCAAATCATGAACAAAAAGTTTGAGAAAAACGCACATCACAGCACTTGAATTTTTAAAAATTATTCAAGTTATTTGAGTTCTATTGTCGGGTAGTGGATTTCTATTGTCAAACACTTGAGTTCTGCATAGCAGAGCACGCCAGAGCACGACAGAGCACGCCAGAGCACGCCAGTGCACGCCAGAGCACTCCAGTGCACGCCAGAGAACGCAAGTGCACGCACGAGCACGTCAATGCACGCCAGAGCGTGCCAGTGCACGCCAGAGAACGCCAGTGCACGCCAGAGCACGCCAATTCACACCAGAGCACGTCAATGCACGCCAGAGCACGCCAGAGCACGCCAATTCACACCAGAGCACGCCAGAGCACGCCAGAGCACGTCAATGCACGCCAGATCACGCCAGAGCACGCCAGTGCACGCCAGAGCACGCCAGTGCACGCCAAAGCAATTCAATGAACCCCAGAGCACGACAATGCACACCATAGCACGCCAGTGCACGCCAGAGCACGCCAATTCACACCAGAGCACGCTAGTGCACGCCAGAGCACGTCAATGCACGCCAGAGCACGCCAGTGCACGCCAGAGCACGCCAGTGCACGCCAAAGCACGCCAGTGCACGCCAGTGCACGCCAGTGCACGCCAGAGCACGCCAATTCACACCAGAGCACGCCAGTGCACGCCAGAGCACGTCAATGCACGCCAGAGCACGCCAGTGCACGCCAGTGCACGCCAGTGCACGCCAGTGCACGCCAGAGCACGCCAGTGCACGTCAATGCACACGTCATGCAAATTATTCAAGTTATTTGAGTTCTATTGTCGGGTAGTGGATTTCTATTGTCAAGCACTTGAATTCTGAATAGCAGAGCATGCCAGAGCACGACAGAGCACGCCAGAGCACGCGAGTGCACGCCAGAGCACGCCTATTCGCACTAGAGCACGCCAGTGCACGCCAGAGCATGTCAATGCACGCCAGAGCACACCAGAGCACGCCAGAGCATGCCAGTGCACGCCAGAGCGCGCCAATTCACACCAGAGCACGCCAGAGCATGCCATTGCACGCCAGAAGAGGCCAGAGCATGACAGTGCACGCAAGAGCACGCCAATTCACACCAGAGCACGTCAATGCACGCCATAGCACGCCAGTGCACGCCAGAAAACACCAATTCACACCAGAGCACGCCAGAGCACGCCAGAGCACGCCAGAGCACGTCAATGCACGCCAGAGCACGCCAGTGCACGCCAGAGCACTCCAGTGCACGCCAGAGCACGTCAATGCACGCCAGAGCACGCCAGTGCACGCCAGAGCACGCAAGTGCACGCCAGAGCACGTCAATGCACGCCAGAGCACGCCAGAGCACGCCAATTCACACCAGTGCACGCCAGTGTACGCCAGTGCACGCAAGCGCACGTCAATGCACGCCAGAGCACGCCAGAGCACGCCAGTGCACGCCAGTGAACGCCAGTGAACGCCAATTCACACCAGAGCACGACAGTGCACGCCAGAGCAATTCAATGCACGCCAGAGCTCGCCAATTCACACCAGAGCACGCCAGTGCACGCCAGAGCACGCCAATTCACATCAGAGCACGCCAGTGCACGCCAGAGCACGCCAGTGAACGCCAGAGCACGCCAGTGCACGCAAGCGCACGTCAATGCACGCCAGAGCACGCCAGTGCACGCCAGAGCACGCCAGTGCACGCCAGAGCACGCCAGTGCACCCCAGACCACGCCAGTGCACGCCAATTCAAACCAGAGCACGCCAGTGCACGCCAGAGCACGGCAGAGCACGCCAGTGCACGCCAGAGCACGGCAGAGCAAGGCAGAGCACGCCAGTGCACGCCAAAGCACGTCAATGCACGCCAGAGCAAGCCAGAGCACGCCAGAGCACGCCAGTGCACGCCAGAGCACGGTAGAGCACAGCAGAGAACAGCTCAGCACTTGAAGTTGCTATAATATTTATTTCACTTGTTAAAACCATTTTTTAATTACAGGATGTTTAAATCAATGTCCAATACACCATTTCAAGTCTATTTAATCAATAAATTTATAGAGCAAATCATGAACAAAAAGTTTGAGAAAAACGCACATCACAGCACTTTAATTTTTAAAAATTTTTCAAGTTATTTGAGTTCTATTGTCGGGTAGTGGATTTCTATTGTCAAGCACTTGAGTTCTGCATAGCAGAGCACGCCAGAGCACGACAGAGCACGCCAGAGCACGCCAGTTCACGCCAGAGCACTCCAGTGCACGCCAGAGAACGCAAGTGCACGCACGAGCACGTCAATGCACGCCAGAACATGCCAGTGCACGCCAGAGCACGCCACTGCACGCCAGAGCACGCCAATTCACACCAGAGCACGTCAATGCACGCCAGAGCACGCCAGTGCACGCCAGAGCACGCCAATTAACACCAGAGCACGCAAGAGCATGCCAGTGCACACCATTGCACGTCAATGCACGTCAGTGCACGCTAGAGCACGCCAGAGCACGCCAGTGCACGCCAAAGCAATTCAATGCACGCCAGAAAACGCCAATTCACACCAGAGCACGCCAGTGCACTCCAGAGCACGCCAATTCACACCAGAGCACGCCAGTGCAAGCCAGAGCACTCCAGTGCACGCCAGAGCACGTCAATGCACGCCAGAGCACGCCAGTGCACGCCAGAGCACGCAAGTTCACGCCAGAGCACGCAAGTACACGCCAAAGCACGCCAGTGCACGCAAGTGAAAGCCAATTCACACCAGAGCACGCCAGTGCACGCCAGAGCACGCCAGTGCCCGCCAGAAAACGCCAGTGCACGCCAATTCACACCAGAGCACGCCAGTGCACGCCAGAGCACGCCAAAGCACGCTAGTGCACGCCAGAGCACGCCAGTGCACGCAAGCGCACGTCAATGCACGCCAGATTACGCCAGAGCACGCCAGTGCACGCCAGTGTACGCCAGAGCACGTCAGAGCACGCCAATTCACACCAGAGCACGTCAATGCATGCCAGAGCACGCCAGTGCACGCCAGAGCACGCCAGTGCACGCCAGAGCACGCCAATTCACACCAGAGCACGCCAGTGCACGCCAGAACACGCCAGTGCACGCAAGCGCACGTCAATGCACGCCAGAGCACGCCAGAGCACGCCAGAGCACGCCAGTGGACGCCAGTGCACGCCAGTGCACGCCAATTCACACCAGAGCACGCCAGTGCACGCCAGAGCAATTCAATGCACAACAGAGCTCGCCAATTCACACCAGAGCACGCCAGTGCACGCCAGAGCACGGCAGAGCACGGCAGAGCACGCCAGTGCAAGCCAGAGCACGTCAATGCACGCCAGAGAAAGCCAGAGCACGCCAGTGCACGCCAGAGCACGCCAGTGCACGCCAAAGCAATTCAATGCACCCCAGAGCACGCCAATTCACACCAGAGCACGCCAGTGCACGCCAGAGCACGCCAATTCACACCAGAGCACGCCAGTGCACGCCAGAGCACTCCAGTGTACGCCAGAGCACGTCAATGCACGCCAGAGCACGCCAGTGCACGCCAGAGCACACAAGTGCACGCCAAAGAACGCCAGTGCACGCCAGTGCACGCCAGAGCACGCCAATTCACACCAGAGCACGCCAGTGCACGCCAGAGCACGTCAATGCACGCAAGAGCACGCCAGTGCACGCCAGAGCACGCCAGTGCACGCCAGAGCACGCCAGTGCACGCCAGAGCACGCCAGTGCACGCCAGAGCACGCCAGTGCACGCCAGAGCACGCCAGTGCACGCCAGAGCACGCCAGAGCACGCCAGTGCACGTCAATGCACGCCAGTAAACGCAAGTGCACGCCAGAGCACGCTAATTCACACCAGAGCACGTCAATGCACGCCAGAGCACGCCAGTGCACGCCAGTGCACGCCAGAGCACGCAAGTGCACGCACAAGCACGTCAATGCACGCCAGAGCATGCCAGTGCACGCCAGAGCAAGCCAGTGCACGCCAGAGCACGCCAATTCACACCAGAGCACGTCAATGCACGCCAGAGCACGCAAGTGCACGCCAGAGCACGTCAATGCACGCAAGAGCACGCCAGTGCACGCCAGAGCACGCCAGTGCACGCCAGTGCACGCCAGAGCAATTCAATGCACGCCAGAGCACGCCAATTCACACCAGAGCACGCCAGTGCACGCCAGAGCACGCCAATGCACGCCAGAGCACGCCAGTGCACGCCAGATCACGCCAGAGCACGTCAATGCACGCCAGAGAAAGCCAGAGCACGCCAGAGCACGCCAGAGCAAGCCAGAGCACGCCAGAGCACGGTAGAGCACAGCAGAGAACAGCTCAGCACTTGAAGTTGCTATGATATTTTTTTCACTTGTTAAAACCATTTTTTAATTACAGGATGTTTAAATCAATGTCCAATACACCACTTCAAGTCTATTTACTCCATAAATTTATAGAGCAAATCATGAACAAAAGTTTGAGAAAAACGCACATCACAGCACTTGAATTTTTAAAAATTATTCAAGTTATTTGAGTTCTATAGTCGGGTAGTGGATTTCTATTGTCAAGCACTTGAGTTCTGCATAGCAGAGCACGCCAGAGCACGACAGAGCACGCCAGAGCACGCCAGTGCACGTCAGAGCACGCCAGTGCACGCCAGAGCACTCCAGTGCACGCCAGAGAACGCCACTGCACGCACGAGCAGGTCAATGCACGCCAAAGCAATTCAATGCACGCCAGAGCACGCCAATTCACACCAGACACCCCAGTGCACGCCAGAGCACGCCAATTCACACCAGAGCACGCCAGTGCACGCCAGTGCACTCCAGTGCACGCCAGAGCACGTCAATGCACGCCAGAGCACGCCAGTGCACGCCAGAGCACGCCAGTGCACGCCAGTGCACGCCAGAGTACGCCAATTCACACCAGAGCACGCCAGTGCACGCAAGCGCACGTCAATGCACGCCAGAGCACGCAAGTGCACGCCAGAGCACGCAAGTGCACGCCAAAACACGCCAGTGCACGCCAGTGCACGCTAATTCACACCAGAGCACGCTAGTGCACGCCAGAGCACGCCAGAGCACGCCAGTGCACGCCAGAGCACGTCAATGCACGCCAGAGCAAGCCAGAGCACGCCAGAGCACGCCAGTGCACGCCAGAGCACGGTAGAGCACAGCAGAGAACAGCTCAGCACTTGAAGTTGCTATAATATTTTTTTCACTTGTTAAAACCATTTTTTAATTACAGGATGTGTAAATCAATGTCCAATACACCATTTCAAGTCTATTTAATCAATAAATTTATAGAGCAAATCATGAACAAAAAGTTTGAGAAAAACGCACATCACAGCACTTGAATTTTTAAAAATTATTCAAGTTATTTGAGTTCTATTGTCGGGTAGTGGATTTCTATTGTCAAGCACTTGAGATCTGAATAGCAGAGCATGCCAGAGCACAACAGAGCACGCCAGAGCACGCCAGTGCACGCCAGAGCACGCCTATTCGCACTAGAGCACGCCAGTGCACGCCAGAGCATGTCACTGCACGCCAGAGCACACCAGAGCACGCCAGAGCATGCCAGTGCACGCCAGAGCACGCCAATTCACACCAGAGCACGCCAGAGCACGCCAGTGCACGCCAGAAGAGGCCAGAGCACGACAGTGCACGCCAAAGCACGCCAGTTCACGCCAGAGAACGCCAGTGCACGCCAGAGCTCGCCAGTGCACGTCAATGCACGCCAGAGCACGCCAGTGCACGCCAGAGCACGTCACTGCACGCCAGAGCACGCCAGTTCACGCCAGAGCACGCCAGTGCATGCCAGAGCACGCCAGTGCACGCCAAACCAATTCAATGCACGCCAGAGCACGCCAATTCACACCAGAGCACCCCAGTGCACGCTAGAGCACGCCAATTCACACCAGAGCACGCCAGTGCACGCCAGTGCACTCCAGTGCACGCCAGAGCACGTCAATGCACGCCAGAGCACGCCAGTGCACGCCAGAGCACGCCAGTGCACGCCAGAGTACGCCAATTCACACCAGAGCACGCCAGTGCACGCCAGAGCACGCCAGTGCACGCAAGCGCACGTCAATGCACGCCAGAGCACGCAAGTGCACGCCAGAGCACGCAAGTGCACGCCAAAACACGCCAGTGCACGCCAGTGCACGCTAATTCACACCAGAGCACGCTAGTGCACGCTAGAGCACGCCAGAGCACGCCAGTGCACGCCAGAGCAAGTCAATGCACGCCAGAGCAAGCCAGAGCACGCCAGAGCACGCCAGTGCACGCCAGAGCACGGTAGAGCACAGCAGAGAACAGCTCAGCACTTGAAGTTGCTATAATATTTTTTTCACTTGTTAAAACCATTTTTTAATTACAGGATGTGTAAATCAATGTCCAATACACCATTTCAAGTCTATTTAATCAATAAATTTATAGAGCAAATCATGAACAAAAAGTTTGAGAAAAACGCACATCACAGCACTTGAATTTTTAAAAATTATTCAAGTTATTTGAGTTCTATTGTCGGGTACTGGATTTCTATTGTCAAGCACTTGAGTTCTGCATAGCAGAGCACGCCAGAGCACGCCAGTGCACGCCAGAGCACGCCAGTGCACGCCAGAGCACGCCAGTGCACGCCAGAGCACGCCAGTGCACGCCAGAGCACGCCAGTGCACGCCAGAGCTGCCAGTGCACGCCAGAGCACGCCAGTGCACGCCAGAGCACGCCAGTGCACGCCAGAGCACGCCAGTGCACGCCAGAGCACGCCAGTGCACGCCAGAGCACGCCAGTGCACGCCAGAGCACGCCAGTGCACCCCAGAGCACGCCAGTGCACGCCAGAGCACGCCAGTGCACGCACGAGCACGTCAATGCACGCCAGATTACGCCAATTCACACCAGAGCACGCCAGTGCACGCCAGAGCACGTCAATGCACGCCAGAGCAAGCCAGTGCACGACAGAGCTCGCCAGTGCACGCCAGAGCACGCCAATTCACACCAGTGCACGCCAGTGCACACCAGAGCACGCCAGTGCACGCCAATTCACACCAGTGCACGCCAGTGCACGCAAGTGCACGCCAGAGCAAGCCAGAGCACGCCAGAGCACGCCAGAGCACGGTAGAGCACAGCAGAGAACAGCTCATTATTTGAAGTTGCTATAATATTTTTTTCACTTGTAAAAATCATTTTTTAATTACAGGATGTGTAAATCAAAGATGCAATACACCATTTCAAGTCTATTTAATCAATAAATTTATAGAGCAAATCATGAACAAAAAGTTTGAGAAAAACGCACATCACAGCACTTGAATTTTTAAAAATTATTCAAGTTATTTGAGTTCTATTGTCGGGTAGTGGATTTATATTGTCAAGCACTTGAGTTCTGCATAGCAGAGCACGACAGAGCACGACAGAGCACGCCAGTGCACGCAAGAGCACGTCAATGCACGCCAGAGCACGCCAGTGCACACCAGAGCACGCAAGTGCACGCCAAAGCACGCCAGTTCACGCCAGAGCACGCCAGTGCACGCCAGAGCACGCCAGTGCACGTCAGAGCACGCCAGTGCCCACCAGAGCACGCCAGTGCCCGCCTGAGCACGCCAGTGCACGCCAGTGCACGCCAGTGCACGCCAGAGCAATTCAATGCACGCCAGAGCTCGCCAATTCACACCAGAGCACGCCAGTGCACGCCAGAGCACGCCAATTCACACCAGAGCACGCCAGTTCACGCAAGAGCACGTCAATGCACGCCAGAGCACGCCAGTGCACGCCGGAGCACGCCAATTCACACCAGAGCACGCCAAATCACACCAGAGCACGCCAGAGCACGCCAGAGCACGTCAATGCACGCCAGAGCAAGCTAGAGCACGCCAGAGCACGCCAGAGCACGCCAGTGCACGCCAGAGCACGGTAGAGCACATCAGAGAACAGCTCAGCACTTGAAGTTGCTATAATATTTTTTTCACTTGTTAAAACCATTTTTTAATTACAGGATGTGTAAACCAATGTCCAATACACCATTTCAAGTCTATTTAATCAATAAATTTATAGAGCAAATCATGAACAAAAAGTTTGAGAAAAACACACATCACAGCACTTGAATTTTTAAAAATTATTCAAGTTATTTGAGTTCTATTGTCGGGTACTGGATTTCTATTGTCAAGCACTTGAGTTCTGCATAGCAGAGCACGCCAGAGCACGCCAGTGCACGCCAGAGCACGCCAGTGCACGCCAGTGCACGCCAGAGCACGCCAGTGCACGCAAGAGCACGCCAGTGCACGCAAGAGCACGTCAATGCACACCAGAGCATGCCAGTGCACGCCAGATTACGCCAATTCACACCAGAGCACGCCAGTGCACGCCAGTGCACGTCAATGCACGCCAGAGCAAGCCAGTGCACGACAGAGCTCGCCAGTGCACGACAGAGCTCGCCAGTAAACGCCAGAGCACGCCAATTCACACCAGAGCACGCCAGTGCACGTAAGTGCACGCCAGAGCAAGCCAGAGCACGCCAGAGCACGCCAGAGCACGCCAGAGCACGCCAGTGCACGCCAGAGCACGGTAGAGCACAGAAGAGAACAGCTCAGCACTTGAAGTTGCTATAATATTTTTTTCACCTATTAAAACCATTTTTTAATTACAAGATGTGTAAATCAATGTCCAATACACCATTTCAAGTCTATTTAATCAATAAATTTATAGAGCAAATCATGAACAAAAAGTTTGAGAAAAACGCACATCACAGCACTTGAATTTTTAAAAATTATTCAAGTTATTTGAGTTCTATTGTCGGGTAGTGGATTTATATTGTCAAGCACTTGAGTTCTGCATAGCAGAGCACGACAGAGCACGACAGAGCACGCCAGTGCACGCAAGAGCACGTCAATGAACGCCAGAGCACGCCAGTGCACACCAGAGCACGCAAGTGCACGCCAAAGCACGCCAGTTCACGCCAGAGCACGCCAGTGCACGCCAGAGCACGCCAGTGCACGTCAGAGCACGCCAGTGCCCACCAGAGCACGCCAGTGCCCGCCTGAGCACGCCAGTGCACGCCAGTGCACGCCAGTGCACTCCAGTGCACGCCAGAGCAATTCAATGCACGCCAGAGCTCGCCAATTCACACCAGAGCACGCCAGTGCACGCCAGAGCACGCCAATTCACACCAGAGCACGCCAGTTCACGCAAGAGCACGTCAATGCACGCCAGAGCACGCCAGTGCACGCCGGAGCACGCCAATTCACACCAGAGCACGCCAAATCACACCAGAGCACGCCAGAGCCCGCCAGAGCACGCCAGTGCACGCCAGTGCACGCCAGTGCACGCCAGAGCAATTCAATGCACGCCAGAGCTCGCCAATTCACACCAGAGCACGCCAGTGCACGCCAGAGCACGCCAGAGCAATTCAATGCACGCCAGAACACGCCAGTGCACGCCAGAGCACGCCAGAGCACGTCAATGCACGCCAGAGCACGCCAGTGCACGCCAGAGCACGCCAGAGCAAGTTAATGCACGCCAGATTACGCCAGTGCACGCCAGTGCACGCCAGTTTACGCCAGAGCATGCCAGTGCACGCGAGAGCACGTCAATGCACGCCAGCGCACGCCAGTGCACGCCAGAGCACGCCAATGCACGCCAGTGCACGCCAATTCACACCAGAGCACGCCAGTGCACGCCAGAGCACGCCAGTGCACGCCAGAGCAAGTCAATGCACGCCAAATTACGCCAGTGCACGCCAGAGAACGCAAGTGCACGCCAGAGCAATTCAATGCACGCCAGAGCACGCCAGAGCACGCCAGTGCACGCCAGTGCACGCCAGTGCACGCCAGTGCACGCCAGAGCACGTCAATGCACGCCAGAGCAAGCCAGTGCACGCCAAAGCACGCCAGAGCACACCAGTGCACGCCAGAAAACGGTAGAGCACAGCAGAGAACAGCTCAGCACTTGAAGTTGCTATAATATTTTTTTCACTTGTAAAAATCATTTTTAATTACATGATGTGTAAATCAAAGTTCCAATACACCATTTCAAGTCTATTTAATCAATAAATTTATAGAGCAAATCATGAACAAAAAGTTTGAGAAAAACGCACATCACAGCACTTGAATTTTTAAAAATTATTCAAGTTATTTGAGTTCTATTGTCGGGTAGTGGATTTCTATTGTCAAGCACTTGAGTTCTGCATAGCAGAGCACGCCAGAGCACGTCAGAGCACGCCAGAGCACGCAAGTGCACGCCAAAGCACGCCAGTGCACGCCAGAGCACGCCAGTGCACGCCAGAGCACGCCAGTGCACGTCAGAGCACGCCAGTGCCCGCTAGAGCACGCCAGAGCAATTCAATGCACGCCAGAGAACGCCAATTCACACCAGAGCACGCCAGTGCACGCAAGTGCACGCCAGAGCACGCAAGTGCACGCAAGTGCACGCCAGAGCACGCAAGTGCACGCCAAAGCACGCCAGTGCACGCCAAAGCACGCCAGTGCACGTCAGAGCACGCCAGTGCCCGCCAGAGCACGCCAGTGCACGCCAGAGCAATTCAATGCACGCCAGAGCTCGCCAATTCACACCAGAGCACGCCAGTGCACGCCAGAGCACGCCAATTCACACCAGAGCATGCCAGTGCACGCCAGAGCACGCCAGTGCACGCAAGCCACGCCAGTGCACGCCAGAGCACGCCAGTGCACGCCAGAGCACGCCAGTGCACGCCAGAGCACGCCAGTGCACGCCAGAGTACGCCAGTGCCATCCAGAGCAATTCAATGCACGCCAGAGCACGCCAGTGCACGCCAGAGCACGCCAGTGCACGCCAGAGCAAGTTAATGCACGCCAGATTACGCCAAAGCATGCCAGTGCACGCCAGAGCATGCAAGTGCACGCAAGAGCACGTCAATGCACGCCAGAGCACGCCAGTGCACGCCAGAGCACGCCAGTGCACGCCAGTGCACGCCAATTCACACAAGAGCACGCCAGTGCACGCCAGAGCACGACAGTGCACGCCAAAGCAAGTCAATGCACGCCAAATTACGCCAGTGCACGCCAGAGCAATTCAATGCAAGCCAGAGCACGCCAGAGCACGCCAGTGTACGCCAGTGCACGCCAGAGCACGTCAATGAACGCCAGAGCAAGCCAGTGCACGCCAAAGCACGCCAGAGCACGCCAGTGCACGCCAGAGCACGGTAGAGCACAGCAGAGAACAGCTCAGCACTTGAAGTTGCTATAATATTTTTTTCACTTGTAAAAATCATTTTTTAATTACAGGATGTGTAAATCAAAGATCCAATACACCATTTCAAGTCTATTTAATCAATAAATTTATAGAGCAAATCATGAACAAAAAGTTTGAGAAAAACGCACATCACAGCACTTGAATTTTTAAAAATTATTCAAGTTATTTGAGTTCTATTGTCGGGTAGTGGATTTCTATTGTCAAGCACTTGAGTTCTGCATAGCAGAGCACGACAGAGCACGACAGAGTACGCCAGTGCACGCAAGAGCACGTCAATGCACGCCAGAGCACGCCAGTGCACGCCAGAGCACGCCAATTCACACCAGAGCACGCCAGTGCACGCCAGAACATGTCAGTGCACGCAAGAGCACGTCAATGCACGCCAGAGCACGCCAGTGCACGCCAGAGCACGCCAGTGCACGCCAGTGCACGCCAATTTACACCAGAGCACGCCAGAGCACGCCAGTGCACGCCAGAGCAAGTCAATGCACGCCATATTACGCCAGTGCACGCCACTGCACGCCAGAGCAATTCAATTCACGCCAGAACACGCCAGTGCACGCCAGAGCACGCAAGAGCACGTCAATGCACGCCAGAGCACGCCAGTGCACGCCAGAGCAAGTTAATGCACGCCAGATTACGCCAGTGCACGCTAGTGCACGCCAGTGCACGCCAGAGCATGCCAGTGCACGCGAGAGCACGTCAATGCACGCCAGCGCACGACAGTGCACGCGAGAGCACGCCAATGCACGCCAGTGCACGCCAATTCACACCAGAGCACGCCAGTGCACGCCAGAGCACGCCAGTGCACGCCAGTGCAAGTCAATGCACACCAAATTACGCCAGTGCACGCCAGAGCACGCCAGTGCACGCCAGAGCAATTCAATGCACGCCAGAGAACGCCAGAGCACGCCAGTGCACGCCAGAGCACGTCCATGCACGCCAGAGCACGCCAGTGCACTCCAGAGCACGCCAATTCGCACCAGAGCACGCCAGAGCACGCCAGAGCACGCCAGAGCACGTCAATGCACGCCAGAGCACGCCAGTGCACGCCAGAGCACGCCAATTCACACCAGAGCACGCCAGTGCACGCCAGAGCACGTCAATGCACGCCAGAGTACGCCAGTGCACGACAGAGCTCGCCAGTGCACGCCAGAGCACGCCAATTCACACCAGAGCACGCCAGTGCACGCCAGAGCAAGCCAGTGCACGCCAGAGCACGCCAGTGCACCCACGAGCACGCCAGTTCACGAACGAGCACGTCAATGCACGCCAGAGCATGCCAGTGCACGCCAGAGCACGACAGTGCACGCCAGAGCACGCCAATTCACACCAGAGCACGCCAGTGCACGCCAGAGCACGCCAATTCACACCAGAGCACGCAAATTCACACCAGAGCACGCCAGTGCACGCCAGAGCACGCCAGTGCACGCCAGTGCACGCCAGAGCACGGCAGTGCACGAACGAGCACGTCAATGCACGCCAGAGCATGCCAGTGCACGCCAGAGCACGCCAATTCACACCAGAGCACGTCCATGCACGCCAGAGCACGCCAGTGCACTCCAGAGCACGCCAATTCACACCAGAGCACGCCAGAGCACGCCAGAGCACGCCAGAGCACGTCAATGCACGCCAGAGCACGCCAGTGCAAGTCAATGCACACCAGATTACGCCAGTGCACGCCAGAGCAATTCAATGAACGCCAGAGCACGCCAGAGCACGCCAGAGCACGCTAGTGCACGCCAGAGCACGTCAATGAACGCCAGAGCAAGCCAGTGCACGCCAAAGCACGCCAGTGCACGCCAGTGCACGCCAGAGCACGCCAGTGCACGCCAGAGCACGCCAGTGCACGCCAGAGTACGCCAGTGCCATCCAGAGCAATTCAATGCACGCCAGAGCACGCCAGTGCACGCCAGAGCACGCCAGTGCACGCACGAGCACGCCAGTGCACGCACGAGCACACCAGTGCACGCACGAGAACGTCAATGCACGCCAGAGCATGCCAGTGCACGCCAGATTACTCCAGTGCACGCCAGAGCACGCCAATTCACACCAGAGCACGTCAATGCAAACCAAAGCACGCCAGTGCACGCCAGAGCACGCCAGTGCACGCCAGAGCACGCCAGTGCACGCCAGAGCACGCCAATGCACACCATTTCACACCAGATAACGCCAGTGCACGCCAGAGCACGCCAATTCACACCAGAGCACGCCAGTGCACGAGAGCACGGTAGAGCACAGCAGAGAACAGCTCAGCACTTGAAGTTGCTATTATATTTTTTTTCACTTGTTAAAACCATTTTTTAATTACAGGATGTGTAAATCAATGTCCAATACACCATTTCAAGTCTATTTAATCAATAAATGTATAGAGCAAATCATGAACAAAAAGTTTGAGGAAAACGCACATCACAGCACTTGAATTTTTAAAAATTATTCAAGTTATTTGAGTTCTATTGTCGGGTAGTTGATTTCTATTGTCAAGCACTTGAATTCTGCATAGCAGAGCACGCCAGAGCACGCCAGTGCACGCCAGAGCACGCCAGTGCACGCCAGAGCATTCCAGTGCACGCCAGAGCACGCCAGTGCACGCACGAGCACGTCAATGCACGCCAGAGCATGCCAGTGCACGCCAGAGCACGCCAATTCACACCAGAGCACGTCCATGCACGCCAGAGCACGCCAGTGCACTCCAGAGCACGCCAATTCACACCAGAGCACGCCAGAGCACGCCAGAGCACGCCAGAGCACGTCAATGCACGCCAGAGCACGACAATGCACGCCAGAGCACGCCAATTCACACCAGAGCACGCCAGTGCACGCCAGAGCACGTCAATGCACGCTAGAGTACGCCAGTGCACGACAGAGCTCGCCAGTGCACGCCAGAGCACGCCAATTCACACCAGAGCACGCCAGTGCACGCCAGAGCAAGCCAGTGCACGCCAGAGCACGCCAGTGCACGCACGAGCACGCCAGTTCACGAACGAGCACGTCAATGCACGCCAGAGCATGCCAGTGCACGCCAGAGCACGCCAATTCACACCAGAGCACGTCAATGCACGCCAGAGCACGCCAGTGCACGCCAGAGCACAACAATTCACACCAGAGCACGCCAGAGCACGCCAGTGCACGCCAGAGAACGTCAATGCACGCCAGAGCACGCCAGTGCACGCCAGAGCACGCCAGAGCACGCCAGTGCATGCCAGAGCACGCCAATTCACACCAGAGCACGCCAGTGCACGCCAGAGCACGCCAATTCACACCAGAGCACGCAAATTCACACCAGAGCACGCCAGTGCACGCCAGAGCACGCCAGTGCACGCCAGAGCAAGTCAATGCACACCAGATTACGCCAGTGCACGCCAGAGCACGCCAGTGCACGCCAGAGCAATTCAATGCACGCCAGAGCACGCCAGAGCACGCCAGAGCACGCTAGTGCACGCTAGTGCACGTCAATGAACGCCAGAGCAAGCCAGTGCACGCCAAAGCACGCCAGAGCACGCCAGTGCACGCCAGAGCACGGTAGAGCACAGCAGAGAACAGCTCAGCACTTGAAGTTGCTATAATATTTTTTTCACTTGTTAAAACCATTTTTTAATTACAGGATGTGTAAATCAATGTCCAATTCACCATTTAAAGTCTATTTAATCAATAAATTTATAGAGCAAATCATGAACAAAAAGTTTGAGAAAAACGCACATCACAGCACTTGAATTTTTAAAAATTATTCAAGTTATTTGAGTTCTATTGTCGGGTAGTGGATTTCTATTATCAAGCACTTGAGTTCTGCATAGCAGAGCACGCCAGAGCACGCCAGTGCACGCCAGAGCAAGCCAGTGCACGCCAGAGCACGCCAGTGCACGTCAGAGCACGCCAGTGCACGCACGAGCACGCCAGTGCACGCACGAGCACGTCAATGCACGCCAGAGCATGCCAGTGCACGCCAGAGCACTCCAGTGCACGCCAGAGCACGACAATTCACACCAGAGCATCTCAATGCAAACCAAAGCACGCCAGTGCACGCCAGAGCACGCCAATGCACACCATTTCACACCAGATAACGCCAGTGCACGCCAGAGCACGCCAATTCACACCAGAGCACGCCAGTGCACGCCAGAGCACGGTAGAGCACAGCAGAGAACAGCTCAGCACTTGAAGTTGCTATTATATTTTTTTTTCACTTGTTAAAACCATTTTTTAATTACAGGATGTGTAAATCAATGTCCAATACACCATTTCAAGTCTATTTAATCAATAAATGTATAGAGCAAATCATGAACAAAAAGTTTGAGGAAAACGCACATCACAGCACTTGAATCTTTAAAAATTATTCAAGTTATTTGAGTTCTATTGTCGGGTAGTTGATTTCTATTGTCAAGCACTTGAGTTCTGCATAGCAGAGCACGCCAGAGCACGCCAGTGCACGCCAGAGCACGCCAGTGCACGCCAGAGCATTCCAGTGCACGCCAGAGCACGCCAGTGCACGCCAGAGCACGCCAGTGCACGCACGAGCACGTCAATGCACGCCAGAGCATGTCAGTGCACGCCAGAGCACGCCAATTCACACCAGAGCACGTCCATGCACGCCAGAGCACGCCAGTGCACTCCAGAGCACGCCAATTCACACCAGAGCACGCCAGAGCACGCCAGAGCACGCCAGAGCACGTCAATGCACGCCAGAGCACGCCAGTGCACGCCAGAGCACGCCAATTCACACCAGAGCACGCCAGTGCACGCAAGAGCACGTCAATGCACGCCAGAGTACGCCAGTGCACGACAGAGCTCGCCAGTGTTGGTAGTTGATTTCTATTGTCAAGCATTTGAGTTCTGCATAGCAGAGCACGCCAGAGCACGCCAGTGCACGCCAGAGCACGCCAGTGCACGCCAGAGCATTCCAGTGCACGCCAGAGCACGCCAGTGCACGCACGAGCACGTCAATGCACGCACGAGCACGTCAATGCACGCCAGAGCATGCCAGTGCACGCCAGAGCACGCCAATTCACACCAGAGCACGTCCATGCACGCCAGAGCACGCCAGTGCACTCCAGAGCACGCCAATTCACACCAGAGCACGCCAGAGCACGCCAGAGCACGCCAGAGCACGTCAATTCACACCAGAGCACGCCAGTGCACGCCAGAGAAAGCCAGTGCACGCCAGAGCACGCCAGTGCACGCACGAGCACGCCAGTTCACGAACGAGCACGTCAATGCACGCCAGAGCATGCCAGTGCACGCTAAAGCTCGACAGTGCACGCCAGAGCACGCCAATTCACACCAGATCACGTCAATGCACGCCAGAGCACGCCAGTGCACGCCAGAGCACAACAATTCACACCAGAGCACGCCAGAGCACGCCAGTGCACGCCAGAGAACGTCAATGCACGCCAGAGCACGCCAGTGCACGCCAGAGCACGCCAGTGCATGCCAGAGCACGCCAATTCACACCAGAGCACGCCAGTGCATGCCAGAGCACGCCAATTCACACCATAGCACGCCAGTGCACGCCAGAGCACGCCAGTGCACGCCAGAGCACGGCAGTGCACGCCAGAGCAAGTCAATGCACACCAGATTACGCCAGTGCACGCCAGAGCAATTCAATGCACGCCAGAGCACGCCAGAGCACGCCAGAGCACGCTAGTGCACGCCAGAGCACGTCAATGAACGCCAGAGCAAGCCAGTGCACGCCAAAGCACGCCAGAGCACGCCAGTGCACGCCAGAGCACGGTAGAGCACAGCAGAGAACAGCACAGCACTTGAAGTTGCTATAATATATTTTTCACTTGTTAAAACCATTTTTTAATTACAGGATGTGTAAATCAATGTCCAATTCACCATTTAAAGTCTATTTAATCAATAGATTTATAGAGCAAATCATGAACAAAAAGTTTGAGAAAAACGCACATCACAGCACTTGAATTTTTAAAAATTATTCAAGTTATTTGAGTTCTATTGTCGGGTAGTGGATTTCTATTATCAAGCACTTGAGTTCTGCATAGCAGAGCACGCCAGAGCACGCCAGTGCACGCCAGAGCAAGCCAGTGCACGCCAGAGCACGCCAGTGCACGTCAGAGCACGCCAGTGCACGCACGAGCACGCCAGTGCACGCACGAGCACACCAGTGCACGCACGAGCACGTCAATGCACGCCAGAGCATGCCAGTGCACGCCAGAGCACTCCAGTGCACGCCAGAGCACGCCAATTCACACCAGAGCACGTCAATGCAAACCAAAGCACGCCAGTGCACGCCAGAGCACGACAATTCACACCAGAGCACGCCAGTAAACGCCAGTGCACGCCAGTGCATGCCAGAGCCATTCAATGCACGCCAGAGCACGCCAATTCACACCAGAGCACGCCAGTAAACGCCAGAGCATTCAAGTGCACGCCAGAGCACGTCAATGCATGCCAGTGCACGCCAGAGCACGCAAGTGCACGCCAAAGCACGCCAGTGCACGCCAGTGCAAGCCAATTCACACCAGAGCACGCCAGTGCACGCCAGAGCACGCCAGTGCACGCCAGAGCACGCCAGTGCCCGCCAGAGCACGCCAGTGCACGCCAGAGCACGCCAGTATCCGCCAGAGCACGCCAGTGCACGCCAGTGCACGCCAGTGCACGCCAGTGCACGCCAGAGCACGCCAGTGCACGCCAGAGCAATTAAATGCACGCCAGAGCTCGCCAATTCACAAAAGAGCAAGCCATTGCACGCCAGAGCACGCCAATTCACACCAGAGCACGCCAGAGCACGCCAGTGTACGCCAAAGCACGCCAGTGCACGAAAGAGCAAGTCAATGCACGCCAGTGCGCGCCAGTGCACGCCAGAGCACGCCAGTGCACGCCAGTGCACGCCAGTGCACGCCAGAGCACGCCAATTCACACCAGAGCACGTCAATGCATTCCAGAGCAAGCCAGTGCACGCCAGTGCACGCCAGAGCACGCCAATTCACACCAGAGCACGTCAATGCACGCCAGAGCACGCCAGTACACGCCAGAGCACAACAATTTACACCAGAGCACGCCAGAGCACGCCAGTGCACGCCAGAGCTCGTCAATGCACGCTAGAGCACGCCAGTGCACGCCAGAGCACACCAGAGCACGCCAGTGCACGCCAGAGCATGCCAATTCACACCAGAGCACGCCAGTGCACGCCAGAGCACGCCAATTCACACCAGAGCACGCCAGAGCACGCAAGTGCACGCCAGAGCACGCCAGTGCACGCACGAGCATGCCAATGCACGCACGAGCAAGTCAATGCACGCCAGAGCATGCCAGTGCACGCCAGAGCACGCCAATTCACACCAGAGCACGCCAGTGCACGCCAGAGCACGCCAGAGCACGCTAGTGCACGCCAGAGCACGTCAATGCACGCCAGAGCACGCCAGTGCACGCCAGAGAACGCAAGTGCACGCCAAAGCACGCCAGTGCACGCCAGAACACGCCAGTGCACGCCAGTGCACGCCAGTGCACGCCAGTGCACGCCAATTCACACCAGAGCACGCCAGTGCACGCCAGAGCACGCCAGTGCACGCCAGTGCACGAAAGATTAAGTCAATGCACGCCAGAGCACGCCAGTGCACGCCAGTGCACGCCAGAGCACGGCAGTGCACGCCAGAGCACGGCAGTGCACGCCAGAGCACGCCAGTGCACGCCAGAGCACGCCAGTGCACGCCAGAGCACGCCAGTGCACGCCAGAGCACGCCAGTGCACGCCAGAGCAATTCAATGCACGCCAGAGCACGCCAATTCACACCAGAGCACGCCAGTGCACGCCAGAGCACGCCAATTCACACCAGAGCACGCCAGTGCACGCAAAAGCACGTCAATGCACGCCACAGCACGCCAGTGCACGCCAGAGCACGCCAGTGCACGCCAAAGCACACCAGTGCACGCCAGAGCACGCCAGTGCACGCCAATTCACACCAGTGCACGCCAGTGCACACCAGAGCACGCCAGTGCACGCCAATTCACACCAGTGCACGCCAGTGCACGCCAGAGCACGCCAGTGCACGCCAGAGCACGCCAGTGCACGCCAGAGCACGCCAGAGCAAGCCAGAGCACGCCAGTGCACGCCAGAGCACGGTAGAGCACAGCAGACAACAGCTCAGAACTTGAAGTTGCTATAATATTTTTTTCACTTGTTAAAACCATTTTTTAATTACAGGATGTGTAAATCAATGTCCAATACACCATTTCAAGTCTATTTAATCAATAAATGTATAGAGCAAATCATGAACAAAAAGTTTGAGGAAAACGCACATCACAGCACTAGAATTTTTAAAAATTATTCAAGTTATTTGAGTTCTATTGTCGGGTAGTTGATTTCTATTGTCAAGCATTTGAGTTCTGCATAGCAGAGCACGCCAGAGCACGCCAGTGCACGCCAGAGCACGCCAGTGCACGCCAGAGCATTCCAGTGCACGCCAGAGCACGCCAGTGCACGCACGAGCACGTCAATGCACGCCAGAGCATGCCAGTGCACGCCAGAGCACGCCAATTCACACCAGAGCACGTCCATGCACGCCAGAGCACGCCAGTGCACTCCAGAGCACGCCAATTCACACCAGAGCACGCCAGAGCACGCCAGAGCACGCCAGAGCACGTCAATGCACGCCAGAGCACGCCAGTGCACGCCAGAGCACGCTAATTCACACCAGAGCACGCCAGTGCACGCAAGAGCACGTCAATGCACGCCAGAGTACGCCAGTGCACGACAGAGCTCGCCAGTGCACGCCAGAGCACGCCAATTCACACCAGAGCACGCCAGTGCACGCCAGAGCAAGCCAGTGCACGCCAGAGCACAACAATTCACACCAGAGCACGCCAGAGCACGCCAGTGCACGCCAGAGAACGTCAATCCACGCCAGAGCACGCCAGTGCACGCCAGAGCACGCCAGAGCACGCCAGTGCACGCCAGTGCATGCCAGAGCACGCCAATTCACACCAGAGCACGCCAGTGCATGCCAGAGCACGCCAATTCACACCAGAGCACGCAAATTCACACCAGAGCACGCCAGTGCACGCCAGAGCACGCCAGTGCACGCCAGAGCACGGCAGTGCACGCCAGAGCAAGTCAATGCACACCAGATTACGCCAGTGCACGCCAGAGCACGCCAGTGCACGCCAGAGCAATTCAATGCACGCCAGAGCACGCCAGAGCACGCCAGAGCACGCTAGTGCACGCCAGAGCACGTCAATGAACGCCAGAGCAAGCCAGTGCACGCCAAAGCACGCCAGAGCACGCCAGTGCACGCCAGAGCACGGTAGAGCACAGCAGAGAACAGCTCAGCACTTGAAGTTGCTATAATATTTTTTTCACTTGTTAAAACCATTTTTTAATTACAGGATGTGTAAATCAATGTCCAATTCACCATTTAAAGTCTATTTAATCAATAAATTTATAGAGCAAATCATGAACAAAAAGTTTGAGAAAAACGCACATCACAGCACTTGAATTTTTAAAAATTATTCAATTTATTTGAGTTCTATTGTCGGGTAGTGGATTTCTATTATCAAGCACTTGAGTTCTGCATAGCAGAGCACGCCAGAGCACGCCAATGCACGCCAGAGCAAGCCAGTGCACGCCAGAGCACGCCAGTGCACGTCAGAGCACGCCAGTGCACGCACGAGCACGCCAGTGCACGCACGAGCACACCAGTGCACGCACGAGCACGTCAATGCACGCCAGAGCATGCCAGTGCACGCCAGAGCACTCCAGTGCACGCCAGAGCACGCCAATTCACACCAGAGCACGTCAATGCAAACCAAAGCACGCCAGTGCACGCCAGAGCACGCCAGTGCACGCCAGAGCACGCCAATGCACACCATTTCACACCAGATAACGCCAGTGCACGCCAGAGCACACCAATTCACACCAGAGCACGCCAGTGCACGCCAGAGCACGGTAGAGCACAGCAGAGAACAGCTCAGCACTTGAAGTTGCTATTATATTTTTTTTCACTTGTTAAAACCATTTTTTAATTACAGGATGTGTAAATCAATGTCCAATACACCATTTCAAGTCTATTTAATCAATAAATGTATAGAGCAAATCACGAACAAAAAGTTTGAGGAAAACGCACATCACAGCACTTGAATTTTTAAAAATTATTCAAGTTATTTGAGTTCTATTGTCGGGTAGTTGATTTCTATTGTCAAGCACTTGAGTTCTGCATAGCAGAGCACGCCAGAGCACGCCAGTGCACGCCAGAGCACGCCAGTGCACGCCAGAGCATTCCAGTGCACGCCAGAGCACGCCAGTGCACGCACGAGCACGTCAATGCACGCCAGAGCATGCCAGTGCACGCCAGAGCACGCCAATTCACACCAGAGCACGTCCATGCACGCCAGAGCACGCCAGTGCACTCCAGAGCACGCCAATTCACACCAGAGCACGCCAGAGCACGCCAGAGCACGCCAGAGCACGTCAATGCACGCCAGAGCACGCCAGTGCACGCCAGAGCACGCCAATTCACACCAGAGCACGCCAGTGCACGCAAGAGCACGTCAATGCACGCCAGAGTACGCCAGTGCACGACAGAGCTCGCCAGTGCACGCCAGAGCACGCCAATTCACACCAGAGCACGCCAGTGCACGCCAGAGCAAGCCAGTGCACGCCAGAGCACAACAATTCACACCAGAGCACGCCAGAGCACGCCAGTGCACGCCAGAGAACGTCAATCCACGCCAGAGCACGCCAGTGCACGCCAGAGCACGCCAGAGCACGCCAGTGCACGCCAGTGCATGCCAGAGCACGCCAATTCACACCAGAGCACGCCAGTGCATGCCAGAGCACGCCAATTCACACCAGAGCACGCAAATTCACACCAGAGCACGCCAGTGCACGCCAGAGCACGCCAGTGCACGCCAGAGCACGGCAGTGCACGCCAGAGCAAGTCAATGCACACCAGATTACGCCAGTGCACGCCAGAGCACGCCAGTGCACGCCAGAGCAATTCAATGCACGCCAGAGCACGCCAGAGCACGCCAGAGCACGCTAGTGCACGCCAGAGCACGTCAATGAACGCCAGAGCAAGCCAGTGCACGCCAAAGCACGCCAGAGCACGCCAGTGCACGCCAGAGCACGGTAGAGCACAGCAGAGAACAGCTCAGCACTTGAAGTTGCTATAATATTTTTTTCACTTGTTAAAACCATTTTTTAATTACAGGATGTGTAAATCAATGTCCAATTCACCATTTAAAGTCTATTTAATCAATAAATTTATAGAGCAAATCATGAACAAAAAGTTTGAGAAAAACGCACATCACAGCACTTGAATTTTTAAAAATTATTCAATTTATTTGAGTTCTATTGTCGGGTAGTGGATTTCTATTATCAAGCACTTGAGTTCTGCATAGCAGAGCACGCCAGAGCACGCCAGTGCACGCCAGAGCAAGCCAGTGCACGCCAGAGCACGCCAGTGCACGTCAGAGCACGCCAGTGCACGCACGAGCACGCCAGTGCACGCACGAGCACACCAGTGCACGCACGAGCACGTCAATGCACGCCAGAGCATGCCAGTGCACGCCAGAGCACTCCAGTGCACGCCAGAGCACGCCAATTCACACCAGAGCACGTCAATGCAAACCAAAGCACGCCAGTGCACGCCAGAGCACGCCAGTGCACGCCAGAGCACGCCAATGCACACCATTTCACACCAGATAACGCCAGTGCACGCCAGAGCACACCAATTCACACCAGAGCACGCCAGTGCACGCCAGAGCACGGTAGAGCACAGCAGAGAACAGCTCAGCACTTGAAGTTGCTATTATATTTTTTTTCACTTGTTAAAACCATTTTTTAATTACAGGATGTGTAAATCAATGTCCAATACACCATTTCAAGTCTATTTAATCAATAAATGTATAGAGCAAATCACGAACAAAAAGTTTGAGGAAAACGCACATCACAGCACTTGAATTTTTAAAAATTATTCAAGTTATTTGAGTTCTATTGTCGGGTAGTTGATTTCTATTGTCAAGCACTTGAGTTCTGCATAGCAGAGCACGCCAGAGCACGCCAGTGCACGCCAGAGCACGCCAGTGCACGCCAGAGCATTCCAGTGCACGCCAGAGCACGCCAGTGCACGCACGAGCACGTCAATGCACGCCAGAGCATGCCAGTGCACGCCAGAGCACGCCAATTCACACCAGAGCACGTCCATGCACGCCAGAGCACGCCAGTGCACTCCAGAGCACGCCAATTCACACCAGAGCACGCCAGAGCACGCCAGAGCACGCCAGAGCACGTCAATGCACGCCAGAGCACGCCAGTGCACGCCAGAGCACGCCAATTCACACCAGAGCACGCCAGTGCACGCAAGAGCACGTCAATGCACGCCAGAGTACGCCAGTGCACGACAGAGCTCGCCAGTGCACGCCAGAGCACGCCAATTCACACCAGAGCACGCCAGTGCACGCCAGAGCAAGCCAGTGCACGCCAGAGCACAACAATTCACACCAGAGCACGCCAGAGCACGCCAGTGCACGCCAGAGAACGTCAATCCACGCCAGAGCACGCCAGTGCACGCCAGAGCACGCCAGAGCACGCCAGTGCACGCCAGTGCATGCCAGAGCACGCCAATTCACACCAGAGCACGCCAGTGCATGCCAGAGCACGCCAATTCACACCAGAGCACGCAAATTCACACCAGAGCACGCCAGTGCACGCCAGAGCACGCCAGTGCACGCCAGAGCACGGCAGTGCACGCCAGAGCAAGTCAATGCACACCAGATTACGCCAGTGCACGCCAGAGCACGCCAGTGCACGCCAGAGCAATTCAATGCACGCCAGAGCACGCCAGAGCACGCTAGTGCACGCCAGAGCACGTCAATGAACGCCAGAGCAAGCCAGTGCACGCCAAAGCACGCCAGAGCACGCCAGTGCACGCCAGAGCACGGTAGAGCACAGCAGAGAACAGCTCAGCACTTGAAGTTGCTATAATATTTTTTTCACTTGTTAAAACCATTTTTTAATTACAGGATGTGTAAATCAATGTCCAATTCACCATTTAAAGTCTATTTAATCAATAAATTTATAGAGCAAATCATGAACAAAAAGTTTGAGAAAAACGCACATCACAGCACTTGAATTTTTAAAAATTATTCAAGTTATTTGAGTTCTATTGTCGGGTAGTGGATTTCTATTATCAAGCACTTGAGTTCTGCATAGCAGAGCACGCCAGAGCACGCCAGTGCACGCCAGAGCAAGCCAGTGCACGCCAGAGCACGCCAGTGCACGTCAGAGCACGCCAGTGCACGCACGAGCACGCCAGTGCACGCACGAGCACGTCAATGCACGCCAGAGCATGCCAGTGCACGCCAGAGCACTCCAGTGCACGCCAGAGCACGCCAATTCACACCAGAGCACGTCAATGCAAACCAAAGCACGCCAGTGCACGCCAGAGCACGCCAATTCACACCAGAGCACGCCAGAGCACGCCAGTGCACGCCAGTGCATGCCAGAGCCATTCAATGCACGCCAGAGCACGCCAATTCACACCAGAGCACGCCAGTAAACGCCAGAGCATTCAAGTGCACGCCAGAGCACGTCAATGCATGCCAGTGCACGCCAGAGCACGCAAGTGCACGCCAAAGCACGCCAGTGCACGCCAGTGCAAGCCAATTCACACCAGAGCACGCCAGTGCACGCCAGAGCACGCCAGTGCACGCCAGTGCACGCCAGACTACGCCAGTGCACGCCAGAGCAATTCAATGCACGCCAGAGCTCGCCAATTCACACCAGAGCACGCCAGAGCACGCCAGTATCCGCCAGAGCACGCCAGTGCACGCCAGTGCACGCCAGAGCACGCCAGTGCACGCCAGAGCAATTAAATGCACGCCAGAGCTCGCCAATTCACAAAAGAGCAAGCCATTGCACGCCAGAGCACGCCAATTCACACCAGAGCACGCCAGTGCACGCACGAGCACGTCAATGCACGCCAGAGCACGTCAATGCATACCAGAGCACGCCAGTGCACGCCAGAGCACGCCAGTGTACGCCAAAGCACGCCAGTGCACGCCAGTGCACGAAAGAGCAAGTCAATGCACGCCAGTGCGCGCCAGTGCACGCCAGAGCACGCCAGTGCACGCCAGAGCACGCCAGTGCACGCCAGAGCACGCCAATTCACACCAGAGCACGTCAATGCATTCCAGAGCAAGCCAGTGCACGCCAGTGCACGCCAGAGCACGCCAATTCACACCAGAGCACGTCAATGCACGCCAGAGCACGCCAGTACACGCCAGAGCACAACAATTCACACCAGAGCACGCCAGAGCACGCCAGTGCACGCCAGAGCACGTCAATGCACGCTAGAGCACGCCAGTGCACGCCAGAGCACACCAGAGCACGCCAGTGCACGCCAGTGCACGCCAATTCACACCAGAGCACGCCAGTGCACGCCAGAGCACGCCAATTCACACCAGAGCACGCCAGAGCACGCCAGTGCACGCCAGAGCACGCCAGTGCACGCACGAGCATGCCAATGCACGCACGAGCAAGTCAATGCACGCCAGAGCATGCCAGTGCACGCCAGAGCACGCCAATTCACACCAGAGCACGCCAGTGCACGCCAGAGCACGCCAGAGCACGCTAGTGCACGCCAGAGCACGTCAATGCACGCCAGAGCACGCCAGTGCACGCCAGAGAACGCAAGTGCACGCCAAAGCACGCCAGCGCACGCCAGAACACGCCAGTGCACGCCAGTGCACGCCAATTCACACCAGAGCACGCCAGTGCACGCCAGAGCACGCCAGTGCACGCCAGTGCACGAAAGAGCAAGTCAATGCACGCCAGAGCACGCCAGTGCACGCCAGTGCACGCCAGAGCACGCCAGTGCACGCCAGATCACGCCAGTGCACGCCAGAGCACGCCAGAGCACGCCAGTGCACGCCAGTGAACGCCAGAGCACGCCAGTGCACGCCAGTGCACGCCAGTGAACGCCAGAGCACGCCAGTGCACGCCAGAGCACGCCAGTGCACGCCAGAGCACGCCAGTGCACGCCAGAGCACGCCAGTGCACGCCAGAGCACGCCAGTGCACGCCAGAGCACGCCAGTGCACGCCAGAGCATTTCAATGCACGCCAGAGCACGCCAATTCACACCAGAGCACGCCAGTGCACACCAGAGCACGCCAGTGCACGCCAGAGCACGCCAGTGCACGCCAGAGCACGCCAGAGCAAGCCAGAGCACGCCAGAGCACGCTAGAGCACGCCAGTGCACGCCAGAGCACGGTAGAGCACAGCAGACAACAGCTCAGAACTTGAAGTTGCTATAATATTTTTTTCACTTGTTAAAACCATTTTTTAATTACAGGATGTGTAAATCAATATCCAATACACCATTTCAAGTCTATTGAATCAATAAATTTATAGAGAAAATCATGAACAAAAAGTTTGAGAAAAACGCACATCACAGCACTTGAATTTTTAAAAATTATTCAAGTTATTTCAGTTCTATTGTCGGGTAATGGATTTCTATTGTCAAGCACTTGAGTTCTGCATAGCAGAGCACGCCAGAGCACGACAGAGCACGCCAGAGCACGCCAGTGCACGCCAGAGCACGCCAATTCACACCAGAGCAATTCAATGCACGCCAGAGCTCGCCAATTCACACCAGAGCACGCCAGAGCACGCCAGTATCCGCCAGAGCACGCCAGTGCACGCCAGTGCACGCCAGAGCACGCCAGTGCACGCCAGAGCACACCAGTGCACGCCAGAGCACGCCAGTGCACGCCAATTCACACCAGTGCACGCCAGTGCACACCAGAGCACGCCAGTGCACGCCAATTCACACCAGTGCACGCCAGTGCACGCCAGAGCACGCCAGTGCACGCCAGAGCACGCCAGAGCAAGCCAGAGCAAGCCAGAGCACGCCAATTCACACCAGAGCACGCCAGTGCACGCACGAGCACGTCAATGCACGCCAGAGCACGTCAATGCATACCAGAGCACGCCAGTGCACGCCAGAGCACGCCAGTGTACGCCAAAGCACGCCAGTGCACGCCAGTGCACGAAAGAGCAAGTCAATGCACGCCAGTGCGCGCCAGTGCACGCCAGAGCACGCCAGTGCACGCCAGAGCACGCCAATTCACACCAGAGCACGTCAATGCATTCCAGAGCAAGCCAGTGCACGCCAGTGCACGCCAGAGCACGCCAATTCACACCAGAGCACGTCAATGCACGCCAGAGCACGCCAGTACACGCCAGAGCACAACAATTCACACCAGAGCACGCCAGAGCACGCCAGTGCACGCCAGAGCCCGTCAATGCACGCTAGAGCACGCCAGTGCACGCCAGAGCACACCAGAGCACGCCAGTGCACGCCAGAGCACGCCAATTCACACCAGAGCACGCCAGTGCACGCCAGAGCACGCCAATTCACACCAGAGCACGCCAGTGCACGCCAGAGCACGCCAATTCACACCAGAGCACGCCAGAGCACGCCAGTGCACGCCAGAGCACGCCAGTGCACGCACGAGCATGCCAATGCACGCACGAGCAAGTCAATGCACGCCAGAGCATGCCAGTGCACGCCAGAGCACGCCAATTCACACCAGAGCACGCCAGTGCACGCCAGAGCACGCCAGAGCACGCCAGTGCACGCCAGAGCACGTCAATGCACGCCAGAGCACGCCAGTGCACGCCAGAGAACGCAAGTGCACGCCAAAGCACGCCAGTGCACGCCAGAACACGCCAGTGCACGCCAGTGCACGCCAGTGCACGCCAATTCACACCAGAGCACGCCAGAGCACGCCAGTGCACGCCAGTGCACGCCAGTGCACGCCTGAGCACGCCAGTGCACGCAAGAGCACGCCAATTCACACCAGAGCACGCCAGTGCACGCCAGAGCACGGCAGTGCACGCAAGAGCACGCCAATTCACACCAGAGCACGCCAGTGCACGCCTGAGCATGCCAGTGCACGCCAGAGCACGCAAATTCACACCAGAGCAGGCCAGTGCACGCAAGAGCACGTCAATGCACGCCAGAGCACGCCAGTGCACGCCAGAGCACACCAATTCACACCAGAGCACTCAAGTGCACGCAAAAGCACGCCAGTGCACGCCAGAGCACGCCAGTGCATGCCAGAGCACGCCAGTGCACGCCAGTGCACGCCAGTGCATGCCAGAGCACGCCAGTGCACGCCAGAGCACGCCAGTGCACGCAAGAGCACGCCAGTGCACGCCAGAGCACGCAAGTGCACGCCAGAGCAATTCAATGCACGCCAGAGCACGCCAATTCACACCAAAGCACGCCAGAGCACGCCAGTGCACGCCAGTGCACGCCAGAGCATTTCAATGCACGCCAGAGCAAGCCAGAGCACGCCAGAGCGCGCCAGAGCACGCCATTGCACGCCAGAGCACGGTAGAACACATTAGAGAACAGCTCAGCACTTGAAGTTGCTATAATATTTTTTTCACTTTTTAAAAACATTTTTTAATTACAGGATGTGTAAATCAATGTCCAATACACCATTTCAAGTCTATTTAATCAATAAATTTATAGAGCAAATCATGAACAAAAAGTTTGAGAAAAACGCACATCACAGCACTTGAATTTTTAAAAATTATTCAAGTTATTTGAGTTCTATTGTCGGGTAGTGGATTTCTATTGTCAAGCACTTGAGTTCTGCATAGCAGAGCACGCCAGTGTACGCAAGAGCAAGTCAATGCACACCAGAGCACGCCAGTACACGCAAGAGCACGCAAGTGCACGCCAAAGCACGCCAGTGCACGCCAGAGCACGCTAGTGCACGCAAGAGCACGCCAATTCACACCAGAGCACGCCAGTGCACGCCTGAGCATGCCAGTGCACGCCAGAGAACGCCAATTCCCACCAGAGCAGGCCAATTCACACCAGAGCACGCCAGTGCACGCAAGAGCACGCCAGTGCACGCAAGAGCACGCCAGTGCACGCAAGAGCACGCCAATTCACACCAGAGCACGCCAGTGCACGCCTGAGCATGCCAGTGCACGCCAGAGCACGCCAATTCACACCAGAGCACGCAAGTGCAGGCCAGAGCACGCCAATTCACACCAGAGCACGCCAGTGCACGCCAGAACACGCCAGTGCACGCCAGAGCACGTCAATGCACGCCAGAGCACGCCAGAGCACGCCAGTGCACGCCAGAGCACGCCAGAGCACGCCAGTGCACGCCAGTGCACGCCAGTTCACGCCAATTCACACCAGAGCACGCCAGTGCACGCCAGAGCACGCCAGAGCAAGCCAGTGCACGCCAGAGCACGTCAATGCACGCCAGAGCAAGCCAGAGCACGCCAGAGCACGCCAGTGCACGCAAATTCACACCAGAGCACGCAAGTGCAAGCCAGAGCACGCCAGTGCACGCCAGAGCACGCCAGTGCAGGCCAGAGCACGCCAATGCACGCCAGAGCACGCCAGTGCACGCCAGAGCATGCAAGTGCACGCAAGTGCACGCTAGTGCACGCCAGAGCACGTTAATGCACGCCAGAGTAGGCCAGAGAACGCCAGAGCACGCCAGAGCACGCCAAAGCACGCCAGAGCACGCCACTGCACGCCAGAGCACGGTAGAACACATTAGAGAACAGCTCAGCACTTGAAGTTGCTAAAATATTTTTTTCAATTTTTAAAACCATTTTTTAATTTTAGGATGAGTAAATCAATGTCCAGTACACCATTTCAAGTCTATTGAATCAATAAATTTATAGAGCAAATCATGAACAAAAAGTTTGAGAAAAACGCACATCACAGCACTTGAATTTTTAAAAATTATTCAAGTTATTTGAGTTCTATTGTGAGGTAGTGGATTTCTATTGTCAAGCACTTGAGTTCTGCATAGTAGAGCACGCCAGTGCACGCAAGAGCACGTCAATGCACGCAAGATCACGCCAGTGCACGCCAGAGCACGCAAGTGCACGCCAAAGCACGCCAGTTCACGCCAGAGCACCCCAGTGCTCGTCAGAGCACGCCAGTGCCCGCCAGAGCACGCCAGTGCACGCCAGAGCAATTCAATGCACGCCAGAGCACGCCAATTCACACCAAAGCACGCCAGTGCACGCCAGAGCACGCCAATTCACACCAGAGCACGCCAATGCACCCCAGAGCACGCCAGTGCACGCCAGAGCACGCCAGTGCACGCCAGAGCACGCCAGTGCACGCCAGAGCACGCCAGTGCACGCCAGAGCACGCCAGTGCACGCCAGAGCACGCCAGTGCACGCCAGAGCACGCCAATTCACACCAGAGCACGCCAGTGCACGCCAGACCACGCCAGTGCACGCAAGAGCACGTCAATGCACGCCAGAGCACGCCAGTGCACGCCAGAGCACGCCAGTGCACGCCAGAGCACGCCAATTCACACCAGATCACTCAAGTGCACGCCAACGCACGCCAGTGCACGCAAGAGCACGCAAGTGAACGCCAAAGCACGCCATTGCACGCCAGAGCACGCAAGTGCACGCCACTGCACGCCAATTCACACCAGAGCACGCCAGTCCACGCCAGAGCACGCCACAGCACGCTTGTGCACGCCAGAGAACGTCAATGCACGCCAGAGCACGCCAATTCACACCAGAGCAGGCCAATTCACACCAGAGCACGCCAGTGCAAGCAAGAGCACGCCAGTGCACGCAAGAGCACGCCAATTCACACCAGAGCACGCCAGTGCACGCCAGAGCACGCCAGTGCACGCAAGAGCACGCCAATTCACACCAGAGCACGCCAGTGCACGCCTGAGCATGCCAGTGCACGCCAGAGCACGCAAATTCACACCAGAGCAGGCCAGTGCACGCAAGAGCACGTCAATGCACGCCAGAGCACGCCAGTGCACGCCAGAGCACACCAATTCACACCAGAGCACTCAAGTGCACGCAAAAGCACGCCAGTGCACGCCAGAGCACGCCAGTGCATGCCAGAGCACGCCAGTGCACGCCAGAGCACGCCAGTGCATGCCAGAGCACGCCAGTGCACGCCAGAGCACGCCAGTGCACGCAAGAGCACGCCAGTGCACGCCAGAGCACGCAAGTGCACGCCAGAGCAATTCAATGCACGCCAGAGCACGCCAATTCACACCAAAGCACGCCAGAGCACGCCAGTGCACGCCAGTGCACGCCAGAGCATGTCAATGCACGCCAGTGCACGCCAGAGCACGCCAGAGCAAGCCAGTGCACGCCAGAGCACGTCAATGCACGCCAGAGCAAGCCAGAGCACGCCAGAGCACGCCAGTGCACGCAAATTCACACCAGAGCACGCAAGTGCAAGCCAGAGCACGCCAGTGCACGCCAGAGCACGCCAGTGCAGGCCAGAGCACGCCAATGCACGCCAGAGCACGCCAGTGCACGCCAGAGCATGCAAGTGCACGCAAGTGCACGCTAGTGCACGCCAGAGCACGTTAATGCACGCCAGAGTAGGCCAGAGAACGCCAGAGCACGCCAGAGCACGCCAAAGCACGCCAGAGCACGCCACTGCACGCCAGAGCACGGTAGAACACATTAGAGAACAGCTCAGCACTTGAAGTTGCTAAAATATTTTTTTCAATTTTTAAAACCATTTTTTAATTTTAGGATGAGTAAATCAATGTCCAGTACACCATTTCAAGTCTATTGAATCAATAAATTTATAGAGCAAATCATGAACAAAAAGTTTGAGAAAAACGCACATCACAGCACTTGAATTTTTAAAAATTATTCAAGTTATTTGAGTTCTATTGTGAGGTAGTGGATTTCTATTGTCAAGCACTTGAGTTCTGCATAGTAGAGCACGCCAGTGCACGCAAGAGCACGTCAATGCACGCAAGATCACGCCAGTGCACGCCAGAGCACGCAAGTGCACGCCAAAGCACGCCAGTTCACGCCAGAGCACCCCAGTGCTCGTCAGAGCACGCCAGTGCCCGCCAGAGCACGCCAGTGCACGCCAGAGCAATTCAATGCACGCCAGAGCACGCCAATTCACACCAAAGCACGCCAGTGCACGCCAGAGCACGCCAATTCACACCAGAGCACGCCAATGCACCCCAGAGCACGCCAGTGCACGCCAGAGCACGCCAGTGCACGCCAGAGCACGCCAGTGCACGCCAGAGCACGCCAGTGCACGCCAGAGCACGCCAGTGCACGCCAGAGCACGCCAGTGCACGCCAGAGCACGCCAGTGCACGCCAGAGCACGCCAATTCACACCAGAGCACGCCAGTGCACGCCAGACCACGCCAGTGCACGCAAGAGCACGTCAATGCACGCCAGAGCACGCCAGTGCACGCCAGAGCACGCCAGTGCACGCCAGAGCACGCCAATTCACACCAGATCACTCAAGTGCACGCCAACGCACGCCAGTGCACGCAAGAGCACGCAAGTGAACGCCAAAGCACGCCATTGCACGCCAGAGCACGCAAGTGCACGCCACTGCACGCCAATTCACACCAGAGCACGCCAGTCCACGCCAGAGCACGCCACAGCACGCTTGTGCACGCCAGAGAACGTCAATGCACGCCAGAGCACGCCAATTCACACCAGAGCAGGCCAATTCACACCAGAGCACGCCAGTGCAAGCAAGAGCACGCCAGTGCACGCAAGAGCACGCCAATTCACACCAGAGCACGCCAGTGCACGCCAGAGCACGCCAGTGCACGCAAGAGCACGCCAATTCACACCAGAGCACGCCAGTGCACGCCTGAGCATGCCAGTGCACGCCAGAGCACGCAAATTCACACCAGAGCAGGCCAGTGCACGCAAGAGCACGTCAATGCACGCCAGAGCACGCCAGTGCACGCCAGAGCACACCAATTCACACCAGAGCACTCAAGTGCACGCAAAAGCACGCCAGTGCACGCCAGAGCACGCCAGTGCATGCCAGAGCACGCCAGTGCACGCCAGAGCACGCCAGTGCATGCCAGAGCACGCCAGTGCACGCCAGAGCACGCCAGTGCACGCAAGAGCACGCCAGTGCACGCCAGAGCACGCAAGTGCACGCCAGAGCAATTCAATGCACGCCAGAGCACGCCAATTCACACCAAAGCACGCCAGAGCACGCCAGTGCACGCCAGTGCACGCCAGAGCATGTCAATGCACGCCAGAGCAAGCCAGAGCACGCCAGAGCGCGCCAGAGCACGCCATTGCACGCCAGAGCACGGTAGAACACATTAGAGAACAGCTCAGCACTTGAAGTTGCTATAATATTTTTTTCACTTTTTAAAACCATTTTTTAATTACAGGATGTGTAAATCAATGTCCAATACACCATTTCAAGTCTATTTAATCAATAAATTTATAGAGCAAATCATGAACAAAAAGTTTGAGAAAAACGCACATCACAGCACTTGAATTTTTAAAAATTATTCAAGTTATTTGAGTTCTATTGTCGGGTAGTGGATTTCTATTGTCAAGCACTTGAGTTCTGCATAGCAGAGCACGCCAGTGCACGCAAGAGCAAGTCAATGCACACCAGAGCACGCCAGTACACGCAAGAGCACGCAAGTGCACGCCAAAGCACGCCAGTGCACGCCAGAGCACGCTAGTGCACGCAAGAGCACGCCAATTCACACCAGAGCACGCCAGTGCACGCCTGAGCATGCCAGTGCACGCCTGAGCATGCCAGTGCACGCCAGAGCACGCCAATTCCCACCAGAGCAGGCCAATTCACACCAGAGCACGCCAGTGCACGCAAGAGCACGCCAGTGCACGCAAGAGCACGCCAGTGCACGCAAGAGCACGCCAATTCACACCAGAGCACGCCAGTGCACGCCTGAGCATGCCAGTGCACGCCAGAGCACGCCAATTCACACCAGAGCACGCAAGTGCAGGCCAGAGCACGCCAATTCACACCAGAGCACGCCAGTTCACGCCAGAACACGCCAGTGCACGCCAGAGCACGTCAATGCACGCCAGAGCACGCCAGAGCACGCCAGTGCACGCCAGAGCACGCCAGTGCACGCCAGAGCACGCCAGTGCACGCCAGTGCACGCCAATTCACACCAGAGCACGCCAGTGCACGCCAGAGCACGCCAGAGCAAGCCAGTGCACGCCAGAGCACGTCAATGCACGCCAGAGCAAGCCAGAGCACGCCAGAGCACGCCAGAGCACGCCAGTGCACGCAAATTCACACCAGAGCACGCAAGTGCATGCCAGAGCACGCCAGTGCACGCCAGAGCACGCCAGTGCCGGCCAGAGCACGCCAATGCACGCCAGAGCACGCCAGTGCACGCCAGAGCACGCAAGTGCACGCAAGTGCACGCTAGTGCACGCCAGAGCACGTTAATGCACGCCAGAGTAAGCCAGAGAACGCCAGAGCACGCCAGAGCACGCCAAAGCACGCCAAAGCACGCCACTGCACGCCAGAGCACGGTAGAACACATTAGAGAACAGCTCAGCACTTGAAGTTGCTATAATATTTTTTTCAATTTTTAAAACCATTTTTTAATTTTAGGATGTGTAAATCAATGTCCAGTACACCATTTCAAGTCTATTGAATCAATAAATTTATAGAGCAAATCATGAACAAAAAGTTTGAGAAAAACGCACATCACAGCACTTGAATTTTTAAAAATTATTCAAGTTATTTGAGTTCTATTGTGAGGTAGTGGATTTCTATTGTCAAGCACTTGAGTTCTGCATAGTAGAGCACGCCAGTGCACGCAAGAGCACGTCAATGCACGCAAGATCACGCCAGTGCACGCCAGAGCACGCAAGTGCACGCCAAAGCACGCCAGTTCACGCCAGAGCACCCCAGTGCTCGTCAGAGCACGCCAGTGCCCGCCAGAGCACGCCAGTGCACGCCAGAGCAATTCAATGCACGCCAGAGCACGCCAATTCACACCAAAGCACGCCAGTGCACGCCAGAGCACGCCAATTCACACCAGAGCACGCCAATGCACACCAGAGCACGCCAGTGCACGCCAGAGCACGCCAGTGCACGCCAGAGCACGCAAGTGCACGCCAGAGCACGCCAGTGCACGCCACTGCACGCCAATTCACACCAGAGCACGCCAGTCCACGCCAGAGCACGCCACAGCACGCTTGTGCACGCCAGAGAACGTCAATGCACGCTAGAGCACGCAAGTGCACGCCAGATCACGCCAGTGCACGCTAGTGCACGCCAGAGCACGCCAATTCACACCAGTGCACGCCAGTGCACGCTAGAGAACGCCAATTCACACCAGAGCACGCCAGTGCACGCAAGAGCACGCCAATTCACACCAGAGCACGCCAGTGCACGCCAGAGCACGCTAGTGCACGCAAGAGCACGCCAATTCACACCAGAGCACACCAGTGCACGCCTGAGCATGCCAGTGCACGCCAGAGCACGCCAATTCACACCAGAGCAGGCCAATTCACACCAGAGCACGCCAGTGCAAGCAAGAGCACGCCAGTGCACGCAAGAGCACGCCAATTCACACCAGAGCACGCCAGTGCACGCCAGAGCACGCCAGTGCACGCCAGTGCACGCAAGAGCACGCCAATGCACACCAGAGCACGCCAGTGCACGCCTGAGCATGCCAGTGCACGCCAGAGCACGCCAATTCCCACCAGAGCAGGCCAATTCACACCAGAGCACGCCAGTGCACGCAAGAGCACGCCAGTGCACACAAGAGCACGCCAGTGCACGCAAGAGCACGCCAATTCACACCAGAGCACGCCAGTGCACGCCTGAGCATGCCAGTGCACGCCAGAGCACGCCAATTCACACCAGAGCACGCAAGTGCAGGCCAGAGCACGCCAATTCACACCAGAGCACGCCAGTGCACGCCAGAACACGCCAGTGCACGCCAGAGCACGTCAATGCACGCCAGAGCACGCCAGAGCACGCCAGTGCACGCCAGAGCACGCCAGTGCACGCCAGAGCACGCCAGTGCACGCCAGTGCACGCCAGTTCACGCCAATTCACACCAGAGCACGCCAGTGCACGCCAGAGCACGCCAGAGCAAGCCAGTGCACGCCAGAGCACGTCAATGCACGCCAGAGCAAGCCAGAGCACGCCAGAGCACGCCAGTGCACGCAAATTCACACCAGAGCACGCAAGTGCATGCCAGAGCACGCCAGTGCACGCCAGAGCACGCCAGTGCAGGCCAGAGCACGCCAATGCACGCCAGAGCACGCCAGTGCACGCCAGAGCACGCAAGTGCACGCAAGTGCACGCTAGTGCACGCCAGAGCACGTTAATGCACGCCAGAGTAAGCCAGAGAACGCCAGAGCACGCCAGAGCACGC
Organism: Daphnia pulicaria; assembly: GCF_021234035.1. Classification (NCBI taxonomy): domain Eukaryota; kingdom Metazoa; phylum Arthropoda; class Branchiopoda; order Diplostraca; family Daphniidae; genus Daphnia; species Daphnia pulicaria. The sequence goes on along the minus strand of NC_060916.1, from coordinate 16,906,965 downwards.
CAAAGCACGCCAGAGCACGCCACTGAACGCCAGAGCACGGTAGAACACATTAGAGAACAGCTCAGCACTTGAAGTTGCTATAATATTTTTTTCAATTTTTAAAACCATTTTTTAATTTTAGGATGTGTAAATCAATGTCCAGTACACCATTTCAAGTCTATTGAATCAATAAATTTATAGAGCAAATCATGAACAAAAAGTTTGAGAAAAACGCACATCACAGCACTTGAATTTTTAAAAATTATTCAAGTTATTTGAGTTCTATTGTGAGGTAGTGGATTTCTATTGTCAAGCACTTGAGTTCTGCATAGTAGAGCACGCCAGTGCACGCAAGAGCACGTCAATGCACGCAAGATCACGCCAGTGCACGCCAGAGCACGCAAGTGCACGCCAAAGCACGCCAGTTCACGCCAGAGCACCCCAGTGCTCGTCAGAGCACGCCAGTGCCCGCCAGAGCACGCCAGTGCACGCCAGAGCAATTCAATGCACGCCAGAGCACGCCAATTCACACCAAAGCACGCCAGTGCACGCCAGAGCACGCCAATTCACACCAGAGCACGCCAATGCACACCAGAGCACGCCAGTGCACGCCAGAGCACGCCAGTGCACGCCAGAGCACGCCAGTGCACGCCAGAGCATGCCAGTGCACGCCACTGCACGCCAATTCACACCAGAGCACGCCAGTCCACGCCAGAGCACGCCACAGCACGCTTGTGCACGCCAGAGAACGTCAATGCACGCCAGAGCACGCAAGTGCACGCCAGATCACGCCAGTGCACGCTAGTGCACTCCAGAGCACGCCAATTCACACCAGAGCACGCCAGTGCACGCTAGAGAACGCCAATTCACACCAGAGCACGCCAGTGCACGCAAGAGCACGCCAATTCACACCAGAGCACGCCAGTGCACGCCAGAGCACGCTAGTGCACGCAAGAGCACGCCAATTCACACCAGAGCACACCAGTGCACGCCTGAGCATGCCAGTGCACGCCAGAGCACGCCAATTCACACCAGAGCAGGCCAATTCACACCAGAGCACGCCAGTGCAAGCAAGAGCACGCCAGTGCACGCAAGAGCACGCCAATTCACACCAGAGCACGCCAGTGCACGCCAGAGCACGCCAGTGCACGCAAGAGCACGCCAATTCACACCAGAGCACGCCAGTGCACGCCTGAGCATGCCAGTGCACGCCAGAGCACCCAAATTCACACCAGAGCAGGCCAGTGCACGCAAGAGCACGTCAATGGACGCCAGAGCACGCCAGTGCACGCCAGAGCACACCAATTCACACCAGAGCACTCAAGTGCACGCAAAAGCACGCCAGTGCACGCCAGAGCACGCCAGTGCATGCCAGAGCACGCCAGTGCACGCCAGAGCACGCCAGTTTATGCCAGAGCACGCCAGTGCACGCAAGAGCACGCCAGTGCACGCCAGAGCACGCAAGTGCACGCCAGAGCAATTCAATGCACGCCAGAGCACGCCAATTCACACCAAAGCACGCCAGAGCACGCCAGTGCACGCCAGTGCACGCCAGAGCATTTCAATGCACGCCAGAGCAAGCCAGAGCACGCCATTGCACGCCAGAGCACGGTAGAACACATTAGAGAACAGCTCAGCACTTGAAGTTGCTATAATATTTTTTTCACTTTTTAAAACCATTTTTTAATTACAGGATGTGTAAATCAATGTCCAATACACCATTTCAAGTCTATTTAATCAATAAATTTATAGAGCAAATCATGAACAAAAAGTTTGAGAAAAACGCACATCACAGCACTTGAATTTTTAAAAATTATTCAAGTTATTTGAGTTCTATTGTCGGGTAGTGGATTTCTATTGTCAAGCACTTGAGTTCTGCATAGCAGAGCACGCCAGTGCACGCAAGAGCAAGTCAATGCACACCAGAGCACGTCAGTACACGCAAGAGCACGCAAGTGCACGCCAAAGCACGCCAGTGCACGCCAGAGCACGCTAGTGCACGCAAGAGCACGCAAATTCACACCAGAGCACGCCAGTGCACGCCTGAGCATGCCAGTGCACGCCAGAGCACGCCAATTCCCACCAGAGCAGGCCAATTCACACCAGAGCACGCCAGTGCACGCAAGAGCACGCCAGTGCACGCAAGAGCACGCCAGTGCACGCAAGAGCACGCCAGTGCACGCAAGAGCACGCCAGTGCACGCAAGAGCACGCCAGTGCACGCAAGAGCACGCCAGTGCACGCAAGAGCACGCCAGTGCACGCAAGAGCACGCCAATTCACACCAGAGCACGCCAGTGCACGCCTGAGCATGCCAGTGCACGCCAGAGCACGCCAATTCACACCAGAGCAGGCCAGTGCACGCAAGAGCACGTCAATGCACGCCAGAGCACGCCAGTGCACGCCAGAGCACGCCAATTCACACCAGAGCACTCAAGTGCACGCAAAAGCACGCCAGTGCACGCCAGAGCACGCCAGTGCATGCCAGAGCACGCCAGTGCACGCCAGAGCACGCCAATTCACACCAGAGCACTCAAGTGCACGCCAAAGCACGCCAGTGCACGCCAGAGCACGCCAGTGAACGCCAGAGCACGCCAGTGTACGCCAGAGCACGCCAGTGCACGCCAGAGCATGTCAATGCACGCCAGAGCAAGCCAGAGCACGCCAGAGCACGCCAGAGCACGGTAGAACACATTAGAGAACAGCTCAGCACTTGAAGTTGCTATAATATTTATTTCACTTTTAAAAACCATTTTTTAATTACAGGATGTGTAAATCAATGACCAGTACACCATTTCAAGTCTATTGAATCAATAAATTTATAGAGCAAATCATGAACAAAAAGTTTGAGAAAAACGCACATCAAAGCACTTGAAGTTTTAAAAATTATTCAAGTTATTTGAGTTCTATTGTCGGGTAGTGGATTTCTATTGTCAAACACTTGAGTTCTGCATAGCAGAGCACGCCAGTGCACGCCAGAGCAATTCAATGCACGCCAGAGCACGCCAATTCACACCAGAGCATGCCAGTGCACGCATGAGCACGTCAATGAACGCCAGAGCACGCCAGTGCACGCCAGAGCACGCCAATTCACACCAGAGCACTCAAGTGCACGCCAACGCACGCCAGTACACGCCAGAGCACGCAAGTGAACGCCAAAGCACGCCAGTGCACGCCAGAGCACGCAAGTGCACGCCAGTGCACGCCAATTCACACCAGAGCACTCCAGTGCACGCCAGAGCACGCCACAGCACGCTTGTGCACGCCAGAGCACGTCAATGCACGCCAGAGCACGCAAGTGCACGCCAGATCACGCCAGTGCACGCTAGTGCACGCCAGAGCACGCCAATTCACACCAGAGCACGCCAGTGCACGCTAGAGAACGCCAATTCACACCAGAGCACAGCAGTGCACGCAAGAGCACGCCAGTGCATGCCAGAGCATGCCAGTGCACGCAAGAGCACGTCAATGCACGCCAGAGCACGGCAGTGCACGCCAGAGCACGCAAGTGCACGCCAAAGCACGGCAGTGCACGCCAGAGCACGCAAGTGCACGCCAGTGCACGCCAATTCACACCAGAGCACGCCAGTGCACGCCAAAGCACGCCACAGCACGCCAGTGCACGCCAGAGCACGCCAATTCACACCAGAGCACGCTAGTGCACGCCAGAGCACGCAAGAGCACGCAAGAGCACCCCAATTCACACCAGAGCACGCCAGTTCACCCCAGAGCATGCCAGTGCACGCCAGAGCACGCCAATTCACACCAGAGCACGCCAGTGCACGCATGAGCACGTCAATGAACGCCAGAGCACGCCAGTGCACGCCAGAGCACGCCAATTCACACCAGAGCACTCAAGTGCACGCCAAAGCACGCCAGTGCACGCCAGAGCACGCCAGTGAACGCCAGAGCACGCCAGTGTACGCCAGAGCACGCCAGTGCACGCCAGTGCACGCCAGTGCACGCCAGTGCACGCCAGAGCATGTCAATGCACGCCAGAGCAAGCCAATTCACACCAGAGCATGCCAGTGCACGCATGAGCACGTCAATGAACGCCAGAGCACGCCAGTGCACGCCAGAGCACGCCAATTCACACCAGAGCACTCAAGTGCACGCCAACGCACGCCAGTACACGCCAGAGCACGCAAGTGAACGCCAAAGCACGCCAGTGCACGCCAGAGCACGCAAGTGCACGCCAGTGCACGCCAATTCACACCAGAGCACGCTAGAGAACGCCAATTCACACCAGAGCACGCCAGTGCACGCAAGAGCACGCCAGTACACGCAAAAGCACGCCAATTCACACCAGAGCACGCCAGTGCACGCCAGAGCACGCTAGTGCACGCAAGAGCACGCCAATTCACACCAGATAACGCCAGTGCACGCCTGAGCATGCCAGTGCACGCCAGAGCACGCCAATTCACACCAGAGCAGGCCAATTCACACCAGAGCACGCCAGTGCACGCAAGAGCACGCCAGTGCACGCCAGAGAACGCGAGTGCACGCCAGAGCAATTCAATGCACGCTAGAGCACGCCAATTCACACCAGAGCACGCCAGTGCACCCCAGAGCATGCCAGTGCACGCCAGAGCACGCCAATTCACACCAGAGCACGCCAGTGCACGCATGAGCACGTCAATGAACGCCAGAGCACGCCAGTGCACGCCAGAGCACGCAAGTGCACGCCAGAGCACGCCAGTGCACGCCAGAGCACGCCAATTCACACCAGAGCACTCAATTGCACGCCAAAGCACGCCAGTGCACGCCAGAGCACGCCAGTGCACGCCAATTCACACCAGAGCACGCCAGTGCACACCAGTGCACGCCACAGCACGCCAGTGCGCGCCAGAGCACGTCAATGCACGCCAGAGCACGCCAGTGCACGCCAGAGCACGCCAGTGCACGCCAGAGCACGCCAGTGCACGCCAGAGCACGCCAGTGCACGCCAGAGCAAGCCAGTGCACGCCAGTGCACGCCAGTGCACACCAATTCACACCAGAGCACGCCAGTGCACGCTAGAGCACGCCAATTCACACCAAAGCACGCCAGTGCACGCAAGAGCACGCCAGTGCACGCAAGTGCATGCCAATTCACACCAGAACACGCCAGTGCACGCCAGAGCACGCCAATTCACACCAGAACACGCCAGTGCACGCCAGAGCATGCCAGTGCACGCCAGAGCACGCCAATTCACACCAGAGCACTCACGTGCACGCCAAAGCACGCCAGTGCACGCCAGAGCACGCCAGTGAGCACGCCAGTGCACGCCAGAGCACGCCAGAGCACGCCAGTGCACGCCAGAGCACGCCAGTGCACGTCAGAGCACGCCAGTGCCCGCCAGAGCACGCCAGTGCACGCCAGAGCAATTCAATGCACGCCAGAGCACGCCAATTCACACCAGAGCACGCCAGTGCACGACAGAGCACGCCAATTCAAACCAGAGCATGCCAGTGCACGCATGAGCACGTCAATGAACGCCAGAGCACGCCAGTGCACGCCAGTGCACGCCAGAGCACGCCAATTCACACCAGAGCACTCAAGTGCACGCCAAAGCACGCCAGTGCACGCCAGAGCACGCCAGTGAACGCCAGAGCACGCCAGTGCACGCCAGAGCACGCCAGTGCACGCCAGAGCACGCCAGAGCACGCCAGTGCACGCCAGAGCATTTCAATGCACGCCAGAGAAAGCCAGAGCACGCCAGAGCACGGTAAAACACATTAGAGAACAGCTCAGCACTTGAAGTTGCTATTATATTTTTTTCAATTTTTAAAACCATTTTTTAATTACAGGATGTGTAAATCAATGTCCAGTACACCATTTCAAGTCTATTGAATCAATAAATTTATAGAGCAAATCATAAACAAAAAGTTTGAGAAAAACGCACATCACAGCACTTGAATTTTTAAAAATTATTCAATTTATTTGAGTAATATTGTCGGGTAGTGGATTTCTATTGTCAAGTACTTGAGTTCTGCATAGCAGAGCACGCCAGTGCACGCAAGAACAAGTCAATCTTCGCCAGAGCACGCCAGTGCACGCAAGTGCACGCAAGTGCACGCCAAAGCACGCCAGTGCACGCCAGTGCACGCCAGAAACCGACAGTTCACGTCAGAGCACGCCAGTGCACGCCAGAGCAATTCAATGCACGCCAGAGCACGCCAATTCACACCAGAGCACGCCAGTGCACGACAGAGCACGCCAATTCACACCAGAGCACGCCAGTGCACGCCAGAGCACGCCAGTGCACGCAAGAGCACGTCAATGCACGCCAGAGCACGCCAGTGCACGCCAGAGCACGCAAGTGCACGCCACAGCACGCCAGTGCACGCCACAGCACGCCAGTGCACGCCAGTGCAAGCCAATTCAAACCAGAGAACGCTAGTGCACGCCAGAGCACGCCAGAGCACGCCAGTGCACGCCAGAGCACGCCAGAGCACGCCAGTGCACGCCACAGCACGTCAATGCACGCCAGAGCAAGCCAGAGCACGCCAGAGCACGCCAGAGCACGGCACTGCACGCCAGAGCACGCCAATTCACACCAGAGCACGCCAATTTACACCAGAGAACGCCAGTGCACGCCAGAGCACGCCAGAGCACGCCAATTCACACCAGAGCACGCCAGTGCACGCCAGAGCACGCCAGTGCACCCCAGAGCACGCCAGTGCACGCCAGAGCACGCCAGTGCACGCCAGAGCACGCCAGTGCACGCCACAGCACGCCAATTCACACCAGAGTACGCCAGTGCACGCTAGAGCACGCCAATTCACACCAGAGCACGCCAGTGCACGCAAGAGCATTCCAATGCACGCCAGAGCACGCCAGTGCACGCCAGTGCACGCCAGTGCCGGAGCAAGCCAGAGCAAGCCAGAGCAAGCCAGAGCACGCCAGTGCACGCCAGAGCACGCCAGAGCACGCCAATTCACACCAGAGCACGCCAGTGCACGCCAGAGCAAGCCAATTCACACCAGAGCACGCCAATGCAGGCCAGAGCACGCCAGAGCACGCCAGAGCACGCCAGAGCACGCCAGTGCACGCCAGTGCACGCCAGAGCACGCCAATTCACACCAGAGTACGCCAGTGCACGCTAGAGCACGCCAATTCACACCAGAGCACGCCAGTGCACGCAAGAGTACGCCAGTGCACGCAAGAGCACGCCAGTGCACGCAAGAGCACGCCAGTGCACGCCAGAGCACGTAAATGCACGCCAGAGCACGCCAGTGCGCGCCAGAGCACGCCAGTGCGCGCCAGAGCACGCCAATTCACGCCAGAGCACGCCAGTGCACGCCAAAGCACGTCAATGCACGCCAGAGCACGCCAGTGCATGACAGAGCTTGCCAGTGAACGCGAGAGCACGCCAATTCACACCAGAGCACAACAGTGCATTCCAGTGCACGCCAGAGCACGCCAGTGCACGTCAATGCACGCCAGAGCAAGCCAGAGCACGCCAGAGCACGCCAGAGCACGCCAGTGCACGCCAGAGAAAGCCAGTGCACGCCAGAGCACGCCAATTCACGCCAGAGCACGCCAGTGCACGCCAGTGCAAGCCAATTCAAACCAGAGAACGCTAGTGCACGCCAGAGCACGCCAGAGCACGCCAGTGCACGCCAGAGCACGCCAGAGCACGCCAGTGCACGCCACAGCACGTCAATGCACGCCAGAGCAAGCCAGAGCACGCCAGAGCACGCCAGAGCACGGCACTGCACGCCAGAGCACGCCAATTCACACCAGAGCACGCCACTGCAGGCCAGAGCACGCCAATTCACACCAGAGCAAGCCAGTGCACGCCAGAGCACGCCAGTGCACGCCGGAGCACGAAAATGCATGCCAGAGCACGCCAGAGCACGCCAGTGCACCCCAGAGCACGTCAATGCACGCCAGAGCACGCCAGTGCCCACCAGAGCACGCCAGTGCCCGCCAGACCACGCCAGTAACCGCCAGAGCACGCCAGTGCACGCCAGAGCAATTCAATCCACGCCAGAGCACGCCAATTCACACCAGAGCACGCTAGTGCACGCCAGAGCATGTCAATTCACACCAGAGCACGCCAATGCAGGCCAGAGCACGCCAGAGCACGCCAGAGCACGCCAGAGCACGCCAGTGCACGCCAGAGCAATTCAATGCACGCCAGAGCACCCCAATTCACACCAGAGCACGCCAGTGCACGCCAGAGCACGCCAATTCACACCAGACCACGCCAGTGCCCGCCAGAGCACGTTAGTGCACGCCAGAGCAATTCAATGCACGTCAGAGCACCCCAATTCACACCAGAGCACGCCAGTGCACGCCAGAGCACGCTAGTGCACGCCAGAGCAATTCAATGCACGCCAGAGCACGCCAATTCACACCAGAGCACGCCAGTGCACGCCAGTGCAAGCCAGTGCACGCCAATTCACACAAGAGCACGCCACAGCACGCCATTGCACGCCAGAGCACGTTAATGCACGCCAGAGCACGCCAGTGCACGCCAGAGCACGCCAGTGCACGCCAGTGCACGCCAGTGCACGCTAGTGCACGCCAGAGCACGCCAATTCACACCAGAGCACCCCAATTCACACCAGAGCACGCCAGTGCACGCCAGAGCAATTCAATGCACGCCAGAGCACGCCAGAGCACGCAAGAGCACGCCAGAGCACGCCATTGCACGCCAGAGCATGGTAGAACACATTAGAGAACAGCTCAGCACTCTAAGTTGCTATAATATTTTTTTTACTTTTTAAAACCATTTTTTAATTACAGGATGTGTAAATCAATGTCCAGTACACCATTTCAAGTCTATTGAATCAATAAATTTATAGAGCAAATCATGAACAAAAAGTTTGAGAAAAACGCAAATCACAGCACTTGAATTTTTAAAAATTATTTAATTTATTTGAGTTCTATTGTCGGGTAGTGGATTTCTATTGTCAAGTACTTGAGTTCTGCATAGCAGAGCACGCCAGTGCACGCAAGAACAAGTCAATCTTCGCCAGAGCACGCCAGTGCACGCCATAGCACGCCAGTGCACGCCAGAGCACGCAAGTGCACGCCAAAGCACGCCAGTGCACGCCAGAGCACGCCAGTGCACGTCAGAGCATGCCAGTGCACGCCAGAGCAATTCAATGCACGCCAGAGCACGCCAATTTACACCAGAGAACGCCAGTGCACGCCAGAGCACGCCAATTCACACCAGAGCACGCCAGTGCACGCCAGAGCACGCCAGTGCACCCCAGAGCACGCCAGTGCACGCCAGAGCACGCCAGTGCACGCCAGAGCACGCCAGTGCACGCCACAGCACGCCAATTCACACCAGAGTACGCCAGTGCACGCTAGAGCACGCCAATTCACACCAGAGCACGCCAATGCACGCCAGAGTATGCCAGTGCACGCAAGAGCACGCCAATTCACACCAGAGCACGCCAGTGCACGCAAGAGCATTCCAATGCACGCCAGAGCACGCCAGTGCACGCCAGTGCACGCCAGTGCCCACCAGAGCACGCCAGTGCCCGCCAGACCACGCCAGTGCCCGCCAGTGCACGCCAGAGCACGCCAGAGCACGCCAATTCACACCAGAGCACGCCAGTGCACGCCAGAGCAAGCCAATTCACACCAGAGCACGCCAATGCAGGCCAGAGCACGCCAGAGCACGCCAGAGCACGCCAGAGCACGCCAGTGCACGCCAGTGCACGCCAGAGCACGCCAATTCACACCAGAGTACGCCAGTGCACGCTAGAGCACGCCAATTCACACCAGAGCACGCCAGTGCACGCAAGAGTACGCCAGTGCACGCAAGAGCACGCCAGTGCACGCAAGAGCACGCCAATTCACACGAGAGCATGCCAGTGCACGCCAGAGCACGCCAATTCACACCAGATCCCTCAAGTGCACGCCAAAGCACGCCAGTGCACGCCAGAGCACGCCAGTGCACGCCAGTGCATGCCAGTGCACGCCAATTCACACAAGAGCACGCCACAGCACGCCAGTGCACGCCAGAGCACGTTAATGCACGCCAGAGCACGCCAGAGCACGCCAGTGCACGCCAGAGCACGCCAGTACACGCCAGTGCACGCTAGTGCACGCCAGAGCACGCCAATTCACACCAGAGCACGCCAGTGCACGCTAGAGCACGCCAATTCACACCAGAGCACGCCAGTGCACGCAAGAGCACGCCAATTCACACCAGAGCATGCCAGTGCACGCCAGAGCACGCCAATTCACACCAGAGCACGCCAGTGCACGCAAGAGCACGCCAGTGCACGCAAGAGCACGTCAATGCACGCCAGAGCACGTCAGTGCACGCCATTGCACGCCAGAGCACGTCAATGCACGCCAGAGCACGCCAGTGCACGCCAGAGCACGCCATTGCACGCCAGAGCACGCAAGTGCACGCCAAAGCACGCCAGTGCACGCCAATTCACATCAGAGCACGCCAGAGAACGCCAGTGCACGCCAGAGCAAGTCAATGCACGCCAGAGCAAGCCAGAGCAAGCCAGAGCAAGCCAGAGCAAGCCAGTGCACGCCAGAGCACGCCAGAGCACGCCAATTCACACCAGAGCACGCCAGTGCACGCCAGAGCAAGCCAATTCACACCAGAGCACGCCAATGCAGGCCAGAGCACGCCAGAGCACGCCAGAGCACGCCAGAGCACGCCAGTGCACGCCAGTGCACGCCAGAGCACGCCAATTCACACCAGAGTACGCCAGTGCAAGCTAGAGCACGCCAATTCACACCAGAGCACGCCAGTGCACGCAAGAGTACGCCAGTGCACGCAAGAGCACGCCAGTGCACGCAAGAGCACGCCAGTGCACGCAAGAGCACGCCAATTCACACCAGAGCACGCCAGTGCACGCCAGAGAACGCCAGAGCACGCCAGAGCACGCCAGTGCACGCCAGAGCATGCCAATTCACACCAGAGCACGCCAGTGCACGCCAGAGCACACCAGTGCACGCAAGAGCACGTCAATGCACGCCAGAGCACGCAAGTGCACGCCAGAGAACGCCAATTCACACCAGATCACTCAAGTGCACGCCAAAGCACGCCAGTGCAAGCCAGAGCACGCCAGTGCACGCAAGAGCACGCCATTGCACGCCAGAGCACGCCAGTGCACGCCAGAGCACGCCAGTGCACGCCAATTCACACAAGAGCACGCCACAGCACGCCAGAGCACGCCAGAGCACGTCAATGCACGCCAGAGCACGCCAGTGCACGCCAGAGCACGCCAGTGCACGCTAGTGCACGCCAGAGCACGCCAATGCACGCCAGAGCACGCCAGTGCACGCCAGAGCACGCCAGATCACGCCAGTGCACGCCAGAGCACGTAAATGCACGCCAGAGCACGCCAGTGCGCGCCAGAGCACGCCAGTGCGCGCCAGAGCACGCCAATTCACGCCAGAGCACGCCAGTGCACGCCAAAGCACGTCAATGCACGCCAGAGCACGCCAGTGCATGACAGAGCTTGCCAGTGAAGGCGAGAGCACGCCAATTCACACCAGAGCACAACAGTGCATTCCAGTGCACGCCAGAGCACGCCAGTGCACGTCAATGCACGCCAGAGCAAGCCAGAGCACGCCAGAGCACGCCAGAGCACGCCAGTGCACGCCAGAGAAAGCCAGTGCACGCCAGAGCACGCCAATTCACGCCAGAGCACGCCAGTGCATTCCAGAGTACGCCAATTCACACTACAGCACGCCAGTGCACGCCAGAGCACGTCAATGCACGCCAGAGCAAGCCAGTGCACGCCAGAGCACGCCAGTGCACGCCAATTCACACTAGAGCACGCCAGTGCATGCCAGAGCATGCCAGAGCACGTCAATGCAAGCCAGAGCAAGCCAGAGCACGCCAGAGCACGCCAGAACAATTCACACCAGAGCACGCCAGTGCAAGCCAGAGCACGCCAGAGCACGCCAGAGAACGCAAGTGCACGCCAAAGCACGCCAGTGCACGCCAGAGCACGCCAGTGCACGCCAATTCACACCAGAGCACGCCAGTGCAAGCCAGAGCACGCCAGTGCACGCCAGAGCACGCCAGAGCACGCCAGTGCACGCCAGAGCACGTTAATGCACGCAAGAGCAAGCCAGAGCACGCCAGAGCACCCCAAAGCACGCCAGTGCACACCAGAGCACGCCAATTCACACCAGAGCATGCCAGTGCAGGCCAGAGCACGCCAATTTACACCAGAGCACGCCAGTGTACGCCAGAGCACGCCATTGTACGCCAGAGCACGTCAGTGCACGCCAGAGCACGCCAGTGCACGCCAGAGCACGCCATTGCACGCCAGAGCACGCAAGTGCACGCCAAAGCACGCCAGTGCACGCCAATTCACATCAGAGCACGCCAGAGCACGCCAGAGCACGTCAATGCACGCCATAGTAAGCCAGAGCACGCCAGAGCACGCCAGTGCACGCCAGAGCACGCCAGTGCACGCCAGAGCAAGCCAAAGCACGCCAGTGCACGGTTGAGCACGCCAGTGCACGCCAAAGCACGCCAGTGCACGCCAGAGCACGCCAGTGCACGCCAATTCACACCAGAGCTCGCCAGTGCACGCCAGAGCACGCCAGTGCACGCCAGAGCACGCCAGTGCACGCCAGAGCACGCCAGAGCACGCCAATGCACGCCAGAGCACGTTAATGCACGCCAGAGCAAGCCAAAGCACGCCAGTGCACGGTTGAGCACGCCAAATCACACCAGTGCACGCCAGTGCAGGCTAGAGCACGCCAATTCACACCAGAGCACGCCAGTGTACGCCAGAGCACGCCATTGCACGCCAGAGCACGTCAATGCACGCCAGAGCACACCAGTGCACGCCAGAGCACGTCATTGCACGCCAGAGCACGCAAGTGCACGCCAAAGCACGCCAGTGCACGCCAGTGCACGCCAATTAACATCAGAGCACGCCAGAGCACGCCAGTGCACGCCAGAGCACGTCAATGCACGCCAAAGCAAGCCAGAGCACGCCAGAGCACGCCAGAGCACGCCAGAGCACGCCAGTGCACGCCAGAGCACGCCAGTGCACGTCAGAGCATGCCAGTGCACGCCAGAGCAATTCAATGCACGTCAGAGCACGCCAATTCACACCAGAGCACGCCAGTGCACGCCAGAGCACGCCAATTCACACCAGAGAACGCCAATGCACGCCAGAGCACGCCAGAGCACGCCAGAGCACGCCAGTGCACGCCAGTGCACGCCAGAGCACGCCAATTCACACCAGAGTACGCCAGTGCACGCTAGAGCACGCCAATTCACACCAGAGCACGCCAGTGCACGCAAGAGTACGCCAGTGCACGCAAGAGCACGCCAGTGCACGCAAGAGCACGCCAGTGCACGCAAGAGCACGCATATTCACACCAGAGAACGCCAGTGCACGCCAGAGCACGCCAATGCACGCCAGAGCACGCCAGTGCACGCCAGAGCACGCCAGTGCACGCCAGAGCACGCCAGTGCACGCCAAAGCACGCCAGATCACGCCAGTGCACGCCAGAGCACGTAAATGCACGCCAGAGCACGCCAGTGCCCGCCAGAGCACGCCAGTGCGCGCCAGAGCACGCCAGTGCGCGCCAGAGCACGCCAATTCACGCCAGAGCACGCCAGTGCACGCCAAAGCACGTCAATGCACGCCAGAGCACGCCAGTGCACGACAGAGCTTGCCAGTGAACGCGAGAGCACGCCAATTCACACCAGAGCACAACAGTGCATTCCAGTGCACGCCAGAGCACGCCAGTGCACGTCAATGCACGCCAGAGCAAGCCAGAGCACGCCAGAGCACGCCAGAGCACGCCAGTGCACGCCAGAGAAAGCCAGTGCACGCCAGAGCACGCCAATTCACACCAGTGCACGCCAGTGCACGCCAGAGCACGCCAATTCACGCCAGAGCACGCCAGTGCATTCCAGAGTACGCCAATTCACACTACAGCACGCCAGTGCACGCCAGAGCACGTCAATGCACGCCAGAGCAAGCCAGTGCACGCCAGAGCACGCCAGTGCACGCCAATTCACACTAGAGCACGCCAGTGCATGCCAGAGCATGCCAGAGCACGTCAATGCAAGCCAGAGCAAGCCAGAGCACGCCAGAGCACGCCAGAACAATTCACACCAGAGCACGCCAGTGCACGCCAGAGCACGCAAGTGCACGCCAAAGCACGCCAGTGCACGCCAGAGCACGCCAGTGCACGCCAATTCACACCAGAGCACGCCAGTGCACGCCAGAGCACGCCAGTGCACGCCAGAGCACGCCAGAGCACGCCAGTGCACGCCAGAGCACGTTAATGCACGCAAGAGCAAGCCAGAGCACGCCAGAGCACCCCAAAGCACGCCAGTGCACACCAGAGCACGCCTATTCACACCAGAGCATGCCAGTGCAGGCCAGAGCACGCCAATTTACACCAGAGCACGCCAGTGTACGCCAGAGCACGCCATTGTACGCCAGAGCACGTCAATGCACGCCAGAGCAAGCCAGTGCACGCCAGAGCACGCCAGTGCACGCCAATTCACACTAGAGCACGCCAGTGCATGCCAGAGCATGCCAGAGCACGTCAATGCAAGCCAGAGCAAGCCAGAGCATGCCAGAGCACGCCAGAACAATTCACACCAGAGCACGCCAGTGCACGCCAGAGCACGCCAGTGCACGCCAGAGCACGCAAGTGCACGCCAAAGCACGCCAGTGCACGCCAGAGCACGCCAGTGCACGCCAATTCACACCAGAGCACGCCAGTGCACGCCAGAGCACGCCAGTGCACGCCAGAGCACGCCAGAGCACGCCAGTGCACGCCAGAGCACGTTAATGCACGCAAGAGCAAGCCAGAGCACGCCAGAGCACCCCAAAGCACGCCAGTGCACACCAGAGCACGCCAATTCACACCAGAGCATGCCAGTGCAGGCCAGAGCACGCCAATTTACACCAGAGCACGCCAGTGTACGCAAGAGCACGCCATTGTACGCCAGAGCACGTCAATGCACGCCAGAGCACGCCAGTGCACGCCAGAGCACGCCATTGCACGCCAGAGCACGCCAGTGCACGCCAATTCACATCAGAGCACGCCAGAGCACGCCAGAGCACGTCAATGCACGCCAGAGTAAGCCAGAGCACGCCAGAGCACGCCAGAGCACGCCAGTGCACGCCAGAGCACGCCAGTGCACGCCAGAGCAAGCCAAAGCACGCCAGTGCACGGTTGAGCACGCCAGTGCACGCCAAAGCACGCCAGTGCACGCCAGAGCACGCCAGTGCACGCCAATTCACACCAGAGCTCGCCAGTGCACGCCAGAGCACGCCAGTGCACGCCAGAGCACGCCAGTGCACGCCAGAGCACGCCAGTGCACGCCAGAGCACGCCAGTGCACGCCAGAGCACGCCAGTGCACGCCAGAGCACGCCAGAGCACGCCAATGTTCGCCAGAGCACGTTAATGCACGCCAGAGCAAGCCAAAGCACGCCAGTGCACGGTTGAGCACGCCAAATCACACCAGTGCACGCCAGTGCAGGCCAGAGCACGCCAATTCACACCAGAGCACGCCAGTGTACGCCAGAGCACGCCATTGCACGCCAGAGCACGTCAATGCACGCCAGAGCACGCCAGTGCACGCCAGAGCACGTCATTGCACGCCAGAGCACGCAAGTGCACGCCAAAGCACGCCAGTGCACACCAGTGCACGCCAATTAACATCAGAGCACGCCAGAGCACGCCAGTGCACGCCAGAGCACGTCAATGCACGCCAAAGCAAGCCAGAGCACGCCAGAGCACGCCAGAGCACGCCAGAGCACGCCAGTGCACGCCAGAGCACGCCAATTCACACCAGAGCAAGCCAGTGCACGCCAGAGCACGCCAGTGCACGCCAATTCACACTAGAGCACGCCAGTGTATGCCAGAGCATGCCAGAGCACGTCAATGCAAGCCAGAGCAAGCCAGAGCACGCCAGAGCACGCCAGAACAATTCAAACCAGAGCACGCCAGTGCACGCCAGAGCACGCAAGTGCACGCCAAAGCACGCCAGTGCACGCCAATTCACACCAGAGCACGCCAGTGCACGCCAGAGCACGCCAGTGCACGCCAGAGCACGCCAGTGCACGCCAGAGCACGCCAGAGCACGCCAGAGCACGCCAGTGCACGCCAGAGCAAGCCAGAGCACGCAAGAGCACCCCAAAGCACGCCAGTGCACACCAGAGCACGCCAATTCACACCAGAGCATGCCAGTGCAGGCCAGAGCACGCCAATTTACACCAGAGCACGCCAGTTTACGCCAGAGCACGCCATTGTACGTCAGAGCACGTCAATGCACGCCAGAGCACGCCAGTGCACGCCAGAGCACGCCATTGCACGCCAGAGCACGCAAGTGCACGCCAAAGCACGCCAGTGCACGCCAATTCACATCAGAGCACGCCAGAGCACGCCAGAGCACGTCAATGCACGCCAGAGTAAGCCAGAGCACGCCAGAGCACCCCAGAGCACGCCAGTGCACGCCAGAGCACGCCAGTGCACGCCAGAGCACGCCAGTGCACGTCAGAGCATGCCAGTGCACGCCAGAGCAATTCAATGCACGCCAGAGCACGCCAATTCACACCAGAGCACGCCAGTGCACGCCAGAGCACGCCAATTCACACCAGAGCACTCCAATGCACGCCAGAGCATGCCAGTGCACGCCAGAGCACGCCAGAGCACGCCAGTTCACGCCAGAGCACGCCAGTGCACGCCAGTGAACGCTAGAGCACGCCAATTCACACCAGAGCACGCCAGTGCACGCAAGAGCACGCCAATGCACGCAAGAGCACGTCAATGCACGCCAGAGCACGCCAGTACACGCCAGAGCACGCAAGTGCACGCCAAAGCACGCCAGTGCACGCCAGAGCACGCCAGTGCACGCCAATTCACACCAGAGCTCGCCAGTGCAAGCCAGAGCACGCCAGTGCACGCCAGAGCACGCCAGAGCACGCCAATGCACGCCAGAGCACGTTAATGCACGCCAGAGCAAGCCAAAGCACGCCAGTGCACGGTTGAGCACGCCAAATCACACCAGAGCACGCCAGTGCAGGCCAGAGCACGCCAATTCACACCAGAGCACGCCAGTGTACGCCAGAGCACGCCATTGCACGCCAGAGCACGTCAATGCACGCCAGAGCACGCCAGTGCACGCCAGAGCACGTCAATGCACGCCAAAGCAAGCCAGAGCACGCCAGAGCACGCCAGAGCACGCCAGAGCACGCCAGTGCACGCCAGAGCACGCCAGTGCACGTCAGAGCATGCCAGTGCACGCCAGAGCAATTCAATGCACGTCAGAGCACGCAAATTCACACCAGAGCACGCCAGTGCACGCCAGAGCACGCCAATTCACACCAGAGAACGCCAATGCACGCCAGAGCACGCCAGAGCACGCCAGAGCACGCCAGAGCACGCCAGTGCACACCAGAGCACGCCAATTCACACCAGAGTACGCCAGTGCACGCTAGAGCACGCCAATTCACACCAGAGCACGCCAGTGCACGCAAGAGTACGCCAGTGCACGCAAGAGCACGCCAGTGCACGCAAGAGCACGCCAGTGCACGCAAGAGCACGCCAATTCACACCAGAGCACGCCAATTCACACCAGAGCACGCCAGTGCACGCCAGAGCACGTCAGTGCACGCCAGAGCACGCCAATTCACACCAGAGCACGCCAGTGCACGCAAGAGCACGCCAGTGCACGAAAGAGCACGTCAATGCACGCCAGAGCACGCCAGTGCACGCCAGAGAACGCCAATTCACACCAGATCACTCAAGTGCACGCCAAAGCACGCCAGTGCACGCCAGAGCACGCCAGTGCACGCCAGAGCACGCCAGTGCACGCAAGAGCACGCCATTGCACGCCAGAGCACGCCACAGCACGCCAGTGCACGCCAGAGCTCACCAGTACACGCCAGAGCACGCCAGTGCACGCCACAGCACTTGAATTTTTAAAAATTATTCAAGTTATTTGAGTTCTATTGTCGGGTAGTGGATTTCTATTGTAAAGCACTTGAGATCTGCATAGCAGAGCACGCCAGAGCACGACAGAGCACGCCAGAGCTCACCAGTACACGCCAGAGCACGCCAGTGAACGCCACAGCACTTGAATTTTTAAAAATTATTCAAGTTATTTGAGTTCTATTGTCGGGTAGTGGATTTCTATTGTCAAGCACTTGAGTTCTGCATAGCAGAGCACGCCAGTGCACGCAAGAGCACGTAAATGGACGCCAGAGCACGCCAGAGCACGCCAGAGCACGCAAGTGCACGCCAAAGCACGCCAGTGCACGCCAGAGCACGGAAATGCACGCCAGAGCACGCCAATTCACACCAGAGCACGCCAGTGCAGGCCAGAGCACGCCAATTCACACCAGAGTACGCCAGTGTACGCCAGAGCACGCCATTGCACGCCAGAGCACGTCAATGCACGCCAGAGCATGCAAAAGCACGCAAGAGCACGCCATTGCACGCCAGAGCACGCAAGTGCACGCCAAAGCACGCCAGTGCACGCCAATTCACATCAGAGCACTCCAGAGCACGCCAGTGCACGCCAGAGCACGTCAATGCACGCCAGAGCAATCCAGAGCAAGCCAGAGCACGCCAGTGCACGCCAGAGCACGGTAGAGCACAGCAGAGAACAGCTCATCACTTGAAGTTGCTATAATATTTTTTTCACTTGTAAAAACCATTTTTTAATTACAGGATGTGTAAATCAATGTCCAATACACCGTTTCAAGTCTATTTAATCAATAAATTTATAGAGCAAATCATGAACAAAAAGTTTGAGAAAAACGCACATCACAGCACTTGAATTTTTAAAAATTATTCAAGTTATTTGAGTTCTATTGTCGGGTAGTGGATTTCTATTGTCAAGCACTTGAGTTCTGCATAGCAGAGCACGCCAGAGCACGTCAGAGCACGCCAGAGCACGCAAGTGCACGCCAGAGCACGCCAGTGCACGCCAGAGCACGCCAGTGCACGCCAGAGCACGTCAGTGCACGCCAGAGCACGCCAGTGCACGCCAGAGCACGCCAGTGCACGCCAGAGCACGCCAGTGCACGCCAGAGCACGCCAGTGCACGCCAGAGCACGCCAGTGCACGCCAGAGCACGGCATTTCACACCAGAGCACGCCAGTGCACGCCAGAGCACGCCAGTGCACGCCAGAGCACGCCAGTGCACGCCAGAGCACGGAAATGCACGCCAGATTACGCCAGTGCACGCCAGAGCACGCCAATTCACACCAGAGCACGCCAGTACACGCCAGTGCACGTCAATGCACGCCAGAGCACGCCAGTAAACGACACAGCTCGCCAGTGAACGCGAGAGCACGCCAATTCACACCAGAGCACAACAGTGCATGCCAGTGCACGCCAGAGCACGCCAGTGCACGTCAATGCACGCCTGAGCAAGCCAGAGCACGCCAGAGCACGCCAGAGCACGCCAGTGCACGCCAGAGAAAGCCAGTGCACGCCAGAGCACGCCAATTCACACCAGTGCACGCCAGTGCACGCCAGAGCACGCCAATTCAAACCAGAGCACGCCAGTGCATTCCAGAGTACGCCAATTCACACTAGAGCACGCCAGTGCACGCCAGAGCACGCCAGTGCACGCCAGAGCACGTCAATGCACGCTAGAGCAAGCCAGTGCACGCCAGAGCACGCCAGTGCACGCCAATTCACACTAGAGCACGCCAGTGCATGCCAGAGCATGCCAGAGCACGTCAATGCACGCCAGAGCAAGCCAGTGCACGCCAGAGCACGCCAGTGCACGCCAATTCACACTAGAGCAAGCCAGAGCACGCCAGAGCACGCCAGAGCAATTCACACCAGAGCACGCCAGTGCACGCCAGAGCACTTCAATGCACGTTAGAGCACGGTAGAGCACAGCAGAGAACAGCTCAGCACTTGAAGTTGCTATAATATTTTTTTCACTTGTTAAAACCATTTTTTAATTACAGGATGTGTAAATCAATGTCCTATACACCATTTCAAGTCTATTGAATCAATAAATTTATAGAGCAAATCATGAACAAAAAGTTTGAGAAAAACGCACATGAAAGCACTTGAATTTTTAAAAATTATTCAAGTTATTTGAGTTCTATTGTCGGGTAGTGGATTTCTATTGTCAAGCACTTGAGTTCTGCATAGCAGAGCACGCCAGAGCACGTCAGAGCACGCCAGAGCACGCAAGTGCACGCCAAAGCACGCCAGTGCACGCCAGAGCACGCCAGTGCACGCCAGAGCACGCCAGTGCACGTCAGAGCACGCCAGTGCCCGCTAGAGCACGCCAGAGCAATTCAATGCACGCCAGAGCACGCCAATTCACACCAGAGCACGCCAGTGCACGCCAGAGCACGCCAATTCACACCAGAGCACGCCAGTGCACACCAGAGCACGCCAGTGCACGCAAGAGCACGTCAATGCACGCCAGAGCACGCCATTGCACGCCAGACCACGCAAGTGCACGCCAAAGCACGCTAGTGCACGCCAGAGCACGCCAGAGCACGCCAGTGCACGCCAGAGCACATCAATGCACGCCAGAGCAAGCCAGAGCACGCCAGAGCACGCCAGAGCACGCCAGTGCACGCCAGAGCAAGGTATAGCACAGCAGAGAACAGCTCAGCACTTGAAGTTGCTATAATATTTTTTTCACTTTTTAAAACCATTGTTTAATTACAGGATGTGTAAATCAATGTCCAGTACACCATTTCAAGGCTATTGAATCAATAAATTTATAGAGCAAATCATGAACAAAAAGTTTGAGAAAAACGCACATCACAGCACTTGAATTTTTAAAAATTATTCAAGTTATTTGAGTTCTATTGTCGGGTAGTGGATTTCTATTGTCAAGCACTTGAGTTCTGCATAGCAGAGCACGCCAGTGCACGCAAGAGCACGTAAATGCACGCCAGAGCACGCCAGAGCACGCCAGAGCACGCAAGTGCACGCCAAAGCACGCCAGTGCACGCCAGAGCACGCCAGTGCACGTCAGAGCACGCCAGTGTCCGCCAGAGCACGCCAGTGCACGCCAGAGCAATTCAATGCACGCCAGAGCACGCCAATTCACACCAGAGCACGCCAGTGCCCGCCAGAGCACGCCAGTGCACGCCAGAGCACGCCAATTCACACCAGAGCACGCCAGTGCATGCCAGAGCACGCCAGTGCACGCAAGAGCACGTCAATGCACGCCAGAGCACGTCAGTGCACGCCAGAGCACGCCAGTGCACGCCAGAGCACGCCAGAGCACGCCAGAGCACGCCAGTGCACGCCAGAGCACGTTAATGCACGCCAGAGCACGCCAGTGCACGCCAGAGCACGCCAGGGCACGCCAGAGCACGCCAGAGCACGCCAATTCACACCAGAGCACGCCAGTGCAGGCCAGAGCACGCCAATTCACACCAGAGTACGCCAGTGTACGCCAGAGCACGCCATTGCACGCCAGAGCACGTCAATGCACGCCAGAGCAAACCAGTGCACGCAAGAGCACTCCATTGCACGCCAGAGCACGCAAGTGCACGCCAAAGCACGCCAGTGCACGCCAATTCACATCAGAGCACTCCAGAGCACGCCAGTGCACGCCAGAGCACGTCAATGCACGCCAGAGCAATCCAGAGCAAGCCAGAGCACGCCAGTGCACGCCAGAGCACGGTAGAGCACAGCAGAGAACAGCTCAGCACTTGAAGTTGCTACAATATTTTTTTCACTTGTTAAAACCATTTTTTAATTACAGGATGTGTAAATCAATGTCCAATACACCATTTCAAGTCTATTTAATCAATAAATTTATAGAGCAAATCATGAACAAAAAGTTTGAGAAAAACACACATCACAGCACTTGAATTTTTAAAAATTATTCAAGTTATTTGAGTTCTATTGTCGGGTACTGGATTTCTATTGTCAAGCACTTGAGTTCTGCATAGCAGAGCACGCCAGAGCACGCCAGTGCACGCCAGAGCACGCCAGTGCACGCCAGAGCACGCCAGTGCACGCCAGAGCACGCCAGAGCACGCCAGTGCACGCCAGAGCACGCCAGTGCACGCCAGAGCACGCCAGTGCACGCACGAGCACGTCAATGCACACCAGAGCATGCCAGTGCACGCCAGATTACGCCAATTCACACCAGAGCACGCCAGTGCACGCCAGTGCACGTCAATGCACGCCAGAGCAAGCCAGTGCACGACAGAGCTCGCCAGTGCACGACAGAGCTCGCCAGTAAACGCCAGAGCACGCCAATTCACACCAGAGCACGCCAGTGCACGTAAGTGCACGCCAGAGCAAGCCAGAGCACGCCAGAGCACGCCAGAGCACGCCAGTGCACGCCAGAGCACGGTAGAGCACAGAAGAGAACAGCTCAGCACTTGAAGTTGCTATAATATTTTTTTCACCTATTAAAACCATTTTTTAATTACAAGATGTGTAAATCAATGTCCAATACACCATTTCAAGTCTATTTAATCAATAAATTCATAGAGCAAATCATGAACAAAAAGTTTGAGAAAAACGCACATCACAGCACTTGAATTTTTAAAAATCATCAAGTTATTTGAGTTCTATTGTCGGGTAGTGGATTTCTATTGTCAAGCACTTGAGTTCTGCATAGCAGAGCACGACAGAGCACGCCAGAGCACGCCAGAGCACGCCAGTGCACGCCAGAGCACGCCAGTGCACGCCAGAGAAAGCCAGTGCACGCCAGAGCACGCCAATTCACACCAGTGCACGCCAGTGCACGCCAGAGCACGCCAATTCACGTCAGAGCACGCCAGTGCATTCCAGAGTACGTCAATTCACACTAGAGCACGCCAGTGCACGCTAGAGCACGCCAGTGCACGCCAGAGCACGCCAGTGCACGCCAGAGCACGTCAATGCACGCCAGAGCAAGCCAGTGCACGCCAGAGCACGCCAGTGCACGCAAATTCACACTAGAGCACGCCAGTGCATGCCAGAGCACGCCAGAGCACACCAGAGCACGTCAATGCAAGCAAGAGCAAGCCAGCACACGCCAGAGCACGCCAGAGCATGCCAGTGCACGCCAGAGCACGCCAAATCACACCAGAGCGCGCCAGTGCACGCCAGAGCACGTCAATTTAGCCAGAGTACGGTAGAGCACAGCAGAGAACAGCTCAGCACTTGAAGTTGCTATAATATTTTTTTCACTTGTTAAAACCATTTTTTAATTACAGGATGTGTAAATCAATGTCCAATACACCATTTGAAGTCTATTGAATCAATAAATTTATAGAGCAAATCATGAACAAAAAGTTTGAGAAAAACGCACATAAAAGCACTTGAATTTTTAAAAATTATTCAAGTTATTTGAGTTCTATTGTCGGGTAGTGGATTTCTATTGTCAAGCACTTGAGTTCTGCATAGCAGAGCACGACAGAGCACGACAGAGCACGCCATTGCACGCAAGAGCACGTCAATGCACGCCAGAGCACGCCAGTGCACGCCAGAGCACGCAAGTGCACGCCAAAGCACGCCAGTGCACGCCAGAGCACGCCAGTGCACGTCAGAGCACGCCAGTGCCCACCAGAGCACGCCAGTTCCCGCCAGAGCACGCCAGTGCCCGCCAGAGCACGCCAGTGCACGCCAGTGCACGCCAGAGCAATTCAATGCACGCCAGAGCTCGCCAATTCACACCAGAGCACGCCAGTGCACGCCAGAGCACGCCAATTCACACCAGAGCACGCCAGTGCACGCCAGAGCATGCCAGTGCACGCAAGAGCACGTCAATGCACGCCAGAGCATGCCAGTGCACGCCAGAGCACGCCAGTGCACGCCAATTTACACCAGAGCACGCCAGAGCACTACAGTGCACGCCAGAGCAAGTCAATGCACGCCAGATTACGCCAGTGCACGCCAGAGCACGCCAGAGCAATTCAATGCACGCCAGAACACGCCAGTGCACGCCAGAGCACGCCAGAGCACGTCAATGCACGCCAGAGCACGCCAGTGCACGCCAGAGCACGCCAGTGCACGCCAGAGCAAGTTAATGCACGCCAGATTACGCCAGTGCACGCCAGTGCACGCCAGTTTACGCCAGAGCATGCCAGTGCACGCGAGAGCACGTCAATGCACGCCAGCGCACGCCAGTGCACGCCAGAGCACGCCAATGCACGCCAGTGCACGCCAATTCACACCAGAGCACGCCAGTGCACGCTAGAGCACGCCAGTGCACGCCAGAGCAAGTCAATGCACGCCAAATTACGCCAGTGCACGCCAGAGAACGCAAGTGCACGCCAGAGCAATTCAATGCACGCCAGAGCACGCCAGAGCACGCCAGTGCACTCCAGTGCACGCCAGTGCACGCCAGTGCACGCCAGAGCACGTCAATGCACGCCAGAGCAAGCCAGTGCACGCCAAAGCACGCCAGAGCACACCAGTGCACGCCAGAAAACGGTAGAGCACAGCAGAGAACAGCTCAGCACTTGAAGTTGCTATAATATTTTTTTCACTTGTAAAAATCATTTTTAATTACATGATGTGTAAATCAAAGTTCCAATACACCATTTCAAGTCTATTTAATCAATAAATTTATAGAGCAAATCATGAACAAAAAGTTTGAGAAAAACGCACATCACAGCACTTGAATTTTTAAAAATTATTCAAGTTATTTGAGTTCTATTGTCGGGTAGTGGATTTCTATTGTCAAGCACTTGAGTTCTGCATAGCAGAGCACGACAGAGCACGACAGAGCACGCCAGTGCACGCAAGAGCACGCCAGTGCACGCAAGAGCACGTCAATGCACGCCAGAGCACGCCAGTGCACGCCAGTGCACGCCACAGCAATTCAATGCACGTCAGAGCTCGCCAATTCACACCAGAGCACGCCAGTGCACGCCAGAGCACGCCAATTCACACCAGAGCACGCCAGTGCACGCCAGAACATGTCAGTGCACGCAAGAGCACGTCAATGCACGCCAGAGCACGCCAGTGCACGCCAGAGCACGCCAGTGCACGCCAGTGCACGCCAATTTACACCAGAGCACGCCAGAGCACGCCAGTGCACGCCAGAGCAAGTCAATGCACGCCATATTACGCCAGTGCACGCCAGTGCACGCCAGAGCAATTCAATGCACGCCAGAACACGCCAGTGCACGCCAGAGCACGCACGAGCACGTCAATGCACGCAAAAGCACGCCAGTGCACGCCAGAGCACGCCAGTGCACGTCAGAGCATTCCAGTGTACGCCAGAGCACGCTAGTGCACGCACGAGCACGTCAATGAACACCAGAGCATGCCAGTGCACGCCAGAGCACGCCAATTCACACCAGGGCACGTCCATGCACGCCAGAGCACGCCAGTGCACTCCAGAGCACGCCAATTCGCACCAGAGCACGCCAGAGCACGCCAGAGCACGCCAGAGCACGTCAATGCACGCCAGAGCACGCCAGTGCACGCCAGAGCACGCCAATTCACACCAAAGCACGCCAGTGCACGCCAGAGCACGTCAATGCACGCCAGAGTACGCCAGTGCACGCCAGAGCACTCCAGTGCACGCCAGAGCACGCCAATTCACACCAGAGCACGTCAATGCAAACCAAAGCACGCCAGTGCACGCCAGAGCACGCCAGTGCACGCCAGAGCACGCCAATGCACACCATTTCACACCAGATAACGCCAGTGCACGCCAGAGCACGCCAATTCACACCAGAGCACGCCAGTGCACGCCAGAGCAATTCAATGCACGCCAGAGCACGCCAGAGCACGCCAGAGCACGCTAGTGCACGCCAGAGCACGTCAATGAACGCCAGAGCAAGCCAGTGCACGCCAAAGCACGCCAGAGCACGCCAGTGCACGCCAGAGCACGGTAGAGCACAGCAGAGAACAGCTCAGCACTTGAAGTTGCTATAATATTTTTTTCACTTGTTAAAACCATTTTTTAATTAAAGGATGTGTAAATCAATGTCCAATTCACCATTTAAAGTCTATTTAATCAATAAATTTATAGAGCAAATCATGAACAAAAAGTTTGAGAAAAACGCACATCACAGCACATCAGAGCACGCCAGTGCACGGCAGTGCACGCCAGAGCACGCCAGTGCACGCCAGAGCACGCCAGTGCACGCCAGAGCACGCCAGTGCACGCCAGAGCAATTAAATGCACGCCAGAGCTCGCCAATTCACAAAAGAGCAAGCCATTGCACGCCAGAGCACGCCAATTCACACCAGAGCACGCCAGTGCACGCCAGAGAACGCAAGTGCACGCCAAAGCACGCCAGTGCACGCCAGAACACGCCAGTGCACGCCAGTGCACGCCAATTCACACCAGATCACGCCAGTGCACGCCAGAGACGCCAGTGCACGCCAGTGCACGAAAGAGCAAGTCAATGCACGCCAGAGCACGCCAGTGCACGCCAGTGCACGCCAGAGCACGCCAGTGCACGCCAGAGCAAGCCAGTGCACGCCAGAGCACGCCAGTGCACGCCAGAGCACGCCAGTGCACGCCAGAGCACGCCAGTGCACGCCAGAGCAATTCAATGCACGCCAGAGCACGCCAATTCACACCAGAGCACGCCAGTGCACGCCAGAGCACGCCAATTCACACCAGAGCACGCCAGTGCACGCAAGAGCACGTCAATGCACGCCACAGCACGCCAGTGCACGCCAGAGCACGCCAGTGCACGCCAAAGCACACCAGTGCACGCCGGAGTACGCCAGTGCACGCCAATTCACACCAGTGCACGCCAGTGCACACCAGAGCACGCCAGTGCACGCCAATTCACACCAGTGCACGCCAGAGCACGCCAGTGCACGCCAGAGCACGCCAGTGCACGCCAGAGCACGCCAGTGCACGCCAGAGCACGCCAGAGCAAACCAGAGCACGCCAGAGCACGCTAGAGCACGCCAGTGCACGCCAGAGAACGGTAGAGCACAGCAGACAACAGCTCAGAACTTGAAGTTGCTATAATATTTTTTTCACTTGTTAAAACCATTTTTTAATTACAGGATGTGTAAATCAATATCCAATTCACCATTTCAAGTCTATTGAATCAATAAATTTATAGAGAAAATCATGAACAAAAAGTTTGAGAAAAACGCACATCACAGCACTTGAATTTTTAAAAATTATTCAAGTTATTTGAGTTCTATTGTCGGGTAGTGGATTTCTATTATCAAGCACTTGAGTTCTGCATAGCAGAGCACGCCAGAGCACGCCAGTGCACGCCAGAGCAAGCCAGTGCACGCCAGAGCAAGCCAGTGCACGCCAGAGCACGCCAGTGCACGCACGAGCACGTCAATGCACGCCAGAGCATGCCAGTGCACGCCAGACCACTCCAGTGCACGCCAGAGCACGCCAATTCACACCAGAGCACGTCAATGCAAACCAAAGCACGCCAGTGCACGCCAGAGCACGCCAGTGCACGCCAGAGCACGCCAATGCACACCATTTCACACCAGATAACGCCAGTGCACGCCAGAGCACACCAATTCACACCAGAGCACGCCAGTGCACGCCAGAGCACGGTAGAGCACAGCAGAGAACAGCTCAGCACTTGAAGTTGCTATTATATTTTTTTTCACTTGTTAAAACCATTTTTTAATTACAGGATGTGTAAATCAATGTCCAATACACCATTTCAAGTCTATTTAATCAATAAATGTATAGAGCAAATCATGAACAAAAAGTTTGAGGAAAACGCACATCACAGCACTTGAATTTTTAAAAATTATTCAAGTTATTTGAGTTCTATTGTCGGGTAGTTGATTTCTATTGTCAAGCACTTGAGTTCTGCATAGCAGAGCACGCCAGAGCACGCCAGTGCACGCCAGAGCACGCCAGTGCACGCCAGAGCATTCCAGTGCACGCCAGAGCACGCCAGTGCACGCACGAGCACGTCAATGCACGCCAGAGCATGCCAGTGCACGCCAGAGCACGCCAATTCACACCAGAGCACGTCCATGCACGCCAGAGCACGCCAGTGCACTCCAGAGCACGCCAATTCACACCAGAGCACGCCAGAGCACGCCAGAGCACGCCAGAGCACGTCAATGCACGCCAGAGCACGCCAGTGCACGCCAGAGCACGCCAATTCACACCAGAGCACGCCAGTGCACGCAAGAGCACGTCAATGCACGCCAGAGTACGCCAGTGCACGACAGAGCTCGCCAGTGCACGCCAGAGCACGCCAATTCACACCAGAGCACGCCAGTGCACGCCAGAGCAAGCCAGTGCACGCCAGAGCACAACAATTCACACCAGAGCACGCCAGAGCACGCCAGTGCACGCAAGAGAACGTCAATGCACGCCAGAGCACGCCAGTGCACGCCAGAGCACGCCAGAGCACGCCAGTGCACGCCAGTGCATGCCAGAGCACGCCAATTCACACCAGAGCACGCCAGTGCATGCCAGAGCACGCCAATTCACACCAGAGCACGCAAATTCACACCAGAGCACGCCAGTGCACGCCAGAGCACGCCAGTGCACGCCAGAGCACGGCAGTGCACGCCAGAGCAAGTCAATGCACACCAGATTACGCCAGTGCACGCCAGAGCACGCCAGTGCACGCCAGAGCACGCCAGAGCACGCCAGAGCACGCTAGTGCACGCCAGAGCACGTCAATGAACGCCAGAGCAAGCCAGTGCACGCCAAAGCACGCCAGAGCACGCCAGTGCACGCCAGAGCACGGTAGAGCACAGCAGAGAACAGCTCAGCACTTGAAGTTGCTATAATATTTTTTTCACTTGTTAAAACCATTTTTTAATTAAAGGATGTGTAAATCAATGTCCAATTCACCATTTAAAGTCTATTTAATCAATAAATTTATAGAGCAAATCATGAACAAAAAGTTTGAGAAAAACGCACATCACAGCACATCAGAGCACGCCAGTGCACGGCAGTGCACGCCAGAGCACGCCAGTGCACGCCAGAGCACGCCAGTGCACGCCAGAGCAATTAAATGCACGCCAGAGCTCGCCAATTCACAAAAGAGCAAGCCATTGCACGCCAGAGCACGCCAATTCACACCAGAGCACGCCAGTGCACGCACGAGCACGTCAATGCACGCCAGAGCACGTCAATGCATACCAGAGCACGCCAGTGCACGCCAGTGCACGCCAGTGTACGCCAAAGCACGCCAGTGCACGCCAGTGCACGAAAGAGCAAGTCAATGCACGCCAGTGCGCGCCAGTGCACGCCAGAGCACGCCAGTGCACGCCAGAGCACGCCAATTCACACCAGAGCACGTCAATGCATTCCAGAGCAAGCCAGTGCACGCCAGTGCACGCCAGAGCACGCCAATTCACACCAGAGCACGTCAATGCACGCCAGAGCACGCCAGTACACGCCAGAGCACAACAATTCACACCAGAGCACGCCAGAGCACGCCAGTGCACGCCAGAGCACGTCAATGCACGCTAGAGCACGCCAGTGCACGCCAGAGCACACCAGAGCACGCCAGTGCACGCCAGAGCACGCCAATTCACACCAGAGCACGCCAGTGCATGCCAGAGCACGCCAATTCACACCAGAGCACGCCAGAGCACGCCAGTGCACGCCAGAGCACGCCAGTACACGCACGAGCATGCCAATGCACGCACGAGCAAGTCAATGCACGCCAGAGCATGCCAGTGCACGCCAGAGCACGCCAATTCACACCAGAGCACGCCAGTGCACGCCAGAGCACGCCAGAGCACGCTAGTGCACGCCAGAGCACGTCAATGCACGCCAGAGCACGCCAGTGCACGCCAGAGAACGCAAGTGCACGCCAAAGCACGCCAGTGCACGCCAGAACACGCCAGTGCACGCCAGTGCACGCCAATTCACACCAGATCACGCCAGTGCACGCCAGAGACGCCAGTGCACGCCAGTGCACGAAAGAGCAAGTCAATGCACGCCAGAGCACGCCAGTGCACGCCAGTGCACGCCAGAGCACGCCAGTGCACGCCAGAGCACGCCAGTGCACGCCAGAGCACGCCAGTGCACGCCAGAGCACGCCAGTGCACGCCAGAGCAATTCAATGCACGCCAGAGCACGCCAATTCACACCAGAGCACGCCAGTGCACGCCAGAGCACGCCAATTCACACCAGAGCACGCCAGTGCACGCAAGAGCACGTCAATGCACGCCAGAGCACGCCAGTGCACGCCAGAGCACGCCAGTGCACGCCAAAGCACACCAGTGCACGCCAGAGCACGCCAGTGCACGCCAATTCACACCAGTGCACGCCAGTGCACACCAGAGCACGCCAGTGCACGCCAATTCACACCAGTGCACGCCAGTGCACGCCAGAGCACGCCAGTGCACGCCAGAGCACGCCAGTGCACGCCAGAGCACGCCAGAGCAAACAAGAGCACGCCAGAGCACGCTAGAGCACGCCAGTGCACGCCAGAGAACGGTAGAGCACAGCAGAGAACAGCTCAGCACTTGAAGTTGCTATTATATTTTTTTTCACTTGTTAAAACCATTTTTTAATTACAGGATGTGTAAATCAATGTCCAATACACCATTTCAAGTCTATTTAATCAATAAATGTATAGAGCAAATCATGAACAAAAAGTTTGAGGAAAACGCACATCACAGCACTTGAATTTTTAAAAATTATTCAAGTTATTTGAGTTCTATTGTCGGGTAGTTGATTTCTATTGTCAAGCACTTGAGTTCTGCATAGCAGAGCACGCCAGAGCACGCCAGTGCACGCCAGAGCACGCCAGTGCACGCCAGAGCATTCCAGTGCACGCCAGAGCACGCCAGTGCACGCACGAGCACGTCAATGCACGCCAGAGCATGCCAGTGCACGCCAGAGCACGCCAATTCACACCAGAGCACGTCCATGCACGCCAGAGCACGCCAGTGCACTCCAGAGCACGCCAATTCACACCAGAGCACGCCAGAGCACGCCAGAGCACGCCAGAGCACGTCAATGCACGCCAGAGCACGCCAGTGCACGCCAGAGCACGCCAATTCACACCAGAGCACGCCAGTGCACGCAAGAGCACGTCAATGCACGCCAGAGTACGCCAGTGCACGACAGAGCTCGCCAGTGCACGCCAGAGCACGCCAATTCACACCAGAGCACGCCAGTGCACGCCAGAGCAAGCCAGTGCACACCAGAGCACAACAATTCACACCAGAGCACGCCAGAGCACGCCAGTGCACGCAAGAGAACGTCAATGCACGCCAGAGCACGCCAGTGCACGCCAGAGCACGCCAGAGCACGCCAGTGCACGCCAGTGCATGCCAGAGCACGCCAATTCACACCAGAGCACGCCAGTGCATGCCAGAGCACGCCAATTCACACCAGAGCACGCAAATTCACACCAGAGCACGCCAGTGGACGCCAGAGCACGCCAGTGCACGCCAGAGCACGGCAGTGCACGCCAGAGCAAGTCAATGCACACCAGATTACGCCAGTGCACGCCAGAGCACGCCAGTGCACGCCAGAGCAATTCAATGCACGCCAGAGCACGCCAGAGCACGCCAGAGCACGCTAGTGCACGCCAGAGCACGTCAATGAACGCCAGAGCAAGCCAGTGCACGCCAAAGCACGCCAGAGCACGCCAGTGCACGCCAGAGCACGGTAGAGCACAGCAGAGAACAGCTCAGCACTTGAAGTTGCTATAATATTTTTTTCACTTGTTAAAACCATTTTTTAATTAAAGGATGTGTAAATCAATGTCCAATTCACCATTTAAAGTCTATTTAATCAATAAATTTATAGAGCAAATCATGAACAAAAAGTTTGAGAAAAACGCACATCACAGCACATCAGAGCACGCCAGTGCACGGCAGTGCACGCCAGAGCACGCCAGTGCACGCCAGAGCACGCCAGTGCACGCCAGAGCAATTAAATGCACGCCAGAGCTCGCCAATTCACAAAAGAGCAAGCCATTGCACGCCAGAGCACGCCAATTCACACCAGAGCACGCCAGTGCACGCACGAGCACGTCAATGCACGCCAGAGCACGTCAATGCATACCAGAGCACGCCAGTGCACGCCAGTGCACGCCAGTGTACGCCAAAGCACGCCAGTGCACGCCAGTGCACGAAAGAGCAAGTCAATGCACGCCAGTGCGCGCCAGTGCACGCCAGAGCACGCCAGTGCACGCCAGAGCACGCCAATTCACACCAGAGCACGTCAATGCATTCCAGAGCAAGCCAGTGCACGCCAGTGCACGCCAGAGCACGCCAATTCACACCAGAGCACGTCAATGCACGCCAGAGCACGCCAGTACACGCCAGAGCACAACAATTCACACCAGAGCACGCCAGAGCACGCCAGTGCACGCCAGAGCACGTCAATGCACGCTAGAGCACGCCAGTGCACGCCAGAGCACACCAGAGCACGCCAGTGCACGCCAGAGCACGCCAATTCACACCAGAGCACGCCAGTGCATGCCAGAGCACGCCAATTCACACCAGAGCACGCCAGAGCACGCCAGTGCACGCCAGAGCACGCCAGTACACGCACGAGCATGCCAATGCACGCACGAGCAAGTCAATGCACGCCAGAGCATGCCAGTGCACGCCAGAGCACGCCAATTCACACCAGAGCACGCCAGTGCACGCCAGAGCACGCCAGAGCACGCTAGTGCACGCCAGAGCACGTCAATGCACGCCAGAGCACGCCAGTGCACGCCAGAGAACGCAAGTGCACGCCAAAGCACGCCAGTGCACGCCAGAACACGCCAGTGCACGCCAGTGCACGCCAATTCACACCAGATCACGCCAGTGCACGCCAGAGACGCCAGTGCACGCCAGTGCACGAAAGAGCAAGTCAATGCACGCCAGAGCACGCCAGTGCACGCCAGTGCACGCCAGAGCACGCCAGTGCACGCCAGAGCACGCCAGTGCACGCCAGAGCACGCCAGTGCACGCCAGAGCACGCCAGTGCACGCCAGAGCAATTCAATGCACGCCAGAGCACGCCAATTCACACCAGAGCACGCCAGTGCACGCCAGAGCACGCCAATTCACACCAGAGCACGCCAGTGCACGCAAGAGCACGTCAATGCACGCCAGAGCACGCCAGTGCACGCCAAAGCACACCAGTGCACGCCAGAGCACGCCAGTGCACGCCAATTCACACCAGTGCACGCCAGTGCACACCAGAGCACGCCAGTGCACGCCAATTCACACCAGTGCACGCCAGTGCACGTCAGAGCACGCCAGTGCACGCCAGAGCACGCCAGTGCACGCCAGAGCACGCCAGTGCACGCCAGAGCACGCCAGAGCAAACAAGAGCACGCCAGAGCACGCTAGAGCACGCCAGTGCACGCCAGAGAACGGTAGAGCACAGCAGAGAACAGCTCAGCACTTGAAGTTGCTATTATATTTTTTTTCACTTGTTAAAACCATTTTTTAATTACAGGATGTGTAAATCAATGTCCAATACACCATTTCAAGTCTATTTAATCAATAAATGTATAGAGCAAATCATGAACAAAAAGTTTGAGGAAAACGCACATCACAGCACTTGAATTTTTAAAAATTATTCAAGTTATTTGAGTTCTATTGTCGGGTAGTTGATTTCTATTGTCAAGCACTTGAGTTCTGCATAGCAGAGCACGCCAGAGCACGCCAGTGCACGCCAGAGCACGCCAGTGCACGCCAGAGCATTCCAGTGCACGCCAGAGCACGCCAGTGCACGCACGAGCACGTCAATGCACGCCAGAGCATGCCAGTGCACGCCAGAGCACGCCAATTCACACCAGAGCACGTCCATGCACGCCAGAGCACGCCAGTGCACTCCAGAGCACGCCAATTCACACCAGAGCACGCCAGAGCACGCCAGAGCACGCCAGAGCACGTCAATGCACGCCAGAGCACGCCAGTGCACGCCAGAGCACGCCAATTCACACCAGAGCACGCCAGTGCACGCAAGAGCACGTCAATGCACGCCAGAGTACGCCAGTGCACGACAGAGCTCGCCAGTGCACGCCAGAGCACGCCAGAGCACGCCAGTGCACGCCAGAGCACGCCAGAGCACGCCAGTGCACGCCAGTGCACGTCAATGCAAACCAAAGCACGCCAGTGCACGCCAGAGCACGCCAGTGCACGCCAGAGCACGCCAATGCACACCATTTCACACCAGATAACGCCAGTGCACGCCAGAGCACACCAATTCACACCAGAGCACGCCAGTGCACGCCAGAGCACGGTAGAGCACAGCAGAGAACAGCTCAGCACTTGAAGTTGCTATTATATTTTTTTTCACTTGTTAAAACCATTTTTTAATTACAGGATGTGTAAATCAATGTCCAATACACCATTTCAAGTCTATTTAATCAATAAATGTATAGAGCAAATCATGAACAAAAAGTTTGAGGAAAACGCACATCACAGCACTTGAATTTTTAAAAATTATTCAAGTTATTTGAGTTCTATTGTCGGGTAGTTGATTTCTATTGTCAAGCACTTGAGTTCTGCATAACAGAGCACGCCAGAGCACGCCAGTGCACGCCAGAGCACGCCAGTGCACGCCAGAGCATTCCAGTGCACGCCAGAGCACGCCAGTGCACGCACGAGCACGTCAATGCACGCCAGAGCATGCCAGTGCACGCCAGAGCACGCCAATTCACACCAGAGCACGTCCATGCACGCCAGAGCACGCCAGTGCACTCCAGAGCAGGCCAATTCACACCAGAGCACGCCAGAGCACGCCAGAGCACGCCAGAGCACGTCAATGCACGCCAGAGCACGCCAGTGCATGCCAGAGCACGCCAATTCACACCAGAGCACGCAAATTCACACCAGAGCACGCCAGTGCACGCCAGTGCACGCCAATTCACACCAGAGCACGTCCATGCACGCCAGAGCACGCCAGTGCACTCCAGAGCACGCCAATTCACACCAGAGCACGCCAGAGCACGCCAGTGCACGCCAGAGAACGTCAATGCACGCCAGAGCACGCCAGTGCACGCCAGAGCACGCCAGAGCACGCCAGTGCACGCCAGTGCATGCCAGAGCACGCCAATTCACACCAGAGCACGCCAGTGCATGCCAGAGCACGCCAATTCACACCAGAGCACGCAAATTCACACCAGAGCACGCCAGTGCACGCCAGAGCACGCCAGTGCACGCCAGAGCACGGCAGTGCACGCCAGAGCAAGTCAATGCACACCAGATTACGCCAGTGCACGCCAGAGCACGCCAGTGCACGCCAGAGCAATTCAATGCACGCCAGAGCACGCCAGAGCACGCCAGAGCACGCTAGTGCACGCCAGAGCACGTCAATGAACGCCAGAGCAAGCCAGTGCACGCCAAAGCACGCCAGAGCACGCCAGTGCACGCCAGAGCACGGTAGAGCACAGCAGAGAACAGCTCAGCACTTGAAGTTGCTATAATATTTTTTTCACTTGTTAAAACCATTTTTTAATTAAAGGATGTGTAAATCAATGTCCAATTCACCATTTAAAGTCTATTTAATCAATAAATTTATAGAGCAAATCATGAACAAAAAGTTTGAGAAAAACGCACATCACAGCACTTGAATTTTTAAAAATTATTCAAGTTATTTGAGTTCTATTGTCGGGTAGTGGATTTCTATTATCAAGCACTTGAGTTCTGCATAGCAGAGCACGCCAGAGCACGCCAGTGCACGCCAGAGCAAGCCAGTGCACGCCAGAGCACGCCAGTGCACGTCAGAGCACGCCAGTGCACGCACGAGCACGCCAGTGCACGCACGAGCACACCAGTGCACGCACGAGCACGTCAATGCACGCCAGAGCATGCCAGTGCACGCCAGAGCACTCCAGTGCACGCCAGAGCACGCCAATTCACGCCAGAGCACGTCAATGCACGCCAGAGCACGCCAGTGCACGCCAGAGAACGCAAGCGCACGCCAAAGCACGCCAGTGCACGCCAGAACACGCCAGTGCACGCCAGTGCACGCCAATTCACACCAGAGCACGCCAGTGCACGCCAGAGCACGCCAGTGCACGCCAGTGCACGAAAGAGCAAGTCAATGCACGCCAGAGCACGCCAGTGCACGCCAGTGCACGCCAGAGCACGCCAGTGCACGCCAGATCACGCCAGTGCACGCCAGAGCACGCCAGAGCACGCCAGTGCACGCCAGTGAACGCCAGAGCACGCCAGTGCACGCCAGAGCACGCCAGTGCACGCCAGAGCACGCCAGTGCACGCCAGAGCACGCCAGTGCACGCCAGAGCACGCCAGTGCACGCAAGAGCAATTCAATGCACGCCAGAGCACGCCAATTCACACCAGAGCACGCCAGTGCACGCCAGAGCACGCCAATTCACACCAGAGCACGCCAGTGCACGCAAGAGCACGTCAATTTACGCCACAGCACGCCAGTGCACGCCAGAGCACGCCAGTGCACGCCAAAGCACACCAGTGCACGCCAGAGCACGCCAGTGCACGCCAATTCACACCAGTGCACGCCAGTGCACACCAGAGCACGCCAGTGCACGCCAATTCACACCAGTGCACGCCAGTGCACGCCAGAGCACGCCAGTGCACGCCAGAGCACGCCAGTGCACGCCAGAGCACGCCAGTGCACGCCAGAGCACGCCAGAGCAAGCCAGAGCACGCCAGAGCACGCTAGAGCACGCCAGTGCACGCCAGAGCACGGTAGAGCACAGCAGACAACAGCTCAGAACTTGAAGTTGCTATAATATTTTTTTCACTTGTTAAAACCATTTTTTAATTACAGGATGTGTAAATCAATATCCAATACACCATTTCAAGTCTATTGAATCAATAAATTTATAGAGAAAATCATGAACAAAAAGTTTGAGAAAAACGCACATCACAGCACTTGAATTTTTAAAAATTATTCAAGTTATTTGAGTTCTATTGTCGGGTAATGGATTTCTATTGTCAAGCACTTGAGTTCTGCATAGCAGAGCACGACAGAGCACGACAAAGCACGCCAGAGCACACCAGTGCACGCCAGAGCACGCCAATTCACACCAGAGCAATTCAATGCACGCCAGAGCTCGCCAATTCACACCAGAGCACGCCAGAGCACGCCAGTATCCGCCAGAGCACGCCAGTGCACGCCAGTGCACGCCAGAGCACGCCAGTGCACGCCAGAGCACGCCAGTGCACGCCAGAGCAATTAAATGCAAACCAGAGCTCACCAATTCACAAAAGAGCAAGCCATTGCACGCCAGAGCACGCCAATTCACACCAGAGCACGCCAGTGCACGCACGAGCACGTCAATGCACGCCAGAGCACGTCAATGCATACCAGAGCACGCCAGTGCACGCCAGAGCACGCCAGTGTACGCCAAAGCACGCCAGTGCACGCCAGTGCACGAAAGAGCAAGTCAATGCACGCCAGTGCGCGCCAGTGCACGCCAGAGCACGCCAGTGCACGCCAGAGCACGCCAGTGCACGCCAGAGCACGCCAATTCACACCAGAGCACGTCAATGCATTCCAGAGCAAGCCAGTGCACGCCAGTGCACGCCAGAGCACGCCAATTCACACCAGAGCACGTCAATGCACGCCAGAGCACGCCAGTACACGCCAGAGCACAACAATTCACACCAGAGCACGCCAGAGCACGCCAGTGCACGCCAGAGCACGTCAATGCACGCTAAAGCACGCCAGTGCACGCCAGAGCACACCAGAGCACGCCAGTGCACGCCAGAGCACGCCAATTCACACCAGAGCACGCCAGTGCACGCCAGAGCACGCCAATTCACACCAGAGCACGCCACTGCACGCCAAAGCACGCCAATTCACACCAGAGCACGCCAGAGCACGCCAGTGCACGCCAGAGCACGCCAGTGCACGCACGAGCATGCCAATGCACGCACGAGCAAGTCAATGCACGCCAGAGCATGCCAGTGCACGCCAGAGCACGCCAATTCACACCAGAGCACGCCAGTGCACGCCAGAGCACGCCAGAGCACGCCAGTGCACGCCAGAGCACGTCAATGCACGCCAGAGCACGCCAGTGCACGCCAGAGAACGCAAGTGCACGCCAAAGCACGCCAGTGCACGCCAGAACACGCCAGTGCACGCCAGTGCACGCCAATTCACACCAGAGCACGCCAGAGCACGCCAGTGCACGCCAGTGCACGCCAGAGCACGCCAGTGCACGCCAGAGCAATTCAATGCACGCCAGAGCACGCCAATTCACACCAGAGCACGCCAGTGCACGCCAGAGCACGCCAATTCACACCAGAGCACGCCAGTGCACGCAAGAGCACGTCAATGCACGCCACAGCACGCCAGTGCACGCCAGAGCACGCCAGTGCACGCCAAAGCACACCAGTGCACGCCAGAGCACGCCAGTGCACGCCAATTCACACCAGTGCACGCCAGTGCACACCAGAGCACGCCAGTGCACGCCAATTCACACCAGTGCACGCCAGTGCACGCCAGAGCACGCCAGTGCACGCCAGAGCACGCCAGAGCAAGCCAGAGCACGCCAGAGCACGCTTGAGCACGCCAGTGCACGCCAGAGCACGGTAGAGCACAGCAGACAACAGCTCAGAACTTGAAGTTGCTATAATATTTTTTTCACTTGTTAAAACCATTTTTTAATTACAGGATGTGTAAATCAATATCCAATACACCATTTCAAGTCTATTGAATCAATAAATTTATAGAGAAAATCATGAACAAAAAGTTTGAGAAAAACGCACATCACAGCACTTGAATTTTTAAAAATTATTCAAGTTATTTGAGTTCTATTGTCGGGTAATGGATATCTATTGTCAAGCACTTGAGTTCTGCATAGCAGAGCACGCCAGAGCACGACAGAGCACGCCAGAGCACGCCAGTGCACGCCAGAGCACGCCAATTCACACCAGAGCACGCCAATTCACATCAGAGCACGCCAGTAAACGCCAGAGCATTCAAGTGCACGCCAGAGCACGTCAATGCATGCCAGTGCACGCCAGAGCACGCAAGTGCACGCCAAAGCACGCCAGTGCACGCCAGTGCAAGCCAATTCACACCAGAGCACGCCAGTGCACGCCAGAGCACGCTAGTGCACGCCAGAGCACGCCAGTGCCCGCGAGAGCCGGCCAGTGCACGCCAGTGCACGCCAGAGCACGCCAGTGCACGCCTGAGCACGCCAGTGCACGCCAGAGCAATTCAATGCACGCCAGAGCTCGCCAATTCACACCAGAGCACGCCAGTGCACGCCAGAGCACGCCAGTATCCGCCAGAGCACGCCAGTGCACGCCAGTGCACGCCAGAGCACGCCAGTGCACGCCAGATGACGCCAGTGCACGCCAGAGCAATTAAATGCACGCCAGACCTCGCCAATTCACACCAGAGCAAGCCATTGCACGCCAGAGCACGCCAATTCACACCAGAGCACGCCAGTGCACGCACGAGCACGTCAATGCACGCCAGAACACGTCAATGCATACCAGAGCACGCCAGTGCACGCCAGAGCACGCCAGTGCACGCCAAAGCACGCCAGTGCACGCCAGTGCACGAAAGAGCAAGTCAATGCACGCCAGTTCACGCCAGTGCACGCCAGAGCACGCCAGAGCACGCCAGTGCACGCCAGTGCACCCCAGAGCAATTCAATGCACGCCAGAGCACGCCAATTCACACCAGAGCACGCCAGTGCACGCCAGAGCACGCCAGTGCACGCCAGTGCACACCAGTGCACGCCAGAGCAAGCCAGAGCACGCCAGAGCACGCTTGAGCACGCCAGTGCACGCCAGAGCACGGTAGAGCACAGCAGACAACAGCTCAGAACTTGAAGTTGCTATAATATTTTTTTCACTTGTTAAAACCATTTTTTAATTACAGGATGTGTAAATCAATATCCAATACACCATTTCAATTCTATTGAATCAATAAATTTATAGAGAAAATCATGAACAAAAAGTTTGAGAAAAACGCACATCACAGCACTTGAATTTTTAAAAATTATTCAAGTTATTTGAGTTCTATTGTCGGGTAATGGATTTCTATTGTCAAGCACTTGAGTTCTGCATAGCAGAGCACGCCAGAGCACGACAGAGCACGCCAGAGCACGCCAGTGCACGCCAGAGCACGCCAATTCACACCAGAGCACGCCAATTCACATCAGAGCACGCCAGTAAACGCCAGAGCATTCAAGTGCACGCCAGAGCACGTCAATGCATGCCAGTGCACGCCAGAGCACGCAAGTGCACGCCAAAGCACGCCAGTGCACGCCAGTGCAAGCCAATTCACACCAGAGCACGCCAGTGCACGCCAGAGCACGCTAGTGCACGCCAGAGCACGCCAGTGCCCGCGAGAGCACGCCAGTGCACGCCAGTGCACGCCAGAGCACGCCAGTGCACGCCTGAGCACGCCAGTGCACGCCAGAGCAATTCAATGCACGCCAGAGCTCGCCAATTCACACCAGAGCACGCCAGTGCACGCCAGAGCACGCCAGTATCCGCCAGAGCACGCCAGTGCACGCCAGTGCACGCCAGAGCACGCCAGTGCACGCCAGATGACGCCAGTGCACGCCAGAGCAATTAAATGCACGCCAGACCTCGCCAATTCACACCAGAGCAAGCCATTGCACGCCAGAGCACGCCAATTCACACCAGAGCACGCCAGTGCACGCACGAGCACGTCAATGCACGCCAGAACACGTCAATGCATACCAGAGCACGCCAGTGCACGCCAGAGCACGCCAGTGCACGCCAAAGCACGCCAGTGCACGCCAGTGCACGAAAGAGCAAGTCAATGCACGCCAGTTCACGCCAGTGCACGCCAGAGCACGCCAGAGCACGCCAGTGCACGCCAGTGCACCCCAGAGCAATTCAATGCACGCCAGAGCACGCCAATTCACACCAGAGCACGCCAGTGCACGCCAGAGCACGCCAGTGCACGCCAGTGCACACCAGTGCACGCCAGAGCAAGCCAGAGCACGCCTGAGCACGCCAGAGCACGCCAGTGCACGCCAGAGCACGGTAGAGCACAGCAGACAACAGCTCAGAACTTGAAGTTGCTATAATATTTGTTTCACTTGTTAAAACCATTTTTTAATTACAGGATGTGTAAATCAATGTCCAATACACCATTTTAAGTCTATTGAATCAATAAATTTATAGAGCAAATCATGAACAAAAAGTTTGAGAAAAACGCACATCACAGCACTTGAATTTTTAAAAATTATTCAAGTTATTTGAGTTCTATTGTCGGGTAGTGGATTTCTATTGTCAAGCACTTGAGTTCTGCATAGCAGAGCACGCCAGAGCACGACAGAGCACGCCAGAGCATGCCAGTGCACGCCAGAGCACGCCAATTCACACCAGAGCACGCCAGTGCACGCCAGAGCATGCCAATTCACACCAGAGCACGCCAGTGCACGCCAGAGCACGCCAATGCACGCCAGAGCACGCCAGTGCACGCACGAGCACGCCATTGCACGCCAGAGCACGCAAGTGCACGCCAAAGCACGCCAGTGCACGCCAGAGCACGCCAGTGCACGCCAGAGCACGCCAGTGCACGCCAGAGCACGCCAGTGCACGCCAGAGCACGCCAGTGCACGCCAGAGCACGCCAGTGCACGCCAGAGCACGCCAGTGCACGCCAGAGCACGCCAGTGTACGTCAGAGCACGCCAGTTTCCGCCAGAGCACGCCAGTGCACGCCAGAGCAATTCAATGCACGCCAGAGCACGCCAATTCACACCAAAGCACGCCAGTGCACGCCAGAGCACTCCAATTCACACCAGAGCACGCCAACGCACGCCATTGCACGCAAGTGCACGCTAGAGCACGCCAGTGCACTCCAGAGCACGCAAGTGCACGCCAGTGCACGCCAGAGCACGCCAATTCACACCAGAGTACGCCAGTGCACGCTAGAGCACGCCAATTCACACCAGAGCACGCCAGTGCACGCAAGAGCACGCCAGTGCACGCAAAGCACGCCAGTGCACGCAAGAGCACGCCAGTGCACGGAAGAGCACGCCAAATCACACCAGAGCACGCCAGTGCACGCCAGAGCACGCCACTTCACACCAGAGCACGCCAGTGCACGCCAGAGCATGCCAGTGCACGCAAGAGCACGTCAATGCACGCCAGAGCACGCCAGTGCACGCCAGAGCACGCCAGTGCACGCCAGAGCACGCCAATTCACACCAGATTACTCAAGTGCACGCCAAAGCACGCCAGTGCACGCCAGAGCACGCAAGTGCACGCCAAAGCACGCCAGTGCACGCCAGAGCACGCCAGTGCACGCCAGTGCACGCCAGTGCACGCCAATTCACACCAGAGCACGCCAGAGCACGCTTGTGCACGCCAGAGCACATCAATGCACGCCAGAGCACGCCAGTGCACGCCAGAGCACGCCAGAGCACGCCATTGCACGCCAGAGCACGGTAGAACACATTAGAGAACAGCTCAGCACTTGAAGTTGCTATAATATTTTTTTCAAATTTTAAAACCATTTTTTAATTACAGGATGTGTAAATCAATGTCCAGTACACCATTTCAAGTCTATTGAATCAATAAATTTATAGAGCAAATCATGAACAAAAAGTTTGAGAAAAACGCACATCACAGCACTTGAATTTTTAAAAATTATTCAAGTTATTTGAGTTCTATTGTCGGGTAGTGGATTTCTATTGTCAAGCACTTGAGTTCTGCATAGCAGAGCACGCCAGTGCACGCAAGAGCACGTCAATGCACGCCAGAGCACGCCAGTGCACGCCAGAGCACGCAAGTGCACGCCACAGCACGCCAGTGCACGCCAGAGCACGCCAGTGCACGCCAGAGCACGCCAGTGCACGCCAGAGCACGCCAGTGCACGCCAGAGCACGCCAGTGCACGCCAGAGCACGCCAGTGCACGCCAGAGCACGCCAGTGCACGCCAGAGCACGCCAGTGTACGTCAGAGCACGCCAGTTTCCGCCAGAGCACGCCAGTGCACGCCAGAGCAATTCAATGCACGCCAGAGCACGCCAATTCACACCAAAGCACGCCAGTGCACGCAAGAGCACGTCAATGCACGCCAGAGCACGCCAGTGCACTCCAGGGCACGCAAGTGCACGCCAGTGTACGCCAGAGCACGCCAATTCACACCAGAGTACGCCAGTGCACGCTAGAGCACGCCAATTCACACCAGAGCACGCCAGTGCACGCAAGAGCACGCCAGTGCACGCAAAGCACGCCAGTGCACGCAA
The DNA here is from genome assembly GCF_021234035.1 of Daphnia pulicaria. Taxonomy (NCBI): domain Eukaryota; kingdom Metazoa; phylum Arthropoda; class Branchiopoda; order Diplostraca; family Daphniidae; genus Daphnia; species Daphnia pulicaria. Next base: position 16,864,010 of record NC_060916.1, on the reverse strand, counting down.
GATCATGCCAGTGCACGGAAGAGCACGCCAATTCACAGCAGAGCACGCCAGTGCACGCCAGAGCACGCCACTTCACACCAGAGCACGCCAGTGCACGCCAGACCACGCCAGTGCACGCAAGAGCACGTCAATGCACGCCAGAGCACGCCAGTGCACGCCAGAGCACGCCAGTGCACGCCAGAGCACGCCAATTCACACCAGATCACTCAAGTGCACGCCAACGCACGCCAGTGCACGCAAGAGCACGCAAGTGAACGCCAAAGCACGCCATTGCACGCCAGAGCACGCAAGTGCACGCCACTGCACGCCAATTCACACCAGAGCACGCCAGTCCACGCCAGAGCACGCCACAGCACGCTTGTGCACGCCAGAGAACGTCAATGCACGCCAGAGCACGCAAGTGCACGCCAGATCACGCCAATTCACACCAGAGCACGCCAGTGCACGCCAGAGCACGCTAGTGCACGCAAGAGCACGCCAATTCACACCAGAGCACACCAGTGCACGCCTGAGCATGCCAGTGCACGCCAGAGCACGCCAATTCACACCAGAGCAGGCCAATTCACACCAGAGCACGCCAGTGCAAGCAAGAGCACGCCAGTGCACGCAAGAGCACGCCAATTCACACCAGAGCACGCCAGTGCACGCCAGAGCACGCCAGTGCACGCAAGAGCACATCAATTCACACCAGAGCACGCCAGTGCACGCCTGAGCATGCCAGTGCACGCCAGAGCACGCAAATTCACACCAGAGCAGGCCAGTGCACGCAAGAGCACGTCAATGCACGCCACAGCACGCCAGTGCACGCCAGAGCACACCAATTCACACCAGAGCACTCAAGTGCACGCAAAAGCACGCCAGTGCACGCCAGAGCACGCCAGTGCATGCCAGAGCACGCCAGTGCACGCCAGAGAACGCCAGTGCATGCCAGAGCACGCCAGTGCACGCCAGAGCACGCCAGTGCACGCAAGAGCACGCCAGTGCACGCCAGAGCACGCAAGTGCACGCCAGAGCAATTCAATGCACGCCAGAGCACGCCAATTCACACCAAAGCACGCCAGAGCACGCCAGTGCACGCCAGTGCACGCCAGTGCACGCCAGAGCATTTCAATGCACGCCAGAGCAAGCCAGAGCACGCCAGAGCGCGCCAGAGCACGCCATTGCACGCCAGAGCACGGTAGAACACATTAGAGAACAGCTCAGCACTTGAAGTTGCTATAATATTTTTTTCACTTTTTAAAACCATTTTTTAATTACAGGATGTGTAAATCAATGTCCAATACACCATTTCAAGTCTATTTAATCAATAAATTTATAGAGCAAATCATGAACAAAAAGTTTGAGAAAAACGCACATCACAGCACTTGAATTTTTAAAAATTATTCAAGTTATTTGAGTTCTATTGTCGGGTAGTGGATTTCTATTGTCAAGCACTTGAGTTCTGCATAGCAGAGCACGCCAGTGTACGCAAGAGCAAGTCAATGCACACCAGAGCACGCCAGTACACGCAAGAGCACGCAAGTGCACGCCAAAGCACGCCAGTGCACGCCAGAGCACGCTAGTGCACGCAAGAGCACGCCAATTCACACCAGAGCACGCCAGTGCACGCCTGAGCATGCCAGTGCACGCCAGAGCACGCCAATTCCCACCAGAGCAGGCCAATTCACACCAGAGCACGCCAGTGCACGCAAGAGCACGCCAGTGCACGCCAGAGCACGCCAATTCACACCAGAGCACGCAAGTGCAGGCCAGAGCACGCCAATTCACACCAGAGCACGCCAGTGCACGCCAGAACACGCCAGTGCACGCCAGAGCACGTCAATGCACGCCAGAGCACGCCAGAGCACGCCAGTGCACGCCAGAGCACGCCAGAGCAAGCCAGTGCACGCCAGAGCACGTCAATGCACGCCAGAGCAAGCCAGAGCACGCCAGAGCACGCCAGTGCACGCAAATTCACACCAGAGCACGCAAGTGCATGCCAGAGCACGCCAGTGCACGCCAGAGCACGCCAGTGCAGGCCAGAGCACGCCAATGCACGCCAGAGCACGCCAGTGCACGCCAGAGCACGCAAGTGCACGCAAGTGCACGCTAGTGCACGCCAGAGCACGTTAATGCACGCCAGAGTAGGCCAGAGAACGCCAGAGCACGCCAGAGCACGCCAAAGCACGCCAGAGCACGCCACTGCACGCCAGAGCACGGTAGAACACATTAGAGAACAGCTCAGCACTTGAAGTTGCTATAATATTTTTTTCAATTTTTAAAACCATTTTTTAATTTTAGGATGAGTAAATCAATGTCCAGTACACCATTTCAAGTCTATTGAATCAATAAATTTATAGAGCAAATCATGAACAAAAAGTTTGAGAAAAACGCACATCACAGCACTTGAATTTTTAAAAATTATTCAAGTTATTTTAGTTCTATTGTGAGGTAGTGGATTTCTATTGTCAAGCACTTGAGTTCTGCGTAGTAGAGCACGCCAGTGCACGCAAGAGCACGTCAATGCACGCAAGATCACGCCAGTGCACGCCAGAGCACGCAAGTGCACGCCAAAGCACGCCAGTTCACGCCAGAGCACCCCAGTGCTCGTCAGAGCACGCCAGTGCCCGCCAGAGCACGCCAGTGCACGCCAGAGCAATTCAATGCACGCCAGAGCACGCCAATTCACACCAAAGCACGCCAGTGCACGCCAGAGCACGCCAATTCACACCAGAGCACGCCAATGCACACCAGAGCACGCCAGTGCACGCCAGAGCACGCCAGGGCACGCCAGAGCACGCCAGCGCACGCCAGCGCACGCCAGTGCACGCCAGAGCACGCCAGTGTACGCCAGAGCACGCCAGTGCACGCCAGAGCACGCCAGTGCACGCCAGAGCACGCCAGTGCACGCCAGAGCACGCCAGTGCACGCCAGAGCACGCCAGTGCACGCCAGAGCACGCCAGTGCACGCCAGAGCACGCCAGTGCACGCCAGAGCACGCCAATTCACACCAGACCACGCCAGTGCACGCAAGAGCACGTCAATGCACGCCAGAGCACGCCAGTGCACGCCAGAGCACGCCAGTGCACGCCAGAGCACGCCAATTCACACCAGATCACTCAAGTGCACGCCAACGCACGCCAGTGCACGCAAGAGCACGCAAGTGAACGCCAAAGCACGCCATTGCACGCCAGAGCACGCAAGTGCACGCCACTTCACGCCAATTCACACCAGAGCACGCCAGTCCACGCCAGAGCACGCCACAGCACGCTTGTGCACGCCAGAGAACGTCAATGCACGCCAGAGCACGCAAGTGCACGCCAGATCACGCCAATTCACACCAGAGCACGCCAGTGCACGCCAGAGCACGCTAGTGCACGCAAGAGCACGCCAATTCACACCAGAGCACACCAGTGCACGCCTGAGCATGCCAGTGCACACCAGTGCACGCCACAGCACGCCAGTGCACGCCAGTGCACGCCAGAGCATTTCAATGCACGCCAGAGCACGCCAATTCACACCAAAGCACGCCAGAGCACGCCAGTGCACGCCAGTGCACGCCAGAGCATTTCAATGCACGCCAGAGCAAGCCAGAGCACGCCAGAGCGCGCCAGAGCACGCCATTGCACGCCAGAGCACGGTAGAACACATTAGAGAACAGCTCAGCACTTGAAGTTGCTATAATATTTTTTTCACTTTTTAAAACCATTTTTTAATTACAGGATGTGTAAATCAATGTCCAATACACCATTTCAAGTCTATTTAATCAATAAATTTATAGAGCAAATCATGAACAAAAAGTTTGAGAAAAATGCACATCACAGCACTTGAATTTTTAAAAATTATTCAAGTTATTTGAGTTCTATTGTCGGGTAGTGGATTTCTATTGTCAAGCACTTGAGTTCTGCATAGCAGAGCACGCCAGTGCACGCAAGAGCAAGTCAATGCACACCAGAGCACGCCAGTACACGCAAGAGCACGCAAGTGCACGCCAAAGCACGCCAGTGCACGCCAGAGCACGCTAGTGCACGCAAGAGCACGCCAATTCACACCAGAGCACGCCAGTGCACGCCTGAGCATGCCAGTGCACGCCAGAGCACGCCAATTCCCACCAGAGCAGGCCAATTCACACCAGAGCACGCCAGTGCACGCAAGAGCACGCCAGTGCACGCAAGAGCACGCCAGTGCACGCAAGAGCACGCCAATTCACACCAGAGCACGCCAGTGCACGCCTGAGCATGCCAGTGCACGCCAGAGCACGCCAATTCACACCAGAGCAGGCCAGTGCACGCAAGACCACGTCAATGCACGCCAGAGCACGCCAGTGCACGCCAGAGCACGCCAATTCACACCAGAGCACTCAAGTGCACGCAAAAGCACGCCAGTTCACGCCAGAGCACGCCAGTGCATGCCAGAGCACGCCAGTGCACGCCAGAGCACGCCAGTGCACGCAAGAGCACGCCAGTGCACGCCAGACAACGCAAGTGCACGCCAGAGCACGCCAGTGCACGCCAGTGCACGCCAGAGCACGCCAGTGCCCTCCAGAGCACGCCAGTGCACGCCAGAGCAATTCAATGCACGCCAGAGCACGCCAATTCACACCAGAGCACGCCAGTGCACGCCAGAGCACGCCAGTGCACGCAAGAGCACGCCAATTCACACCAGAGCACGCCAGTGCCCGCCAGAGCACGCCAGTGCACGCCAGAGCAATTCAATGCACGCCAGAGCACGCCAATTCACACCAGAGCACGCCAGTGCACACCAGTGCACGCCACAGCACGCCAGTGCACGCCAGAGCACGTCAATGCACGCCAGAGCACGCCAGTGCACGCCAGAGCACGCCACTGCACGCCAGAGCACGCCAGTGCACGCCAGAGCATGCCAGTGCATGCCAGTGCACGCCAATTCACACCAGAGCACGCCAGTGCACGCTAGAGCACGCCAATTCACACCAAAGCACGCCAGTGCACGCAAGAGCACGTCAATGCACACCAGAGCACGCCAGTGCACGCCAGAGACCGCAAGAGCACGCCAATTCACACCAGAACACGCCAGTGCACGCCAGAGCATGCCAGTGCACGCCAGAGCACGCCAATTCACACCAGAGCATGCCAGTGCACGCATGAGCACGTCAATGAACACCAGAGCACGCCAGTGCACGCCAGAGCATGCCAGTGCACGCCAGAGCACGCCAATTCACACCAGAGCACTCAAGTGCACGCCAAAGCACGCCAGTGCACGCCAGAGCACGCCAGTGAGCACGCCAGTGCACGCCAGAGCACGCCAGTGCACGCCAGAGCACGCCAGTGCACGCCAGAGCACGCCAGTGCACGCCAGTGCACGCCAAAGCATGTCAATGCACGCCAGAGCAAGCCAGAGCACGCCAGAGCACGCCAGAGCACGCCAGTGCACGCCAGAGCATGCCAGTGCACGGCAGAGCACGCCAATTCACACCAGAGCACTCAAGTGCACGCCAAAGCACGCCAGTGCACGCCAGAGCACGCCAGTGAGCACGCCAGTGCACGCCAGAGCACGCCAGAGCGTGCCAGAGCACGCCAGTGCCCGCTATTGCACGCCAGTGCACGCCAGAGCAATTCAATGCACGCCAGAGCACGCCAATTCACACCAGAGCACTCAAGTGCACGCCAAAGCACGCCAGTGCACGCCAGAGCACGCCAGTGAGCACGCCAGTGCACGCCAGAGCAAGCCAGACCACGCCAGAGCACGCCAGAGCACGCCAGAGCACGCCAGTGCACGCCAGAGCATGCCAGTGCACGCCAGAGCACGCCAATTCACACCAGAGCACTCAAGTGCACGCCAAAGCACGCCACATCACGCCAGTGCACGCCAGAGCACGTCAATGCACGCCAGAGCACGCCAGAAAACGCCAGAAAACGCCAGTGCACGCCAGAGCACGCCAGTGCACGCCAGTGCACGCCAGAGCACGACAATTCACACCAGAGCACGCCAGTGCACGCTAGAGCACGCCAATTCACACCAAAGCACGCCAGTGCACGCAAGAGCACGCCAGTGCACGCAAGAGCACGCCAATTCACACCAGAGCACGCCAGTGCACGCCAGAGCACGCCAATTCACACCAAAGCACGCCAGTGCACGCAAGAGCACGCCAGTGCACGCAAGAGCACGCCAATTCACACCAGAGCACGCCAGTGCACGCCAGAGCACGCCAATTCATACCAGAGCACGCCAGAGCACGCAAGAGCACGCCAATTCACACCAGAGCACGCCAGTGCACCCCAGAGCATGCCAGTGCACGCCAGAGCACGCCAATTCACACCAGAGCACGCCAGTGCACGCATGAGCACGTCAATGAACGCCAGAGCACGCCAGTGCACGCCAGAGCACGCCAATTCACACCAGAGCACTCAAGTGCACGCCAAAGCACGCCAGTGCACGCCAAAGCACGCCAGTGAACGCCAGAGCACGCCAGTGTACACCAGAGAACGCCAGTGCACGCCAGAGCATGTCCATGCACGCCAGAGCAAGCCAGAGCACGCCATTGCACGCCAGAGCACGATAGAACACATTAGAGAACAGCTCAGCACTTGAAGTTGCTATAATATTTTTTTACTTTTTAAAACCATTTTTTAATTACAGGATGTGTAAATCAATGTCCAGTACACCATTTCAAGTCTATTGAATCAATAAATTTATAGAGAAAATCATGAAAAAAAAGTTTGAGAAAAACGCACATCACAGCACTTGAATTTTTAAAAATTATTCAAGTTATTTGAGTTCTATTGTCGGGTATTCTAATGTCGGGTAGTGGATTTCTATTGTCAAGCACTTTAATTCTGCATAGCAGAGCACGCCAGTGCACGCAAGAGCACGCCAGTGCACGCCAGAGCACTACAATGCACGCCAGAGCACGGCAATTCACACCAGAGCACGCCAGTGCACGCCAGAGCACGCCAATTCACACCAGACCACGCCAGTGCAATCCAGAGCACGCCAGTGCACGCAAGAGCACGTTAATGCACGCCAGAGCACGCCAGAGCATGCCAGAGCACGCCAGTGCACGCCAGAGCACGCCAGTGCACGCCAGAGCACGCCAGTGCACGCCAGTGCACGCCAGAGCACGGTAGAGCACAGCAGAGTACAGCTCAGCACTTGAAGTTGCTATAATATTTTTTTCACTTGTTAAAACCATTTTTTAATTACAGGATGTGTAAATCAATGTCCAATACACCATTTCAAGTCTATTTAATCAATAAATTTATAGAGCAAATCATGAACAAAAAGTTTGAGAAAAACGCACATCACAGCACTTGAATTTTTAAAAATTATTCAAGTTATTTGAGTTCTATTGTCGGGTAGTGGATTTCTATTGTCAAGCACTTGAGTTCTGCATAGCAGAGCACGCCAGTGCACGCAAGAGCAGGTCAATGCACACCAGAGCACGCCAGTGCATGCAAGAGCACGCCAGTGCACGCCAGAGCATGCCAGTGCACGCCAGAGCACGCCAGTTCACGCCAGAGCACGCCAGTGCACGTCAGAGCACGCCAGTGCCCGCCAGAGCACGCCAGTGCACGCCAGAGCAATTTAATGCACGCCAGAGCACGCCAATTCACACCAGAGCACGCCAGTGCACGCCAGAGCATGCCAGTGCACGCAAGAGCACGTCAATGCACGCCAGAGCACGGCTGTGCACGCCAGAGCACGCAAGTGCACGGCAAAGCACGCAAGTGCACGCCAGTGCACGCCAATTCACACCAGAGCACGCCAGTGCACACCAGTGCACGCCACAGCACGCCAGTGCGCGCCAGAGCACGTCAATGCACGCCAGAGCACGCCAGTGCACGCCAGAGCACGCCAGTGCACGCCAGAGCACGCCAGTGCACGCCAGAGCACGCCAGTGCACGCCAGAGCAAGCCAGTGCACGCCAGTGCACGCCAGTGCACACCAATTCACACCAGAGCACGCCAGTGCACGCTAGAGCACGCCAATTCACACCAAAGCACGCCAGTGCACGCAAGAGCACGCCAGTGCACGCAAGAGCACGCCAATTCACACCAGAACACGCCAGTGCACGCCAGAGCACGCCAATTCACACCAGAACACGCCAGTGCAGGCCAGAGCATGCCAGTGCACGCCAGAGCACGCCAATTCACACCAGAGCACTCAAGTGCACGCCAAAGCACGCCAGTGCACGCCAGAGCAAGCCAGTGAGCACGCCAGTGCACGCCAGAGCACGCCAGAGCACGCCAGTGCACGCCAGAGCACGCCAGTGAGCACGCCAGTGCACGCCAGAGCACGCCAGAGCACGCCAGTGCACGCCAGAGCACGCCAGTGCACGTCAGAGCACGCCAGTGCACGCCAGAGCACGCCAGTGCACGCCAGAGCAATTCAATGCACGCCAGAGCACGCCAATTCACACCAGAGCACGCCAGTGCACGACAGAGCACGCCAATTCACACCAGAGCATGCCAGTGCACGCATGAGCACGTCAATGAACGCCAGAGCACGCCAGTGCACGCCAGTGCACGCCAGAGCACGCCAATTCACACCAGAGCACTCAAGTGCACGCCAAAGCACGCCAGTGCACGCCAGAGCACGCCAGTGAACGCCAGAGCACGCCAGTGCACGCCAGAGCACGCCAGTGCACGCCAGAGCACGCCAGAGCACGCCAGTGCACGCCAGAGCATGTCAATGCACGCCAGAGAAAGCCAGAGCACGCCAGAGCACGGTAAAACACATTAGAGAACAGCTCAGAACTTGAAGTTGCTATTATATTTTTTTCAATTTTTAAAACCATTTTTTAATTACAGGATGTGTAAATCAATGTCCAGTACACCATTTCAAGTCTATTGAATCAATAAATTTATAGAGCAAATCATAAACAAAAAGTTTGAGAAAAACGCACATCACAGCACTTGAATTTTTAAAAATTATTCAAGTTATTTGAGTAATATTGTCGGGTAGTGGATTTCTATTGTCAAACACTTGAGTTCTGCATAGCAGAGCACGCCAGTGCACGCAAGAGCACGTCAAGGGACGCCAGAGCACGCCAGTGCACGCAAGTGCACGCAAGTGCACGCCAAAGCACGCCAGTGCACGCCAGAGCACGACAGTTCACGTCAGAGCACGCCAGTGCACGCCAGAGCAATTCAATGCACGCCAGAGCACGCCAATTCACACCAGAGCACGCCAGTGCACGACAGAGCACGCCAATTCACACCAGAGCACGCCAGTGCACGCCAGTGCACGCCAGTGCACGCCAGTGCCCGCCAGACCACGCCAGTGCCCGCCAGAGCACGTCAGTGCACGCCAGAGCAATTCAACGCACGCCAGAGCACCCCAATTCACACCAGAGCACGCCAGTGCACGCCAGAGCACGCCAATTCACACCAGACCACGCCAGTGCCCGCCAGAGCACGCCAGTGCACGCCAGAGCAATTCAATGCACGCCAGAGCACCCCAATTCACACCAGAGCACGCCAGTGCACGCCAGAGCACGCCAGTGCACGCCAGAGCAATTCAATCCACGCCAGAGCACGCCAATTCACACCAGAGCACGCTAGTGCACGCCAGAGCATGTCAATTCACACCAGAGCACGCCAATGCAGGCCAGAGCACGCCAGAGCACGCCAGAGCACGCCAGAGCACGCCAGTGCACGCCAGAGCAATTCAATGCACACCAGAGCACCCCAATTCACACCAGAGCACGCCAGTGCACGCCAGAGCACGCCAATTCACACCAGACCACGCCAGTGCCCGCCAGAGCACGTTAGTGCACGCCAGAGCAATTCAATGCACGTCAGAGCACCCCAATTCACACCAGAGCACGCCAGTGCACGCCAGAGCACGCTAGTGCACGCCAGAGCAATTCAATGCACGCCAGAGCACGCCAATTCACACCAGAGCACGCCAGTGCACGCCAGTGCAAGCCAGTGCACGCCAATTCACACAAGAGCACGCCACAGCACGCCAGTGCACGCCAGAGCACGTTAATGCACGCCAGAGCACGCCAGTGCACGCCAGTGCACGCCAGTGCACGCTAGTGCACGCCAGAGCACGCCAATTCACACCAGAGCACGCCAGTGCACGCTAGAGCATGCCAATTCACACCAGAGCACGCCAGTGCACGCAAGAGCACGCCAGTGCACGCAAGAGCACGCCAGTGCACGCAAGAGCACGCCAGTGCACGCAAGAGCACGCCAATGCACGCAAGAGCACGCCAATGCACACCAGAGCACGCCAGTGAACGCCAGAGTATGCCAGTGCTCGCAAGAGCACGCCAATTCTCACCAGAGCACGCCAGTGCACGCAAGAGCACGCCAATGCACGCCAGAGCACGCCAGAGCACGCCAGTGCCCACCAGAGCACGCCAGTGCCCGCCAGACCACGCCAGTGCCCGCCAGAGCACGCCAGTGCACGCCAGAGCAATTCAATGCACGCCAGAGCACCCCAATTCACACCAGAGCACGCCAGAGCACGCCAGAGCACGCCAATTCACACCAGACCACGCCAGTGCCCGCCAGAGCACGCCAGTGCACGCCAGAGCAATTCAATGCACGCCAGAGCACCCCAATTCACACCAGAGCACGCCAGTGCACGCCAGAGCAATTCAATGCACGCCAGAGCACGCAAGAGCACGCAAGAGCACGCCAGAGCACGCCATTGCACGCCAGAGCATGGTAGAACACATTAGAGAACAGCTCAGCACTCTAAGTTGCTATAATATTTTTTTTACTTTTTAAAACCATTTTTTAATTACAGGATGTGTAAATCAATGTCCAGTACACCATTTCAAGTCTATTGAATCAATAAATTTATAGAGCAAATCATGAACAAAAAGTTTGAGAAAAACGCACATCACAGCACTTGAATTTTTAAAAATTATTTAAGTTATTTGAGTTCTATTGTCGGGTAGTGGATTTCTATTGTCAAGTACTTGAGTTCTGCATAGCAGAGCACGCCAGTGCACGCAAGAACAAGTCAATGCACGCCAGAGCACGCCAGTGCACGCCAGAGCACGCCAATTCACACCAGAGCACGCCAGTGCACGCCAGAGCACGCCAATTCACACCAGACCACGCCAGTGCAATCCAGAGCACGCCAGTGCACGCAAGAGCACGTTAATGCACGCCAGAGCACGCCAGAGCATGCCAGAGCACGCCAGTGCACGCCAGAGCACGCCAGTGCACGCCACAGCACGCCAATTCACACCAGAGTACGCCAGTGCACGCTAGAGCACGCCAATTCACACCAGAGCACGCCAGTGCACGCCAGAGTATGCCAGTGCACGCAAGAGCACGCCAATTCACACCAGAGCACGCCAGTGCACGCAAGAGCATTCCAATGCACGCCAGAGCACGCCAGTGCACGCCAGTGCACGCCAGTGCCCACCAGAGCACGCCAGTGCCCGCCAGACCACGCCAGTGCCCGCCAAAGCACGCCAGTGCACGCCAGAGCAATTCAATGCACGCCAGAGCACCCCAATTCACACCAGAGCACGCCAGTGCACGCCAGAGCACGCCAATTCACACCAGACCACGCCAGTGCCCGCCAGAGCACGCCAGTGCACGCCAGAATTCAATGCACGCCAGAGCACCCAAATTCACACCAGAGCCCGCCAGTGCACGCCAGAGCACGCTATTGCACGCCAGAGCAATTCAATGCACGCCAGAGCACGCCAATTCACACCAGAGCACACCAGTGCACGCCAATTCACACCAGAGCACGCCAGTGCACGCAAGAGCCCGTCAATGCACGCCAGAGCACGCCAGTGCACGCCAGAGCACGCCAGTGCACGCCAGAGCACGCCAATTCACACCAGATCCCTCAAGTGCACGCCAAAGCACGCCAGTGCACGCCAGAGCACGCCAGTGCACGCCAGTGCATGCCAGTGCACGCCAATTCACACAAGAGCACGCCACAGCACGCCAGTGCACGCCAGAGCACGTTAATGCACGCCAGAGCACGCGAGAGCACGCCAGTGCACGCCAGAGCACGCCAGTGCACGCCAGTGCACGCTAGTGCACGCCAGAGCACGCCAATTCACACCAGAGCACGCCAGTGCACGCTAGAGCACGCCAATTCACACCAGAGCACGCCAGTGCACGCAAGAGCACGCCAATTCTCACCAGAGCATGCCAGTGCACGCCAGAGCACGCCAATTCACACCAGAGCACGCCAGTGCACGCAAGAGCACGCCACTGCACGCAAGAGCACGTCAATGCACGCCAGAGCACGTCAGTGCACGCCATTGCACGCCAGAGCACGTCAATGCACGCCAGAGCACGCCAGTGCACGCCAGAGCACGCCATTGCACGCCAGAGCACGCAAGTGCACGCCAAAGCACGCCAGTGCACGCCAATTCACATCAGAGCACGCCAGAGAACGCCAGTGCACGCCAGAGCAAGTCAATGCACGCCAGAGCAAGCCAGAGCAAGCCAGAGCAAGCCAGAGCACGCCAGTGCACGCCAGAGCACGCCAGAGCACGCTAATTCACACCAGAGCACGCCAGTGCACGCCAGAGCAAGCCAATTCACACCAGAGCACGCCAATGCAGGCCAGAGCACGCCAGAGCACGCCAGAGCACGCCAGAGCACGCCAGAGCACGCCAGTGCACGCCAGTGCACGCCAGAGCACGCCAATTCACACCAGAGTACGCCAGTGCACGCTAGAGCACGCCAATTCACACCAGAGCACGCCAGTGCACGCAAGAGTACGCCAGTGCACGCAAGAGCACGCCAGTGCACGCAAGAGCACGCCAGTGCACGCAAGAGCACGCCAATTCACACCAGAGCACGCCAGTGCACGCCAGAGAACGCCAGAGCACGCCAGTGCACGCAAGAGCACGCCATTGCACGCCAGAACACGCCAGTGCACGCCAGAGCACGCCAGTGCACGCCAATTCACACAAGAGCACGCCACAGCACGCCAGTGCACGCCAGAGCACGTCAATGCACGCCAGAGCACGCCAGTGCACGCCAGAGCACGCCAGTGCACGCTAGTGCACGCCAGAGCACGCCAATTCACACCAGAGCACGCCAGTGCACGCCAGAGCACGCCAGTGCACGCCAGAGCACGCCAGTGCACGACAGTGCACGCCAGTGCACGCCAGAGCACGCCAGTGTATGCCAGAGCACGCCAGTGCACGCCAGTGCACGCCAGAGCACGCCAGTGCACGCCAGAGCACGCCAGTGCACGCCAAAGCACGCCAGTGCACGCCAGATCACGCCAGTGCACGCCAGAGCACGTTAATGCACGCCAGTGCCCGCCAGAGCACGCCAGTGCGCGCCAGAGCACGCCAATTCACGCCAGAGCACGCCAGTGCACGCCAAAGCACGTCAATGCACGCCAGAGTACGCCAGTGCACGCTAGAGCACGCCAATTCACACCAGAGCACGCCAGTGCACGCCAGAGTATGCCAGTGCACGCAAGAGCACGCCAATTCACACCAGAGCACGCCAGTGCACGCAAGAGCATTCCAATGCACGCCAGAGCACGCCAGTGCACGCCAGTGCACGCCAGTGCCCACCAGAGCACGCCAGTGCCCGCCAGACCACGCCAGTGCCCGCCAAAGCACGCCAGTGCACGCCAGAGCAATTCAATGCACGCCAGAGCACCCCAATTCACACCAGAGCACGCCAGTGCACGCCAGAGCACGCCAATTCACACCAGACCACGCCAGTGCCCGCCAGAGCACGCCAGTGCACGCCAGAATTCAATGCACGCCAGAGCACCCAAATTCACACCAGAGCCCGCCAGTGCACGCCAGAGCACGCTATTGCACGCCAGAGCAATTCAATGCACGCCAGAGCACGCCAATTCACACCAGAGCACACCAGTGCACGCCAATTCACACCAGAGCACGCCAGTGCACGCAAGAGCCCGTCAATGCACGCCAGAGCACGCCAGTGCACGCCAGAGCACGCCAGTGCACGCCAGAGCACGCCAATTCACACCAGATCCCTCAAGTGCACGCCAAAGCACGCCAGTGCACGCCAGAGCACGCCAGTGCACGCCAGTGCATGCCAGTGCACGCCAATTCACACAAGAGCACGCCACAGCACGCCAGTGCACGCCAGAGCACGTTAATGCACGCCAGAGCACGCGAGAGCACGCCAGTGCACGCCAGAGCACGCCAGTGCACGCCAGTGCACGCTAGTGCACGCCAGAGCACGCCAATTCACACCAGAGCACGCCAGTGCACGCTAGAGCACGCCAATTCACACCAGAGCACGCCAGTGCACGCAAGAGCACGCCAATTCTCACCAGAGCATGCCAGTGCACGCCAGAGCACGCCAATTCACACCAGAGCACGCCAGTGCACGCAAGAGCACGCCACTGCACGCAAGAGCACGTCAATGCACGCCAGAGCACGTCAGTGCACGCCATTGCACGCCAGAGCACGTCAATGCACGCCAGAGCACGCCAGTGCACGCCAGAGCACGCCATTGCACGCCAGAGCACGCAAGTGCACGCCAAAGCACGCCAGTGCACGCCAATTCACATCAGAGCACGCCAGAGAACGCCAGTGCACGCCAGAGCAAGTCAATGCACGCCAGAGCAAGCCAGAGCAAGCCAGAGCAAGCCAGAGCACGCCAGTGCACGCCAGAGCACGCCAGAGCACGCTAATTCACACCAGAGCACGCCAGTGCACGCCAGAGCAAGCCAATTCACACCAGAGCACGCCAATGCAGGCCAGAGCACGCCAGAGCACGCCAGAGCACGCCAGAGCACGCCAGAGCACGCCAGTGCACGCCAGTGCACGCCAGAGCACGCCAATTCACACCAGAGTACGCCAGTGCACGCTAGAGCACGCCAATTCACACCAGAGCACGCCAGTGCACGCAAGAGTACGCCAGTGCACGCAAGAGCACGCCAGTGCACGCAAGAGCACGCCAGTGCACGCAAGAGCACGCCAATTCACACCAGAGCACGCCAGTGCACGCCAGAGAACGCCAGAGCACGCCAGTGCACGCAAGAGCACGCCATTGCACGCCAGAACACGCCAGTGCACGCCAGAGCACGCCAGTGCACGCCAATTCACACAAGAGCACGCCACAGCACGCCAGTGCACGCCAGAGCACGTCAATGCACGCCAGAGCACGCCAGTGCACGCCAGAGCACGCCAGTGCACGCTAGTGCACGCCAGAGCACGCCAATTCACACCAGAGCACGCCAGTGCACGCCAGAGCACGCCAGTGCACGCCAGAGCACGCCAGTGCACGACAGTGCACGCCAGTGCACGCCAGAGCACGCCAGTGTATGCCAGAGCACGCCAGTGCACGCCAGTGCACGCCAGAGCACGCCAGTGCACGCCAGAGCACGCCAGTGCACGCCAAAGCACGCCAGTGCACGCCAGATCACGCCAGTGCACGCCAGAGCACGTTAATGCACGCCAGTGCCCGCCAGAGCACGCCAGTGCGCGCCAGAGCACGCCAATTCACGCCAGAGCACGCCAGTGCACGCCAAAGCACGTCAATGCACGCCAGAGCACGCCAGTGCACGACAGAGCTTGCCAGTGAACGCGAGAGCACGCCAATTCACACCAGAGCACAACAGTGCATTCCAGTGCACGCCAGAGCACGCCAGTGCACGTCAATGCACGCCAGAGCAAGCCAGAGCACGCCAGAGCACGCCAGAGCACGCCAGTGCACGCCAGAGAAAGCCAGTGCACGCCAGAGCACGCCAATTCACACCAGTGCACGCCAGTGCACGCCAGAGCACGCCAATTCACGCCAGAGCACGCCAGTGCATTCCAGAGTACGCCAATTCACACTACAGCACGCCAGTGCACGCCAAAGCACGTCAATGCACGCCAGAGCAAGCCAGTGCACGCCAGAGCACGCCAGTGCACGCCAATTCACACTAGAGCACGCCAGTGCATGCCAGAGCATGCCAGAGCACGTCAATGCAAGCCAGAGCAAGCCAGAGCACGCCAGAGCACGCCAGAACAATTCACACCAGAGCACGCCAGTGCACGCCAGAGCACGCCAGTGCACGCCAGAGCACGCAAGTGCACGCCAAAGCACGCCAGTGCACGCCAGAGCACGCCAGTGCACGCCAATTCACACCAGAGCACGCCAGTGCACGCCAGAGCACGCCAGTGCACGCCAGAGCACGCCAGAGCACGCCAGTGCACGCCAGAGCACGTTAATGCACGCAAGAGCAAGCCAGAGCACGCCAGAGCACCCCAAAGCACGCCAGTGCACACCAGAGCACGCCAATTCACACCAGAGCATGCCAGTGCAGGCCAGAGCACGCCAATTTACACCAGAGCACGCCAGTGTACGCCAGAGCACGCCATTGTACGCCAGAGCACGTCAATGCACGCCAGAGCACGCCAGTGCACGCCAGAGCACGCCATTGCACGCCAGAGCACGCAAGTGCACGCCAAAGCACGCCAGTGCACGCCAGTGCACGCCAATTCACATCAGAGCACGCCAGAGCACGCCAGAGCACGTCAATGCACGCCAGAGTAAGCCAGAGCACGCCAGAGCACGCCAGAGCACGCCAGTGCACGCCAGAGCACGCCAGTGCACGCCAGAGCAAGCCAAAGCACGCCAGTGCACGGTTGAGCACGCCAATGCACGCCAAAGCACGCCAGTGCACGCCAGAGCACGCCAGTGCACGCCAATTCACACCAGAGCTCGCCAGTGCACGCCAGAGCACGCCAGTGCACGCCAGTGCACGCCAAAGCACGCCAGAGCACGCCAATTCACACCAGAGAACGCCAATGCACGCCAGAGCACGCCAGAGCACGCCAGAGCACGCCAGAGCACGCCAGTGCACGCCAGAGCACGCCAGTGCACGCCAGTGCACGCCAGAGCACGCCAATTCACACCAGAGTACGCCAGTGCACGCTAGAGCACGCCAATTCACACCAGAGCACGCCAGTGCACGCAAGAGTACGCCAGTGCACGCAAGAGCACGCCAGTGCACGCAAGAGCACGCCAGTGCACGCAAGAGCACGCCAATTCACACCAGAGAACGCCAGTGCACGCCAGAGCACGCCAATGCACGCCAGAGCACGCCAGTGCACGCCAGTGCACGCCAGAGCACGCCAGTGCACGCCAGAGCACGCCAGTGCACGCCAAAGCACGCCAGTGCACGCCAGATCACGCCAGTGCACGCCAGAGCACGTAAATGCACGCCAGAGCACGCCAGTGCCCGCCAGAGCACGCCAGTGCGCGCCAGAGCACGCCAGTGCACGCCAGAGCACGCCAGTGCACGCCAAAGCACGCCAGAGCACGCCAATTCACGCCAGAGCACGCCAGTGCACGCCAAAGCACGTCAATGCACGCCAGAGCACGCCAGTGCACGACAGAGCTTGCCAGTGAACGCGAGAGCACGCCAATTCACACCAGAGCACAACAGTGCATTCCAGTGCACGCCAGAGCACGCCAGTGCACGTCAATGCACGCCAGAGCAAGCCAGAGCACGCCAGAGCACGCTAGAGCACGCCAGTGCACGCCAGAGAAAGCCAGTGCACGCCAGAGCACGCCAATTCACACCAGTGCACGCCAGTGCACGCCAGAGCACGCCAATTCACGCCAGAGCACGCCAGTGCATTCCAGAGTACGCCAATTCACACTACAGCACGCCAGTGCACGCCAGAGCACGTCAATGCACGCCAGAGCAAGCCAGTGCACGCCAGAGCACGCCAGTGCACGCCAATTCACACTAGAGCACGCCAGTGCATGCCAGAGCATGCCAGAGCACGTAAATGCAAGCCAGAGCAAGCCAGACCACGCCAGAGCACGCCAGAACAATTCACACCAGAGCACGCCAGTGCACGCCAGAGCACGCCAGTGCACGCCAAAGCACGCCAGTGCACGCCAGAGCACGCCAGTGCACGCCAATTCACACCAGAGCACGCCAGTGCACGCCAGTGCACGCCAGTGCACGCCAGAGCACGCCAGTGCACGCCAGAGCACGCCAGAGCACGCCAGTGCACGCCAGAGCACGTTAATTCACGCAAGAGCAAGCCAGAGCACGCCAGAGCACCCCAAAGCACGCCAGTGCACACCAGAGCACGCCAATTCACACCAGAGCATGCCAGTGCAGGCCAGAGCACGCCAATTTACACCAGAGCACGCCAGTGTACGCCAGAGCACGTCAATGCACGCCAGAGCACGCCAGTGCACGCCAGAGCACGCCATTGCACGCCAGAGCACGCAAGTGCACGCCAAAGCACGCCAGTGCACGCCAGTGCACGCCAATTCCCATCAGAGCACGCCAGAGCACGCCAGAGCACGTCAATGCACGCCAGAGTAAGCCAGAGCACGCCAGAGCACGCCAGAGCACGCCAGTGCACGCCAGAGCACGCCAGTGCACGCCAGAGCAAGCCAAAGCACGCCAGTGCACGGTTGAGCACGCCAGTGCACGCCAAAGCACGCCAGTGCACGCCAGAGCACGCCAGTGCACGCCAATTCACACCAGAGCTCGCCAGTGCACGCCAGAGCACGCCAGTGCACGCCAGTGCGCGCCAGGGCACGCCAGTGCGCGCCAGAGCACGCCAGTGCGCGCCAGAGCACGTTAATGCGCGCCAGAGCAAACCAGTGCACGCCAGAGCACGCCAATTCACGCCAGAGCACGCCAGTGCACGCCAAAGCACGTCAATGCACGCCAGAGCACGCCAGCGCACGACAGAGCTCTCCAGTGAACGCGAGAGCACACCAATTCACACCAGAGCACAACAGTGCATGCCAGTGCACGCCAGAGCACGCCAGTGCACGTCAATGCACGCCAGAGCAAGCCAGAGCACGCCAGAGCCCGCCAGAGCACGCCAGTGCACGCCAGAGAAAGCCAGTGCACGCCAGAGCACGCCAATTC
The DNA here is from genome assembly GCF_021234035.1 of Daphnia pulicaria. Lineage (NCBI taxonomy): Eukaryota > Metazoa > Arthropoda > Branchiopoda > Diplostraca > Daphniidae > Daphnia > Daphnia pulicaria. Next base: position 16,845,221 of record NC_060916.1, on the reverse strand, counting down.
ACACCAGTGCACGCCAGTGCACGCCAGAGCACGCCAATTCACGCCAGAGCACGCCAGTGCATTCCAGAGTACGCACATTCACACTACAGCACGCCAGTGTACGCCAGAGCACGTCAATGCACGCCAGAGCAAGCCAGTGCACGCCAGAGCACGCCAGTGCACGCCAATTCACACTACAGCACGCCAGTGCATGCCAGAGCATGCCAGAGCACGTCAATGCAAGCCAGAGCAAGCCAGAGCACGCCAGAGCACGCCAGAACAATTCACACCAGAGCACGCCAGTGCACGCCAGAGCACGCCAGTGCACGCCAGAGCACGCAAGTGCACGTCAAAGCACGCCAGTGCACGCCAGAGCACGCCAGTGCACGCCAATTCACACCAGAGCACGCCAGTGCACGCCAGAGCACGCCAGTGCACGCCAGAGCACGCCAGAGCACGCCAGTGCACGCCAGAGCACGTTAATGCAAGCCAGTGCACGCCAGAGCAATTCAATGCACGCCAGAGCACGCCAATTCACACCAGAGCACGCCAGTGCACGCCAGAGCACGCCAATTCACACCAGAGCACGCCAATGCACGCCAGAGCATGCCAGTGCACGCCAGAGCACGCCAGAGCACGCCAGTGCACGCCAGAGCACGCCAGTGCACGCCAGTGCACGCTAGAGCACGCCAATTCACACCAGAGCACGCCAGTGCACGCAAGAGCACGCCAATTCACACCAGAGCACGCCAGTGCACGCCAGAGCACGTCAGTGCACGCCAGAGCACGTCAGTGCACGCCAGAGCACGTCAGTGCACGCCAGAGCACGCCAATTCACACCAGAGCACGCCAGTGCACGCAAGAGCACGCCAGTGCACGCAAGAGCACGCCAGTGCACGCAAGAGCACGTCAATGCACGCCAGAGCACGCCAGTGCACGCCAGAGCACGCCAGTGCACGCTAGTGCACGCCAGAGCACGCCAATTCACACCAGAGCATGCCAGTGCACGCTAGAGCACGCCAATTCACACCAGAGCACGCCTGTGCACGCCAGAGCACGGTATAGCACAGCAGAGAACAGCTCAGCACTTGAAGTTGCTATAATATTTTTTTCACTTGTTCAAACCATTTTGTAATTACAGGATGTGTGAATCAATGTCCAATACACCATTTCAAGTCTATTTAATCAATAAATTTATAGAGCAAATCATGAACAAAAAGTTTGATAAAAACGCACATCACAGCACTAGAATTTTTAAAAATTATTCAAGTTATTTGAGTTCTATTTTCGAATAGTGGATTTCTATTGTCAAGCACTTGAGTTCTGCATAGCAGAGAACGCCAGAGCACGCCATTTCACACCAGAGCACGCCAGTGCACGCCAGTGCACGCCAGTGCACGCCAGTGCACGCCAGTGCACGCCAGTGCACGCCAGAGCACGCCAGTGCACGCCAGAGCACACCAGTGCACGCCAGAGCACGCCAATGCACGCCAGAGCACGCCAGTGCGCGCCAGGGCACACCAGTGCGCGCCAGAGCACGCCAATTCACGCCAGAGCACTCCAGTGCACGCCAAAGCACGTCAATGCACACCAGAGCACGCCAGCGCACGACAGAGCTCTCCAGTGAACGCGAGAGCTCACCAATTCACACCAGAGCACAAAAGTGCATGCTAGTGCAAGCCAGAGCACGCCAGTGCACGTCAATGCACGCCAGAGCAAGCCAGAGCACGCCAGAGCCCGCCAGAGCACGCCAGTGCACGCCAGAGAAAGCCAGTGCACGCCAGAGCACGCCAATTCACACAAGTGCACGCCAGTGCACGCCAGAGCACGCCAATTCACGCCAGAGCACGCCAGTGCATTCCAGAGTACGCCAATTCACACTACAGCACGCCAGTGCACGCCAGAGCACGTCAATGCACGCCAGAGCAAGCCAGTGCACGCCAGAGCACGCCAGTGCACGCCAATTCACACTACAGCACGCCAGTGCATGCCAGAGCATGCCAGAGCACGTCAATGCAAGCCAGAGCAAGCCAGAGCACGCCAGAGCACGCCAGAACAATTCACACCAGAGCACGCCAGTGCACGCCAGAGCACGCCAGTGCACGCCAGAGCACGCAAGTGCACGTCAAAGCACGCCAGTGCACGCCAGAGCACGCCAGTGCACGCCAATTCACACCAGAGCACGCCAGTGCACGCCAGAGCACGCCAGTGCACGCCAGAGCACGCCAGAGCACGCCAGTGCACGCCAGAGCACGTTATTGCACGCCAGTGCACGCCAGAGCAATTCAATGCACGCCAGAGCACGCCAATTCACACCAGAGCACGCCAGTGCACGCAAGAGCACGCCTGTGCACGCAAGAGCACGCCAATTCACACCAGAGCACGCCAGTGCACGCCAGAGCACGCCAGTGCACGCCAGAGCACGCCAGTGCACGCCAGAGCACGCCAGTGCACGCCAGAGCACGCCAGTGCACGCCAGAGCACGCCAATTCACACCAGAGTACGCCAGTGCACGCCAGAGCACACCAGTGCACGCAAGAGCACGTCAATGCACGCCAGAGCACGCCAGTGCATGACAGAGAACGCCAATTCACACCAGATCACTCAAGTGCACGCCAAAGCACGCCAGTGCATGTCAGAGCACGCCAGTGCACGCAAGAGCACGCCATTGCACGCCAGAGCACGCCAGTGCACGCCAGTGCACGCCAGTGCACGCCAGTGCACGCCAGTGCACGCTAATTGACACAAGAGCACGCCACAGCACGCCAGTGCACGCCAGAGCACCTCAATGCACGCCAGAGCACGCCAGTGCACGCCAGAGCACGCCAGTGCACGCCAGAGCACGCCAGTGCACGCCAGTGCACTCCAGAGCACGCTAGTGCACGCTAGTGCACGCCAGAGCACGCCAATTCACACCAGAGCACGCCAGTGCACGCTAGAGCACGCCAATTCACACCAGAGCACGCCAGTGCACGCAAGAGCACGCCAATTCACACCAGAGCATGCCATTGCACGCCAGAGCACGCCAGTGCACGCAAGAGCACGCCAATTCACACCAGAGCACGCCACTGCACGCAAGAGCACGCCAGTGCACGCAAGAGCACGTCAATGCACGCCAGAGCACGTCAGTGCACGCCATTGCACGCCAGAGCACGTCAATGCACGCCAGAGCACGCCAGTGCACGCCAGAGCACGCCATTGCACGCCAGAGCACGCAAGTGCACGCCAAAGCACGCCAGTGCACGCCAATTCACATCAGAGCACGCCAGAGCACGCCAGTGCACGCCAGAGCACGTCAATGCACGCCAGAGCAAGCCAGAGCAAGCCAGAGCAAGCCAGAGCACGCCAGTGCACGCCAGAGCACGGTAGAGCACAGCAGAGAACAGCTCAGCACTTGAAGTTGCTATAATATTTTTTTCACTTGTTAAAACCATTTTGTAATTACAGGATGTGTAAATCAATGTCCAATACACCATTTCAAGTCTATTTAATCAATAAATTTATAGAGCAAATCATGAACAAAAAGTTTGAGAAAAACGCACATCACAGCACTTGAATTTTTAAAAATTATTCAAGTTATTTGAGTTCTATTTTCGGGTAGTGGATTTCTATTGTCAAGCACTTGAGTTCCGCATAGCAGAGAACGCCAGAGCACGCCATTTCACACCAGAGCACGCCAGTGCACGCCAGAGCACGCTAGTGCACGCCAGAGCACGCCAATTCACACCAGAGTACGCCAGTGCACGCCAGAGCACACCAGTGCACGCAAGAGCACGTCAATGCACGCCAGAGCACGCCAGTGCACGCCAGAGAACGCCAATTCACACCAGATCACTCAAGTGCACGCCAAAGCACGCCAGTGCATGCCAGAGCACGCCAGTGCACGCAAGAGCACGCCATTGCACGCCAGAGCACGCCATTGCACGCCAGTGCACGCCAGTGCACGCTAATTGACACAAGAGCACGCCACAGCACGCCAGTGCACGCCAGAGCACGTCAATGCACGCCAGAGCACGCCAGTGCACGCCAGAGCACGCCAGTGCACGCCAGTGCACGCCAGTGCACGCCAGTGCACGCCAGTGCACGCCAGAGCACGCCAGAGCACGCCAGTGCACGCTAGTGCACGCCAGAGCACGCAAATTCACACCAGAGCACGCCAGTGCACGCTAGAGCACGCCAATTCACACCAGAGCACGCCAGTGCACGCAAGAGCACGCCAATTCACACCAGAGCATGCCAGTGCACGCCAGAGAACGCCAGTGCACGCAAGAGCACGCCAATTCACACCAGAGCATGCCACTTCACGCAAGAGCACGCCAGTGCACGCAAGAGCACGTCAATGCACGCCAGAGCACGTCAGTGCACGCCATTGCACGCCAGAGCACGTCAATGCACGCCAGAGCACGCCAGTGCACGCCAGAGCACGCCATTGCACGCCAGAGCACGCAAGTGCACGCCAAAGCACGCCAGTGCACGCCAATTAACATCAGAGCACGCCAGAGCACGCCAGTGCACGCCAGAGCACGTCAATGCACGCCAGAGCAAGCCAGAGCAAGCCAAAGCAAGCCAGAGCACGCCAGTGCACGCCAGAGCACGGTAGAGCACAGCAGAGAACAGCTCAGCACTTGAAGTTGCTATAATATTTTTTTCACTTGTTAAAACCATTTTGTAATTACAGGATGTGTAAATCAATGTCCAATACACCATTTCAAGTCTATTTAATCAATAAATTTATAGAGCAAATCATGAACAAAAAGTTTGAGAAAAACGCACATCACAGCACTTGAATTTTTAAAAATTATTCAAGTTATTTGAGTTCTATTTTCGGGTAGTGGATTTCTATTGTCAAGCACTTGAGTTCTGCATAGCAGAGAACGCCAGAGCACGCCATTTCACACCAGAGCACGCCAGTGCACGCCAGAGCACGCCAGTGCACGCCAGAGCACGCCAGTGCACGCCAGAGCACGCCAGTGCACGCCAGTGCACGCCAGAGCACGTTAGTGCACGCCATAGCACGCCAGTGCACGCCAGATCACGCCAGTGCACGCCAGAGCACGTAAATGCACGCCAGAGCACGCCAGTGCGCGCCAGAGCACGCCAATTCACGCCAGAGCACGGCACTGCACGCCAAAGCACGTCAATGCACGCCAGAGCACGCCAGTGCACGACAGAGCTCGCCAGTGAACGCGAGAGCACGCCAATTCACACCAGAGCACAACAGTGCATTCCAGTGCACGCCAGAGCACGCCAGTGCACGTCAATGCACGCCAGAGCAAGCCAGAGCACGCCAGAGCACGCCAGTGCACGCCAGAGAAAGCCAGTGCACGCCAGAGCACGCCAATTCACACCAGTGCACGCCAGTGCACGCCAGAGCACGCCAATTCACGCCAGAGCACGCCAGTGCATTCCAGAGTACGCCAATTCACACTACAGCACGCCAGTGCACGCCAGAGCACGTCAATGCACGCCAGAGCAAGCCAGTGCACGCCAGAGCACGCCAGTGCACGCCAATTCACACTAGAGCACGCCAGTGCATGCCAGAGCATGCCAGAGCACGTCAATGCAAGCCAGAGCAAGCCAGAGCACGCCAGAGCACGCCAGAACAATTCAAACCAGAGCACGCCAGTGCACGCCAGAGAACGCAAGTGCACGCCAAAGCACGCCAGTGCACGCCAATTCACACCAGAGCACGCCAGTGCACGCCAGAGCACGCCAGTGCACGCCAGAGCACGCCAGAGCACGCCAGTGCACGCCAGAGCACGTTAATGCACGCCAGAGCAAGCCAGAGCACGCCAGAGCACCCCAAAGCACGCCAGTGCACACCAGAGCACGCCAATTCACACCAGAGCATGCCTGTGCAGGCCAGAGCACGCCAATTTACACCAGAGCACGCCAGTGTACGCCAGAGCACGCCATTGTACGTCAGAGCACGTCAATGCACGCCAGAGCACGCCAGTGCACGCCAGTGCACGCCAATTCACATCAGAGCACGCCAGAGCACGCCAGAGCACGTCAATGCACGCCAGAGTAAGCCAGAGCACGCCAGAGCACGCCAGAGCACGCCAGTGCACGCCAGAGCACGCCAGTGCACGCCAGAGCACGCCAGTGCACGTCAGAGCATGCCAGTGCACGCCAGAGCAATTCAATGCACGCCAGAGCACGCCAATTCACACAAGAGCACGCCAGTGCACGCCAGAGCACGCCAATTCACACCAGAGCACTCCAATGCACGCCAGAGCACGCCAGTGCACGCCAGTGCACGCTAGAGCACGCCAATTCACACCAGAGCACGCCAGTGCACGCAAGAGCACGCCAATGCACGCAAGAGCACGTCAATGCACGCCAGAGCACGCCAGTACACGCCAGAGCACGCAAGTGCACGCCAAAGCACGCCAGTGCACGCCAGAGCACGCCAGTGCACGCAAATTCACACCAGAGCTCGCCAGTGCACGCCAGAGCACGCCAGTGCACGCCAGAGCACGCCAGAGCACGCCAATGCACGCCAGAGCACGTTAATGCACGCCAGAGCAAGCCAAAACACGCCAGTGCACGGTTGAGCACGCCAAATCACACCAGAGCACGCCATTGCACGCCAGAGCACGCAAGTGCACGCCAAAGCACGCCAGTGCACGCCAGTGCACGCCAATTCACATCAGAGCACGCCAGAGCACGCCAGAGCACGTCAATGCACGCCAGAGTAAGCCAGAGCACGCCAGAGCACGCCAGAGCACGCCAGTGCACGCCAGAGCACGCCAGTGCACGCCAGAGCACGCCAGTGCACGTCAGAGCATGCCAGTGCACGCCAGAGCAATTCAATGCACGCCAGAGCACGCCAATTCACACCAGAGCACGCCAGTGCACGCCAGAGCACGCCAATTCACACCAGAGCACTCCAATGCACGCCAGAGCATGCCAGTGCACGCCAGAGCACGCCAGAGCACGCCAGTTCACGCCAGAGCACGCCAGTGCACGCCAGTGCACGCTAGAGCACGCCAATTCACACCAGAGCACGCCAGTGCACGCAAGAGCACGCCAATGCACGCAAGAGCACGTCAATGCACGCCAGAGCACGCCAGTACACGCCAGAGCACGCAAGTGCACGCCAAAGCACGCCAGTGCACGCCAGAGCACGCCAGTGCACGCAAATTCACACCAGAGCTCGCCAGTGCACGCCAGAGCACGCCAGTGCACGCCAGAGCACGCCAGAGCACGCCAATGCACGCCAGAGCACGTTAATGCACGCCAGAGCAAGCCAAAACACGCCAGTGCACGGTTGAGCACGCCAAATCACACCAGAGCACGCCAGTGCAGGCCAGAGCACGCCAATTCACACCAGAGCACGCCAGTGTACGCCAGAGCACGCCATTGCACGCCAGAGCACGTCAATGCACGCCAGAGCACGCCAGTGCACGCCAGAGCACGTCAATGCACGCCAAAGCAAGCCAGAGCACGCCAGAGCACGCCAGAGCACGCCAGAGCTCACCAGTACACGCCAGAGCACGCCAGTGCACGCCACAGCACTTGAATTTTTAAAAATTATTCAAGTTATTTGAGTTCTATTGTCGGGTAGTGGATTTCTATTGTAAAGCACTTGAGATCTGCATAGCAGAGCACGCCAGAGCACGACAGAGCACGCCAGAGCTCACCAGTACACGCCAGAGCACGCCAGTGAACGCCACAGCACTTGAATTTTTAAAAATTATTCAAGTTATTTGAGTTCTATTGTCGGGTAGTGGATTTCTATTGTCAAGCACTTGAGTTCTGCATAGCAGAGAACGCCAGAGCACGCCATTTCACACCAGAGCACGCCAGTGCACGCCAGAGCACGCTAGTGCACGCCAGAGCACGCCAATTCACACCAGAGTACGCCAGTGCACGCCAGAGCACACCAGTGCACGCAAGAGCACGTCAATGCACGCCAGAGCACGCCAGTGCACGCCAGAGAACGCCAATTCACACCAGATCACTCAAGTGCACGCCAAAGCACGCCAGTGCATGCCAGAGCACGCCAGTGCACGCAAGAGCACGCCATTGCACGCCAGAGCACGCCATTGCACGCCAGTGCACGCCAGTGCACGCTAATTTACACAAGAGCACGCCACAGCACGCCAGTGCACGCCAGAGCACGTCAATGCACGCCAGAGCACGCCAGTGCACGCCAGAGCACGCCAGTGCACGCCAGAGCACGCCAGTGCACGCCAGTGCACGCCAGAGCACGCCAGAGCACGCCAGTGCACGCTAGTGCACGCCAGAGCACGCAAATTCACACCAGAGCACGCCAGTGCACGCTAGAGCACGCCAATTCACACCAGAGCACGCCAGTGCACGCAAGAGCACGCCAATTCACACCAGAGCATGCCAGTGCACGCCAGAGAACGCCAGTGCACGCAAGAGCACGCCAATTCACACCAGAGCATGCCACTGCACGCAAGAGCACGCCAGTGCACGCAAGAGCACGTCAATGCACGCCAGAGCACGTCAGTGCACGCCATTGCACGCCAGAGCACGTCAATGCACGCCAGAGCACGCCAGTGCACGCCAGAGCACGCCATTGCACGCCAGAGCACGCAAGTGCACGCCAAAGCACGCCAGTGCACGCCAATTAACATCAGAGCACGCCAGAGCACGCCAGTGCACGCCAGAGCACGTCAATGCACGCCAGAGCAAGCCAGAGCAAGCCAGAGCAAGCCAGAGCACGCCAGTGCACGCCAGAGCACGGTAGAGCACAGCAGAGAACAGCTCAGCACTTGAAGTTGCTATAATATTTTTTTCACTTGTTAAAACCATTTTGTAATTACAGGATGTGTAAATCAATGTCCAATACACCATTTCAAGTCTATTTAATCAATAAATTTATAGAGCAAATCATGAACAAAAAGTTTGAGAAAAACGCACATCACAGCACTTGAATTTTTAAAAATTATTCAAGTTATTTGAGTTCTATTTTCGGGTAGTGGATTTCTATTGTCAAGCACTTGAGTTCTGCATAGCAGAGAACGCCAGAGCACGCCATTTCACACCAGAGCACGCCAGTGCACGCCAGAGCACGCAAGTGCACGCCAGAGCACGCCAGTGCACGCCAGAGCACGCCAGTGCACGCCAGTGCACGCCAGAGCACGTTAGTGCACGCCATAGCACGCCAGTGCACGCCAGATCACGCCAGTGCACGCCAGAGCACGTAAATGCACGCCAGAGCACGCCAGTGCGCGCCAGAGCACGCCAATTCACGCCAGAGCACGCCAGTGCACGCCAAAGCACGTCAATGCACGCCAGAGCACGCCAGTGCACGACAGAGCTCGCCAGTGAACGCGAGAGCACGCCAATTCACACCAGAGCACAACAGTGCATTCCAGTGCACGCCAGAGCACGCCAGTGCACGTCAATGCACGCCAGAGCAAGCCAGAGCACGCCAGAGCACGCCAGTGCACGCCAGAGAAAGCCAGTGCACGCCAGAGCACGCCAATTCACACCAGTGCACGCCAGTGCACGCCAGAGCACGCCAATTCACGCCAGAGCACGCCAGTGCATTCCAGAGTACGCCAATTCACACTACAGCACGCCAGTGCACGCCAGAGCACGTCAATGCACGCCAGAGCAAGCCAGTGCACGCCAGAGCACGTCAATGCACGCCAATTCACACTAGAGCACGCCAGTGCATGCCAGAGCATGCCAGAGCACGTCAATGCAAGCCAGAGCAAGCCAGAGCACGCCAGAGCACGCCAGAACAATTCAAACCAGAGCACGCCAGTGCACGCCAGAGCACGCAAGTGCACGCCAAAGCACGCCAGTGCACGCCAATTCACACCAGAGCACGCCAGTGCACGCCAGAGCACGCCAGAGCACGCCAGTGCACGCCAGAGCACGTTAATGCACGCCAGATCAAGCCAGAGCACGCCAGAGCACCCCAAAGCACGCCAGTGCACACCAGAGCACGCCAATTCACACCAGAGCATGCCAGTGCAGGCCAGAGCACGCCAATTTACACCAGAGCACGCCAGTGTACGCCAGAGCACGCCATTGTACGTCAGAGCACGTCAATGCACGCCAGAGCACGCCAGTGCACGCCAGAGCACGCCATTGCACGCCAGAGCACGCAAGTGCACGCCAAAGCACGCCAGTACACGCCAGTGCACGCCAATTCACATCAGAGCACGCCAGAGCACGCCAGAGCACGTCAATGCACGCCAGAGTAAGCCAGAGCACGCCAGAGCACGCCAGAGCACGCCAGTGCACGCCAGAGCACGCCAGTGCACGCCAGAGCACGCCAGTGCACGTCAGAGCATGCCAGTGCACGCCAGAGCAATTCAATGCACGCCAGAGCACGCCAATTCACACCAGAGCACTCCAATGCACGCCAGAGCATGCCAGTGCACGCCAGAGCACGCCAGAGCTTGCCAGTTCACGCCAGAGCACGCCAGTGCACGCCAGTGCACGCTAGAGCACGCCAATTCACACCAGAGCACGCCAGTGCACGCAAGAGCACGCCAATGCACGCAAGAGCACGTCAATGCACGCCAGAGCACGCCAGTACACGCCAGAGCACGCAAGTGCACGCCAAAGCACGCCAGTGCACGCCAGAGCACGCCAGTGCACGCCAATTCACACCAGAGCTCGCCAGTGCACGCCAGAGCACGCCAGTGCACGCCAGAGCACGCCAGAGCACGCCACTGCACGCCAGAGCACGTTAATGCACGCCAGAGCAAGCCAAAACACGCCAGTGCACGGTTGAGCACGCCAAATCACACCAGAGCACGCCAGTGCAGGCCAGAGCACGCCAATTCACACCAGAGCACGCCAGTGTACGCCAGAGCACGCCATTGCACGCCAGAGCACGTCAATGCACGCCAGAGCACGCCAGTGCACGCCAGAGCACGTCAATGCACGCCAAAGCAAGCCAGAGCACGCCAGAGCACGCCAGAGCACGCCAGAGCACGCCAGTGCACGCCAGAGCACGCCAGTGCACGTCAGAGCATGCCAGTGCACGCCAGAGCAATTCAATGCACGTCAGAGCACGCCAATTCACACCAGAGCACGCCAGTGCACGCCAGAGCACGCCAATTCACACCAGAGAACGCCAATGCACGCCAGAGCACGCCAGAGCACGCCAGTGCACACCAGAGCACGCCAATTCACACCAGAGTACGCCAGTGCACGCTAGAGCACGCCAATTCACACCAGAGCACGCCAAAGCACGCAAGAGTACGCCAGTGTACGCAAGAGCACGCCAGTGCACGCAAGAGCACGCCAGTGCACGCAAGAGCACGCCAGTGCACGCAAGAGCACGCCAATTCACACCAGAGCACGCCAGTGCACGCCAGAGCACGCCAGTGCACGCCAGAGCACGCCAGTGCACGCCAGAGCACGCCAATTCACACCAGAGCACGCCAGTGCACGCCAGAGCACACCAGTGCACGAAAGAGCACGTCAATGCACGCCAGAGCACGCCAGTGCACGCCAGAGAACGCCAATTCACACCAGATCACTCAAGTGCACGCCAAAGCACGCCAGTGCACGCCAGAGCACGCCAGTGCACGCAAGAGCACGCCATTGCACGCCAGAGCACGCCAGAGCACGCAAGTGCACGCCAGTGCACGCCAGTGCACGCTAATTCACACAAGAGCACGCCACAGCACGCCAGTGCACGCCAGAGCACGTCAATGCACGCCAGAGCACGCCAGTGCACGCCAGAGCACGCCAGAGCACGCCAGAGCACGCCAGTGCACGCCAGAGCACGCCAGTGCACGCCAGAGCACACCAGTGCACGTTAGTGCACGCCAGAGCACGCCAATTCACACCAGAGCACGCCAGTGCACGCTAGAGCACGCCAATTCACACCAGAGCACGCCAGTGCACGCAAGAGCACGCCAATTCACACCAGAGCATGCCAGTGCACGCCAGAGCACGCCAGTGCACGCAAGAGCACGCCAATTCACACCAGAGCACGCCACTGCACGCAAGAGCACGCCAGTGCACGCAAGAGCACGTCAATGCACGCCAGAGCACGTCAGTGCACGCCATTGCACGCCAGAGCACGTCAATGCACGCCAGAGCACGCCAGTGCACGCCAGAGCACGCCATTGCACGCCAGAGCACGCAAGTGCACGCCAATTCACATCACAGCACGCCAGAGCACGCCAGAGCACGTCAATGCACGCCAGAGCAAGCCAGAGCAAGCCAGAGCAAGCCAGAGCACGCCAGTGCACGCCAGAGCACGGTAGAGCACAGCAGAGAACAGCTCAGCACTTGAAGTTGCTATAATATTTTTTTCACTTGTTAAAACCATTTTGTAATTACAGGATGTGTAAATCAATGTCCAATACACCATTTCAAGTCTATTTAATCAATAAATTTATAGAGCAAATCAAGAACAAAAAGTTTGAGAAAAACGCACATCACAGCACTTGAATTTTTAAAAATTATTCAAGTTATTTGAGTTCTATTTTCGGGTAGTGGATTTCTATTGTCAAGCACTTGAGTTCTGCATAGCAGAGAACGCCAGAGCACGCCATTTCACACCAGAGCACGCCAGTGCACGCCAGAGCACGCCAGTGCACGCCAGTGCACGCTAGAGCACGCCAGTGCACGCCAGAGCACGCCAGTGCAAGCCAGAGCACGCCAGTGCGCGCCAGGGCACGCCAGTGCGCGCCAGAGCACGCCAGTGCGCGCCAGAGCACGCCAATTCACGCCAGAGCACGCCAGTGCACGCCAAAGCACGTCAATGCACGCCAGAGCACGCCAGCGCACGACAGAGCTCTCCAGTGAACGCGAGAGCACACCAATTCACACCAGAGCACAACAGTGCATGCCAGTGCACGCCAGAGCACGCCAGTGCACGTCAATGCACGCCAGAGCAAGCCAGAGCACGCCAGAGCCTGCCAGAGCACGCCAGTGCACGCCAGAGAAAGCCAGTGCACGCCAGAGCACGCCAATTCACACCAGTGCACGCCAGTGCACGCCAGAGCACGCCAATTCACGCCAGAGCACGCCAGTGCATTCCAGAGTACGCCAATTCACACTACAGCATGCCAGTGCACGCCAGAGCACGTCAATTCACGCCAGAGCAAGCCAGTGCACGCCAGAGCACGCCAGTGCACGCCAATTCACACTACAGCACGCCAGTGCATGCCAGAGCATGCCAGAGCACGTCAATGCAAGCCAGAGCAACCCAGAGCACGCCAGAGCACGCCAGAACAATTCACACCAGAGCACGCCAGTGCACGCCAGAGCACGCCAGTGCACGCCAGAGCACGCCAGTGCACGCCAGAGCACGCAAGTGCACGCCAGAGCACGCCAGTGCACGCCAGAGCACGCAAGTGCACGTCAAAGCACGCCAGTGCACGCCAGAGCACGCCAGTGCACGCCAATTCACACCAGAGCACGCCAGTGCACGCCAGAGCACGCCAGTGCACGCCAGAGCACGCCAGTGCACGCCAGAGCACGCCAGAGCACGCCAGTGCACGCCAGAGCACGATAATGCACGCCAATGCACGCCAGAGCAATTCAATGCACGCCAGAGCACGCCAATTCACACCAGAGCACGCCAGTGCACGCCAGAGCACGCCAATTCACACCAGAGCACGCCAATGCACGCCAGAGCATGCCAGTGCACGCCAGAGCACGCCAGAGCACGCCAGTGCACGCCAGAGCACGCCAGTGCACGCCAGTGCACGCTAGAGCACGCCAATTCACACCAGAGCACGCCAGTGCACGCAAGAGCACGCCAATTCACACCAGAGCACGCCAGTGCACGCCAGAGCACGTCAGTGCACGCCAGAGCACGCTAATTCACACCAGAGCACGCCAGTGCACGCAAGAGCACGCCAGTGCACGCAAGAGCACGTCAATGCACGCCAGAGCACGCCAGTGCACGCCAGAGCAAGCCAGTGCACGCCAGAGCACGCCAGTGCACGCCAATTCACACTACAGCACGCCAATTCACACCAGAGCATGCCAGTGCACGGCAGAGCACGCCAATTCACACCAGAGCACGTCAATGCACGCCAGAGCACGTCAATGCACGCCAGAGCAAGCCAGTGCACGCCAGAGCACGCCAGTGCACGCCAATTCACACTACAGCACGCCAGTGCATGCCAGAGCATGCCAGAGCACGTCAATGCAAGCCAGAGCAAGCCAGAGCAAGCCAGAGCACGCCAGAGCACGCCAGAACAATTCACACCAGAGCACGCCAGTGCACGCCAGTGCACGCCAGAGCACGCAAGTGCACGTCAAAGCACGCCAGTGCACGCCAGAGCACGCCAGTGCACGCCAATTCACACCAGAGCACGCCAGTGCACGCCAGAGCACGCCAGTGCACGCCAGAGCACGCCAGAGCACGCCAGTGCACGCCAGAGCACGTTATTGCACGCCAGTGCACGCCAGAGCAATTCAATGCACGCCAGAGCACGCCAATTCACACCAGAGCACGCCAGAGCACGCCAGAGCACGCCAATTCACACCAGAGCACGCCAATGCTAGCCAGAGCATGCCAGTGCACGCCAGAGCACGCCAGTGCACGCCAGTGCACGCCAGTGCACGCCAGTGCACGCTAGAGCACGCCAATTCACACCAGAGCACGCCAGTGCACGCAAGAGCACGCCAATTCACACCAGAGCACGCCAGTGCACGCCAGAGCACGCCAGTGCACGCCAGAGCACGCCAATTCACACCAGAGCACGCCAGTGCACGCAAGAGCACTCCAGTGCACGCAAGAGCACGCCAGTGCACGCAAGAGCACGCCAGTGCACGCAAGAGCACGTCAATGCACGCCAGAGCACGCCAGTGCACGCCAGAGCACGCCAGAGCACGCCAATTCACACCAGAGCATGCCAGTGCACGCTAGAGCACGCCAATTCACACCAGAGCACGCCAGTGCACGCAAAAGAACGCCAGTGCACGCAAGAGCACGCCAATTCACACCAGAGCACGCCAGTGCACGCCAGAGGACGCCAGTTCACGCAAGAGCACGCCAATTCACACCAGAGCACGCCAGTGCACGCAAGAGCACGTTAATGCACGCCAGAGCACGTCAGTGCACGCCATTGCACGCCAGAGCACGCCAGAGCACGCCAGAGCACGCCAGTGCACGCCAGAGCACGGTAGAGCAAGCCAGTGCACGCCAGAGCACGCCAGTGCACGCCAGAGCACGCCAGTGCACGCCAGTGCACGCCAATTCACACCAGAGCACGCCAGTGCACGCCAGAGCACGCCAGTGCACGCCAGTGCACGCCAGAGCACGCCAGTGCCCGCCAGAGCACGCCAGTGCGCGCCAGAGCACGCCAGTGCGCGCCAGAGCACGCCAGTGCGCGCCAGAGCACGCCAGTGCGCGCCAGAGCAAGCCAGGGCACGCCAGAGCACTTCAATGCACGCCAGAGCACGCCAGTGCACGCCAGAGCACGTCAATGCACGCCAGAGCACGCCAGTGCACGCCAGTGCACGCCAGTGCACGCCAATTCACACCAGAGCACGCCAGTGGACGCTAGAGCACGCCAATTCACAGCAGAGCACGCCAGTGCACGCAAGAGCACGCCAATTCACACCAGAGCACGCCAGTGCATGCAAGAGCACGCCAGTGCACGCAAGAGCACGTCAATGCACGCCAGAGCACGCCAGTGCACGCCAGAGCACGCCAGTGCACGCCAATTCACACCAGAGCACGCCAGTGCACGCCAGAGTACGCCAGTGCACGCCAGAGCACGCCAGTGCACGCCAGAGCACGCCAGTGCACGCCAGAGCACGCCAGTGCACGCCAGAGCACGCCAGTGCACGCCAAAGCACGCCAGAGCTCACCAGTGCACGCCAGAGCACGTTAATGCATGCCAGAGCAAGCCAGAGCACGCCAGAGCACGCCAAAGCACGCCAGTGCACGCCAGAGCACGCAAGTGCACGCAAGTGCACGCCAAAGCACGCCAATTCACATCAGAGCACGCCAGAGCACGCCAGTGCACGCCAGAGCACGTCAATGCACGCCAGAGAAAGCCAGAGCACGCCAGAGCACGCCAGAGCACGCCAGTGCACGCCAGAGCACGCCAGTGCACGTCAGAGCATGCCAGTGCACGCCAGAGCAATTCAATGCACGCCAGAGCACGCCAATTCACACCAGAGCACGCCAGTGCACGCCAGAGCACCTTAATTCACACCAGAGCACGCCAATGAACGCCAGAGCACGCCAGTGCACGCCAGAGCACGTCAGAGCACGCCAGTGCACGCCAGAGCATGCCAGTGCACGCCAGTGCACGCCAGAGCACGCCAATTCATACCAGAGTACGCCAGTGCACGCTAGAGCACGCCAATTCACACCAGAGCACGCCAGTGCACGCAAGAGCACGTCAATGCACGCAAGAGCACGCCAGTGCACGCCAGTGCACGTCAATGCACGCCAGAGCACGCCAGTGCACGCCAGTGCACGTCAATGCACGCCAGAGCACGCCAGTGCACGACACAGCTCGCCAGTGAACGCGAGAGCATGCCAATTCACACCAGAGCACAACAGTGCATGCCAGTGCACGCCAGTGCACGCCAGTGCACGTCAATGCACGCCTGAGCAAGCCAGAGCACGCCAGTGCATGCCAGAGCACGCCAGTGCATGCCAGAGCACGCACATTCACACCAGTGCACGCCAGTGCACGCCAGAGCACGCCAATTCACACCAGAGCACGCCAGTGCATTCCAGAGTACGCCAATTCACACTAGAGCACGCCAGTGCACGCAAGAGCACGCCAGTGCACGCCAGAGCAAGCCAGTGCACGCCAGAGCACGCCAGTGCACTCCAATTCACACTAGAGCACGCCAGTGCATGCCAGAGCATGCCAGAGCACGTCAATGCAAGCCAGAGCAAGCCAGAGCACGCCAGAGAACGCCAGACCAATTCAAACCAGAGCACGCCAGTGCACGCCAGAGCACGCCAGTGCACGCCAGAGCACGCCAGTGCACGCCAGAGCACGTCAATGCACGCCAGAGCACGGTAGAGCACAGCAGAGAACAGCTCAGCACTTGAAGTTGCTATAATATTTTTTCACTTGTTAAAACCATTTTTTAATTACAGGATGTGTAAATCAATGTCCAATACACCATTTCAAGTCTATTGAATCAATAAATTTATAGAGCAAATCATGAACAAAAAGTTTTAGAAAAACGCACATGAAAGCACTTGAATTTTTAAAAATTATTCAAGTTATTTGAGTTCTATTGTCGGGTAGTGGATTTCTATTGTAAAGCACTTGAGATCTGCATAGCAGAGCACGCCAGAGCACGACAGAGCACGCCAGAGCTCACCAGTACACGCCAGAGCACGCCAGTGAACGCCACAGCACTTGAATTTTTAAAAATTATTCAAGTTATTTGAGTTCTATTGTCGGGTAGTGGATTTCTATTGTCAAGCACTTGAGTTCTGCATAGCAGAGCACGCCAGTGCACGCAAGAGCACGTAAATGCACGCCAGAGCACGCCAGAGCACGCCAGAGCACGCAAGTGCACGCCAAAGCACGCCAGTGCACGCCAGAGCACGCCAGTGCACGTCAGAGCACGCCAGTGTCCGCCAGAGCACGCCAGTGCACGCCAGAGCAATTCAATGCACGCCAGAGCACGCCAATTCACACCAGAGCACGCCAGTGCACGCAAGAGCACGCCAGCGCACGCAAGAGCACGTCAATGCACGCCAGAGCACGTCAGTGCACGCCAGAGCACGCCAGAGCACGCCAGAGCACGCCAGTGCACGCCAGAGCACGCCAGAGCACGCCAGTGCACGCCAGAGCACGTTAATGCACGCCAGAGCAAGCCAGAGCACGCCAGAGCACGCCAAGGCACGCCAGTGCACGCCAGTGCACGCCACAGCACGCCAATTCACACCAGAGCACGCCAGTGCAGGCCAGAGCACGCCAATTCACACCAGAGTACGCCAGTGTACGCCAGAGCACGCCATTGCACGCCAGAGCACGTCAATGCACGCCAGAGCATGCAAAAGCACGCAAGAGCACGCCATTGCACGCCAGAGCACGCAAGTGCACGCCAAAGCACGCCAGTGCACGCCAATTCACATCAGAGCACTCCAGAGCACGCCAGTGCACGCCAGAGCACGTCAATGCACGCCAGAGCAATCCAGAGCAAGCCAGAGCACGCCAGTGCACGCCAGAGCACGGTAGAGCACAGCAGAGAACAGCTCAGCACTTGAAGTTGCTATAATATTTTTTTCACTTGTAAAAACCATTTTTTAATTACAGGATGTGTAAATCAATGTCCAATACACCGTTTCAAGTCTATTTAATCAATAAATTTATAGAGCAAATCATGAACAAAAAGTTTGAGAAAAACGCACATCACAGCACTTGAATTTTTAAAAATTATTCAAGTTATTTGAGTTCTATTGTCGGGTAGTGGATTTCTATTGTCAAGCACTTGAGTTCTGCATAGCAGAGCACGCCAGTGCACGCAAGAGCACGTAAATGCACGCCAGAGCACGCCAGAGCACGCCAGAGCACGCAAGTGCACGCCAAAGCACGCCAGTGCACGCCAGAGCACGCCAGTGCACGTCAGAGCACGCCAGTGTCCGCCAGAGTACGCCAGTGCACGCCAGAGCAATTCAATGCACGCCAGAGCACGCCAATTCACACCAGAGCACGCCAGTGCCCGCCAGAGCACGCCAGTGCACGCCAGAGCACGCCAATTCACACCAGAGCACGCCAGTGCATGCCAGAGCACGCCAGTGCACGCCAGTGCACGCAAGAGCACGTCAATGCACGCCAGAGCACGCCAGTGCACGCCAGAGCACGCCAGTGCACGCCAGAGCACGCCAGAGCACGCCAGTGCACGCCAGAGCACGTTAATGCACGCCAGAGCACGCCAGTGCACGCCAGAGCACGCCAGGGCACGCCAGAGCACGCCAGAGCACGCCAATTCACACCAGTGCACGCCAGTGCAGGCCAGAGCACGCCAATTCACACCAGAGTACGCCAGTGTACGCCAGAGCACGCCATTGCACGCCAGAGCACGTCAATGCACGCCAGAGCACGCCAGTGCACGCAAGAGCACGCCAAAGCACGCCAGTGCACGCCAATTCACATCAGAGCACTCCAGAGCACGCCAGTGCACGCCAGAGCACGTCAATGCACGCCAGAGCAATCCAGAGCAAGCCAGAGCACGCCAGTGCACGCCAGAGCACGGTAGAGCACAGCAGAGAACAGCTCAGCACTTGAAGTTGCTATAATATTTTTTTCACTTGTTAAAACCATTTTTTAATTACAGGATGTGTAAATCAATGTCCAATACACCATTTCAAGTCTATTTAATCAATAAATTTATAGAGCAAATCATGAACAAAAAGTTTGAGAAAAACGCACATCACAGCACTTGAATTTTTAAAAATTATTAAAGTTATTTGAGTTCTATTGTCGGGTAGTGGATTTCTATTGTCAAGCACTTGAGTTCTGCATAGCAGAGCACGCCAGAGCACGTCAGAGCACGCCAGAGCACGCAAGTGCCCGCCAGAGCACGCCAGTGCACGCCAGAGCACGCCAGTGCACGCCAGAGCACGCCAGTGCACGCCAGAGCACGCCAGATCACGCCAGAGCACGCCAGTGCACGCCAGAGCACGCCAGTGCACGCCAGAGCACGCCAGTGCACGCCAGAGCACGCCAGTGCACGCCAGAGCACGCCAGTGCACGCCAGAGCACGCCAGTGCACGCCAGAGCACGCCAGTGCACGCCAGAGCACGCCAGTGCACGCCAGAGCACGCCAGTGCACGCCAGAGCACGCCAGTGCACGCCAGAGCACGCCAGTGCACGCCAGAGCACGGAAATGCACGCCAGATTACGCCAGTGCACGCCAGAGCACCCCAATTCACACCAGAGCACGCCAGTGCACGCCAGAGCACGCCAGTGCACGACACAGCTCGCCAGTGAACGCGAGAGCACGCCAATTCACACCAGAGCACAACAGTGCATGCCAGTGCACGCCAGAGCACGCCAGTGCACGTCAATGCACGCCTGAGCAAGCCAGAGCACGCCAGAGCACGCCAGAGCACGCCAGTGCACGCCAGAGAAAGCCAGTGCACGCCAGAGCACGCCAATTCACACCAGTGCACGCCAGTGCACGCCAGAGCACGCAAATTCAAACCAGAGCACGCCAGTGCATTCCAGAGTACGCCAATTCACACTAGAGCACGCCAGTGCACGCCAGAGCACGTCAATGCACGCCAGAGCAAGCCAGTGCACGCCAGAGCACGCCAGTGCACGCCAATTCACACTAGAGCACGCCAGTGCATGCCAGAGCATGCCAGAGCACGTCAATGCACGCCAGAGCAAGCCAGTGCACGCCAGAACACGCCAGTGCACGCCAATTCACACTAGAGCAAGCCAGAGCACGCCAGAGCACGCCAGAGCAATTCACACCAGAGCACGCCAGTGCACGCCAGAGCACTTCAATGCACGTTAGAGCACGGTAGAGCACAGCAGAGAACAGCTCAGCACTTGAAGTTGCTATAATATTTTTTTCACTTGTTAAAACCATTTTTTAATTACAGGATGTGTAAATCAATGTCCTATACACCATTTCAAGTCTATTGAATCAATAAATTTATAGAGCAAATCATGAACAAAAAGTTTGAGAAAAACGCACATGAAAGCACTTGAATTTTTAAAAATTATTCAAGTTATTTGAGTTCTATTGTCAAGCACTTGAGTTCTGCATAGCAGAGCACGCCAGAGCACGTCAGAGCACGCCAGAGCACGCAAGTGCACGCCAAAGCACGCCAGTGCACGCCAGAGCACGCCAGTGCACGCCAGAGCACGCCAGTGCACGCCAGAGCACGCCAGTGCACGTCAGAGCACGCCAGTGCCCGCTAGAGCACGCCAGAGCAATTCAATGCACGCCAGAGCACGCCAATTCACACCAGAGCACGCCAGTGCACGCCAGAGCACGCCAATTCACACCAGAGCACGCCAGTGCACACCAGAGCACGCCAGTGCACGCAAGAGCACGTCAATGCACGCCAGAGCACGCCATTGCACGCCAGACCACGCAAGTGCACGCCAAAGCACGCCAGTGCACGCCAGAGCACGCCAGAGCACGCCAGTGCACGCCAGAGCACATCAATGCACGCCAGAGCAAGCCAGAGCACGCCAGAGCACGCTAGAGCACGCCAGTGCACGCCAGAGCAAGGTATAGCACAGCAGAGAACAGCTCAGCACTTGAAGTTGCTATAATATTTTTTTCACTTTTTAAAACCATTGTTTAATTACAGGATGTGTAAATCAATGTCCAGTACACCATTTCAAGGCTATTGAATCAATAAATTTATAGAGCAAATCATGAACAAAAAGTTTGAGAAAAACGCACATCACAGCACTTGAATTTTTAAAAATTATTCAAGTTATTTGAGTTCTATTGTCGGGTAGTGGATTTCTATTGTCAAGCACTTGAGTTCTGCATAGCAGAGCACGCCAGTGCACGCAAGAGCACGTAAATGCACGCCAGAGCACGCCAGAGCACGCCAGAGCACGCAAGTGCACGCCAAAGCACGCCAGTGCACGTCAGAGCACGCCAGTGTCCGCCAGAGCACGCCAGTGCACGCCAGAGCAATTCAATGCACGCCAGAGCACGCCAATTCACACCAGAGCACGCCAGTGCCCGCCAGAGCACGCCAGTGCACGCCAGAGCACGCCAGTGCACGCCAGAGCACGTTAATGCACGCCAGAGCACGCCAGTGCACGCCAGTGCACGCCAGGGCACGCCAGAGCACGCCAGAGCACGCCAATTCACACCAGAGCACGCCAGTGCAGGCCAGAGCACGCCAATTCACACCAGAGTACGCCAGTGTACGCCAGAGCACGCCATTGCACGCCAGAGCACGTCAATGCACGCCAGAGCACGCCAGTGCACGCAAGAGCACGCCATTGCACGCCAGAGCACGCAAGTGCACGCCAAAGCACGCCAGTGCACGCCAATTCACATCAGAGCACTCCAGAGCACGCCAGTGCACGCCAGAGCACGTCAATGCACGCCAGAGCAATCCAGAGCAAGCCAGAGCACGCCAGTGCACGCCAGAGCACGGTAGAGCACAGCAGAGAACAGCTCAGCACTTGAAGTTGCTATAATATTTTTTTCACTTGTTAAAACCATTTTTTAATTACAGGATGTGTAAATCAATGTCCAATACACCATTTCAAGTCTATTTAATCAATAAATTTATAGAGCAAATCATGAACAAAAAGTTTGAGAAAAACGCACATCACAGCACTTGAATTTTTAAAAATTATTAAAGTTATTTGAGTTCTATTGTCGGGTAGTTGATTTCTATTGTCAAGCACTTGAGTTCTGCATAGCAGAGCACGCCAGAGCACGTCAGAGCACGCCAGAGCACGCAAGTGCCCGCCAGAGCACGCCAGTGCACGCCAGAGCACGCCAGTGCACGCCAGAGCACGCCAGTGCACGCCAGAGCACGCCAGTGCACGCCAGAGCACGCCAGTGCACGCCAGAGCACGCCAGTGCACGCCAGAGCACGCCAGTGCACGCCAGAGCACGGAAATGCACGCCAGATTACGCCAGTGCACGCCAGAGCACGCCAATTCACACCAGAGCACGCCAGTGCACGCCAGAGCACGCCAGTGCACGACACAGCTCGCCAGTGAACGCGAGAGCACGCCAATTCACACCAGAGCACAACAGTGCATGCCAGTGCACGCCAGAGCACGCCAGTGCACGTCAATGCACGCCTGAGCAAGCCAGAGCACGCCAGAGCACGCCAGAGCACGCCAGTGCACGCCAGAGAAAGCCAGTGCACGCCAGAGCACGCCAATTCACACCAGTGCACGCCAGTGCACGCCAGAGCACGCCAATTCAAACCAGAGCACGCCAGTGCATTCCAGAGTACGCCAATTCACACTAGAGCACGCCAGTGCACGCCAGAGCACGCCAGTGCACGCCAGAGCACGCCAGTGCACGCCAGAGCACGTCAATGCACGCCAGAGCAAGCCAGTGCACGCCAGAGCACGCCAGTGCACGCCAATTCACACTAGAGCACGCCAGTGCATGCCAGAGCATGCCAGAACACGTCAATGCACGCCAGAGCAAGCCAGTGCACGCCAGAGCACGCCAGTGCACGCCAATTCACACTAGAGCAAGCCAGAGCACGCCAGAGCACGCCAGAGCAATTCACACCAGAGCACGCCAGTGCACGCCAGAGCACGTCAATGCACGCCAGAGCACGGTAGAGCACAGCAGAGAACAGCTCAGCACTTGAAGTTGCTATAATATTTTTTTCACTTGTTAAAACCATTTTTTAATTACAGGATGTGTAAATCAATGTCCAATACACCATTTCAAGTCTATTGAATCAATAAATTTATAGAGCAAATCATGAACAAAAAGTTTTAGAAAAACGCACATGAAAGCACTTGAATTTTTAAAAATTATTCAAGTTATTTGAGTTCTATTGTCGGGTAGTGGATTTCTATTGTCAAACTCTTGAATTCTGCATAGCAGAGCACGCCAGAGCACGACAGAGCACGCCAGAGCTCACCAGTACACGCCAGAGCACGCCAGTGCACGCCACAGCACTTGAATTTTTAAAAATTATTAAAGTTATTTGAGTTCTATTGTCGGGTAGTGGATTTCTATTGTCAAGCACTTGAGATCTGCATAGCAGAGCATGCCAGAGCACGACAGAGCACGTCAGAGCACGCCAGTACACGCCAGAGCACGCCAATTCACACCAGAGCACGCCAGTGCACGCCAGAGCACGTCAATGCACGCCAGAGCACGCCAGTGCACGCCAGAGAACACCAATTGACACCAGAGCACGCCAGAGCACGCCAGAGCACGCCAGAGCACGCCATTGCACGCCAGAGCACGTCAATGCACGCAAGAGCACGCAAGTGCACGCAAGAGCACGCCATTGCACGCCAGAGCACGCAAGTGCCCGCCAAAGCACGCCAGTGCACGCCAATTCACATCAGAGCACTCCAGAGCACGCCAGTGCACGCCAGAGCACGTCAATGCACACCAGAGCAATCCAGAGCAAGCCAGAGCACGTCAATGCACGCCAGAGCACGCCATTGCACGCCAGACCACGCAAGTGCACGCCAAAGCACGCCAGTGCACGCCAGAGCACGCCAGAGCACGCCAGTGCACGCCAGAGCACATCAATGCACGCCAGAGCAAGCCAGAGCACGCCAGAGCACGCTAGAGCACGCCAGTGCACGCCAGAGCAAGGTATAGCACAGCAGAGAACAGCTCAGCACTTGAAGTTGCTATAATATTTTTTTCACTTTTTAAAACCATTGTTTAATTACAGGATGTGTAAATCAATGTCCAGTACACCATTTCAAGGCTATTGAATCAATAAATTTATAGAGCAAATCATGAACAAAAAGTTTGAGAAAAACGCACATCACAGCACTTGAATTTTTAAAAATTATTCAAGTTATTTGAGTTCTATTGTCGGGTAGTGGATTTCTATTGTCAAGCACTTGAGTTCTGCATAGCAGAGCACGCCAGTGCACGCAAGAGCACGTAAATGCACACCAGAGCACGCCAGAGCACGCCAGAGCACGCAAGTGCACGCCAAAGCACGCCAGTGCACGCCAGAGCACGCCAGTGCACGTCAGAGCACGCCAGTGTCCGCCAGAGCACGCCAGTGCACGCCAGAGCAATTCAATGCACGCCAGAGCACGCCAATTCACACCAGAGCACGCCAGTGCCCGCCAGAGCACGCCAGTGCACGCCAGAGCACGCCAATTCACACCAGAGCACGCCAGTGCATGCCAGAGAACGCCAGTGCACGCAAGAGCACGTCAATGCACGCCAGAGCACTTCAGTGCACGCCAGAGCACGCCAGTGCACGCCAGAGCACGCCAGAGCACGCCAGAGCACGCCAGAGCACGCCAGTGCACGCCAGAGCACGTTAATGCACGCCAGAGCACGCCAGTGCACGCCAGAGCACGCCAGAGCACGCCAATTCACACCAGAGCACGCCAGTGCAGGCCAGAGCACGCCAATTCACACCAGAGTACGCCAGTGTACGCCAGAGCACGCCATTGCACGCCAGAGCACGTCAATGCACGCCAGAGCACGCCAGTGCACGCAAGAGCACGCCATTGCACGCCAGAGCACGCAAGTGCACGCCAAAGCACGCCAGTGCACGCCAATTCACATCAGAGCACTCCAGAGCACGCCAGTGCACGCCAGAGCACGTCAATGCACGCCAGAGCAATCCAGAGCAAGCCAGAGCACTCCAGTGCACGCCAGAGCACGGTAGAGCACAGCAGAGAACAGCTCAGCACTTGAAGTTGCTATAATATTTTTTTCACTTGTTAAAACCATTTTTTAATTACAGGATGTGTAAATCAATGTCCAATACACCATTTCAAGTCTATTTAATCAATAAATTTATAGAGCAAATCATGAACAAAAAGTTTGAGAAAAACGCACATCACAGCACTTGAATTTTTAAAAATTATTCAAGTTATTTGAGTTCTATTGTCGGGTAGTGGATTTCTATTGTCAAGCACTTGAGTTCTGCATAGCAGAGCACGCCAGAGCACGTCAGAGCACGCCAGAGCACGCAAGTGCACGCCAGAGCACGCCAGTGCACGCCAGAGCACGCCAGTGCACGCCAGAGCACGCCAGTGCACGCCAGAGCACGCCAGTGCACGCCAGAGCACGCCAGTGCACGCCAGAGCACGTCAATGCACGCCAGAGCACGCCAGTGCACGCAAGAGCACGCCATTGCACGCCAGAGCACGCAAGTGCACGCCAAAGCACGCCAGTGCACGCCAATTCACATCAGAGCACTCCAGAGCACGCCAGTGCACGCCAGAGCACGTCAATGCACGCCACAGCAATCCAGAGCAAGCCAGAGCACTCCAGTGCACGCCAGAGCACGGTAGAGCACAGCAGAGAACAGCTCAGCACTTGAAGTTGCTATAATATTTTTTTCACTTGTTAAAACCATTTTTTAATTACAGGATGTGTAAATCAATGTCCAATACACCATTTCAAGTCTATTTAATCAATAAATTTATAGAGCAAATCATGAACAAAAAGTTTGAGAAAAACGCACATCACAGCACTTGAATTTTTAAAAATTATTCAAGTTATTTGAGTTCTATTGTCGGGTAGTGGATTTCTATTGTCAAGCACTTGAGTTCTGCATAGCAGAGCACGCCAGAGCACGTCAGAGCACGCCAGAGCACGCAAGTGCACGCCAGAGCACGCCAGTGCACGCCAGAGCACGCCAGTGCACGCCAGAGCACGCCAGTGCACGCCAGAGCACGCCAGTGCACGCCAGAGCACGCCAGTGCACGCCAGAGCACGCCAGAGCACGCCAGAGCACGCCAGAGCACGCCAGAGCACGCCATTGCTTGCCAGAACATGGTAGAACACATTACAGAACAGCTCAGCACTTGAAGTTGCTATAATATTTTTTTCATGTTTTAAAACCACTTTTTAATTACAGGATGTGTAAATCAATGTCCAGTACACCATTTTTAGTCTATTGAATCAATAAATTTATAGAGCAAATCACGAACAAAAAGTTTGAGAAAATAGCACATCACAGCACTTGAATTTTTAAAAATTATTCAAGTTATTTGAGTTCTATTGTCGGGTAGTAGATTTCTATTGTCAAGCACTTGAGTTCTGCATAGCAGAGCACGCCAGTGCACGCAAGAGCACGTCAATGCACACCAAAGCACGCCATTGCACGCAAGAGCACGCAAGTGCATGCCAAAGCACGCCAGTGCACGCCAGAGCACACCAGAGCACGCCAGTGCACGCCAGAGCACGTCAATGCACGCCAGAGCAGGCCAGAGCACGACAATTCACACCAGAGCACGTCAATGCACGCCAGAGCAAGCCAGAGCACGCCAGAGCACGCCAGAGCACGCCAGTGCACGCCAGTGCACGCCAGTGCACGCCAATTCACACCAGAGCATGCCAGTGCACGCCAGAGCACGCCACTGCACGCCAGAGAAAGCCAGTGCATGCCAGAGCACGCCAATTCACACCAGTCCACGCCAGTGCACGCCAGAGCACGCCAATTCAAACCAGAGCACGCCAGTGCATTCCAGAGTACGCCAATTCACACTAGAGCACGCCAGTGCACGCCAGAGCACGCCAGTGCACGCCAGAGCACGCCAGTGCACGCCAGAGCACGCCAGTGCACGCCAGAGCACGCCAGTGCACGCCAGAGCAAGCCAGTGCACGCCAGAACACGCCAGTGCACGCCAATTCACACTAGAGCACGCCAGTGCATGCCAGAGCATGCCAGAGCACGTCAATGCACGCCAGAGCAAGCCAGTGCACGCCAGAGCACGCCAGTGCACGCCAATTCACACTAGAGCAAGCCAGAGCACGCCAGAGCACGCCAGAGCAATTCACACCAGAGCACGCCAGTGCACGCCAGAGCACGTCAATGCACGCCAGAGCACGGTAGAGCACAGCAGAAAACAGCTCAGCACTTGAAGTTGCTATAATATTTTTTTCACTTGTTAAAACCATTTTTTAATTACAGGATGTGTAAATCAATGTCCAATACACCATTTCAAGTCTATTGAATTAATAAATTTATAGAGCAAATCATGAACAAAAAGTTTTAGAAAAACGCACATGAAAGCACTTGAATTTTTAAAAATTATTCAAGTTATTTGAGTTCTATTGTCGGGTAGTGGATTTCTATTGTCAAACTCTTGAATTCTGCATAGCAGAGCACGCCAGAGCACGACAGAGCACGCCAGAGCTCACCAGTACACGCCAGAGCACGCCAGTGCACGCCACAGCACTTGAATTTTTAAAAATTATTAAAGTTATTTGAGTTCTATGGTCGGGTAGTAGATTTCTATTGTCAAGCACTTGAGTTCTGCATAACAGAGCACGCCAGTGCACGCAAGAGCACGTCAATGCACACCAGAGCACGGCAGTGCACGCAAGTGCACGCCAAAGCACGCCAGTGAACCACAGAGCACGCCAGTGCACGCCAGTGCACGCCAATTCACACCAGAGCACGCCAATGCACGCCAGAGCACGCCACTGCATGCCAGTGCACGCCAGAGCACGCCAATGCTCGCCAGAGCACGCCAGTGCACGCCAAAGCACGCCAGTGCACGCCAGTGCACGCCAGAGCACGCCAATTCACACCAGAGCACGCCAGTGCACGCTAAAGCACGCCAATTAACACCAGAGCACGCCAATTCACACCAGAGCACGCCAGTGCACGCCAGAGCACGCCAATTCACACCAGATCATTCAAGTGCACGCCAAAGCACGCAAGTGCACGCCAGAGCACGCCAGAGCACGCCAGTGCAGGCCAGAGCACGCCAGTGCACGCCAGAGCAATTTTATGCACGCCAGAGCACGTCAATTCACACCAGATCACGCCAGTGCACGCCAGAGCACGCCAGTGCACGCCGGTACACGCCAGAGCATGTCAATGCACGCCAGAGCAAGCCAGAGCACGCCAGAGCACGCCAGAGCACGCCATTGCTTGCCAGAACATGGTAGAACACATTACAGAACAGCTCAGCACTTGAAGTTGCTATAATATTTTTTTCATGTTTTAAAACCACTTTTTAATTACAGGATGTGTAAATCAATGTCCAGTACACCATTTTTAGTCTATTGAATCAATAAATTTATAGAGCAAATCACGAACAAAAAGTTTGAGAAAATAGCACATCACAGCACTTGAATTTTTAAAAATTATTCAAGTTATTTGAGTTCTATTGTCGGGTAGTAGATTTCTATTGTCAAGCACTTGAGTTCTGCATAGCAGAGCACGCCAGTGCACGCAAGAGCACGTCAATGCACACCAAAGCACGCCATTGCACGCAAGAGCACGCAAGTGCATGCCAAAGCACGCCAGTGCACGCCAGAGCACACCAGAGCACGCCAGTGCACGCCAGAGCACGTCAATGCACGCCAGAGCAGGCCAGAGCACGACAATTCACACCAGAGCACGTCAATGCACGCCAGAGCAAGCCAGAGCACGCCAGAGCACGCCAGAGCACGCCAGTGCACGCCAGTGCACGCCAGTGCACGCCAGTGCACGCCAATTCACACCAGAGCATGCCAGTGCACGCCAGAGCAAGCCAGTGCACGCCAGAGCAAGCCAGTGCACGCCAAAGCACGCCAGTGCACGCCAGTGCACGCCAGAGCACGCCAATTCACACCAGAGCACGCCAATTCACACCAGAGCACGCCAGTGCCCGCAAGAGCACGCCAATTCACACCAGAGCACGCCAGTGCACGCTAGAGCACGCCAATTCACACCAGATCACTCAAGTGCACGCCAAAGCACGCAAGTGCACGCCAGAGCACGCCAGAGCACGCCAGTGCAGGCCAGAGCACGCCAGTGCACGCCAGAGCAATTTTATGCACGCCAGAGCACGTCAATTCACACCAGATCACGCCAATGCACGCCAGAGCACGCCAGTGCACGCCAGTACACGCCAGAGCATGTCAATGACACGCCAGAGCAAGCCAGAGCACGCCAGAGCACGCCAGAGCACGCCATTGCTTGCCAGAGCATGGTAAAACACATTACAGAACAGCTCAGCACTTGAAGTTGCTATCATATTTTTTTCATGTTTTAAAACCATTTTTTAATTACAGGATGTGTAAATCAATGTCCAGTACACCATTTTTAGTCTATTGAATCAATAAATTTATAGAGCAAATTATGAACAAAAAGTTTGAGAAAATCGCACATCACAGCACTTGAATTTTTAAAAATTATTCAAGTTATTTGAGTTCTCTTGTCGGGTAGTAGATTTCTATTGTCAAGCACTTGAGTTCTGCATAGCAGAGCACGCCAGTGCACGCAAGAGCACGTCAATGCACACCAAAGCACGCCATTGCACGCAAGAGCACGCAAGTGCATGCCAAAGCACGCCAGTGCACGCCAGAGCACGCCAGTGCACGCCAGAGCAATTCAATGCACGCCAGAGCACGCCAGTTCACACCAGAGCACGCCAGTGCACGCCAGTGCACGCCAGAACACGCCAATTCACACCAGAGCACGCCAGTGCACGCCAGAGCACGCCAGTGCACGCCAGTGCACGCAAGAGCACGTCAATGCACGCCAGAGCACGCCAGTGCACGCCAGAGCACGCAAGTAAACGCCAAAGCACGCCAGTGCACGCCAGAGCACGCCAGTGCACGGCAGTACACGCCAATTCACACCAGAGCACGCCAGTGCACGCCAGAGCACGCCAGAGCACGCCAGTGCACGCCAGAGCACGTCAATGCACGCCAGAGCAGGCCAGAGCACGCCAATTCACACCAGAGCAAGCCAGTGCACGCCAGAGCACGCCAGTGCACGCCAGAGCACGTCAATGCACGCCAGAGCACGCCAGTGCACGCCAGAGCACGCCAGTGCCCGCCAGAGCACGCTAGTGCACGCCAGAGCACGCAAGTGCACGACAAAGCACGCCAGTGCACGCCAGTGCACGCCAGTGCACGCCAATTCACACCAGAGCACGCCAGAGCACGCCAGAGCACGCCAGTGCACGCCAGAGCACGTCAATGCACACCAGAGCAAGCTAGAGCACGCCAGAGCACGCTAGAGCACGCCAGTGCACGCCAGAGCACTGTAGAGCACAGCAGAGAACAGCTCAGCACTTGAAGTTGCTATAATTTTTTTTTCACTTGTTAAAACCATTTTTTAATTACAGGATGTGTAAATCAATGTCCAATACACCATTTCAAGTCTATTTTATCAATAAATTTATAGAGCAAATCATGAACAACAAGTTTGAGAAAAACGCACATCACAGCACTTGAATTTTTAAAATTTATTAAAGTTATTTGAGTTCTATTGTCGGGTAGTAGATTTCTATTGTCAAGCACTTGAGTTCTGCATAGCAGAGCACGCCAGTTCACGCAAGAGCACGTCAATGCACACCAGAGCACGCCAGTGCACGCAAGAGCACGCAAGTGAATGCCAAAGCACGCCAGTGCACGCCAGAGCAATTCAATGCACGCAAGAGCACGCCAATTCACACCAGAGCACGCCAGTGCACGCCAGAGCACGCCAATGCACGCAAGAGCACGTCAATGCACGCCAGAGCACGGCAGTGCACGCCAGAGCACGCAAGTGCACGCCAATGCACGCCAGTGCACGCCAGAGCACGTTAGTGCACGCCAGTGCACGCCAATTCACACCAAAGCACGCCAATGCACGCCAGAGCACGCCAGAGCACGCCAGTGTAATGACTTGTGTGAAGACCTGGCCTACTGCTTGTAGTATAGAGCAATCTACTACGCAGTATCCCAAGGTCAATCTACTACGCCGTACCTCAAGGTCGCTGTACTACGCAGTACCTTGATGGCTTTCTCTATTGCACCATCTCACCTGTTGCCTATGCAACTACATCCGGGATTGCGCCACACTCTGCAGTGATGGTGCAATATCCACCACCTTGATAACTGTCTATAAAAGCCCGACACTCTGTTATCCAGCAGAGTCGTACCCGTCATTGTAACCCAACAACTACGTTAATACAAATACTTGCAAAGAACACTGTCTCCTCCTCGTTATTTAGTTATCAAGAACTATTGTGAAATCATCACAAATTGGTGAACGTGCCAGTTTGGCTTCGAACATCCGACTTTTCAACAAGCATCGAGGAAGGAGAGAAACACCAAAGCGGTAAGTGAATGACGACTCCTACGTTACCTTCTAAAGATACATCTTATGCTGCTTTAAACGAGTC
The DNA here is from genome assembly GCF_021234035.1 of Daphnia pulicaria. NCBI lineage: Eukaryota > Metazoa > Arthropoda > Branchiopoda > Diplostraca > Daphniidae > Daphnia > Daphnia pulicaria. The sequence goes on along the minus strand of NC_060916.1, from coordinate 16,813,542 downwards.
CCTGATAGGGGAGATAGACTTAGAAGAAGACAGTTACATCAGATCCCTTCCACAAAATATTTTACCTATTAGAGAAAGATTTTTATCGCAGTGGAACGACTTAATTAAACTTACAAAAGACGTCACAGATAGGACATCTACCAGACGAGTGACAAGAAGCGATTTTCTTACGAAGCAGAAAGACATCAAAAGTCAAGTATACAATTCATTAAAACAATATACATACGAATTTTATAAAAAAGAATTAGGGGGATCCCAATATATAACCGGTGAGACAAAAGAAAAAGTAGTTGACGATATAGCAACATATTTGGTACAGTTAAAGGGAGATTCCTTAGTATATAATCCATTGATTCAAAATATACGAACAGCACACAGTAAAGAAGTCGAATTCAGAAATAAAGCTTTTAAAGTCTTCAAACGTGAATTAATTTTTCCAATTTTCGTCCAGTGCACGCCAGAACACGCCAATGCACGCCAGAGCACGCCAGTGCACGCCAGAGCACGCCAGTGCACGCCAGTGCACGCCAGTGCACGCCAGTGCACGCCAGAGCACACCAGTGCACGCCAGAGCACGCCAGTGCACGCCAGTGCCCGCCAGAGCACGCCAATTCACACCAGAGCACGCCAGTGCACGCTAGAGCACCCCAATTCACACCAGAGCACGCCATTGCACGCAAGAGCACGCCAATTCACACCAGAGCACGCCGGTGCACGCCAGAGCATGCCAGTGCACGCCAGAGCAAGCCAGTGTACGCCAGAGCACGCCAATTCACACAAGAGCACGCAAGTGCACGCCAGTGCACGCAAGAGCACGTCAATGCACGCCAGTGCACGCTAGAGCACGTTAGTGCACGCCAGTGCACGCCAATTCACACCAGAGCACGCCAGTGCACGCCAGAGCACGCCAATGCACGCCAGAGCACGACAGTGCACGCCAGAGCACGCCAGTGCACGCCAGAGCACGCCAGTGCACGCCAGAGCACGCCAGTGTACGCAAGAGCACGCCAATTCACACCAGAGCACGCAAGTGCACGCCAGAGCACGCCAGTGCACGCCAGAGCACGCCAGTGCACGCCAGAGCACGCCAGTGCACAACAGAGCACGCAAGTGCACGACAAAGCATGCCAGTGCACGCCAGTGCTCGCCAATTCACACCAGAGCACGCCAGTGCAAGCCAGAGCACGCCAGAGCACGCCAGTGCACGCCAGAGCACGTCAATGCACGCCAGAGCAAGCCAGAGCACGCCAGAGCACGCCAGTGCACGCCAGTGCACGCCAGAGCACGGTAGAGCACAGCAGAGAACAGCTTAGCACTTGAAGTTGCTATAATATTTTTTTCACTTGTTAAAACCATTTTTTAATTACAGGATGTGTAAATCAATGTCCAATACACCATTTCAAGTCTATTTAATCAATAAATTTAAAAAGCAAATCATGAACAAAAAGTTTGAGAAAAAACGAACATCACAGCACTTGAATTTTTAAAAATTATTCAAGTTATTTGAGTTCTATTGTCGGGTAGTGGATTTCTATGGTCAAGCACTTGAGTTCTGCATAGCAGAGCACGCCAGTGCACGCAAGAGCACGTCAATGGACGCCAGAGCACGCCAGTTCACGCCAGAGCACGCCAGTGCCCGCCAGAGCACGCCAGTGCACGCCAGAGCAATTCAATGCACGCCAGAGCACGCAAATTCACACAAGAGCACGCCAGTGCACGCCAGAGCACGCCAGTGCACGCAAGAGCACGTCAATGCACGCCAGAGCACGCCAGTGCACGCCAGAGCACGCAAGTGCAGGCCAAAGCACGCCAGTGCGCGCCAATTCACAACAGAGCACGCCAGTGCACGCCAGAGCACGCCAGTGCACGCAAGAGCACGTCAATGCACGCCAGAGCACGCCAGTGCACGCCAATTCACACCAGAGCACGCCAATTCACACCAGAGCACGCCAATGCACGCAAAAGCACGCCAGTGCACGCCAGAGCACACCAGTGCACGCCAGTGCACGCCAATTCACACCAGAGCACGCCAGTGCACGCCAGAGCACGCCAATTTACACCAGAGCCAGCCGGTGCACGCCAGAGCACGCCAGTGCACGCCAGAGCACGCCAGTGCACGCCAGAGCACGCCAGTGCACGCCAGAGCACGCCAGTGCACGCCAGAGCACGCCAGTGCATGCCAGAGCACGCCATTGCACGCTAGTGCACGCCAGAGCACGCCAATTCACACCAGAGCACGCAAGTGCACGCTAGAGCACGCCAATTCACACCAGAGCACGCCAGTGCACGCCAGAGCAATTCAATGCACGCCAGAGCACGCCAATACACACCAGAGCACGCCAGTGCACGCCAATTCACACCAGAGCACGCCAATTCACACCAGAGCACGCCAATGCACGCAAAAGCACGCCAGTGCACGCCAGAGCACGCCAGTGCACGCCAGTGCACGCCAGAGCACGCCATATCACCACCAGAGCACGCCAGTGCACGCCAGAGCACGCCAGTGCACGCCAGAGCACGCCAGTGCACGCCAGAGCACGCCAGTGCACGCCAGAGCACGCCAGTGCACGCCAGAGCACACCAGAGCACGCCAGTGCACGCCAGAGCACGTCAATGCACGCCAAAGCAAGCCAGAGCACGCCAGAGAACGCCAGAGCACGCCAGTGCATGCCAGAGCACGCCAATTCACACCAGAGCACGCCAGTGCAGGCCAGAGCATGCCAGTGCACGCCAGATCAATTCAATGCACGCCAGAGCACGCCAATACACACCAGAGCACGCCAGTGCACGCCAGAGCACGCCATATCACCACCAGAGCACGCCAGTGCACGCCTGAGCACGCCAGAGCACGCCAGTGCACGCCAGAGCACGTCAATGCATGCCAAAGCAAGCCAGAGCACGCCAGAGAACGCCAGAGCACGCCAGTGCATGCCAGAGCACGCCAATTCACACCAGAGCACGCCAGTGCAGGCCAGAGCACGCCAATTCACACCAGAGCAAGCCAGTAGACGCCAGAGCACGCCAGTGCACGCCAGAGCACGTCAATGCACGCTAGAGCACGCAAGTGCACGACAAAGCATGCCAGTGCACGCCAGTGCACGCCAATTCACACCAGAGCACGCCAGTGTACGCCAGAGCACGCCAGTGCACGCCAGTGCATGCCAGAGCACGTCAATGCACGCCAGAGCAAGCCAGAGCACGCCAGAGCACGCCAGAGCACGCCAGAGCACGCATGTGCACGCCAGAGCATGCATGTGCACGCCAGAGCACGCCAGTGCACGAAAGAGCACGTCAATGCACGCCAGAGCACGCCAATGCACGCCAGAGTACGCCAATTCACACCAGAGCACGCCAGTGCACGCCAGTGCACGCCAGAGCACGTCAATGCACGCCAGAGCAAGCCAGTGCACGCCAGAGCATGCCAGTGCACGACAATTCACACTAGAGCACGCCAGTGCACGCCAGAGCACGCCAGTGCAAGCCAGAGAACGCCAGTGCAATCCAGAGCACGCCAGAGCACGCCAGAGCACGTCAATGCACGCCAGAGCAAGCCAGAGCACGTCAATGCACGCCAAGGAACGCCAGTGCACGCCAGAGCACGCCAATTCACACCAGAGCACGCAAGTGCACGCCAGAGCACGTCAATGCACGCCAGAGCACGCCATTGCACGACAGAGCTCGCCAGTGCATGCCAGAGCACTCCAGTGCACGCCAGAGCATGCAAGTGCACGCCAAAGCACGCAAGTGCACGCCAAAGCACGCCAGCGCACGCCAGAGCACGCCAGTGCACGCCAATTAACACCAGAGCACGCCAGTGCACGCCAGAGCACGCTAGAACACGCCAGTGCACGCCAGAGCACGCTAGAGCACGCCAGTGCACGTCAGAGCACGCCAGTGCCCGCCAGAGCACGCCAGTGAACGCCAGAGCACGGTAGAGCACAGCAGAGAACAGCTCAGCACTTGAAGTTGCTATAATATTTTTTTCACTTGTTAAAATCATTTTTTAATTACAAGATGTGTAAATCAATGTCCAATACACCATTTCAAGTCTATTTAATCAATAAATTTATAGAGCAAATCATGAACAAAAAGTTTGAGAAAAACGCACATCACAGCGGTTGAATTTTTAAAAATTATTCAAGTTATTTGAGTTCTATTGTCGGGTAGTGGATTTCTATTGTCAAGTACTTGAATTCTGCATAGCAGAGCACGCCAGAGCACGACAGAGCACGCCAGTGTACGAAAGAGCACATCAATGCACGCCAGAGCACGCCAGTGCACGCAAGAGCACGCAAGTGCACGCCAGAGCATGCAAGTGCACTCCAAAGCACGCCAGTGCACGCCAGAGCACGCCAGTGCACGTCAGAGCACGCCAGTGTCCGCCAGAGCACGCCAATTCACACCAGAGCACGCCAGTGCACGCCAGAGCACGCCAATTCATACCAGAGCACGCTAGTGCACGCAAGAGCACGTCAATGCACGCCAGAGCAAGCCAGTGTACGCCAGAGCACGCCAGAACACGCCAGTGCACGCCAGAGCACGGTAGAGCACAGCAGATAACAGCTCAGCACTTGAAGTTGCTATAATATTTTTTTCACTTGTTAAAACCATTTTTTAATTACAGGATGTGTAAATCAATGTCCAATACACCATTTCAAGTCTATTAAATCATTAAATTTATAGAGAAAATCATGAACAAAAAGTTTGAGAAAAACGCACTTCACAGCACTTGAATTTTTAAAAATTATTCAAGTTATTTGAGTTCTATTGTCGGGTAGTGGATTTCTATTGTCAAGCACTTGAGTTCTGCATAGCAGAGCACGCATGAGCACGACAGAGCACGCCAGAGCACGCCAGAGCACGCCAGAGCACGCCAGTGCACGCGAGAGCACGCCAGTGCACGCCAGTGCACGCCAGTGCACGCCAGAGCACGCCAGTGCACGCCAGAGCACGCCAGTGCACGCCAAAGCACGCCAGTGCACGCCAGAGCACGCCAGTTGACGCCAGTGCACGCACGAGCACGTCAATGCACGCAAGAGCACGCCAATTCACACCAGAGCATGCCAGTGCACGCCAGCGCACGCCAGTGCACGCCAGTGCACGCCAGAGCACGCCAGAGCACGCCAGTGCACGCACGAGCACGTCAATGCACGCCAGAGCAAACCAGTGCACGCCAGAGCACGCCAGTGCACGCCAGAGCACGCCAATTCACACCAGAGCAAACCAGAGCACGCCAGTGCACTGCTGAGCACGGCAATGTACGCCAGAGCACGCAAGTGCACGCCAGAGCACGTCAGTGCACGCCAGTGCACGCCAGAGCACGCCAGTTCACGCAAGAGCACGTCAATGCACGCCAGAGCACGCCAGTGCACGCAAGAATTTTTAAAAATTATTCAAGTTATTTGAGTTCTATTGTCGGGTAGTGGATTTCTATTGTCAAGCACTTGAGTTCTGCATAGCAGAGCACGCATGAGCACGACAGAGCACGCCAGAGCACGCCAGAGCACGCCAGAGCACGCCAGTGCACGCGAGAGCACGCCAGTGCACGCCAGTGCACGCCAGAGCACGCCAGTGCACGCCAGAGCACGCCAGTGCACGCCAGAGCACGCCAGTGCACGCCAGAGCACGCCAGTTGACGCCAGTGCACGCACGAGCACGTCAATGCACGCAAGAGCACGCCAATTCACACCAGAGCACGCCAGTGCACGCCAGCGCACGCCAGTGCACGCCAGTGCACGCCAGAGCACGCCAGAGCACGCCAGTGCACGCACGAGCACGTCAATGCACGCCAGAGCAAACCAGTGCAAGCCAGAGCACGCCAGTGCACGCCAGAGCACGCCAATTCACACCAGAGCAAACCAGAGCACGCCAGTGCACTGCTGAGCACGGCAATGTACGCCAGAGCACGCAAGTGCACGCCAGAGCACGTCAGTGCACGCCAGTGCACGCCAGAGCACGCCAGTTCACGCAAGAGCACGTCAATGCACGCCAGAGCACGCCAGTGCACGCAAGAATTTTTAAAAATTATTCAAGTTATTTGAGTTCTATTGTCGGGTAGTGGATTTCTATTGTCAAGCACTTGAGTTCTGCATAGCAGAGCACGCATGAGCACGACAGAGCACGCCAGAGCACGCCAGAGCACGCCAGAGCACGCCAGTGCACGCGAGAGCACGCCAGTGCACGCCAGTGCACGCCAGAGCACGCCAGTGCACGCCAGAGCACGCCAGTGCACGCCAGAGCACGCCAGTGCACGCCAGAGCACGCCAGTTGACGCCAGTGCACGCACGAGCACGTCAATGCACGCAAGAGCACGCCAATTCACACCAGAGCACGCCAGTGCACGCCAGCGCACGCCAGTGCACGCCAGTGCACGCCAGAGCACGCCAGAGCACGCCAGAGCACGCCAGTGCACGCACGAGCACGTCAATGCACGCCAGAGCAAACCAGTGCAAGCCAGAGCACGCCAGTGCACGCCAGAGCACGCCAATTCACACCAGAGCAAACCAGAGCACGCCAGTGCACTGCTGAGCACGGCAATGTACGCCAGAGCACGCAAGTGCACGCCAGAGCACGCAAGTGCACGCCAGAGCACGTCAGTGCACGCCAGTGCACGCTAGAGCACGCCAGTTCACGCAAGAGCACGTCAATGCACGCCAGAGCACGCCAGTGCACGCAAGAGCACGTCAATGCACGCCAGAGCACGCCAGTGCACGCCAGAGCACGCCAGTGCACGCCAGAGCACGCCAGTGCACGCCAGAGCACGCCAGTGCACCCCAGAGCACGCCAGTGCACGCCAGAGCACGCCAGTGCACGCCAGAGCTCGCCAGTGCACGCCAGAGCACGCCAGAGCACGCCAGTGCATGCCAGAGCACGCCAATTCACACCAGAGCACGCCAGAGCACGCCAGTGCACGCCAGAGCACGTCAATACACGCCAGTGCACGCCAGTGCACGCCAGAGCACGCCAGTGCACGCCAGAGCACGCCAGTGCACGCCAGAGCACGCCAGTGCACGCCAGAGCACGCCAGTTGACGCCAGTGCACGCACGAGCACGTCAATGCCCGCAAGAGCACGCCAATTCACACCAGAGCACGCCAGTGCACGCCAGCGCACGCCAGTGCACGCCAGTGCACGCCAGTGCACGCCAGAGCACGCCAGAGCACGCCAGTGCACGCACGAGCACGTCAATGCACGCCAGAGCAAACCAGTGCACGCCAGAGCACGCCAGTGCACGCCAGAGCACGCCAATTCACACCAGAGCAAACCAGAGCACGCCAGTGCACGCCTGAGCACGGCAATGTACGCCAGAGCACGCAAGTTCACGCCAGAGCACGCAAGTGCACGCCAGTGCACGCCAGAGCACGCCAGTGCACGCAAGAGCACGTCAATGCACGCCAGAGCACGCCAGTGCACGCCAGAGCACGCCAGTGCACGCCAGAGCACGCCAGTGCACGCCAGAGCACGCCAGTGCACGCCAGAGCACGCCAGTGCACGCCAGAGCACGCCAATTCACACCAGAGGACGCCAGTGCACGCCAGAGCACGCCAGTGCACGCCAGAGCACGCCAGTGCACGCCAGAGCACGCCAGTGCACGCCAGAGCACGCCAGTGCACGCCAGAGCACGCCAGTGCACGCCAGAGCACGCCAGTGCACGCCAGAGCACGCCAGTGCACGCCAGAGCACGCCAGTGCACGCCAGAGCACGCCAGTGCACGCACGAGCACGTCAATGCACGCCAGAGCACGCAGCACACAGCACGAGTGCATGAGTGCACGAGAACGCAGCACGCAGCACGCAGTGCACGTCAGAGAACGCCAATTCACACCAGAGCAAGTCAATGCAAGCCAGAGTAAGCCAGTGCACGCCAGAGCACGCCAATTCACACCAGAGCACGCCAGAGCACGCCAGTGCACGCCTGAGCACGGCAATGCACGCAAGAGCACGCCAGTGTACGCCAGAGCACGCAAGTGCACGCCAGAGCACGCAAGTGCACGCCAGAGCACGCAAGTGCACGCCAGAGCACGCAAGTGCACGCCAGAGCACGCAAGTGCACGCCAGAGCACGCAAGTGCACGCCAGAGCACGTCAGTGCATGCCAGTGCACGCCAGAGCACGCCAGTGCACGCCAGAGCAATTCAATGCATGCCAGAGCACGCCAATTAACACCAGAGCACGCCAGTGCACGCCAGAGCACGCCAATTCTCACCAGAGCACGGCAGTGCACGCCAGAGAACGCCAGTGCACGCCAGAGCATGCAAGTGCACGCCAGAGCACGCAAGTGCACGCAAAAGCACGCCAGTGCACGCCAGAGCACGCCAGTGCACGCCAGTGCACGCCAATTCACACCAGAGCACGCCAGTGCACGCCAGAGCAAGTCAATGCACGCCAGAGCACGCAAGTGCACGCCAAAGCACGCCAGTGCACGCCAGAGCACGCCAGTGCACGCCAGTGCACGCCAATTCACACCAGAGCACGCCAGTGCACGCCAGAGCAAGTCAATGCACGCCAGAGCACGCAAGTGCACGCCAGAGTACGCCAGTGCACGCCAGAGAAATTCAATGCACGCCAGAGCACGTCAGTGCACGCCAGAGCACGCAAGTGCAAGCCAAAGCACGCAAGTGCACGCCAAAGCACGCCAGTGCACGCCAGAGCACGCCAGTGCACGCCAATTAACACCAGAGCACGCCAGTGCACGCCAATTAACACCAGAGCACGCCAGTGCACGCCAGAGCACGCCAGAGTACGCCAGTGCACGCCAGTGCACGCCAGAGCACGTCAATGCATGCCAGAGCAAGCCATAGCACGCCAGAGCACGCCATAGCACGCCAGTGCACGCCAGAGTACGGTAGAGCACAGCAGAGAACAGCTCAGCACTTGAAGTTGCTATTATATTTTTTTCACTAGTTAAAATCATTTTTTCATTACAGGATGTGTAAATCAATGTCCAATACACCATTTCAAGTCTATTTAATCAATAAATTTATAGAGCAAATCATGAACAAAAAGTTTGAGAAAAACGCACATCACAGCACTTGAATTTTTAAAAATTATTCAAGTTATTTGAGTTCTATTGTCGGGTAGTGGATTTCTATTGCCAAGCACTTGAGTTCTGCATAGCAGAGCACGCCAGAGAACGACAGAGCACGCCAGAGCACGCCAGTGCACGCCAGAGCACGCCAGTGCACGCCAGAGCACGCCAGTGCACGCCAGTGCACGCCTGAGCACGCCAGTGCACGCAAGAGCTCGCCAGTTCACGCCAGAGCACACCAATTCACACCAGAGCACGTCAATGCACGCCAGAGCACGCCAGTGCACGCAAGAGCACGCCAGAGCACGCCAATTCACACCAGAGCACGTACATGCACGCCAGAGCACGCCAGTGCACGCCAGAGCACGCCAGTGCACGCCAGTGCACGCCAGTGCACGCCAGTGCACGCCAGAGCACGCCAGTGCACGCCAGAGCACGCCAGTGCACGCCAGAGCACGCCAGTGCACGCCAGAGCACGCCAGTGCACGCCAGAAAAATTCAATGCACGCCAGAGCACGCCAGTGCACGCCAGAGCACGCAAGTGCACGCCAAAGCACGCCAGTGCACGCCAGAGCACGCCAGTGCACGCCAATTAACACCAGAGCACGCCAATTAACACCAGAGCACGCCAGTGCACGCCAATTAACACCAGAGCACGCCAGTGCACGCCAGAGCACGCCAGAGCACGCCAGTGCACGCCAGTGCACGCCAGAGCACCTCAATGCACGCCAGAGCAAGCCATAGCACGCCATAGCACGCCATAGCACGCCAGTGCACGCCAGAGCACGGTAGAGCACAGCAGAGAACAGCTCAGCACTTGAAGTTGCTATAATAATTTTTTTAACTTGTTAAAACCATTTTTTAATTACAGGATGTGTAAATCAATGTCCAATACACCATTTCAAGTCTATTTAATCAATAAATTTATAGAGCAAATCATGAACAAAAAGTTTGAGAAAAACGCACATCACAGCACTTGAATTTTTAAAAAATATTCAAGTTATTTGAGTTCTATTGTCGGGTAGTGGATTTCTATTGTCAAGCACTTGAGTTCTGCATAGCAGAGCACGCCAGAGCACGACAGAGCACGCCAGTGCACGCAAGAGCACGTCAATGCACGCCAGAGCACGCCAGTGCACGCAAGAGCACGTCAATGCACGCCAGAGCACGCCAGTGCACGCCAGAGCACGCCAGTGCACGCCAGAGCACGCCAGTGCACGCCAGAGCACGCCAGTGCACGCCAGAGCACGTCAATGCGCGCCAGAGCAAGCCAGAGCACGCCAGAGCACGCCAGTGCACGCCAGAGCACGCCAGTGCACGCCAGAGCACGCCAGTGCACGCCAGAGCACGCCAGTGCACGCAAGAGCTCGCCAGTTCACGCCAGAGCACACCAATTCACACCAGAGCACGTCAATGCACGCCAGAGCACGCCAATTCACACCAGAGCACGCCAGTGCACGCCAGAGCACGCCAGTGCACGCCAGTGCACGCCAGAGCACGCCAGAGCACGCCAGTGCACGCACGAGCACGTCAATGCACGCCAGAGCAAGCCAGTGCACGCCAGAGCACGCCAGTGCACGCCAGAGCACGCTAATTCACACCAGAGCACGTAAATGCACGCCAGAGCACGCCAGTGCACGCCAGAGCACGCCAATTCAAACCAGAGCACGCCAGGGCACGCCAGTGAACGCCAGAGCACGTCAATGCACGCCAGAGCACGCCAGTGCACGCCAGAGCACGCCAGTGCACGCCAGAGCACGCCAGTGCACGCACGAGCACGTCAATGCACACCAGAGCACGCAGCACACAGCACGAGTGCACGAGTGCACGAGAACGCAGCACGCAGCACGCAGTGCACGTCAGAGAACGCCAATTCACACCAGAGCAAGTCAATGCACGCCAGAGCACGCCAGTGCACGCCAGAGCACGCCAACTCACACCAGAGCACGCCAGAGCACGCCAGTGCACGCCTGAGCACGGCAATGCACGCCAGAGCACGCCAGTGCACGCCAGAGCACGCAAGTGCACGCCAGAGCACGCAAGTGCACGCAAAAGCACGCCAGTGCACGCCAGAGCACGCCAGTGCACGCCAGAGCACGCCAGTGCACGCCAGAGCACGCCAGTGCACGCCAGAGCACGCCAGTGCACGCCAATTCACACCAGAGCACGCCAGTGCACGCCAGAGAACGCCAGTGCACGCCAGAGCACGCCAGTGCACGCCAGAGCACGCAAGTGCACGCCAAAGCACGCCAGTGCACGCCAGAGCACGCCAGTGCACGTCAGTGCACGCCAATTCACACCAGAGCACGCCAGTGCACGCCAGAGCAAGTCAATGCACGCCAGAGCACGCCAGTGCACGCCAGAGAAATTCAATGCACGCCAGAGCACGTCAGTGCACGCCAGAGCACGCAAGTGCACGCCAAAGCACGCAAGTGCACGCCAAAGCACGCCAGTGCACGCCAGAGCACGCCAGAGCACGCCAATTTACACCAGAGCACGTCCATATACGCCAGAAAACGCCAGTGCACGCCAGAGCACGCCAGTGCACGCCAGTGCACGCCAGTGCACGCCAGAGCACGCCAGTGCATGCCAGAGCAAGCCAGTACACGCCACAGCACGCCAATTCGCACCAGAGCACGCCAGAGCACGCCAGAGCACGCCTGAGCACGTCAATGCACGCCAGGGCACGCCAGTGCACGCCAGAGCACGTCAATGCACGCCAGGGCACGTCAGTGCACGCCAGAGCACGCCAATTTACACCACAGCACGCAAGTGCACGCCAGAGCACGTCAATGCACGCCAGAGCACGCCAGTGCACGCCAAAACACGCCAGTGCACGCCAGAGCACGCCAGTGCACGCCAGAGCACGCCAGTGCACGCCAGAGAACGCCAGTGCACGCCAGAGCACGCCAGTGCACGCCAGAAAAATTCAATGCACGCCAGAGCACGCCAGTGCACGCCAGAGCACGCAAGTGCACGCCAAAGCACGCAAGTGCACGCCAAAGCACGCCAGTCCACGCCAGAGCACGCCAGTGCACGCCAGAGCACGGTAGACCACAGCAGAGAACAGCTCAGCACTTGAAGTTGCTACAATAATTTTTTTAACTTGTTAAAACCATTCTTTAATTACAAGATGTGTAAATCAATGTCCAATACACCATTTCAAGTTTATTTAATCAATAAATTTATAGAGCAAATCATGAACAAAAAGTTTGAGAAAAACGCACATCACAGCACTTGAATTTTTAAAAATTATTCAAATTATTTGAGTTCTATTGTCGGGTAGTGGATTTCTATTGTCAAGCACTTGAGTTCTGCATAGCAGAGCACGCCAGAGAACGACAGAGCACGCCAGAGCACGCCAGTGCACGCCAGAGCACGCCAGTGCACGCCAGAGCACGCCAGTGCACGCCAGAGCACGCCAGTGCACGCCAGAGCACGCCAGTGCACGCAAGAGCTCGCCAGTTCACGCCAGAGCACACCAATTCACACCAGAGCACGTCAATGCACGCCAGAGCACGCCAATTCACACCAGAGCACGCCAGTGCACGCCAGAGCACGCCAGTGCACGCAAGTGCACGCCAAAGCACGCAAGTGCACGCCAAAGCACGCCAGTCCACGCCAGAGCACGCCAGAGCACGCCAGTGCACGCAAGAGCACGCCAGAGCAAGCCAGTGCACGCCAGAGCACGCCAGTGCACGCCAGAGCACGCCAATTCACACCAGAGCACGTCAATGCACGCCAGAGCACGCCAGTGCACGCCAGTGCACGCCAATTAAAACCAGAGCACGTCAGGGCACGCCAGTGAACGCCAGAGCACGTCAATGCACGCCAGAGCACGCCAGTGCACGCCAGAGCACGCCAGTGCACGCCAGAGCACGCCAGTGCACGCACGAGCACGTCAATGCACGCCAGAGCACGCAGCACACAGCACGAGTGCACGAGTGCACGAGAACGCAGCACGCAGCACGCAGTGCACGTCAGAGAACGCCAATTCACACCAGAGCAAGTCAATGCACGCCAGAGCACGCCAGTGCACGCCAGAGCACGCCAACTCACACCAGAGCACGCCAGAGCACGCCAGTGCACGCCTGAGCACGGCAATGCACGCCAGAGCACGCCAGTGCTCGCCAGAGCACGCAAGTGCACGCCAGAGCACGCAAGTGCACGCCAGAGCACGCAAGTGCACGCCAGAGCACGCAAGTGCACGCAAAAGCACGCCAGTGCACGCCAGAGCACGCCAGTGCACGCCAGAGCACGCCAGTGCACGCCAGTGCACGCCAGAGCACGCCAGTGCACGCCAATTCACACCAGAGCACGCCAGTGCACGCCAGAGAACGCCAGTGCACGCCAGAGCACGCCAGTGCACGCCAGAGCACGCAAGTGCACGCCAAAGCACGCCAGTGCACGCCAGAGCACGCCAGTGCACGCCAGTGCACGCCAATTCACACCAGAGCACGCCAGTGCACGCCAGAGCAAGTCAATGCATGCCAGAGCACGCCAGTGCAAGCCAGAGCACGCCAGTGCACGCCAGAGAAATTCAATGCACGCCAGAGCACGTCAGTGCACGCCAGAGCACGCAAGTGCACGCCAAAGCACGCAAGTGTACGCCAAAGCACGCCAGTGCACGCCAGAGCACGCCAGTGCACGCCAATTAACACCAGAGCACGCCAGTGCACGCCAATTAACACCAGAGCACGCCAGTGCACGCCAGAGCACGCCAGAGTACGCCAGTGCACGCCAGTGCACGCCAGAGCACGCCAGTGCACGCCAGAGCACGCCAGAGCCCGCCAGAGCCCGCCAGTGCACGCCAGAGTACGGTAGAGCACAGCAGAGAACAGCTCAGCACTTGAAGTTGCTATAATATTTTTTTCACTTGTTAAAATAATTTTTTCATTACAGGATGTGTAAATCAATGTCCAATACACCATTTCAAGTCTATTTTATCAATAAATTTATAGAGCAAATCATGAACAAAAAAGTTTGAGAAAAACGCACATCACAGCACTTGAATTTTTAAAAATTATTCAAGTTATTTGAGTTCTATTGTCGGGTAGTGGATTTCTATTGTCAAGCACTTGAGTTCTGCATAGCAGAGCACGCCAGAGCACGACAGAGCACGCCAGTGCATGAAAGAGCACGTCAATGCACGCCAGAGTACGCCAGTGCACGCCAGAGCACGCAAGTGCACGCCAAAGCACACCAGAGCACGCCAGTGCACGCCAGAGCAAGTCAATGCACGCCAGAGCACGCCAGTGCAAGCCAGAGCACGCCAGTGCACGCCAGAGAAATTCAATGCACGCCAGAGCACGTCAGTGCACGCCAGAGCACGCAAGTGCACGCCAAAGCACGCAAGTGCACGCCAAAGCACGCCAGTGCACGCCAGAGCACGCCAGAGCACGCCAATTTACACCAGAGCACGTCCATGCACGCCAGAAAACGCCAGTGCACACCAGAGCACGCCAGTGCACGCCAGTGCACGCCAGAGCACGCCAGTGCATGCCAGAGCAAGCCAGTACACGCCACAGCACGCCAATTCGCACCAGAGCACGCCAGAGCACGCCAGAGCACACCAGAGCACGTCAATGCACGCCAGGGCATGCCAGTGCACGCCAGAGCACGTCAATGCACGCCAGGGCACGTCAGTGCACGCCAGAGCACGCCAATTCACACCAGAGCACGCAAGTGCACGCCAGAGCACGCCAGTGCACGCAAAAACACGCCAGTGCACGCCAGAGCACGCCAGTGCACGCCAGAGCACGCCAGTGCACGCCAGAAAAATTCAATGCACGCCAGAGCACGCCAGTGCACGCCAGAGCACGCAAGTGCACGCCAAAGCACGCAAGTGCACGCCAAAGCACGCCAGTGCACGCCAGAGCACGCCAGTGCACGCCAGAGCACGCCAGTGCACGCCAGAGCACGCCAGTGCACGCCAGAGCACGCCAGTGCACGCCAGAGCACGGTAGACCACAGCAGAGAACAGCTCAGCACTTGAAGTTGCTACAATAATTTTTTTAACTTGTTAAAACCATTCTTTAATTACAAGATGTGTAAATCAATGTCCAATACACCATTTCAAGTCTATTTAATCAATAAATTTATAGAGCAAATTATGAACAAAAAGTTTGAGAAAAACGCACATCACAGCACTTGAATTTTTAAAAATTATTCAAATTATTTGAGTTCTATTGTCGGGTAGTGGATTTCTATTGTCAAGCACTTGAGTTCTTCATAGCAGTGCACGCCAGAGAACGACAGAGCACGCCAGAGCACGCCAGTGCACGCCAGAGCACGCCAGTGCACGCCAGAGCACGCCAGTGCACGCCAGAGCACGCCAGTGCACGCCAGAGCACGCCAGTGCACGCCAGAGCACGCCAGTGCACGCAAGAGCTCGCCAGTTCACGCTAGAGCACACCAATTCACACCAGAGCACGTCAATGCACGCCAGAGCACGCCAATTTACACCAGACCACGCCAGTGCACGCCAGAGCACGCCAGTGCACGCCAGAGCACGCCAGTGCACGCCAGAGCACGCCAGTGCACGCCAGTGCACGCCAGAGCACGCCAGAGCACGCCAGTGCACGCACGAGCACGTCAATGCACGCCAGAGCAAGCCAGTGCACGCCAGAGCACGCCAGTGCACGCCAGAGCACGCCAGTGCACGCCAGAGCACGCCAGTGCACGCACGAGCACGTCAATGCACGCCAGAGCACGCAGCACACAGCACGAGTGCATGAGTGCACGAGAACGCAGCACGCAGCACGCAGTGCACGTCAGAGAACGCCAATTCACACCAGACCAAGTCAATGCACGCCAGAGTAAGCCAGTGCACGCCAGAGCACGCCAATTCACACCAGAGCACGCCAGAGCACGCCAGTGCACGCCTGAGCACGGCAATGCACGCAAGAGCACGCCAGTGTACGCCAGAGCACGCAAGTGCACGCCAGAGCACGCAAGTGCACGCCAGAGCACGCAAGTGCACGCCAGAGCACGCAAGTGCACGCCAGAGCACGCAAGTGCACGCCAGAGCACGTCAGTGCATGCCAGTGCACGCCAGAGCACGCCAGTGCACGCCAGAGCAATTCAATGCATGCCAGAGCACGCCAATTAACACCAGAGCACGCCAGTGCACGCCAGAGCACGGCAATTCACACCAGAGCACGGCAGTGCACGCCAGAGAACGCCAGTGCACGCCAGCGCACGCAAGTGCACGCCAGAGCACGCAAGTGCACGCCAGAGCACGCAAGTGCACGCAAAAGCACGCCAGTGCACGCCAGAGCACGCCAGTGCACGCCAATTAACACCAGAGCACGCCAGTGCACGCCAGAGCAAGTCAATGCACGCCAGAGCACGCCAGTGCACGCCATAGCACGCCAGTGCACGCCAATTAACACCAGAGCACGCCAGTGCACGCCAATTAACACCAGAGCACGCCAGTGCACGCCAGAGCACGACAGAGCACGCCAGTGCATGAAAGAGCACGTCAATGCACGCCAGAGTACGCCAGTGCACGCCAGAGCACGCCAGTGCACGCCAGTGCACGCCAGTGCACGCCAGTGCACGCCAGATTAATTCAATGCACGCCAGAGCACGCCAATTCACACCAGAGCACGCCAGTGCACGCCAGAGCAAGCCAATTCACACCAGAGCACGCTAGTGCACGCAAGAGCACGTCAATGCACGCCAGAGCAAGCCAGAGCACGCCAGAGCACGCCAGTGCACGCACGAGCACGTCAATGCACGCCAGAGCAAGCCAGTGCACGCCAGAGCACGCCAGTGCACGCCAGAGCACGCCAGTGCACGCCAAAACACGCCAGTGCACGCCAGAGAACGCCAGTGCACGCCAGTGCACGCCAGACTACGCCAGTGCACGCCAGAGCAATTCAATGCACGCCAGAGCTCGCCAATTCACACCAGAGCACGCCAGAGCACGCCAGTATCCGCCAGAGCACGCCAGTGCACGCCAGTGCACGCCAGAGCACGCCAGTGCACGCCAGAGCAATTAAATGCACGCCAGAGCTCGCCAATTCACAAAAGAGCAAGCCATTGCACGCCAGAGCACGCCAATTCACACCAGAGCACGCCAGTGCACGCACGAGCACGTCAATGCACGCCAGAGCACGTCAATGCATACCAGAGCACGCCAGTGTACGCCAAAGCACGCCAGTGCACGCCAGTGCACGAAAGAGCAAGTCAATGCACGCCAGTGCGCGCCAGTGCACGCCAGAGCACGCCAGTGCACGCCAGAGCACGCAAGTGCACGCCAAAGCACGCAAGTGCACGCCAAAGCACGCCAGTGCACGCCAGAGCACGGTAGACCACAGCAGAGAACAGCTCAGCACTTGAAGTTGGTACAATAATTTTTTTAACTTGTTAAAACCATTCTTTAATTACAAGATGTGTAAATCAATGTCCAATACACCATTTCAAGTCTATTTAATCAATAAATTTATAGAGCAAATCATGAACAAAAAGTTTGAGAAAAACGCACATCACAGCACTTGAATTTTTAAAAATTATTCAAATTATTTGAGTTCTATTGTCGGGTAGTGGATTTCTATTGTCAAGCACTTGAGTTCTGCATAGCAGAGCACGCCAGAGAACGACAGAGCACGCCAGAGCACGCCAGTGCACGCCAGAGCACGCCAGTGCACGCCAGAGCACGCCAGTGCACGCCAGAGCACGCCAGTGCACGCCAGAGCACGCCAGTGCACGCCAGAGCACGCCAGTGCACGAAAGAGCTCGCCAGTTCACGCCAGAGCACACCAATTCACACCAGAGCACGTCAATGCACGCCAGAGCACGCCAATTCACACCAGAGCACGCCAGTGCACGCCAGAGCAAACCAGTGCACGCAAGAGCACGCCAGTGCACGCCAGTGCACGCCAGAGCACGCCAGAGCACGCCAGTGCACGCACGAGCACGTCAATGCACGCCAGAGCAAGCCAGTGCACGCCAGAGCACGCCAGTGCACGCCAGAGCACGCCAATTCACACCAGAGCACGTCAATGCACGCCAGAGCACGCCAGTGCACGCCAGTGCACGCCAATTAAAACCAGAGCACTTCAGGGCACGCCAGTGAACGCCAGAGCACGTCAATGCACGCCAGAGCACGCCAGTGCACGCCAGAGCACGCCAGTGCACGCCAGAGCACGCCAGTGCACGCACGAGCACGTCAATGCACGCCAGAGCACGCAGCACACAGCACGAGTGCACGAGTGCACGAGAACGCAGCACGCAGCACGCAGTGCACTTCAGAGAACGCCAATTCACACCAGAGCAAGTCAATGCACGCCAGAGCACGCCAGTGCACGCCAGAGCACGCCAACTCACACCAGAGCACGCCAGAGCACGCCAGTGCACGCCTGAGCACGGCAATGCACGCCAGAGCACGCCAGTGCTCGCCAGAGCACGCAAGTGCACGCCAGAGCACGCAAGTGCACGCCAGAGCACGCAAGTGCACGCAAAAGCACGCCAGTGCACGCCAGAGCACGCCAGTGCACGCCAGAGCACGCCACTGCACGCCAGTGCACGCCAGAGCACGCCAGTGCACGCCAATTCACACCAGAGCACGCCAGTGCACGCCAGAGAACGCCAGTGCACGCCAGAGCACGCCAGTGCACGCCAGAGCACGCCAGTGCACGCCAGAGCACGCAAGTGCACGCCAAAGCACGCCAGTGCACGCCAGAGCACGCCAGTGCACGCCAGTGCACGCCAATTCACACCAGAGCACGCCAGTGCACGCCAGAGCAAGTCAATGCATGCCAGAGCACGCCAGTGCAAGCCAGAGCACGCCAGTGCACGCCAGAGAAATTCAATGCACGCCAGAGCACGTCAGTGCACGCCAGAGCACGCAAGTGCACGCCAAAGCACGCAAGTGTACGCCAAAGCACGCCAGTGCACGCCAGAGCACGCCAGTGCACGCCAATTAACACCAGAGCACGCCAGTGCACGCCAATTAACACCAGAGCACGCCAGTGCACGCCAGAGCACGCCAGAGTACGCCAGTGCACGCCAGAGCACGCCAGTGCACGCCAGAGCACGCCAGAGCCCGCCAGAGCCCGCCAGTGCACGCCAGAGTACGGTAGAGCACAGCAGAGAACAGCTCAGCACTTGAAGTTGCTATAATATTTTTTTCACTTGTTAAAATAATTTTTTCATTACAGGATGTGTAAATCAATGTCCAATACACCATTTCAAGTCTATTTTATCAATAAATTTATAGAGCAAATCACGAACAAAAAAGTTTGAGAAAAACGCACATCACAGCACTTGAATTTTTAAAAATTATTCAAGTTATTTGAGTTCTATTGTCGGGTAGTGGATTTCTATTGTCAAGCACTTGAGTTCTGCATAGCAGAGCACGCCAGAGCACGACAGAGCACGCCAGTGCATGAAAGAGCACGTCAATGCACGCCAGAGTACGCCAGTGCACGCCAGAGCACGCAAGTGCACGCCAAAGCACACCAGAGCACGCCAGTGCACGCCAGAGCAAGTCAATGCACGCCAGAGCACGCCAGTGCAAGCCAGAGCACGCTAGTGCACGCCAGAGAAATTCAATGCACGCCAGAGCACGTCAGTGCACGCCAGAGCACGCAAGTGCACGCCAAAGCAAGCAAGTGCACGCCAAAGCACGCCAGTGCACGCCAGAGCACGCCAGAGCACGCCAATTTACACCAGAGCACGTCCATGCACGCCAGAAAACGCCAGTGCACGCCAGAGCACGCCAGTGCACGCCAGTGCACGCCAGAGCACGCCAGTGCATGCCAGAGCAAGCCAGTACACGCCACAGCACGCCAATTCGCACCAGAGCACGCCAGAGCACGCCAGAGCACACCAGAGCACGTCAATGCACGCCAGGGCACGCCAGTGCACGCCAGAGCACGTCAATGCACGCCAGGGCACGTCAGTGCACGCCAGAGCACGCCAATTCACACCAGAGCACGCAAGTGCACGCCAGAGCACGCCAGTGCACGCAAAAACACGCCAGTGCACGCCAGAGCACGCCAGTGCACGCCAGAGCACGCCAGTGCACGCCAGAAAAATTCAATGCACGCCAGAGCACGCCAGTGCACGCCAGAGCACGCAAGTGCACGCCAAAGCACGCCAGTGCACGCCAGAGCACGCCAGTGCACGCCAGAGCACGCCAGTGCACGCCAGAGCACGGTAGACCACAGCAGAGAACAGCTCAGCACTTGAAGTTGCTACAATAATTTTTTTAACTTGTTAAAACCATTCTTTAATTACAAGATGTGTAAATCAATGTCCAATACACCATTTCAAGTCTATTTAATCAATAAATTTATAGAGCAAATCATGAACAAAAAGTTTGAGAAAAACGCACATCACAGCACTTGAATTTTTAAAAATTATTCAAATTATTTGAGTTCTATTGTCGGGTAGTGGATTTCTATTGTCAAGCACTTGAGTTCTTCATAGCAGTGCACGCCAGAGAACGACAGAGCACGCCAAAGCACGCCAGTGCACGCCAGAGCACGCCAGTGCACGCCAGAGCACGCCAGTGCACGCCAGAGCACGCCAGTGCACGCCAGAGCACGCCAGTGCACGCAAGAGCTCGCCAGTTCACGCTAGAGCACACCAATTCACACCAGAGCACGTCAATGCACGCCAGAGCACGCCAATTTACACCAGACCACGCCAGTGCACGCCAGAGCACGCCAGTGCACGCCAGAGCACGCCAGTGCACGCCAGAGCACGCCAGTGCACGCCAGTGCACGCCAGTGCACGCCAGAGCACGCCAGAGCACGCCAGTGCACGCACGAGCACGTCAATGCACGCCAGAGCAAGCCAGTGCACGCCAGAGCACGCCAGTGCACGCCAGAGCACACCAGTGCACGCCAGAGCACGCCAGTGCACGCACGAGCACGTCAATGCACGCCAGAGCACGCAGCACACAGCACGAGTGCATGAGTGCACGAGAACGCAGCACGCAGCACGCAGTGCACGTCAGAGAACGCCAATTCACACCAGACCAAGTCAATGCACGCCAGAGTAAGCCAGTGCACGCCAGAGCACGCCAATTCACACCAGAGCACGCCAGAGCACGCCAGTGCACGCCTGAGCACGGCAATGCACGCAAGAGCACGCCAGTGTACGCCAGAGCACGCAAGTGCACGCCAGAGCACGCAAGTGCACGCCAGAGCACGCAAGTGCACGCCAGAGCACGTCAGTGCATGCCAGTGCACGCCAGAGCACGCCAGTGCACGCCAGAGCAATTCAATGCATGCCAGAGCACGCCAATTAACACCAGAGCACGCCAGTGCACGCCAGAGCACGCCAATTCACACCAGAGCACGGCAGTGCACGCCAGAGAACGCCAGTGCACGCCAGCGCACGCAAGTGCACGCCAGAGCACGCAAGTGCACGCCAGAGCACGCAAGTGCACGCAAAAGCACGCCAGTGCACGCCAGAGCACGCCAGTGCACGCCAATTAACACCAGAGCACGCCAGTGCACGCCAGAGCAAGTCAATGCACGCCAGAGCACGCCAGTGCACGCCATAGCACGCCAGTGCACGCCAATTAACACCAGAGCACGCCAGTGCACGCCAATTAACACCAGAGCACGCCAGTGCACGCCAGAGCACGACAGAGCACGCCAGTGCATGAAAGAGCACGTCAATGCACGCCAGAGTACGCCAGTGCACGCCAGTGCACGCCAGAGCACGTCAATGCACGCCAGAGCAAGCCAGAGCACGCCAGAGCACGCCAGAGCACCGCAGAGCACGCCAGTGCACGCCAGAGCTTGCCAGTTCACGCCAGAGCACGCCAGTGCACGCCAGAGCACGGTAGAGCACAGCAGAGAACAGCTCAGCACTTGAAGTTGCTACAATAATTTTTTTAACTTGTTAAAACCATTTTTTAATTACAAGATGTGTAAATCAATGTCCAATACACCATTTCAAGTCTATTTAATCAATAAATTTATAGAGCAAATCATGAACAAAAAGTTTGAGAAAAACGCACATCACAGCACTTGAATTTTTAAAAATTATTCAAATTATTTGAGTTCTTTTGTCGGGAAGTGGATTTCTATTGTCAAGCACTTGAGTTCTGCATAGCAGAGCACGCCAGAGAACGACAGAGCACCCCAAAGCACGCCAGTGCACGCTAGAGCACGCCAGTGCACGCCAGAGCACGCCAGTGCACGCCAGAGCATGCCAGTGCACGCAAGAGCTCGCCAGTTCACGCCAGAGCACACCAATTCACACCAGAGCACGTCAATGCACGCCAGAGCACGCCAGTGCACGCCAGAGCACGCCAATTCAAACCAGAGCACGCCAGGGCACGCCAGTGAACGCCATAGCACGTCAATGCACGCCAGAGAACGCCAGTGCACGCCAGTGCACGCAGGACTACGTCAATGCACGCCAGAGCTTGCCAGTGCACGCCAGAGCACGCCAGAGCACGCCAATTTACACCAGAGCACGTCCATGCACGCCAGAAAACGCCAGTGCACGCCAGAGCACGCCAGTGCACGCCAGTGTACGCCAGAGCACGCCAGTGCATGCCAGAGCAAGCCAGTACACGCCAGAGCACGCCAATTCGCACCAGAGCACGCCAGAGCACGCCAGAGCACGCCAGAGCACGTCAATGCACGCCAGGGCACGCCAGTGCACGCCAGAGCACGTCAATGCACGCCAGGGCACGTCAATGCACGCCAGGGCACGTCAGTGCACGCCAGAGCACACCAATTCACACCAGAGCACGCAAGTGCACGCCAGAGCACGTCAATGCACGCCAGAGCACGCCAGTGCACGCCAAAACACGCCAGTGCACGCCAGAGCACGCCAGTGCACGCCAGAGCACGCCAGTGCACGCCAGTGCACGCCAGAGCACGCCAGAGCACGCCAGTGCACGCCAGTGAACGCACGAGCACGTCAATGCACGCCAGAGCATGCCAGTGCACGCTAGAGCACGCCAATTCACACCAGAGCACGTCCATGCATGCCAGAGCACGCCAGTGCACGCCAGAGCACGCCAGTGCACGCCAGTGCACGCCAGTGCACGCCAGAGCACGCCAGTGCACGCCAGAAAAATTCAATGCACGCCAGAGCACGCCAGTGCACGCCAGAGCACGCAAGTGCACGCCAAAGCACGCAAGTGCACGCCAAAGCACGCCAGTGCAAGCCAGAGCACGCCAGTGCACGCCAATTAACACCAGAACACGCCAGTGCACGCCAATTAACACCAGAGCACGCCAGTGCACGCCAGAGCACGCCAGAGCACGCCAGTGCACGCCAGAGCACGTCAATGCACGCCAGAGCAAGCCATAGCACGCCAGAGCCCGCCAGAGCCCGCCAGTGCACGCCAGAGCACGGTAGAGCATAGCAGAGAACAGCTCAGCACTTGAAGTTGCTATAATAATTTTTTTAACTTGTTAAAACCATTTTTTAATTACAGGATGTGTAAATCAATGTCCAATACACCATTTCAAGTCTATTTAATCAATAAATTTATAGAGCAAATCATGAACAAAAAGTTTGAGAAAAACGCACATCACAGCACTTGAATTTTTAAAAATTATTCAAGTTATTTGAGTTCTATTGTCGGGTAGTGGATTTCTATTGTCAAGCACTTGAGTTCTGCATAGCAGAGCACGCCAGAGAACGACAGAGCACGCCAGAGCACGCCAGTGCACGCCAGAGCACGCCAGTGCACGCCAGAGCACGCCAGTGCACGCCAGTGCACGCCAGTGCACGCCAGAGCACGCTAGTGCACGCAAGAGCTCGCCAGTTCACGCCAGAGCACACCAATTCACACCAGAGCACGTCAATGCACGCCAGAGCACGCCAGTGCACGCAAGAGCACGCCAGAGCAAGCCAATTCACACCAGAGCACGTACATGCACGCCAGAGCACGCCAGTGCACGCCAGAGCATGCCAGTGCACGCCAGTGCACGCCAGTGCACGCCAGAGCACGCCAGTGCACGCCAGAGCACGCCAGTGCACGCCAGAAAATTCAATGCACGCCAGAGCACGCCAGTGCACGCCAGAGCACGCCAGTGCACGCCAGAGCACGCAAGTGCACGCCAAAGCACGCCAGTGCACGCCAGAGCACGCCAGTGCACGCCAATTAACACCAGAGCATGCCAATTAACACCAGAGCACGCCAGTGCACGCCAATTAACACCAGAGCACGCCAGTGCACGCCAGAGCACGCCAGAGCACGCCAGTGCACGCCAGTGCACGCCAGTGCACGCCAGAGCACCTCAATGCACGCCAGAGCAAGCCATAGCACGCCATAGCAAGCCATAGCACGCCAGAGCCCGCCAGAGCCCGCCAGTGCACGCCAGAGTACGGTAGAGCACAGCAGAGAACAGCTCAGCACTTGAAGTTGCTATAATATTTTTTTAACTTGTTAAAACCATTTTTTAATTACAGGATGTGTAAATCAATGTCCAATACACCATTTCAAGTCTATTTAATCAATAAATTTATAGAGCAAATCATGAACAAAAAGTTTGAGAAAAACGCACATCACAGCACTTGAATTTTTAAAAATTATTCAAGTTATTTGAGTTCTATTGTCGGGTAGTGGATTTCTATTGTCAAGCACTTGAGTTCTGCATAGCAGAGCACGCCAGAGCACGACAGAGCACGCCAGTGCACGCAAGAGCACGTCAATGCACGCCAGAGCACGCCAGTGCACGCAAGAGCACGTCAATGCACGCCAGAGCACGCCAGTGCACGCCAGAGCACGCCAGTGCACGCCAGAGCACGCCAGTGCACGCCAGAGCACGCCAGTGCACGCCAGAGCACGCCAGTGCACGCCAGAGCACGTCAATGCACGCCAGAGCAAGCCAGAGCACGCCAGAGCACGCCAGTGCACGCCAGAGCACGCCAGTGCACGCCAGAGCACGTCAGTGCACGCAAGAGCTCGCCAGTTCACGCCAGAGCACACCAATTCACACCAGAGCACGTCAATGCACGCCAGAGCACGCCAATTCACACCAGAGCACGCCAGTGCACGCCAGAGCACGCCAGTGCACGCCAGAGCACGCCAGAGCACGCCAGTGCACGCACGAGCACGTCAATGCACGCCAGAGCAAGCCAGTGCACGCCAGAGCACGCCAGTGCACGCCAGAGCACGCTAATTCACACCAGAGCACGTCAATGCACGCCAGAGCACGCCAGTGCACGCCAGAGCACGCCAATTCAAACCAGAGCACGCCAGGGCACGCCAGTGAACGCCAGAGCACGTCAATGCACGCCAGAGCACGCCAGTGCACGCCAGAGCACGCCAGTGCACGCCAGAGCACGCCAGTGCACGCCAGAGCACGCCAGTGCACGCCAGAGCACGCCAGTGCACGCCAGAGCACGCCAGTGCACGCACGAGCACGTCAATGCACGCCAGAGCACGCAGCACACAGCACGAGTGCACGAGTGCACGAGAACGCATCACGCAGCACGCAGTGCACGTCAGAGAGCACGCCAGTGCACGCCAATTCACACCAGAGCACGCCAGTGCACGTCAGAGAACGCCAGTGCACGCCAGAGCACGCCAGTGCACGCCAGAGCACGCAAGTGCACGCCAAAGCACGCCAGTGCACGCCAGAGCACGCCAGTGCACGCCAGTGCAAGCCAGTACACGCCACAGCACGCCAATTCGCACCAGAGCACGCCAGAGCACGCCAGAGCACGCCAGAGCACGTCAATGCACGCCAGGGCACGCCAGTGCACGCCAGTGCACGCCAGAGCACGTCAATGCACGCCAGGGCACGTCAGTGCACGCCAGAGCACGCCAATTCACACCAGAGCACGCTAGTGCACGCCAGAGCACGTCAATGCACGCAAGAGCACGCCAGTGCACGCAAAAACACGCCAGTGCACGCCAGAGCACGCCAGTGCACGCCAGAGCACGCCAGTGCACGCCAGAGCACGCCAGTGCACGCCAGAAAAATTCAATGCACGCCAGAGCACGCCAGTGCACGTCAGAGCACGCAAGTGCACGCCAAAGCACGCAAGTGCACGCCAAAGCACGCCAGTGCACGCCAGAGCACGCCAGTGCACGCCAGAGCACGGTAGACCACAGCAGAGAACAGCTCAGCACTTGAAGTTGCTACAATAATTTTTTTAACTTGTTAAAACCATTCTTTAATTACAAGATGTGTAAATCAATGTCCAATACACCATTTCAAGTCTATTTAATCAATAAATTTATAGAGCAAATCATGAACAAAAAGTTTGAGAAAAACGCACATCACAGCACTTGAATTTTTAAAAATTATTCAAATTATTTGAGTTCTATTGTCGGGTAGTGGATTTCTATTGTCAAGCACTTGAGTTCTTCATAGCAGTGCACGCCAGAGAACGACAGAGCACGCCAGAGCACGCCAGTGCACGCCAGAGCACGCCAGTGCACGCCAGAGCACGCCAGTGCACGCCAGAGCACGCCAGTGCACGCCAGAGCACGCCAGAGCACGCCAGTGCACGCCAGTGCACGCCAGAGCACGCCAGTGCACGCCAGAGCACGCCAGTGCACGCCAGAGCACGCCAACTCACACCAGAGCACGCCAGAGCACGCCAGTGCACGCCTGAGCACGGAAATGCACGCCAGAGCACGCCAGTGCACGCCAGAGCACGCAAGTGCACGCCAGAGCACGCAAGTGCACGCCAGAGCACGCAAGTGCACGCAAAAGCACGCCAGTGCACGCCAGAGCACGCCAGTGCACGCCAGAGCACGCCAGTGCACGCCAGAGCACGCCAGTGCACGCCAGAGCACGCCAGTGCACGCCAGTGCACGCCAGAGCACGCCAGTGCACGCCAATTCACACCAGAGCACGCCAGTGCACGCCAGAGAACGCCAGTGCACGCCAAAGCACGCCAGTGCACGCCAGAGCACGCCAGTGCACGCCAGTGCACGCCAGAGCAAGTCAATGCATGCCAGAGCACGCCAGTGCAAGCCAGAGCACGCCAGTGCACGCCAGAGATATTCAATGCACGCCAGAGCACGTCAGTGCACGCCAGAGCACGCAAGTGGACGCCAAAGCACGCAAGTGCACGCCAAAGCACGCCAGTGCACGCCAGAGCACGCCAGTGCACGCCAATTAACACCAGAGCACGCCAGTGCACGCCAATTAACACCAGAGCACGCCAGTGCACGCCAGAGCACGCCAGAGTACGCCAGTGCACGCCAGTGCACGCCAGAGCACGTCAATGTATGCCAGAGCAAGCCATAGCACGCCAGAGCCCGCCAGAGCCCGCCAGTGCACGCCAGAGTACGGTAGAGCACAGCAGAGAACAGCTCAGCACTTGAAGTTGCTATAATATTTTTTTCACTTGTTAAAATCATTTTTTCATTACAGGATGTGTAAATCAATGTCCAATACACCATTTCAAGTCTATTTTATCAATAAATTTATAGAGCAAATCATGAACAAAAAAGTTTGAGAAAAACGCACATCACAGCACTTGAATTTTTAAAAATTATTCAAGTTATTTGAGTTCTATTGTCGGGTAGTGGATTTCTATTGTCAAGCACTTGAGTTCTGCATAGCAGAGCACGCCAGAGCACGACAGAGCACGCCAGTGCATGAAAGAGCACGTCAATGCACGCCAGAGTACGCCAGTGCACGCCAGAGCACGCAAGTGCACGCCAAAGCACGCCAGTGCACGCCAGAGCACGCCAGTGCACGACAGAACACGCCAGTGCACGCCAGAGCACGCCAGTGCACGTCAGAGCACGCCAGTGCCCGCCAGAGCACGCCAGTGCACGCCAGAGCAATTCAATGCACGCCAGAGCACGCCAATTCACAACAGAGCACGCCAGTGCACGCCAGAGCACGCCAATTCATACCAGAGCACGCTAGTGCACGCAAGAGCACGTCAATGCACGCCAGAGCAAGCCAGAGCACGCCAGAGCAAGCCAGAGCACGCCAGTGCACGCCAGAGCACGGTAGAGCACAGCAGAGAACAGCTCAGCACTTGAAGTTGCTATAATATTTTTTTCACTTGTTAAAACCATTTTTTAATTACAGGATGTGTAAATCAATGTCCAATATACCATTTCAAGTCTATTTAATCAATAAATTTATAGATCAAATCATGAACAAAAAGTTTGAGAAAAACGCACATCACAGCACTTGAATTTTTAAAAATTTTTCAAGTTTTTTTAGTTCTATTGTCGGGTAGTGGATTTCTATTGTCAAGCACTTGAGTTCTGCATAGCAGAGCACGCATGAGCACGACAGAGCACGCCAGAGCACGCCAGTGCACGCCAGAGCACGCCAGTGCACGCCAGAGCACGCCAGTGCACGCCAGTGCACGCCAGTGCACGCCAGAGCACGCCAGTGCACGCCAGAGCACGCCAGTGCACGCCAGAGCACGCCAGTGCACGCCAGTGCACGCCAGAGCACGCCAGTGCACGCCAGTGCACGCACGACTACGTCAATGCACGCCAGAGCATGCCAGTGCACGCCAGAGAACGCCAGTGCACGCCAGAGCACGCCAATTTACACCAGAGCACGTCCATGCACGTCAGAAAACGCCAGTGCACGCCAGAGCACGCCAGTGCACGCCAGTGCACGCCAGAGCACGCCAGTGCATGCCAGAGCAAGCCAGTGCACGCCAGAGCACGCCAATTCGCACCAGAGCACGCCAGAGCACGCCAGAGCACGCCAGAGCACGTCAATGCACGCCAGCGCACGCCAGTGCACGCCAGAGCACGTCAATGCACGCCAGGGCACGTCAGTGCACGCCAGAGCACGCCAATTCACACCAGAGCACGCAAGTGCACGCCAGAGCACGTCAATGTACGCCAGAACACGCCAGTGCACGCCAAAACACGCCAGTGCACGCCAGAGCACGCCAGTGCACGCCAGAGCACGCCAGTGCACGCCAGTGCACGCCAGAGCACGCCAGAGCACGCCAGTGCACGCCAGTGAACGCACGAGCACGTCAATACACGCCAGAGCATGACAGTGCACGCAAGAGCAAGCCAGTGCACGCCAGAGCACGCCAATTCACACCAGAGCACGTCCATGCACGCCAGAGCACGCCAGGGCACGCCAGAGCACGCCAGTGCACTCCAGTGCACGCCAGTGCACGCCAGAAAAATTCAATGCACGCCAGAGCACGCAAGTGCACGCCAGAGCACGCAAGTGCACGCCAGAGCACGCAAGTGCACGCCAAAGCACGCAAGTGCACGCCAAAGCACGCCAGTGCACGCCAGAGCACGCCAGTGCACGCCAATTAACACCAGAGCACGCCAGTGCATGCCAATTAACACCAGAGCACGCCAGTGCACGCCAGAGCACGCCAGAGCACGCCAGTGCACGCCAGTGCACACAAGAGCACGTCAATGCACGCCAGAGCAAGCCATAGCACGCCAGAGCCCGCCAGAGCACGCCAGTGCACGCCAGAGCACGGTAGAGCACAGCAGAGAACAGCTCACCACTTGAAGTTGCTATAATATTTTTTTCACTTGTTAAAATCATTTTTTAATTACAGGATGTGTAAATCAATGTCCAATACACCATTTTAAGTCTATTTAATCAATAAATTTATAGAGCAAATCATGAACAAAAATTTTGAGAAAAACGCACATCACAGCACTTGAATTTTTAAAAATTATTCAAGTTATTTGAGTTCTATTGTCGGGTAGTGGATTTCTATTGTCAAGTACTTGAGTTCTGCATAGCAGAGCACGCCAGAACACGACAGAGCACGCCAGAGCACGCCAGTGCATGCCAGAGCACGCCAGTGCACGCCAGAGCACGCCAGTGCATGCCAGAGCACGCCAGTGCACGCCAGAGCACGCCAGTGCACGCCAGAGCACGTCAATGCACGCTAGAGCACGCCAGTGCACGACAGAGCTCGCCAGTGCATGCCAGAGCACGCCAATTCACACCAGAGCACGCCAGTGCACGCAAGTACACGCCAGAGCAAGCCAGAGCACGCCAGAGCACGCCAGAGCACGCCAGTGCACGCTAGAGCACGGTAGAGCACAGAAGAGAACAACTCAGCACTTGGAGTTGCTATAATATTTTTTTCACTTGTTAAAACCATTTTTTAATTACAAGATGTGTATATCAATTTCCAATACACCATTTCAAGTCTTTTTAATCAATAAATTTATAGAGCAAATCATGAACAAAAAGTTTTAGAAAAACGCACATCACAACACTTGAATTTTTAAAAATTATTCAAGTTATTTGAGTTCTATTGTCGGGTAGTGGATTTCTATTGTCAAGCACTTGAGTTCTGCATAGCAGAGCACGCCAGAGCACGACACCTGGTGATAACCTTTCAAGGCGTCGATGACGGTTAAGAAATGCATGCCTGGTGGGATCGTCCACACCGCTTGAAATGGCGTTGCAGTTTCAAAACGTGGGCGGATGATACTTTTGTTTAAAATAGTAAAGTCACCGCACACTCGGATACCCCCGTCGCTCTTCAGAGCGATCACGATGGGGTGGACCCAAGCCGTTGGCTTCGAAACCTTGCGAACAACGTCCTGTTGTTCTAGGAGGTCAAGATCTTTCTTTAAAAGCGGCATCAGCGGCTCTGCGACGGGGCGTGAACCTCTGAACGCTAGAGGGACAGCGTCTTTCTTTTCTTCAAAATGGCATGCCGGACCAGCCATTGGTCGGCAGACTCCGTCGAAAATAAGAGGAAAGTCATTAGTTAAATTTTTCAAGTCGTTTTGTTTGATTCCCTCAGTTGGATGTGTATAAATATTAGCCAACAGGTTGGAAAACGCTTCTTGATGGGCGTTGATGTTAAAAATCTCAACGCGTTGATTAGGATAGCCAGCGGGAAGCATACCCAAATTCTTCTGAATTGCTTGAGAAATAACTGGCTGCTGAAGATCCTGTAAAACGTGAATGATTGACGTTGCTTTAGTGTTTGAATTACCATGAGGCCAGCAGATTGTTGCTGTGAAATGGCCAAGGTTAACAATACGGCTTCCGATAGCCGTGATCGTATTAGTTTCTCCAGGCATTAACTTAATGGGTGAGAACTCGCTGTGGTACAAATCGGCTGGTATGGCGTCGATCTGAGCTCCGGTGTCTGGTAAGACGGAAAGGCTGATTGATTTGTAATGCCCCGCGGAGCCAACTAGCCCCGCGAGCCAACCTGCCCCTCCAAGGCAACACACCCTGCAGTGGCGACTTGCCCCACGGAGCCCATTGGCCCCACCCCTTCAGCGATGGCCACCATCCACCGTCCACGTCACAGCCGTGACGTCACCACCGAGCACGTCACACCCCGTGACGTCCACGCTCCACGCTGACTCCGCGAAATCCCGGCCCAGCTACACCAGCTCGCCGGTCCAGCTACACCAGCTCGCCGGTCCAGCCACACCAGCTCGCTGGTCCAGCCACACCAGCTCGCTGGTCCAGCTCCACCAGCCCGCTGGTCCAGCTCCACCAGGAACACGACCCATGGAAATCACTTTTGCCCTCATTAGCCCCACTATATATGCTGTACCCCTTTTCGCAACTCTCTCTCTGCTGTACTCCCCTCCTGTCGATAGGACACGCAATACAAGCGCTTACTCTCTGACTACCCGTCTTCGCGTACTCTCTGTAAGCACCCCAGTTGGGCCTTACAATTGGCGACCTTGCCTTTTTCGGAACCTGGAATCTCAACAAGGTAAGATCGGATGAATCCGAATTTAGACCACTCCAAGTATTATGTTAGTACACTAGACGACAACGGTGAACGACCAGTTATTGGCCCTGATTTTAAATACTTGAACAAGGCTCAATTAGATTATTGTAAACAGAAAGTAGCAGTAAAATTATTACAGTTAAATTTTGCAAGGAATAAGGTTATTACATTAATACAAGACGCTAGGGCAACAACAGGTCACGCAAGACGGTGCTTGCAAACGAAAGGAGATAAATTAACTAGGGAAATAAGAATATTAGAAACTAAATTCGATGAACTTTCGACCCCAAATTTCCCTATCTGTAGATTATCTCGTAAGGTTCGAATTGGCCGAGTTACCATACCAGCAGGGGTTACAGTCTATTTAACAAAACTTCAGAAGACAAAGTCAGCCCCTCATACACCAGTAGTGCCCGGATTACTTGCAGAGGCAACAGGTGGGATATCACCGATCCCGAGAGTTACTGAAGAAATTAAGTGGAGGCCAACGGTAGAGACAGAAACAGATACTAGCATTTTTGATAACGTCGATGAATTTATTCGACTACCGGTGAATGATATAATTAAACGTTTGCAAGAAGAACGGACAACCGGCTCACCGGACTTAAGAAATAGAGCTAAATTACTAGACCAATTGTGGAGAGAAGATTTATCACCAGAGTTTGATTGGAACACTTATTCCGGGGAATTAAACGAAGCAACAGGCTTTAGAGGGTGGGATAGTGAAGACGATACCCTTAGCACTTTTGATCTCGATTTAATATACCCAGACGAAGATATGGCTTTAACTCAGGCAGCCATCGATCAACTGAGAGACGCGGCCAACGATAATACAGACGCACTAGTATTAGGCATGCGTAATTTAGCAGCTCAAAGAAAGATAGAAAATATTCCGGTTTTTTCAGGAGAAAGTAATTGCCCCCTAGTTATAGAAGAATGGTTTAAAATAGCCGAAAGGACTGCTAGATTGGCAGGATGGAATGAACAACAACAGATATTATTTTTCCAGGAGAAATTAATTAAATCAGCAGCTAATTTTAACGATTCATTGACAGCTGCACAGCGTGCGAATTATGATGCATGGAAAGCGTTACTGATTAACGGATTGCATGATAATACGACAAAAGCTATTAAAAAGGGAGAATTAAAAGATTTAAAACAGGAACCAGGCGAAAGAGTCAGGGATTTTCAAACACGTATAGACGACATGTATCGAATAGCTTATGGTGCAGGGCCAGCAAATAGCAACGAAGCTAACGTAGTATTAGTCCGAGACGACATGAAGAAAGAAATTCTGTTGGCAGGCCTACGCAAAGAAATTGCCACACTAGTTTGGAATAGAGTACAAGCCGATGCGACGTACGCTAATACAGTAGATACAGCGATAGAATGCGAAAAAGTAACCGAAGTCAAAAAGATAGCACAGAGTAAAGATATAACTTCTGTAGTTTCAGTCATTTCCCAAGAAAACGAGAAAAACGCAGAAAAAATAAAAGAATTGGAAGATCTGATTCACAAACTGTCGACGAAACCGGTCTCACCCCCGACGGCATCAACACCAGTCGATTTGGGAGACCCAGCAGTAATCGCAGCCTTCAACACATACAACAACGCGCAAACAAATTACCCGAAAACAGTTCGTTTTCCGGAAAATAACAGAAGCCGCAGCGTAAGTCCATTCACGTATAACAGACCCAATAGGCCAGAAGAAGGAGCAAGAGCTCAAACGCCAATTAGAAATAATAATAGCAGTCAGGATACTCGTATAACTTGTTATAACTGCGGAAAGAAAGGGCATATTAGTAGAGAATGTTGGTCCGGACGAGGACAACAACAACAACAGCTAGGCCGTCGTCGCGACGATCAAAGATTCCCGCGAGACGTACGACAAAATTCAGAGCGATCGGGACAAAATTAGAGGCCGAATGGAGGGCCACAAAACAATTATTGAGCTCGCAGCAACGAAAGATACGATCGCAACAACAGTACGTATGGCAGACCTTTCAATCAAGAAAGGGGGCAGAACAACAATCGTTACAGCCAAGATTATCGCAATGCGCCACCGAACGTACAGAGACAGTGAAGACCACGCAAAAATCAAATAATGTAAAAACGCAATACAAACTTTTTCATGTACCAGTAAAGATAGATAATATTCTCACATACGCTTTAATAGACACAGGAGCTTCCGTTAGTGCAATTTCAGAATATTTCTTCAATAGATTAAGAAAGGATGCAAAACCAAATAAAATAAATAATAATGATAACCTTCGCAGCATATGCGGCGACAGTATGGATATTTTAGGAGTATACAATTTAAATATTAGCTTAGATAATAACACCAAAGTAGTGGAACAGAAATTTTTCGTTGTACCCCAATTGACAGAAACGTGTATATTAGGCATTGATTTTATAACGGAAAATGCGCTTGTCCTTGACGAAGAAAGCCGTCGGGTGACCTATAAAATAAAAGGGAAAACTTCTTCGCTTATAGCAGATACTGGAAATTCAAATTACGCCTACTCGCCCCTTATTCAACTATTGAATGCTACAGTAGCAAAAACTATTAGTAAGGGAGAGAATATTGCAGTTAAAATTGAAACACCGGTGTCCAAAGTAAATATTGATGACGTAAATTCAGAAATGTATAGAAATAAAATAGACAAACTGTTGGAATTAAATAAGGACGTAATTGCAGATAAATTGTGCGAATTAGGCCAAGCTAAATGTATTAAACACCACATCGAGACGACAGGAAAAGTTATATATATGCGACCTAGACGACAAGCAAGAGCAAACCTAGCCATAATAGAAAAAGAAGTGAACGAGATGTTAAAGAATAATATAATTAGGCCGAGCTCAAGTCCATATAGTTCACCAATTCATCTGACCGACAAGAAAGATGGCACTAAACGCTTTTGCATTGACTTTCGTAATTTAAACACGGAAACGATAAAAGATAAATACCCTATACCAATCGTCGACGAAACAAAAGATTATTTGTTAGGCGCTCGTTATTTCTCAACACTCGACCTGATCAGCGGGTATTGGCAGATAGAAATTGAGGAAGCCGACAAGCATAAAACAGCTTTTACAACTAGCCAGGGTCATTATGAATTTAATCGTATGCCATTCGGATTGACGAATGCACCAGCAACTTTCCAGCGTTTAATGAATAATTTATTACAACCAGTTATTCACAAATGTGCACTAGTTTACTTGGACGACGTAATTATCTATTCCCGAACAATTGAAGATCACATAAAACATATTCAATGCGTGCTAAATCTGTTGAGGGAGGGTGGATTAAAAATTAAATTATCGAAATGTTTATTTTTGCAAAAAGCAGTAAAGTATTTGGGGCATATTATATCAGAGGATGGCTTGAGGCCAGATCCGAAGTTAACGGAAGCAATTAGAAATTATCCGAGGCCGGAGAATAAGAATCACGTGAAAAGTTTTTTAGGATTACCAGGATATTATAGAAAGTTTATATGGGATTACGCGAATAAAGCGAAAGCTCTAACGATTTTGACGAGACAGAAAGAAGAATTTAGATGGGGCCCCGAAGAAGAAAGTACGTTTCAATTTTTAAAAACTTGTTTGTTAGAAAATCCGATTTTATGATTCCCAGATTTCGACCTCGAGTTCATTGTCCAAACAGACGCTTCGGGATTTGCCGTAGGATCAGTTCTAGCGCAACGAAAAATTGTAAATGGAGAAAAAATAGAATATGCCGTAGCATACGCATCGCAACAATTAGACGAAACACAAGAAAAGTGGCACACGAAAGATAAAGAAGCATATGCGATATATCACGCGTTAAAGACATTTTATCATTATTTGTATGGTACGAAATTTACGGTAGAAACCGACCACGAAGCACTAAAGGGATTTCCGAAAATAACAGAAAATATGTCGCGAAAAGTAATTAGATGGGCACTATTTGCCAACGAGTTTGATTTTCAAACAGTTTTTAGGCCTGGGGTAGCTAACCAAAATGCCGACGGGTTAAGCAGAATACCAGAGCCTAAGGAGGTAGTCACAACGTCTGGCCAGACACAAAGTATAAAAGCTTTGACTACTGAAATGTTTTTACAAGAACAAGAAAAAGATAAATTTTGTAAAAAAGCAAGGGAGAAATATGTAAAAGAACAGCAACGACGAAACAAATTCATGGAAGAATATTTAATAGCTGTAGCCGACGGGAAAGATTACGAAAAGGAACATAGCGAAGACGAAAACAGAGAATATGAAGACGACCTCGACGAAGAGGACCAAATAAAAGAATTTAATAATGGCTTAATCGGCACGGCCGACGGGAAAATATTAGTACCAGAATCATTAAGAGAGAAAATATTAATAAGATTTCATGATAGCCCATTCGCAGGCCATTTAGGCGTAAAAAAGACTACAGCGAGAATTCAAAGACGTTTTAAATGGCCATTTATGGTAAAAGAAATTAGAGATTATATAAGAAAATGCGAATTGTGCGCCAAACGGAAAGTTGGTGGAGATAATAAATCCCCTTTAAACCCAATACAACCCCCAGATCACGTATGGCAATTTATGGCTATGGACATTGTAGGCCCATTGACCCCATCAGGTCCAGAAACTCATACGTACATTTTAGTAATGGGCGAATATTTAACTAGATATATAACAGTTGCATCAATGCCAGATAGTACAGCGGAATCGATAGCTAAAGCCTTTTATAAAAATATTATAACGCGACACGGTGTGCCAGAAATGGTACTGACCGATCAAGGTCAAAATTTCTTGTCAAAATTAATGGATTGTTTATATAAACAGTGCGGCGTGGAAGCCATCCGAACGTCGGCCTACCGCCCTCAGTGCGACGGTATGGTCGAACGTGCAAATAGAACGCTTGCCGATATAATTTCTTGTTATGTTAAAGACAACCCCCATACATGGACAGACTTTTTAGATGTAGCCGCTTTTGTGTATAATACCGCAGTCCATTCAAGCACGGGATATAGTCCTTTTTATTTAATGTATGGAAGAGAAGCGCGAGAACCAGACGATTTAATGCCACCCGCGCGAAATCGAAATTTAACCGACGTGAACATGCTTTTCTCACAACAATGGTACGACGCGATTAAAATAGCAAAAGACAGATTAATTGAAGCTAAAGAAAAGCAGAAGTTCTATTACGATAGAACAGCAAAAAGAATAGATTTTAAAATAGGCGACAGAATTTTATTTAAGCAGTTGGCCATCGTGCCCGGAAAATTTAACATGCGCTGGGAAGGACCATATACAGTGGTGGAAAAGAAAAGCAACGTCAGTTATAAAATAATATCAGATGACGGCAAGAGGCTAATGGTAGTACATGCCGATCGCATGAAAAAATTCCAAGGCCGAACAAGCCCCCAGGCTACTAACACTGTAGCACCCGGCAGAGTGACAAAGTCAAAAGCGCGAGTTGCCCCACAACATACCATAGTCCAACACAGATATAATTTAAGAGAAAAAATTAAAGCCCCACAAAGATATAGTAATTAATAAATAGAAATGTTTTAGATGGATGGTAAACTCGCGCTGGGACTACTGTCAACACTTGCCATTGCCACGGTGACAGGAGTAAATATTACTATTTGCAACTGCATAACTCCCAAGGTAATCGGCTTGCTGGACGCAGAGCTTCCGTCATATTGCCAGGAATCGATAGCTGAAACACCCGTTATAAAGAAGTATACATTTTTTATTAAAGAAGAGCCACACGCGCATTGGGACGGGTTTGTCTGTAGAACGTGGATAAAAACAAAGAAAATAGAAGGTTTCTTTTTCGGGGGATATGATACGACATTTACGACCTCTTCCAGGCCTATGGCCGAGAAAGAGTGTTGGGAAATGGTACAGTACCACAGATGTTGTGAGAACGGGATGGAAGGGGCGCAAGATTCTTTTGCATTTACAGCCTCACCGGTGGGTGAAGGAGCTTGGATGCAAACAAAAGAATACGGTATAATTAACTGCATGCTACAAAGAATAACGCTAAGAAAAGATTGCTTAAATTGTCCTATTAGTTCCCCCTATGGCATTTTGACAAATAACTCAGATGTATCTTTTGTGCGACATCACAATTCAATTATTGTATGGGACGCATCGAAAGCTAACATATCTGATCAATGCCGGTTGAAAGAACTTAAAAATGGGACGGGTTTAGTCACAAAAGTCGACACAAGTTCATTTAAATTGGTAGATAATACAGCACAACTAGAATTCTTTTATCACGAAAATTTGGAAAATATATGCAAACGACCACTACGTAAACTAAAAAATCTTGACGCCGCATACCTCCATATAATCGCACAAAATTGGTCTCATATTTACAATGTGGAAACCAAGATTTGTCTTGATATTAATATGCAAAATGCGCCGTGTGATGGTCAAAAACCGCATGAATTCATTTTAATAGGTAACGAAATTGCTATAAATAATAAAGAACTTGGGTTAGTGCATGCTAATTGTATAGCACCAGCGGCGTTATATGCGATATCGACTATTCTCGCTACCGTTCTCCCCAAAAGAAAAGAAAAAACCCCGACGGACAAACCAAGGCCCACTTATTTTCATGTAAAATCATCGCAATGTAAACAAACATTTAATTTTCGCTGGAATAGCGAGACGTTAGAAATTACTGGTATGGTCGACGACCGCGAAGGTTGTCTTACAGCAAAAGTAGGCCTACAGCCTTCATTGACCGATTGCAATCAAGAAAAAAACCAAAAATGGATATTTGGTCGCCCCAATATTCCTATTAAACGGAAGATGAACGACGGCCAACCACTCCTATTGCAACATCATCAGTACATGGAACATCAAGCCATAATCAGTGAAAACGTATTAGAAAAAGAAATAAAAAAGATATATTGCGGTAATCTACAAGTGCGCAGATATACTTTAATGCTGCTCGCGGAGAAAAATGGACTATTAGCAGCGCGTGCAAATAATCTACCAATGTGTCAACGACTTAAAATGTACGGTGATTATTTTTTAATTCAACAGTGCAAATCAGAAAATATTTCAGTCGGAATGGAAAAAACAAAATGCGGACCAGAGCCTAAATTTAAAAACTATACTATAGGCAAAGATGGTTTTTCTTTACATCCTTTCGAAGAATGTTTTTGGGCAAATAGCTTCATCAATTTAAATGGAAAATTATATATTTGGAAAGAAAATGAATAGAGTGCAATACAACCAACGGCTCATCTCTCTACGCTCAAACTTACATCAAAGTTTACAGAGCTAGAAGATAACGAGGCCCAGTATTTGTTAAATTCCCACGATATTTTCGAGAGACCGGAATACGAACAAATTAATGCTGTCAACGAAATAGTAAATAAAATCCACGAATCCAATACAAGAAGCTTGTCAGCAATTTTAGTCAACGAAAAAGAAGAATCACGTTTCTGGAGTTTCAGCAGTTGGGCAGCAAAAATCAAAGCATCATTAATTACGGTAGTTTCAGTTGTCATTCTCACCATCTGTGTGATTTTTCTTCTATGTAAGTATAAATCAAGAGTTGGAGGGCTGCAAGAAATCCTAACCCACTTCGCTGTGGGGGTGCAAGAACGCAGACGAAGACAAAATAATGTGCTGACGGAGTAACCACCCAAGAAAATAAAACTCGGAAACACAGCAATATACTGCCCCCCCCCCACTTGAACAAAACACATTTCGAAATTGATATCGCATTTCTCCTTCCTCAGCAAACTAATTAAACAATTAACAAAAAACTGTTCGATAGTTCTCGACAGACTTTGTCAGTGTGCCTCAAGACTTCATCGAGTCCAGTGTACATCAAAGTTGTCCCCAGTTCAAAAACCACTGTGCTACAACATGAGTGACCCCCGCAGGGTGAACGAAGTGCGTAATTGCGAACCGTTGAACGGGGATGGAGTGCTCCATCGTTGGGCCCGTCAGAACAATTACAAGGAACTAGCGAAGGTGCCACCGGGCCCGAATATAAATTGCCGTAACAACAGGATGGAGACCCCTTTGATTGTGGCAGCACAATCCAGCGCAATCCGCGCAATCGCATCATTGACAGCTCTGGGAGCTGATTCCGACGCACAGGACGCAACAGGTAACACAGCACTGCATTACGCGGTAATAAATTCGTCAGAGAGGGCAATTGATTCTCTCGCGTACGTTTACGCGAATTTCAATATTCCCAACTCTGCCGGACGTACCGTAATGCATTTGCTGGCAATTAACAATAGCCCCAATCTAGCAAAACAGTTAAGCCGAGACATATTTAGGATAGACATGGAAATAATGGACCGGGATGGCAACACCCCATTTATGGCCGCTGTCAGATATGACAGCAGTCGTATGGTCCAATATTTCCTTCAAATTGGCTATTGTCCTGACAAAAAAGAAAAAGATGGCAACACGCCACTGCACGTTGCTATTAGATCTATGAATTTCGCGACTATTAAACTGTTAGCACAACGGCCCCATTTAAACGTCACTAATGACGACGGCCGCAGCCCGTTGGCTGCCGCGGTCGCCATTGGCAATGAAATGGCGACAGACATTTTATGGCGAGCTGATGCCGACTCTAACATCATAGACAAGGCAGGTAACACTTTGTTACTCCTTGCATGCGCAGGACCATCAATAGTAATTTTAAAACACGTCCT
The DNA here is from genome assembly GCF_021234035.1 of Daphnia pulicaria. Classification (NCBI taxonomy): domain Eukaryota; kingdom Metazoa; phylum Arthropoda; class Branchiopoda; order Diplostraca; family Daphniidae; genus Daphnia; species Daphnia pulicaria. The sequence goes on along the minus strand of NC_060916.1, from coordinate 16,773,210 downwards.
AGAGCATTGCTCTGAAGTCAGAACGCAAAATGTAGCCGGGGACACCGCGCTACATTTAGCATCCGTGTCTAAGGGGCCTAATATCATTTTTGAACTATGCAAAAGGGGGGCGAATGTAACAGCTCAAGATTGCCTGGGAAGAACGCCCCTGATGATAGCCATAATGTCGAGTAATCGACAAGCCGCAGCAGTACAGTTAGAATGGCAATTTGCCGTGGGGACAGATTTACTCGTGAAAGTAGATTCACAAGGGTTAAACGCGTCGCAATATTGTGACCTATTCGCAGATCAAGAAACAAAAGAAAGTATTCGAAAGCTAGAAACGGCATTAAGAATTACCCATCAAAACCCCGTCCAAACTAGGACAATTTACTTTAACGCAGCAACGGAAAGGATTGATGTAGATAACGAGGATAACGAACCACTAGCAGATAATTCCGACGATTCCACTAACTCGTCACTAGAAATGCCAGTTCTCACCCTGTAGCCGACCATTTTTTTTTATTATTTTCTTCCTTTTCCCCATCTACCTCTTTAATTATTTTTTTTTCTTTCTCCCTCTTCTTCTCTTTTCCTCCTCGCCAACGAACTTACGTCAAAGCCCTTATAGTCGGGAAAAACATTTTTTCTCTCTCCGTCGTTTTTTTTCTCCCTCGTTCCCTCCTCCGTAAATTTTGTTTTTTTAAATTAATACTTCACACCATTCATACCTTCTCTTTGGTGGTCTTTTCCTCTCCCTCTTTTCCTCAGTTTCTATTGAGCATTCAAAGTTTTTATTGGGTCCATCATTTCGCATCTTACCCAGACAACGTAGGCCTACACATATATACATATATTTTTGCTTCTCTTCCTTCCTTACTCTATCTGTAACTTCCCAGATAATTGTTATGAAAGACGTTATAAGTAATCTGGGAAAATACGCACGTTAAAATCGTCGCCTCGAGAATGATAGAAGCGGTCTAGTGCGCGCTGCGCGACGGACAAGAAGGAAAGCCGTCGGATGCTAGGGCGCGAAAAAGTAAAAAGGCCCAAAAGGCCCAAAAGGCCTACAGCAGAAAAAGAAAAATAGTGGCGAATCAATGTTCGTCATACCGTGCTTTAAGGAAAGGCCCATCAAGGCCTACAGCGAAGGAAGGAAAATAAAGGCGAATCGATGTTCGTCATGCACGAATTTAAAAAAGAAAAAAGGGGAGATAAAGAAATGCTACTGACAGGAAACAAGGAGGACTTGACCTGCCGCAACAAAGAAAAAGCCGTCGGTTTAAAAAAAAAATTAAATTAAAAAGACAGCCACACATGTATTTAGTGGCGGAGCAATGTTCGGCGTTGACGAACTGAAGATGAAAGGGAAATTAAAAAAAAGGGGGTTGGCGGTAAACAAGCACTCTCACTCTTTCAACCAAAATTTGTTAGAGGCAAATCGGTGTTTGTCAAAACGGGTAAAGGCAAGAAAAATAGCAAAGTAAACAGAGCATGACAATGTCTATGCCCCATTTACAGTTTTAGCACATTTACGTTGAAATCGCAATATTTCTTTTCGAATATGGTGACAAAGGCAGACAATAAGATAGACGTCCCACCGATCTTGGTATTATCATTCAGACAGGCAGACTAAATCACGAAAATATGGGAAGCTCTATGTTATTTATTTTTTTTTTCTCTCTCCTTCTTCCCTCTTCTTATTTCCCTCTCAATACGAAAAAGCCCGTTCGCCACCATTAGTTCCCAAATCAAGTGCTTGTTGTACGAAATTGTTTTTGCGAATTTTAATTTTTTTTTGAGAGGGGAGGGAAGATCGAGAACGCACCAAATAAGTTATATCGCTGAACCGCCTGACATGTGCACTATAAAAAGCGAATTGGCTGAAGCAGCAACCGCTGAGGCTTAGATGTTGTTATAAACCACACGGCAGAGTGTGTCGCAGCGACCGCGAATAAAAATTTTGCAATCAACGAAAGAGGGGGAATACGGATTTCATCCCATGAGTTGACATGACGTAAGATGAAAACAATGATGTAAAGGACTTTAAAAAAAAAAAAAAAAAAAGAAAGAAGGTCTCAGTAAAAGGAAAATTTAAAAGCCGTCGGAGCCAAATCACGGAAAGATAAAACGTGGCGAGTAATAATTTGGAAATCAGGAAAAAAAATTGGCTCAGTAGACTGTGTTTTGGGCGGTAATGGGTCGGTATGGACACAGTAGCTGCATTTGCATTTCTGAGAGCAGTTCCGTTTTTTTTCCCCCACATAATTAATCTTTCTTTACCCTTACATATTCAATTTATCCTTTTAAATAAAAGTGAAAAGACGATTCAACAACACCAAGCGCCTGGTTTATTACTGGGGATAGGGAGAAAAACAATTTTTTTGGGAGAATCAATAAAAGAATCCAAGAAGGAGAAAAGCCGTCGGCAAAATGGGCGTCGACGATTGGGCCGGCCACAAGGCAAGCCAAAACAAGCCACTACCAGTCCCCAGATGCGGAGTAGTTAGGTAGAGTTTCGTTCGAGACTTAAATACCCCCCAAAAGTAGTCTTAAATAACTTTCCCCTTCTACGTCAAGTCTTTGATTCTTCCCAAGATTTTGCATTCGTATATGCAGGATTTAATTTCCGCCACCTGGTTGGTCGGAGGACCCACCGTATTTCCTTCCCCAAGGCCACAAAACGCTACACAAAAGGCTACGGATTGCAGTTTTGTTTTTTCATTTTTTTTTCAGTAACGAATAAGAAGAAGAGGAATAGTTCATCCTCATCTCATCATTCGAAAAACCAGTGGGATCAAGGCAGTTTTCCAGAGAGAAAGCGAAAAATGAAATGTCTCCAGTCAACAGGGCCAAAATTTTGGTTGTGGAGGGGAAAGTTGAGTCTCTGCACTAATAAAGATAACGGGAGGGTGGAAACCATAAAAAGCGATGAAACTGGGATGGGACGCCAGACAAGTAAAGAAAAAAAAATAACAGCCACGGACAAGGTCGAAGGCATCTGGTTTAATGCGAGGGTACCACAAAAGATAGCAAGCCTAAATAAAAATCAAAAGCCGAGTCTCAATTGCGGCTGAAATCGTTAAAGCCGACTCACGGCCAAATGTAAAGAAGAGACCTCTTTACAAGTGTAGGGAGAAGAGTAAAACCAGCAGTAAATCAGTAAATTAAAATTAAAAATTAAAATTTAACCAGCAACAGAAAGTAAACAAAAGAGAAAGGTAATACAATTTCCGTGATCCAATGGTTCGCTCTCGTTTCTGAAATATCGAGTTGCTCATCAAGGAATCGCAGGAATATTAATATCGGTTAAGTTCCGGTTGCTACAATATTTCTTCTCTTTAATTACGTTGAAATTATGATCAACCCCAATTGACAGAAGGACGAAAAATTTCCCATAGGGAGGGATTAAAAAAAAAATAGATAAATAACAACTGGGATAGGAATATCATAAGAATTTAAATTAGATCGATCGTCGAAGAAGACGCCCTGGTTATATAAACGTATGTCGACAAGTGCCCCACATTTACGTCTTTCTCCAAGGCAAACCGTTTTGTTTCTTTTCTTTAATACTAAAATGAGGTGAATAAGTGTAACCCGATCCTTCCGGGTGGTGTGGGGGGAATTGACCGGTTGTTTCTCGACGTCCAGTCGCCCATAGATGTCCCGCGAATAGACTATCACGAACTATTCAACATTTTTTTTCCTATTCCCCTCACTCTAAATTTCCGATACCGTTATTCATATTAGGCTAACTTTTCACATAAGGGTAACTCGATTCTTCCGGTTGTTTTTTTTGTGGGAAGGGAAATCCCAATGAATGCAAACTCGTTCGTGAATAAGTAAGAAAAGTTACCGGCACAGGAGATATACATGGATTCGATCCATGATATCCGTAATGAGTTGCCAAGAAGGGAAGGGAACTCTTTGCGGTCGATTACAATTCATTTTTTTTAAGGTCTACGGGTTTATTAGTTCCCCATTTCATTCCGAGGTACCTATTCACCTTTTCTCCGGTGACAAGGAAAGACGGAATCGAATAGTAAAAAGGAGAGTGAGACGTCGCCCACTTCCACAATATACATATTTTTTTTTATTTTTCAGTCATCCCCTTAGAGGAGATCCCGGGGTTCACATTAAAATTTGGGGTATACACTAAGTAGCGATTAAGTACACCCCAAATAAAATTAGTACGTATTAAGTAGACCAGAAGGGAGGGACTACTTACCCGTAATATCTTCGTGAATACGAATTTCGCCAGAAAATACGAATGCCAAACAGAACGGCGTGGGGTAATCAAATATTAAAACGAAAAGAAATCCTTACACAACGAAAAGTTTTCTTGTTTCCTTTTTCACCCACCCAAACGTTCGGGTTTCCAATGGTTTGCTAACGTTTCTAATTTTTCCTTTGGGGAAATTCACCAACAAAAAAAATCGGGCAGGGTTAACAGTAGAAAACGGAATTCGTGTCGACACCAGACGTGCACGAATCTAAGCAGAGGGTCCCCAAGAGGAAAACTGGATGCTCTTGCTACAATATCTAAAATAAATAAAAAAAAAACAAAGGGGTAAAAAGGGAACGCAATAGTAAATTTTTTTTTCTCTCACCCCTCGTCAACATGATATACATGTGGTATATCGTAATTGATCCAGTCAGTCATGGGATCGATTGGTGAGAAACTCGTTTAAATTCGCGGTCCTATGGATTTACCTACCTTACCTCGAGATTCTGGGCGTCGTACGGCAAAGGTAAATAGGAGGGAATAGAGATGACAAAAACCGCCCTGAGAAACTCCCGAGCCCTTTCAACAACATCGTCGAGGTGTCGATGATAAAGTTTTATTCGCTGGCAAGCGTGTGATGATTGTTGACTGGACAGCTCTCCTCCCCGCGTGCTGCTTCCGACCACTGCGATGCTAGGCTGGCAACTGTCAAATGGTACAGCAGCCAGAATAGCATCAAAAGCCAGAAACAGGACCATAAACAAAATTATCGGGGCATTTCCAAATAAAAAAAAAAAAGAGGGGGGGAAAAGGGGGGTAACCACCATCCTGCCCATTCTACAAAATTTGGCTGTCAGCAAACGTCAAGGGAACAGATTCAGCAACAAGGAAGGAGCTGGCAGTTTAGGGACCCTTGGAAAGTGTGACCAGCAGGTGTTCACACCTTAAATTGCTTGGGTACAGGGTCACTGCGGCAATTCATTGTACACCTGAATGAAATAGTAAAATCAAGTATCAAAAACACAAAAGACAAAGCGAAACGAAAAACCAGAAATTTCGATACGAAACGGGAATTCTCACTCCACCATTTGCAGAGATAACGGCAACGGCGCCACTATCTTTCACAAAGCTGTCTAAAAATATCAAACACAGGGCACTCGAATTTCAAGACAGCCATACCGGACAAGAAAAACGTCTATGAAAAACGCACAAGTGCCAGGTCAATGGCAGAGAACCCGCTCTACAGGGAATAAAAGGGCACGGTCACCAAAATGCAATGCACCGCATTTTGTATCCAGTGACGATTCATTGCACCTCAATGAAAATATACAGCTCTTGCTGTGGGGCGAGATTTCACCTCGCAGGGAAAGGTAATATTATTTAAAAAAAAAAGGGGGGAAGGGTAACATGAGTGACCTGTTTGTCCGACAGAAAACAAACTGTGCACAACGTTACAAGGCAGTCGAAAAACAATTAGAAAAACTCAATTTTGGGGTCAAGACTTCTTTTCAAGCCAACCGCCACGAATAGCAGAAATAAAAGCGGGTGTTGACAGCAATCTCAACCCTAGCGGCGGATGTTGGTTGAAAACTGGTAATTTACCGGTGAAAAAAACCGGTAAATGGAATTTTACCGGTATAATTTACCGATTTTTACCGTAAAGTAACCCCTTAAGAGCGTAAACCCAACCGAGAAGTGCAGTAATAACACCATGTATTTACGCGCCTGAAAAATTTTCGATTTTGTAAAAAAGGCGTTTATTTTACTCGAAAAAAAAACAAATTTTTAAACGGGTAAATTAACCCCTTAAGAGCGTAAACCCAACCGACTAATACGGTTTTCTTTCCGTAAGTTTAACCATCAATATTCAGTTTATTTTCCTCGAAATATACCAGATTTTTAAACGGGTAAATTAACCCCTTAAGAGCGTAAACCCAACGGATAAGTAGAGTAATACATTAGTTATATTGACAGAAAAATCCAGAGTAAATAACCGGGAATTTACGGATTTTTTAAACCATTTGATTTTTCAGAATTTTGCCCTGCACCTGTCCACCACCACCTCTCCCCGTGGGTGGGATAAATTTTAATTGCCACCTGTCCACCACCATCTCTCCCAGTGGGTGGGACAGATCTCGATTTCCGCCCTCCGAAATTAGAACCATTCAACCAAAATATTGTATGATCCTAGTTTCGAAACCTCGACTGCTCGAGAGAACCTCTTCCTAGCTCAGCTTGCTATCCACTCAACTACCGGTTTTGTTAAAAAGGTTCGTATACGTAAGAATAGAACCGAATAATGCAATGAGGACTTAGAAAATTTTTCATTCTTGTCATCGAATTTTCAGTATTTTTGGAAAACACACACAGATATGGTGTCTTAAGTTGATGACACTTACTGAATTGTGTGGGTAGTATACTACCCTCCTAATTCTGGTGTTAAATGACAACCATAAACCACAAAAATGTTGAAATTCGACAACAACATATAAATGCTGCGTCGACTGGGTAACTAAAAATGTTTACAACGTGGTTTTAGGGTGGTAAAACCCCACTAACCCCCCCCCTCCTTCTTCTTCATTCCACCCCCAACTGCAACGTGGTTTTAGGGTGGTAAACCCCCCCCCCCTTCCTTCTTCTTCATACCACCCCTAAACTGCAGCGAGTTTTAGGGTGGTGAAAACCCCACTGATAACCACCTTCATGTACTGCAAACCATGTGGAAACTACCTACGAACCGCGGATTTGGCCCACCCCTTTTCAGTCGTTTTCCTACCCCCGACCGTCTGACATGGTGTTCTGGCGGGACATTTCAGTGGGTTAGAAAAACCGCAATTTTACCAAGAAGAACAACCGGTAAAAACTAAGTGTGAAATAAGGCGTAAAAACTGGTTAAATATTTCAATACAAACCCGTAAATCTCCGGTTTTTCTTCCCTCAATTTTTCAGTCAAATTTACACTGTTAACTTTGCGCTCTATAAGATTTAGAAACTTTATTTCTTCATTGCTAAACGGGTTAGAAATACTGTCAAACATTGTAACCAAATTTTGAAACCGTTATTAACACCAGTAAATTTAAGGTTAAAATAACTAACAATTTTGCGGTAAATGTTATCCTTCATAATACTGTCGCTTAAAAACGTTTTTTTTAATCCGTTGCCATCCGGTTTGCCTCTGGTTTTGCCAACGGTTATTTCTACCGACTCAAATTTTGTCATTTAAAGGTCTAATTCACCCTTAATTTCTCGGTAATTTAGACGAGTTTAAAACTAAAACTTAAAAAGGTGTTTTTCTCCATTGCTTTCCAGTTTGCCAATGGTTATTTCTACCGACGCAAACTTATTTTTAAGGGGAATATTTAGGTCCAAGTAATTCGTTATTTACCGGTAAACTATGTCCAACTTTAAACGAGTTATTCAACTGGTTTTTTACCCGTTTTCATTCAGTTAGCCAACGGTTATTTACACCAACTGAAATATGTAATTTGAGAGTAAATTTTAGGTTAAAAAAACTGGTTTTCCTCTCCTAAATCTTTCCTGTGTAACACCAACGTCCGAAAAGGTAATTTTTATCCGTTTTCATCCGGTATTCGCCGGTATTGCATAAGGTTTTTTTACCAACTTTCAAGGGGTAATTTTGGGGTTCATACAACTTTTAATTTACTGGCGAAAAAAACTCATTTATCATCTATTATTGCCACTAGTTTTTTACCCGTTTTAATTCAGTTTGTCAACGGTTATGTACACCAAATGAAATTTGGAAGCATAGGGTAAATTTTAGGTTAAAGACACTGGGTTTTCTTAAGTAAATCTCGCCCATATAAAACCAACGTTCGAAAATGTTTATTTTATCCGTTTTCATCCAGTATTCTAAAAGGTTTTGCCAACGGTTACATAACCCTTTGCAAGTTGGTAAAAAAACCTTTTGCAATACCGGATGAAAACGGATGAACATAACCTTTTTGAACGTTGGTTTTATATGGGCGCGGTTTACTTAAGAAACACCAGTGTCTTTAACCTAAAATTTACCCTATATTTACACATTTGAGTTGGTGTATGTAACCGTTGATAAACTGAATGAAAATGGGTAAAAAACTAGTGGCAATAACAGTTGACAAATGCGGTTTTTTTCGCCAGTAAATTAAAAGCTGTATGAACCCAAAAACTACCCTTTGCAAGTTGGTAAAAAAAACGAAGGAATACCGGATGAAAACGGATGAAATTAACCTTTTCGAACGTTGGTGTTACACATAAAATATTTACGAGAGAAAAACCCGTGTTTTTAACCTAAAATTTACTCTAAAATTACATATTTCAGTTGGTGTAAATAACCGTTGGCTACCTGAATGAATACGGTAAAAAAACAGTTGCATAACGCGTTTAAAGTTGGACATAGTTTACCGGTAAATTACGAATTACTTGGACCTAAATATTCCCCTTAAAAATAAGTTTGCGTCGGTAGAAATAACCATTGGCAAACTGGAAAGCAATGGAGAAAAACACCTTTTTAAATCGTAGTTTTAAACTCGTCTAAATTACCGAGAAATTAAGGGTAAATAAGACCTTTGCCCGACAACATTTGAGTAGGTAGAAATAACCGTTGGCAAAACCAGGGGCAAACCGGATGGCAATGGATAAATAAAACGTTTTTAAGCGACAATATTGTGAAGGATAACATTTACCGGAAAATTTTTAGTTATTTAAACCTTAAATTTACTGGTCTAAAATACGGTTTCAGAACCCGGTGAAAACGGGTTGAATAGCGCTTTATATCTGTTAGTATTTCTAACCCGTCTACAACCGTTTATAAAGAGGTAATTTCACACTTCTCTCCCCGAGAAGAATTTTAGCGTCGCAGGACCATTCCGTTCGGCTGTACTTAAAGTAAACGCGTCTTGAAAGAGTTTTATTAGAGTTTTTCTGTTGCTTTTGCTTTTTCAGCAGAATTCTCAACTTTCTATTGTTTGGTCACGAAATAATCGGATCTATTTTGAAATTTTTAAGAAACTTACATTTGCCGTTTTTTATTTTGATATAAATGAATTCCATTCGAATTTTTTACAAGCAGTAAATCTTTGTTTACATTTTCGTATTACGTTAATTTTTAACACACGATGTTTGGAATGTTAAATTGCTGAAAATAATTATGATGTGTCAACATAATTCGCTAAAACACACCTGATTAAACTTGTGATAAAGCTTTATGTATTCTTCCGGGTTCGAACTCTAGTTCATTGATGTCGTATGCCACCGCTATACCTCTAAGCTAGAAATCCCTTTAAACGTCACAGTAAAGTGGAAAAAACAAAGAAAACGGCAATTTGAAACGAATGGTAGCTAAACAAAGCAATACTTTGGTACAATAAGCTAAATAGCATTAATCAACAAAAAGAAAAAGGGCGTAGCTATATGTACATTTAGGATTTAGAATTATTTTTGTTTTATATTTTTGCCTCATCGCCTCATAAGCCACAATGATAACAATGTTCATAACTGAATCTAACTTTGTTAACTTCTTATTTATTTTCAAGAATATAACTGTCAACTGATTTCAGTGATTTGTTTTTTTCATATTTTTGGTTTAGTGCGCTCTATAGCTATATGCTGATTAGACCCATTCGGCGTGCTTGTTGTTGACGTTTTGACAATTTTCAACAGTCGTCTGCTGTAGTGTATGTCAGTTCAACCAGAGTGGTCGCCAATTGATAGATCTGTCAGAATCCTTGATTATATTCTATTCAAGCATATTTTCATGGTGAAAGTTTTCTTCGTAAATTTGTTAGTTGTGTTTCTTTTAATGTTCTAAACGACTGTCGTTTGTCATTTGTTTTCAAATCAATAATTATGTTTGTGAAGCAGACGATATGTTTTCATTTCTAAGAAACTTGGTGTAGACGTCTGTGTTTTCCTAATTTGGAAATGGAAAGGTAAGAATTGTTTATTGTGCTAGAACAAATATTTTTAAATAAATATATTTCTTATCATAGGTATTGCTCAAACTTGGTGATCAGCTCTAAACAAGTTTTCACATTTAAGACTGTTTGACTGAAAAGATGTTATTCACTGGAGGAGCTGGGTATATCGGAAGCCCCTTTGTGGTTCTTGGAATCCGGCTATGTGGTTATTTCTTGCAAGAAGTTTGCCCACTCTAATAATGGAAAAAAAGCTCAGTGACTGCCCTGCTCAGTTTCATCAATGTGTTCTATATAATATAGTTATATTTATTATTTAATATCTAGGCGAAGAAGTTAAATCTCATAAACAGCTAAGAAACACCCAATTGATAATTCTTCGAGCAAAGATTCATCAAGTAGTTCATTCAGGGCTGAGAAAGAGAAGGCAAAGTTGCAGCAGATGCTGTTAATTATCACAATTAAAATATTGATGACAGTTCAACACAGGTATGGAAAATATGTGGATAATTGTTTTGCTGGACTTATAATAGTTGTTATGCAAGATAATTGTGTTTTGATTAATAACTGTAACCTGTTAAGTTGGTATTTTTCAGTTCATTTCAGAAATGACTTAAGTCGAATTCAAGAACTTAATAAAGGAACTTATGACATGGCATTTATTAAAAACCATGCAAAGAATAATGTTGCGTCCCTCACATATTTTCCAGTAAATATTAACACGATATTAACTTTAATCTGAGTGCAAGTAACGACATTTATTGATTAAAACTAATTCAATTTTACTTCTCATTCAGGGCTAAGAAAGAGAAGTCAAAGTTCCAGCAGGAGCTGTTTCATGCTCATCATTAAGTTGAGTCAGCCAACAAAGATAAGGTAAGATCCCATTGTAGATTGTTGAGCAGGACGGTCTAATTATTCTTAAATTATGGTTAATTTTTACAGGCAAGATGAAACGTACACCAAGCCGCCACTCGCTAAATAATTTTGATCCAAAGTTTAAATTTAAATTTCCGCTTCGATTTGACCATTTCAACCACTTTGAACTTTCCGCTCAATCGCACGTCTCGCTATAGCTGACGTGTTGCAGTGGAGAAATTGGCAGCAACTGATGCCGTTCCACAACTCGTCCCTTTTCGGCTTTTCCACATTGGATATTAAACAAAAGAATGTGAACTGCTGCTGTTTCCAGCTATTGTAAACCATCCGCAGTTATCCGGGTATGCCGTTATATAGTCTAGAGTCAAGTTAATTTAATAGCTGACGTCATAATATATAGTCGACCGTGAAAAACCATCTTTTTATCTTTGCGCTGCAGGGCAGGCGGAAGGAATTTCGTGAGAAAGTGCTGGAATGGAGTCGTATAACTAAAAAGGCAAACGTCTAGCGATCAGTTCGATGGATGTGAACGATGTGAGAATGCGACGTCCAACTCTGCACCTGTTTACATTACACAAAAAAGCAAGTTAAGAGCAGATGAACAGGTCTGATTTGAGCGTCGATTTTTGTAATGATGCGGTCAACATGTTCGGTTACGGCTGTCAGTGGTGCACATCAACCGGATGGTCTCAGGATTCCATATGCCGTGCAGACTCAATTTTATATTCGCTCCATCTGTCGTTTCGTTTTTTCTTTTGTGCCTCTGTTTGACATTTTCCATTCTATTGTTATTCATAACAGGCAACTTCCGTCTGATTCTGTTGCTAAGAGACCACGTCGAGATATATGGGCGAGTCTCTTTATTGATAAGCGACAGCTATGGACGATGATGAGGATCAGCTCGACGAGCGATAAGCGTTCCTACACTGGTAAAAAAGTATGTATACCGGCTTTGTAATTATAACTATCACCTGCTATGTATTAGTTGTGCGCCACCAACTCGACTTCTTCGAAATTTTGAACTTATTTAACGAATTTCACTGATAGTAAAATTGTTTGCTGATTTCGTTTTACTATCATGTCACTCTCGAGATGTTATTGTAAATGAATGGAAAATAAAGTATCTGTCATTAAAAATGCTGTGTGAATTTTAAAACTTATTATCGATATTTTAAGTTTAAAAAACTGAATATCGATTCGATTTTATGACAATAATTAAACGGGATTTAAATGGTCCGATTTACAGTTTTAATATAGTTTCAAAACGGAAACAACAGCGTTTTTTACTAATTTGAAATCCGCTTTTATGAATTGATTTCGAACGCTTTTTGCATTGATTTGAAATATTTTAATCTCGTTTCCGCACGGAAAAATTCTTCTCGGGTCCCCGGGAAGAATTCGTCTGCACGTGCAGACGAACGGAATGGTCCTGCGACGCTAAAATTCTTCTCGGGTCAAAATTAAGTTTTGGGGTTATAAATACTGGGAAAAAACTGAGTTATAACTGGAAATATTGTGTCTGACTTGTCTTTGAAAAATTTTCAATAACTTTTGGGTAAAGGTGGTTTTTCCCTTCAAATTACCGAATTTTGGGCCCTAAAAAAGGGGTAATCACAACCATACCGACTTTCAACCGAGAACCACCGCTAGGGAAGGGAAAGCGATTGACAAGTACAGGTTTATACAGGGAAACGAACGAGGTTATAGAACCTCTTTCGTACAAACGTTTCCCCTCTATTGCTTCACATTTTCTATAAAAATGGTTTAAACTTAATCTTTCGGGCACGGGTTATGGCCATTACAGAACGGTTTGTTAAGCCATCTCAAAAAGAAGAAAATAAAGTGAGGAACTACGAGACGAGTTCTATGCACCATTATTCGTCACGAAAGAAAAAAAGAACAAACAATAACGAACAAACTCAAGTAGCAATGACCTTGCGCGACAAAAAGGGGAGGGACAGTGCTATCAAGCAGACATACATGTATACATTTTTTTTTCTCTCTTTAAAAGGGGGGGGGGATATCCCAGTCTCAAAAGACCCAACACCTGGCAAAAGACCCAATTCCCAACTGAACCAAATTACCCTAAATGAAAAGTCGAAAAAATGACTCTGGAATTTTTATTTCTATTTTCTCTCTCTTCCACTCTACATATCCATCCACAGAGACCACACCCAAATTTCACCCCCGAATAATTTCTGTTGTCATTTTATTATTTTTAACCTCCTCCGCTCTTTGCTTCCCAAATAGTTAAATTGGGGTCCATATATAAATTTTTTTTTCCCTTCACACTTTCCCCCAGTACATAGTAATTCGAATCCTCTGACACATCAGTATCATTTCTCAGTTGGTGCCAGTAGCCCCAGTTTTTTTTTTAAACGACAAATTACTTACAGTGACTACAGTGTTCTCCTTCTCTCCTTGAAGGCATCCCGATCTAACCTAATTCTTAATTCCAGAAATGGATCCCAAAACAGCCGTGATTGTATTCGTCGAAAACACCAAAGCTACGGTACGCGCACAGGTGGCCACGAACCTGGCGTTGGCCTTCGTCAACGCCTCAACAGCGACACTATTGAAATTTGTAGTACGCCCAGTGGCGGGACCGGACACTTCGTTTACCGACCCCATAACACATCGAGTATTTTAAATTATGGGAGAAACTAGCCTGATCCTAACCATAGGGGGCCCAAGCGCGAACGCCACCGTATACGTCGTCGATGACGCGGAGATAGGTGCATCAATGGTCCTGGGGATGGATACCATAATTGCACTGCACGGTACCCTCTTCTTGGGGGGCGACGAACAGATGAATCCACTCTTCGATGCGCCAAACGGGAAAAGGTTACCGCCCCAAGACCGGTGTTAGCAACTGGCCTCTCCATTTCACTCGTCTCCCAAGCCTGGGCATCTGAGAATAAAGTGGCGATACTACAGGTAGGAACCCAGTACTATCGAGACCACATTACAAACACAACATTCCCGGTATATGGAATGGTGACCATACCGTCCGGAAACAACGAATGCAGAGCATTCGTCACCAACATTAAAGCCAGCATGATGCTGGGGGTAAATTATCTAAAAACAGCAGACTTCAAATTAACGTTTGATGAGTGGACCATATCATGGCCACAAACCATGGTAGTACGCCCATACCGTCAACAGGCACGGTCAATAGCTGGCCCAACGTGCCCTAAGTGCGGCCTAAACGGCCATGTCAAATCACAATGCACGGGGGCCCACGACTAAAAAAAAAGGGGGGGAGGGTGAGGAGCAATCGTCACCATCAAGCACCACCCGCTGTTGTAGTTACCATCTATAGATCTTTCGTACCTTCGTTTTACTTTTCCCAGGTCTGTTTCTTTCCATGTCCCTACTATACAATCTTCAAGTGTTTCAATTTCCCCGAAAACTGTTATAATGCGCCAAATTTGTCAATTTACTGCTCATCCCCAATCAACCCTAGCCGTATTCCCCGTACACCCCTTCCCCTTCGGTTCCCTTCACACGTTTCCCTATGTGCCTTCTATTATCTTTCCCTTCAAACGTTTCCTAACGTTAGGTTCCCCTCTTTCCTCCTCACATAACTAAGCACATTTTTCTTTTATCTTTCCCCCCTCGCAGCATATTTTTTTTTTATCTTAAACGTTTCCCTTGCATAACGCAGAATTTGTCCATCATATATATGTATTCTCTCATTCATAATTCCGCTAAGTTAAGCCGACTCCGGGAGTCGCCTTCAAAGAAGGCGGCTATGTAATGCCCCGCGGAGCCAACTAGCCCCGCGAGCCAACCTGCCCCTCCAAGGCAACACACCCTGCAGTGGCGACTTGCCCCACGGAGCCCATTGGCCCCACCCCTTCAGCGATGGCCACCATCCACCGTCCACGTCACAGCCGTGACGTCACCACCGAGCACGTCACACCCCGTGACGTCCACGCTCCACGCTGACTCCGCGAAATCCCGGCCCAGCTACACCAGCTCGCCGGTCCAGCTACACCAGCTCGCCGGTCCAGCCACACCAGCTCGCTGGTCCAGCCACACCAGCTCGCTGGTCCAGCTCCACCAGCCCGCTGGTCCAGCTCCACCAGGAACACGACCCATCGAAATCACTTTTGCCCTCATTAGCCCCACTATATATGCTGTACCCCTTTTCGCAACTCTCTCTCTGCTGTACTCCCCTCCTGTCGATAGGACACGCAATACAAGCGCTTACTCTCTGACTACCCGTCTTCGCGTACTCTCTGTAAGCACCCCAGTTGGGCCTTACAGATTTATTGCCTTCTTTCGGAGAAATGTTCATTCGAACGAGCTCCAATGCTCCAATGCCTGACACTTGGACTGGCGATTCAGGTTCCAATCCAATGCACCCTGTTTGAATGGATGGTGTCGTATTCTTCTTGTTGCTGCTGCTGTTGCACACTTTCCTAAAGTGTCCGGTTTTTCCGCATTTCCCGCAGTCTTTTCCGTTAGCAGGGCATTCTGAGCGCGGGTGACGGGTTTCACCCCCACAGTTCCAGCAACCTTTAGAAGAGGTGTCGAATTTAACGGACTTGTCGTCCTTTTTCGATTGACTTGATTGAAATGACGACGATTGCTGTTTGTGCTGAGGTTTAGACGATTTGTTTAACTTATCTTTCTTGTAGGATGACTTTGATAGCGCTTGAATGGCCATTGCGTCGCCTTGTGTCAAGTTTTTTGCTTGGGTTGAAGCGGCCTCCGCGACGCGGAGAATGTCGATCGCTTCGTCCAATTTTAACTTATCTCCTCGTTTGAGGAGTTTGCGGCGCACGTCATCATCGTACACACCAAAAACAATCTGACCAAGTATACGGGTTGGTTGGCATTTCAAACAGCAATCTTTGAGGAACTCGCATTTGCTAGCCAGTTCCCTGAGTTCGCAAAGCCAGTTGTCTGCTGATTCGTTTGCACGTTGCTTCTTCATAGCAAACTGTTGACGCCATACGTGGCGATTACGCCCCGCGTTACACCTGTCAAGTAATTGTTGAATGATGACTTCGTGATCTTCTAAGTCGTCCTCGTCCAGACCCATCGATAAAACAGCTTGGAGGGTCTCTTTAGATAAACATGAAAAAAGGACGTTTGTCTTGTATTCCGGACGTTCGTCCGCCTCCAACACTGTGTCAATCGTCGATAAAGCTAAAAATATTTTCCATTGAGCGTGCCATAGCTCGAATGAGTCCTTAAATTCGTCTAAATCAAATCGAGGTGGTGAGCCGTACGGCTTGAACGCTTTGGCAGTAGGCGCCATTTTTGAGAGGTCTGGCACCTTTGGGCTACGTTCAAGTGCTTTACTAGCGGGAACAGTTACTTTAGCTTCGTCAGTAGGCATAGAAGTTAAAGAAAATAATATTGACTATGACGGCCGTGAAATACGGCTCTGTACCTTTTTCAAGAGCCCCCAAACAAAACACGCCTCCGTCCAGTAGACAATACTGTTTGGAAACCGTCCGCAAAAGTATGCACTGCGCCAATGAAAGAATATATTGTAAACTGTTCAACTTACTCCGTTAGGTTCGTTAAGAAACAACTGCGCCATGTAAGGATGTTGACTGATTGAATAAATGTATTTACGGAAGTAAGGGAGTTGGTCGAGGGATGACCAGTACAATAGAGAAGCTAAGAGTGGACTGAAGAATAGTATATGCGCCTAGCAGGATAACATATGCTCCGGAGAGCCATAAAAGAACAGGACGTGTAAGACAATACATGAGACGTCATCACACACGACAGTGCACGCCAGAGCACGCCAATTCACACCAGAGCACGTCCATGCACGCCAAAGCACGCCAGTGCACGCCAGAGCACGCCAGTGCACGCCAGTACACGCCAGAGCACGCCAATTCGCACCAGAGCACGCCAGAGCACGCCAGAGCACGTCAATGCACGCCACAGCACGCCAGTGCACGCCACAGCACGCCAATTCACACCAGAGCACGCCAGTGCACGCCAGAGCACGTCAATGCACGCCAGAGCACGCCAGTGCACGACAGAGCTCGCCAATGCACGCCAGAGCACGCCAGTGCACGCCAGAGCACGCCAGTGCACGCCAGAGCACGCCAGTGCACGCCAGTGCACGACAGAGCACGCCAGTGCACGAAAGAGCACGCCAGTGCACGCAAGAGCACGTCAATGCACGCCAGAGCACGCCAGTGCACGCAAGAGCACGTCAATGCACGCCAGAGCACGCCAGTGCACGCCAGAGCACGCCAGTGCACGCCAGAGCACTTCAGTGCACGCCAGAGCACGCCAGAGCACGCCAGTGCACGCCAGAGCACGCCAATTCACACCAGAGCACGCCAGAGCACGCCAGTGCACGCCAGAGCACGTCAATGCACGCCAGAGCAAGCCAGAGCAAGCCAGAGCACGCCAGAGCACGCCAGAGCACGCCAGTGCACGCCAGAGCACGGTAGAGTACAGCAGAGAACAGCTCAGCACTTGAAGTTGCTATAATAATTTTTTTAACTTGTTAAAACCATTTTTTAATTACAGGATGTGTAAATCAATGTCCAATACACCATTTCAAGTCTATTTAATCAATAAATTTATAGAGCAAATCATGAACAAAAAGTTTGAGAAAAACGCACATCACAGCACTTCAATGTTTAAAAATTATTCAAGTTATTTGAGTTCTATTGTCGGGTAGTGGATTTCTATTGTCAAGCACTTGAGTTCTGCATAGCAGAGCACGCCAGAGCACGACAGAGCACGCCAGTGCACGCAAGAGCACGTCAATGCACGCCAGAGCACGCCAGTGCACGCAAGAGCACGTCAATGCACGCCAGAGCACGCCAGTGCACGCAAGAGCACGTCAATGCACGCCAGAGCACGCCAGTGCACGCCAGAGCACGCCAGAGCACGCCAGAGCACGCCAGTGCACGCCAGAGCACGCCAATTCACGCCAATTCACGCCAGAGCACGCCAGTGGACGCCAGAGCAAGCCAGAGCACGCCAGAGCACGCCAGAGCACGCCAGTGCACGCCAGAGCACGGTAGAGTACAGCAGAGAACAGCTCAGCACTTGAAGTTGCTATAATAATTTTAAGTTGTTAAAACCATTTTTTAATTACAGGATGTGTAAATCAATGTCCAATACACCATTTCAAGTCTATTTAATCAATAAATTTTTAGAGCAAATCATGAACAAAAAGTTTGAGAAAAACGCACATCACAGCACTTGAATTTTTAAAAATTATTCAAGTTATTTGAGTTCTATTGTCGGGTAGTGGATTTCTATTGTCAAGCACTTGAGTTCTGCATAGCAGAGCACGCCAGAGCACGACAGAGCACGCCAGTGCACGCAAGAGCACGTCAATGCACGCCAGAGCACGCCAGAGCACGCCAGTGCACGCCAGAGCACGCCAGTGCATGCCAGAGCACGCCAGTGCACGCCAAAGCACGACAGAGCACGCCAGTGCACGCAAGAGCACGCCAGTGCACGCAAGAGCACGTCAATGCATGCCAGAGCACGTCAATGCACGCCAGAGCACGCCAATGCACGCCAGAGCACGCCAGTGCACGCCAGAGCAAGCCAGTGCACGCAAGAGCACGTCAATGCCCGCCAGAGCACGCCAGTGCACGCCAGAGCACGCCAGTGCACGCCAGAGCAAGCCAGTGCACGCCAGAGCACGACACTGCACGCCAGAGCACGCCAGTGCACGCCAGAGCACGCCAATTCACGCCAGAGCACGCAAGTGCACGCCAGAGCACGGTAGAGCACAGCAGAGAACAGCTCAGCACTTGAAGTTGCTATAATAATTTTTTTAACTTGTTAAAACCATTTTTTAATTACAAGATGTGTAAATCAATGTCCAATACACCATTTCAAGTCTATTTAATCAATAAATTTACAGAGCAAATCATGAACAAAAAGTTTGAGAAAAACGCACATCACAGCACTTGAATTTTTAAAAATTATTCAAGTTATTTGAGTTCTATTGTCGGGTAGTGGATTTCTATTGTCAAGCACTTGAGTTCTGCATAGCAGAGCACGCCAGAGAACGACAGAGCACGCCAGAGCACGCCAGTGCACGCCACTGCACGCCAGAGCACGCCAGTACACGCCAGAGCACGCCAGTGCACGCAAGAGCAAGCCAGTGCACGCAAGAGCACGCCAGTGCACGCCAGAGCACGCCAATTCACACCAGAGCACGTCAATGCACGCCAGAGCACGCCAGTGCACGCCAGAGCACGCCAATTCAAACCAGAGCACGCCAGGGCATGCCAGTGAACGCCAGAGCACGTCAATGCACGCCAGAGCACGCCAGTGCACACCAGTGCACGCCAGAGCACGCCAATTCACACCAGAGGACGCCAGTGCACGCCGGAGCACGCCAGTGCACGCCAGAGCACGCCAGTGCACGCCAGAGCACGCCAGTGCACGCACGAGCACGGCAATGCACGCCAGAGCATGCTAGTGCACGCCAGAGCACGCAGCACACAGCACGAGTGCACGAGTGCACAAGAACGCAGCACGCAGCACGCAGTGCACGTCAGAGAACGCCAATTCACACCAGAGCAAGTCAATGCACGCCAGAGGACGCAAGTGCACGCCAGAGCACGTCAGTGCAGGCCAGTGCACGCCAGAGCACGCCAGTGCACGCCAGAGCAATTCAATGCATGCCAGAGCACGCCAATTAACACCAGAGCACGCCAGTGCACGCCAGAGCACGCCAGTGCACGCCAGAGCACGCTAATTCACACCAGAGCACGCCAGTGCACGCCAGAGAACGCCAGTGCACGCCAGAGCACGCCAGTGCACGCCAGAGCACGCAAGTGCACGCCAAAGCACGCCAGTGCACGCCAGAGCACGCCAGTGCACGCCAGTGCACGTTAATTCACACCAGAGCACGCCAGTGCACGCCAGAGCAAGTCAATGCACGCCAGAGCACGCCAGTGCACGCCAAAGCACGCCAGTGCACGCCAAAGCACGCCAGTGCACGCCAGAGCACGCCAGTGCACGCCAATTAACACCAGAATCCGCCAGTGCACGCCAATTAACACCAGAGCACGCCAGTGAACGCCAGAGCACGCCAGTGCACGCCAGAGCACACCAATTCACACCAGAGCACGCCAGTGCACGCCAGAGCACGCCAATTCACACCAGAGCACGCCAGAGCACGCCAGTGCACGCCAGAGCACGTCAATGCACGCCAGAGCATGCCAGAGCACGCCAGAGCACGGTAGAGTACAGCAGAGAACAGCTCAGCACTTGAAGTTGCTATAATAATTTTTTTAACTTGTTAAAACCATTTTTTAATTACAGGATGTGTAAATCAATGTCCAATAGGGGAGACCGGGGCTATGCGGGACACGGGGCTAAAATGTACAGGGAAGTTTTGATATGTACGATTTGTTTTAAAATGCTGAAATTAATACAGCGTATTGTAAATGATGTTTTTTTTATCCTCTAAACTTTTTTTCCTGAATTTCTGATTAATTTTGCGAGTTTTTTGGTAAAAACAAAAAAATTAGAATCGGATAAAAAATTTTTGACGTTTAGTTTTAAATTTTTTTTATACTTCTATAAATATTTTTATAAAACCCAGATAGCTATTTGATAGGGTTTTCTTTCTAGTTTAAGATAGTATTTTTATTTTATAAAAAATTTGTTTCTAAGTATTTGATAATTTAGTTTATTTGATGTTGTTGGGGTCTGGGTTAAATGGTACAGCCATCTGTCGCCAGGTAAACGACCAAAAAAGATCGAAAAAAAAACCTCTTTACTTTTTTTATTGTATCTCCACTTATTCTCAAAAGAATGAATAAAATTACAGTAATTCTGAAAGAGAAATGAATTTCCTTTTCATTAGTGCGTCTTTCAATATATTTAATCCATCCGTTGCAGAGAAAAATGGTGTTCCGTTTTGCCCCTGGCTCTGTTCCGTTTAACCCTAAATTTTTTTTTTCCTTAATTTTTTTTTCTTTACATTTAATTAAATAACTATTACATAGTTTAACGAAAAAATATGAAACAATAAGCTAATGTAGAGAAATGCATGGGAATCACTCCTATATTTTTATTTTAACTTAATTCTGCTATTTAAAAAATTGGCAGCGTAAAGAAAAAAAGTGTCCCATATAGCCCCGGTCTCCCCTACACCATTTCAAGTCTATTTAATCAATAAATTTATAGAGTAAATCATGAACAAAAAGTTTGAGAAAAACGCACATCACAGCACTTGAATGTTTAAAAATAATTCAAGTTATTTGAGTTCTATTGTCGGGTAGTGGATTTCTATTGTCAAGCACTTGAGTTCTGCATAGCAGAGCACGCCAGAGAACGACAGAGCACGCCAGAGCACGCCAGTGCACGCCACTGCACGCCAGAGCACGCCAGTACACGCCAGAGCACGCCAGTGCACGCCAGAGCACGTCAATGCACGCCAGTGCACGCCAGTGCACGCCAGAGCACGCCAATTCAAACCAGAGCACGCCAGGGCATGCCAGTGAACGCCAGAGCACGTCAATGCACGCCAGAGCACGCCAGTGCACACCAGTGCACGCCAGAGCACGCCAATTCACACTAGAGGACGCCAGTGCACGCCGGAGCACGCCAGTGCACGCCAGAGCACGCCAGTGCACGCCAGAGCACGCCAGTGCACGCACGAGCACGGCGATGCACGCCAGAGCATGCCAGTGCACGCCAGAGCACGCAGCACACAGCACGAGTGCACGAGTGCACAAGAACGCAGCACGCAGCACGCAGTGCACGTCAGAGAACGCCAATTCACACCAGAGCAAGTCAATGCACGCCAGAGGACGCAAGTGCACGCCAGAGCACGTCAGTGCAGGCCAGTGCACGCCAGAGCACGCCAGTGCACGCCAGAGCAATTCAATGCATGCCAGAGCACGCCAATTAACACCAGAGCACGCCAGTGCACGCCAGAACACGCCAGTGCACGCCAGAGCACGCTAATTCACACCAGAGCACGCCAGTGCACGCCAGAGAACGCCAGTGCACGCCAGAGCACGCCAGTGCACGCCAGAGCACGCAAGTGCACGCCAAAGCACGCCAGTGCACGCCAGAGCACGCCAGTGCACGCCAGTGCACGTTAATTCACACCAGAGCACGCCAGTGCACGCCAGAGCAAGTCAATGCACGCCAGAGCACGCCAGTGCACGCCAAAGCACGCAAGTGCACGCCAAAGCACGCCAGTGCACGCCAGAGCACGCCAGTGCACGCCAATTAACACCAGAGCACGCCAGTGCACGCCAATTAACACCAGAGCACGCCAGTGAACGCCAGAGCACGCCAGTGCACGCCAGAGCACACCAATTCACACCAGAGCACGCCAGTGCACGCCAGAGCACGCCAATTCACACCAGAGCACGCCAGAGCACGCCAGTGCACGCCAGAGCACGTCAATGCACGCCAGAGCAAGCCAGAGCACGCCAGAGCACGCCAGAGCACGCCAGTGCACGCCAGAGCACGGTAGAGTACAGCAGAGAACAGCTCAGCACTTGAAGTTGCTATAATAATTTTTTTAACTTGTTAAAACCATTTTTTAATTACAGGATGTGTAAATCAATGTCCAATACACCATTTCAAGTCTATTTAATCAATAAATTTATAGAGTAAATCATGAACAAAAAGTTTGAGAAAAACGCACATCACAGCACTTGAATGTTTAAAAATAATTCAAGTTATTTGAGTTCTATTGTCGGGTAGTGGATTTATATTGTCAAGCACTTGAGTTCTGCATAGCAGAGCACGCCAGAGCACGCCAGAGCACAACAGAGCACGCCAGTGCACGCCAGAGCACGCCAGTGCACGCCAGTGCACGCCAGTGCACGCCAGTGCACGCCAGTGCACGCCAGAGCACGCCAGTGCACGCCAGAGCAGCCCAGTGCACGCCAGAGCACGCCAATTGACACCAGAGAACGCCAGTGCAAGCCAGAGCACGCCAGTGCATGCCAGTGCACGCAAGTGCACGCCAGAGCACGCAAGTGCACGCCAGAGCACGTCAATGCACACCAGAGCAAGCCTGAGCACGCCAGAGCACGCCAGAGCACGCCAGAGCACGCCAGTGCACGCCAGAGCACGGTAGAGCACAGCAGAGAACAGCTTAGCACTTGAAGTTGCTAAAATATTTTTTTCACTTGTTAAAACCATTTTTTAATTACAGGATGTGTAAATCAATGTCCAATACACCATTTCAAGTCTATTTAATAAATAAATTTATAGAGCAAATTATGAACAAAAAGTTTGAGAAAAACGCACATCACAGCACTTGAATTTTTAAAAATCTTTCAAGTTATTTGAGTTCTATGGTCGGGTAGTGGATTTCTATTGTCAAGCACTTGAGTTCTGCATAGCAGAGCACGCCAGAGCACGACAGAGCACGCCAGTGCACGCAAGAGCACGTCAATGCACGCCAGAGCACGCCAGAGCACGCCAGTGCACGCAAGAGCACGCCAGAGCACGCCAATTCACACCAGAGAACGCCAGTGCACGCCAGAGCACGCCAGTGCACGCCAGTGCACGCCAGAGCACGCCAATTCACACCAGAGCACGCCAGTGCACGCCAGAGCACGCCAGAGCACGCCAGTGCACGCCAGAGCACGCCAGTGCACGCCAGAGCACGCCAATTCACACCAGAGAACGCCAGTGCAAGCCAGAGTACGCCAGTGCACGCCAGTGCACGCCAGTGCACGCCAGATTACGCCAGTGCACGCCAGAGCAAGCCAGTGCACGCCAGAGCACGCCAGTGCACGCCAATTCACACCAGAGCATGCCAGTGGACGCTAGAGCACGCCAATTCACAGCAGAGCACGCCAATTCACACCAGAGCACGCCAGTGCACGCCAGAGCACGCCAATTCACACCAGAGCACGCCAGTGCACGCCAGAGCACGCCAGTGCACGCCGGAGCACGCCAGTGCACGCCAGAGCACGCCAATTCACACCAGAGAACGCCAGTGCAAGCCAGAGTACGCCAGTGCACGCAAGTGCACGCCAGAGCACGCAAGTGCACGCCAGTGCACGCCAATTCACACCAGAGCACGCCAGTGCACGCCAGAGCACGCCAGAGCACGCCAGTGCACGCCAGAGCACGTCAATGCACGCCAGAGCAAGCCTGAGCAAGCCTGAGCACGCCAGAGCACGCCAGAGCACGCCAGTGCACGCCAGAGCACGCCAGTGCACGCCAGAGCACGGTAGAGCACAGCAGAGAACAGCTTAGCACTTGAAGTTGCTAAAATATTTTTTTCACTTGTTAAAACCATTTTTTAATTACAGGATGTGTAAATCAATGTCCAATACACCATTTCAAGTCTATTTAATCAATAAATTTATAGAGCAAATTATGAACAAAAAGTTTGAGAAAAACGCACATCACAGCACTTGAATTTTTAAAAATTTTTCAAGTTATTTGAGTTCTATGGTCGGGTAGTGGATTTCTATTGTCAAGCACTTGAGTTCTGCATAGCAGAGCACGCCAGAGCACGACAGAGCACGCCAGTGCACGCAAGAGCACGTCAATGCACGCCAGAGCACGCCAGTGCACGCCAGTGCACGCAAGAGCACGCCAGAGCACGCCAATTCACACCAGAGAACGCCAGTGCACGCCAGAGCACGCCAGTGCACGCCAGTGCACGCCAGAGCACACCAATTCACACCAGAGCACGCCAGTGCACGCCAGAGCACGCCAATTCACACCAGAGCACGCCAGTGCACGCCAGAGCACGCCAGAGCACGCCAGAGCACGCCAGTGCACGCCAGAGCACGCAAGAGCAAGCCAGAGCACGCCAGTGCACGCACGAGCACGTCAATGCACGCCAGAGCAAGCCAGTGCACGCCAGAGCACGCCAATTCACACCAGAGCACGTCAATGCACGCCAGAGCACGCCAGTGCACGACAGAGCACGCCAATTCACACCAGAGCACGCCAGAGCACGACAGTGCACGCATGAGCACGTCAATGCACGCCAGAGCACGCCAGTGCACACCAGTGCACGCCAGTGCACGCCAGTGCACGCCAGTGCACGCCAGAGCACGCCAATTCACACCAGAGCACGCCAGTGCACGCCAGAGCATGCCAGTGCACGCCAGAGCACGCCAGTGCACGCACAAGCACGTCAATGCACGCCAGAGCATGCCAGTGCACGCCAGAACACGCAGCACACAGCACGCAGCACGAGTGCACGAGTGCACGAGCACGCAGCACGCAGTACGCAGTACACGTCAGAGCACGCCAATTCACACCAGAGCACGTCAATTCACGCCAGAGCACGCCATTGCACGCCAGAGCACGCCAATTCACACCAGAGCAAGCCAGAGCACGCCAGTGAACGCCAGAGCAAGGCAATGTACGCCAGAGCACGCCAGTGCACGCCAGAGCACGCAAGTGCACGCAAGAGCACGTCAATGCACGCCAGAGCACGCCAGTGCACGCCAGAGCACGCAAGTACACGCCAGAGCACGAAAGTGCACGCCACAGCACGCCAGTGCACGCCAGAGCACGCCAGTGCACGTCCCAGCAGGCCAGTGCACGCTAGAGCACGCCAGTGCACGTCAAAGCACGCCAGTGCCCGCCAGAGAACGCCAGTGCACGCCAGTGCACGCCAGAGCAATTCAATGCACGCCAGAGCACGCCAATTCACACCAGAGCACGCCAATGCACGCCAGAGCACGCCAATTCACACCAGAGCACGCTGGTGAACGCAAGAGCACGTCAATGCACGCTAGAGCACGCCATTGCACGCCAGAGCACGCAAGTTTACGCCAAAGCACGCCAGTGCACGCCAGAGCACGCCAGTGCACGTCCGAGCACGCCAGTGCACGCTAGAGCACGCCAGTGCACGTCAAAGCACGCCAGTGCCCGCTAGAGCACGCCAGTGCACGCCACAGCAATTCAATGCACGCCAGAGCACGCCAATTCACACCAGAGCACGCCAGTGCACGCCAGAGCACGCCAATTCACACCAGAGCACGCTAGTGCATTCAAGAGCACGTCAATGCACGCTAGAGCACGCCAATGCACGCCAGAGCACGCCAGTGCAAGCCAGAGCACGCCAGTGCACGCCAGAGCACGCAAGTGCACGCCAAAGCACGCCAGTGCACGCCAGAGCACGCCAGTGCACGCCAGAGCACGTCAATGCACGCCAGAGCAAGCCAGATTACGCCAGAGCACGCCAGAGCACGCCAGTGCAGGCCAGAGCACGCCAATTCACACCAGAGCACGCCAGTGCACGCCAGAGCACACCAATTCACACCAGAGCACGCCAGTGCATGCCAGAGCACGTCAATGCACGCCAGAGCACGCCAGTGCACGCCAGAGCACGCAAGTGCACGCCAAAGCACGTCAGTTTACGCCAGAGCACGTCAATGCACGCCAGAGAAAGCCATAGCACGCCAGAGCCCGCCAGAGCAAACCAGTGCACGCCAGTGCACGGTAGAGCACATTAGAGAACAGCTCAGCACTTGAAGTTGCTATAATATTTTTTTCACTTGTTAAAATTATTTTTTAATTGCAGGATGTGTAAATCAATGTCCAATACACCATTTCAAGTCTATTTAATCAATAAATTTATAGAGCAAATCATGAACAAAAAGTTTGAGAAAAACGCACATCACAGCACTTGAATTTTTAAAAATGATTCAAGTTATTTGAGTTCTATTGTCGGGTAGTGGATTTCTATTGTCAAGCACTTGAGTTCTGCATAGCAGAGCACGACAGAGCACGACAGAGCACGCCAGTGCACGCAAGAGAACGTCAATGCACGCCAGAACACGCAAGTGCACGCCAGAGCACGCAAGTACACGCCAGAGCACGCCAGTGCACGTCCGAGCACGCCAGTGCACGCTAGAGCACGCCAGTGCACGTCAAAGCACGCCAGTGCCCGCCACAGCACGCCAGTGCACGCCAGAGCAATTCAATGCACGCCAGAGCACGCCAATTCACACCAGAGCACGCCAGTGCACGCCAGAGCACGCCAATTCACACCACAGCACGCTAGTGCACGCAAGAGCACGTCAATGCACGCTAGAGCACGCCAGTGCACGCCAGAGCACGCCAGTGCAAGCCAGAGCACGCCAGTGCACGCCAGAGCACGCAAGTGCACGCCAAAGAAGGCCAGTGCACGCCAGAGCACTCCAGAGCACGCCAGTGCACGCCAGAGCACGTCAATGCACGCCAGAGCAAGCCAGAGCACGCCAGAGAACGCCAGAGCACGCCAATTCACACCAGAGCAAGCCAGAGCACGTCAGTGCACGCCAGAGCACGCCAGTGCACGCCAGAGCACGCCAGTGCACGCCAGAGCACGCCAGTGCACGCCAGAGCACGCCAGTGCACGCCAGAGCACGCCAGTGCACGCCAGAGCACGCCAGTGCACGCCAGAGCACGCCAGTGCACGCCAGAGCACGCCAGTGCACGCCAGAGCACGCCAGAGCACACCAATTCACACCAGAGCACGCCAGTGCATGCCAGAGCACGCCAGTGCACGCCAGAGCACGCCAGTGCACGCCAGAGAACGCCAATTCACACCAGAGCACGTCAATGCACGCCAGAGCACGCCAGTGCACGCACGAGCACGTCAATGCACGCCAGAGCATGCCAGTGCACGCCAGAGCACGCCAGAGCACGCCAGTGCACGCCAGAGCACGTCAATGCACGCCAGAGCACGCCAGTGCACGCCAGAACAATTCAATGCACGCCAATTCACACCAGAGCACGCCAGTGCACGTTAGAGCACGCCAATTCACACCAGAGCACGCCAGTGCACGCCAAATCACGCCAGTGCACGCAAGAGCCCGTCAATGCACGCCAGAGCACGCCAATTCACACCAGAGCACGCCAGTGCACGCCAGAGCACGCCAGTTCACGCCAAAGCACGCCAGTGCACGCCAGAGCACGCCAGTGCACGCCAATTCTCACCAGAGCACGCCAGTGCACGCCAGAGCACGTCAATGCACGCCAGAGCAAGCCAGAGCACGCCAGCCCAGGTGAAAAAGTACTTAGAATGTACTTAAGTAATAATATGAGAAAACTCAAGTAATACTGAAGGATTTTGGGACAAGTACTATATATATATAGGATAAGTACTATAGGCTACCTGTGATATAGCAGTGTGTCTTTAGTAATATTGACATTGAAACAAAAAAAAAAAATACGCCCACTTGGTGATACTTCTACTTTACTGGGTCCACTACAATAAAATGATAGTTTACTTAAATAAACTATAATTTTATTACAGTGCAAGGCAGTACTTTTTTACCTGGGAGAGCACGCCAGAGAACGCCGGAGCTCACCAGTGCACGCCAGTGCACGCCAGTGCCCGCCAGAGCACGCCAATTCACACCAGAGCACGCCAGTGCACGCCAGATTACACCAATTCACACCAGAGCACGCCAGTGCACGCCAGAGCACGCCAGAGCACGCCAGTGCACGCACGAGCACGTCAATGCACGCCAGAGCATGCCAGTGCACGCCAGAGCACGCAAGTGCACGCTAGAGCACGCCAATTCACACCAGAGCACGTCAAGCCACGCCAGAGTACGCCAGTGCAAGCAAGAGCACGCCAATTCACACCAGAGAACGCCAGAGCACGCCAGTGCACGCCAGAGCACGTCAATGCACGCCAGAGCACGCCAATGCTCGCCAGAGCACGCCAGTGCACGCCAGAGAACGCCAGTGCACGCCAGTGCACGCCAGAGCACGCCAATTCACACCAGAGCACGCCAGTGCACGCCAGAGCACACCAATTCACACCAGAGCACGCCAGTGCACGCCAGAGCACACCAGAGATCGCCAGTGCACGCACGAGCACGTCAATGCACGCCAGAGCATGCCAGTGAACGCCAGAGCACGCCAGTGCACGCCAGAGCACACCAATTCACACCAGAGCACGTCAATGCACGCTAGAGCACGCCAGTGCACGCCAGTGCACGCACGAGCACGTCAATGCACGCCAGAGCATGCCAGTGCACGCCAGAGCACGCCAGTGCACGCTAGAGACCGCCAATTCACACCAGAGCACGTCAAGCCACGCCAGAGTACGCCAGTGCACGCAAGAGCACGCCAATTCACACCAGAGCACGCCAGAGCACGCCAGTGCACGCCAGAGCACGTCAATGCACGCCAGAGCACGCCAAATCTCGCCAGAGCACGCCAGTGCACGCCAGAGAACGCCAGTGCACGCCAGTGCACGCCAGAGCAATTCAATGCACGCCAGAGCACGCCAATTCACACCAGAGCACGCCAGTGCACGCCAGAGCACGCCAATTCACACCAGAGCACGCCAGTGCACGCCAGAGCACACCAATTCACACCAGAGCACGCCAGTGCATACCAGAGCACGCCAGTGCACGCCAAAACACGCCAGTGCACGCACGATCACGTCAATGAACGCCAATTCACACCAGAGCACGCCAGTGCACGCCAGAGTACGGCAGTGCACGCAAGAGCACGTCAATGCACGCCAGTGCACGCACGATCACGTCAATGCACGCCAGAGCACGCCAGTGCACGCCAGAGCAATTCAATGCACGCCAGAGCACGCAAGTGCACGCCAGAGCACGCAAGTGCAAGCCAAAGCACGCCAGTGCACGCCAGAGCACGCCAGTTCAAGCCAATTAACACCAGAGCACGGCAGTGCACGCCAGAACACGCCAGAGCACGCCAGTGCACGCTAGTGCACGCCAGAGCACGTCAATGCACGTCAGAGCAAGCCAGAGCACGCCAGAGCACGCCAGAGCACGCCAGTGCACGCCAGAGCACGCCAATTCACACCAGAGCACGCCTGTTCACGCCAGAGCACACCAATTCACACCAGAGAACGCCAGTGCATACCAGAGCACGCCAGTGCATGCCAGTGCAGGCATGATCACGTCAATGCACGCCAGAGCATGCCAGTGCACGCCAGAGCACGCCAGTGCACGCCAGAGCACGCCAGTGCACGCCAGAGCACGCCAATGCACGCCAGAGCACGCCAGAGCACGCCAGTGCACGCCAGAGCACGCCAGTGCACGGACGAGCACGTCAATGCACGCCAGAGCTTGCCAGTGAACGCCAGAGCACGCCAGTGCACGCCAGAGCACACCAATTCACACCAGAATACGTCAATGCACGCTAGAGCACGCCAGTGCACGCCAGTGCACGCACGAGCACGTCAATGCACGCCAGCGCAAGCCAGAGCACGCCAGAGCACGCCAGTGCACGCCAGAGCACGCCAATTCACACCAGAGCACGTCAAGACACGCCAGAGTACGCCAGTGCACGCCAGAGCACGCCAATTAACACCAGAGCACGCCAGAGCACGCAAGTGCACGCCAGAGCACGTCAATGCACGCCAGAGCACGCCAATGCTCGCCAGAGCACGCCAGTTCACGCCAGAGAACGCCAGTGCACGCCAGTGCACGCCAGAAAAATTCAATGCACGCCAGAGCACGCCAATTCACACCAGAGCACGCCAGTGCACGCCAGATCACGCCAGTGCACGCACGAGCATGTCAATGCACGCCAGAGCATGCCAGTGAATGCCAGAGCACGCCAGTGCACGCCAGAGCACACCAATTCACACCAGAGCACGTCAATGTACGCTAGAGCATGCAAGTGTACGCCAGTGCACCCCAGAGCATGCCAGTGCACGCCAGAGCACGCCAGTGCACGCCAGAGCTCGCCAATTCACACCAGAGCACGTCAAGCCACGCCAGAGAACGCCAGTGCACGCCAGAGCACGCCAATTCACACCAGAGCACGCCAGAGCACGCCAGTGCACGCCAGAGCACGTCAATGCACGCCAGAGCACGCCAATGTTCGCCAGAGCACGCCAATTAACACCAGAGCACGCCAGTGCATGCCAGAGCACGCCAGTGCACGCCAGAGCACGCCAGTGCACGCACGATCACGTCAATGCACGCCAGAGCATGCCAGTGCACGCCAGATTACGCCAGTGCACGCCAGAGAACGCCAATTTACACCAGAGCACGTCAATGCACGCCAGAGCACGTCAGTGCACGCACAAGCACGTCAATGCACGCCAGAGCATGCCAGTGCACGCCAGAGCACGCCAGTGCACGCCAGAGCACGCCAGTGCACGCCAGAGCACGCCAGAGCACGCCAGTGCACGCCAGAGCACACCAATTCACACCAGAGCACGCCAGTGCACGCCAGAGAACGCCAATTCACACCAGATTACGTCAATGCACGCCAGAGCACGCCAGTGCACGCACGAGCACGTCAATGCACGCCAGAGCATGCCAGTGCACGCCAGAGCACGCCAGAGCACGCCAGTGCACGCCAGAGCACGCCAGTGCACGCCAGAGCACGCAAGTGCACGCAAGTGCACGCCAAAGCTTGCCAGTACACGCCAGAGCACGCCAGTGCACGCCAGCGCACGCCAGTGCACGTCAGAGCACGTCAATGAACGCCAGAGCACGCCAGTGCACGCCAGAGCACGCAAGTGCACGCAAGTGCACGCCAAAGCACGCCAGTACACGCCAGAGCACGCCAGTGCACGCCAGCGCACGCCAGTGCACGTCAGAGCACGCCAGTGCCCGCCAATTCACACCAGAGCACGCCAGTGCACGCCAGTGCACGAAAGAGCAAGTCAATGTACGCTAGAGCACGCCAGTGCACGCCAGAGCAATTCAATGCACGCCAGAGCACGCCAATTCACACCAGAGCACGCCAATTCACACCAGAGCACGCCATTGCACGCAAGAGCACGTCAATACACGCCACAGCACGACAAGCACGCAAGAGCACGCCAGTGCACGCCAAAGCACACCTGTGCACGCCAGAGCACGCCAGTGCATGCCAGTGCACGCCAATTCACACCAGAGCACGCCAGTGCACGCCAGAGCACGTCAATACACGCCAGAGCACGCCAGTGCACGCCAGAGCACACCAGTGCACGCCAGAGCAATTCAATGCACGCCAGAGCACGCCAATTCACATCAGAGCACGGCAGTGCATGCCAGAGCACGCCAATTCACACCAGAGCACGCCAGTGCATGCCAGAGCATTCCAGTGCATGCCAGAGCACGTCAATGCACGCCAGAGCACGCCAGTGCACGCCAGAGCACGCAAATGCACGCCAGAGCATGCCAGTGCACGCCAGAGCACGCCAGTGCACGCCAGAGCACGCCAGTGCATGCCAGAGCACGCCAGTGCACGCCAGAGCACAACAATTCACACCAGAGCACGCCAGTGCACGCCAGAGCACGCCAATTCACACTAGAGCACGTCAATGCACGCCGGAGCACGCCAGTGCACGCCAGAGCACAAAAATTCACACCAGAGCACGCCAGAGCACGCCAGTGCACGCCAGAGCACGTCAATGCACGCCAGAGCACGCTAGTGCACGCCAGAGTAAGCCAGAGCACGCCAGTGCACGCCAGAGCACGCCAATTCACACCAGAGCACGCCAGTGCACGCCAGTGCAGTCCAATTCACACCAGAGCACGCCAGAGCACGCCAGTGCACGCCAGAGCACGTCAATGCACGCCAGAGCACGCCAGTGCACGCCAGTGCACGCCAGAGGACGCCAATTCACATCAGAGCACGCCAGTGCACGCCAGAGCACGCCAATTCACACCAGAGCACGTCAGTGCACGCCAGAGCACGCCAGTGCACGCCAGTGCACGCACGAGCACGCCAGTGCACGCACGAGCACGCCAGTGCACGCACGAGCACGCCAGTGCACGCCAGAGTATGCCAGTGCACGCCAGAGCATGCCAGTGCACGCCAGAGCATGCCAGTGCACGCCAGAGCACGCCAATTCACACCAGAGCACGTCAATGCACGCCGGAGCACAACTGTTGTGATTTCCTTCCAACTCAAGCGCACCCAAGTGGTGTTGCTTAACCTTAGTGTTGCTTAACCCCATTCCCGTTAGATGTCTCATGGAAGATATAGTTGACGTCTGCTACCTGTCCATGTGACAGTCCCTTCACTCTCTTAAGAACCGGTCATAGGGTAAGACTTATCTAAATTATATTCTGTGTCATCCATGGTATCTGTAATACAATATCTTGTCAAATCACGCTCGTTGTCTAATGTTCAGTCACAAAACTCAACAGGTTATGGGCCCAGAGTTACGTTGCTGAACACTGACTGACAATGGCCGAGAACGAGATCCAAGATAACCAACCTTTAAGGGCAATTGCCCACCTGCCAAAATTCGATGGCACCAACCACCGAGAATGGAATTTTGAAATTGATTTAGTCTTCCAACACCATGACTTGAAAGACGTAGTGTTGGGTAATGAAGTACTCCCAGAAGAGGTAACAATCTCACTCATTCTATTCTTTTTGTAAATACTTCAGCTGTATCGTTCTATCAGCACATGTCTTATTAAATGTTCAATGCAGTTTGAGGAGTCTGATTGTCGTATGGACAATCCACTTAATCAGAACAAACAGCACTTTGCATTCAGCCTTAACGCTGCCTTTTTAAATATTTCTCACTTGAAAAAAACTGATATTAGTCAGCCTCCATGCTGCTCATTTTTCCAATACTGCACTGCAGTCACTGAGAAGACAAGACAGTCAGCCTTAACGCTGTTTATTTTTACTGCTCTTTGCAAACTTAAATCAGTCAGCCTTCATGCTGCTCACTGCTCAGCCTGCTCGATTGCTCTGTAATCATTCAGAGACTTTGTCAATCAGCCCTAACGCTGCTTACTCTATTGTTCAATGTGTAGTCACATCAACAAGCTTGCATGGTATCCATTTCATTGCCTTTTTTTTACACAAAACAATCTAATCAGCCTTAACGCTGCAGTTGATCTCTACACATATATGTATAATTGCATTCAATATGTATACTTTGTTAATACTCTTATGTTCATCATATTAACCTCATATTTCCTCTATTGTAGGATCGAAATGAAGCTGGTGAATTGCTGAATGATGCAGCCATAAGGCTATGGACGAGGAAAAACATCACCGCTATTAACTTCATATTTGCCTCAATTACAAAAAAAATGAAAGAAAACTTATACACTCCTGGCCTCAATGCGGCACAAATATGGGCGAAGTTAAATCTACAATATCAGCTCCAAACCGAAGAACAGCTGCATCTTCTATGGCAACAATACTACGACTTCAAACATACAGCTGGTACCTTTTCTTATATCATTCATTTTTTCCCCCCTACTGATCAAGTTTCTCTCCTTAACAGGAGACGATATGAGAACCATGATTCAGAAACTCTCAAACATAGCTGACCAGCTAAGAGAAAGAGAACAGATCTTGCCTGAAGTCCAACTTGTCTCCAAGGCCCTTGCAACACTTCCGGAAAACTTCCGAATCGT
The DNA here is from genome assembly GCF_021234035.1 of Daphnia pulicaria. NCBI lineage: Eukaryota > Metazoa > Arthropoda > Branchiopoda > Diplostraca > Daphniidae > Daphnia > Daphnia pulicaria. The sequence goes on along the minus strand of NC_060916.1, from coordinate 16,738,936 downwards.
CAGGACTGTTTGGACCAGTCTTCCAGCGAATGACCGGACACTTGATCATCTACTGCAGCGACTCATAACTGAAGAAAGCGTTCTGAAGTCTTACCAAACAAAAACGGAACACAACAATGAAGCTGCATTCACCAGCCGCCAAAGATTTAACTCTGGTCGCGGAGGATCTGGAAGAGAACGTCATGGGGTGCAAGGTGGCTTTGTGGACAAACGGCCACGTTGTGGCCACTGCAACAGCCCAACCCATGAAGAAAAGGTCTGTTTCCAAAAACACGGCTACCCCCCAAACTGGAACACCACGAAAAGAGGACGAGGTAGAGGCAGAGGTGGGGGCAACCCATCCAATTCATCCAACGCCCTATTGTCTTTATCAAATCTGGATCCGAGAAGTATACTGACATTCCTCGTGGACTCAGGTGCTTCCAAACACATGAGTGACCAAAGAAGCTTTTTCACAACCTTCAAACCAATCAAAGCCGGCACTTGGTCTGTTAAAGGTAAATAATCAAGTTTTTTTTTTGGCCAAAAGGAACGAGCTTCTCATCTCAAACCTTTTCTCTCTCATCCCAGGCATCGGAGACTCTGAACTAGACGCTCTAGGCGTCGGCAACATTGACGTTATTGTAGAAGTTGATCAGACAACAACATCCAAGACATTAACAGAAGTTCTATATGTCCCTGGACTTGGCTCAAACCTCTTCTCCGTGAGTGCAGCAACTGCCAATGGTCTAATAGTCACATTTGACGATAACAAGGTATCATATTATCCTCAGAACCAGTTACAAAACAAACCATTCACATTTTTTTTATCTTTCCCCAGGTTCTCTTTAAGAGAAACGGCGAAACAGTCCTCACCGGGGAGAAACAAAACGAGACTTTATTCCAACTCCACATGAAACCTGACATTCATTCGACCCAGAGTGACAACATCCAACCTCTCACTCTCGTCGCGCTTGGAGCAGATCTTCGAGCATCAATCATCACGTGGCATCGCCGCTTAGGTCACTTAGGCTACCACACACTCCTGAAGATGGTAAAAGAAGATCTGACCATTGGATTAAACATCAATGGAGACCGTGACATCCCAGCGACACTCTGTTCCAACTGCGAGCTTGGCAAATTTTCCAGAATACCTCTGAAAACGGGAAGGAACAGAGCAACAAGGATCGGTGAACTGACCCACTCAGACGTATGGGGTCCCATTGCCACCACAAGCATTGGAGGAGCCCGTTATTTTGTCACATTCAAGGACGACTATAGCGGATACACGACAGTCTACTTCATGAAAAGGAAGAATGAAGTTCCGGCCTTGATTCGACTTTACCACGCTCTTCTCTTAAACGAAACCGGCTTCTACATGCTCACACTTCGTTCGGACAATGGCAAAGGAGAATATGTCAACAAAGAAAACGCCGAGTGGCTCGCCCAACATGGGATTCGTCATGAAACCAGCGCTCCTCACACACCAGAACAAAACGGCTCAGCAGAACGTCTCAACCGGACCCTCTTAGAACCAGTCCGATGTATGATAATTGAAAGTGGCCTACCCGCCTGCTTGTGGGCAGAAGCCATCTCATACACCACCTACATAAAGAATCGGGTCCTATCAAGAACTGCCCAACTCACCCCCTACGAGTACTGGAATGAAAAGAAACCCGACATGACTCACATCAGGATATTTGGATCAAAAGCTTTTGTCAGAAACCCAACCGTCTCATCAAAACTAGAACCTCGTAGTCAAGAAGGTTTCTTTGTCGGTCGCTGCTCAACTCAAAACGCATCTAGAATCTACATTCCTACAACTGGAAAAATTGTCGTAAGCAAAGACGTCAAAATCGATGAAACCATTCTTTACCGTGACCATATTGCAAAGGATCTACTACCATCAAAGGTTCGTTCACATACATATTTCCTCTTATATTTCCATATATACATATATATTCTATGTATATTCATATGTACTGCTATATATATTTCTATACATGTTTCCATGTTTTGTACATATAGTACATATATATACATATATATATATATATATATATATATATATGAATATATGAATATATCTTTATTTCTACTTATATACATACTCCTTATTATTCATGTAAAATAAATTTTTTTTTCTCTTTTTTCCCTTCAAAGGAGCAATTACAGCTCGCTGAAAGCAACGAAGAAGCATCAATGGACACAAGAGAAACTGACGTCCCAATCACCGTAGAAACTCCCAACGAAGAAGAAGCTTGCCCAGTATCTGCAATCGAAGACGAAATTCCCCTCATCACAGACGAAACACTTCGCAAAGGGTCAAACCTTCCAACTGATCCCCTGATTCACAACGAAGTCACTCAGGAACCTGGAATGATCGTAGATCAAGATGCTCACGATGCCACTCCAATTGCAGCAGAAGTTCCACAAGCCAACAGCGTCGATCAACCACGCCGGTCAACGCGCATTAGAGAAAGACAGATCCAGTCAGTCGCCAAAGAAGCCGTTCTTTCTAATGACGCAGCCAACCAAAATCCAGCGGAGCCTGAAACCTATCGTGAGGCAATTAACTGTCCGGAGGCTGAACTATGGATTGAGGCGATGAATGAAGAATACAACTCTCTAATCAAAAACAACACCTGGACACTATGCCGACTGCCACCCGACCGAAAGGCAATCGAAGGCAAATGGGTCTGCAAGTACAAGCCCGGTTTCAAAACGACTTCCCCACGATACAAGGCAAGGTTCGTAATCAAAGGATTTTCTCAAATTCACGGCATCGACTACACCGAGACTTATGCCCCAGTTGCCAAGACCTTCTCCTTCCGAATGATCATGGCCATTGCAGAAGAAAAAGATCTTGAAATGATCCAACTCGATGTAAAAACCGCATTTCTCTATGGAACACTGGAAGAAGAAATCTACATGAAACAACCCGAAGGTTTCATCATCCCTGGAAAAGAAGAGGAGGTGTGTCGTCTCGTCAAAAGCCTCTATGGCTTAAAGCAGGCCTCCCGCGTTTGGAACGTAAAATTCAATGAATTCATTGTAGCCTTTGGTCTTGAAAGATCTAAATGTGTTCCCTGCATTTACTACCGCCACCTCCGTCCGGGGGAGCCAGATGAGGAAATCACATTCTTCATCCTGTACGTAGATGACGGCCTGATCCTGAGCAACCAAAATGCAGTTCTGCTGAAAATGATTGAATTCCTTGGCAAAGAATTCGAAATACGCTCTCTTCCAGCAGACCGATTCATTGGTGTCAACATCGAACGCGACCGCACTCATCGGACTATTCACCTCTCTCAACCAGACTACGTGAAAACCATTCTAGCAAGATTCGGCATGACAAACTGCAGCTCCATCACCGTTCCAGCTGACCCTTGCGTTAAACTGTCGCCATCCATGTGCCCTCGCACTGAAGAAGAAAAAGCCCCAATGATCAATGTTCCTTATTTGGAGGGGGTCGGCTCCCTAATGCATCTTGCTAATCTGACACGACCAGACATCTCATTTGCCGTTGGACAGGTTTCACGTTTTTCCCAAAACCCTGGCATGGAGCACTGGAAGGGACTGAAAAGAATCCTGGCCTACCTGCGCAAAACCGTCAACCATGGACTTTTATTTGGTGGTGGCAGCAACGAACTCTGTGGTTACGTCGACGCGGATTATGCCGGAGATCTGGAGAATAGGCGGTCAACATCTGGAGCAGTATTTATCCTCAATAATGGTCCCATCTCCTGGCACAGCCGTCGCCAAACCTGTGTTGCTCTGTCCACCACAGAATCAGAATTCATCGCAGCCTCTGATGGAACAAAGGAGGCAATATGGCTAAGACGTCTGTACGCTGAACTAGGTGGTGCCGATCTAACCGTTCCTTTACGTTGCGACAATCAAGGCGCCATTGCTCTAATTCTCAACCCAATATTCCATCAACGCACAAAACATATGGACGTACGCTTCTTCTTTGTACGCGATGCTCAACAGGAGGGCAAAATTGATGTCACTTATATCGAGACAGAACTCCAGTTAGCCGACATCTTTACAAAGGCCCTGCCGACTCCGAGATTCGAGATGCTGCGCCACAACTTGGGTGTTCAAGAGCTTAATATTCAGAATGCCTAAATTAAGGGACGATCAAGTTTCCTCATTTGTCATGAAGTTTCACATTATTCAAATGCCTTTGAACTGCATCCTTATTTACAAACCCATTGAGGGACGTTTCTTCTTCCTTGCCTTTGAATTCCAATATTCTTGTTTGGGGTGCGCTTAACTTGAGGGACGTGTTGTGATTTCCTTCCAACTCAAGCGCACCCAAGTGGTGTTGCTTAACCTTAGTGTTGCTTAACCCCATTCCCGTTAGATGTCTCATGGAAGATATAGTTGACGTCTGCTACCTGTCCATGTGACAGTCCCTTCACTCTCTTAAGAACCGGTCATAGGGTAAGACTTATCTAAATTATATTCTGTGTCATCCATGGTATCTGTAATACAATATCTTGTCAAATCACGCTCGTTGTCTAATGTTCAGTCACAAAACTCAACAACAACAATTCACACCAGAGCACGCCAGAGAACGCCAGTGCACGCCAGAGCACGTCAATGCACGCCAGATCACGCCAGTGCACGCCAGAGTACGCCAGAGCACGCCAGTGCACGCCAGTGCACGCCAATTCACACCAGAGCACGCCAGTGCACACCAGAGCACGCCAATTCACACCAGAGCACGCCAGTGCACGCCAGAGCACGCCAGTGCACGCAAAAGCACGACAGTGCACGCACGAGCACGTCAATGCACGCCAGAGCATGCCAGTGCACGCCAGAGCACGCCAGTGCACGCCAGAGCACGTCAATTCACACCAGAGAACGTCAATGCAAACCAGAGCACGCCAGTGCTTGCCAGAGCACGCCAATTCACACCAGAGCACGCCAGAGCACGCCAGTGCACGCCAGAGCACGTCAATGCACGCCAGAGCACGCCAGTGCACGGCAGAGCACGCCAGAGCAATTTAATGCACGCCAGAGCACGCCAATTCACATCAGAGCACGCCAGTGCACGCCAGAGCACGCCAATTTACACCAGAGCACGCCAGTGCACGCCAGAGCATTCCAGTGCACGCCAGAGCACGTCAATGCACGCCAGAGCACGTCAGTGCACGCCAGAGAACGCATGTGCACGCAAAAGCACGCCAGTGCACGCCAGTGCACGCCAGTGCAAACCAATTCACACCAGAGCACGCCAGTGCACGCCAGAGCATTCCCAGTGCACGCCAAAGCACGCCAGTGCACGCCAATTCACACCAGAGCACGCCAGTGCACACCAGAGCACGCCAGTGCACGCCAGTGCACGAAAGAGCAAGTCAATGCACGCCAGAGCACGCCAGTGCACGCCTAAGCACGCCAGTGCACGCCAGAGCACGCCAGTGCACGCCAGTGCACGCCAGAGCAATTCAATGCACGCCAGAGCACGCCAATTCACACCAGAGCACGCCAATTCACACCAGTGCACGCCAGTGCACGAAAGAGCACGTCAATGCACGCCACAGCACGCCAGTGCACGCCAGAGCAAGCAAGTGCACGCCAAAGCACACCAGTGCACGCCAGAGCACGCCAGAGCACGCCAGTGCACGCCAATTCACACCAGACCACGCCAGTGCAGGCCAGAGCATTCCAGTGCACGCCAGAGCACGCAAGTGCACGCCAGAACACGCCAGTGCACGCCAGTGCACGCCAATTCACACCAGAGCACGCCAGTGCACGCCAGAGCACGCCAGCGCACGCCAGTGCACGAAAGAGCAAGTCAATGTACGCTAGAGCACGCCAGTGCACGCCAGAGCACGCCAGTGCACGCCAGATTAATTCAATGCACGCCAGAGCACGCCAATTCACACCAGAGCACGCCAATTCACACCAGAGCACGCCAGTGCACGAAAAAGCACGTCAATGCACGCCACAGCACGCCAGTGCACGCCAGAGCACGCCAGTGCACGCCATAGCACACCAGTGCACGCCAGTGCACGCCAGTGCACGCCAATTCACACCAGAGAACGCCAGTGCACGCCAGAGCACGCCAGTGCACGCCAGTGCACGCCAGAGCAAGCCAATTCACACCAGAGCACGCCAGTGCACGCAAAAGCACGTCAATGCACGCCAGAGCACGCCAGTGCACGCCAGAGCACGCCAATTCACACCAGAGCACGCCAGTGCACGCCAGAGCACGCCAGAGCACGCCAGTGCACGCACGAGCACGCCAGTGCACGCACGAGCACGCCAGTGCACGCACGAGCACGCCAGTGCACGCACGAGCAAGCCAGTGCACGCACGAGCACGCCAGTGCACGCACGAGCACGCCAGTGCACGCCAGAGCATGCCAGTGTACGCCAGAGCCCGCCAATTCACACCAAAGCACGTCAATGCACGCCGGAGCACGCCAGTGCACGCCAGAGCACGTCAATGCACGCCAGTGCACGCCAGTGCACGCCAGAGCACGCCAATTCACACCAGAGCACGCCAGTGCACGCACGAGCACGCCAGAGCACGCCAGTGCACGCACGAGCACGCCAGAGCACGCCAGAGCACAACAATTCACACCAGAGCACGCCAGAGCACGCCAGTGCACGCCAGAGCACGTCAATGCACGCCAGTGCACGCCAGTGCACGCCAGAGCACGCCAATTCACACCAGAGCACGCCAGTGCACGCCAGAGCACGCCAGTGCACGCACGAGCACGCCAGTGCACGCACGAGCACGCCAGTGCACGCACGAGCACGCCAGAGCACGCCAGAGCACGCCAGTGCACGCCAGAGCACGGTAGAGCACAGCAGACAACAGCTCAGAACTTGAGGTTGCTTTAATATTTTTTTCAGGGCACGCCAGGTTTCACGGCGTGCACGCCAGAGCACGCCAATTCACACCAGAGCACGCCAGTGCACGCCAGAGCACACCAATTCACACCAGAGCACGCCAGTGCACGCCAGAGCACGCCAGTGCACGCCAGAGCATGCCAGTGTACGCCAGAGCCCGCCAATTCACACCAAAGCACGTCAATGCACGCCGGAGCACGCCAGTGCACGCCAGAGCACAACAATTCACACCAGAGCACGCCAGAGCACGCCAGTGCACGCCAGAGCACGTCAATGCACGCCAGTGCACGCCAGTGCACGCCAGAGTACGCCAGAGCACGCCAGTGTACGCCAGTGCACGCCAGTGCACGCCAGAGCACGCCAATTCACACCAGAGCACGCCAGTGCACGCCAGAGCACGCCAATTCACACCAGAGCACGCCAGTGCACGCCAGAGCACGCCAGTGCACGCAGGAGCACGCCAGTGCACGCACGAGCACGCCAGAGCACGCCAGAGCACGCCAGTTCACGCCAGAGCACGGTAGAGCACAGCAGACAACAGCTCAGAACTTGAAGTTGCTATTATATTTTTTTCACTTGTTAAAACCATTTTTTAATTACAGGATGTGTAAATCAATGTCCAATACACCATTTCAAGTCTATTGAATCAATAAATTTATAGAACAAATCATGAACAAAAAGTTTGAGAAAAACGCACATCGAAGCACTTGAACTTTTAAAAAATTATTCAAGTTATTTGAGTTCTATAGTCGGGTAGTGGATTTCTATTGTCAAGCACTTGAGTTCTGCATAGCAGAGCACGCCAGAGCACGCCAGAGCACGCCAATTCACACCAGAGCACGCCAGTGCACGCCAGAGCACGCCAGTGCACGCCAGAGCACGCCAATTCACACCAGAGCACGCCAATTCACACCAGAGCACGCCAGAGCACGCCAGTGCACGCCAGAGCACGTCAAAGCACGCCAGTGCACGCCAGTGCACGCCAGTGCACGCAAGAGTACGCCAGAGCACGCCAGTGCACGCCAGTGCACGCCAGAGCACGCCAATTCACACCAGAGCACGCCAGTGCACGCCAGAGCACACCAATTCACACCAGAGCACGCCAGTGCACGCCAGAGCACGCCAGTGCACGCACGAGCACGCCAGTGCACGCACGAGCACGCCAGTTCACGCACGAGCACGCCAGTGCACGCACGAGCACGCCAGTGCACGCACGAGCACGCCAGTGCACGCACGAGCACGTCAATGCACGCCAGAGCACGTCAGTGCACGCCAGAGAACGCATGTGCACGCAAAAGCACGCCAGTGCACGCCAGTGCAAACCAATTCACACCAGAGCACGCCAGTGCACGCCAGAGCATCCCCAGTGCAAGCCAAAGCACGCCAGTGCACGCCAATTCACACCAGAGCACGCCAGTGCACACCAGAGCACGCCAGTGCACGCCAGTGCACGAAAGAGCAAGTCAATGCACGCCAGAGCACGCCAGTGCACGCCTAAGCACGCCAGTGCACGCCAGAGCACGCCAGTGCACGCCAGTGCACGCCAGAGCAATTCAATGCACGCCAGAGCACGCCAATTCACACCAGAGCACGCCAATTCACACCAGTGCACGCCAGTGCACGAAAGAGCACGTCAATGCACGCCACAGCACGCCAGTGCACGCCAGAGCAAGCAAGTGCACGCCAAAGCACACCAGTGCACGCCAGAGCACGCCAGAGCACGCCAGTGCACGCCAATTCACACCAGACCACGCCAGTGCAGGCCAGAGCATTCCAGTGCACGCCAGAGCACGCAAGTGCACGCCAGAACACGCCAGTGCACGCCAATTCACACCAGAGCACGCCAGTGCACGCCAGAGCACGCCAGCGCACGCCAGTGCACGAAAGAGCAAGTCAATGTACGCTAGAGCACGCCAGTGCACGCCAGAGCACGCCAGTGCACGCCAGATTAATTCAATGCACGCCAGAGCACGCCAATTCACACCAGAGCACGCCAATTCACACCAGAGCACGCCAGTGCACGAAAAAGCACGTCAATGCACGCCACAGCACGCCAGTGCACGCCAGAGCACGCCAGTGCACGCCAGAGCACGCCAGTGCACGCCATAGCACACCAGTGCACGCCAGTGCACGCCAGTGCACGCCAGTGCACGCCAGTGCACGCCAATTCACACCAGAGAACGCCAGTGCACGCCAGAGCACGCCAGTGCACGCCAGTGCACGCCAGAGCAAGCCAATTCACACCAGAGCACGCCAGTGCACGCAAAAGCACGTCAATGCACGCCAGAGCACGCCAGTGCACGCCAGAGCACGCCAATTCACACCAGAGCACGCCAGTGCACGCCAGAGCACGCCAGAGCACGCCAGTGCACGCACGAGCACGCCAGTGCACGCACGAGCACGCCAGTGCACGCACGAGCACGCCAGTGCACGCACGAGCAAGCCAGTGCACGCACGAGCACGCCAGTGCACGCCAGAGCATGCCAGTGTACGCCAGAGCCCGCCAATTCACACCAAAGCACGTCAATGCACGCCGGAGCACGCCAGTGCACGCCAGAGCACGTCAATGCACGCCAGTGCACGCCAGTGCACGCCAGAGCACGCCAATTCACACCAGAGCACGCCAGTGCACGCACGAGCACGCCAGTGCACGCACGAGCACGCCAGAGCACGCCAGTGCACGCACGAGCACGCCAGAGCACAACAATTCACACCAGAGCACGCCAGAGCACGCCAGTGCACGCCAGAGCACGTCAATGCACGCCAGTGCACGCCAGTGCACGCCAGTGCACGCCAGAGCACGCCAATTCACACCAGAGCACGCCAGTGCACGCCAGAGCACGCCAGTGCACGCACGAGCACGCCAGTGCACGCACGAGCACGCCAGTGCACGCACGAGCACGCCAGAGCACGCCAGAGCACGCCAGTGCACGCCAGAGCACGGTAGAGCAAAGCAGACAACAGCTCAGAACTTGAGGTTGCTTTAATATTTTTTTCAGGGCACGCCAGGTTTCACGGCGTGCACGCCAGAGCACGCCAATTCACACCAGAGCACGCCAGTGCACGCCAGAGCACACCAATTCACACCAGAGCACGCCAGTGCACGCCAGAGCACGCCAGTGCACGCCAGAGCATGCCAGTGTACGCCAGAGCCCGCCAATTCACACCAAAGCACGTCAATGCACGCCGGAGCACGCCAGTGCACGCCAGAGCACAACAATTCACACCAGAGCACGCCAGAGCACGCCAGTGCACGCCAGAGCACGTCAATGCACGCCAGTGCACGCCAGTGCACGCCAGTGCACGCCAGAGTACGCCAGAGCACGCCAGTGTACGCCAGTGCACGCCAGTGCACGCCAGAGCACGCCAATTCACACCAGAGCACGCCAGTGCACGCCAGAGCACGCCAATTCACACCAGAGCACGCCAGTGCACGCCAGAGCACGCCAGTGCACGCAGGAGCACGCCAGTGCACGCACGAGCACGCCAGAGCACGCCAGAGCACGCCAGTTCACGCCAGAGCACGGTAGAGCACAGCAGACAACAGCTCAGAACTTGAAGTTGCTATTATATTTTTTTCACTTGTTAAAACCATTTTTTAATTACAGGATGTGTAAATCAATGTCCAATACACCATTTCAAGTCTATTGAATCAATAAATTTATAGAACAAATCATGAACAAAAAGTTTGAGAAAAACGCACATCGAAGCACTTGAACTTTTAAAAAATTATTCAAGTTATTTGAGTTCTATAGTCGGGTAGTGGATTTCTATTGTCAAGCACTTGAGTTCTGCATAGCAGAGCACGCCAGAGCACGCCAGAGCACGCCAATTCACACCAGAGCACGCCAGTGCACGCCAGAGCACGCCAATTCACACCAGAGCACGCCAATTCACACCAGAGCACGCCAGAGCACGCCAGTGCACGCCAGAGCACGTCAAAGCACGCCAGTGCACGCCAGTGCACGCCAGTGCACGCAAGAGTACGCCAGAGCACGCCAGTGCACGCCAGTGCACGCCAGAGCACGCCAATTCACACCAGAGCACGCCAGTAAACGCCAGAGCACACCAATTCACACCAGAGCACGCCAGTGCACGCCAGAGCACGCCAGTGCACGCACGAGCACGCCAGTGCACGCACGAGCACGCCAGTTCACGCACGAGCACGCCAGTGCACGCACGAGCACGCCAGTGCACGCACGAGCACGCCAGTGCACGCACGAGCACGCCAGTGCACGCACGAGCACGTCAATGCACGCCAGAGCATGCAAGTGCACGCCAGATTACGCCAGTGCATGCCAGAGCACGCCAATTCACACCAGAGCACGTCAATGCAAACCAGAGCACGCCAGTGCACGCCAGAGCACGCCAGTGCACGCCAGAGCACGCCAGAGCACGCCAGAGCACGCCAGTGCACGCCAGAGCACGCCAATTCACACCAGAGCTCGCCAGAGCACGCCAGTGCACGCCAGAGCACGTCAATGCACGCCAGAGCACGCCAGTGCACGCCAGAGCACGGTAGAGCACAGCAGACAACAGCTCAGAACTTGAGGTTGCTATAATATTTTTTTCAGGGCACGCCAGGTTTCACGGCGTGCACGCAAGAGCACGCCAATTCACACCAGAGCACGCCAGTGCACGCCAGAGCACACCAATTCACACCAGAGCACGCCAGTGCACGCCAGAGCACGCCAGTGCACGCCAGAGCATGCCAGTGTACGCCAGAGCCCGCCAATTCACACCAAAGCACGTCAATGCACGCCGGAGCACGCCAGTGCACGCCAGAGCACAACAATTCACACCAGAGCACGCCAGAGCACGCCAGTGCACGCCAGAGCACGTCAATGCACGCCAGTGCACGCCAGTGCACGCCAGAGTACGCCAGAGCACGCCAGTGCATGCCAGTGCACGCCAGTGCACGCCAGAGCACGCCAATTCACACCAGAGCACGCCAGTGCACGCCAGAGCACGCCAGTGCACGCACGAGCACGCCAGTGCACGCACGAGCACGCCAGTGCACGCACGAGCACGCCAGTGCACGCACGAGCACGCCAGTGCACGCACGAGCACGCCAGTGCACGCCAGAGCACGGTAGAGCACAGCAGACAACAGCTCAGAACTTGAAGTTGCTATTATATTTTTTTCACTTGTTAAAACCATTTTTTAATTACAGGATGTGTAAATCAATGTCCAATACACCATTTCAAGTCTATTTAATCAATAAATTTATAGAACAAATCATGAACAAAAAGTTTGAGAAAAACGCACATCAAAGCACTTGAACTTTTAAAAAATTATTCAAGTTATTTGAGTTCTATAGTCGGGTAGTGGATTTCTATTGTCAAGCACTTGAGTTCTGCATAGCAGAGCACGCCAGAGCACGCCAGAGCACGCCAGTGCACACCAGAGCACGCCAATTCACACCAGAGCACGCCAGTGCACGCCAGAGCACGCCAATTCACACCAGAGCACGCCAATTCACACCAGAGCACGCCAGTGCACGCCAGTGCACGCCAGAGCACGTCAAAGCACGCCAGTGCACGCCAGTGCACGCCAGTGCACGCAAGAGTACGCCAGAGCACGCCAGTGCACGCCAGTGCACGCCAGAGCACGCCAGTGCACGCCAGAGCAATTCAATGCACGCCAGAGCACGCCAATTCACATCAGAGCACGCCAATTCACACCAGAGCACGCCAGTGCACGCCAGAGCATTCTAGTGCACGCCAGAGCACGTCAATGCACGCCAGAGCACGCCAGAGCACGCCAGTGCACGCCAGAGCACGCCAGTGCACGCCAGAGCACGCCAGTGCACGCAAAAGCACGTCAATGCACGCCACAGCACGCCAGTGCACGCCAGAGCACGCCAGTGCACGCCAAAGCACACCAGTGCACGCCAGTGCACGCCAGAGCACGCCAGTGCACGCCAGTGCACGCAAGAGCAAGCCAGAGCACGCCAGAGCACGCCAGAGCACGTCAATGCACGCCAGAGCAAGCTGTGCATGCCAGAGCACGCCAGTGCACGCCAGAGCACGCCAGTGCACGCACGAGCACGCCAGTGCACGCACGAGCACGCCAGTGCACGCACGAGCACGCCAGTGCACGCACGAGCACGCCAGTGCACGCCAGAGCACGGTAGAGCACAGCAGACAACAGCTCAGAACTTGAAGTTGCTATTATATTTTTTTCACTTGTTAAAACCATTTTTTAATTACAGGATGTGTAAATCAATGTCCAATACACCATTTCAAGTCTATTGAATCAATAAATTTATAGAACAAATCATGAACAAAAAGTTTGAGAAAAACGCACATCAAAGCACTTGAACTTTTAAAAAATTATTCAAGTTATTTGAGTTCTATAGTCGGGTAGTGGATTTCTATTGTCAAGCACTTGAGTTCTGCATAGCAGAGCACGCCAGAGCACGCCAGAGCACGCCAGTGCACGCCAGAGCACGCCAATTCACACCAGAGCACGCCAGTGCACGCCAGAGCACGCCAATTCACACCAGAGCACGCCAATTCACACCAGAGCACGCCAGAGCACGCCAGTGCACGCCAGAGCACGTCAAAGCACGCCAGTGCACGCAAGAGTACGCCAGAGCACGCCAGTGCACGCCAGTGCACGCCAGAGCACGCCAATTCACACCAGAGCACGCCAGTGCTCGCCAGAGCACACCAATTCACACCAGAGCACGCCAGTGCACGCACGAGCACGCCAGTGCACGCACGAGCACGCCAGTGCACGCACGAGCACGCCAGTGCACGCACGAGCACGCCAGTGCACGCACGAGCACGCCAGTGCACGCACGAGCACGCCAGTGCACGCACGAGCACGCCAGTGCACGCACGAGCACGCCAGTGCACGCACGAGCACGCCAGTGCACGCACGAGCACGCCAGTGCACGCACGAGCACGTCAATGCACGCCAGAGCATGCCAGTGCACGCCAGAGCACGCCAGTGCATGCCAGAGCACGCCAATTCACACCAGAGCACGTCAATGCAAACCAGAGCACGCCAGTGCACGCCAGAGCACGCCAGTGCACGCCAGTGCACGCCAATTCACACCAGAGCTCGCCAAAGCACGCCAGAGCACGCCAGAGCACGTCAATGCACGCCAGAGCACGCCAGTGCACGCCAGAGCAATTCAATGCACGCCAGAGCACGCCAATTCACATCAGAGCACGCCAGTGCACGCTAGAGCACGCCAATTCACACCAGAGCACGCCAGTGCACGCCAGAGCATTCTAGTGCACGCCAGAGCACGTCAATGCACGCCAGAGCACGCCAGAGCACGCCAGTGCACGCCAGAGCACGCCAGTGCACGCCAGAGCACGCCAGTGCACGCCAGAGCACGCCAGTGCACGCCAGAGCACGCCAGTGCACGCCAGAGCAATTCAATGCACGCCAGAGCACGCCAATTCACACCAGAGCACGCCAATTCAAACCAGAGCACGCCAGTGCACGCAAAAGCACGTCAATGCACGCCACAGCACGCCAGTGCACGCCAGAGCACGCCAGTGCACGCCAAAGCACACCAGTGCACGCCAGTGCACGCCAGTGCACGCCAGTGCACGCCAGTGCACGCCAGAGCAAGCCAGAGCACGCCAGAGCACGCCAGAGCACGTCAATGCACGCCAGAGCAAGCTGTGCACGCCAGAGCACGCATGTGCACGCCAAAGCATGCTAGTGCACGCCAGTGCAAGCCAATTAACACCAGAGCACGCCAGTGCACGCCAGAGCACGCCAGTGCACGCCAGAGCACGCCAGTGCACGCCAGAGCACGCCAGTGCACGCCAGAGCACGCCAGTGCACGCCAGAGCACGCCAGTGCACGCCAATTCACACCAATGCACGCAAGAGCACGCCAGAGCACGCCAGTGCACGCCAGAGCACGCCAGTGCACACCAGAGCACGCCAGTGCACGCCAGTGCACGCCAATTCACACCAGAGCACGCCAGTGCACACCAGAGCACGCCAGTGCACGCCAGTGCACGAAAGAGCAAGTCAATGCACGCCAGAGCACGCCAGTGCACGCCTGAGCACGCCAGTGCACGCCAGTGCACGCAAGAGCACGCCAGTGCACGCCAGAGCACGCCAGTGCACGCCAGTGCACGCCAGAGCAATTCAATGCACGCCAGAGCACGCCAATTCACACCAGAGCACGCCAATTCACACCAGAGCACGCCAGTGCACGCAAGAGCACGTCAATGCATGCCACAGCACGCCAGTGCACGCCAGAGCAAGCAAGTGCACGCCAAAGCACACCAGTGCACGCCAGAGCACGCCAGTGCACGCCAGTGCACGCCAATTCACACCAGAGCACACCAGTGCACGCCAGAGCATTCCAGTGCACGCCAGAGCATTCCAGTGCACGCCAGAGCACGTCAATGCACGCCAGAGCACGCCAGTGCTCGCCAGAGCACGCAAATGCACGCCAAAGCACGCCAGTGCACGCCAGTGCACGCCAATTCACACCAGAGCACGCCAGTGCTAGCCAGAGCACGCCAGTGTACGCCAGAGCACGCCAGTGCACGCCAGAACACGCCAGTGCACGCCAATTCACACCAGAGCACGCCAGTGCACGCCAGAGCACGCCAGTGCACGCCGGTGCACGAAAGAGCAAGTCAATGTACGCTAGAGCACGCCAGTGCACGCCAGAGCACGCCAGTGCACGCCAGAGCACGCCAGTGCACGCCAGTGCACGCCAGAGCACGCCAGTGCACGCCAGAGCAATTCAATGCACGCCAGAGCACGCCAATTCACACCAGAGCACGCCAATTCACACCAGAGCACGCCAGTGCACGCAAAAGTACGTCAATGCACGCCACAGCACGCCAGTGCAAGCCAGAGCACGCCAGTGCACGCCAAAGCACACCAGTGCACGCCAGAGCACGCCAGTGCACGCCAGTGCACGCCAGTGCACGCCAGTGCACGCCAATTCACACCAGAGCACGCCAGTGCACGCCAGAGCACGCCAGTGCACGCCAGTGCACGCCAGTGCACGCCAGAGCAAGCCAGAGCACGCCAGAGCACGCCAGAGCACGCCAGAGCACGGTAGAGCACAGCAGACAACAGCTCAGAACTTGAAGTTGCTATAATATTTTTTTCACTTGGTTAAACCATTTTTTAATTACAGGATGTGTAAATCAATGTCCAATACACCATTTCAAGTCTATTGAATCAATAAATTTATAGAGCAAATCATGAACAAAAAGTTTGAGAAAAACGCACATCAAAGCACTTGAATTTTTAAAAAATTATTCAAGTTATTTGAGTTCTATTGTCGGGTAGTGGATTTCTATTGTCAAGCACTTGAGTTCTGCATAGCAGAGCACGCCAGAGCACGACAGAGCACGCCAGAGCACGCCAGTGCACGCCAGAGCACGCCAATTCACACCAGAGCACGCCAGTGCACGCCAGAGCACGCCAATTCACACCAGAGCACTCCAGTGCACGCCAGAGCACGCCAGAGCACGCCAGTGCACGCACGAGCACGCCAGTGCACGCACGAGCACGCCAGTGCACGCACGAGCACGCCAGTGCACGCACGAGCACGCCAGTGCACGCACGAGCACGCACGAGCACGCCAGTGCACGCCAGAGCATGCCAGTGTACGCCAGAGCCCGCCAATTCACACCAAAGCACGTCAATGCACGCCGGAGCACGCCAGTGCACGCCAGAGCACAACAATTCACACCAGAGCACGCCAGAGCACGCCAGTGCACGCCAGTGCACGTCAATGCACGCCAGTGCACGCCAGTGCAAGCCAGAGTACGCCAGAGCACGCCAGTGCACGCCAGTGCACGCCAGAGCACGCCAATTCACACCAGAGCACGCCAGTGCACGCCAGAGTACGCCAATTCACACCAGAGCACGCCAGTGCACGCCAGAGCACGCCAGTGCACGCACGAGCACGCCAGTGCACGCATGAGCACGCCAGTGCACGCATGAGCACGCCAGTGCACGCATGAGCACGCCAGTGCACGCCAGAGCACGCAAGTGCACGCCAGAGCACGCCAGTGCACGCCAGTGCAAGCCAATTCACACCAGAGCACGCCAGTGCACGCCAGAACACGCCAGTGCACGCCAGTGCACGCCAATTCACACCAGAGCACGCCAGTGGACGCCAGAGCACGCCAGTGCACGCCAGTGCACGAAAGAGCAAGTCAATGCACGCTAGAGCACGCCAGTGCACGAAAGAGCACGCCAATTCACACCAGAGCACGCCAATTCACACCAGAGCACGCCAGTGCACGCAAGAGCACGTCAATGCACGCCACAGCACGCCAGTGCACGCCAGAGTACGCCAGTGCACGCCAGAGCAGGCCAGTGTACGCCAGAGCCCGCCAATTCACACCAAAGCACGACAATGCACGCCGGAGCACGCCAGTGCACGCCAGAGAACAACTATTCACACCAGAGCACGCCAGAGCACGCAAGTGCACGCCAGAGCACGTCAATGCACGCCAGTGCACGCCAGTGCACGCCAGAGTACGCCAGAGCACGCCAGTGCACGCCAGTGCACGCCAGAGCACGCCAATTCACACCAGAGCACGCCAGTGCACGCCAGATCACGCCAATTCACACTAGAGCACGTCAATGCACGCCAGAGCACGCCAGTGCACGCACGAGCACGTCAATGCACGCCAGAGCATGCCAGTGCACGCCAGAGCACGCCAGTGCATGCCAGAGCACGCCAATTCACACCAGAGAACGTCAATGCAAACCAGAGCACGCCAGTGCACGCCAGAGCACGCCAATTCACACCAGAGCACGCCAGAGCACGCCAGTGCACGCCAGAGCACGTCAATGCACGCCAGAGCACGCCAGTGCACGCCAGAGCACGCTAGTGCACGCCAGAGCAATTCAATGCACGCCAGAGCACGCCAATTCACATGAGAGCACGCCAGTGCACGCCAGAGCACGCCAATTCACACCAGAGCATGCCAGTGCACGCCAGAGCATTCCAGTGCACGCCAGAGCACGCCAGTGCACGCTAGAGCACGCATGTGCACGCCAAAGCACGCCAGTGCTCGCCAGTGCAAGCCAATTCACACCAGAGCACGCCAGTGCACGCCAGAGCACGCCAGTGCACGACAGAGCACGCCAGTGCACGCCAGAACACGCCAGTGCACGCCAGTGCACGCCAGAGCAAGCCAGAGCACGCCAGAGTACGCCAGAGCACGCCAGTGCACGCCAGAGCACGGTAGAGCACAGCAGACAACAGCTCAGAACTTGAAGTTGCTATAATATTTTTTTCACTTGTTAAAACCATTTTTTAATTACAGGATGTGTAAATCAATGTCCAATACACCATTTCAAGTCTATTGAATCAATGAATTTATAGAGCAAATCATGAACAAAAAGTTTGAGAAAAACGCACATCACAGCACTTGAATTTTTAAAAAAATTATTCAAGTTATTTGAGTTCTATTGTCGGGTAGTGGATTTCTATTGTCAAGCACTTGAGTTCTGCATAGCAGAGCACGCCAGAGCACGACAGAGCACGCCAGAAAACGCCAGTGCACGCCAGAGCACGCCAATTCACACCAGAGCACGCCAGTGCACGCCAGAGCACGCCAATTCACACCAGAGCACGCCAATTCACACCAGAGCACGCCAGAGCACGCCAGTGCACGCCAGAGCACGTCAAAGCACGCCAGTGCACGCCAGTGCTCGCCAGAGTACGCCAGAGCACGCCAGTGCACGCCAGTGCACGCCAGAGCACGCCAATTCACACCAGAGCACGCCAGTGTACGCCAGAGCACACCAATTCACACCAGAGCACGCCAGTGCTCGCACGAGCACGCCAGTGCACGCACGAGCACGCCAGTGCACGCACGAGTACGCCAGTGCACGCACGAGCACGTCAAAGCACGCCAGAGCATGCCAATGCACGCCAGAGCACGCCAGTGCATGCCAGAGCACACCAATTCACACCAGAGCACGTCAATGCAAACCAGAGCACGCCAGTGCACGCCAGAGCACGCCAATTCACACCAGAGCACGCCAGAGCACGCCAGTGCACGCCAGAGCACGTCAATGCACGCCAGAGCACGCCAGTGCACGCCAGAGCAATTCAATGCACGCCAGAGCACGCCAATTCACATCAGAGCACGCCAGTGCACGCCAGAGCACGCCAATTCACACCAGAGCACGCCAGTGCACGCCAGAGCATTCCAGTGCACGCCAGAGCACGTCAATGCACGCCAGAGCACGCCAGAGCACGCCAGTGCACGCCAGAGCACGCATGTGCACGCCAAAGCACGCCAGTGCACGCCAGTACAAGCCAATTCACACCAGAGCACGCCAGTGCACGCCGGAGCACGCCAGTGCACGCCGGAGCACGCCAGTGCACGCCAGAACACGCCAGTGCACGCCAATTCACACCAGAGCACGCCAGTGCACGCCAGAGCATTCCAGTGCACGCCAGAGCAAGCTGTGCACGCCAGAGCACGCATGTGCACGCCAAAGCACGCCAGTGCACGCCAGTGCAAGCCAATTCACACCAGAGCACGCAAGTGCACGCCAGAGCACGCCAGTGCACGCCAGAGCACGCCAGTGCACGCCAGAGCACGCCAGTGCACGCCAGAGCACGCCAGTGCACGCCAGAGCACGCCAGTGCACGCCAGAGCACGCCAGTGCACGCCAGAACACGCCAGTGCACGCCAATTCACACCAATGCAAGCCAGAGCACGCCAATGCTCGCCAGAGCACGCCAGTGCACGCCAGAGTACGCCAGTGCACGCCAGTGCACGCCAGAGCAATTCAATGCACGCCAGAGCACGCCAATTCACACCAGAGCACGCCAGTGCACGCCAGAGCACGCCAGAGCACGCAAGTGCACGCCAGAGCACGCATGTGCACGCCAAACCACGCCAGTGCACGCCAGTGCAAGCCAATTCACAACAGAGCACGCCAGTTCACGCCAGAGCACGCCAGTGCACGCCAGAGCACGCCAGTGCACGCCAGAGCACACCAATTCACACCTGAGCACAACAAGACACGCCAGAGTACGCCAGTGCACGCCAGAGCACGCCAATTCACACCAGAGCACGCCAGAGCACGCCAGTGCACGACAGAGCACGTCAATGCACGCCAGAGCACGCCAATAATCGCCAGAGCACGCCAGTGCACGCCAGAGTACGCCAGTGCACGCCAGTGCACGCCAGAGCAATTCAATGCACGCCAGAGCACGCCAATTCACACCAGAGCACGCCAGTGCACGCCAGAGCACGCCAATTAACACCAGAGCACGCCAGTGCACGCCAGAGTACGCCAGTGCACGCAAGAGCACGTCAATGCACGCCAGAGCAAGCCAGAGCACGCCAGAGAACGCCAGTGCACGCACGATGACGTCAATGCACGCCAGAGCATGCCAGTGCACGCCAGAGCACGCCAGTGCACGCCAGAGCACGCCAGAGCACGCCAGAGCACGCCAGTGCACGCCAGTGCACGCACGAGCACATCAATGCACGCTAGAGCATGCAAGTGCACGCCAGTGCACGCCAGAGCATGCCAGTGCACGCCAGAGCACGCCAGTGCACGCCAGAGCTCGCCAATTCACACCAGAGCACGTCAAGCCACGCCAGAGTACGCCAGTGCACGCCAGAGCACGCCAATTCACACCAGAGAACGCCAGAGCACTTCAGTGCACGCCGGAGCACGTGAATGCACGCCAGAGCACGCCAATGCTCGCCAGAGCACGCCAGAGTACGCCAGTGCACGCCAGAGCAATTCAATGCACGCCAGAGCACGCCAATTCACACCAGAGCACGCCATTTCACGCCAGAGCACGCCAATTCACACCAGAGCATGCCAGTGCACGCCAGAGTACGCCAGTGCACGCAAGAGCACGGCAATGCACCCCAGAGCACGCCAGTGCACGCAAGAGCACGCAAGTGCAAGCCAGAGCATTCCAGTGCACGCCAGAGCAAGCTGTGCACGCCAGAGCACGCATGTGCACGCCAAAGCACGCCAGTGCACGCCAGTGCAAGCCAATTCACACCAGAGCACGCCAGTGCACGCCAGAGCACGCCAGTGCACGCCAGAGCACGCCAGTGCACGCCAGTGCACGCCAGAACACGCCAGTGCACGCCAATTCACACCAATGCAAGCCAGAGCACGCCAATGCTCGCCAGAGCACGCCAGTGCACGCCAGTGCACGCCAGTGCACGCCAGAGCAATTCAATGCACGCCAGAGCACGCCAATTCACACCAGAGCACGCCAGTGCACACCAGAGCACGCCAGTGCACGCCAGAGCACGCCAGAGCACGCCAGTGCACGCCAGAGCACGCATGTGCACGCCAAAGCACGCCAGTGCAAACCAATTCACACCAGAGCACGCCAGTGCACGCAAGAGCACGCCAGTTCACGCCAGAGCACGCCAGTGCACACCAGAGCACACCAATTCACACCAGAGCACGTCAATGCACGCTAGAGCACGCCAGTGTACGCCAGTTCACGCACGAGCACGTCAATGCACGACAGCGCAAGCCAGTGCACGCCAGAGCACGCCAGTGCACGCCAAAGCACGCCAATTCACACCAGAGCACGTCAAGACACGCGGGGGTACGCCAGTGCACGCCAGAGCACGCCAATCCACAGCAGAGCACGCCAGAGCACGCCAGTGCACGCCAGAGCACGTCAATGCACGCCAGAGCACGCCAATGCTCGCCAGAGCACGCCAGTGCACGCCAGAGTACGCCAGTGCACGCCAGAACATATCAATGCACGCCAGAGCACGCCAATTCACACCAGAGCACGCCAGTGCACGCCAGAAAACACCAATTCACACCAGAGCACGCCAGTGCACGCCAGAGTACGCCAGTGCACGCAAGAGCACGCCAGAGCACGCCAGTGCACGCCAGAGCACGCCAGTGCACGCCAGTGCACGCCAGTGCACGCCAGAGCACGCCAGTGCACGCCAGTGCACGCACGAGCACGTCAATTCACGCCAGAGCATGCCAGTGAATGCCAGAGCACGCCAGTGCACGCCAAAGCACGCCAATTCACACCAGAGCACGTCAAGCCACGCCAGAGTACGCCAGTGCACGCCAGAGCACGCCAATTCACACCAGAGCACGACAGAGCACGCCAGTGCACGCCAGAGCACGTAAATGCACGCCAGAGCACGCCAATGCTCGCCAGAGCACGCCAGAGTACGCCAGTGCACGCCAGTGCACGCCAGAGCAATTCAATGCACGCCAGAGCACGCCAATTCACACTAGAGCACGCCAGTGCACGCCAGAGCACGCCAATTCACACCAGAGCACGCCAGTGCACGCCAGAGTACGCCAGTGCACGCAAGAGCACGTCAATGCACGCCAGAGCACGCCAGTGCACGCCAAAGCACGCCAGAGCACGCCAGTGCACGCCAGAGCACGTCAATACACGCCAGAGCAAGCCAGAGCACGCCAAAGCACGCCAGAGCACGCCAGTGCACGCCAGAGCAAGCCAATTCACACCAGATTACGCCAGTTTACGCCAGAGCACACCAATTCACACCAGAGCACGCCAGTGCATACCAGACCACGCCAGTGAACGCCAGTACACGCCAGAGCACGTCAATGCACGCCAGAGCAAGCCAGAGCACGCCAGAGCACGCCAGAGCACGCCAGTGCACGACAGAGCACGCCAATTCACACCAGAGCACGCCAGTGCACGCCAGAGCACACAAATTCACACCAGAGCACGCCAGTGCATACCAGAGCACGCCAGTGCAAACCAGAGCACGCCAGTGCACGCACGATCACGTCAATGCACGCCAGAGCATGCCAGTGCACGCCAGTGCCCGCCAGAGCACGCCAATTCACACCAGAGCACGCCAGTGCACGCCAGAGCACACCAATTCACACCAGAGCACGCCAGTACACGCCAGAGCACGCCAGAGCACGCCAGAGCACGCCAGTGTACGCCAGAGCACGTCAATGCACGCCAGAGCACGCCAGTGCACGCCAGAGCACGCAAGTGCACGCAAATTCACGCCAAAGCACGCCAGTGCACGCCAGTGCACGCCAGTGCACGTCAGAGCACGCCAGTGCCCGCCAGAGCACGCCAGCGCACGCCAGTGCACGCCAGAGCAATTCAATGCACGCCAATTTTCGCCAATTCACACCAGAGCAAGCCAGTGCACGCCAGTGCACGCCAATTCACACCAGAGCACGCCAGTGCAAGCCAGAGCATTCCAGTGCACGCCAAAGCACGTCAATGCACGCCAGAGCACGCCAGTGCACGCCAGAGCACGCATGTGCACGCCAAAGCACGCCAGTGCACGCCAGTGCAAGCCAATTCACACCAGAGCACGCCAGAGCACGCCAGTGCACGCCAGAGCACGCCAGTGCACGCCAGAGCACGCCAGTGCACGCCAGAGCACGCCAGTGCACGCCAGAGCACGCCAGTGCACGCCAGAGCACGCCAGTGCACGCCAGAGCACGCCAGTGCACGCCAGAGCACGCCAGTGCACGCCAGAGCACGCCAGTGCACGCCAGAACACGCCAGTGCACGCCAATTCACACTTGAGCACGCCAGTGCACGCCAGAGCACGCCAGAGCACGCCAGTGCACGCCAGAGCACGCATGTGCACGCCAAACCACGCCAGTGCACGCCAGAGCAATTCAATGCACGCCAGAGCAAGCCAGAGCACGCCAGAGCACGCCAGAGCACGGTAGAGCACGGTAGAGCACGGTAGAGCACAGCAGAGAACAGCTCAGCACTTGAAGTTGCTATTGTAAAGAATCGGCTAGAGCCGTAGCAACAAGCAAGGTCATTAACCGACCAAAGTCGACGACCTCCGTTGCCCTCGATTCTTCGAGGTCAACCTAACGGTTTTAGGCCGGAAAAGTCACCCTATTTGGAAAAACCCAAGCTTGACCTCCAAGCGAGGTTGACTAAAATACCACGGCGTCCCCCCACAACTGACAGATGAGAAAGGCATTAAATAGAAGAGTAAAGTGGGGACGCGGGTAGTAGAGTTGGAGCGATTGAAGTGGAAGCTGTAGTGGAAATTGGAGAGACCGAGTGACGCGTTTGACCAGACCTTTCCGTGACGCGTTTGACCAGACCTTTCCGTGACGCGTTATTTAACGAGAACCTCCCCCGACACCTTACTTGACCAGACCTTTGGTAGACGTTGTACTGTACCTCCTGATTATCTAACATGGACGTAGCACAACGGTAAATAAATAATTTCTCAATCCACTTATTCTTCATTTTGACTTCACTATTCTTCATGCTGATGAATCACCCTTACCAGGTGATCTATCACACTATAATATTTTTTTCACTTGTTAAAATCATTTTTTAATTACACGATGTGTAAATCAATGTCTAATACACCATTTCAAGTCTATTTAATCAATAAATTTATAGAGCAAATCATGAACAAAAAGTTTGAGAAAAACGCACATCACAGCACTTGAATTTTTAAAAATTATTCAAGTTATTTGAGTTCTATTGTCGGGTAGTGGATTTCTATTGTCAAGGACTTGAGTTCTGCATAGCAGAGCACGCCAGAGCACGACAGAGCACGCCAGTGCACGCAAGAGCACGTCAATGCACGCCAGAGCACGCCAATTCACACCAGAGCAAGCCAGTGCACGCCAGAGCACGCCAATTCACACCAGATCACGCCAGTGCACGCCAGAGCACGCCAGTGCACGCAAGCGCACGTCAATGCACGCCAGAGCACGCCAGTGCACGCCAGAGCACGCCAGTGCACGCCAGAGAACGCCAGTGCACGCCAGTGCACGCCAGTGCACGCCAGAGCACGCCAGAGCACGTCGATGCACGCTAGAGCAAGCCAGAGCACGCAAGAGCACGCCAGAGCACGCCAGTGCACGCCAGAGCACGGTAGAGCACAGAAGAGAACAGCTCAGTACTTGAAGTTGCTATAATATTTTTTTTCACTTGTTAAAACCATTTTTTAATTACAGGATGTGTAAATCAATGTCCAATACACCATTTCAAGTCTATTTAATCAGTAAATTTATAGAGCAAATCATGAACAAATAGTTTGAGAAAAACTTACATCACAGCACTTGAATTTTTAAAAATTATTCAAGTTATTTGAGTTCTATTGTCGGGTAGTGGATTTCTATTGTCAAGGACTTGAGTTCTGCATAGCAGAGCACGCCAGAGCAGGAAAGAGCACGGCAATGCACGCCAGAGCACGCAAGTACACGCCAGAGCACGCAAGTGCACGCCAAAGCACGCCAGTGCACGCCAGAGCACGCCAGTGCACGCCAGAGCACGCCAGTGCACGCCAGAGCACGCCAGTGCACGCCAGAGCATGACAGTGCCCGCCAGAGCACGCCAGTGCCCGCCAGAGCACGCCAGTTCACGCCAGAGCACGCCAGTGCACGCCAGAGCAATTCAATGCAAGCCAGAGTACGCCAGTGCACGCAAGAGCACGCAAGAGCACGTCAATTCACGCCAAAGCACGCCAGTGCACGCCAGTGCACGCCAGAGTATGCCAGTGCACGCAAGAGCACGTCAATGCACGCCACAGCACGCCAGTGCACGCCAGAGCACGCCAGTAAACGCCAGTGCACGCCAATTCACACCAGAGCACGCCAGTGCACGCCAGAGCACGCCAGTGCACGCCAAAGCAAGTCAATGCACGCCAGATTACGCCATTGCACGCCAGAGCACGCCAGTGCACGCCAGAGCAATTCAATGCACGCCAGAGCACGCCAGAGCACGCCAGTGCACGCCAGAGCACGTCAATGAACGCCAGATTAAGCCAGTGCACGCCAAAGCATGCCAGAGCACGCCAGTGCACGCCAGAGCACGCCAGTGCACGCCAGAGCACGCCAGTGCACGCCAGAGCACGCCAGTGCACGCCAGAGCACGCCAGTGCACGCCAGAGCACGGTAGAGCACAACAGAGAACAGCTCAGCACTTGAAGTTGCTATAATATTTTTTTCCCTTGTAAAAATCATTTTTTAATTACAGGATGTGTAAATCAAAGTTCCAATACACCATTTCAAGTCTATTTAATCAATAAATTTATAGAGCAAATCATGAACAAAAAGTTTGAGAAAAAAGCACATCACAGCACTTGAATTTTTAAAAATTATTCAAGTTATTTGAGTTCTATTGTCGGGTAGTGGATTTCTATTGTCAAGCACTTGAGTTCTGCAAAGCAGAGCACGCCAGAGCACGATAGAGCACGCCAGTGCACGCAAGAGCACGTCAATGCACGCCAGAGCACGCCAGTGCACGCCAGAGCACGCAAGTGCACGCAAATTCACGCCAAATTACGCCAGTGCACGCCAGTGCCCGCCAGAGCACGCCAGTGCACGCCAGAGCAATTCAATGCACGCCAGAGCTTGCCAATTCACACCAGAGCAAGCCAGTGCACGCCAGTGCACGCCAATCCACACCAGAGCACGCCAGTGCACGCCAGAGCATTCCAGTGCACGCACGAGCACGTCAATGCACGCCAGAGCACGCCAGTGCACGCCAGAGCACGCATGTGCACGCAAAAGCACGCCAGTGCACGCCAGTGCAAGCCAATTCACACCAGAGCACGCCAGTGCCCGCCAGAGCACGCCAGTGCACGCCAGTGCACGCCAGAGCACGTCAGTGCACGCCAGAGCAATTCAATGCACGCCAGAGCTCGCCAATTCACACCAGAGCACGCCAGTGCAAGCCAGAGCACGCCAATTCACACCAGAGCACGCCAGTGCACGCACGAGCACGTCAATGCACACCAGAGCACGTCAATGCACGCCAGAGCACGACAGTGCACGCCAGAGCACGCCAGTGCACGCCAGAGCACGCCAGTGCGAGCCATAGCAATTCAATGCACGCCAGTGCACGCCAATGCACGCCAGAGCACGCCAGTGCACGCCAGAGCACGCCAATTCAGACCAGAGCACGCCAGTGCACGCCAGAGCACGCCAGAGCACGCCAGTGCACGCCAGAGCACAGCAGACAACAGCTCAGAACTTGAAGTTGCTATAATATTTTTTTCACTTGTTAAAACCATTTTTTAATTACAGGATGTGTTAATCAATGTCCAATACACCATTTCAAGTCTATTGAATCAATAAATTTATAGAGCAAATCATGAACAAAAAGTTTGAGAAAAACGCACATCACAGTTCTTGAATTTTTAAAATATTATTCCAGGTATATGAGTTCTATTGTCGGGTAGTGGATTTCTATTGTCAAGCACTTGAGTTCTGCATAGCAGAGCACGCCAGAGCACGACAGAGCACGCCAGAGCACGCCAATTCACACCAGAGCACGCCACTGCACGCCAGTGTACGCCAGAGCACGTCAATGCACGCCAGAGCACGCCAGTGCACGCCAGAGTACGCCAGAGCACGCCAGTGCACGCAAGAGCACGCCAATTCACACCAGAGCACGCCACTGCACGCCAGAGCACGCCAATTCACACCAGAGCACGCCAGTGCACGCACGAGCACGTCAATGCACGCCAGAGCACGTCAATGCACGCCAGAGCACGCCAGTGCACGCCAGAGCACGCCAGTGCGAGCCATAGCAATTCAATGCACGCCAGTGCACGCCAATGCACACCAGAGCACGCCAGTGCACGCCAGAGCACGCCAATTCAGACCAGAGCACGCCAGTGCACGCCAGAGCACGTCAATGCACGCCAGAACACGCCAGTGCACGTCAGAGCACGCAAGTGCACGCCAAAGCACGCCAGTGCACGCCAGAACACGCCAGTGCACGCCAGTGCACTCCCAATTCACACCAGAGCACGCCAGTGCACGCCAGAGGACGCCAGTGCACGCCAGAGGACGCCAGTGCACGCCAGTGCACGCCAAAGCACACCAGTGCACGCCAGAGCACGCCAGTGCACGCCAGTGCACGCCAATTTACACCAGAGCACGCCAGTGCACGCCAGAGCACGCCAGTGCACGCAAGTGCACGCAAGTGCACGCCAGAGCACAGCAGACAACAGCTCAGAACTTAAAGTTGCTATAATATTTTTTTCACTTGTTAAAACCATTTTTTAATTACAGGATGTGTTAATCAATGTCCAATACACCATTTCAAGTCTATTGAATCAATAAATTTATAGAGCAAATCATGAACAAAAAGTTTGAGAAAAACGCACATCACAGCACTTGAATTTTTAAAAAATTATTCCAGGTATATGAGTTCTATTGTCGGGTAGTGGATTTCTATTGTCAAGCATCTGAGTTCTGCATAGCAGAGCACGCCAGAGCACGACAGAGCACGCCAGAGCACGCCAATTCACACCAGAGCACGCCACTGCACGCCAGTGTACGCCAGAGCACGTCAATGCACGCCAGAGCACGCCAGTGCACGCCAGAGCACGCCAATTCACACTAGAGCACGTCAATGCACGCCGGAGCACGCCAGTGCACGCCAGAGCACAACAATTCACACCAGAGCACGCCAGAGCACGCCAGTGTACGCCAGAGCACGTCAATGCACGCCAGAGCACGCCAGTGCACGCCAGAGTACGCCAGAGCACGCCAGTGCACGCCAGAGCACGCCAATTCACACCAGAGCACGCCACTGCACGCCAGAGCACGCAAATTCACACCAGAGCACGCCAGTGCACGCCAGAGCACGCCAATTCACACTAGAGCACGTCAATGCACGCCGGAGCACGCCAGTGCACGCCAGAGCACAACAATTCACACCAGAGCACGCCAGAGCACGCCAGTGTACGCCAGAGCACGTCAATGCACGCCAGAGCACGCCAGTGCACGCCAGAGCACGCCAGTGCACGCCAGAGCAATTCAATGCACGTTAGAGCACGCCAATTCACATCAGAGCACGCCAGTGCACGCCAGAGCACGCCAATTCACACCAGAGCACGCCAGTGCACGCCAGTGCAAGCCAATTCACACCAGAGCACGCGAGTGCACGCCAGAGCACGCCATTGTACGCCAGAGCACGCCAGTGCACGCCAGAACACGCCAGTGCACGCCAGTGCACGCCAATGCACACCAGAGCACGCCAGTGCACGCCAGTGCACGCCAGAGCAAGCCAGAGCACGCCAATTCACACCAGAGCACGCCAATTCACACCAGAGCATGCCAGTGCACGCAAGAGCACGTCAATGCATTCCACAGCACGCCAGTGCACGCCAGAGCACGGTAGAGCACAGCAGACAACAGCTCAGAACTTGAAGTTGCTATAATATTTTTTTCACTTGTTAAAACCATTTTTTAATTATAGGATGTGTAAATCAATGTCCAATACACCATTTCAAAACTATTGAATCAATAAATTTATAGAGCAAATCATGAACAAAAAATTTGAGAAAAACGCACATCACAGCACTTGAATTTTTTAAAAATTATTCAAGTTATTTGAGTTCTATTGTCGGGTAGTGGATTTCTATTGTCAAGCACTTGAGTTCTGCATAGCAGAGCACGCCAGAGCACGACAGAGCACGCCAGAGCACGCCAGTGCACGCCAGAGCACGCCAATTCACACCAGAGCACGCAAGTGCACGCCAGTGCACGCACGAGCACGCCAGTGCACGCACGAGCACGCCAGTGCACGCACGAGCACGCCAGTGCACGCACGAGCACGCCAGTGCACGCACGAGCACGCCAGTGCACGCACGAGCACGCCAGTGCACGCACGAGCACGCCAGTGCACGCCAGAGCACGCCAGTGCACGCACGAGAACGCCAGTGCACGCCAGAGCACCCCAGTGCACGCCAGAGCACGCCAATTCACACCAGAGCACGTCAATGCAAACCAGAGCACGCCAGTGCACGCCAGAGCACGCCAATTCACACCAGAGCACGCCAGAGCACGCCAGTGCACGCCAGAGCACGTCAATGCACGCCAGAGCACGCCAGTGCACGCCAGAGCACGCCAGTGCACGCCAGAGCAATTCAATGCACGCCAGAGCACGCCAATTCACATCAGAGCACGCCAGAGCACGCCAGTGCACGCCAGAGCACGCCAATTCACACCAGAGCACGCCAGTGCACGCCAGAGCACCCCAGTGCACGCCAGAGCACGCCAGTGCACGCCAGAACACGCCAGTGCACGCCAGTGCACGCCAATTCACAACACTGCACGCCAGAGCACGCCAGTGCACGCCAGTGCACGAAAGAGCAAGTCAATGCACGCCAGAGCACGCCAGTGCACGCCAGTGCACGCCAGTGCACGCCAGAGCACGCCAGTGTACGCCAGAGCAATTCAATGCACGCCAGAGCACGCCAATTCACACCAGAGCACGCCAGTGCACGCAAGAGCACGTCAATGCACGCCACTGCACGCCACTGCACGCCAAAGTACACCAGTGCACGCCAGAGCACGCCAGTGCACGCCAATTCACACCAGAGCACGCCAATGCACGCCAGAGCATTCCAGTGCACGTCAGAGCACGTCAATGCACGCCAGAGCACGCCAGTGCACGCCAGAGCACGCAAGTGCACGCCAAAGCACGCCAGTGCACGCTAGTGCAAGCCAATTCACATCAGAGCACGCCAGTGCACGCCAAAGAACACCAGTGCACGCCAGTGCACGCCAGTGCACGCCAATTCACACCAGAGCACGCCAGTGCACGCCAGAGCACGCCAGTGGACGCCAGTGCACGCCAGAGCAAGCCAGAGCACGCCAGAGCACGCCAATTCACACCAGAGCACGCCAGTGCACGCCAGAGCACGTCAATGCACGCCAGAGGACGCCAGTGCACGCCAGAGGACGCCAGTGCACGCCAGAGCACGCCAGTGCACGCCAGAGCACGCCAATTCACACCAGAGCACGCCAGTGCACGCCAGAGCACGTCAATGCACGCCAGAGCACGCCAGTTTACGCCAGAGCACGCCAGTGCACGCCAGAGCACGCCAGTTCTTGCTAGAGCACGCCAGGTCACGTCAATGCACGCCAGAGCATGCCAGAGCACGACAGAGCACGACAGAGCCCGCCAGTGCACGCCAGAGCACGCCAATTCACACTAGAGCACGCCAGTGCACGCCAGAGCATGTCAATGCACGCCAGAGCACACCAGTGCACGCCAGAGCACGCCAGTGCACGCCAGAGCACGCCAATTCACAACAGAGCACGCAAGAGCACGCCAGTGCACGCCAGAGCAGGCCGGTGCACGCCAGAGCACGCTAGTGCACGCCAGAGCAAGCCAGTGCACGCCAGAGCACGCCAGAGCACGCCAGTCTACGCCAGTGCACGGTAGAGTACAGCAGACAACAGCTCAGAACTTGAAGTTGCTATAATATTTTTGTCACTTGTTAAAACCATTTTTTTATTACAGGATGTGTAAATCAATGTCCAATATACCATTTCAAGTCTATTGAATCAATAATTTTATAAAGCAAATCATGAACAAAAAGTTTTAGAAAAACGCACATCACATCACTTGAATTTTTAAAAATTATTCAAGTTATTTGAGTTCTTTTGTCGGGTAGTGGATTTCTATTGTCAAGCACTTGAGTTCTGGATAGCAAAGCACGCGAGAGCACCACAGAGCACGCCAGAGCTCGCCAGTGCACGCCAGAGCACGCCAGTGCACGCCAGAGCACGCCAATGCACGCCAGAGCACGCACGTGCACGCCAGAGCACGCACGTGCACGCCAGAGCACGCCAGTGCACGCCAGAGCACGCCAGTGCACGCCAGAGCACGCCAGTGCACGCCAGAGCACGCCAGTGCACGCCAAAGCACGCCAGTGCACGCCACAGCACGCCAGTGCACGCCAGAGCACGCCAGTGCACGCCAGAGCACGCCAGTGCACGCCAGAGCACGCCAGTGCACGCTAGAGCACGCCAGTGCACGCCAGAGCACGCCAATTCACACCAGAGCACGCCAGAGCACGCCAGAGCACGCCAGAGCACGGTAGAGCACAGCAGAGAACAGCTCAGCACTTGAAGTTGCTATAATATTTTTTTTTCACTTGTTAAAACCATTTTTTAATTACAGGATGTGTAAATCAATGTCCAATACACCATTTAAAGTCTATTGAATCAATAAATTTATAGAGCAAATCATGAACAAAAAGTTTTAGAAAAATGCACATCACAGCACTTGAATTTTTAAAAATCATCAAGTTATTTGAGTTCTATTGTCGGGTAGTGTATTTCTATTGTCAAGCACTTGAGTTCTGCATAGTAGAGCACGCCAGAGCTAGACAGAGGACGCCAGATCACGCCAGAGCACGCCAATTCACACTAGAGCACGCCAGTGCACGCCAAAGCATGCCAATTCACACCAGAGCACGCCAGTGCATGCAAGAGCACGTCAATGCACGCCAGAGCACGCCAGTGCACGCCAAAGCACGCCAATTCACACCAGTGCATGCCAGAGCACGCCAAAGCACGCCAGAGCACGTCAATGCACGCCAGAGCAATCCAGAGCAACCCAGAGCACGCCAGAGCATGCCAGTGCACGCCAGAGCAAGCCAATTTACAACAGAGCACGCCAGTGCACGCCAGAACACGCCAGTGCACGCCAGAGCACGGTAGATTACAGCAGAGAACAGCTCAGCACTTGAAGTTGCTATAATATTTTTTTCACTTGTTAAAACCATTTTTTAATTACAGGATGTGTAAATCAATGTCCAATACACCATTTCAAGTCTATTGAATCAATAAATTTATAGAGCAAATCATGAACAAAAAGTTTTAGAAAAACGCACATCACAGCACTTGAATTTTTAAAAATTATTCAAGTTATTTGAGTTCTATTGTCGTGTTGTGGATTTCTATTGTCAAACACTTGAGATCTGCATAGCAGAGCACGCCAGAGCACGACAGAGCACGCCAGAGCACGACAGAGCACGCCAGTGCACGCCAGTGCACGCCAGAGCACGCTAATTCACACCAGAGCACGCCAGTGCAAGCCAGAGCACGCCAGTGCAAGCCAGAGCACGCCAGTGCACGCCAGAGCACGCCAGTGCACGCCAGAGCACGCCAATTAACACCAAAGCACGCCAGTGCACGCCAGAGCACGTCAATGCACGCCAGAGCACGCCAGTTCACGCCAGAGCACGACAATTCACACCAGAGCACGCCAGTGCACGACAGAGTACACCAATTCACACCAGAGTACGCCAGTGCACGCCAGTTTACGCAAGAGCACGCCAGTGCACGACAGAGCACGTCAATGCACACCAGAGCACGTCAATGCACGCCAGAGCACGTCAGTGTACGCCAGAGCACGCCAGTGCACGCCAGAGCACGCTAATTTAAACGAGAGCACGCCAGAGCACGCCAGTGCACGCCAGAGCACGCCAATTTTCACCAGAGCACGCCAGTGCACGTCAGAGCACGCAAGTGCACGCCAGAGCACGTCAATGCAAACCAGAGCACGGTAGAGCACAGCAGAGAACAGCTCAGTACTTGAAGTTGCTATAATATTTTTTTCACTTGTTAAAACCATTTTTTTATTACAGGATGTGTAAATCAATGTTTAATACACCATTTCAAGTCTATTGAATCAATAAATTTATTGAGCAAATCATGAACAAAAAGTTTTAGAAAAACGCACATCAAAGCACTTGAATTTTTAAAAATTATTCAAGTTATTTGAGTTCCATGGTCGGGTAGTGGATTTCTATTGTCAAGCACTTGTGTTCTGCATAGCAGAGCACGCCAGAGCACGAAAGAGCACGCCAGAGCTCGCCAGTGCACACCAGAGCACGCCAGTGAACGCCACAGCACTTGAATTTTTAAAAATTATTCAAGTTTTTTTAGTTCTATTGTCGGGTAGTGTATTTCTATTGTCAAGCATTTGAGATCTGCATAGCAGAGCATGCCAGAGCACGACAGAGCACGCCAGAGCCCGCCAGTGCACGCCAGAGCACGCCAATTCACACCAGAGCACGCCAGTGTACGCCAGAGCACGCCAGTGTACGCCAGAGCACGCCAGAGCACGCCAGAGCACGCTAATTTAAACGAGAGCACGCCAGAGCACGCCAGTGCACGCCAGAGCACTCCAATTCACACCAGAGCACGCCAGTGCACGCCAGAGCACGCCAGTTAACGCCAAAGCACGCCAGTGCACGCCTGAGCACGTCAATGCACGCCAGAGCACGCCAGTGCACGCCAGTGCATTCCAGAGCACGCCAATTCACACTAGAGCACGCCAGTGCACGCCAGAGCACGCCAGTGCACGTCAATGCACGCCAGAGCATGCCAGAGCACGACAGAGCACGCCAGAGCCCGCCAGTGCACGCCAGAGCACGCCAATTCACACTAGAGCACGCCAGTGCACGCCAGAACACGTCAATGCACGCCAGAGCATGCCAGAGCACGACAGAGCACGCCAGAGCCCGCCAGTGCACGCCAGAGCACGCCAATTCACACCAGAGCACGCCAGTGCACGCCAAAGCACGCCAGTGCACGCCAGAGAACGCCAGAGCACGCCAGTGCATGCCAGAGCACGCCAGTGCACGCCAGAGCACGCCAGTACACGCCAGAGCACGGCAATTCACACCAGAGCACGCCAGTGCACGCCAATTCACACCAGAGCACGCCAGTGCACGCCAGAGCACGCCAGTGCACGCCAGAGCACGCCAGTGCACGCCAGTGCACGCAAAAGCACGCCAGTGCACGCCAGAGCACGCCAGTGCACGCCAGTGCACGCCAATTCACACGAGAGCACGCCAGAGCACGCCAGAGCACGCCAGTTCACGCCAGAGCACGTCAATGCACGCCAGAGCAAGCCAGAGCACGCCAGAGCAAGCCAGAGAACGCCAGAGCACGCCAGAGCACGCCAGTGCACGCCAGAGCAAGGTAGAGCACAGCAGAGAACAGCTCAGCACTTGAAGTTGCTATAATATTTTTTTCACTTGTTAAAACCATTTTTTTTTTACAAGATGTGTAATCAATGTCCAATACACCATTTCAAGTCTATTTAATCAATAAATTTATAGAGCAAATCAAGAACAAAAAGTTTGAGAAAAACGCACATCACAGCACTTGAATTTTTTAAAATTATTCAAGTTATTTGAGTTCTATTGTCGGGTAGTGGATTTCTATTGTCAAGCACTTGAGTTCTGCATAGCAGAGCACGCCAGAGCACGCCAGATCACGCCAGAGCACGCCATTGCACGACAATTCACACCAGAGCACGCCAGTGCACGCCAGAGCACGCCAGTGCACGCCAGAGCACGCCAGTGCAAGCCAGAGCACGCCAATGCACGCCAGAGCACGCCAGTGCAAGCCAGAGCACGCCAGTGCACGCCAGTTCACGCCAGTGCACGCCAATTCACACCAGAGAACGCCTGTGCATGCCAGAGCATGCCAATTCACACCAGAGCACGCCAGTGCACGCAAGAGCACGCCAGTGCATGCAAGAGCACGCCAATTCACACCAGAGCACGCCAGTGCACGCCAGAGCACGCCAATTCACACCAGAGCACGCCAGTGCACGCCAGAGCACGCCAGTGCACGCAAGAGCACGTCAATGCCCGCCAGAGCAGGCCAGTGCACGTCAGAGCACGCCAGTGCACGCCAGAGCACGCCAATTCACACCAGAGCACTCAAGTGCACGCCAAAGCACGCCAGTGCACGCCAGAGAACGCCAGTGCACGTCAGAGCACGCCAGTGCACTCCAGAGCACGCCAGTAAACGCCAGAGCACGCCAGTGCACGCCAGACTACGCCAGTGCTCGCCAGAGCACGCAAGTGCACGCCAGAGCAATTCAATGCACGCCAGAACACGCATATTCACACCAGAGCACGCCAGTGCACGCCAGAGCACGCCAGTGCACGCCAGTACACGCCAGAGCATGTCAATGCACGCCAGAGCAAGCCAGAGCACGCCAGAGCATGCCAGAGCACGCCATTTCACGCCAGAGCACGGTAGAACACATTAGAGAACAGCTCAGCACTTGAGGTTGCTATAATATTTTTTGAATCAATAAATTTATAGAGCAAATCATGAACAAAAAGTTTTAGAAAAACGCACATCACAGCACTTTTAAAAATTATTCAAGTTATTTGAGTTCTATTGTCGGGTAGAAGATTTCTATTGTCAAGCACTTGCGTTCTGCATAGCAGAGCACGCCAGTGCACGAAAGATCACGCCAGTGCACGCCAGTTCACGCCAGTGCACGCACATTCACACCAGAGAACGCCTGTGCACGCCAGAGCACGCCAATTCACACCAGAGCACGCCAGTGCACGCAAGAGCACGCCAGTGCATGCAAGAGCACGCCAATTCACACCAGAGCACGCCAGTGCATGCCAGAGCACGCCAATTCACACCAGAGCACGCCAGTGCACGCAAGAGCACGCCAGTGCATGCAAGAGCACGCCAATTCACACCAGAGCACGCCAGTGCACGCCAGTTCACGCCAGTGCACGCCAATTCACACCAGAGAACGCCTGTGCACGCCAGAGCACGCCAATTCACACCAGAGCACGCCAGTGCACGCCAGAGCACGCCAGTGCACGCAAGAGCACGCCAGAGCACGCCAAAGCACGCCATTGCACGCCAGAGCACGCCAGAGCACGCCAGTGCACGCCAGACTACGCCAGTGCACGCCAGAGCACGTCAATGCACGCCAGAGCAAGCCAGAGCACGCCAGAGCACGCCAGAGCACGCCAGAGCACGCCAGAGCACGGTAGAACACATTAGAGAACAGCTCAGCACTTGAGGTTGCTATAATATTTTTTGAATCAATAAATTTATAGAGCAAATCATGAACAAAAAGTTTTAGAAAAACGCACATCACAGCACTTTTAAAAATTATTCAAGTTATTTGAGTTCTATTGTCGGGTAGTGGATTTCTATTGTCAAGCACGCCAGAGCATGCCAATTCACACCAGAGCACGCCAGTGCACGCCAGAGTACGCCAGTGCACGCCAGAGCACACCAGTGCACGCCAGAGCACGCCAGTGCACGCCAAAGCACGCCATTGCACGCCAGAGCACGCCAGAGCACGCCAGACTACGCCAGTGCACGTCAATGCACGCCAGAGTACGCCATTGCATTCCAGAGCACGCCAATTCACACTAGAGCACGCCAGTGCACGCCAGAGCATGTCAATGCACGCCAGAGCAAGCCATTTCACGCCAGAGCACGGTAGAACACATTAGAGAACAGCTCAGCACTTGAGGTTGCTATAATATTTATTGAATCAATAAATTTATAGAGCAAATCATGAACAAAAAGTTTTAGAAAAACGCACATCACAGCACTTTTAAAAAATATTCAAGTTATTTGAGTTCTATTGTCGGGTAGTGGATTTCTATTGTCAAGCACGCCAGAGCCTGCCAATTCACACCAGAGCACGCCAGTGCACGCCAGAGTACGCCAATTCACACCAGAGCACGCCAGAGCAAGCCAGTGCACGCCAGAGCACGCCAGTGCACCCCAATTCACACTAGAGCACGCCAGTGCACGCAAGAGCACGCCAATGCAAGCTAGAGCACGCCTAGCACGCCAGAGAACGTCAATGCACGCGAGAGCAAGCCAGAGCACGACAGAGTACGCCAGAGCACGCCAATTCACACCAAAGCACGCCAGTGCAGTCCAGAGCACGCCAATTCACACCAGAGCACGCCAGTGCACGCCAAAGCACGCCAGTGCACGCCAGAGCATGCCAGTGCACGGAAGTGCACGCCAATTCACACCAGAGCACGCCAGAGCACGCCAGAGCATGTCAGAGCACGCCAGTGCAAGCCAGAGCACGGTAGAGCACAGCAGAGCATGCCAGAGCATGCCAGAGCACGTCAGAGCACGCCAGTGCCCGCCAGAGCACGCCACTGCACGCCAGAGCAATTCAATGCACGCCAGAGCACGCCAATTGACACCAGAGCACGCCAGTGCACGCCAGTGCACGCCAATTCACACCAGAGCACGCCAGTGCACGCCAGAGCACGCCAATTCACACCAGAGCAAGCCAGTGCACGCCAGAGCACGCAAGTGCACGCCAAAGCACGCCAGTGCACGCCAGAGAACGCCAGTGCACGCCAGTGCACGCCAATTCGCACCAGAGCACGCCAGTGCACGCCAGAGCACGCTAGTGCACGCCAGAGCACGCCAGTGCACGCCAGAGCACGCCAGAGCATGTCAGAGCACGTCAATTCACACCAGAGCACGCCAGTGCAGGCCAGAGCACGCAAATTCACACCAGAGCACGCCAGTGCACGCCAGAGCACGCCAGTGCACGCCAAAGCACGCCAGTGCACGCCAGAGCACGCCAGTGCACGCCAGAGCACGCCAGAGCACGCCAGAGCAATTCAATGCACGCCTGAGCACGCTAATTCACACCAGAGCACGCCAGTGCACGCAAGAGCACGCCAGTGCACGCCAGTAGACGCCAGAGCATGTCAATGCACACCAGAGCAAGCCAGAGCACGCCAGAGAACGCCAGAGAACGCCAGAGCACGCCATTGCACGCCAGAGCACGGTAGAACACATTAGAGAACAGCTCAGCACTTGAAGTTGCTATAATATTTTTTTTCACTTTATAAAACCATTTTTTAATTACAGGATGTGTAAATTAATGTCCAGTACACCATTTCAAGTCTATTGAATAAATAAATTTATAGAGCAAATAATGAACAAAAAGTTTGAGAAAAACGCAAATCACAGCACTTAAATTTTTAAAAATTATTCAAGTTATTTGAGTTCTATTGTCGGGTAGTGGATTTCTATTGTCAAGCACTTGAGTTCTGCATAGCAGAGCACGCCAGTGCACGCAAGAGCACGTCAATGCACGCCAGAGCACGCCAGTGCACGCCAGAGCACGCCAGTGCACGCCAGAGCACGCAAGTGCACGCCACAGCACGCCAGTGCACGCCAGAGCACGCCAGTGCACGTCAGAGCACGCCAGTGCCCGCCAGAGCACGCCAGTGCACGCCAGAGCAATTCAATGCACGCCAGAGCACGCCAATTCACACCAGCGCAAGCCAGTGTATGCCAGAGCACGCCAGTGCACGCCAGAGCACGCCAGTGCACGCCAGAGCACGCAAGTGCACGACAAAGCACGCCAGTGCACGCCAATTCACACCAGTGCACGCCAGTGCACGCCAGAGCACGCAAGAGCACGCTTTGTACGACAGAGCACGTCAATGCACGCCAGAGCAAGCCAGAGTACGCCAGAGCACGCCAGAGCACGCCAGTGCACGCCAGAGCACGGTAGACCACAGCAGAGAACAGCTCAACACTTGAAGTTGCTATAATATTTTTTTCACTTGTTAAAACCATTTTTTAATTACAGGATGTGTAAATCAATGTCCAATACACCAATTCAAGTATATTTAATCAAAAAATTTATAGAGCAAATCATGAACAAAAAGTTTGAGAAAAAAGAACATCACAGCACTTGAATTTTTTAAAATTATTCAAGTTATTTGAGTTCTAATGTCGGGGAGTGGATTTCTATTGTCAAGCACTTGCGTTCTGCATAGCAGAGCACGCCAGTGCACGAAAGATCACGTCAATGCACACCAGAGCACGCCAGTGCACGCAAGAGCACGCAAGTGCACGCCAAAGCACGCCAGTGCACGCCAGAGCACGCCAGTCCACGCCAGTCCATGCCAGAGCACGCCAGTGCACGTCAGAGCACGCCAGTGCACGTCAGAGCACGCCAGTGCACGTCAGAGCACGCCAGTGCCCACCAGAGCACGCCAGTGCACGCCAGAGCAATTCAATGCACGCCAGAGCACAACAATTCACACCAGAGCACGCCAGTGCACGCCAGAGCACGCAAATTCACACCAGAGCACGCCAGTGCACGCAAGAGCACTTCAATGCACGCCAGAGCACGGCAATGCACGCAAGAGCACGCAAGTGCACGCCAAAGCACGCCAGTGCACGCCAGAGCACGCCAGTGCACGCCAGTGCACGCCAATTCACACCAGAGCACGCAAGTGCACGCCAGAGCACGCCACAGCACGCCAGTGCACGCCAGAGCACGTCAATGTACGCCAGAGCACGCCAGTGCACGCCAGAGCACGCCAGTGCATACCAGTGCACGCCAGAGCACGCCAATTCACACCAGAGCACGCGAATTCACACCAAAGCACGCCAGTGCACGCAAGAGCACGCCAGTGCACTCAAGAGCACGCCAATTCACACCAGAGCACGTCAGTGCACGCCAGAGCACGCCAGTGCACGCCAGTGCACGCCAGTGCACGCCAGTGCACGCCAGAGCACGCCAGTGCACGCCAGAGAACGCCAATTCACACCAGAGCACGCCAGTGCACACCAGAGCACGCCAGTGCACGCCAGGGCACGCAAGAGCACGCCAATTCACACCAGAGCACGCCAGTGCACGCCAGAGCACGCCAATTAACACCAGAGCACGACAGTGCACGCAAGAGCACGACAGTGCACCCAAGAGCACGTCAATGCACGCCAAAGCACGCCAGTGCACGCCAGAGCACGCCAGTGCACGCCAGAGCACGCCAGTGCACGCCAGAGCACGCCAGTGCACGCCAGAGCACGCCAGTGCACGCCAGAGCACGCCAGTGCACGCCAGAGCACGCCAGTGCACGCCAGAGCACGCCAGTGCACGCCAGAGCACGCCAATTCACACCAGAGCACTCAAGTGCACGCCAAAGCACGCCAGTGCACGCCAGAGCACGCCAGTGCACGCTAGTGCAAGCCAGTGCATGCCAGAGCACGCCAGTGCACGCCAGAGCACGCCAGTGCACGCCAAAGCACGCCAGTGCACGCCAGAGCACGCCAGTGCACGCCAGAGCATGTCAATGTACGCCAGAGCAAAACAGAGAACGCCAGAGCACGCCAGAGCACGTCATTGCACGCCAGAGCACGGTAGAACACATTAGAGAACAGCTCAGTACTTGATGTTGCTATAATATTTTTTTCACTTTTTAAAACCATTTTTTAATTACAGGATGTGTAAACAGTGTCCAGTACACCATTTCAAGTCTATTGAATCAATAAATTTATAGAGCAAATCATGAAGTTATTTGAGTTCTATTGTCGGGTAGTTGATTTCTATTGTCGAGCACTTGAGTTCTGCATAGCAGAGCACGCCATTGCACGCAAGAGCACGTCAATGCACGCCAGTGCACGCCAGAGCACGCAAGTGCACGCCAAAGCACGCCAGTGCACGCCAGAGCACGCCAGTGCACGTCAGAGCACGCCAGTGCCCGCCAGAGCACGCCAGTGCACGCCAGAGCAATTCAATGCACGCCAGAGCACGCCAATTCACACCAGAGCACGCCAGTGCACGCCAGAGCACGCCAGTGCACGCAAGAGCACGTCAATGCACGCCAGAGCACGGCAGTGCACGCCAGAGCACGCAAGTGCACGCCAAAGCACGCCAGTGCACGCCAGAGCACGCAAGTGCACGCCAGAGCACGCCAGAGCACTCCAGTGCACGCTAGAGCACGCCAATTAACACCAGAGCACGCCAGTGCACGCAAGAGCACGCCAGTGCACGCTAGAGCACGCCAATTCACACCAGAGCACGCCAGTGCACGCAAGAGCACGCCAGTGCACGCAAGAGCACGCCAGTTCACGCCAGAGCACGCCAGTGCACGCCAGAGCACGCCAGTGCATGCAAGAGCACGTCAATGCACGCCAGAGAACGCCAGTGCACGCCAGAGCACGCCAATTCACACCAGAGCACGCCAGTGCACGCCAGAGCACGCCAGTGCACGCCAGAGCACGCCAGTGCATGCCAGAGCACGCCAATTCACACCAGAGCACGCCATTGCACGCCAGAGCACGGTAAAACACATTAGAGAACAGCTCAGCACTTGAAGTTGCTATAATATTTTGTTCACTTGTTAAAACCATTTTGTAATTACAGGATGTGTAAATCAATGTCCAGTACACCATTTCAAGTCTATTGAATCAATAAATTTTTAGAGCAAATCATGAACAAAAAGTTTGAGAAAAATGCACATCACAGCACTTGAATTTTTAAAAATTATTCAAGTTATTTGAGTTCTATTGTCGGGTAGTGGATTTCTATGGTCAAGCACTTGAGTTCTGCATAGCAGAGCATGCCAGTGCACGCCACAGAACGCCAGTGCACGCCAGAGAACGCCCGAGCACGCCATTGCACGTCAGAGCATGCCAGTGCCCGCCAGAGCACGCCAATTCACACCAGAGCACGCCAGTGCACGCCAGAGCACGCCAGTGCACGCTAGAGCACGCCAATTCACACCAGAGCACGCCAGTGCACGCCAGAGCACGCCAGTGCACATAATAGAACGCCAATTCACACCAGAGCACGCCAGAGCACGCCAGTGCACGCAAGAGCACGTTAATGCACGCCAGAGCACGGCAGTGCACGCCAGAGCACGCAAGTGCACGCCAAAGCACGACAGTGCACGCAAGAGCACGCAAGTGCACGCCAAAGCACGCTAGTGCACGCCAGAGCACACAAGTGCACGCCAGTGCACGCCAATTCACACCAGAGCATGCCAATGCACGCCAGAGCACGCCAGAGCACGCCAGTGCACGCCAATGCACGCCAGAGCACGCCAATGAACGCCAGAGCACGCCAGTGCAAGCCAGAGCACCCCAGAGCACGCCAATTCACACCAGAGCACTCCAGTGCACGCTAGAGCACGCCAATTCACACCAGAGCACGCCAGTGCACGACAGAGCACGCCAGTTCACGCCAGAGCACGCCAGTGCATGCCAGTGCACGTCAGAGCACGCCAGTGCCCGCCAGAGCACGCCAGTGCATGCCAGAGCAATTCAATGCACGCCAGAGCACGCCAATTCACACCAGAGCACGCCATTGCACGCCAGAGCACGCCAATTCACACCAGAGCACGCCAGTGCACACCAAAGCACGCCAGAGCACGCAAGTGCACGCAAAAGCACGCCAGTGCACGCCAGAGAACGCCAGTGCCCGCCAGTGCACGCCAGAGCACGCCAGTGCACGCCAGAGCACGCCAGTGCACGCCAGTTCACGCCAATTCACACCAGATTACGCCAGTGCACGCCAGAGCACGCCGCAGCACGCCAGTGCACGCCAGAGCACGTCAATGCACGCCAGAGCACGTTAGTGCACCCCAGAGCACGCCAGTGCACAAAAGAGCACGCCAATTTACACCAGAGCACGCCAGTGCACGCAGGTTCACGCCAATTCACACCAGAGCACGCCAGTGCACGCCAGAGCACGCCAGAGCACGCCAGAGCACGTCAATGAACGCAAGAGCAAGCCAGAGCACGCCAGTGCACGCCAGAGCACGCAAGTGCACGCCAAAGCACGCCAGAGCACGCCAGTGCACGCCAGTGCACGCCAGTGCACGCCAGTGCACGCCAGTGCACGCCAGTGCACGCCAGTGCACGCCAGTGCACGCCAGTGCACGCCAATTCACACCAGAGCACGCAAGTGCACGCAAGTGCACGACAAAGCACGCCAGTGAACGCCAGTGCACGCCAATTCACACCAGAGCACGCCAGTGCACGCCAGAGCACGCCAGTGCACGCCAGAGCACGCTAGAGCACGCCAGTGCACGCCAGAGCACGTCAATGCACGCCAGAGCAAGCCAGAGCACGCCAGAGCACACCAAAGCACGCCAGAGCACGCAAGTGCACGCAAAAGCACGCCAGTGCACGCCAGAGCACGCCAGTGCCCGCCAGTGCACGCCAGAGCACGCCAGTGCACGCCAGTGCACGCCAGTGCACGCCAGAGCACGCCAGTGCACGCCAGTTCACGCCAATTCACACCAGATTACGCCAGTGCACGCCAGAGCACGCCGCAGCACGCCAGTGCACGCCAGAGCACGTCAATGCACGCCAGAGCACGTTAGTGCACCC
This sequence comes from Daphnia pulicaria, assembly GCF_021234035.1. Classification (NCBI taxonomy): domain Eukaryota; kingdom Metazoa; phylum Arthropoda; class Branchiopoda; order Diplostraca; family Daphniidae; genus Daphnia; species Daphnia pulicaria. Next base: position 16,695,396 of record NC_060916.1, on the reverse strand, counting down.
CAGAGCACGCCAGTGCACAAAAGAGCACGCCAATTCACACCAGAGCACGCCAGTGCACGCCAGTGCACGCCAATTCACACCAGAGCACGCCAGTGCACGCCAGTGCACGCCAGAGCACGCCAGAGCACGTCAATGCACGCAAGAGCAAGCCAGAGCACGCCAGTGCACGCCAGAGCACGCAAGTGCACGCCAAAGCACGCCAGAGCACGCCAGTGCACGCCAGTGCACGCCAGTGCACGCCAATTCACACCAGAGCACGCAAGTGCACGCAAGTGCACGACAAAGCACGCCAGTGAACGCCAGTGCACGCCAATTCACACCAGAGCACGCCAGTGCACGCCAGAGCACGCCAGAGCACGCCAGAGCACGCCAGTGCACGCCAGAGCACGCCAGTGCACGCCAGTGCACGCCAGAGCATGTCAATGCACGCAAGAGCATGTCAATGCACGCCAGAGCAAGCCAGAGCACGCCAGAGCACGCCATTGCACGCCATTGCACGCCAGAGCACGGTAGCACACATTAGAGAACAGCTCAGCACTTGAAGTTGCTATAATATTTTTTTCACTTTTTGAAACCATTTTTTAATTACAGGATGTGTAAATCTATGTCCAGTACACCATTTAAAGTCTATTGAATCAATAAATTTATAGAGCAAATTATGAACAAAAAGTTTGAGAAAAACGCACATCACAGCACTTGAATTTTTAAAAATTATTCAAGTTATTTGAGTTCTTTTGTCGGGTAGTGGATTTCTATTGTCAAGCACTTGAGTTCTGCATAGCAGAGAACGCCAGTTCACGCAAGAGCACGTCAATGCACGCCAGAGCACGCCAGTGCACGCCAAAGCACGCCAGTGCACGTCAGAGCACGCCAGTGCACGCCAGAGCAATTCAATGCACGCCAGAGCACGCCAATTCACACCAGAGCACGCCAGTGCACGCCAGAGCACGCCAGTGCACGCAAAAGCACGTCAATTCACGCCAGAGCATGCCAGTGCACGCCAGAGCACGCCAGTGCACACCAGTGCACGCCAGTGCACGCCAATTCACACCAGAGCACGGCATTGCACGCCAGAGCACGCCAGAGCACGTCAATGCACGCCAGAGCAAGCCAGAGCACGCCAGAGCACGCCAGAGCACGCCAGTGCACGCCAGAGCACGCCAGTGCACGCCAGAGCACGCCAATTCACACCAGAGCACGCCAGTGCAGGCCAGAGCACGCCAATTCACACCAGAGCAAGCCAGTGCACGCCAGAGCACGCCAGTGCACGCCAGAGCACGTCAATGCACGCCAGTGCACGCCAAGGCACGCAAGTGCACGACAAAGCACGCCAGTGCATGCCAGTGCACGCCAATTCACACCAGAGCACGCCAGTGCACGCCAGAGCACGCCAGAGCACGCCAGTGCACGCCAGAGCACGTCAATGCACGCCAGAGCAAGCTAGAGCACGCCAGAGTACGCCAGAGCACGCCAGTGCACGCCAGAGCACGCCAGTGCACGCCAGAGCACGGTAGAGCACAGCAGAGCACGTCAATGCACGCCAGTGCACGCCAAGGCACGCAAGTGCACGACAAAGCACGCCAGTGCATGCCAGTGCACGCCAATTCACACCAGAGCACGCCAGTGCACGCCAGAGCACGCCAGAGCACGCCAGTGCACGCCAGAGCACGTCAATGCACGCCAGAGCAAGCTAGAGCACGCCAGAGCACGCCAGAGCACGCCAGTGCACGCCAGAGCACGCCAGTGCACGCCAGAGCACGGTAGAGCACAGCAGAGAACAGCTCAGCACTTGAAGTTGCTATAATATTTTGTTCACTTGTTAAAACCATTTTGTTATTACAGGATGTGTAAATCAATGTCCAATACACCATTTCAAGTCTATTTAATCCATAAATTTATAGAGCAAATCATGAACAAAAAGTTTGAGAAAAACGCACATCACAGAATTTGAATTTTTAAAAATTATTCAAGTTATTTGAGTTCTATTGTCGGGTAGTGGATTTCTATTGTCAACCACTTGAGTTCTGCATAGCAGAGCACCCCAGTGCACGCAAGAGCACGTCATTGCACACCAGATCACGCCAGTGCACGCAAGAGCACGCAAGTGCACGCCAAAGCACGCCAGTACACGCCAGAGCACGCCAGAGCACGCCAGTTCACGCCAGAGCACGCCAATTCACACCAGAGCACGCCAGTGCACGCCAGAGCACGCCAGTGCACGCAAGAGCACGCCAATTCACACCAGAGCATGCCAGTGCACGCCAGAGCATGCCAGTGCACGCCAGACCACGCCAATTCACACCAGAGCACGCCAATGCACGCAAGAGCACGTCAATGCACGCCAGAGCACGCCAGTGCACGCCAGTGCACGCCAGAGCACGCCAGTGCACGCCAGAGCACGGTAGAGCATAGCAGAGAACAGCTCAGCACTTGAAGTTGCTATAATATTTTGTTCACTTGTTAAAACCATTTTTTAATTACAGGATGTGTAAATCAATGTCCAATACAACATTTCAAGTCTATTTAATCAATAAATTTATAGAGCAAATCATGAACAAAAAGTTTGAGAAAAACGGACATCACCGAATTTGAATTTTTTAAAATTATTCAAGTTATTTGAGTTCTATTGTCGGGTAGTGGATTTCTATTGTCAACCACTTGAGTTCTGCATAGCAGAGCACGCCAGTGCACGCAAGAGCACGTCAATGCACACCAGATCACGCCAGTGCACGCAAGAGCACGAAAGGGCACGCCAAAGCACGCCAGTACACGCCAGAGCACACCAGAGCATGCCAGTGCACGCCAGAGCACGTCAATGCACGCCAGAGCAAGCCAGAGCACGCCAGAGCACGCCAGAGCACGCCAGAGCACGCCAATTCACACCAGAGCACGCCAGTGCAGGCCAGAGCACGCCAATTCACACCAGAGCAAGCCAGTGCACACCAGACTACGCAAGTGCACGCCAAAGCACGCCAGAGCACGCAAGTGCACGCCAGTGCACGCCAGTGCACGCCAATTCACACCAGAGCACGCCAGTGCACGCCAGTGCACGCCAGTGCACGCCAGAGCACGATAGAGCACGCCAGAGCACGCCAGAGCACGCCAGAGCACGTCAATGCACGCCAGAGCAAGCCAGAGCACGCCAGTGCACGCCAGGGCAATTCAATGCACGCCAGAGCACGCCAATTCACACCAGAGCACGCCAGTGCACGCCAGAGCACGCCAATTCACACCAGAGCACGCCAGTGCACGCAAGAGCACGTCAATGCACGCCAGAGCACGCCAGTGCACGCCAGAGCACGCAAGTGCACGCCAAAGCACGCCAGTGCACGCCAGAGCAAGCCAAAGCACGCCAGAGCACGCCAGAGCACGCCAGTGCACGCCAGAGTACGCCAATTCACACCAGAGCACGCCAGTGCAGGCCAGAGCACGCCAATTCACACCAGAGCAAGCCAGTGCACGCCAGAGCACGTCAATGCACGCCAGTGCACGCCAGAGCACGCAAGTGCACGACAAAGCACGCCAGTGCATGCCAGTGCACGCCAATTCACACCAGAGCACGCCAGTGCACGCCAGAGCACGCCAGAGCACGCCAGTGCACGCCAGAGCACTTCAGTGCACGCCAGAGCACGCCAGAGCATGTCAGTAAACGCCAGAGCAAGCCAGAGCACGCCAGAGCACGCCATTGCACGCCATTGCACGCCAGAGCACGGTAGCACACATTAGAGAACAGCTCAGCACTTGAAGTTGCTATAATATTTTTTTCACTTTTTAAAACAATTTTTTAATTACAGGATGTGTAAATCAATGTCCAGTACACCATTTCAAGTCTATTGAATCAATAAATTTATAGAGAAAATCATGAACAAAAAGTTTGAGAAAAACGCACATCACAGCACTTGAATTTTTAAAAATTATTCAAGTTATTTGAGTTCTTTTGTCGGGTAGTGGATTTCTATTGTCAAGCACTTGAGTTCTGCATAGCAGAGAACGCCAGTTCACGCAAGAGCACGTCAATGCACGCCAGAGCACGCCAGTGCACGCCAAAGCACGCCAGTGCACGTCAGAGCACGCCAGTGCACGCCAGAGCAATTCAATGCACGCCAGAGCACGCCAATTCACACCAGAGCACGCCAGTGCACGCCAGAGCACGCCAGTGCACGCAAAAGCACCTCAATTCACGCCAGAGCATGCCAGTGCACGCCAGAGCACGCCAGTGCACACCAGTGCACGCCAGTGCACGCCAATTCACACCAGAGCACGCCAGTGCAGGCCAGAGAACGCCAATTCACACCAGAGCAAGCAAGTGCACGCCAGAGCACGTCAATGCACGCCAGAGCACGCCAGTTCACACCAGAGCACGCAAGTGCACGCCAGAGCACGCCAGTGCCCGACAGAGCACGCCAGTGCCCGCCAGAGCACGCCAGTGCCCGACAGAGCACGCCAGTGCCCGCCAGAGCACGCCAGTGCCCGACAGAGCACGCCAGTGCACGCCAGAGCACGCCAATTCCCACCAGAGCACGCCAGTGCACGCCAGAGCACGCCAATTCACACCAGAGCACGCCAGTGCACGCCAGAGCACGCCAGTGCACGCAAGAGCACATCAATGCACGCAAGAGCACGCAAGTGCACGCCAGAGCTTGCAAGTGCACGCCAAAGCACGCCAGTGCACGCCAGAGCACGCCAGTGCACGCCAATTCACACCAGAGCACGCAAGTGCACGCCAGAGCACGCCACAGCACGCCAGTGCACGCCAGAGCACGTCAATGCACGCCAGAGCACGCCAGAGCACGCCAGAGCACGCCAGAGCACGCCAGTGCACGCAAGAGCACATCAATGCACGCAAGAGCACGCCAGTGCACGCCAGAGCTTGCAAGTGCACGCTAAAGCACGCCAGTGCACACCAGTGCACGCCAGAGCACGCCAATTCACACCAGAGCACGCCAGTGCACGCTAGAGCACGCCAATTCACACCAGAGCGCGCCAGTGCACGCCAATTCACACCAGAGCACGCCAGTGCACGCCAGAGCACGCCAGTGCATTCCAGAGCACGCCAGTGCACGCCAGAGCACGCCAATTCACACCAGAGCACGCCAGTGCACGCCAGAGCACGCCAGTGCACGCCAGAGCACGCCAGAGCACGCCAGAGCACGCCAGTGCACGCAAGAGCACGCCAATTCACACCAGAGCACGCCAGTGCACGCAAGAGCACGTCAATGCACGCCAGAGCTTGCCAGTGCACGCCAGAGCACGCCAATTCACACCAGAGCACTCAAGTGCACGCCAAAGCACGCCAGTGCACGCCAGAGCACGCCAGTGCACGCCAGTGCAGGCCAGAGCACGCCAGTGCACGCCAGAGCACGCCAGTGCACGCCAGAGCACGCCAGTGCACGCCAAAGGAATTCAATGCACGCCAGAGCACGCCAATTCACACCAGAGCACGCCAGGGCACGCCAGTGCACGCCAGTGCACGCCAGAGCATGTCAATGCACGTCAGAGCAAGCCAGAGCACGCCAGAGCACGCCAGAGCACGCAATTGCACGCCAGAGCAAGGTAGAACACATTAGAAAACAGCTCAGCACTTGAAGTTGCTATAATATTTTTTTCACTTTTTAAAACTATTTTTTAATTACAGGATGTGTAAATCAATGTCCAGTACACCATTTCAAGTCTATTGAATCAATAAATTTATAGAGCAAATCATGAACAAAAAGTTTGAGAAAAACGCACATCACAGCACTTGAATTTTTAAAAATTATTAAAGTTATTTGAGTTCTATTGTCGGGTAGTGGATTTCTATTGTCAAGCACTTGAGTTCTGCATAGCAGAGCACGCCAGTGCACGCAAGAGCACGTCAATGCACGCCAGAGCATGCCAGTGCACGCCAGAGCACGCAAGTGCACGCCAGAGCACGCAAGTGCACGCCAAAGCACGCCAGTGCACGCCATGCACGCAAGAGCACGTCAATGCACGCCAGAGCACGCCAGTGCACGCCAGAGCACGCAAGTGCACGCCAAAGCACGCCAGTGCACGCCAAAGCACGCCAGTGCACGCCAGTGCACGTTAGAGCACGCCAGTGCACGCCATGGCAATTCAAAACACGCCAGAGCACGAAAATTCACACCAGAGCACGCCAGTGCACGCCAGAGCACGCCAATTCACACCAGAGCACGCCAGAGCACGCCAGAGCACGCAAGTGCACGCCAAAGCACGCCAGAGCACGCCAGTGCACGCCAATTCACTCCAGAGCACGCCAGTGCACGCCAGAGCACGCCTGTGCACGCCAGAGCACGCCAGTGCACGCCAGTGCACGCCAGTGCACGCCAGAGCATGTCAATAAACGCCAGAGCAAGCCAGAGCACGCCAGAGCACGCCATTGGACGCCATTGCACGCCAGAGCACGGTAGCACACATTAGAGAACAGCTCAGCACTTGAAGTTGCTATAATATTTTTTTCACTTTTTAAAACCATTTTTTAATTACAGGATGTGTAAATCAATGTCCAGTACACCATTTCAAGTCTATTGAATCAATAAATTTATAGAGCAAATCATGAACAAAAAGTTTGAGAAAAACGCACATCACAGCACTTGAATTTTTAAAAATTATTCAAGTTATTTGAGTTCTTTTGTCGGGTAGTGGATTTCTATTGTCAAGTACTTGAGTTCTGCATAGCAGAGAACGCCAGTTCACGCAAGAGCACGTCAATGCACGCCAGAGCACGCCAGTGCACGCCAAAAAACGCCAGTGCACGTCAGAGCACGCCAGTGCACGCCAGAGCAATTCAATGCACGCCAGAGCACGCCAATTCACACCAGAGCACGCCAGTGCACGCCAGAGCACGCCAATGCACGCAAAAGCACCTCAATTCACGCCAGAGCATGCCAGTGCACACCAGTGCACGCCAGTGTACGCCAATTCACACCAGAGCACGCCAGTGCAGGCCAGAGAACGCCAATTCACATCAGAGCAAGCAAGTGCACGCCAGAGCACGTCAATGCACGCCAGAGCACGCCAGTGCACACCAGAGCACGCCAGTGCACGCCAGAGCACGCCAGTGCCCGACAGAGCACGCCAGTGCACGCCAGAGCACGCCAATTCACACCAGAGCACGCCAGTGCACGCCAGAGCACGCCAATTCACACCAGAGCACGCCAGTGCACGCCAGAGCACGCCAGTGCACGCAAGAGCACATCAATGCACGCAAGAGCACGCAAGTGCACGCCAGAGCTTGCAAGTGCACGCCAAAGCACGCCAGTGCACGCCAGAGCACGCCAGTGCACGCCAATTCACACCAGAGCACGCAAGTGCACGCCAGAGCACGCCACAGCACGCCAGTGCACGCCAGAGCACGTCAATGCACGCCAGAGCACGCCAGAGCACGCCAGAGCACGCCAGAGCACGCCAGTGCACGCAAGAGCACATCAATGCACGCAAGAGCACGCCAGTGCACGCCAGAGCTTGCAAGTGCACGCCAAAGCACGCCAGTGCACACCAGTGCACGCCAGAGCACGCCAATTCACACCAGAGCACGCCAGTGTACGCTAGAGCACGCCAATTCACACCAGAGCACGCCAGTGCACGCCAATTCACACCAGAGCACGCCAGTGCACGCCAGAGCACGCCAGTGCACGCCAGAGCACGCCAATTCACACCAGAGCACGCCAGTGCACGCCAGAGCACGCCAGTGCACGCCAGAGCACGCCAGAGCACGCCAGAGCACGCCAGTGCACGCAAGAGCACGCCAATTCACACCAGAGCACGCCAGTGCACGCAAGAGCACGTCAATGCACGCCAGAGCTTGCCAGTGCACGCCAGAGCACGCCAATTCACACCAGAGCACTCAAGTGCACGCCAAAGCACGCCAGTGCACGCAAGAGCACGCCAGTGCACGCCAGTGCAGGCCAGAGCACGCCAGTGCACGCCAGAGCACGCCAGTGCACGCCAGAGCACGCCAGTGCACGCCAAAGGAATTCAATGCACGCCAGAGCACGCCAATTCACACCAGAGCACGCCAGGGCACGCCAGTGCACGCCAGTGCACGCCAGAGCATGTCAATGCACGCCAGAGCAAGCCAGAGCACGCCAGAGCACGCCAGAGCACGCAATTGCACGCCAGAGCAAGGTAGAACACATTAGAAAACAGCTCAGCACTTGAAGTTGCTATAATATTTTTTTTCACTTTTTAAAACCATTTTTTAATTACAGGATGTGTAAATCAATGTCCAGTACACCATTTCAAGTCTATTGAATCAATAAATTTATAGAGCAAATCATGAACAAAAAGTTTGAGAAAAACGCACATCACAGCACTTGAATTTTTAAAAATTATTAAAGTTATTTGAGTTCTATTGTCGGGTAGTGGATTTCTATTGTCAAGCACTTGAGTTCTGCATAGCAGAGCACGCCAGTGCACGCAAGAGCACGTCAATGCACGCCAGAGCATGCCAGTGCACGCCAGAGCACGCAAGTGCACGCCAAAGCACGCCAGTGCACGCCAGTGCACGCAAGAGCACGTCAATGCACGCCAGAGCACGCCAGTGCACGCCAGAGCACGCAAGTGCACGCCAAAGCACGCCAGTGCACGCCAAAGCACGCCAGTGCACGCCAAAGCACGCCAGTGCACGCCAGTGCACGCCATGGCAATTCAAAACACGCCAGAGCACGCAAATTCACACCAGAGCACGCCAGTGCACGCCAGAGCACGCCAGTGCACGCCAGAGCACGCCAATTCACACCAGAGCACGCCAGATTACGCCAGAGCACGCAAGTGCACGCCAAAGCACGCCAGAGCACGCCAGTGCACGCCAATTCACTCCAGAGCACGCCAGTGCACGCCAGAGCACGCCTGTGCACGCCAGAGCACGCCAGTGCACGCCAGTGCACGCCAGTGCACGCCAGAGCATGTCAATAAACGCCAGAGCAAGCCAGAGCACGCCAGAGCACGCCATTGGACGCCATTGCACGCAAAAGCACCTCAATTCACGCCAGAGCATGCCAGTGCACGCCAGAGCACGCCAGTGCACACCAGTGCACGCCAGTGCACGCCAATTCACACCAGAGCACGCCAGTGCAGGCCAGAGAACGCCAATTCACACCAGAGCAAGCAAGTGCACGCCAGAGCACGTCAATGCACGCCAGAGCACGCCAGTGCACACCAGAGCACGCAAGTGCACGCCAGAGCACGCCAGTGCCCGACAGAGCACGCCAGTGCACGCCAGAGCACGCCAGTGCCCGACAGAGCACGCCAGTGCACGCCAGAGCACGCCAATTCACACCAGAGCACGCCAGTGCACGCCAGAGCACGCCAATTCACACCAGAGCACGCCAGTGCACGCCAGAGCACGCCAGTGCACGCAAGAGCACATCAATGCACGCAAGAGCACGCAAGTGCACGCCAGAGCTTGCAAGTGCACGCCAAAGCACGCCAGTGCACGCCAGAGCACGCCAGTGCACGCCAATCACACCAGAGCACGCAAGTGCACGCCAGAGCACGCCACAGCACGCCAGTGCACGCCAGAGCACGTCAATGCACGCCAGAGCACGCCAGAGCACGCCAGAGCACGCCAGAGCACGCCAGTGCACGCAAGAGCACATCAATGCACGCAAGAGCACGCCAGTGCACGCCAGAGCTTGCAAGTGCACGCCAAAGCACGCCAGTGCACACCAGTGCACGCCAGAGCACGCCAATTCACACCAGAGCACGCCAGTGCACGCTAGAGCACGCCAATTCACACCAGAGCACGCCAGTGCACGCCAATTCACACCAGAGCACGCCAGTGCACGCCAGAGCACGCCAGTGCACGCCAGAGCACGCCAATTCACACCAGAGCACGCCAGTGCACGCCAGAGCACGCCAGTGCACGCCAGAGCACGCCAGAGCACGCCAGAGCACGCCAGAGCACGCCAGTGCACGCAAGAGCACGCCAATTCACACCAGAGCACGCCAGTGCACGCAAGAGCACGTCAATGCACGCCAGAGCTTGCCAGTGCACGCCAGAGAACGCCAATTCACACCAGAGCACTCAAGTGCACGCCAAAGCACGCCAGTGCACGCCAGAGCACGCCAGTGCACGCCAGTGCACGCAAGTTCACGCCAGTGCACGCCAGAGCACGTCAATGCACGCCAGAGCAAGCCAGAGCACGCCAGAGCACGCCAGAGCACGCCAGTGCACGCCAGAGCACGGTAGAGCACAGCAGAGAACGGCTCAGCACTTGAAGTTGCTATAATATTTTGTTTACTTGTTAAAACCATTTTTTAATTACAGGATGTGTAAATAAATGTCCAATACACCATTTCAAGTCTTTTTAATCAATAAATTTATAGAGCAAATCATGAACAAAAAGTTTGAGAAAAACGCACATCACAGAACTTGAATTTTTAAAAATTATATAAGTTATTTGAGTTCTATAGTCGGGTAGTGGATTTCTATTGTCAACCACTTGAGTTCTGCATAGCAGAGCACGCCAGTGCACGCCAGTGCACGTCAATGCACACCAGATCACGCCAGTGCATGCAAGAGCACGAAAGTGCACGCCAAAGCACGCCAGTACACGCCAGAGCACGCCAGTGCACGCCAGAGCACGCCAATTCACACCAGAGAACGCCAGTGCACGCCAGAGCACGCCAGTGCACGCAAGAGCACGCCAATTCACACCAGAGCATGCCAGTGCACGCCAGAGCATGCCATTGCACGCCAGACAACGCCAATTCACACCAGGGCACGCCAGTGCACGCAAGAGCACGTCAATGCACGCCAGAGCACGCCAGAGCACGCCAGAGCACGCCAGTGCACGCCAGAGCACGCCAATTCACACCAGAGCACTCAAGTGCACGCCAAAGCACGCAAGTGCACGCCAGAGCACCCCAGTGCACGCCGGAGCACGCCAGTGCACGCCAGTGCACGCCAGTGCACGCCAATTCACACGAGAGGACGCCAGTGCACGACAGAGCACGCCAGAGCACGCCAGTGCACGCCAGAGCATGTCAATGCACGCCAGAGCAAGCCAGAGCACGCCAGAGCACGCAATTGCACGCCAGAGCAAGGTAGAACACATTAGAAAACAGCTCAGCACTTGAAGTTGCTATAATATTTTTTTCACTTTTTAAAACCATTTTTTAATTACAGGATGTGTAAATAAATGTCCAGTACACCATTTCAAGTCTATTGAATCAATAAATTTATAGAGCAAATCATGAACAAAAAGGTTGAGAAAAACGCACATCACAGCACTTGAATTTTTAAAAATTATTCAAGTTATTTGAGTTCTATTGTCGGGTAGTGGATTTCTATTGTCAAGCCCTTGAGTTCTGCATAGCAGAGAACGCCAGTGCACGCAAGAGCACGTCAATGCACGCCAGAGCACACAAGTGCACGCCAGAGCACGCAAGTGCACGCCAAAGCACGCCAGTGCACGCCAGTGCACGCCAGTGCACGCAAGAGCACGCCAGTGCACGTTAGAGCACGCCAGTGCACGCCATGGCAATTCAATGCACGCCAGAGCACGCAAATTCACACCAGAGCACGCCAATTCACACCAGAGCACGCCAGTGCACGCCAGTGCACGCCAGTGCACGCAAGAGCACGTCAATGCACGCCAGAGCACGCCAGTGCACGCCAGAGCACGCAAGTGCACGCCAAAGCACGCCAGAGCACGCCAGTGCACGCCAGTGCACGCCAATTCACTCCAGAGCACGCCAGTGCACGCCAGAGCACGCCAGTGCACGCCAGAGCACGCCAGTGCACGCAAGAGAACGTCAATGCACGCCAGAGCAAGCCAGAGCACGCCAGAGCACGCCAGAGCACGCCAGTGCACGCCAGAGCACGCCAATTCAAACCAGAGCACGCCAATTCACACCAGAGCACGCCAGTGCACGCCAGAGCACGCCAATTCACACCAGAGCACGCCAGTGCACGCCAGAGCACGCCAGTGCACGCAAGAGCACATCAATGCACGCCAGTGCACGCCAGAGCACGCAAGTGCAAGCAAGTGCAAGCAAGTGCACGACAAAGCACGCCAGTGCACGCCAATTCACACCAGAGCACGCCAGTGCACGCCAGTGCACGCCAGAGCACGTCAATGCACGCCAGAGCAAGCCAGAGCACGCCAGAGCACGCCAGAGCACGCCAGAACACGCCAGTGCACGCCAGAGCACGGTAGAGCACAGCAGAGAACAGCTCAGCACTTGAAGTTGCTATAATATTTTGTTCACTTGTTAAAACCATTTTTTAATTACAGGATGTGTAAATCAATGTCCAATACACCATTTCAAGTCTATTTAATCAATAAATTTATAGAGCAAATCATGAACAAAAAGTTTGAGAAAAACGCACATCACAGAACTTGAATTTTTAATAATTATTCAAGTTATTTGAGTTCTATTGTCGGGTAGTGGATTTCTATTGTCAACCACTTGAGTTCTCCATAGCAGAGCACGCCAGTGCACGCAAATGCACGTCAATGCACACCAGATCACGCCAGTGCACGCAAGAGCACGCAAGTGCACGCCAAAGCACGCCAGTACACGCCAGAGCACGCCAGTGCACGCCAGAGCAGGCCAGTGCACGCAAGAGCACGCCAATTCACACCAGAGCACGCCAGTGCACGCAAGAGCACGCCAATTCACACCAGAGCATTCCAGTGCACGCCAGAGCATGCCAGTGCACGCCAGACCACGCCAATTCACACCAGGGCACGCCAGTGCACGCAAGAGCACGTCAATGCACGCCAGAGCACGCCAGTGCACGCCAGAGCACGCCAGTGCACGCCAGTGCACGCCAGAGCACGCCAATTCACACCAGAGCACTCAAGTGCACGCCAAAGCATGCCAGTGCACACCAGAGCACGCCAGTGCACGCCAGAGCACGCCAATTCACACGAGAGCACGCCAGTGCACGCCAGTGCACGCCAGAGCACGTCAATGCACGCCAGAGCAAGCCAGAGCAAGCCAATTCACACCAGAGAACGCCAGTGCAGGCCAGAGCACGCCAATTCACACCAGAGCAAGCCATTGCACGCCAGAGCACGTCACTGCACGCCAGAGCACGCCAAAGCACGCCAGAGCACGCCAATTCACACCAGAGAACGCCAGTGCAGGCCAGAGCACGCCAATTCACACCAGAGCAAGCCAGTGCACGCCAGAGCACGTCACTGCACGCCAGAGCACGCCAGTGCACGCCAGAGCACGCAAGTGCACGACAAAGCACGCCAAAGCACGCCAGAGGACGCCAGAGCACGCCAATTCACACCAGAGAACGCCAGTGCAGGCCAGAGCACGCCAATTCACACCAGAGCAAGCCAGTGCACGCCAGAGCACGTCACTGCACGCCAGAGCACGCCAGTGCACGCCAGAGCACGCCAGTGCACGCCAGAGCACGCAAGTGCACGACAAAGCACGCCAAAGCACGCCAGAGGACGCCAGTGCACGCCAAAGCACGCCAGTACACGCCAGAGCACGCCAGTGCACGCCAGAGCACGCCAGTGCACGCCAGAGCACGCCAGTGCACGCCAGAGCACGCCAGTGCACGTCAGAGCACGCCAGTGCCCGCCAGAGCACGCCAGTGCACGCCGGAGAAATTCAATGCACGCAAGAGCACGCCAATTCACACCAGAGCACGCCAGTGCACGCCAGAGCACGCCAGTTCACGCAAGAGCACATCAATGCACGCCAGAGCACGCCAGTGCACGCCAGAGCTTGCAAGTGCACGCCAAAGCACGCCAGTGCACGCCAGAGCACGCCAGTGCACGCCAATCCACACCAGAGCACGCCAGTGCACGCCACAGCACGCCACAGCACGCCAGTGCACGCCAGAGCACTTCAATGCACGCCAGAGCACGTCAATTCACACCAGAGCACGCCAGTGCACGCTAGAGCACGCCAATTCACACCAGAGCACGCAAGTGCACGCAAGAGCACGCCAATTCACACCAGAGCACGCCAGTGCACGTCAGAGCACGCCAATTCACACCAGAGCACGCCAGTGCACGCAAGAGCACGTCAATGCACGCCAGAGCACGCCAGTGCACGCAAGAGCTTGCCAGTGCACGCCAGAGCACGCCAATTCACACCAGAGCACTCAAGTGCACGCCAAAGCACGCCAGTGCACGCGAGAGCACGCCAGTGCAGGCCAGAGCACGCCAGTGCACGCCAGAGCACGCCAGTGCACGCCAGAGCACGCCAGTGCACGCCAGAGCAATTCAATGCACGCCAGAGCACGCCAGTTCACACCAGAGCACGCCAGAGCACGCCAGAGCACGCCAGTGCACGCCAGAGCACGCCAGTGCACGCCAGAGCACGCCAGTGCACGCCAGAGCACGGTAGAGCACAGCAGAGAACAGCTCAGCACTTGAAGTTGCTATAATATTTTGTTCACTTGTTAAAACCATTTTTTAATTACAGGATGTGTAAATCAATGTCCAATACACCATTTCAAGTCTATTTAATCAATAAATTTCTAGAGCAAATCATGAACAAAAAGTTTGAGAAAAACGCACATCACAGAATTTGAATTTTTAAAAATTATTCAAGTTATTTGAGTTCTATTGTCGGGTAGTGGATTTCTATTGTCAACCACTTGAGTTCTGCATAGCAGAGCACGCCAGTGCACGCAAGAGCACGTCAATGCACACCAGATCACGCCAGTGCACGCAAGAGCGCGCAGGTGCACTCCAAAGCACGCCAGTACACGCCAGAGCACGCCTGTGCACGCCAGTTCACGCCAGAGCACGCCAATTCACACCAGAGCACGCCAGTGCACGCCAGAGCAATTCAATGCATGCCAGAGCACGCCAATTCACACCAGAACACGCCAGTGCACGCCAGAGCACGCCAGTGCACGCAAAAGCACGTCAATTCACGCCAGAGCATGCCAGTGCACGCCAGAGCACGCCAGTGCACACCAGTGCACGCCAGTGCACACCAGTGCACGCCAGTGCACACCAGTGCACGCCAGTGCACGCCATTTCACACCAGAGCACGCCAGTGCACGCCAGAGCACGCCAGAGCACGTCAATGCACGCCAGAGCAAGCCAGAGCACGCCAGAGCACGCCAGAGCACGCCAGTGCACGCCAGAGCTCGCCAGTGCACGCCAGAGCACGGTAGAGCACAGCAGAGAACAGCTCAGCACTTTAAGTTGCTATAATATTTTGTTCACTTGTTAAAACCATTTTTATATTACATGATGTGTAAATCAATGTCCAATAAACCATTTCAAGTCTATTTAATCAATAAATTTATAGAGAAAATCATGAACAAAAAGTTTGAGAAAAACGCACATCACAGCACTTGAATTTTTAAAAATTATTCAAGTTATTTGAGTTCTATTGTCGGGTAGTGGATTTCTATTGTCAAGCACTTGAGTTCTGCATAGCAGAGCACGCCAGTGCACGCAAGAGCACGTCAATGCACACCAGATCACGCCAGTGCACGCCAAAGCACGCCAGTACACGCCAGAGCACGCCAGTGCACGCCAGAGCACGCCAGAGCACGCCAGTGCACGCCAGAGCACGCCAGTGCACGTCAGTGCACGTCAGAGCACGCCAGTGCCCGACAGAGCACGCCAGTGCACGCCAGTGCAATTCAATGCACGCCAGAGCACGCCAATTCACACCAGAGCACGCCAGTGCACGCCAGAGCACGCCAATTCACACCAGAGCACGCCAGAGCACGCCAGAGCACGCCAGTGCACGCAAGAGCACATCAATGCACGGAAGAGCACGCCAGTGCACGCCAGAGCTTGCAAGTGCACGCCAAAGCACGCCAGTGCACGCCAGAGCACGCCAGTGCACGCCAATTCACACCAGAGCACGCAAGTGCACGCCAGAGCACGCCACAGCACGCCAGTGCACGCCAGAGCACGTCAATGCACGCCAGAGCACGCCAGAGCACGCCAGAGCACGCCAGAGCACGCCAGTGCACGCAAGAGCACATCAATGCACGCAAGAGCACGCCAGTGCACGCCAGAGCTTGCAAGTGCACGCCAAAGCACGCCAGTGCACACCAGTGCACGCCAGAGCACGCCAATTCACACCAGAGCACGCCAGTGCACGCTAGAGCACGCCAATTAACACCAGAGCACGCCAGTGCACGCCAGTGCACGCCAATTCACACCAGAGCACGCCAGTGCACGCCAGAGCACGCCAGTGCACGCCAGAGCACGCCAATTCACACCAGAGCACGCCAGTGCACGCCAGAGCACGCCAGTGCACGCCAGAGCACGCCAGTGCACGCCAGAGCACGCCAGTGCACGCCAGAGCACGCCAGTGCACGCCAGAGCACGCCAATTCACACCAGAGCACGCCAGTGCACGCAAGAGCACGTCAATGCACGCCAGAGCTTGCCAGTGCACGCCAGAGCACGCCAATTCACACCAGAGCACTCAAGTGCACGCCAAAGCACGCCAGTGCACGCCAGAGCACGCCAGAGCACGCCAGTGCACGCCAGTGCAGGCCAGAGCACGCCAGTGCACGCCAAAGGAATTCAATGCACGCCAGAGCACGCCAGGGCACGCCAGTGCACGCCAGAGCATGTCAATGCACGCCAGAGCAAGCCAGAGCACGCCAGAGCACGCCAGAGCACGCAATTGCACGCCAGAGCAAGGTAGAACACATTAGAAAACAGCTCAGCACTTGAAGTTGCTATAATATTTTTTTCACTTTTTAAAACCATTTTTTAATTACAGGATGTGTAAATCAATGTCCAGTACACCATTTCAAGTCTATTGAATCAATAAATTTATAGAGAAAATCATGAACAAAAAGTTTGAGAAAAACGCACATCACAGCACTTGAATTTTTAAAAATTATTAAAGTTATTTGAGTTCTATTGTCGGGTAGTGGATTTCTATTGTCAAGCACTTGAGTTCTGCATAGCAGAGCACGCAAGTGCACGCAAGAGCACGTCAATGCACGCCAGAGCATGCCAGTGCACGCCAGAGCACGCAAGTGCACGCCAGAGCACGCAAGTGCACGCCAAAGCACGCCAGTGTACGCCAGTGCACGCAAGAGCACGTCAATGCACGCCAGAGCACGCCAGTGCACGCCAGAGCACGCAAGTGCACGCCAAAGCACGCCAGTGCACGCAAAAGCACGCCAGTGCACGCCAGTGCACGTTAGAGCACGCCAGTGCACGCCATGGCAATTCAAAACACGCCAGAGCACGCAAATTCACACCAGAGCACGCCAGTGCACGCCAGAGCACGCCAATTCACACCAGAGCACGCCAGAGCACGCCAGAGCACGCAAGTGCACGCCAAAGCACGCCAGAGCACGCCTGTGCACGCCAGAGCACGCCAGTGCACGCCAGAGCACGTCAATTCACGCCAGAGCATGCCAGTGCACGCCAGAGCACGCCAGTGCACACCAGTGCACGCCAGTGCACACCAGTGCACGCCAGTGCACGCCATTTCACACCAGAGCACGCCAGTGCACGCCAGAGCACGCCAGAGCACGTCAATGCACGCCAGAGCAAGCCAGAGCACGCCAGAGCACGCCAGAGCACGCCAGTGCACGCCAGAGCTCGCCAGTGCACGCCAGAGCACGGTAGAGCACAGCAGAGAACAGCTCAGCACTTTAAGTTGCTATAATATTTTGTTCACTTGTTAAAACCATTTTTATATTACATGATGTGTAAATCAATGTCCAATAAACCATTTCAAGTCTATTTAATCAATAAATTTATAGAGAAAATCATGAACAAAAAGTTTGAGAAAAACGCACATCACAGCACTTGAATTTTTAAAAATTATTCAAGTTATTTGAGTTCTATTGTCGGGTAGTGGATTTCTATTGTCAAGCACTTGAGTTCTGCATAGCAGAGCACGCCAGTGCACGCAAGAGCACGTCAATGCACACCAGATCACGCCAGTGCACGCCAAAGCACGCCAGTACACGCCAGAGCACGCCAGTGCACGCCAGAGCACGCCAGAGCACGCCAGTGCACGCCAGAGCACGCCAGTGCACGTCAGTGCACGTCAGAGCACGCCAGTGCCCGACAGAGCACGCCAGTGCACGCCAGTGCAATTCAATGCACGCCAGAGCACGCCAATTCACACCAGAGCACGCCAGTGCACGCCAGAGCACGCCAATTCACACCAGAGCACGCCAGTGCACGCCAGAGCACGCCAGTGCACGCAAGAGCACATCAATGCACGGAAGAGCACGCCAGTGCACGCCAGAGCTTGCAAGTGCACGCCAAAGCACGCCAGTGCACGCCAGAGCACGCCAGTGCACGCCAATTCACACCAGAGCACGCAAGTGCACGCCAGAGCACGCCACAGCACGCCAGTGCACGCCAGAGCACGTCAATGCACGCCAGAGCACGCCAGAGCACGCCAGAGCACGCCAGTGCACGCAAGAGCACATCAATGCACGCAAGAGCACGCCAGTGCACGCCAGAGCTTGCAAGTGCACGCCAAAGCACGCCAGTGCACACCAGTGCACGCCAGAGCACGCCAATTCACACCAGAGCACGCCAGTGCACGCTAGAGCACGCCAATTAACACCAGAGCACGCCAGTGCACGCCAGTGCACGCCAATTCACACCAGAGCACGCCAGTGCACGCCAGAGCACGCCAGTGCACGCCAGAGCACGCCAATTCACACCAGAGCACGCCAGTGCACGCAAGAGCACGTCAATGCACGCCAGAGCACGCCAGTGCACGCCAGAGCACGCAAGTGCACGCCAAAGCACGCCAGTGCACGCAAAAGCACGCCAGTGCACGCCAGTGCACGTTGAGCACGCCAGTGCACGCCATGGCAATTCAAAACACGCCAGAGCACGCAAATTCACACCAGAGCACGCCAGTGCACGCCAGATCACGCCAATTCACACCAGAGCACGCCAGAGCACGCCAGAGCACGCAAGTGCACGCCAAAGCACGCCAGAGCACGCCAGTGCACGCCAATTCACTCCAGAGCACGCCAGTGCACGCCAGAGCACGCCTGTGCACGCCAGAGCACGCCAGTGCACGCCAGAGCACGCCAGTGCACGCCAGAGCACGCCAGTGCACGCCAGATTACGCCAATTCACACCAGAGCACGCCAGTGCACGCCAGAGCACGCCAGTGCACGCAAGAGCACGCCAATTCACACCAGAGCATGCCAGTGCACGCCAGAGCATGTCATTGCACGCCAGACAACGCCAATTCACACCAAAGCACGCCAGTGCACGCCAATTCACTCCAGAGCACGCCAGTGCACGCCAGAGCACGCCAGAGCACGCCAGAGCACGCCAGAGCACGCCAATTCACACCAGATAACGCCAGTTTACGCCAGAGCACGCAAATTCACACCAGAGCACGCCAGTGCATGCTAGAGCACGTCAATGCACGCCAGAGCACGCCAGTGCTAGCCAGAGCACGCAAGTGCACGCCAAAGCACGCCAGTGCAAGCCAATTCACACCAGAGCACGCCAGTGCACGCCAGAGCACGCTAGTGCACGTCAGAGCACGCCAGTGCACGCCAGAGCACGCCAGTGCACGCCAGAGCACGCCAGTGCACGCCAGAGCAATTTAATGCACGCCAGAGCTCGCCAATTCACACCAGAGCACGCCAGAGCACGCCAATTCACACCAGAGCACGCCAGAGCACGTCAATGCACGCAAGCGCACGCCAGTGCAAGCCAGAGCACGCCAGAGCACGCCAGAGCACGCCAATTCACACCAGAGAACGCCAGTGCACGCAAGATTACGTCAATGCACGCCAGAGCACGCCAGAGTACGCCAGTGCACGCCAGAGCACGCCAGTTCACGCCAGAGCACGCCAGTTCACGCCAGTGCACGCCAATTCAAACCAGAGCACGCCAGTGCACGCCAGAGCACGCCAGTGCACGCTAGTGCACGCCAGAGCACGCCAATTCACACCAGAGCACGCCAGTGCACGCTAGAGCACGCCAACTCACACCAGAGCACGCCAGTGCACGCAAAAGCAAGCAAGTGCACGCAAGAGCACGCCAGTGCACGCAAGAGCAAGCCAGTGCACGGCAGTGCACGCAAGAGCACGCCAGTGCACGCAAGAGCACGCCAGTGCACGCAAGAGCACGCCAATTCACACTAGAGCACGCCAGTGCACGCCAGAGCACGCCAGTGCACGCCTGAGCATGCCAGTGCACGCCAGATTACCTCAATTCACACCAGAGCACGCCAGTGCACGCAAGAGCACCTCAATGCACGCCAGTGCACGCCAGAGCACGCCAATTCACACCAGAGCACTCAAGTGCACGCAAAAGCACGCCAGTGCACGCAAGAGCACGCCAGTGCACGCAAGAGTACGCTAGTGCACGCCAGAGCACGCCAGTTCACGCAAGTGCACGACAAAGCATGCCAGGGCACGCCAGTGCTCGCCAATTCACACCAGAGCACGCCAGTTCACGCCAGTGCACGTCAGAGCACGCCAGTGCCCGCCAGAGCACGCCAGTGCACGCCAGAACAATTCAATGCACGCCAGAGCACGCCAATTCACACGAGAGCACGCCAGTGCACGCCAGTGCACGCCAATTCACACCAGAGCACGCCAGTGCACGCCAGAGCACGCAAGTGCACGCCAGTGCACGCCAATTCACACCAGAGCACGCCAGTGCAAGCCAGAGCACGCCAGAGCTAGCCAGTGCACGCCAGAGCATGTCAATGCACGCCAGAGCAAGCCAGAGCACGCCAGAGCACGCCAGAGCTCGCCATTGCACGCCAGAGCACGGTAGAACACATTAGAGAACAGCTCAGCACTTGAAGTTGCTATAATATTTTTTTTACTTTTTAAAACCATTTTTTAATTACAGGATGTGTAAATCAATGTCCAGTACACCATTTCAAGTCTATTGAATCAATAAATTTATAGAGCAAATCATGAACAAAAAGTTTGAGAAAAACGCACATCACAGCACTTGAATTTTTAAAAATTATTCTAGTTATTTGAGTTCTATTGTCGGGTAGTGGATTTCTATTGTCAAGCACTTGAGTTCTGCATAGCAGAGCACGCCAGTGCACGAAAGAGCACGCCAATTCACACTAGAGCACGCCAGTGCACGCCAGAGCACGCCAGTGCACGCAAGAGCACGTCAATGCACAACAGAGCACGCCAGTGCACGCCAGAGCACGCCAATTCACACCAGATCACTCAAGTGCACGCCAAAGCACGCCAGTGCACGCCAAAGCACGCAAGTGCACGCCAAAGCACGCCAGTGCACGCCAGTGCACGCCAATGCACGCCAATTCACACGAGAGAACGCCACAGCACGCCAGTGCACGCCAGAGCACGTCAATGCACGCCAGAGCACGCCGGTGCACGCCAGAGCCCGCCAGTGCACGCCAGAGCACGTTAGTGAACGCTAGTGCACGCCAGAGCACGCCAATTCACACCAGAGCACACCAATTCACACCAGAGCACGCCAGTGCAAGCCAGAGCACGCCAGAGCACGCCAGAGCACGTCAATGCACGCCAAAGGCAAGCCAGAGCACGCCAATGCACGCCATAGCACGCCAGTGCACGCCATCGCACGCCAGTGCACGCCAGAGCACGCCAGTGCACGCCAGAGCAATTCAATGCACGCCAGAGCACGCCAATTCACACCAGAGCACGCCAATGCACACCAATGCACGCCAGAGCTTGTCAATGCACGCCAGAGCAAGCCAGAGCACGCCAGAGCACGCCAGAGCACGCCATTGCACGCCAGAGCACGGTAGAACACATTAGAGAACAGCTCAGCACTTGAAGTTGCTATAATATTTTTTTGCAATTTTTAAAACCATTTTCTAATTACAGGATGTGTAAATCAATGTCCAGTACACCATTTCAAGTCTATTGAATCAATAAATTAATAGAGCAAATCATGAAAAAAAAGTTTGAGAAAAACGCACATCACAGCACTTGAATTTTTAAAAATTATTCAAGTTATTTGAGTTCTATTGTCGGGTAGTGGATTTCTATTGTCAAGCACTTGAGATCTGCATAATAGAGCATGCCAGAGCACGAAAGAGCACGCCAGAGCTCGCCAGGGCACGCCAGAGCACGCCGATTCACACCAGAGCACGCCAGTGCACGCCAGAGCACGTCAAAGAACGCCAGAGCACGCCAGTGCACGCAAGAGCACTACAGAGCACGCCAGAGCACGTCAATGCACGCCAGAGCACGCCAGTGGACGCCAGAGCACGCCAGTGCACGCCAGAGCACGCCAGAGCACGCCAGTGCATGCCAGAGCACGCCAGTGCACGCCAGAGCACGCCAGTGCACGCCAGAGCACGCCAGTGCACGCCAGAACACGGCAATTCACACCAGAGCACGCCAGTGCACGCCAATTCACACCAGAGCATGCCAGTGCACGCCAGAGCACGCCAATTCACACCAGAGCACGCCAGTGCACGCCAGAGCAGGCCAGTGCACGCCAGAGCACGTCAATCAACGCCAGAGCACGAACGTGCACGCCAGAGCACGAACGTGCACGCCAGAGCACGCCAGTGCACGTCAATGCACGCCAGAGCACGCCAGTTCGCCAGAGCACGCCAGAGCACGCCAGTGCACGCAAGAGCACGTCAATGCACGCCAGAGCACGCCAGTGCACGCCAGAGAAAGCCAGTGCACGCCAGAGCACGCCAATTCACACCAGAGCACGCCAGAGCACGCCAGTGCATGCCAGAACAGGCCGCTGCACGCCAGAGCACGCTAGTGCACGCCAGAGCAAGCCAGAGCACGCCAGAGCACGCCAGAGAACGGTAGAGTACAGCAGACAACAGCTCAGAACTTGAAGTTGCTATAATATTTTTTTCACTTGTTAAAACCATTTTTTTATTACAGGATGTGTAAATCAATGTCCAATATACCATTTCAAGTCTATTGAATCAATAAATTTATAGAGCAAATCATGAAACAAAAAGTTTTAGAAAAACGCACATCACAGCACTTGAATTTTTAAAAATTATTCAAGTTATTTGAGTTCTTTTGTCGGGAAGTGGATTTCTATTGTCAAGCACTTGAGTTCTGCGTAGCAGAGCACGCAAGAGCACGACAGAGCAAGCCAGAGCTCGCCAGTGCACGCCAGAGCTCGCCAGTGCACGCCAGAGCACGCCAATGCACGCCAGAGCACGCCAGTGCACGCCAGAGCACGCACGTGCACGCCAGAGCACGCCAGTGCACGCCAGAGCACGCCAGTAAACGCCAGAGCACGCCAGTGCACGCCAGAGCACGCCAGTGCACGCCAGAGCAAGCCAGTGAACGCCAGAGCACGCCAGTGCACGCCAGAGCACGCCAGTGCACGCCAGAGCACGCCAGTGCACGCCAGAGCACGCCAGTGCACGCCAGAGCACGCCAGAGCACGCCAGTGCACGCCAGTGCACGCCAGTGCACGCCAGAGCACGCCAGTGCACGCCAGAGCACGCCAGAGCACGCCAATTCACACCAGATAACGCCAGTTTACGCCAGAGCACGCAAATTCACACCAGAGCACGCCAGTGCATGCTAGAGCACGTCAATGCACGCCAGAGCACGCCAGTGCTAGCCAGAGCACGCAAGTGCACGCCAAAGCACGCCAGTGCAAGCCAATTCACACCAGAGCACGCCAGTGCACGCCAGAGCACGCTAGTGCACGTCAGAGCACGCCAGTGCACGCCAGAGCACGCCAGTGCACGCCAGAGCACGCCAGTGCACGCCAGAGCAATTTAATGCACGCCAGAGCTCGCCAATTCAAACCAGAGCACGCCAGAGCACGCCAATTCACACCAGAGCACGCCAGAGCACGTCAATGCACGCAAGCGCACGCCAGTGCAAGCCAGAGCACGCCAGAGCACGCCAGAGCACGCCAATTCACACCAGAGAACGCCAGTGCACGCAAGATTACGTCAATGCACGCCAGAGCACGCCAGAGTACGCCAGTGCACGCCAGAGCACGCCAGTTCACGCCAGAGCACGCCAGTTCACGCCAGTGCACGCCAATTCAAACCAGAGCACGCCAGTGCACGCCAGAGCACGCCAGTGCACGCTAGTGCACGCCAGAGCACGCCAATTCACACCAGAGCACGCCAGTGCACGCTAGAGCACGCCAACTCACACCAGAGCACGCCAGTGCACGCAAAAGCAAGCCAGTGCACGCAAGAGCACGCCAGTGCACGCAAGAGCAAGCCAGTGCACGGCAGTGCACGCAAGAGCACGCCAGTGCACGCAAGAGCACGCCAGTGCACGCAAGAGCACGCCAATTCACACTAGAGCACGCCAGTGCACGCCAGAGCACGCCAGTGCACGCCTGAGCATGCCAGTGCACGCCAGATTACCTCAATTCACACCAGAGCACGCCAGTGCACGCAAGAGCACCTCAATGCACGCCAGTGCACGCCAGAGCACGCCAATTCACACCAGAGCACTCAAGTGCACGCAAAAGCACGCCAGTGCACGCAAGAGCACGCCAGTGCACGCAAGAGTACGCTAGTGCACGCCAGAGCACGCCAGTTCACGCAAGTGCACGACAAAGCATGCCAGGGCACGCCAGTGCTCGCCAATTCACACCAGAGCACGCCAGTTCACGCCAGTGCACGTCAGAGCACGCCAGTGCCCGCCAGAGCACGCCAGTGCACGCCAGAACAATTCAATGCACGCCAGAGCACGCCAATTCACACGAGAGCACGCCAGTGCACGCCAGTGCACGCCAATTCACACCAGAGCACGCCAGTGCACGCCAGAGCACGCAAGTGCACGCCAGTGCACGCCAATTCACACCAGAGCACGCCAGTGCAAGCCAGAGCACGCCAGAGCTAGCCAGTGCACGCCAGAGCATGTCAATGCACGCCAGAGCAAGCCAGAGCACGCCAGAGCACGCCAGAGCTCGCCATTGCACGCCAGAGCACGGTAGAACACATTAGAGAACAGCTCAGCACTTGAAGTTGCTATAATATTTTTTTTACTTTTTAAAACCATTTTTTAATTACAGGATGTGTAAATCAATGTCCAGTACACCATTTCAAGTCTATTGAATCAATAAATTTATAGAGCAAATCATGAACAAAAAGTTTGAGAAAAACGCACATCACAGCACTTGAATTTTTAAAAATTATTCTAGTTATTTGAGTTCTATTGTCGGGTAGTGGATTTCTATTGTCAAGCACTTGAGTTCTGCATAGCAGAGCACGCCAGTGCACGAAAGAGCACGCCAATTCACACTAGAGCACGCCAGTGCACGCCAGAGCACGCCAGTGCACGCAAGAGCACGTCAATGCACAACAGAGCACGCCAGTGCACGCCAGAGCACGCCAATTCACACCAGATCACTCAAGTGCACGCCAAAGCACGCCAGTGCACGCCAAAGCACGCAAGTGCACGCCAAAGCACGCCAGTGCACGCCAGTGCACGCCAATGCACGCCAATTCACACGAGAGAACGCCACAGCACGCCAGTGCACGCCAGAGCACGTCAATGCACGCCAGAGCACGCCGGTGCACGCCAGAGCCCGCCAGTGCACGCCAGAGCACGTTAGTGAACGCTAGTGCACGCCAGAGCACGCCAATTCACACCAGAGCACACCAATTCACACCAGAGCACGCCAGTGCAAGCCAGAGCACGCCAGAGCACGCCAGAGCACGTCAATGCACGCCAAAGGCAAGCCAGAGCACGCCAATGCACGCCATAGCACGCCAGTGCACGCCATCGCACGCCAGTGCACGCCAGAGCACGCCAGTGCACGCCAGAGCAATTCAATGCACGCCAGAGCACGCCAATTCACACCAGAGCACGCCAATGCACACCAATGCACGCCAGAGCTTGTCAATGCACGCCAGAGCAAGCCAGAGCACGCCAGAGCACGCCAGAGCACGCCATTGCACGCCAGAGCACGGTAGAACACATTAGAGAACAGCTCAGCACTTGAAGTTGCTATAATATTTTTTTGCAATTTTTAAAACCATTTTCTAATTACAGGATGTGTAAATCAATGTCCAGTACACCATTTCAAGTCTATTGAATCAATAAATTAATAGAGCAAATCATGAAAAAAAAGTTTGAGAAAAACGCACATCACAGCACTTGAATTTTTAAAAATTATTCAAGTTATTTGAGTTCTATTGTCGGGTAGTGGATTTCTATTGTCAAGCACTTGAGTTCTGCATAGCAGAGCACGCCAGTGCACGCAAGAGCACGTCAATGCACGCCAGAGCACGCCAGTGCACGCCAGATCACGCAAGTGCACGCCAAAGCACGCCAGAGCACGCCAATTCACACCA
This sequence comes from Daphnia pulicaria, assembly GCF_021234035.1. Taxonomy (NCBI): domain Eukaryota; kingdom Metazoa; phylum Arthropoda; class Branchiopoda; order Diplostraca; family Daphniidae; genus Daphnia; species Daphnia pulicaria. The sequence goes on along the minus strand of NC_060916.1, from coordinate 16,669,204 downwards.
GATAACGCCAGTGTACGCCAGAGCACGCCAATTCACACCAGAGCACGCCAGTGCACGCTAGAGCACGTCAATGCACGCCAGAGCACGCCAGTGCTAGCCAGAGCACGCAAATGCACGCCAAAGCACGCCAGTGCAAGCCAATTCACACCAGAGCACGCCAGAGCACGCTAGTGCACGTCAGAGCACGCCAGTGCACGCCAGTGCACGCCAGAGCACGCCAGTGCACGCCAGAGCACGCCAGTGCACGCCAGAGCACGCTAGTGCACGCCAGAGCACGCCAGTGCACGCCAGAGCAATTTAATGCACGCCAGAGCTCGCCAATTCACACCAGAGCACGCCAGAGCACGCCAATTCACACCAGAGCACGCCAGAGCACGTCAATGCACGCAAGCGCACGCCAGTGCAAGCCAGAGCACGCCAGAGCACGCCAGAGCACGTCAATGCACGCCAGAGCAAGCCAGAGCACGCCAGTGCACGCCATAGCACGCCAGTTCACGCCATCGCACGCCAGTGCACGCCAGAGCACGCCAGTGCACGCCAGAGCAATTCAATGCACGCCAGAGCACGCCAATTCACACCAGAGCACGCCAATGCACACCAGTGCACGCCAGAGCATGTCAATGCACGCCAGAGCAAGCCAGAGCACGCCAGAGCACGCCAGAGCACGCCATTGCACGCCAGAGCACGCCAATGCACGCCAGAGCACGCCAGTGCACGCCAGAGAACGCCAATTCACACCAGAGAACGCCAGTGCACGCAAGAGCACGTCGACGCACGCCAGAGCACGCCAGAGTACGCCAGTGCACGCCAGAGCACGCCAGTTAACGCCAGAGCACGCCAGTTCACGCCAGTGCACGCCAATTCAAACCAGAGCACGCCAGTGCACGCCAGAGCACGCCAGAGCACGCTTGTGCACGCCAGAGCACGTCAATGCACGCCAGAGCACGCCAGTGCACGCTAGTGCACGCCAGAGCACGCCAATTCACACCAGAGCACGCCAGTGCACGCTAGAGCACGCCAATTCACACCAGAGCACACCAGTGCACGCAAGAGCAAGCCAGTGCACGCAAGAGCACGCCAGTGCACGCAAGAGCACGCCAGTGCACGCAAGAGCACGCCAGTGCACGCAAGAGCACGCCAGTGCACGCCAGTGCACGCAAGAGCACGCCAATTCACACTAGAGCACGCCAGTGCACGCCAGAGCACGCCAGTGCACGCCTGAGCATGCCAGTGCACGCCAGAGCACCTCAATTCACACCAGAGCACGCCAGTGCACGCAAGAGCACCTCAATGCACGCCAGTGCACGCCAGAGCACGCCAATTCACACCAGAGCACTCAAGTGCACGCAAAAGCACGCCAGTGCACGCAAGAGCACGCCAGTGCACGCCAGAGCACGCCAGTTCACGCAAGTGCACGACAAAGCATGCCAGGGCACGCCAGTGCTCGCCAATTCACACCAGAGCACGCCAGTTCACGCCAGTGCACGTCAGAGCACGCCAGTGCCCGCCAGAGCACGCCAGTGCACGCCAGTGCACGCCAGAGCACGCCAGTGCACGCCAGAGCACGCCAGTGCACGCCAGAGCACGCCAGTGCACGCCAGTGCACGCCAATTCACACCAGAGCACGCCAGTGCACGCAAGAGCACGCAAGTGCACGCCAGTGCACGCCAATTCACACCAGAGCACGCCAGTGCAAGCCAGAGCACGCCAGAGCACGCCAGTGCACGCCAGAGCATGTCAATGCACGCCAGAGCAAGCCAGAGCACGCCAGAGCACGCCAGAGCACGCCATTGCACGCCAGAGCACGGTAGAACACATTAGAGAACAGCTCAGCACTTGAAGTTGCTATAATATTTTTTTTACTTTTTAAAATCATTTTTTAATTACAGGATGTGTAAATCAATGTCCAGTACACCATTTCAAGTCTATTGAATCAATAAATTTATAGAGCAAATCATGAACAAAAAGTTTGAGAAAAACGCACATCACAGCACTTGAATTTTTAAAAATTATTCAAGTTATTTGAGTTCTATTGTCGGGTAGTGGATTTCTATTGTCAAGCACTTGAGTTCTGCATAGCAGAGCACGCCAGTGCACGCAAGAGCACGCCAGAGCACGCAAGTGCACGCCAGAGCACGCCAGTGCACGCAAGAGCACGTCAATGCACGCCAGAGCACGCCAGTGCACGCAAGAGCACGCCAGTGCACGCCAGAGCACGTCAATGCACGCCAGAGCACGCCAATTCACACCAGAGCACGCCAATTCACACCAGAGCACGCCAGTGCACGCAAGAGCACGCAAGTGCACGCCAAAGCACGCAAGTGCACGCCAGAGCACGCCAGTGCACGCCAGTGCACGCCAATTCGAACCAGAGCACGCCAGTGCACGCCAGAGCACGTTAAGGCACGCCAGAGCACGCCAGAGCACGCCAGTGCACGCCAGAGCACGTCAATGCACGCCAGAGCAAGCCAGAGCACGCCAGAGCACGCCAGTGCACGCCAGAGCACGCCAGTGCACGCCAGAGCACGCCAGTGCACGCCAGAGCACGCCAGTGCATGCAAGAGCACGTCAATGCACGCCAGTGCACGCCAGAGCACGCCAATTCACACCAGAGCACGCCAGTGCACAGCAGAGCACGCCAGTGCACGCAAGAGCACGTCAATGCACGCCAGATCACGCCATTGCACGCCAGACCACGCAAGTGCACGCCAAAGCACGCCAGTGCACGCCAGAGCACGCCAGTGCACGCCAGTGCACGCCAATTCACACCAGAGCACGCCAGTGCACGCCAGAGCACGCCAGAGCACGCCAGTGCACGCCAGAGCACATCAATGAACGCCAGAGCAAGCCAGAGCACGCCAGAGCACGCCAGAGCACGCCAGTGCACGCCAGAGCAAGGTAGAGCACAGCAGAGAACAGCTCAGCACTTGAAGTTACTATAATATTTTTTCACTTTTAAAAACCATTGTTTAATTACAGGATGTGTAAATCAATGTCCAGTACACCATTTCAAGTCTATTGAATCAATAAATTTGTAGAGCAAATCATGAACAAAAAGTTTGAGAGAAACGCACATCACAGCACTTGAATTTTTAAAAATTATTCAAGTTATTTGAGTTCTATTGTCGGGTAGTGGATTTCTATTGTCAAGCACTTGAGTTCTGCATAGCAGAGCACGCCAGTGCACGCAAGAGCACGCCAGAGCACGCAAGTGCACGCCAGAGCACGCCAGTGCACGCAAGAGCACGTCAATGCACGCCAGAGCACGCCAGTGCACGCAAGAGCACGCCAGTGCACGCCAGAGCACGTCAATGCACGCCAGAGCACGCCAATTCACACCAGAGCACGCCAATTCACACCAGAGCACGCCAGTGCACGCAAGAGCACGCAAGTGCACGCCAAAGCACGCCAGTGCACGCCAGAGCACGCCAGTGAACGCCAGTGCACGCCAATTCGAACCAGAGCACGCCAGTGCACGCCAGAGCACGTTAAGGCACGCCAGAGCACGCCAGAGCACGCCAGTGCACGCCAGAGCACGTCAATGCACGCACGAGCAAGCCAGATTACGCCAGAGCACGCCAGTGCACGCCAGAGCACGCCAGTGCACGCCAGAGCACGCCAGTGCACGCCAGAGCACGCCAGTGCACGCCAGAGCACGCCAGTGCATGCAAGAGCAAGGTAGAGCACAGCAGAGAACAGCTCAGCACTTGAAGTTACTATAATATTTTTTCACTTTTAAAAACCATTGTTTAATTACAGGATGTGTAAATCAATGTCCAGTACATCATTTCAAGTCTATTGAATCAATAAATTTATAGAGCAAATCATGAACAAAAAGTTTGAGAAAAACGCACATCACAGCACTTGAATTTTTAAAAATTATTCAAGTTATTTGAGTTCTATTGTCGGGTAATGGATTTCTATTGTCAAGCACTTGAGTTCTGCATAGCAGAGCACGCCAGTGCACGCAAGAGCACGTCAATGCACGCCAGAGCACGCCAGTGCCCGCCAGAGCACGCAAGTGCACGCCAAAGCACGCCAGTGCACGCCAGAGCACGCCAGTGCACGCCAGAGCACGCCAGTACACGCCAGAGCACGCCAGTGCACGCCAGTGCACGCCAGAGCACGCCAATGCACACCAGAGTACGCCAGTGCACGCTAGTGCACGCCAATTCACACCAGAGCACGCCAGTGCACGCAAGAGCACGCAAGTGCACGCAAGAGCACGCAGGTGCACGCAAGAGCACGCCAGTGCACGCAAGAGCACGCCAGTGCACGCAAGAGCACGCAGGTGCACGCAAGAGCACGCCAGTGCACGCAAGAGCACGCCAGTGCACGCAAGAGCACGCCAGTGCACACCAGAAGACGCCAATTCACACCAGAGCACGCCAGTGCACGCCAGAGCACGCCAGTGCACGCCTGAGCATGCCAGTGCACGCCAGAGCACCTCAATTCACACCAGAGCACGCCAGTGCACGCAAGAGCACCTCAATGCACGCCAGAGCACGCCAGTGCACGCCAGAGCACGCCAATTCACACCAGAGCACTCAAGTGCACGCAAAAGCACGCCAGTGCACGCCAGAGCACGCCAGTGCATGCCAGAGCACGCCAGTGCACGCCAGAGCACGCCAGTGCACGGCAGAGCACGCCAGTGCACGCCAGAGCACGCCAGTGCACGCCAGAGCACGCCAGTGCACGCCAGAGCACGCCAGTGCACGCCAGAGCACGCCAGTGCACGCCAGAGAAATTCAATGCACGCTAGAGCACGCCAATTCACACCAGAGCACGCCAGTGCACGCCAGTGCACGCCAGTGCACGCCAGTGCACGCCAGAGCACGCCAGTGCACGCCAGTGCACGCCAGAGCATGTCAATGCACGCCAGAGCACGCCAGTGCACGCCAGAGCACGTCAGTGCACGCCAGAGCACGCCAGTGCACGCCAGAGCACCCCAGTGCACGCCAGAGCACCCCAGTGCACGCCAGAGCACCCCAGTGCACGCCAGAGCACGCCAGTGCCCGCCAGAGCACGCCAGTGCACGCCAGAAAACGCTAGTGCACGCCAGAGCAAGCCAGAGCACGCCAGAGCAAGCCAGTGCACGTCAGAGCACGCCAGTGCCCGCCAGAGCACGCCAGTGCACGCCAGAGCAATTAAATGCACGCCAGAGCACGCCAATTCACACCAGAGCACGCCAGTGCACGCCAGAGCATGCCAATTCACACCAGAGCACGCCAGTGCACGCCAGAGCACGCCAATTCACACCAGAGCACGCCAGTGCACGCCAGAGCACGCCAGAGCACGCAAGAGCACGCCAATTCACACCAGAGCACGCCAGTGCACGCTAGAGCACGTCAATGGACGCCAGAGCACGCCAGTACACGTCAGAGCACGCCAGTGCACGCCAGAGCACGCCAGTACACGTCAGAGCACGCCAGTGCCCGCCAGAGCACGCCAGTGCACGCCAGAGCAATTCAATGCACGCTAGAGCACCCCAATTCACACCAGAGCACGCCAGTGCGCGACAGAGCACGCCACTTCACACCAGAGCACGCCAGTGCACGCCAGAGCACGCCAGTGCACGCAAGAGCACGCCAGTGCACGCAAGAGCACGTCAATGCACGCCAGAGCACGCCAGTGCACGCCAGAGCACGCCAGTGCACGCCAGAGCACGCCAGTGCACGCAAGAGCACGCCAGTGCACGCAAGAGCACGCCAATTCACACAAGAGCATGCCAGTGCACGCCAATGCACGCCAGTGCACGCTAATTCACACCAGAGCACGCCAGAGCACGCCAGTGCACGCCAGAGCACGCCAGTGCACGCCAGAGCACGCCAGTGCACGCCAGAGCACGCCAGTGCACGCCAGTGCACGCCAATTCACACCAGAGCACGCCAGTGCACACCAGAGCACGCAAGAGCACGCCAGTGCACGCCAAAGCAAGTCAATGCACGCCAGAGCAAGCCAGAGCACGCCAGAGCACGCCAGAGTACGCCAGTGCTCGCCAGTGCACGCCAGAGCACAGTAGAGCACAGCAGAGAACAGCTCAGCACTTGAAGTTGCTATAATATTTTTTTTCACTTGTTAAAACCATTTTTTAATTACACGATGTGTAAATCAATGTCCAATACATCATTTCAAGTTTATTAAATAAGTAAATTTATAGAGCAAATCATGAACAAAAAGTTTGAGAAAAACGCACATCACAGCACTTGAATTTTTAAAAATTATTAAAGTTATTTGAGTTGCATTGTCGGGTAGTAGATTTCTATTGTCAAGCACTTGAGTTCTGCATAGCAGAGCACGCCAGTGCACGCAAGAGCACGTCAATGCACACCAGAGAACGCCAGTGCACGCAAGAGCACGCAAGTGCATGCCAAAGCACGGCAGTGCACGCCAGAGCACCCCAGTGCACGCCAGAGCACGCCAGTGCACGCCAGAGCACGCCAGTGCACGCCAGAGCACGCCAGTGCACGCCAGAGCACGCCAGTGCACGCCAGAGCACGCCAGTGCACGCCAGAGCACGCCAGTGCACGCCAGAGCACGCCAGTGCACGCCAGAGCACGCCAGTGCACGCCAGAGCAATTCAATGCACGCCAGAGCACGCCAATTCACACAAGAGCACGCCAGTGCACGCCAGAGCACGCCAATTCACACCAGAGCAAGCCAGTGCACGCCAGAGCACGTCAATGCACGCCAGTGCACGCCAGTGCACGCCAGAGCACGCCAGTGCCCGCCAGAGCACGCCAGTGCACGCCAGAGCACGTCAATGCACACCAGAGCACGCCAGTGCACGCCAGAGCACGCCAGTGCCCGCCAGAGCACGCCAGTGTACGCCAGAGCACGCAAGTGCACGACAAAGCATGCCAGTGCACGCCAGTGCACGCCAATTCACACCAGAGCACGCCAGTGCACGCCAGAGCAAGCCAGTGCACGCCAGAGCACGTCAATGCACGCCAGAGCAAGCCAGAGCACGCCAGAGTACGCCAGAGCACGCCACTGCACGCCAGAGCACAGTAGAGCACAGCAGAGAACAGCTCAGCACTTGAAGTTGCTATAATATTTTTTTCACTTGTTAAAACCATTTTTTAATTACAGGATGTGTAAATCAATGTCCAATACACCATTTCAAGTCTATTTAATCAATAAATTTATAGAGCAAATCATGAACAAAAAGTTTGAGAAAAACGCACATCACAGCACTTGAATTTTTAAAAATTATTCAAGTTATTTGAGTTCTATTGTCGGGTAGTAGATTTATATTGTCAAGCACTTGAGTTCTGCATAGCAGAGCACGCCAGTGCACGCAAGAGCACGTCAATGCACACCAGAGCACGCCAGTGCACGCCAGAGCACGCCAATGCACGCCAGAGCACGTCAGTGCACGCCAGAGCACGCCAGTGCACGCCAGAGCACGCCAGTGCACGCCAGAGCACGCCAATGCACGCCAGAGCAATTCAATGCACGCCAGAGCACGCCAATTCACACCAGAGCACGCCAGTTTACGCCAGAGCACGCCAGTGCACGCCAGAGCACGCCAGTGCACGCCAGAGCACGTCAGTGCACGCCAGAGCACGCCAGTGCACGCCAGAGCACGCCAGTGCACGCCAGAGCACGCCAGTGCACGCCAGAGCACGCCAGTGCACGCAAGAGCACGTCAATGCACACCAGAGCACGCCAGTGCACGCCAGAGCACGCCAGTGCACGCCAGAGCACGCCAATGCACGCCAGAGCACGTCAGTGCACGCCAGAGCACGCCAGTGCACGCCAGAGCACGCCAGTGCACGCCAGAGCACGCCAGTGCACGCAAGAGCACGCCAGTGCACGCAAGAGCACGTCAATGCACACCAGAGCACGCCAGTGCACGCCAGAGCACGCCAATGCACGCCAAAGCAATTCAATGCACGCCAGAGCACGCCAATTCACACCAGAGCACGCCAGTGCACGCCAGAGCACGCCAATTCACACCAGAGCACGCCAGTGCACGCCAGAGCACTGCAGTGCACGCCAGAGCACGTCAATAAACGCCAGAGCACGCCAGTGCACGCCAAAGCACGCCAGTGCACGCCAGTGAAAGCCAATTCACACCAGAGCACGCCAGTGCACGCCAGAGCACGCCAGTGCACGTCAGAGCACGCCAGTGCCCGCCAGAGCACGCCAGTGCACGCCAGAGCACGCCAGTGCACGCCAGAGCACGCCAGTGCACGCCAGAGCACGCCAGTGCACGCCAAAGCAATTCAATGCACGCCAGAGCACGCCAATTCACACCAGAGCACGCCAGTGCACGCCAGAGCACGCCAATTCACACCAGAGCACGCCAGTGCACGCCAGAGCACGCCAGTGCACGTCAGAGCACGCCAGTGCCCGCCAGAGCACGCCAGTGCACGCCAGTGCACGCCAATTCACACCAGAGCACGCCAGTGCACGCCAGAGCACGCCAGAGCACACCAGACCACGCTAGTGCACGCCAGAGCACGCCAGTGCACGTCAGTGCACGCCAGTGTATGCCAGAGCACGCCAGAGCACGCCAATTCACACCAGAGCACGTCAATGCACGCCAGAGCACGCCAGTGCACGCCAGAGCACGCCAATTCACACCAGAGCACGCCAGTGCACGCCAGAGCACTTGAATTTTTAAAAATTATTCTATTTATTTGAGTTCTATTGTCGGGTAGTAGATTTATATTGTCAAGCACTTGAGTTTTGCATAGCAGAGCACGCCAGTGCACGCAAGAGCACGTCAATGCACACCAGAGCACGCCAGTGCACGCCAGAGCACGCCAGTGCACGCCAGAGCACGTCAGTGCACGCCAGAGCACGCCAGTGCACGCCAGAGCACGCCAGTGCACGCCAGAGCACGCCAGTGCACGCCAGAGCACGCCAGTGCACGCCAGAGCACGCCAGTGCACGCCAGAGCACGCCAATTCACACCAGAGCTCGCCAGTGCACGCCAGAGCACGCCAATTCACAACAGAGTACGCCAGAGCACGCAAGAGCACGCAAGTAAACGCCAAAGCACGCCAGTGCACGCCAGAGCACGCCAGTTCACGGCAGTACACGCCAATTCACACCAGAGCACGCCACTGCACGCCAGAGCACGCCAGAGCACGCCAGTGCACGCCAGAGCACGCCAGTGCACGCCAGAGCACGCCAATTCGCACCAGAGCACGCCAGTGCACGCCAGAGTCTGCCAATTCACACCAGAGCACGCCAGTGCACGCTAGAGCACGCCAGTGCACGCCAGAGCACGCCAGTTCACGCCAGAGCACGCCAGTGCACGCACGAGCACGTCAATGCTCGCCAGAGCAAGCCAGTGCACGCCAGAGCACGCCAGTGCACGCCAGAGAACGCCAATTCACACCAGAGCACGTCAATGCACGCCAGAGCACGCCAGTGCACGCCAGAGCACGCCAATTCACACCAGAGCACGCCAGAGCACGCCAGTGCACGTCAATGCACGCCAGAGCACGCCAGAGCACGCCAGAGCACGCTAGTGCATGCCAGAGCACGCCAGTGCACGCAAGCGCACGTCAATGCACACAAGAGCACGCCAGAGCACGGCAATTCACACCAGAGCACGCCATTGCACGCCAGAGCAATTCAATGCACGCCAGAGCACGCTAGTGCACGCCAGAACACGCCAGTGCACGCCAGAGCACGCCAATTCACACCAGAGCACGCCAGTGCACGCCAGAGCACGCCAGTGCACGCAAGCGCACGTCAATGCACGCCAGAGCACGCCAATGCACGCCAGAGCACGCCAGAGCACGCCAGTGCACGTCAGAGCACGCCAGTGCACGCCAGAGAACGCCAGGGCACGCACGAGCACGTCAATGCTCGCCAGAGCACGCCAGTGCACGTCAGAGCACGTCAGAGCACGCCAGTGCAAGCCAGTGCACTCCAGTGCACGCCAGAGCACGCCAGTTCACACCAGAGCACGCCAGTGCACGCCAGAGCCCGCCAATTCACACCAGAGCACGCCAGTGCACGCCAGAGCACGCCAGTGCACGCCAGAGCACGCCAGTGCACGCACGAGCACGTCAATGCACGCCAGAGCATGCCAGTGCCCGCCAGAGCACGCCAGTGCACGCCAGAGCACGCCAATTCACGCCAGAGCACGTCAATGCACGCCAGAGCACGCCAGTGCACGCCAGAAAACGCCAATTCACACCAGAGCACGCCAGAGCACGCCAGTGTACGCCAGAGCACGTCAATGCACGCCTGAGCACGCCAGTGCACGCCAGAGCACGGCAGTGCACGCCAGAGCACTCCAGTGCACGCCAGAGCACGTCAATGCACGCCAGAGCACGCCAGTGCACGCCAGAGCACGCCAGTGCACGCCAGAGCACGCAAGTGCACGCCAGAGCACGCAAGTGCACGCCAAAGCACGCCAGTGCACGCCAGTGAAAGCCAATTCACACCAGAGCACGCCAGTGCACGCCAGAGCACGCCAGTGCACGTCAGAGCACGCCAGTGCCCGCCAGAAAACGCCAGTGCACGCCAGTGCACGCCAATTCACACCAGAGCACGCCAGTGCACGCCAGAGCACGCCAGAGCACGCTAGTGCACGCCAGAGCACGCCAGTGTACGCAAGCGCACGTCAATGCACGCCAGATTACGCCAGTGCACGCCAGAGCACGCCAGTGCACGCCAGTGTACGCCAGAGCACGCCAGAGCACGCCAATTCACACCAGAGCACGTCAATGCACGCCAAAGCACGCCAGAGCACGCCAGAGCACGTCAAAGCACGCCAGAGCAAGCCAGTGCACGCCAGAGCACGCCAGTGCACGCCAATTCACACAAGAGCACGCCAGTGCATGCAAGAGCACGCCAGTGCACGCAAGAGCACGCCAGTGCACGCAAGAGCACGCCAGTGCACGCAAGAGCACGCCAATTCACACCAGAGCAAGCCAGTGCACGCCAGAGCACGCTAGTGCACGCAAGAGCACGCCAATTCACACCAGAGTACCCCAGTGCACCCCAGAGCATGCCAGTAAACACCAGAGCATGCCAGTGCACGCATGAGCACGTCAGTGAATGCTAGAGCACGCCAGTGCACCCCAAAGCACGCCAGTGCACGCCAGAGCACGCCAATTCACACCAGAGCACTCAAGTGCACGCCAAAGCACGCCAGTGCACGCCAGAGCACGCCAGTGCACGCCAGAGCACGCCAGTGAACGCCAGAGCACGCCAGTGCACGCCAGTGCACGCCAGAGCACGCCAGAGCACGCCAGAGCACGCCAGTGCACTCCAGAGCATGTCAATGCACGCCAGAGCAAGCCAGAGCACGCCAGAGCGCGCCAGAACACGCCATTGCACGCCAGAGCACGGTAGAACACATTAGAGAACAGCTCAGCACTTGAAGTTGCTATAATATTTTTTTCACTTTTTAAAACCATTTTTTAATTACAGGATGTGTAAATCAATGTCCAATACACCATTTCAAGTCTATTTAATCAATAAATTTATAGAGCAAATCATGAACAAAAAGTTTGAGAAAAACGCACATCACAGCACTTGAATTTTTAAAAATTATTCAAGTTATTTGAGTTCTATTGTCGGGTATTGGATTTCTATTGTCAAGCACTTGAGTTCTGCATAGCAGAGCACGCCAGTGCACGCAAGAGCACGTCAATGCACACCAGAGCACGCCAGTGCACGCAAGAGCACGCAAGTGCACGCCAAAGCACGCCAGTGCACGCCAGAGCATGCCAGTGCACGCCAGAGCACGCCAGTTCACGCCAGAGCACGCCAGTGCACGCCAGAGCACGCCAGTGCACGCCAGAGCACGCCAGAAAACGCCAGAAAACGCCAGTGCACGCCAGAGCACGCCAGTGCACGCCAGTGCACGCCAGAGCACGCCAGAGCACGCCAATGAACGCCAGAGCACGCCAGTGCACGCCAGAGCACGCCAATTTACGCCAGTGCACGCCAGTGCACGCCAGTGCACGCCAGTGCACGCCAGAGCATGTCAATGCAAGCTAGAGCAAGCCAGGGCACGCCAGAGCACGCCAGAGCACGCCATTGCACGCCAGAGCACGGTAGAACACATTAAAGAACAGCTCAGCACTTGAAGTTGCTATAATATTTTTTTCACTTTTAAAAACCATTTTTTAATTACAGGATGTGTAAATCAATGTCCAGTACACCATTTCAAGTCTATTGAATCAATAAATTTATATTTACACTTGAATTTTTAAAAATTATTCAAGTTATTTGAGTTCTATTGTCGGGTAGTGGATTTCTATTGTCAAGCACTTGAGTTCTGCATAGCAGAGCACGCTTGTGCACGCAAGAGTACGTCAATGCACACCAGAGCACGCCAGTGCACGCAAGAGCACGCAAGTGCACGCCAAAGTACGCCAATGCACGCCAGAGCATGCCAGTGCACGCCAGAGCACGCCAGTTCACGCCAGAGCACGCCAGTGCACGTCAGAGCACGCCAGTGCCCGCCAGAGCACGCGAGTGCACGCCAGAGCAATTCAATGCACGCCAGAGCACGCCAATTCACACCAGAGCACGCCAGTGCACGCCAGAGCACGCCAATTCACACCAGAGCACGCCAGTGCACGCCAGAGCATCCCAGTGCACGCAAGAGTACGTCAATGCACGCCAGAGCACGGCAGTGCACGCCAGAGCACGCAAGTGCACGCCAAAGCACGGCAGTGCACGCCAGAGCACGCAAGTGCACGCCAGTGCACGCCAATTCATACCAGACCACGCCAGTGCACGCCAAAGCACGCAAGAGCATGCAAGTGCACGCCAGAGCAATTCAATGCACGCCAGAGCAAGCCAATTCACACCAAACAAAGCCAGAGCACGCCAGTGCAAGCCAGAGCACGTCAATGCACGCCAGAGCACGCCAGACAACGCCAGAAAACGCCAGTGCACGCCAGAGCACGCCAGTGCACGCCAGAGCACGCCAGTGCACGCCAGAGCACGCAAGTACACGCAAGTGCACGCCAGAGCAATTCAATGCACGCCAGAGCAAGCCAATTCACACCAAACAAAGCCAGAGCACGCCAGTGCAAGCCAGTTTACGCCAGAGCATATCAATGCACGCCAGAGCAAGCCAGAGCACGCCAGAGCGCGCCAGAGCACGCCATTCCACGCCAGAGCACGGTAGAACACATTAGAGAACAGCTCAGCACTTGAAGTTGCTATAATATTTTTTTCAATTTTTAAAACCATTTTTTAATTACAGGATGTGTAAATCAATGTCCAGTACACCATTTCAAGTCTATTGAATCAATAAATTTATAGAGAAAATCATGAACAAAAAGTTTGAGAAAAACGCACATCACAGCACTTGAATTTTTAAAAATTATTCAAGTTATTTGAGTTCTATTGTCGGGTATTCTAATGTCGGGTAGTGGATTTCTATTGTCAAACACTTTAGTTCTGCATAGCAGAGCACGCCAGTGCACGCAAGAGCACGCCAGTGCACGCCAGAGCAATACAATGCACGCCAGAGCACGCCAATTCACACCAGAGCACGCCAGTGCACGCCAGAGCACGCCAATTCACACCAGAGCACGCCAGTGCACGCCAGAGCACGTCAATGCACGCCAGAGCACGCCAGTGCATGCCAGAGCACGCCAGTTTACGCCAGAGCACGCCAGAGCACGCCAGTGCACGTTAATGCACGCCAGAGCAAGCCAGAGCACGCCAGAGCACGCCAGAGCACGCCAGTGCACGCCAGTGCACGCCAGAGCACGGTAGAGCACAGCAGAGTACAGCTCAGCACTTGAAGTTGTTATAATATTTTTTTCACTTGTTAAAACCATTTTTTAATTACAGGATGTGTAAATCAATGTCCAATACACCATTTCAAGTCTATTTAATCAATAAATTTATAGAGCAAATCATGAACAAAAAGTTTGAGAAAAACGCACATAACAGCACTTGAATTTTTAAAAATTATTCAAGTTATTTGAGTTCTATTGTCGGGTAGTGGATTTCTATGGTCAAGCACTTGAGTTCTGCATAGCAGAGCACGCCAGTGCACGCAAGAGCAGGTCAATGCACACCAGAGCACGGCAGTGCATGCCAGAGCACGCAAGTGCACGCCAAAGCACGGCAGTGCACGCCAGAGCACGCAAGTGCACGCCAGTGCACGCCAATTCATACCAGAGCGCGCCAGTGCACGCCAAAGCACGCAACAGCACGCCAGTGCACGCCAGAGCACGTCAATGCACGCCAGAGCACGCCAGACAACGCCAGAAAACGCCAGTGCACGCCAGAGCACGCCAGTGCACGCCAGAGCACGCCAGTGCACGCCAGTGCACGCCAGTGCACGCAAGTGCACGCCAGAGCAATTCAATGCACGCCAGAGCAAGCCAATTCACACCAAACAAAGCCAGAGCACGCCAGTGCACGCCAGTTTACGCCAGTTTACGCCAGAGCATATCAATGCACGCCAGAGCAAGCCAGAGCACGCCAGTGCCCGCCAGAGCACGCCAGTGCACGCCAGAGCAATTCAATGAAAGCCAGAGCACGCCAATTCACACCAGAGCACGCTAGTGCACGCCAGAGCATGCCAGTGCACGCAAGAGCACGTCAATGCACGACAGTGCACGGCTGTGCACGCCAGAGCACGCAAGTGCACGGCAAAGCACGGCAGTGCACGCCAGAGCACGCAAGTGCAGGCCAGTGCACGCCAATTCACACCAGAGCACGCCAGTGCACACCAGTGCCCGCCACAGCACGCCAGTGCACGCCAGAGCACGTCAATGCACGCCAGAGCATGCCAGTGCACGCCAGAGCACGCCAGAGCACGCCAGTGCACGCAAGAGCACGGAAGTGCACGCCAAAGCACGCCAGAGCACGCCAGTGCACGCCAGAGCACGCCAGTGCACGCCAGTGCACGCCAGTGCACGCTAGAGCACGCCAATTCACACCAAAGCACGCCAGTGCACGCAAGAGCACGCCAGTGCACACAAGAGCAATCCAATTCACACCAGAGCACGCCAGTGCACGCCAGAGCACGCCAATTCACACCAGAGCACGCCAGTGCACGCCAGAGCACGCAAGAGCACGCAAGAGCACGCCAATTCACACCAGAACACGCCAGTGCACGCCAGAGAATGCCAGTGCACGCCAGAGCACGCCAATTCACACCAGAGCATGCCAGTGCACGCATGAGCCTGTCAATGAACGCCAGAGCACGCCAGTGCACGCCAGAGCATGCCAGTGCACGCCAGAGCACGCCAATTCACACCAGAGCACTCAAGTGCACGCCAAAGCACGCCAGTGCACGCCAGAGCACGCCAGTGAGCACGCCAGTGCACGCCAGAGCACGCCAGTGCACGCCAGTGCACGCCAGTGCACGCCAAAGCATGTCAATGCACGCCAGAGCAAGCCAGAGCACCCCAGAGCACGCCAGAGCACGCCATTGCACGCCAGAGTACGGTAGAACACATTAGAGAACAGCTCAGCACTTGAAGTTGCTATAATATTTTTTTCACTTTTTAAAACCATTTTTTAATTACAGGATGTGTAAATCAATGTCCAATACACCATTTCAAGTCTATTGAATCAATAAATTTATAGAGCAAATCATGAACAAAAAGTTTGAGAAAAACGCACATCACAGCACTTGAAGTTTTAAAAATTATTCAAGTTATTTGAGTTCTATTGTCGGGTAGTGGATTTCTATTGTCAAACACTTGAGTTCTGCATAGCAGAGCACGCCAGTGCACGCAAGAGCACGTCAATGCACATTAGAGCACGCCAGTGCACGCAAGAGCACGCCAATTCACACCAGAGCACGCCAGTGCAGGCCAGAGCACGCCAATTCACACCAGAGCACGCCAGTGCACGCCAGAGCACGCCAGAGCACGCAAGAGCACGCCAATTCACACCAGAGCATGCCAGTGCACGCATGAGCACGTCAATGAACGCCAGAGCACGCCAATTCACACCAGAGCACTCAAGTGCACGCCAAAGCACGCCAGTGCACGCCAGAGCACAGCAGTAAACGCCAGAGCACGCCAGTGAACGCCAGAGCACGCCAGTGCACGCCAGAGCACGCCAGTGCACGCCAGAGCATGTCAATGCACGCCAGAGCAAGCCAGAGCACGCCAGAGCACGCCAGAGCACGCCATTGCACGCCAGAGTACGGTAGAACACATTAGAGAACAGCTCAGCACTTGAAGTTGCTATAATATTTTTTTCAATTTTTAAAACCATTTTTTAATTACAGGATGTGTAAATCAATGTCCAGTACACCATTTCAGTCTATTGAATCAATAAATTTATAGAGCAAATCATAAACAAAAAGTTTGAGAAAAACGCACATCACAGCACTTGAATTTTTAAAAATTATTCAAGTTATTTGAGTTCTATTGTCGGGTAGTGGATTTCTATTGTCAAACACTTGAGTTCTGCATAGCAGAGCACGCCAGTGCACGCAAGAGCACGTCAATGCACGCCAGAGCACGCCAGTGCACGCCAAAGCACGCCACTGCACGCCAGTGCACGCCAGAGCACGCCAGTGCACGTCAGAGCACGCCAGTGCCCGCCAGAGCACGCCAGTGCACGCCAGAGCAATTCAATGCACGCCAGAGCACGCCAGTACACGACAGAGCACGCCAATTCACACCAGAGCACGCCAGTGCACGCCAGAGCACGCCAGTGCACGCCAGAGCACGCCAGTGCACGCCAGAGCACGCCAGTGCACGCAAGAGCACGCCAGAGCACGCCAGAGCACGCCAGTGCACGCCAGAGCACGCCAGTGCCCGCCAGAGCAATTCAATGCACGCCAGAGCACGCCAATTCACACCAGAGCACGCCAGTACACGACAGAGCACGCCAATTCACACAAGAGCATGCCAGTGCACGCATGAGCACGTCAATGAACGCCAGAGCACGCCAGTGCACGCCAGAGCACGCCAATTCACACCAGGGCACTCAAGTGCACGCCAAAGCACGCCAGTGCACGCCAGAGCACGCCAGTGAACGCCAGAGCACGCCAGTGCACGCCAGAGCACGCCAGTGAACGCCAGAGCACGCCAGTGCACGCCAGAGCACGCCAGAGCACGCCAGTGCACGCCAGAGCATGTCAATGCACGCCAGAGCAAGCCAAGCACGCCAGAGCACGCCAGATCACGCCATTGCACGCCAGAGCACGGTAGAACACATTAGGGAACAGCTCAGAACTTGAAGTTGCTATAATATTTTTTTCAATTTTTAAAACCATTTTTTAATTACAGGATGTGTAAATCAATGTCCAGTACACCATTTCAAGTCTATTGAATCAATAAATTTATAGAGCAAATCATAAACAAAAAGTTTTAGAAAAACGCACATCACAGCACTTGAATTTTTAAAAATTATTCAAGTTATTTGAGTTTTATTGTCGGGTAGTGGATTTCTATTGTCAAACACTTGAGTTCTGCATAGCAGAGCACGCCAGTGCACGCAAGAGCACGTCAATGGACGCCAGAGCACGCCAGTGCACGCAAGTGCACGCAAGTGCACGCCAAAGCACGCCAGTGCACGCCAGTGCACGCCAGAGCACGCCAGTTCACGTCAGAGCACGCAAGTGCACGCCAAAGCACGCCAGTGCACGCCAAAGCACGCCAGTGCACGCCAGTGCACGCCAGTGCACGCCAGTGCAAGCCAATTCACACCAGAAAACGCTAGTGCACGCCAGAGCACGCCAGAGCACGCCAGTGCACGCCAGAGCACGCCAAAGCACGCCAGTGCACGCCACAGCACGTCAATGCACGCCAGAGCAAGCCAGAGCACGCCAGAGCACGCCAGAGCACGCCACTGCACGCCAGAGCACGCCAATTCACACCAGAGCACGCCAGTGCAGGCCAGAGCACGCCAATTCACACCAGAGCAAGCCAGTGCACGCCAGAGCACGCCAGTGCACGCCAGAGCACGCCAGTGCACGCCAGAGCACGAAAATTTACGCCAGAGCACGCCAGAGCACGCCAGAGCACGCCAGTGCACGCCAGAGCACGCCAGTGCACGCCAGAGCACGCCAGTGCACGCAAGTGCACACAAGTGCACGACAAAGCATGCCAGTGCACGCCAGTGCTCGCCAATTCACACCAGAGCACGCCAGTGGAAGCCAGAGCACGCCAGAGCACGCCAGTGCACGCCAGAGCACGTCAATGCACGCCAGAGCAAGCCAGAGCACGCCAGTGCACGCAAGAACAAGTCAATGCACGCCAGAGCACGCCAGTGCACGCCAGAGCACGCAAGTGCACGCCAAAGCACGCCAGTGCACGCCAGAGCACGCCAGTGCACGCCAGAGCACGCCAGTGCACGTCAGAGCATGCCAGTGCACGCCAGAGCACGCCAGTGCACGCAAGTGCACACAAGTGCACGACAAAGCATGCCACTGCACGCCAGTGCTCGCCAATTCACACCAGAGCACGCCAGTGGAAGCCAGAGCACGCCAGAGCACGCCAGTGCACGCCAGAGCACGTCAATGCACGCCAGAGCAAGCCAGAGCACGCCAGTGCACGCAAGAACAAGTCAATGCACGCCAGAGCACGCCAGTGCACGCCAGAGCACGCAAGTGCACGCCAAAGCACGCCAGTGCACGCCAGAGCACGCCAGTGCACGCCAGAGCACGCCAGTGCACGTCAGAGCATGCCAGTGCACGCAAGAGCAATTCAATGCACGCCAGAGCACGCCAATTCACACCAGAGCACGCCAGTGCACGCCAGAGCACGCCAATTCACACCAGAGAACGCCAGTGCACGCCAGAGCACGCCAGTGCACGCCAGAGCACACCAGTGCACGCCAGAGCACGCCAGTGCACGCCAGAGCACGCCAGTGCACGCCAGTGCACGCCAGTGCACGCCAGAGCACGCCAGAGCACGCCAGTGCACGCCACAGCACGCCAATTCACACCAGAGTACGCCAGTGCACGCTAGAGCACGCCAATTCACACCAGAGCACGCAAGTGCACGCAAGAGCACGCCAGTGCACGCAAGAGAACGCCAGAGCACGCCAGAGCACGCCAGTGCACGCCAGAGCACGCCAGTGCACGTCAGAGCATGCCAGTGCATGCCAGAGCAATTCAATGCACGTCAGAGCACGCCAATTCACACCAGAGCACGCCAGTGCACGCCAGAGCACGTTAATTCACACCAGAGCACGCCAATGCACGCCAGAGCACGCCAGAGCACGCCAGAGCACGCCAGAGCACGCCAGAGCACGCCAGAGCACGCTAGTGCACGCCAATGCACGCCACAGCTCGCCAATTCACACCAGAGTACGCCAGTGCACGCTAGAGCACGCCAATTCACACCAGAGCACGCCAGTGCACGCAAGAGCACGCCAGTGCACGCAAGAGCACGCCAGTGCACGCAAGAGCACGCCAGTGCACGCAAGAGCACGCCAGAGCACGCCAGAGCACGCCAGTGCACGCCAGAGCACGCCATTGCACGTCAGAGCATGCCAGTGCACGCCAGAGCAATTCAATGCACGTCAGAGCACGCCAATTCACACCAGAGCACGCAAGTGCACGCCAGAGCACGCCAATTCACACCAGAGCACGCCAATGCACGCCAGAGCACGCCAGAGCACGCCAGAGCACGCCAGAGCACGCTAGTGCACGCCAGAGCACGCCAGTGCACGCCAGAGCACGCCAATTCACACCAGAGCACGCCAGTTTAGGCCAGAGCACGCCAGTGCACGCCAGAGCACGCCAGTGCACGCCAGAGCACGCCAGTGCACGCCAGAGCACGCCAGTGCACGCCAGAGCACGCCAGTGCACGCCAGAGCACGCCAGTGCACGCCAGAGCACGCCAGTGCACGCCAGAGCACGCCAGTGCACGCCAGAGCACGCAAGTGCACGCAAGTGTACGCAAGTGCACGACAAAGCATGCCAGTGCACGCCAGTGCTCGCCAATTCACACCAGAGCACGCCAGTTTAAGCCAGAGCACGCCAGAGCACGCCAGTGCACGCCAGAGCACGTCAATGCACGCCAGAGCAAGCCAGAGCACGCCAGAGCACGCCAATTCACACCAGAGCAAGCCAGTGCACGCCAGAGCACGCCAGAGCACGTCAATGCACGCCAGAGCACGCCAGTGCACGCCAGTGCACGCCAGTGCACGCCAGTGCCCGCCAGAGCACGCCAGTGCACGCCAGAGCAATTCAATGCACGCCAGAGCACCCCAATTCACACCAGAGCACGCCAGTGCACGCCAGAGCACGCCAATTCACACCAGAGCACGCCAGTGCAGGCCAGAGCACGCCAATTCACACCAGAGCAAGCCACTGCACGCCAGAAGACGCCAGTGCACGCCAGAGCACGCCAGTGCACGCCAGAGCACGCCAGTGCACGCCAGAGCAATTCAATGCACGCCAGAGCACGCCAATTCACACCAGAGCACGCCAGTGCACGCCAGTGCACGCCAGTGCACGCCAGAGCATGTCAATGCACGACAGAGCAAGCCAGAGCACGCAAGAGCACGCCAGAGCACGCCATTGCACGCCAGAGCATGGTAGAACACATTAGAGAACAGCTCAGCACTCTAAGTTGCTATAATATTTTTTTTACTTTTTAAAATCATTTTTTAATTACAAGATGTGTAAATCAATGTCCAGTACACCATTTCAAGTCTATTGAATCAATAAATTTATAGAGCAAATCATGAACAAAAAGTTTGAGAAAAACGCACATCACAGCACTTGAATTTTTAAAAATTATTCAAGTTATTTGAGTTTTATTGTCGGGTAGTGGATTTCTATTGTCAAACACTTGAGTTCTGCATAGCAGAGCACGCCAGTGCACGCAAGAGCACGTCAATGGACGCCAGAGCACGCCAGTGCACGCCAAAGCACGCCAGTGCACGCCAGTGCACGCCAGAGCACGCCAGTTCACGTCAGAGCACGCCAGTGCCCGCCAGAGCACGCCAGTGCACGCCAGAGCAATTCAATGAACGCCAGAGCACGCCAATTCACACCAGAGCACGCCAGTGCACGACAGAGCACGCCAATTCACACCAGAGCACGCCAGTGCACGCCAGAGCACGCCAGTGAACGCAAGAGCACGTCAATGCACGCCAGAGCACGCCAGTGCACGCCAGAGCACGCAAGTGCACGCCAAAGCACGCCAGTGCACGCTAAAGCACGCCAGTGCACGCCAGTGCACGCCAGTGCACGCCAGTGCAAGCCAATTCACACCAGAAAACGCTAGTGCACGCCAGAGCACGCCAGAGCACGCCAGTGCACGCCAGAGCACGCCAAAGCACGCAACTGCACGCCACAGCACGTCAATGCACGCCAGAGCAAGCCAGAGCACGCCAGAGCACGCCAGAGCACGCCACTGCACGCCAGAGCACGCCAATTCACACCAGAGCACGCCAGTGCACGCCAGAGCACGCCAATTCACACCAGAGAACGCCAGTGCACGCCAGAGCACGCCAGTGCACGCCAGAGCACGCCAGTGCACGCCAGAGCACGCCAGTGCACGCCAGAGCACGCCAGTGCACGCCAGAGCACGCCAGAGCACGCCAGTGCACGCCACAGCACGCCAATTCACACCAGAGTACGCCAGTGCACGCTAGAGCACGCCAATTCACACCAGAGCACGCCAGTGCACGCAAGAGCACGCCAGTGCACGCAAGAGAACGCCAGAGCACGCCAGAGCACGCCAGTGCACGCCAGAGCACGCCAGTGCAGTCAGAGCATGCCAGTTCACGCCAGAGCAATTCAATGCACGCCAGAGCACGCCAATTCACACCAGAGCACGCCAGTGCACGCCAGAGCACGCCAATTCACACCAGAGCACGCCAGTGCACGCCAGAGCACGCCAGTGCACGCCAGAACACGCCAGTGCACGCCAGAGCACACCAGTGCACGCCAGAGCACGCCAGTGCACGCCACAGCACGCCAATTCACACCAGAGTACGCCAGTGCACGCTAGAGCACGCCAATTCACACCAGAGCACGCCAGTGCACGCAAGAGCACGCTAGTGCACGCAAGAGCACGCAAGAGCAAGCCAGAGCACGCCAGTGCACGCCAGAGCACGCCAGTGCACGTCAGAGCATGCCAGTGCATGCCAGAGCAATTCAATGCACGTCAGAGCACGCCAATTCACACCAGAGCACGCCAGTGCACGCCAGAGCACGTTAATTCACACTAGAGCACGCCAGTGCACGCCAGAGCACGCCAGTGCACGCCAGTGCACGCCAATTCACACAAGAGCACGCCACAGCACGCCAGTGCACGCCAAAGCACGTCAATGCACGCCAGAGCACGCCAGTGCACGCCAGAGCACGCCAATGCACGCCAGAGCACGCCAGTGCACGCCAGAGCACGCCAGTGCACGCCAGTGCACGCCAGAGCACGCCAGTGCACGCCACAGCACGCCAATTCACACCAGAGTACGCCAGTGCACGCTAGAGCACGCCAATTCACACCAGAGCACGCCAGTGCACGCAAGAGCACGCCAGTGCACGCAAGAGCAAGCCAGTGCACGCAAGAGCACGCCAGTGCACGCAAGAGCACGCCAGTGCACGCAAGAGCACGCCAGTGCACGCAAGAGCACGCCAGTGCACGCAAGAGCACGCCAGTGCACGCAAGAGCACACCAGTGCACGCAAAAGCACGCCACTTCACACCAGAGCACGCCAGTGCCCGCCAGAGCACGCCAGTGAACGCCAGAGCACGCCAATTCACACCAGAGCACGCCAGTGCACGCAAGAGCACGTCAATGCACGCCAGAGCACGCCAGTGCACGCCAGAGCACGCCAATTCACACCAGATCCCTCAAGTGCACGCCAAAGCACGCCAGTGCACGCCAGAGCACGCAAGTGCACGCCAAAGCACGCCAGTGCACGCCAGAGCACGCCAGTGCACGCCAGATCACGCCAATTCACACCAGAGCACGCAAGTGCACGCCAGAGCACGTTAATGCACGCCAGAGCACGCCAGTGCACGCCAGAGCACGCCAATTCACACCAGAGCACGCCAGTGCACGCTAGAGCACGCCAATTCACACCAGAGCACGCCAGTGCACGCAAGAGAACGCCAGTGCACGCAAGAGCACGCCAATGCACGCAAGAGCACGCCAATTCACACCAGAGCACGCCAGTGCACGCAAGAGTATGCCAGTGCACGCAAGAGTTCGCCAATTCACACCAGAGCACGCCAGTGCACGCAAGAGCACGCCAATGCACGCAAGAGCACGTCAATGCACGCCAGAGCACGCCAGTACACGCCAGAGCACGCAAGTGCACGCCAAAGCACGCCAGTGCACGCCAGAGCACGCCAGTGCACGCCAATTCACACCAGAGCTCGCCAGTGCACGCCAGAGCACGCCAGTGTACGCCAGAGCACGCCAGAGCACGCCAATGCACGCCAGAGCACGTTAATGCACGCCAGAGCAAGCCAGAGCACCCCAGAGCACGCCAAAGCACGCCAGTGCACGCTTGAGCACGCCAATTCACACCAGAGCACGCCAGTGCAGGCCAGAGCACGCCAATTCACACCAGAGCACGGCAGTGTACGCCAGAGCACACCAGAGCACGCCAGAGCACGCCAGTGCACGCCAGAGCACGCCAGTGCACGCCAGTGCACGCCACAGCACGCCAATTCACACCAGAGTACGCCAGTGCACGCTAGAGCACGCCAATTCACACCAGAGGACGCCAGTGCACGCAAGAGCACGCCAGTGCACGCAAGAGCACGCCAGTGCACGCAAGAGCACGCCAGTGCACGCAAGAGCACGCCAGAGCACGCCAGAGCACGCCATTGCACGCCAGAGCACGCCAGTGCACGTCAGAGCATGCCAGTGCACGCCAGAGCAATTCAATGCACGTCAGAGCACGCCAATTCACACCAGAGCACGCAAGTGCACGCCAGAGCACGCCAATTTACACCAGAGCACGCCAATGCACGCCAGAGCACGCCAGAGCACGCCAGTGCACGCCAGAGCACGCCAGTGCACGCCAGTGCACGCCAGAGCACGCCAATTCACACCAGAGTACGCCAGTGCACGCTAGAGCACGCCAATTCACACCAGAGCACGCCAGTGCACGCCAGAGCACGCCAGTGCACTCCAGAGCACGCCAGTGCACGCCAGAGCACGCCAATTCACACCAGAGCACGCCAGTGCACGCCAGAGCACACCAGTGCACGCAAGAGCACGTCAATGCACGCCAGAGCACGCCAGTGCACGCCAGAGCACGCCAGTGCACGCCAGAGAACGCCAATTCACACCAGATCACTCAAGTGCACGCCAAAGCACGCCAGTGCACGCCAGAGCACGCCATTGCACGCCAGAGCACGCCAGTGCACGCCAGAGCACGCCAGTGCACGCCAGTGCACGCCAATTCACACAAGAGCACGCCACAGCACGCCAGTGCACGCCAGAGCACGTCAATGCACGCCAGAGCACGCCAGTGCACGCCAGAGCACGCCAATGCACGTCAGAGCATGCCAATGCACGCAAGAGCACGCCAATTCACACCAGAGCACGCCAGTGCACGCCAGAGCACGCCAATTCACACCAGAGCACGCCAGTGCACGCAAGAGTATGCCAGTGCACGCAAGAGTTCGCCAATTCACACCAGAGCACGCCAGTGCACGCAAGAGCACGCCAATGCACGCAAGAGCACGTCAATGCACGCCAGAGCACGCCAGTACACGCCAGAGCACGCAAGTGCACGCCAAAGCACGCCAGTGCACGCCAAAGCACGCCAGTGCACGCCAGAGCACGCCAGTGCACGCCAATTCACACCAGAGCTCGCCAGTGCACGCCAGAGCACGCCAGTGTACGCCAGAGCACGCCAGAGCACGGCAGTGTACGCCAGAGCACGCCATTGCACGCCAGAGCACGTTAATGCACGCCAGAGCACGCCAGTGCACGCCAGAGCACGCCATTGCACGCCAGAGCACGCAAGTGCACGCCAAAGCACGCCAGTGCATGCCAATTCACATCAGAGCACGCCAGAGCACGCCAGTGCACGCCAGAGCACGTCAATGCACGCCAAAGCAAGCCAGAGCACGCCAGTGCACGCCAGAGCACGCCAGTGCACGCCAGAGCACGCCAATGCACGTTAGAGCATGCCAGTGCACGCCAGAGCAATTCAATGCACGTCAGAGCACGCCAATTCACACCAGAGCACGCCAGTGCACGCCAGAGCACGCCAATTCACACCAGAGCACGTCAATGCACGCCAGAGCACGCCAGAGCACGCCAGAGCACGCCAGAGCACGCCAGTGCACGCCAGAGCACGCCAGTGCACGCCAGAGCACGCCAGTGCACTCCAGAGCACGCCAATTCACACCAGAGTACGCCAGTGAACGCTAGAGCACGCCAATTCACACCAGAGCACGCCAGTGCACGCAAGAGCACGCCAGTGCACGCAAGAGCACGCCAATTCACACCAGAGCACGCCAGTGCACGCCAGAGCACGCCAGTGCACGCCAGAGCACGCCAGTGCACGCCAGAGCACGCCAGTGCACGCCAGAGCACGCCAATTCACACCAGAGCACGCCAGTGCACGCCAGAGCACACCAGTGCACGCAAGAGCACGTCAATGCACGCCAGAGCACGCCAGTGCACGCCAGAGAACGCCAATTCACACCAGATCACTCAAGTGCACGCCAAAGCACGCCAGTGCACGCCAGAGCACGCCAGTGCACGCAAGAGCACGCCAGTGCACGCAAGAGCACGCCATTGCACGCCAGAGCACGCCAGTGCACGCCAGAGCACGCCAGTGCACGCCTGAGCACGCCAGAGCACGCCAGTGCACGCCAATTCACACAAGTGCACGCCACAGCACGCCAGTGCACGCCAGAGCACGTCAATGCACGCCAGAGCACGCCAGTGCACGCCAGAGCACGCCAGTGCACGACAGAGCACGCCAGTGCACGACAGAGCACGCCAGTGCACGCCAGAGCACGCCAGTGCACGCTAGTGCACGCCAGAGCACGCCAATTCACACCAGAGCACGCCAGTGCACGCTAGAGCACGCCAATTCACACCAGAGCACGCCAGTGCACGCAAGAGCACGCCAATTCACACCAGAGCATGCCAGTGCACGCAAGAGCACGCCAGTGCACGCAAGAGCACGTCAATGCACGCCAAAGCACGTCAGTGCACGCCATTGCACGCCAGAGCACGTCAATGCACGCCAGAGCACGCCAGTGCACGCCAGAGCACGCCATTGCACGCCAGAGCACGCCATTGCACGCCAGAGCACGCAAGTTCACGCCAAAGCACGCCAGTGCACGCCAATTCACATCAGAGCACGCCAGAGCACGCAAGTGCACGCCAGAGCACGTCAATGCACGCCAGAGCAAGCCAGAGCAAGCCAGAGCAAGCCAGAGCACGCCAGATCACGCCAGTGCACGCCAGAGCACGCCAGTGCACGCCAGAGCACGCCAGAAAACGCCAGTGCACGCCAGTGCACGCCAGAGCACGCCAGAGCACGCCAGTGCACGCCAGAGCACGCAAGTGCACGCCAGAGCACGCAAGTGCACGCCAGAGCAATTCAATGCACGCCAGAGCAAGCCAATTCACACCAAACAAAGCCAGAGCACAACAGTGCACGCCAGTTTACGCCAGAGCATATCAATGCACGCCAGAGCAAGCCAGAGCACGCCAGAGCGCGCCAGAGCACGCCATTCCACGCCAGAGCACGGTAGAACACATTAGAGAACAGCTCAGCACTTGAAGTTGCTATAATATTTTTTTCACTTTTTAAAACCATTTTTTAATTATAGGATGTGTAAATCAATGTCCAGTACACCATTTCAAGACTATTGAATCAATAAATTTATAGAGAAAATCTTGAACAAAAAGTTTGAGAAAAACGCACATCACAGCACTTGAATTTTTAAAAATTATTCAAGTTATTTGAGATCTATTGTCGGGTATTCTAATGTCGGGTAGTGGATTTCTATTGTCAAACACTTTAGTTCTGCATAGCAGAGCACGCCAGTGCACGCAAGAGCACGCCAGTGCACGCCAGAGCACGCCAGTGCACGCCAGAGCACGTTAATTCACACCAGAGCACGCCAATGCACGCCAGAGCACGCCAGAGCACGCCAGAGTACGCCAGAGCACGCCAGAGAACGCCAGTGCACGCCACAGCACGCCAGTGCACGCCAGTGCACGCCACAGCACGCCAATTCACACCAGAGTACGCCAGTGCACGCTAGAGCACGCCAATTGACACCAGAGCACGCCAGTGCACGCAAGAGCACGCCAGTGCACGCAAGAGCACGCCAGAGCACGCCAGTGCACGCCAGTGCACGCTTGTGCACGCCAGAGCACGCCAATTCACACCAGAGTACGCCAGTGCACGCTAGAGCACGCCAATTCACACCAGAGCACGCCAGTGCACGCCAGAGCACGCGAGTGCACTCCAGAGCACGCCAGTGCACGCCAGAGCACGCCAATTCACACCAGAGCACGCCAGTGCACGCCAGAGCACACCAGTGCACGCAAGAGCACGTCAATGCACGCTTGAGCACGCCAGTGCACGCCAGAGAACGCCAATTCACACCAGATCACTCAAGTGCACGCCAAAGCACGCCAGTGCACGCCAGAGCACGCCAGTGCACGCAAGAGCACGCCATTGCACGCCAGAGCACGCCAGTGCACGCCAGAGCACGCCAGTGCACGCCAGTGCACGCCAATTCACACAAGAGCACGCCACAGCACGCCAGTGCACGCCACAGCACGTCAATGCACGCCAGAGCACGCCAGTGCACGCCAGAGCACGCCAATGCACGTCAGAGCATGCCAGTGCACGCCAATTCACACAAGAGCACGCCACAGCACGCCAGAGCACGTTAATGCACGCCAGAGCACGCCAGAGCACGCCAGAGCACGCCAGTGCACGCCAGAGCACGCCAGTGCACGCTAGTGCACGCCAGAGCACGCCAATTCACACCAGAGCACGCCAGTGCACGCAAGAGCACGCCAGTGCACGCCAGAGCACGCCAGTGCACGCCACAGCACGCCAATTCACACCAGAGTACGCCAGTGCACGCTAGAGCACGCCAATTCACACCAGAGCACGCCAGTGCACGCAAGAGCACGCCAGTGCACGCAAGAGCATGCCAGTGCACGCAAGAGCACGCCAGTGCACGCAAGAGCACGCCAGTGCACGCAAGAGCACGCCAGTGCACGCAAGAGCACGCCAGTGCACGCAAGAGCACGCCAGTGCACGCAAGAGCACGCCAGTGCACGCAAGAGCACACCAGAGCACGCAAAAGCACGCCACTTCACACCAGAGCACGCCAGTTCCCGCCAGAGCACGCCAGTGCACGCCAGAGCACGCCAATTCACACCAGAGCACGCCAGTGCACGCAAGAGCACGTCAATGCACGCCAGAGCACGCCAGTGCACGCCAGAGCACGCAAATTCACACCAGATCCCTCAAGTGCACGCCAAAGCACGCCAGTGCACGCCAGAGCACGCAAGTGCACGCCAAAGCACGCCAGTGCACGCCAGAGCACGCCAGTGCACGCCAGTGCACGCCAGTGCATGCCAGTGCACGCCAATTCACACAAGAGCACGCCACAGCACGCCAGAGCACGTTAATGCACGCCAGAGCACGCCAGAGCACGCCAGAGCACGCCAGTGCACGCCAGAGCACGCCAGTGCACGCTAGTGCACGCCAGAGCACGCCAATTCACACCAGAGCACGCCAGTGCACGCTAGAGCACGCCAATTCACACCAGAGCACGCCAGTGCACGCAAGAGCACGCCAGTGCACGCAAGAGCACGCCAATGCACGCAAGAGCACGCCAATTCACACCAGAGCACGCCAGTGCACGCAAGAGTATGCCAGTGCACGCAAGAGCACGCCAATTCACACCAGAGCACGCCAGTGCACGCAAGAGCACGCCAATGCACGCAAGAGCACGTCAATGCACGCCAGAGCACGCCAGTACACGCCAGAGCACGCCAGTGCACGCCAATTCACACCAGAGCTCGCCAGTGCACGCCAGAGCACGCCAGTGCACGCCAGTGTACGCCAGAGCACGCCATTGCACGCCAGAGCACGTTAATGCACGCCAGAGCACGCCAGTGCACGCCAGAGCACGCCATTGCACGCCAGAGCACGCAAGTGCACGCCAAAGCACGCCAGTGCACGCCAGTGCACGCCATTTCACATCAGAGCACGCCAGAGCACGCCAGTGCACGCCAGAGCACGCCAATGCACGTCAGAGCATGCCAGTGCACGCCAGAGCAATTCAATGCACCTCAGAGCACGCCAATTCACACCAGAGCACGCCAGTGCACGCCAGAGCACGCCAATTCACACCAGAGAACGTCAATGCACGCCAGAGCACGCCAGAGCACGCCAGAGCACGCCAGAGCACGCCAGTGCACGCCAGAGCACGCCAGTGCACGCCAGAGAACGCCAATTCACACCAGATCACTCAAGTGCACGCCAAAGCACGCCAGTGCACGCCAGAGCACGCCAGTGCACGCAAGAGCACGCCAGTGCACGCAAGAGCATGCCAGTGCACGCAAGAGCACGCCAGTGCACGCAAGAGCACGCCAGTGCACGCAAGAGCACGCCAGTGCACGCAAGAGCACGCCAGTGCACGCAAGAGCACGCCAGTGCACGCAAGAGCACGCCAGTGCACGCAAGAGCACGCCAGTGCACGCAAGAGCACACCAGAGCACGCAAAAGCACGCCACTTCACACCAGAGCACGCCAGTTCCCGCCAGAGCACGCCAGTGCACGCCAGAGCACGCCAATTCACACCAGAGCACGCCAGTGCACGCAAGAGCACGTCAATGCACGCCAGAGCACGCCAGTGCACGCCAGAGCACGCAAATTCACACCAGATCCCTCAAGTGCACGCCAAAGCACGCCAGTGCACGCCAGAGCACGCAAGTGCACGCCAAAGCACGCCAGTGCACGCCAGAGCACGCCAGTGCACGCCAGTGCACGCCAGTGCATGCCAGTGCACGCCAATTCACACAAGAGCACGCCACAGCACGCCAGAGCACGTTAATGCACGCCAGAGCACGCCAGAGCACGCCAGAGCACGCCAGTGCACGCCAGAGCACGCCAGTGCACGCTAGTGCACGCCAGAGCACGCCAATTCACACCAGAGCACGCCAGTGCACGCTAGAGCACGCCAATTCACAACAGAGCACGCCAGTGCACGCAAGAGCACGCCAGTGCACGCAAGAGCACGCCAATGCACGCAAGAGCACGCCAATTCACACCAGAGCACGCCAGTGCACGCAAGAGTATGCCAGTGCACGCAAGAGCACGCCAATTCACACCAGAGCACGCCAGTGCACGCAAGAGCACGCCAATGCACGCAAGAGCACGTCAATGCACGCCAGAGCACGCCAGTACACGCCAGAGCACGCCAGTGCACGCCAATTCACACCAGAGCTCGCCAGTGCACGCCAGAGCACGCCAGTGCACGCCAGTGTACGCCAGAGCACGCCATTGCACGCCAGAGCACGTTAATGCACGCCAGAGCACGCCAGTGCACACCAGAGCACGCCATTGCACGCCAGAGCACGCAAGTGCACGCCAAAGCACGCCAGTGCACGCCAGTGCACGCCATTTCACATCAGAGCACGCCAGAGCACGCCAGTGCACGCCAGAGCACGCCAATGCACGTCAGAGCATGCCAGTGCACGCCAGAGCAATTCAATGCACCTCAGAGCACGCCAATTCACACCAGAGCACGCCAGTGCACGCCAGAGCACGCCAATTCACACCAGAGAACGTCAATGCACGCCAGAGCACGCCAGAGCACGCCAGAGCACGCCAGAGCACGCCAGTGCACGCCAGAGCACGCCAGTGCACGCCAGAGAACGCCAATTCACACCAGATCACTCAAGTGCACGCCAAAGCACGCCAGTGCACGCCAGAGCACGCCAGTGCACGCAAGAGCACGCCATTGCACGCCAGAGCACGCCAGTGCACGCCAGAGCACGCCAGTGCACGCCAGAGCACGTCAATGCACGCCAGAGCACGCCAGTGCACGCCAGAGCACGCCAGTGCACGCCAGAGCACGCCAGTGCACGCCAGAGCACGCCAGTGCACGCCAGAGCACGCCAGTTCACGCTAGTGCACGCCAGAGCACGCCAATTCACACCAGAGCACGCCAGTGCACGCTAGAGCACGCCAATTCACACCAGAGCACGCCAGTGCACGCAAGAGCACGCCAATTCACACCAGAGCATGCCAGTGCACGCCAGAGCACGCCAGTGCACGCAAGAGCACACCAATTCACACCAGAGCACGCCAGTGCACGCAAGAGCACGCCAGTGCACGCAAGAGCACGTCAATGCACGCCAGAGCAGGTCAGTGCACGCCATTGCACGCCAGAGCACGTCAATGCACGCCAGAGCACGCCAGTGCACGCCAGAGAACGCCATTGCACGCCAGAGCACGCAAGTGCACGCCAAAGCACGCCAATTCACATCAGAGCACGCCAGAGCACGCCAGTGCACGCCAGAGCACGTCAATGCACGCCAGAGCAAGCCAGAGCAAGCCAGAGCAAGCCAGAGCACGCCAGATCACGCCAGTGCACGCCAGAGCACGCCAGTGCACGCCAGAGCACGCCAGTGCACGCCAGAGCACGCCAGTGCACGCCAGAGCACGCCAGTGCACGCCAGAGCACGCCAGTGCACGCCAGTGCACGCCAGATTACGCAAGAGCACGCCAGTGCACGCCAGAGCACGCCAGTGCACGCCAGAGCACGCAAGTGCACGCAAGTGCACGCCAGAGCAATTCAATGCACGCCAGAGCAAGCCAATTCACACCAAACAAAGCCAGAGCACGCCAGTGCACGCCAGTTTACGCCAGAGCATATCAATGCACGCCAGAGCAAGCCAGAGCACGCCATTCCACGCCAGAGCACGGTAGAACACATTAGAGAACAGCTCAGCACTTGAAGTTGCTATAATATTTTTTTCACTTTTTAAAACCATTTTTTAATTACAGGATGTGTAAATCAATGTCCAGTACACCATTTCAAGTCTATTGAATCAATAAATTTATAGAGAAAATCATGAACAAAAAGTTTGAGAATTACGCACATCACAGCACTTGAATTTTTAAAAATTATTCAAGTTATTTGAGTTCTATTGTCGGGTATTCTAATGTCGGGTAGTGGATTTCTATTGTCAAACACTTTAGTTATGCATAGCAGAGCACGCCAGTGCACGCCAGAGCAATACAATGCACGCCAGAGCACGCCAATTCACACCAGAGCACGCCAGTGCACGCCAGAGCACGCCAATTCACACCAGAGCACGCCAGTGCACGCCAGAGCACGTCAATGCACGCCAGAGCACGCCAGTGCATGCCAGAGCACGCCAGTGCACGCCAGAGCACGCCAGTGCACGCCAGAGACCCGCCAGAGCACGCCAGTGCACGTTAATGCACGCCAGAGCAAGCCAGAGCATGCCAGAGCATGCCAGAGCACGCCAGTGCACGCCAGTGCACGCCAGTGCACGCCAGTGCACGCCAGAGCACGGCAGAGCACAGCAGAGTACAGCTCAGCACTTGAAGTTGCTATAATATTTTTTTCACTTGTTAAAACCATTTTTTAATTACAGGATGTGTAAATCAATGTCCAATACACCATTTCAAGTCTATTTAATCAATAAATTTATAGAGCAAATCATGAACAAAAAGTTTGAGAAAAACGCACATCACAGCACTTGAATTTTTAAAAATTATTCAAGTTATTTGAGTTCTATTGTCGGGTAGTGGATTTCTATTGTCAAGCACTTGAGTTCTGCATAGCAGAGCACGCCAGTGCACGCAAGAGCAGGTCAATGCACACCAGTGCACGCCAGTGCTTGCAAGAGTACGGAAGTGCACGCCAAAGCACGCCAGTGCACGCCAGAGCATGCCAGTGCACGCCAGAGCACGCCAGTTCACGCCAGAGCACGCCAGTGCACGTCAGAGCACGCCAGTGCCCGCCAGAGCACGCCAGTGCACGCCAGAGCAATTCAATGAAAGCCAGAGCACGCCAATTCACACCAGAGCACGCCAGTGCACGCCAGAGCATGCCAGTGCACGCAAGAGCACGTCAATGCACGCCAGAGCACGGCTGTGCACGCCAGAGCACGCAAGTGCACGGCAAAGCACGGCAGTGCACGCCAGAGCACGTAAGTGCACGCCAGTGCACGCCAATTCACACCAGAGCACGCCAGTGCACACCAGTGCACGCCACAGCACGCCAGTGCACGCCAGAGCACGTCAATGCACACCAGAGCACGCCAGTGCACGCAAGAGCACGGAAGTGCACGCCAAAGCACGCCAGAGCACGCCAGTGCACGCCAGAGCACGCCAGAGCACGCCAGTGCACGCCAGTGCACGCAAGAGCACGCCAATTCACACCAGAGCACGCCAATTCACACCAGAGCACGCCAGTGCACGCCAGAGCTCGCCAGAGCACGCAAGAGCACGCCAATTCACACCAGAACACGCCAGTGCACGCCAGAGAATGCCAGTGCACGCCAGAGCACGCCAATTCACACCAGAGCATGCCAGTGCACGCATGAGCACGTCAATGAACGCCAGAGCACGCCAGTGCACGCCAGAGCACGCCAATTCACACCAGAGCACTCAAGTGCACGCCAAAGCACGCCAGTGCACGCCAGAGCACGCCAGTGAGCACGCCAGTGCACGCCAGAGCACGCCAGTGCACGCCAGTTCATGCCAAAGCATGTCAATGCACGCCAGAGCAAGCCAGAGCACCCCAGAGCACGCCAGAGCACGCCAGAGCACGCCATTGCACGCCAGAGTACGGTAGAACACATTAGAGAACAGCTCAGCACTTGAAGTTGCTATAATATTTTTTTCACTTTTTAAAACCATTTTTTAATTACAGGATGTGTAAATCAATGTCCAGTACACCATTTCAAGTCTATTGAATCATTAAATTTATAGAGCAAATCATGAACAAAAAGTTTGAGAAAAACGCACATCACAGCACTTGAAGTTTTAAAAATTATTCAAGTTATTTGAGTTCTATTGTCGGGTAGTGGATTTCTATTGTCAAACACTTGAGTTCTGCATAGCAGAGCACGCCAGTGCACGCAAGAGCACGTCAATGCACACCAGAGCACGCCAGTGCACGCAAGAGCACGCAAGTGCACGCCAGAGCACGCCAGTGCACGTCAGAGCACGCCAGTGCCCGCCAGAGCATGCCAGTGCACGCCAGAGCAATTCAATGCACGGCAGAGCACGCCAATTCACACCAGAGCACGCCAGTGCACGCCAGAGCACGCCAATTCACACAAGAGCACGCCAGTGCACGCCAGAGCATGCCAGTGCACGCAAGAGCACGTCAAGCACGCCAGAGCACGGCAGTGCACGCCAGAGCACGCAAGTGCACGCCAGAGCACGCAAGTGCACGCCAAAGTACGGCAGTGCACGCCAAAGCACGGCAGTGCACGCCAGAGCAAGCAAGTGCACGCCAGTGCACGCCAATTCACACCAGAGCACGCCAGTGCACGACAGAGCACGCCACAGCACGCCAGTGCACGCCAGAGCACGTCAATGCACGCCAATTCACACCAGAGCATGCCAATGCACGCCAGAGCAATTCAATGCACGGCAGAGCACGCCAATTCACACCAGAGCACGCCAGTGCACGCTAGAGCACGCCAATTCACACCAAAGCACGCCAGTGCACGCAAGAGCACGCCAATTCACACCAGAGCACGCCAGTGCAGGCCAGAGCACGCCAATTCACACCAGAGCACGCCAGTGCACGCCAGAGCACGCCAGAGCACGCAAGAGCACGCCAATTCACACCAGAGCACGCCAGTGCACGCCAGAGCATGCCATTGCACGCCAGAGCACAGCAGTGAACGCCAGAGCACGCCAGTGAACGCCAGAGCACGCCAGTGCACGCCAGAGCACGCCAGTGCACACCAGAGCATGTCAATGCACGCCAGAGCAAGCCAGAGCACGCCAGAGCACGCCAGAGCACGCCATTGCACGCCAGAGTACGGTAGAACACATTAGAGAACAGCTCAGCACTTGAAGTTGCTATAATATTTTTTTCAATTTTTAAAACCATTTTTTAATTACAGGATGTGTAAATCAATGTCCAGTACACCATTTCAGTCTATTGAATCAATAAATTTATAGAGCAAATCATAAACAAAAAGTTTGAGAAAAACGCACATCACAGCACTTGAATTTTTAAAAATTATTCAAGTTATTTGAGTTCTATTGTCGGGTAGTGGATTTCTATTGTCAAACACTTGAG
This sequence comes from Daphnia pulicaria, assembly GCF_021234035.1. Classification (NCBI taxonomy): domain Eukaryota; kingdom Metazoa; phylum Arthropoda; class Branchiopoda; order Diplostraca; family Daphniidae; genus Daphnia; species Daphnia pulicaria. Next base: position 16,634,001 of record NC_060916.1, on the reverse strand, counting down.
TTCTGCATAGCAGAGCACGCCAGTGCACGCAAGAGCACGTCAATGCACGCCAGAGCACGCCAGTGCACGCCAAAGCACGCCAGTGCACGCCAGAGCACGCCAGTGCACGTCAGAGAGTGCCAGTGCCCGCCAGAGCACGCCAGTGCACGCCAGAGCAATTCAATGCACGCCAGAGCACGCCAATTCACACCAGAGCACGCCAGTGCACGCCAGAGCACGCCAATTCACACCAGAGCACTCAAGTGCACGCCAAAGCACGCCAGTGCACGCCAGAGCACGCAAGTGAGCACGCCAGAGCACGCCAATTCACACCAGAGAACTCAAGTGCACGCCAAAGCACGCCAGTGCACGCCAGAGCACGCCAGTGAACGCCAGAGCACGCCAGTGCACGCCAGAGCACGCCAGTGCACGCCAGAGCACGCCAGTGCACGCCAGAGCACGCCAGAGCACGCCAGTGCACGTCAGAGCATGTCAATGCACGCCAGAGCAAGCCAGAATACGCCAGAGCACGCCAGATCACGCCATTGCACGCCAGAGCACGGTAGAACACATTAGAGAACAGCTCAGCACTTGAAGTTGCTATAATATTTTTTTCAATTTTTAAAACCATTTTTTAATTACAGGATGTGTAAATCAATGTCCAGTACACCATTTCAAGTCTATTGAATCAATAAATTTATATAGAGCAAATCATAAACAAAAAGTTTGAGAAAAACGCACATCACAGCACTTGAATTTTTAAAAATTATTCAAGTTATTTGAGTTTTATTGTCGGGTAGTGGATTTCTATTGTCAAACACTTGAGTTCTGCATAGCAGAGCACGCCAGTGCACGCAAGAGCACGTCAATGGACGCCAGAGCACGCCAGTGAACGCAAGTGCACGCAAGTGCACGCCAAAGCACGCCAGTGCACGCCAGTGCACGCCAGAGCACGCCAGTTCACGTCAGAGCACGCCAGTGCCCGCCAGAGCACGCCAGTGCACGCCAGAGCAATTCATTGCACGCCAGAGCACGCCAATTCACACCAGAGCACGCCAGTGCACGACAGAGCACGCCAATTCACACCAGAGCACGCCAGTGCACGCCAGAGCACGCCAGTGCACGCAAGAGCACGTCAATGCACGCCAGAGCACGCCAATGCACGCCAGAGCACGCAAGTGCACGCCAAAGCACGCAAGTGCACGCCAAAGCACGCCAGTGCACGCCACAGCACGCCAGTGCACGCCAGTGCACGCCAGTGCAAGCCAATTCACACCAGAGAACGCTAGTGCACGCCAGAGAACGCCAGAGCACGCCAGTGCACGCCAGAGCACGCCAAAGCACGCCAGTGCACGCCACAGCACGTCAATGCACGCCAGAGCAAGCCAGAGCACGCCAGAGCACGCCAGAGCACGCCACTGCACGCCACAGCACGCCAATTCACACCAGAGCACGCCAGTGCAGGCCAGAGCACGCCAATTCACACCAGAGCAAGCCAGTGCACGCCAGAGCACGCCAGTGCACGCCAGAGCACGAAAATGCACGCCAGATCACGCCAGTGCACGCCAGAGCACGCCACTGCACGCCAGAGCACGCAAGTGCACGAAAAAGCATGCCAGTGCACGCCAGTGCTCACCAATTCACACCAGAGCCCGCCAGTGGAAGCCAGAGCACGCCAGAGCACGCCAGTGCACGCCAGAGCACGTCAATGCACGCCAGAGCAAGCCAGAGCACGCCAGAGCACGCCAATTCACACCAGAGCAAGCCAGTGCACGCCAGAGCACGCCAGTGCACGCCAGTGCACGCCAGTGCACGCCAGTGCACGCCAGTGCCCGCCAGACCACGCCAGTGCCCGCCAGAGCACGCCAGTGCACGCCAGAGCAATTCAATGCACGCCAGAGCACCCCAATTCACACCAGAGCACGCCAGTGCACGCCAGAGCACGCCAATTCACACCAGAGCACGCCAGTGCACGCTAGAGCACGCCAATTCACACCAGAGCACGCCAGTGCACGCAAGAGTACGCCAGTGCACGCAAGAGCACGCCAGTGCACGCAAGAGCACGCCAGTGCACGCAAGAGCACGTCAGTGCACGCCAGAGCACACCAGTGCACGCCAGAGCAATTCAATGCACGCCAGAGCACGCCAATTCACACCAGAGCACGCCAGTGCACGCAAGTGCACGCCAATGCACGCCAGTGCACGCCAATGAACGCCAGAGCATGTCAATGCACGACAGAGCAAGCCATAGCACGCAAGAGCACGCCAGAGCACGCCATTGCACGCCAGAGCATGGTAGAACACATTAGAGAACAGCTCAGCACTCTAAGTTGCTATAATATTTTTTTTACTTTTTAAAACCATTTTTTAATTACAAGATGTGTAAATCAATTTCCAGTTCACCATTTCAAGTCTATTGAATCAATAAATTTATAGAGCAAATCATGAACAAAAAGTTTGAGAAAAACGCACATCACAGCACTTGAATTTTTAAAAATTATTCAAGTTATTTGAGTTCTATTGTCGGGAAGTGGATTTCTATTGTCAAGTACTTGAGTTCTGCATAGAAGAGCACGCCAGTGCACGCAAGAACAAGTCAATGCACGCCAGAGCACGCAAGTGCACGCCAGAGCACGCAAGTGCACGCCAAAGCACGCCAGTGCACGCCAGAGCACGCCAGTGCACGCCAGAGCACGCCAGTGCACGCCAGAGCACGCCAGTGCACGTCAGAGCATGCCAGTGCACGCCAGAGCAATTCAATGCACGCCAGATTACGCCAATTCACACCAGAGCACGCCAGTGCACGCCAGAGCACGCCAATTCACACCAGAGCACGCCAGTGCACGCCAGAGCACGCCAGTGCACGCCAGAGCACGCCAGTGCACGCCAGAGCACGCCAGTGCACACCAGAGCACGCCAGTGCACGCCAGAGCAATTCAATGCACGCCAGATTACGCCAATTCACACCAGAGCACGCCAGTGCACGCCACAGCACGCCAATTCACACCAGAGTACGCCAGTGCACGCTAGAGCACGCCAATTCACACCAGAGCACGCCAGTGCACGTCAGAGCATGCCAGTGCACGCCAGAGCAATTCAATGCACGTCAGAGCACGCCAATTCACACCAGAGCACGCCAGTGCACGCCAGAGCACGCCAATTCACACCAGAGCACGCCAATGCACGCCAGAGCACGCCAGAGCACGCCAGAGCACGCCAGTGCACGCCAGAGCACGCCAGTGCACCCCAGTGCACGCCACAGCACGCCAATTCACACCAGAGTACGCCAGTGCACGCCAGAGCACGCCAGTGCACGCCAGAGCACGCCAATGCACGCCAGAGCACGCCAGTGCACGCCAGAGCACGCCAGTGCACGCCAGAGCACGCCAGTGCACGCCAGAGCACGCCATTTCACACCAGAGCACGCCAGTGCACGCCAGAGCACGCCAGTGCACGCCAGAGCACGCCAGGGCATGCCAGAGCACGCCAGTGCACGCCAGAGCACGCCAGTGCACGCCAGATCACGCCAGTGCACGCCAGAGCACGCCAGTGCACGCCAGAGCACGCCAATTCACACCAGAGCTCGCCAGTGCACGCCAGAGCACGTCAATGCACGCCAGAGCACGCCAGTGCACGACAGAGCTCGCCAGTGAACGCGAGAGCACGCCAATTCACACCAGAGCACAACAGTGCATGCCAGTGCACGCCAGAGCACGCCAGTGCACGTCAATGCACGCCAGAGCAAGCCAGAGCACGCCAGAGCACGCCAGAGCACGCCAGTGCAAAACAGAGAAAGCAAGTGCACGCCAGAGCACGCCAATTCACACCAGTGCACGCCAATTCACGCCAGAGCAGGCCAGTGCATTCCAGAGTACGCCAATTCACACTAGAGCACGCCAGTGCACGCCAGAGCACGTCAATGCACGCCAGAGCAAGCCAGTGCACGCCAGAGCACGCCAGTGCACGCCAATTCACACTAGAGCACGCCAGTGCATGCCAGAGCATGCCAGAGCACGTCAATGCAAGCCAGAGCAAGCCAGAGCACGCCAGAGCACGCCAGAGCAATTCACACCAGAGCACGCCAGTGCACGCCAGAGCACGCCAGTGCACGCCAGAGCACGTCAATGCACGCCAGAGCACGGTAGAGCACAGCAGAGAACAGCTCAGCACTTGAAGTTGCTATAATATTTTTTTCACTTGTTAAAACCCTTTTTTTAATTACAGGATGTGTAAATCAATGTCCAATACACCATTTCAAGTCTATTGAATCAATAAATTTATAGAGCAAATCATGAACAAAAAGTTTTAGAAAAACGCACATGAAAGCACTTGAATTTTTAAAAATTATTCAAGTTATTTGAGTTCTATTGTTGGGTAGTGGATTTCTATTGTCAAACACTTGAATTCTGCATAGCAGAGCACGCCAGAGCACGCCAGAGCACGCCAGAGCTCACCAGTGCACGCCAGAGCACGCCAGTGCACGCCAGAGCACGCCAGTGCACGCCAGAGCACGCCAGTGCACGCCACAGCACTTGAATTTTTAAAAATTATTCAACTTATTTGAGTTCTATTGTTGGGTAGTGGATTTATATTGTCAAGCACTTGAGATCTGCATAGCAGATCATGCCAGAGCACGACAGAGCACGCCAGAGCACGCCAGTACACGCCAGAGCACGCCAATTCACACCAGAGCACGCCAGTGCACGCCAGAGCACGTCAATGCACGCCAGAGCACGCCAGTGCACGCCAGAGCACACCCATTGACACCAGAGCACGCCAGAGCACGCCAGAGCACGCCAGTGCACGCCAGTGCACGACAGGGCACGACAGAGCAGGACAGAGCACGACAAAGCACGCCAGAGCACGCCAGAGCACGCCAGAGCACGCCAATTCACACCAGAGCACGCCAGTGCACGCCAAAGCACGCCAGTGCACGCAAGAGCACGCCAGAGCACGCCAGTGCACGCCAGAGCACGCCGGTGCACGCCAGAGCACACCAGTGCGCACCAGAGCACGCCAGTGCACGCCAGTGCACGCCAGAGCACGCCAGTGCACGCCAGAGCACGCCAGTGCACGCCAGAGCACGTCAATGCACGACAGAGCACGTCAATGCACGCCAGAGCACGCCAGTGTACGCCAGAGCACGGCAGTGGACGCCAGAGCACGCCAGTGCACGCCAGAGAACGCCAGTGCACGCCAGAGCACGCCAGTGCACGCCAGATTACGCCAGTGCACGCCAGAGCACGCCAGTGCACGCCAGTGCACGCTAGAGCACTTCAATGCACGCCAGAGCACGCCAGTGCACGCCAGAGCACGCCAGTGCACGCCAGAGCACGCCAGTGCACACCAGAGAACGCCAGTGCACGTCAATGCACGCCAGAGCACGCCAGTACACGCCAGAGCACGCCAGTGCACGCCAGAGCACGCCAATTTACACCAGAGCACGCTAGTGCACGCCAGAGCACGTCAATGCACGCCAGAGCACGCCAGAGCCCGCCAGAGCACGCCAGTGCACGCCAGTGCACGGTAGAGCACAGCAGAGAACAGCTCAGCACTTGAAGTTGCTATAATATTTTTTTCACTTGTTAAAATTATTTTTTAATTACAGGATGTGTAAATTAATGTCCAATACACCATTTCAAGTCTACTTAATCAATAAATTTATAGAGCAAATCATGAACAAAAAGTTTGAGAAAAACGAACATCACAGCACTTGAATTTTTAAAAATTATTCAAGTTATTTGAGTTCTATTGTCGGGTAGTGGATTTCTATTGTCAAGCACTTGAGTTCTGCATAGCAGAGCACGACAGAGCACGCCAGTGCACGCAAGAGCACGTCAATGCACGCCAGAGCACGCAAGTGCACGCCAGAGCACGCCAGTGCACGCCAGTGCACGCCAATTCACGCCAGAGCACGCCAGAGCACGCCAGTGCACGCCAGAGCACGTCAATGCACGCCAGTGCAAGCCAGAGCACGCCAGACCACGCCAGAGCACGCCAGAGCATGCCAGTGCACGCCAGAGCACGCCAATGCACGCCAGAGCATGCCAGTGCACGCCAGAGCACGCCAATTCACACCAGAGCACGCCAGTGCACGCCAGAGCACGCCAGTGCACGCCAGAGCACGCTAATTCACACCAGAGCACGCCAGAGCACGCCAGTGCACGCCAGAGCACGTCAATGCACGCCAGAGCAAGCCAGAGCACGCCAGAGCACGCCAGAACACGCCAGAGCACGCCAGAGCATGCCAGTGCACGCCAGAGCACGCCAATTCACACCAGAGCACGTCAATGCATGCCAGAGCACGCCAGTGCACGCCAGAGCACACCAATGCACGCCAGAGCATGCCAGTGCACGCCAGAGCACGCCAGTGCACGCCAGAGCACGCCAGTGCACGCCAAAGCACGCCAATTAACACCAGAGCACGCCAGTGCACGCCAGAGCACGCCAGTGCACGCCAGAGCACGCCAGTGCACGCCAGAGCACGCCAGTGCACGCCAGAGCACGCCAGTGCACGCCAGAGCACGCTAATTCACACCAGAGCACGCCAGAGCACTTCAATGCACGACTTTGCAGGCAAGAGCACGCCAGTTTACGCCAGAGCACGCCAGAGCATGCCAGTGCACGCCAGAGCACGCCAATTCACACCAGAGCACGTCAATGCATGCCAGAGCACGCCAGTGCACGCCAGAGCACGCCAATGCACGCCAGAGCATGCCAGTGCACGCCAGAGTACGCCAGTGCACGCCAGAGCACGCCAATTCACACCAGAGCACACCAGTGCACGCCAGAGCACGCCAGTGCACGCCAGTGCACGCCAATTCACACCAGAGCACGCCAGTGCACGCCAGAGCACGCCATTGCACGCCAGAGCAAGTCAATGCACGCCAGAGCAAGCCAGAGCACGCCAGAGCACGCCAGAGCACGCCAGTGCACGCCAGAGCACGTCATGCACGCCAGAGTAAGCCAGAGCACGCCAGAGCACGCCAGAGCAATTCAGTGCACGCCAGAGCACGCCAGTGCACGCCAGAGCACGCCAGTGCACGCCAGAGCACGCCAGTGCACACCAGAGAACGCCAGTGCACGTCAATGCACGCCAGAGCACGCCAGTACACGCCAGAGCACGCCAGTGCACGCCAGAGCACGCCAATTTACACCAGAGCACGCTAGTGCACGCCAGAGCACGTCAATGCACGCCAGAGCACGCCAGAGCCCGCCAGAGCACGCCAGTGCACGCCAGTGCACGGTAGAGCACAGCAGAGAACAGCTCAGCACTTGAAGTTGCTATAATATTTTTTTCACTTGTTAAAATTATTTTTTAATTACAGGATGTGTAAATTAATGTCCAATACACCATTTCAAGTCTACTTAATCAATAAATTTATAGAGCAAATCATGAACAAAAAGTTTGAGAAAAACGAACATCACAGCACTTGAATTTTTAAAAATTATTCAAGTTATTTGAGTTCTATTGTCGGGTAGTGGATTTCTATTGTCAAGCACTTGAGTTCTGCATAGCAGAGCACGACAGAGCACGCCAGTGCACGCAAGAGCACGTCAATGCACGCCAGAGCACGCAAGTGCACGCCAGAGCACGCCAGTGCACGCCAGTGCACGCCAATTCACGCCAGAGCACGCCAGAGCACGCCAGTGCACGCCAGAGCACGTCAATGCACGCCAGTGCAAGCCAGAGCACGCCAGACCACGCCAGAGCACGCCAGAGCATGCCAGTGCACGCCAGAGCACGCCAATGCACGCCAGAGCATGCCAGTGCACGCCAGAGCACGCCAATTCACACCAGAGCACGCCAGTGCACGCCAGAGCACGCCAGTGCACGCCAGAGCACGCTAATTCACACCAGAGCACGCCAGAGCACGCCAGTGCACGCCAGAGCACGTCAATGCACGCCAGAGCAAGCCAGAGCACGCCAGAGCACGCCAGAACACGCCAGAGCACGCCAGAGCATGCCAGTGCACGCCAGAGCACGCCAATTCACACCAGAGCACGTCAATGCATGCCAGAGCACGCCAGTGCACGCCAGAGCACACCAATGCACGCCAGAGCATGCCAGTGCACGCCAGAGCACGCCAGTGCACGCCAGAGCACGCCAGTGCACGCCAAAGCACGCCAATTAACACCAGAGCACGCCAGTGCACGCCAGAGCACGCCAGTGCACGCCAGAGCACGCCAGTGCACGCCAGAGCACGCCAGTGCACGCCAGAGCACGCCAGTGCACGCCAGAGCACGCTAATTCACACCAGAGCACGCCAGAGCACTTCAATGCACGACTTTGCAGGCAAGAGCACGCCAGTTTACGCCAGAGCACGCCAGAGCATGCCAGTGCACGCCAGAGCACGCCAATTCACACCAGAGCACGTCAATGCATGCCAGAGCACGCCAGTGCACGCCAGAGCACGCCAATGCACGCCAGAGCATGCCAGTGCACGCCAGAGTACGCCAGTGCACGCCAGAGCACGCCAATTCACACCAGAGCACACCAGTGCACGCCAGAGCACGCCAGTGCACGCCAGTGCACGCCAATTCACACCAGAGCACGCCAGTGCACGCCAGAGCACGCCATTGCACGCCAGAGCAAGTCAATGCACGCCAGAGCAAGCCAGAGCACGCCAGAGCACGCCAGAGCACGCCAGTGCACGCCAGAGCACGTCATGCACGCCAGAGTAAGCCAGAGCACGCCAGAGCACGCCAGAGCAATTCAGTGCACGCCAGAGCACGGTAGAGCACAGCAGAGAACAGCTCAGCACTTGAAGTTGCTATAATATTTTTTTCACTTGTTAAAATCATTTTTTAATTACGCGATGTGTAAATCAATGTCCAATACACCATTTCAAGTCTATTTAATCAATAAATTTATAGAGCAAATCATAACAAAAAGTTTGAGAAAAACGCACATCACAGCACTTGAATTTTTAAAAATTATTCAAGTTATTTGAGTTTTATTAACGGGTAGTGGATTTCTATTGTCAAGCACTTGAGTTCTGCATAGCAGAGCACGCCAGAGCACGCCAGTGCACGCCAGAGCACTCCAGTGCACGCCAGAGAACGCCAGTGCACGCCAGAGCACGCCAGTGCACGCACGAGCACGTCAATGCACGCCAGAGCACGCCAGTGCACGCCAGAGCACGCCAGTGCACGCACGAGCACATCAATGCACGCCAGAGCATGCCAGTGAACACCAGAGCACGCCAGTGCACGCCAGAGCACACCAATTCACACCAGAGCACGTAAATGCACGCTGGAGCACGCCAGTGCACGCCAGTGCACGCACGAGCACGTCAATGCACGCCAGAGCATGCCAGTGCACGCCAGAGCACGCCAGTGCACGCTTGAGCACGCCAGTGCACGCCAGAGCACGCCAGAGCACGCCAGAGCACGCCAGTGCACGCCAGAGCACGCCAATTCACACCAGAGCACGTCAATGCACGCCAGAGTACGCCAGTGCACGCCAGAGCACGCCAATTCACACCAGAGCACGCCAGAGCACGCCAGAGCACGCCAGTGCACGCAAGCGCACGTCAATGCACGCCAGAGCACGACAGTGCACGCCAGTGCACGCCAGTGCACGCCAGAGCACGCAAGTGCACGCCAGAGAACGCCAGTGCAGGCCAATTCACACCAGAGCACGCCAGAGCACGCCAGTGCACGCCAGAGCACGTCAATGCACGCCAGAGCAAGCCAGAGCAAGCCAGAGAACGCCAGAGCACGCCAGAGCACGCCAGTGTACGCCAGAGCACGGTAGAGCACAGCAGAGAACAGCTCAGCACTTGAAGTTTCTATAATATTTTTTTCACTTGTTAAAATCATTTTTTAATTACAGGATGTGTAAATCAATGTCCAATACACCATTTCAAGTCTATTTCATCAATAAATTTATAGAGCAAATCATGAACAAAAAGTTTGAGAAAAACGCACATCACAGCACTTGAATTTTTAAAAATTATTCAAGTTATTTGAGTTCTATTGTCGGGTAGTGGATTTCTATTGTCAAGCACTTGAGTTCTGCATAGCAGAGCACGACAGAGCACGCCAGTGCACGCAAGAGCACGTCAATGCACGCCAGAGCACGCAAGTGCACGCCAGAGCACGCCAGTGCACGCCAGTGCACGCCAATTCACACCAGAGCACGCCAGAGCACGCCAGTGCACGCCAGAGCACGTCAATGCACGCCAGTGCAAGCCAGAGCACGCCAGACCACGCCAGAGCACGCCAGAGCATGCCAGTGCACGCCAGAGCACGCCAATGCACGCCAGAGCATGCCAGTGCACGCCAGAGCACGCCAATTCACACCAGAGCACGCCAGTGCACGCCAGAGCACGCCAGTGCACGCCAGAGCACGCCAGTGCACGCCAGAGCACGCTAATTCACACCAGAGCACGCCAGAGCACGCCAGTGCACGCCAGAGCACGTCAATGCACGCCAGAGCAAGCCAGAGCACGCCAGAGCACGCCAGAACACGCCAGAGCACGCCAGAGCATGCCAGTGCACGCCAGAGCACGCCAATTCACACCAGAGCACGTCAATGCATGCCAGAGCACGCCAGTGCACGCCAGAGCACACCAATGCACGCCAGAGCATGCCAGTGCACGCCAGAGCACGCCAGTGCACGCCAGAGCACGCCAGTGCACGCCAAAGCACGCCAATTAACACCAGAGCACGCCAGTGCACGCCAGAGCACGCCAGTGCACGCCAGAGCACGCCAGTGCACGCCAGAGCACGCCAGTTCACGCCAGAGCACGCCAGTGCACGCCAGAGCACGCTAATTCACACCAGAGCACGCCAGAGCACGCCAGTGCACGCCAGAGCACTTCAATGCACGACTTTGCAGGCAAGAGCACGCCAGTTTACGCCAGAGCACGCCAGAGCATGCCAGTGCACGCCAGAGCACGCCAATTCACACCAGAGCACGTCAATGCATGCCAGAGCACGCCAGTGCACGCCAGAGAACGCCAATGCACGCCAGAGCATGCCAGTGCACGCCAGAGTACGCCAGTGCACGCCAGAGCACGCCAATTCACACCAGAGCACGCCAATTCACACCAGAGCACACCAGTGCACGCCAGAGCACGCCAGTGCACGCCAGTGCACGCCAATTCACACCAGAGCACGCCAGTGCACGCCAGAGCACGCCATTGCACGCCAGAGCAAGTCAATGCACGCCAGAGCAAGCCAGAGCACGCCAGAGCACGCCAGAGCACGCCAGTGCACGCCAGAGCACGTCATGCACGCCAGAGTAAGCCAGAGCACGCCAGAGCACGCCAGAGCAATTCAGTGCACGCCAGAGCACGGTAGAGCACAGCAGAGAACAGCTCAGCACTTGAAGTTGCTATAATATTTTTTTCACTTGTTAAAATCATTTTTTAATTACGCGATGTGTAAATCAATGTCCAATACACCATTTCAAGTCTATTTAATCAATAAATTTATAGAGCAAATCATAACAAAAAGTTTGAGAAAAACGCACATCACAGCACTTGAATTTTTAAAAATTATTCAAGTTATTTGAGTTTTATTAACGGGTAGTGGATTTCTATTGTCAAGCACTTGAGTTCTGCATAGCAGAGCACGCCAGAGCACGCCAGTGCACGCCAGAGCACTCCAGTGCACGCCAGAGAACGCCAGTGCACGCCAGAGCACGCCAGTGCACGCACGAGCACGTCAATGCACGCCAGAGCACGCCAGTGCACGCCAGAGCACGCCAGTGCACGCACGAGCACATCAATGCACGCCAGAGCATGCCAGTGAACACCAGAGCACGCCAGTGCACGCCAGAGCACACCAATTCACACCAGAGCACGTAAATGCACGCTGGAGCACGCCAGTGCACGCCAGTGCACGCACGAGCACGTCAATGCACGCCAGAGCATGCCAGTGCACGCCAGAGCACGCCAGTGCACGCTTGAGCACGCCAGTGCACGCCAGAGCACGCCAGAGCACGCCAGAGCACGCCAGTGCACGCCAGAGCACGCCAATTCACACCAGAGCACGTCAATGCACGCCAGAGTACGCCAGTGCACGCCAGAGCACGCCAATTCACACCAGAGCACGCCAGAGCACGCCAGAGCACGCCAGTGCACGCAAGCGCACGTCAATGCACGCCAGAGCACGACAGTGCACGCCAGTGCACGCCAGAGCACGCAAGTGCACGCCAGAGAACGCCAGTGCAGGCCAATTCACACCAGAGCACGCCAGAGCACGCCAGTGCACGCCAGAGCACGTCAATGCACGCCAGAGCAAGCCAGAGCAAGCCAGAGAACGCCAGAGCACGCCAGAGCACGCCAGTGTACGCCAGAGCACGGTAGAGCACAGCAGAGAACAGCTCAGCACTTGAAGTTTCTATAATATTTTTTTCACTTGTTAAAATCATTTTTTAATTACAGGATGTGTAAATCAATGTCCAATACACCATTTCAAGTCTATTTAATCAATAAATTTATAGAGCAAATCATGAACAAAAAGTTTGAGAAAAACGCACATCACAGCACTTGAATTTTTAAAAATTATTCAAGTTATTTGAGTTCTATTGTCGGGTAGTGGATTTCTATTGTCAAGCACTTGAGTTCTGCATAGCAGAGTACGCCAGAGCACGACAGAGCACGCCAGAGCACGCCAATGCACGCCAGAGCATGCCAGTGCACGAAAGAGCACTCCAGTGCACGCCAGAGAACACCAGTGCACGTACGAGCACGTCAATGCACGCCAGAGCACGCCAGTGCACACCAGAGCACGCCAGTTCACGCCAGTGCACGCCAGAGCACTCCAATTCACACCAGAGCACGCCAGTGCACGCCAGAGCACGCTAATTCACACCAGAGCACGCAAGTGCACGCCAGAGCACGCCAGTGCACGCACGAGTACGTCAATGCACGCCAGAGCATGCCAGTGCACGCCAGAGCACGCCAGTGCATACCAGAGCACGCCAATTCACACCAGAGCACGTCAATGCACGCCAGAGCACGCCAGTGCACGCCAGAGCACGCTAATTCACACCAGATAACGCCAGAGCACGCCAGTGCACGCCAGAGCACGTCAATGCACGCCAGAGCACGCCAGTGCACGCCAGAGCACGCCAGAGCACGCCAGAACACGCCAGTGCACGCCAGAGCAATTCAATGCACGCCAGAGCACGCCAATTCACACCAGAGCACGCCAGTGCACGCCAGAGCACGCCAATTCACACCAGAGCACGCCAGTGCACGCCAGAGCACGCAAGTGCACGCAAGATCACGTCAATGCACGCCAGAGCACGCCAGTGCACGCCAAAGCACGCCAGTGCACGCCAGTGCACGCCAGTGCACGCCAATTCACACCAGAGCACGCCAGTGCACGCCAGAGCACGCCAGTCACGCCAGAACACGCCAGTGCACGCCAGAGCACGCCAGTGCACGCCAGAGCAAGTCAATGCACGCCAGAGCACGCCAGTGCACGCCAGAGCAATTCAATACACGCCAGAGCACGCCAGTGCACGCCTGAGCACGCCAGTGCACGCCTGAGCACGCCAGTGCACGCCAGTGCACGCAAATTCACACCAGAGCACGCCAGTGCACGCCAGAGCACGCCAGAGCACACCAATTCACATCAGAGCACGCCAGTGCACGTCAGAGCACGCCAGTGCACGCACGAGCACGTCAATGCACGCCAGAGCATGCCAGTGCACGCCAGAGCACGCCAATTCATACCAGAGCACGTCAATGAACGCCAGAACACGCCAGTGCACGCCAGAGCACGCCAGTGCACGCACGAGCACGTCAATGCACGCTAGAGCATGCCAGTGCACGCCAGAGCACGCCAGTGCACGCCAGAGCACGCCAGTGCACACCAGAGCACGCCAATTCACACCAGAGCACGTCAATGCACGCCAGAGCACGCCAGTGCACGCCCGTGCACGCCAATTAACACCAGAGCACGCCAGAGCACGCCAGTGCACGCCAGCTCACGTCAATGCACACCAGAGCACGCCAGTGCACGCCAGAGCACGCCAATTCACACCAGAGCACGCCAGTGCACGCCAGAGCACGCCAGTGTACGCAAGAGCACGTCAATGCACGCCAGAGCATGCCAGTGCACGCCAGAGCACGCCAGTGCACGCCAAAGAACGCCAGTGCACGCCAGAGCACGCAAGTGCACGTCAGTGCACGCCAATTCACACTAGAGCACGCCAGTGCACGCCAGAGCACGCCAGAGCAAGTCAATGCACGCCAGAGCACGCCAATTCACACCAGAGCACGCCAATTCACACCAGAGCACGCCAGTGCACGCCAGAGCACGTCAGTGCACGCAAGAGCACGTCAATGCACGCCAGAGAACGATAGAGCACGCCAGAGCACGCCAGTGCACGCCAGAGCACGCAAGTGCACGCCAGAGCACGCCAGTGCACGCCAGAGCACGCCAGAGCACGCCAGTGCACGCCAGAGCACGCACGCCAGTGCACGCCAGAGCACGCCAGTGCACGCCAGAGCACGCCAGTGCACGCCAGAGCACGCCAGTGCACGCCAGAGCACGCCAGTGCACGCCAGAGCACACCAGAGCACGCCAATTCACACCAGAGAACGCCAGTGCACGCCAGAGCACACCAATTCACACCAGAGCACGCCAGTGCACGCCAGAGCACGCCAATTCACACCAGAGCACGCCAGCGCACGCCAGCGCACGCCAGTGCACGCCAGAACACGCCAGAGCACGCCAGAGCACGCCAGTGCACGCACGAGCACGACAATGCACGCCAGAGCAAGCCAGTGCACGCCAGAGCACGCCAGTGCACGCCAGAGCACACCAGTGCACGCCAGAGCACGCCAATTCACACCAGAGCACGTCAATGCACGCCAGAGCACGCCAGAGCACGCAAGTGCACGCCAGAGCACGCCAGTGCACGCCAGAGCACGCCAGTGCACGCCAGAGCACGCCAGTGCACGCCAGAGCACGCCAGTGCAAGCCAGAGCACGCCAATTCGCACCAGAGCACGCCAGTGCACGCCAGAGCACGCCAATTCCCACCAGAGCACGCCAAGGCACGCCAGAGCACGCCAGTGCATGCCAGAGCACGCCAGTGCACGCCAGAGCACGCCAGTGCACGCAAGAGCACGTCAATGCACGCCAGAGCATGCCATTGCACGCCAGAGCACGTCAATGCACGCCAGAGCATGCCATTGCACGCCAGAGCAGGCAGCACACAGCACGAGTGCACGACTGCACGAGCACGCAGCACGCAGTGCCCGTCAGAGCACGCCAATTCACACCAGAGCAAGTCAATGCACGCCAGAGCACGCCAGTGCACGCCAGAGCACGCAAATTCACACCAGAGCACGCCAGAGCACGCCAATTCACACCAGAGCAAGTCAATGCACGCCAGAGCACGCCAGTGCACGCCAGAGCACGCAAATTCACACCAGAGCACGCCAGAGCACGCCAGTGCACGCCTGAGAAAGGCAATGCACGCACGAGCACGCCAGTGCACGCCAGAGCATGCAAGTGCACGCCAGAGCACGTCAGTGCACGCCAGTGCACGCCAGAGCACGGCAGTTCACACCAGAGCAATTCAATGCATGCCAGAGCACGCCAATTCACACCAGAGCACGCCAGTGCACGCCAGAGCACGCCAATTCACACCAGAGCACGCCAGTGCACGCCAGAGCAATTCAATGCATGCCAGAGCACGCCAATTCACACCAGAGCACGCCAGTGCACGCCAGAGCACGCCAATTCACACCAGAGCACGCCAGTGCACGCCAGAGAACGCCAGTGCACGCCAGAGCACGCAAGTGCACGCCAAAGCACGCCAGTGCACGACAGAGAACGCCAGTGCACGCCAGTGCACGCCAATTCACACCAGAGCACGCCAGTGCACGCCAGAGCACGCCAGAGCAAGTCAATGCACGCCAGAGCACGCAAGTGCACGCCAGAGCACGCAAGTGCACGCCAGTGCACGCCAGTGCACGCCAGTGCACGCCAGTGCACGCCAGAGCACGCCAGTGCACGCCAGAGCAATTCAATGCACGCCAGAGCACGCCAGTGCACGCCAGAGCACGCAAGTGCACGCCAAAGCACGCAAGTGCACGCTAAAGCACGCCAGTGCACGCCAGAGCACGCAAGTGCACGCCAATTAACACCAGAGCACGCCAGTGAACGCCAATTAACACCAGAGCACGCTAGAGCACGCCAGAGCACGCCAGAGCACGCCAGAGCACGCCAGTGCACGCCAGAGCACGCCAGTGCACGCCAGAGCACGCCAGTGCACGCCAGAGCACGCCAGTGCACGCCAGAGCACGCCAGAGCACGCCAGAGCACGCCAGTGCACGCCAGAGCACACCAGAGCACGCCAATTCACACCAGAGAACGCCAGTGCACGCCAGAGCACACCAATTCACACCAGAGCACGCCAGTGCACGCCAGAGCACGCCAATTCACACCAGAGCACGCCAGCGCACGCCAGCGCACGCCAGTGCACGCCAGAACACGCCAGAGCACGCCAGAGCACGCCAGAGCACGCCAGTGCACGCCAGAGCACGCCAGTGCAAGCCAGAGCACGCCAATTCGCACCAGAGCACGCCAGTGCACGCCAGTGCACGCCAGAGCACGCCAATTCCCACCAGAGCACGCCAAGGCACGCCAGAGCACGCCAGTGCACGCCAGAGCACGCCAGTGCACGCCAGAGCACGCCAGTGCACGCACGAGCACGTCAATGCACGCCAGAGCATGCCATTGCACGCCAGAGCACGCAGCACACAGCACGATTGCACGAGTGCACGAGCACGCAGCACGCAGTGCACGTCAGAGCACGCCAATTCACACCAGAGCAAGTCAATGCACGCCAGAGCACGCCAGTGCACGCCAGAGCACGCAAATTCACACCAGAGCACGCCAGAGCACGCCAGTGCACGCCTGAGAAAGGCAATGCACGCACGAGCACGCCAGTGCACGCCAGAGCATGCAAGTGCACGCCAGAGCACGTCAGTGCACGCCAGTGCACGCCAATTCACACCAGAGCACGCCAGTGCACGCCAGAGCACGCCAATTCACACCAGAGCACGCCAGTGCACGCCAGAGAACGCCAGTGCACGCCAGAGCACGCAAGTGCACGCCAAAGCACGCCAGTGCACGACAGAGAACGCCAGTGCACGCCAGTGCACGCCAATTAACACCAGAGCACGCCAGTGCACGCCAGAGCACGCCAGAGCAAGTCAATGCACGCCAGAGAACGCAAGTGCACGCCAGAGCACGCCAGTGCACGCCAGTGCACGCCAGTGCACGCCAGAGCACGCCAGTGCACGCCAGAGCAATTCAATGCACGCCAGAGCACGCCAGTGCACGCCAGAGCACGCAAGTGCACGCCAAAGCACGCAAGTGCACGCTAAAGCACGCCAGTGCACGCCAGAGCACGCAAGTGCACGCCAATTAACACCAGAGCACGCCAGTGAACGCCAATTAACACCAGAGCACGCTAGAGCACGCCAGAGCACGCCAGAGCACGCCAGAGCACGCCAGTGCACGCCAGAGCACGCCAGTGCACGCCAGAGCACGCCAGTGCACGCCAGAGCACGCCAGTGCACGCCAGAGCACGCCAGTGCACGCCAGAGCACGCCAGAGCACGCCAGAGCACGCCAGTGCACGCCAGAGCACACCAGAGCACGCCAATTCACACCAGAGAACGCCAGTGCACGCCAGAGCACACCAATTCACACCAGAGCACGCCAGTGCACGCCAGAGCACGCCAATTCACACCAGAGCACGCCAGCGCACGCCAGCGCACGCCAGTGCACGCCAGAACACGCCAGAGCACGCCAGAGCACGCCAGAGCACGCCAGTGCACGCCAGAGCACGCCAGTGCAAGCCAGAGCACGCCAATTCGCACCAGAGCACGCCAGTGCACGCCAGTGCACGCCAGAGCACGCCAATTCCCACCAGAGCACGCCAAGGCACGCCAGAGCACGCCAGTGCACGCCAGAGCACGCCAGTGCACGCCAGAGCACGCCAGTGCACGCACGAGCACGTCAAGGCACGCCAGAGCATGCCATTGCACGCCAGAGCACGCAGCACACAGCACGATTGCACGAGTGCACGAGCACGCAGCACGCAGTGCACGTCAGAGCACGCCAATTCACACCAGAGCAAGTCAATGCACGCCAGAGCACGCCAGTGCACGCCAGAGCACGCAAATTCACACCAGAGCACGCCAGAGCACGCCAGTGCACGCCTGAGAAAGGCAATGCACGCACGAGCACGCCAGTGCACGCCAGAGCATGCAAGTGCACGCCAGAGCACGTCAGTGCACGCCAGTGCACGCCAATTCACACCAGAGCACGCCAGTGCACGCCAGAGCACGCCAATTCACACCAGAGCACGCCAGTGCACGCCAGAGAACGCCAGTGCACGCCAGAGCACGCAAGTGCACGCCAAAGCACGCCAGTGCACGACAGAGAACGCCAGTGCACGCCAGTGCACGCCAATTAACACCAGAGCACGCCAGTGCACGCCAGAGCACGCCAGAGCAAGTCAATGCACGCCAGAGAACGCAAGTGCACGCCAGAGCACGCCAGTGCACGCCAGAGCACGCCAGTGCACGCCAGAGCACGCCAGTGCACGCCAGAGCACGCCAGTGCACGCCAGAGCACACCAGAGCACGCCAATTCACACCAGAGAACGCCAGTGCACGCCAGAGCACACAAATTCACACCAGAGCACGCCAGTGCACGCCAGAGCACGCCAATTCACACCAGAGCACGCCAGCGCACGCCAGCGCACGCCAGTGCACGCCAGAACACGCCAGAGCACGCCAGAGCACGCCAGTGCACGCACGAGCACGTCAATGCACGCCAGAGCAAGCCAGTGCACGCCAGAGCACGCCAGTGCACGCCAGAGCACGCCAATTCAGACCAGAGCACGTCAATGCACGCCAGAGCACGCCAGTGCACGCCAGAGCACGCCAATTCACACCAGAGCACGCCAGTGCACGCCAGCGCACGCCAGTGCACGCCAGAGCACGCCAATTCACACCAGAGCACGCCAGGGCACGCCAGTGAACGCCAGAGCACGTCAATGCAAGCCAGAGCACGCCAGTGCACAACAGTGCATGCCAGAGCACGCCAATTCACACCAGAGGACGCCAGTGCACGCCAGAGCACGCCAGTGCACGCCAGAGCACGCCAGTGCACGCCAGAGCACGCCAGTGCACGCCAGAGCACGCCAGTGCAAGCCAGAGCACGCCAATTCGCACCAGAGCACGCCAGTGCACGCCAGAGCACGCCAATTCCCACCAGAGCACGCCAAGGCACGCCAGAGCACGCCAGTGCACGCCAGAGCACGCCAGTGCACGCCAGAGCACGCCAGTGCACGCACGAGCACGTCAATGCACGCCAGAGCATGCCATTGCACGCCAGAGCACGCAGCACACAGCACGAGTGCACGAGTGCACGAGCACGCAGCACGCAGTGCACGTCAGAGCACGCCAATTCACACCAGAGCAAGTCAATGCACGCCAGAGCACGCCAGTGCACGCCAGAGCACGCAAATTCACACCAGAGCACGCCAGAGCACGCCAGTGCACGCCTGAGAAAGGCAATGCACGCACGAGCACGCCAGTGCACGCCAGAGCATGCAAGTGCACGCCAGAGCACGTCAGTGCACGCCAGTGCACGCCAGAGCACTCCAGTGCACACCAGAGCAATTCAATGCATGCCAGAGCACGCCAATTCACACCAGAGCACGCCAGTGCACGCCAGAGCACGCCAATTCACACCAGAGCACGCCAGTGCACGCCAGAGAACGCCAGTGCACGCCAGAGCACGCAAGTGCACGCCAAAGCACGCCAGTGCACGACAGAGAACGCCAGTGCACGCCAGTGCACGCCAATTAACACCAGAGCACGCCAGTGCACGCCAGAGCACGCCAGAGCAAGTCAATGCACGCCAGAGCACGCAAGTGCACGCCAGAGCACGCCAGTGCACGCCAGAGCACGCAAGTGCACGCCAGAGCACGCCAGTGCACGCCAGAGCAATTCAATGCACGCCAGAGCACGCCAGTGCACGCCAAAGCACGCAAGTGCACGCTAAAGCACGCCAGTGCACGCCAGAGCACGCCAGTGCACGCCAATTAACACCAGAGCACGCCAGTGCACGCCAATTAACACCAGAGCACGCTAGAGCACGCCAGAGCACGCCAGTGCACGCCAGAGCACGCCAGTGCACGCCAGAGCACGCCAGTGCACGCCAGAGCACGCCAGTGCACGCCAGAGCACGCCAGTGCACGCCAGAGCACGCCAGTGCACGCCAGAGCACGCCAGTGCACGCCAGAGCACGCCAGTGCACGCCAGAGCACGCCAGTGCACGCCAGAGCACGCCAGTGCACACCAGAGCACGCCAGTGCACGCCAGAGCACGCCAGTGCACGCCAGAGCACGCCAGTGCACGCCAGAGCACGCCAGTGCACGACAGAGCACGCCAGTGCACGCCAGAGCACATCAGAGCACGCCAATTCACACCAGAGAACGCCAGTGCACGCCAGATTACGCCAATTCACACCAGAGCACGCCAGCGCACGCAAGCGCACGCCAGTGCACGCCAGAACACGCCAGAGCACGCCAGTGCACGCACGAGCACGTCAATGCACGCCAGAGCAAGCCAGTGCACGCCAGAGCACGCCAGTGCACGCCAGAGCACGCCAATTCACAGCAGAGCACGTCAATGCACGCCAGAGCACGCCAGTGCACGCCAGAGCACGCCAATTCACACCAGAGCACGCCAGTGCATGCCAGCGCACGCCAGTGCACGCCAGTGCACGCCAATTCACACCAGAGCACGCCAGGGCACGCCAGTGAACGCCAGAGCACGTCAATGCAAGCCAGAGCACGCCAGTGCACAACAGTGCATGCCAGAGCACGCCAATTCACACCAGAGGACGCCAGTGCACGCCAGAGCACGCCAGTGCACGCCAGAGCACGCCAGTGCACGCCAGAGCAAGCCAGTGCACGCCAGAGCACGCCAGTGCACGCCAGAGCACGCCAATTAACACCAGAGCAAACCAGAGCACGCCAGTGCACGCCTGAGCACGGCAATGTACGCCAGAGCACGCAAGTGCACGCCAGAGCACGTCAGTGCACGCCAGTGCACGCCAGAGCACGCCAGTTCACGCAAGAGCACGTCAATGCACGCCAGAGCACGCCAGTGCACGCAAGAGCACGTCAATGCACGCCAGAGCACGCCAGTGCACGCCAGAGCACGCAAGTGCACGCCAAAGCACGCAAGTACACGCTAAAGCACGCCAGTGCACGCCAGAGCACAGTAGAGCACAGCAGAGAACAGCTCAGCACTTGAAGTTGCTATAATAATTTTTTTAACTTGTTAAAACCATTTTTTAATTACAGGATGTGTAAATCAATGTCCAATACACCATTTCAAGTCTATTTAATTAATTAAGTTTATAGAGCAAATTATGAACAAAAAGTTTGAGAAAAACGCACATCACAGCACTTGAATTTTTAAAAATTATTCAATTTATTTGAGTTCTATTGTCGGGTAGTTGATTTCTATTGTCAAGCACTTGAGTTCTGCATAGCAGAGTCACGCCAGAGAACGACAGAGCACGCCAGTGCACGCAAGAGCACGTCAATGCACGCCAGAGCACGCCAGTGCACGCAAGAGCACGTCAATGCACGCCAGAGCACGCCAGTGCACGCCAGAGCACGCCAGAGCACGCCAGAGCACGCCAGAGCACGCCAGTGCACGCCAGATCACAACAGTGCACGCCAGAGCACGCCAGTGCACGCCAGTGCACGCCAGAGCACGCCAGAGCACGCCAGTTGACGCCAGTGCACGCACGAGCACGTCAATGCACGCCAGAGCACGCCAATTCACACCAGAGCACGCCAGTGCACGCCAGCGCACGCCAGCGCACGCCAGCGCACGCCAGAGCACGCCAGAGCACGCCAGAGCACGCCAGTGCACGCACGAGCACGTCAATGCACGCCAGAGCAAGCCAGTGCACGCCAGAGCACGCCAGTGCACGCCAGAGCACGCCAATTCACACCAGAGCAAACCAGAGCACGCCAGAGCACGCAAGTGCACGCCAGAGCACGTCAGTGCACTCCAGTGCACGCCAGAGCACGCCAGTTCACGTAAGAGCACGTCAATGCACGCCAGAGCACGCCAGTGCACGCAAGAGCACGCCAGAGCACGCCAGTGCACGCCAGAGCACGGTAGAGCACAGCAGAGAACAGCTCAGCACTTGAAGTTGCTATAATATTTTTTTCACTTGTTAAAACCATTTTTTAATTACAGGATGTGTAAATCAATGTCCAATACACCATTTCAAGTCTATTTAATCAATAAATTTATAGAGCAAATCATGAACAAAAAGTTTGAGAAAAACGCACATCACAGCACTTAAATTTTTAAAAATTATTCAAGTTATTTGAGTTCTATTGTCGGGTAGTTGATTTCTATTGTCAAGCACTTGAGTTCTGCATAGCAGAGTCACGCCAGAGCACGACAGAGCACGCCAGTGCACGCAAGAGCACGTCAATGCACGCCAGAGCACGCCAGTGCACGCAAGAGCACGTCAATGCACGCCAGAGCACGCCAGTGCACGCCAGAGCACGCCAGAGCACGCCAGTGCACGCCAGAGCACGCCAGTGCACACCAGAGCACAACAGTGCACGCCAGAGCACGCCAGTGCACGCCAGAGCACGACAGAGCACGCCAGAGCACGACAGAGCACGCCAGTGCACGCAAGAGCACGTCAATGCACGCCAGAGCACGCCAGTGCACGCAAGAGCACGTCAATGCACGCCAGAGCACGCCAGTGCACGCCAGAGCACGCCAGTGCACGCCAGAGCACGCCAGTGCACGCCAGAGCACGCCAATTCACACCAGAGCACGCCAGAGCACGCCAGTGCACGCCAGAGCACGTCAATGCACGCCAGAGCAAGCCAGAGCACGCCAGAGCACGCCAGAGCACGCCAGTGCACGCCAGAGCACGGTAGAGCACAGCAGAGAACAGCTCAGCACTTGAAGTTGCTATAATAATTTTTTTAACTTGTTAAAACCATTTTTTAATTACAGGATGTGTAAATCAATGTCCAATACACCATTTCAAGTCTATTTAATCAATAAATTTATAGAGCAAATCATGAACAAAAAGTTTGAGAAAAACGCACATCACAGCACTTGAATTTTAAAAAATTATTCAAGTTATTTGAGTTCTATTGTCGGGTAGTGGATTTCTATTGTCAAGCACTTGAGTTCTGCATAGCAGAGCACGCCAGAGCACGACAGAGCACGCCAGTGCACGAAAGAGCATGTCAATGCACGCCAGAGTACGCCAGTGCACGCCAGAGCACGCAAGTGCACGCCAAAGCACGCCAGTGCACGCCAGAGCAAGCCAGTGCACGACAGAACACGCCAGTGCACGCCAGAGCACGCCAGTGCACGTCAGAGCACGCCAGTGCCCGCCAGAGCACGCCAGTGCACGCCAGAGCAATTCAATGCACGCCAGAGCACGCCAATTCACACCAGAGCACGCCAGTGCACGCCAGAGCACGCCAAATCACACCAGAGCACGCTAGTGCACGCAAGAGCACGTCAATGCACGCCAGAGCAAGCCAGAGCACGCCAGAGCACGCCAGAGTACGCCAGTGCACGCCAGTGCACGCACGACTACGTCAATGCACGCCAGAGCATGCCAGTGCACGCCAGAGCACGCCAGTGCACGCCAGAGCACGGCAGTTTACACCAGTGCACGTCCATGCACGCCAGAAAACGCCAGTGCACGCCAGAGCACGCCAGTGCACGCAAGTGCACGCCAGAGCACGCCAGTGCATGCCAGAGCAAGCCATTGCACGCCAGAGCACGCCAATTCGCACCAGAGCACGCCAGAGCACGCCAGAGCACGCCAGAGCACGTCAATGCACGCCAGGGCACGCCAGTGCACGCCAGAGCACGTCAATGCACGCCAGGGCACGTCAGTGCACGCCAGAGCAAGCCAGTGCACGCCAGAGCACGCCAGTGCACGTCAGAGAACGCCAGTGCCCGCCAGAGCACGCCAGTGCACGCCAGAGCAATTCAATGCAAGCCAGAGCACGCGAATTCACACCAGAGCACGCCAGTGCACGCCAATTCACACAAGAGCACGCCAGTGCACGCCAGAGCAAGCCAGTGCACGACAGAACACGCCAGTGCACGCCAGAGCACGCCAGTGCACGTCAGAGCACGCCAGTGCCCGCCAGAGCACGCCAGTTCACGCCAGAGAAATTCAATGCACGCCAGAGCACGCCAATTCACACCAGAGCACGCCAGTGCACGCCAGAGCACGCCAAATCACACCAGAGCACGCTAGTGCACGCAAGAGCACGTCAATGCACGCCAGAGCAAGCCAGAGCACGCCAGAGCACGCCAGAGCACGCCAGTGCACGCCAGTGCACGCACGACTACGTCAATGCACGCCAGAGCATGCCAGTGCACGCCAGAGCACGCCAGTGCACGCCAGAGCACGGCAGTTTACACCAGAACACGTCCATGCACGCCAGAAAACGCCAGTGCACGCCAGAGCACGCCAGTGCACTCCAGAGCACGCCAGTGCACGCCAGAGCACGCCAGTGCACGTCAGAGAACGCCAGTGCCCGCCAGAGCACGCCAGAGCAATTCAATGCAAGCCAGAGCACGCGAATTCACACCAGAGCACGCCAGTGCACGCCAATTCACACAAGAGCACGCCAGTGCACGCAAGAGCACGCAAGTGCACGCCAAAGAACGCCGGTGCACGCCAGAGCACGCCAGTGCACGCCAGTGCACGCCACTGCACGCCACTGCACGCCAATTCACACCAGAGCACGCCAGTGCACGCCAGAGCACGCCAGTGCACGCCAGAGCACGCCAAAGCACGTCAATGCACGCCAGAGCAAGCCAGAGCACGCCAATTCACACCAGAGCACGCCAGTGCAGGCCAGAGCACGCCAATTCACACCAGAGCACGCCAGTGCAGGCCAGAGCACGTCAATTCACACCAGAGCACGCCAGTGCACGCCAGAGCACGCCAGTGCACGCCAGAGCACGCCAAAGCACGTCAATGCACGCCAGAGCAAGCCAGAGCACGCCAATTCACACCAGAGCACGCCAGTGCAGGCCAGAGCACGCCAATTCACACCAGAGCACGCCAGTGCAGGCCAGAGCACGTCAATTCACACCACAGAACGCCAGTGCACGCCAGAGCACGCCAGATCACGTCAATGCACGCCATAGCAAGCCAGAACACGCCAGTGCCAGCGAAAGCACGCCAGTGCACGCCAGAGCAATTCAATGCACGCCAGAGCACGCCAATTCACACCAGAGCACGCCAGTGCACGAAAAAGCACGCCAATTCACACAAGAGCACGCCAGTGCACGCCAGAGCACGCAAGAGCACGCAAGAGCACGTCAATGCACGCCAGAGCACGCAAGTGCACGCTAGATTACGCAAGTGCACGCCAAAGCACGCCAATGCACGCCAGAGCACGCCAGTGCACGCCAGTGCACGCCAATTCACACCAGAGCACGCCAGTGCACGCCAGAGCACGCCAGTGCACGCCAGAGCACGCCAGTGCATGCCAGAGCACGCCAGAGCACGGCAATGCACGCCAGAGCAAGCCAGAGCACGCCAGAGCACGCCAGAGCACGCCAGTGCACGCCAGAGCACGCCAATTCACACCAGAGCACGCCAGTGCAGACCAGAGCACGCCAATTCACACCAGAGCACGCCAGTGCACGCCAGAGCACGCCAGTGCACGCCAGAGCACGTCAATGCACGCCAGAGCACGCCAGTGCACGCCAGAGCACGCCAGAGCACGCCAGAGCACGCAAGTGCACGCCAGAGCACGCAAGTGCACGCCAGAGCACGGTAGAGTACAGCAGACAACAGCTCAGAACTTAAAGTTGCTATACTATTTTTGTCACTTGTTAAAACCATTTTTTTATTACAGGATGTGTAAATCAATGTCCAATATACCATTTCAAGTCTATTGAACCAATAAATTTATAGAGCAAATCATGAACAAAAAGTTTTAGAAAAACGCACATCACAGCACTTGAATTTTTTAAAATTATTCAAGTTATTTGAGTTCTATTGTCGGGTAGTGGATTTCTATTGTCAAGCACTTGAGTTCTGCATAGCAGAGCACGCCAGAGCACGTCAGAGCACGCCAGAGCACGCAATTGCACGCCTGAGCACGCCAGTGCACGCCAGAGCACGCCAATTCACACCAGAGTACGCCAGTGCACGCTAGAACATTCCAGTGCACGCTAGAGCACGCAAGTGTGCGCCAGAGCACGCCAGTGCACGCAGTAGCACTTCAATGCATGCCAGAGCATGCCAGTGCACGCCAGAGCACGCCAATTCACACCAGAGCACGTCAATGCACGCCAGAGCACGCCAGTGCACGCCAGTGCACGTCAATGCACGCCAGAGCACGCCAGTGCACGCCAGAGCAAGCCAGTGCACGCCAGAGCACGCCAGTGCACGCCAGAGCAAGCCAGTTCACGCCAGAGCACGCCAGTGCACGTCAATGCACGCCAGAGCAAGCCAGAGCACGCCAGAGCACGCCAGAGCACGCCAGAGCACGCCAGTGCACGCCAGAGCTTGCCAGTGCACGCCAGAGCACGCCAGTGCACGCCAGAGCACGGTAGAGCACAGCAGAGAACAGCTCAGCACTTGAAGTTGCTGTAATATTTTTTCACTTGTTAAATCCATTTTTTAATTACAGGATATGTAAATCAATGTCCAATACACCATTTCAAGTCTATTGAATTAATAAATTTTTAGAGCAAATCATGAACAAAAAGTTTTAGAAAAACGCACATCACAGCACTTGAATTTTTAAAAATTATTCAAGTTATTTGAGTACTATTGTCGGGTAGTGGATTTCTATTGTCAAGCACTTGAGATCTGCATAGCAGAGCATGCAAGAGCACGAAAGAGCACGCCAGAGCACGCCAGTGCACGCCAGAGCACGTCAATGCACGCCAGAGCACGCCAGTGCACGCCAGAGCACGCCAGTGCACGCCAGAGCACGCCAATTCACACCAGAGCACGCCAGTGCACGCCAGAGTACGCCAATTCACACCAGAGCACGCCAGTGCACGCCAGAGCACGCCAATTCACACCAGAGCACGCCAGTGCAGGCCAGAGCACGCTAATTCACACCAGAGAACGCCAATGCACGCCAGAGCACGCCAGTGCACGCAAGAGCACGTCAATGCACGCCAGAGCACGCCAGTGCACGCCAGAGCACGCCAGTGCACGCCAGAGCACGCCAGTGCACGCCAGAGCACGCCAGTGCACGCCAGAGCACGCCAGTGCACGCCAGAGCACGCCAGTGCACGCCAGAGCACGCCAGTGCACGCCAGAGCACGCCAGTGCACGCCAGAGCACGCCAGTGCACGCCAGAGCAATTCAATGCACGCCAGAGCACGCCAATTCACACCAGAGCACGCCAGTGCACGCCAGAGCACGTCAATGCACGCCAGAGCACGCCAGTGCACGCCAGAGCACGCCAGAGCACGCAAGAGCACGCAAGTGCACGCCAAAGCACGCCAATTCACACCAGAGCACGCCAGTGCACGCCAGAGCACGCCAGAGCACGCCAGAGCACGCCAGTGCACGCCAGAGCACGTCAATGCACGCCAGAGCACGCCAGAGCACGCCAGAGCACGCCAGAGCACGCCAGAGCACGCCAGAGCACGCCAGAGCACGCCAGTGCACTCCAGAGCACGCCAATTCACACCAGAGCACGCCAGTGCAGGCCAGAGCACGCCAATTCACACCAGAGCACGCCAGTGCATGCCAAAGCACGCCAGTGCACGCCAGAGCACGTCAATGCACGCCAGAGCACGCCAGAGCACGCAAGAGCACGCCAGAGCACGCCAGTGCACGCCAGAGCACGGTAGAGCACATTAGAGAACAGCTCAGCACTTGAAGTTGCTATAATATTTTTTTCACTTTTTAAAACCATTTTTTAATTACAGGATGTGTAAATCAATGTCCAGTACACCATTTCAAGTCTATTGAATCAATAAATTTATAGAGCAAATCATGAACAAAAAGTTTTAGAAAAACGCACATCACAGCACTTGAATTTTTAAAAATTATTCAAGTTATTTGAGTACTATTGTCGGGTAGTGGATTTCTATTGTCAAGCACTTGAGATCTGCATAGCAGAGCATGCCAGAGCACGACAGAGCACGCCAGAGCACGCCAGTGCACGCCAGAGCACGTCAATGCACGCCAGAGCACGCCAGTGCACGCCAGTGCACGCCAGAGCACGCCAGAGCAGGCCAATTCACACCAGAGCACGCCAGTGCACGCCAGAATACAACAATTCACACCAGAGAAAGCCAGTGCACGCCAGAGCACGCCAGTGAACGCCAGAGCACCCCAGTGCACGCCAGAGCACGCCAGTGCACGCACGAGCACGTCAATGCACGCCAGAGCAAGCCAGTGCACGCCAGAGCACGCCAGTGCACGCCAGAGCACGCCAATTCACACCAGAGCACGCCAGAGCACGCCAGTGCACGCCAGAGCACGTCAATGCACGCCAGAGCACGCAATTGACGCCGGAGAACGCTAGTGCAAGCCAGAGCTCGCCAGTGCACACCAAAGCACGCCAGTGCACGCCAGTGCACACCAGAGCACGCCAGTGCACGCCAGAGTAATTCAATGCACGCCAGAGCACGCCAATTCACACTAGAGCACGCCAGTGCTTGCCAGAGCACGTCAGTGCACGCCAGAGTAAGTCAATGCAGGCCAGAGCACGCCAGTGTACGCCAGAGCACGCCAGTGACGCCAGAGCACGCCAGTGCACGCCAGAGCACGCCAGTGCACGCCAGAGCACGCCAGTGCACGCCAGAGCACGCCAGTGCACGCCAGAGCACGCCCATTCACACCAGAGCACGCCAGTGCGTGCCAGAGCACGTCAATGCACGCCAGAGCACGCCAGTGCACGCCAGAGCACGCCAGAGCACGCCAGAGCACGCCAGAGCACGCCAGAGCACAGCATAGAACAGCTCAGCACTTGAAGTTGCTATAATATTTTTTAACTTGTTAAAACCATTTTGTAATTACAGGTTGGTAAATCAATGTCCAATACACCATTTCAAGTCTATTTAATCAATAAATTTATAGAGAAAATCATGAACAAAAAGTTTGAGAAAAACGCACATCACAGCACTTGAATTTTTAAAAATTATTCAAGTTATTTGAGTTCTATTGTCGGGTAGTGGATTTCTATTGTCAAGCACTTGAGTTCTGCATAGCAGAGCACGCCAGAGCACGTCAGAGCACGCCAGAGCACGCCAGTGCACGCCAGAGCACGCCAATTCACACCAGAGTACGCAAGTGCACGCCAGAGCACGCCAGTGCACGCCAGTGCACGCCAGAGCACGCAAGTGTGCGCCAGAGCACGCCAGTGCACGCAGGAGCACTTCAATGCATGCCAGAGCATGCCAGTGCACGCCAGAGCACGCCAATTCACACCAGAGCACGTCAATGCATGCCAGAGCACGCCAGAGCACGCCAGTGCACGCCAGAGCACCCTAATTCACACCAGAGCACGCCAGAGCACGCCAGTGCACGCCAGAGCACGTCAATGCACGCCAGAGCACGCCAGTGCGTGCCAGAGCACGCCAATTCACACCAGAGCACGCCAGTGCACGCCAGAGCACGCCAGTGCACGCCAGAGCACGCCAGTGCACGCCAGAGCACGCCAGAGCACGTCAATGCACGGTTGAGCACGCCAGTGCACGACAGAGCTCGCCAGTGCACGCCAGAGCACGCCAATTCACACCAGAGCCCGCCAGTGCACGCCAGAGCACGCCAGTGCACGCCAGAGCACGCCAAAGCACGTCAATGCACGCCAGAGCAAGCCAGAGCACGCCAGAGCACGCCATAGCACGCCAGAGCACGCCAGAGCACGCCAGTGCACGCCAGAGCACGCCAATTCACACCAGTGCACGCCAGTGCACGTCAGAGCACGCCAATTCACACCAGAGCACGCCAATTCACACCAGAGCACGCCAGTGCACGCCAGTGCACGCCAGAGCACCCTAATTCACACCAGAGCACGCCAGAGCACGCCAGTGCACGCCAGAGCACGTCAATGCACGCCAGAGCACGCCAGTGCGCGCCAGAGCACGCCAATTCACACCAGAGCACGCCAGTGCACGCCAGAGCACGCCAGTGCACGCCAGAGCACGCCAGAGCACGTCAATGCACGGTTGAGCACGCCAGTGCACGACAGAGCTCGCCAGTGCACGCCAGAGCACGCCAATTCACACCAGAGCCCGCCAGTGCACGCCAGAGCACGCCAGTGAACGCCAGAGCACGCCAAAGCACGTCAATGCACGCCAGAGCAAGCCAGAGCACGCCAGAGCACGCCATAGCACGCCAGAGCACGCCAGAGCACGCCAGTGCACGCCAGAGCACGCCAATTCACACCAGTGCACGCCAGTGCACGTCAGAGCACGCCAATTCACACCAGAGCACGCCAATTCACACCAGAGCACGCCAGTGCACGCCAGAGCACACTACTGCACGCCAGAGCACGCCAGAGAACGCCAGTGCACGCCAGAGCACGTCAGTGCACGTCAGAGCACGCTAGTGCCCGCCAGAGCACGCCAGTGCACGCCAAAGCAATTCAATGCACGCCAGAGCACGCCAATTCACACCAGAGCACGTCAGTGCACGCCAATTCACACAAGAGCACGCCAGTGCACGCAAGAGCACGCCAGTGCACGCCAGTGCACGCCAGTGCACGCCAGTGCACGCCAATTCACACCAGAGCACGCCAGTGCACGCCAGAGCACGCCAGTGCACGCCAGAGAACGCCAGAGCACGCCAGAGCACGCCAGAGCACGTCAATGCACGTCAATGCACGCAAGAGCAAGCCAGAGCACGCCACAGCACGCCACAGCACGCCAGTGCACGCCAGAGCACGCCAATTCACACCAGAGCACGCCAGTGCAGGCCAGAGCACGCCAATTCACACCAGAGCACGCCAGTGCACGCCAGAGCACGCCAGTGCACGCCAGAGCACGCCAGTGTACGCCAAAGCACGTCAATGCACGCCAGAGCACGCCAGTGCACGCCAGAGCACACCAATTCACACCAGAGCACGCCAGAGCACGTCAATGCACGCCAGAGCAAGCCAGAGCACGCCAGAGCACGCCAGAGCACGCCAGTGTACGCCAGAGCAAGGTAGAATACAGCAGAGAACACCTCAGCACTTGAAGTTGCTATAATATTCTTTTCACTTGTTAAAACCATTTTTTAATTACAAGATGTGTAAATCAATGTCCAATACACCATTTCAAGTCTATTTAATCAATAAATTTATAGAGCAAATCATGAACAAAAAGTTTGAGAAAAACGCACATCACAGCACTTGAATTTTTTTAACTTATTCAAGTTATTTGAGTTCTATTGTCGGGTAGTGGATTTCTATTGTCAAGCACTTGAGTTCTGCAAAGCAGAGCACGCCAGAGCACGCACGATCACGTTAGAGCACGCCAGAGCACGCCATTGCACGCCAATTCACACCAGAGCACGCCAGAGCACGCCAGTGCACGCCAGATTACGCCAATACACGCCAGAGCAAGCCAATGCACGCCAGAGCACGCCAGTGCACGCCAGAGCACGCCAGTGCACGCCAAAGCACGTCAATGCACGCCAGAGCACGCCAGTGCACGCCAGAGCACACCAATTCACACCAGAGCACGCCAGAGCACGCCAGAGCACGCCAGAGCACGCCAGAGCATGCCAGAGCACGCCAGAGCACGCAAGTGCACGCCAGAACACGCCAGTGCACGCCAGAGAACGCCAGTGCACGCCAGTGCACGCCAGAGAACGCCAGTGCACGCCAGAGAACGCCAGTGCACGTCAGAGCACGCCAGAGCACGCCAGTGCACGCCAATTCACACCAGAGCACGCCAGTGCACGCACGTACACGCCAGAGCATGTCAATGCACGCCAGAGCAAGCCAGAGCACGCCAGAGCACGCCAGAGCACGCCAGTGCACGCCAGAGCACGCCAGTGCACGCCAGAGCACTCCAGTGCACGTCAGAGCATGCCAATTCACGCCAGAGCACGCCAGTGCACGCCAGAGCACGCCAGTGCACGCCAGAGCACGCCAGTGCACGCCAGTACACGCCAGAGCTTGTCAATGCACGCCAGAGCAAGCCAGAGCACGCCAGAGCACGCCAGAGCACGCCATTTTACGCCAGAGCACGGTAGAACACATTAGAGAACAGCTCAGCACTTGAGGTTGCTATAATATTTTTTTCACTTGTTAAAACCATTTTTTAATTACAAGATGTGTAAATCAATGTCAAGTACACCATTTCAAGTCTATTGAATCAATAAATTTATAGAGCAAATCATGAACAAAAAGTTTTAGAAAAACGCACATCACAGCACTTTTAAAAATTATTCAAGTTATTTGAGTTCTATTGTCGGGTAGTGGATTTCTATTGTCAAGCACGGCAGAGCATGCCAATTCACACCAGAGCACGCCAGTGCACGCCAGAGTACGCCAATTCACACCAGAGCACGCCAGTGCACGCAAGAGCACGCCAATTCACACAAGAGCACGCAAGTGCACGCCAGAGCACACCAGTGCACGCCAGAGCACGCCAGTGCACGCCAAAGCACGTCAGTGCACGCCAGAGCACGCCAGTGCACGCCAGAGCACGCCAGTGAACGCCAGAGCACGCCAGTGCACGCCAGAGCACGTCAATGCACGCCAGAGCACGCCAGTACATTCCAGAGCACGCCAATTCACACTAGAGCACGCCAGTGCACGCCAGAGCACGCCAGTGCACGCCAGAGCACGTCAATGCACACCAGAGCAAGCCAGTGCACGCCAGAGCACGCCAGTGCACGCCAATTCACACTAGAGCATGCCAGTGCACGCAAGAGCACGCCAGTGCAAGCTAGAGCACGCCAGAGCACGCCAGAGAACGTCAATGCACGCCAGAGCAAGCCAGAGAACGACAGAGCACGCCAGAGCACGCCAGTGCACGCCAGAGCACGCCAATTCACACAAGAGCACGCCAGTGCACGCCAGAGCACGCCACTGCACGTCAGAGCACGTCAATGCACGCCAGAGCAATCCAGAGTACGCCAGAGCACGCCAGAGCACGGTAGAGCACAGCAGAGAACAGCTCAGCACTTGAAGTTGCTATAATATTTTTTTCACTTGTTAAAACAATTTTGTAATTACAGAATATGTAAATCAATGTCCAATACACCATTTCAAGTCTATTTAATCAATAAATTTATAGATAAAATCATGAACAAAAAGTTTGAGAAAAACGCACATCACAGCACTTGAATTTTTAAAAATTATTCAAGTTATTTGAGTTCTATTGTCGGGTAGTGGATTTCTATTGTCAAGCACTTGAGTTTTGCATAGCAGAGCACGACAGAGCACGACAGAGCACGCCAGAGCACGCAAGTGCACTCCAGAGCACGCCAATTCACACCAGAGCACGCCAGTGCACGCCAGAGCACGCCAGTGCTTGCCAGAGCACGCAAGTGCACGCCAGAGCACGCCAGTGCACGCCAGAGCACGGCAATGCACGCCAGTGCACGCCAGAAAACGGCAATGCACGCCAGAGCACGCCAGTGAGCGCCAGAGCACACCAATTCACACCAGAGCACGCCAATGCACGCCAGAGCACGCCAGTGCACGCTAGAGCACGTCAATGCACGCCAGAG
This sequence comes from Daphnia pulicaria, assembly GCF_021234035.1. Lineage (NCBI taxonomy): Eukaryota > Metazoa > Arthropoda > Branchiopoda > Diplostraca > Daphniidae > Daphnia > Daphnia pulicaria. The sequence continues at coordinate 16,600,277 of NC_060916.1, read as the reverse complement.
CACGCCAGTGCACGACAGAGCTCGCCAGTGCACGCCAGAGCACGCCAATTCACACCAGAGCACGCCAGTGCAAGCCAGTGCACGCCAGAGCATGCCAGAGCACGCCAGTGCACGCCAGAGCACGTCAGTGCACGCCAGAGCAAGCCAGAGCACGCCAGAGCACGCCAGATTACGCCAGTGCACGCCACAGCATGGTAGAGCACATCAGAGAACAGCTCAGCACTTGAAGTTGCTATAATATTTCTTTCACGTGTTATAACCATTTTTAATTAAAGGATGTGTAAATCAATGTCCAATACACCATTTAAGTCTATTGAATCAATAAATTTATAGAGCAAATCATGAACAAAAAGTTTTAGAAAAACGCACATCACAGCACTTTTAAAAATTATTCAAGTTATTTGAGTTCTATTGTCGGGTAGTGGATTTCTATTGTCAAGCACGCCAGAGCATGCCAATTCACACCAGAGCACGCCAGTGCACGCCAGAGTACGCCAATTCACACCAGAGCACGCCAGTGCACGCAAGAGCACGCCAATTCACACCAGAGCACGCCAGTGCACGCCTGAGCACACCAGTGCACGCCAGAGCACGCCAGTGCACGCCAAAGCACGCCAGTGCACGCCAGAGCACGCCAGTGCACGCCAGAGCACGCCAGTGCACGCCAGAGCACGCCAGTGCACGCCAGAGCACGCCAGTGCACGCCAGAGCACGCCAGTGCACGCCAGAGCACGCCAGTGCACGCCAGAGCACGTCAATGCACGCTAGAGCACGCCAGTGCATTCCAGAGCACGCCAATTCACACTAGAGCACGCCAGTGCACGCCAGAGCACGCCAGTGCACGCCAGATTACGTCAAAGCACGCCAGAGCAAGCCAGTGCACGCCAGAGCACGCCAGTGCACGCCAATTCACACTAGAGCACCCCAGTGCACGCAAGAGCACGCCAGTGCAAGCTAGAGCACGCCAGAGCACGCCAGAGAACGTCAATGCACGCCAGAGCATGCCAGTGCAGGCCAGAAAACGCCAATTCACACCAGATTACGCCAGAGCAAGCCAGAGCACGCCAGAGCACGCCAGAGCACGCCAGTGCACGCCAGAGCACGCCAATTCACACCAGAGCACGCCAGTGCAGGCCCGAGCACGCCAATTCACACCAGAGCACGCCAGTGCACGCCAGAGCACGCCAATTCACACCAGAGCACGCCAGTGCACGCCAGAGCAATTCAATGCACGCCAGAGCACGCCAATTTACACCAGAGCACGCCAGTGCACGCCAGAGCACGCCAATTCACACCAGAGCACGCCAGTGCACACAAGAGCACGCCAGTGCACGCAAGAGCACGTCAATGCACGCCAGAGCAAGCCAGTGAACGCCAGAGCACGCTAGTGCACGCCAAAGCACGCCAGTGCACGCCAGAGAACGCCAGTGCACGCCAGTGCACGCCAATTCACACCAGAGCACGCCAGTGCACGCCAGAGCACGCCAGTGCACGCCAGAGCACGCCAGTGCACGCCAGAGCACGCCAGAGCATGCAAGAGCACGCCAGTGCACGCCAGAGCACGCAAGTGCACGCCAGAGCACGCCAGTCCACTTCAGAGCACGCCAGTACCCGCCAGAGCATGCCAGTGCACGCCAGAGCAATTCAATGCACGCCAGAGCACGCCAATTCACATCAGAGCACGCCAGTGCACGCCAGAGCAAGCCAATTCACACCAGAGCACGCCAGTGCACGCCAGAGCACGCCAGTGCACGCAAGAGCATGTCAATGCACGCCAGAGCACGGCAGTGCACGCCAGAGCACGCAAGTGCACGCCAAAGCACGCCAGTGCACGCCAGAGCAAGCCAGTGCACGCCAGTGCACGCCATTCACACCAGAGCACGCCAATGCACGCCAGAGCACGCCAATGCACGCCAGAGCACGCCAGAGCACGCCAATGCACGCCAGAGCACGCTAGTGCACGCCAGAGCACGCCAGTCCACGCCAGAGCACGCCAGTGCACGCCAGAGCACGCCAATTCACACCAGAGCACGCCAGTGCACGCTAGAGCACGCCAATTCACACCAGAGCACGCCAGTGCAAGCAAGAGCACGCCAGTGCACGCAAGAGCACGCCAGTGCACGCAAGAGCACGCCAGTGCACGCAAGAGCACGCCAGTGCACGAAAGAGCACGACAGTGCACGCAAGAGCAAGCCAGTGCACGCAAGAGCACGCCAATTCACACCAGAGCACGCCAGTGCACGCCAGAGCACGCCAGTGCACGCCAGAGCACGCCAATTCACACCAGAGCACGCCAGTGCACGCAAGAGCACGCCAGTGCACGCCAGAGCACGCCAGTGCACGCCAGAGCACGCCAGTGCACGCCAGAGCACGCCAGTGCACGCCAGAGCACGCCAGTGCACGCAAGAGTACGCCAGTGCACGCTAGAGCACGCCAGAGCACGCCAAAGCAATTCAATGCACGCCTGAGCACGCAAATTCACACCAGAGCACGCCAGTGCACGCCAGAGCACGCAAGTGCACGCCAGTACACGCCAGAGCATGTCAATGCACGCCAGAGCAAGCCAGAGCACGCCAGAGAACGCCAGAGAACGCCAGAGCACGCCATTGCACGCCAGAGCACGGTAGAACACATTAGAGAACAGCTCAGCACTTGAAGTTGCTATATAATTTTTTTCACTTTATAAAACCATTTTTTAATTACAGGTTGTGTAAATTAATGTCCAGTACACCATTTCAAGTCTATTGAATAAATAAATTTATAGAGCAAATAATGAACAAAAAGTTTGAGAAAAACGCACATCACAGCACTTGAATTTTTAAAAATTATTCAAGTTATTTGAGTTCTATTGTCGGGTAATGGATTTCTATTGTCAAGCACTTGAGTTCTGCATAGCAGATTACGCCAGTGCACGCCAAAGCACGCCAGTGCACGTCAGAGCACGCCAGTGCCCGCCAGAGTACGCCACTGCACGCCAGAGCAATTCAATGCACGCCAGAGCACGCCAATTGACACCAGAGCACGCCAGTGCACGCCAGTGCACGCCAATTCACACCAGAGCACGCCAGTGCACGCTAGAGCACGCCAGTGCACGCAAGAGCACGTCAATGCACGCCAGAGCAAGCCAGTGCACGCCAGAGCACGCAAGTGCACGCCAAAGCACGCCAGTGCACGCCAGAGAACGCCAGTGCACGCCAGTGCACGCCAATTCACACCAGAGCACGCCAGTGCACGCCAGAGCACGCCAGTGCACGCCAGAGCACGCCAAAGCATGCCAGAGAACGCCAATTCACACCAGAGCACGCTTGTGCAGGCCAGAGCACGCCAATTCACACCAGAGCAAGCCAGTGCATTCCAGAGCACGTCAATGCACGCCAGAGCACGCCAGTGCACGCCAGAGCACGCAAATGCACGCCAAAGCACGCCAGTGCACGCCAGAGAACGCCAGTGCACGCCAGTGCACGCCAATTCACACCAGATTACGCCAGAGCAAGCCAAAGCACGCCAGAGCACGCCAGAGCACGCCAGTGCACGCCAGAGCACGCCAATTCACACCAGAGCACGCCAGTGCAGGCCAGAGCACGCCAATTCACACCAGAGCAAGCCAGTGTATGCCAGAGCACGCCAGTGCACGCCAGAGCACGCCAGTGCACGCCCGAGCACGCCAGTGCACATCAGAGCACGCCAGTGCCCGCCATTGCACGCCAGTGCAAGCCAGAGCAATTCAATGCACGCCAGAGCACGCCAAAGCAATTCAATGCACGCCTGAGCACGCCAATTCACACCAGAGCACGCCAGTGCACGCCAGAGCACGCCAGTGCACGCCAGTACACGCCAGAGCATGTCAATGCACGCCAGAGCAAGCCAGAGCACGCCAGAGAACGCCAGAGAACGCCAGAGAACGCCAGAGAACGCCAGAGCACGCCATTGCACGCCAGAGCACGGTAGAACACATTAGAGAACAGCTCAGCACTTGAAGTTGCTATATAATTTTTTTCACTTTATAAAACCATTTTTTAATTACAGGATGTGTAAATTAATGTCCAGTACACCATTTCAAGTCTATTGAATAAATAAATTTATAGAGCAAATAATGAACAAAAAGTTTGAGAAAAACGCACATCACAGCACTTGAATTTTTAAAAATTATTCAAGTTATTTGAGTTCTATTGTCGGGTAGTGGATTTCTATTGTCAAGCACTTGAGTTCTGCATAGCAGAGCACGCCAAAGCACGCAAGAGCACGTCAATGCACGCCAGAGCACGCCAGTGCACGCCAGAGCACGCAAGTGCACGCCAAAGCACGCCAGTGCACGCCAGAGCACGCCAGTGCACGCCAAAGCACGCCAGTGCACGTCAGAGCACGCCAGTGCCCGCCAGAGCACGCCACTGCACGCCAGAGCAATTCAATGCACGCCAGAGCACGCCAATTGACACCAGAGCACGCCAGTGAACGCCAGTGCAAGCCAATTCACACCAGAGCACGCCAGTGCACGCCAGAGCACGCCAGTGCACGCAAGAGCACGTCAATGCACGCCAGAGCAAGCCAGTGCACGCCAAAGCACGCCAGTGCACGCCAGAGAACGCCAGTGCACGCCAGTGCACGCCAATTCACACCAGAGCACGCCAGTGCACGCCAGAGCACGCCAGAGCATGCCAGAGCACGTCAATTAACACCAGAGCACGCCAGTGCAGGCCAGAGCACGCCAATTCACACCAGAGCAAGCCAGTGCATGCCAGAGCACGTAAATGCACGCCAGAGCACGCCAGTGCACGCCAGAGCACGCAAATGCACGCCAAAGCACGCCAGTGCACGCCAGAGAACGCCAGTGCACGAGGGTGCACGCCAATTCACACCAGAGCACGCCAGAGCAAGCCAGAGCACGCCAGAGTACGCCAGAGCACGCCAGTGCACGCCAGAGCACGCCAATTCACACATGAGCACGCCAGTGCAGGCCAGAGCACGCCAATTCACACCAGAACAAGCCAGTGTATGCCAGAGCACGCCAGTGCACGCCAGAGCACGCCAGTGCACGCCAGAGCATGCAATTGCACGACAACGCACGCCAGTGCACGCCAGTGCACGCCAATTCACACCAGAGCACGCCAAGTTATTTGAGTTCTATTGTCGGGTAGTGGATTTCTATTGTCAAGCACTTGAGTTCTGCATAGCAGAGCACGTCAATGCACGCCAGAGCACGCCAGTGCACGCCAGAGCACGCAAATGCACGCCAAAGCACGCCAGTGCACGCCAGAGAACGCCAGTGCACGCCAGTGCACGCCAATTCACACCAGATTACGCCAGAGCAAGCCAGAGCACACCAGAGCACGCCAGAGCACGCCAGTGCACGCCAGAGCACGCCAATTCACACCAGAGCACGCCAGTGCAGGCCAGAGCACGCCAATTCACACCAGAGCAAGCCAGTGTATGCCAGAGCACGCCAGTACACGCCAGAGCACGCCAGTGCACGCCAGAGCACGCCAGTGCACGTCAGAGCACGCCAGTGCCCGCCATTGCACGCCAGTGCAAGCTAGAGCAATTCAATGCACGCCAGAGCACGCCAATTTACACCAGAGCACGCCAGTGCACGCCAGAGTACGCCAATTCACACCAGAGCACGCCAGTGCACGCCAGAGCACGCCAGTGCACGCAAGAGCACGTCAATGCACGCCAGAGCAAGCCAGTGAACGCCAGAGCACGCTAGTGCACGCCAAAGCACGCCAGTGCACGCCAGAGAACGCCAGTGCACGCCAGTGCACTCCAATTCACACCAGAGCACGCCAGTGCACGCCAGAGCACGCCAGTGCACGCCAGAGCACGCCAGTGCACGCCAGAGCACGCCAGAGCACGCCAGTGCACGCAAGAGTACGCCAGTGCACGCCAGAGCACGCCAGAGCACGCCAAAGCAATTCAATGCACGCCTGAGCACGCCAATTCACACCAGAGCACGCCAGTGCACGCCAGAGCACGCCAGTGCACGCCAGTACACGCCAGAGCATGTCAATGCACGCCAGAGCAAGCCAGAGCACGCCAGAGAACGCCAGAGAACGCCAGAGAACGCCAGAGAACGCCAGAGCACGCCATTGCACGCCATAGCACGGTAGAACACATTAGAGAACAGCTCAGCACTTGAAGTTGCTATATAATTTTTTTCACTTTATAAAACCATTTTTTAATTACAGGATGTGTAAATTAATGTCCAGTACACCATTTCAAGTCTATTGAATAAATAAATTTATAGAGCAAATAATGAACAAAAAGTTTGAGAAAAACGCACATCACAGCACTTTAATTTTTAAAAATTATTCAAGTTATTTGAGTTCTATTGTCGGGTAGTGGATTTCTATTGTCAAGCACTTGAGTTCTGCATAGCAGAGCACGCCAGTGCACGCAAGAGCACGTCAATGCACGCCAGAGCACGCCAGTGCACGCCAGAGCACGCAAGTGCACGCCAAAGCACGCCAGTGCACGCCAGAGCACGCCAGTGCACGTCAGAGCACGCCAGTGCCCGCCAGAGCACGCCACTGCACGCCAGAGCAATTCAATGCACGCCAGAGCACGCCAATTGACACCAGAGCACGCCAGTGAACGCCAGTGCAAGCCAATTCACACCAGAGCACGCCAGTGCACGCCAGAGCACGCCAGTGCACGCAAGAGCACGTCAATGCACGCCAGAGCAAGCCAGTGCACGCCAGAGCACGCAAGTGCACGCCAAAGCACGCCAGTGCACGCCAGAGAACGCCAGTGCACGCCAGTGCACGCCAATTCACACCAGAGCACGCCAGTGCACGCCAGAGCACGCCAGTGCACGCCAGAGCACGCCAGAGCATGCCAGAGCACGTCAATTCACACCAGAGCACGCCAGTGCAGGCCAGAGCACGCCAATTCACACCAGAGCAAGCCAGTGCATGCCAGAGCACGTAAATGCACGCCAGAGCACGCCAGTGCACGCCAGAGCACGCAAATGCACGCCAAAGCACGCCAGTGCACGCCAGAGAACGCCAGTGCACGAGGGTGCACGCCAATTCACACCAGAGCACGCCAGAGCAAGCCAGAGCACGCCAGAGCACGCCAGAGCACGCCAGTGCACGCCAGAGCACGCCAATTCACACATGAGCACGCCAGTGCAGGCCAGAGCACGCCAATTCACACCAGAACAAGCCAGTGTATGCCAGAGCACGCCAGTGCACGCCAGAGCACGCCAGTGCACGCCAGAGCATGCAAGTGCACGACAACGCACGCCAGTGCACGCCAGTGCTTGCCAATTCACACCAGAGCACGCCAAGTTATTTGAGTTCTATTGTCGGGTAGTGGATTTCTATTGTCAAGCACTTGAGTTCTGCATAGCAGAGCACGCCAGTGCACGCAAGAGCACGTCAATGCACGCCAGAGCACGCCAGTGCATGCCAAAGCACGCAAGTGCACGCCAAAGCACGCCAGTGCACGCCAGAGTACGCCAGTGCACGCCAGAGCACGCCAGTGCACGTCAGAGCACGCCAGTGCCCGCCAGAGCACGCCAGTGCACGCCAGAGCAATTCAATGCACGCCAGAGCACGCCAATTTACACCAGAGCACGCCAGTGCACGCCAGAGCACGCTTATTCACACCAAAGCACGCCAGTGCACGCCAGAGCACGCCAGTGACCGCAAGACCACGTCAATGCACGCCAGAGCAAGCTAGTGCACGCCAGAGCACGCAAGTGCACGCCAAAGCACGCCAGTGCACGCCAGAGAACGCCAGTAAACGCCAGTGCACGCCAATTCACACCAGAGCACGCCAGTGAACGCCAGAGCACGCCAAAGCATGCCAGTGCACGCCAATTCACACCAGAGCACGCCAGTGCAGGCCAGAGCACGCCAATTCACACCAGAGCAAGCCAGTGCATTCCGGAGCACGTCAATGCACGCCAGAGCATGCCAGTGCACGCCAGAGCACGCAAATGCACGCCAAAGCACGCCAGTGCACGCCAGAGAACGCCAGTGCACGCCAGTGCACGCCAATTCACACCAGATTACGCCAGAGCAAGCCAGAGCATGCCAGAGCACGCCAGAGCATGCCAGTGCACGCCAGAGCACGCCAATTCACACCAGAGCACGCCAGTGCAGGCCAGAGCACGCCAATTCACACCAGAGAAAGCCAGTGTATGCCTGAGCACGCCAGTGCACGCCAGAGCACGCCAGTGCACGCCAGAGCACGCCAGTGCACGCCAGAGCACGCCAGTGCACGTCAGAACACGCCAGTGCCCGCCAGAGCACGCCAGTGCACGCCAGAGCAATTCAATGCACGCCAGAGCACGCCAATTTACACCAGAGCACGCCAGTGCACGCCAGAGTACACCAATTCACACCAGAGCACGCCAGTGCACGTCAGAGCACGCCAGTGCACGCAAGAGCACGTCAATGCACGCCAGAGCAAGCCAGTGAACGCCAGAGCACGCTAGTGCACGCCAAAGCACGCCAGTGCACGCCAGAGAACGCCAGTGCACGCCAGTGCACGCCAATTCACACCAGAGCACGCCAGTGCACGCCAGAGCACGCCAGTGCACGCCAGAGCATGCCAGAGCACGCCAATTTACACCAGAGCACGCCAGTGCAGGCCAGAGCACGCCAATTCACACCAGAGCAAGCCAGTGCATGCCAGAGCACGTCAATGCACGCCAGAGCACGCCAGTGCACGCCAGAGCACGCAAATGCACGCCAGAGAACGCCAGTGCACGCCAGTGCACGCCAATTCACACCAGAGCACGCCAGTTAAGGCCAGAGCACGCCAATTCACACCAGAGCAAGCCAGTGTATACCAGAGCACGCCAGTGCACGCCAGAGCACGCAAGTGCACGACAAAACACGCCAGTGCACGCCAGTGCACGCCAATTCACACCAGAGCACGCCAGTGCACGCCAGTGCACGCCAGAGCACGCTAGTGTACGACAGAGCACGTCAATGCACGCCAGAGCAAGCCACAGCACGCCAGAGCACGCCAGAGCACGCCAGTGCACGCCAGAGCACGGTTGAGCACAGCAGAGAACAGCTCAACACTTGAAGTTGCTATAATATTTTTTTCACTTGTTGAAACCATTTTTTAATTACAGGATGTGTAAATCAATGTCCAATACACCATTTCAAGTCTATTTAATCAATAAATTTATAGAGCAAATCATGAACAAAAAGTTTGAGAAAAACGCACATCACAGCACTTGAATTTTTTAAAATTATTCAAGTTATTTGAGTTCTATTGTCGGGTAGTGGATTTCTATTGCCAAGCACTTGAGTTCTGCATAGCTGAGCACGCCAGTGCACGAAAGATCACGTCAATGCACACCAGAGCACGCCAGTGCACGCAAGAGCACGCAAGTGCACGCCAAAGCACGCCAATTCACACCAGAGCACGCCAGTGCACGCCAGAGCACGCCAGTGCACGCCAGAGCATGCCAGAGCACGCCAATTTACACCAGAGCACGCCAGTGCAGGCCAGAGCACGCCAATTCACACCAGAGCACGCCAGTGCACGCAAGAGCACGCAAGTGCACGCCAAAGCACGCCAGTGCACGCCAGAGCACGCCAGTGCACGTCAAAGCACGCCAGTGCCCGCCAGAGCACGCCAGTGCACGCCAGAGCAATTCAATGCACGCCAGAGCACGCCAATTCACACCAGAGCACGCCAGTGCACGCCAGAGCAAGCCAATTCACACCAGAGAACGTCAGTGCACGCCAGAGCACGCCAGTGCACGCAAGAGCATGTCAATGCACGCCAGAGCACGGCAGTGCACGCCAGAGCACGCAAGTGCACGCCAAAGCACGCCAGTGCACGCCAGAGCAAGCCAATTCACACCAGAGCACGCCAGTGCACGCCAGAGCACGCCAGTGCACGCAAGAGCACGTCAATGCACGCCAGAGCACGCAAGTGCACGCCAAAGCACGCCAGTGCACGCCAGAGCAAGCTAGTGCACGCCAGTGCACGCCAATTCACACCAGAGCACGCCAATGCACGCCAGAGCACGCCAATGCACGCCAGAGCACGCCACAGCACTCCAATGCACGCCAGAGCACGCTAGTGCACGCCAGAGCACGCCAGTGCACTCCAGAGCACGCCAATTCTAACCAGAGCACGCCAGTGCACGCTAGAGCACGCCAATTCACACCAGAGCACGCTAGTGCAAGCAAGAGCACGCCAGTGCACGCAAGAGCACGCCAGTGCACGCAAGAGCACGCCAGTGCACGCAAGAGTACGCCAGTGCACGCAAGAGCACGCCAGTGTACGCAAGAGCACGCCAATTCACACCAGAGCACGCCAGTGCACGCCAGAGCACGCCAGTGCACGCCAGAGCACGCCAGTGCACGCCAGAGCACGCAAATTCACACCAGAGCACGCCAGTGCAGGCCAGAGCACGCCAGTGCACGCAATAGCACGCCCGTGCACGCCAGAGCACGCCAGTGCACGCCAGAGCACGCCAGAGAAATTCAATGCACGCCTGAGCACGCCAATTCACACCAGAGCACGCCAGTGCACGCCAGAGCACGCCAGTGCACGCCAGTAGACGCCAGAGCATGTCAATGCACGCCAGAGCAAGCCAGAGCACGCCAGAGAACGCCAGAGAACGCCAGAGTACGCCATTGTACGCCATAGCACGGTAGAACACATTAGAGAACAGCTCAGCAATTGAAGTTGCTATAATATTTTTTTCACTTTATAAAACCATTTTTTAATTACAGGATGTGTAAATTAATGTCCAGTACACCATTTCAAGTCTATTGAATAAATAAATTTATAGAGCAAATAATGAACAAAAAGTTTGAGAAAAACGCACATCACAGCACTTGAATTTTTAAAAATTATTCAAGTTATTTGAGTTCTATTGTCGGGTAGTGGATTTCTATTGTCAAGCACTTGATTTCTGCATAGACGAGCACGCCAGTGCACGCAAGAGCACGTCAATGCACGCCAGAGCACGCCAGTGCACGCCAGAGCACGCCAGTGCACGCCAAAGCACGCCAGTGCACGCCAGAGCACGCCAGTGCACGCCAGAGCACGCCAGTGCCCGCCAGAGAACGCCAGTGCACGCCAGAGCACGCCAATCGACACCAGAGCACGCCAGTGCACGCCAGAGCACACCAATTCACACCAGAGCACGCCAGTGCACGCCAGAGCACGCCAGTGCACGCCAGAGCACGCCAGTGCACGCCAGAGCACGCCAGTGCACGCCAGAGCACGCCAGTGCACGCCAGAGCATGCCAGAGCACGCCAATTCACACCAGAGCACGCCAGTGCAGGCCAGAGCACGCCAATTCACACCAGAGCAAGCCAGTGCATGCCAGAGCATGTCAAAGCACGCCAGAGCACGACAGTGCACGCCAGAGCACGCAAGTGCGCGCCAAAGCACTCCAGTGCACGCCAGAGAACGCCAGTGCACGCCAGTGCACGCCAGTGCACGCCAATTCACACCAGAGCACGCCAGAGCAAGCCAGAGCACGCCAGAGCACGCCAGAGCACGTCAGTGCACGCCAGAACACGCCAATTCACACCAGAGCACGCCAGTTCAGGCCAGAGCACGCCAATTCACACCAGAGCAAGCCAGTGTATGCCAGAGCACGCCAGTGCACGCCAGAGCACGCCAGTGCACGCCAGAGCACGCCAGTGCACGCCAGAGCACGCCAGTGCACGCCAGAGCACGCCAGTGCACGCCAGAGTACGCCAGTGCACGCCAGAGCACGCAAGTGCACGACAAAGCACGCCAGTGCACGCCAATTCACACCAGAGCACGCCAGTGCACGCCAAAGCACGCCAGAGCACGCTAGTGTACGACAGAACACGTCAATGCACGCCAGAGCAACCCAGAGCACGCCAGAGCACGCCAGAGCACGCCAGTTTACGCCAGAGCACGGTAGAGCACAGCAGAGAACAGCTCAACACTTGAAGTTGCTATAATATTTTTTTCACTTGTTAAAACCATTTTTTAATTACAGGATGTGTAAATCAATGTGCAATACTCCATTTCAAGTCTATTTAATCAATAAATTTATAGAGCAAATCATGAACAAAAAGTTTGAGAAAAAAGCACATCACAGCACTTGAATTTTTTAAAATTATTCAAGTTATTTGAGTTCTAATGTCGGGTAGTGGATTTCTTTTGTCAAGCACTTGAGTTCTGCATAGCAGAGCACGCCAGTGCACGAAAGATCACGTCAATGCACACCAGAGCACGCCAGTGCACGCAAGAGCACGCAAGTGCACGCCAAACCACGCCAGAGCACGCCAGTCCACGCCAGTCCACGCCAGAGCACGCCAGTGCACGTCAGAGCACGCCAGTGCACGTCAGAGCACGCCAAAGCCCGCAATAGCACGCCAGTGCACGCCAGAGCAATTCAATGCACGCCAGAGGACAACAATTCACACCAGAGCACGCCAGTAAACGCCAGAGTACGCAAATTCACACCAGAGCACGCCAGTGCACGCAAGAGCACGCAAGTGCACGCCAAAGCACGCCAGTGCACGCAAGAGCACGCTAGTTCACTCAAGAGCACGCCAATTCACACCAGAGCACGTCAGTGCACGCCAGAGCACGCCAGTGCACGCAAGAGCACGCCAGTGCACGCCAGAGCACGCCAGTGCACGCCAGAGCACGCCAGTGCACGCCAGAGCACGCCAATTCACACCAGAGCACGCCAGTGCACGCCAATGCACGCAAGAGCACCCCAATTCACACCAGAGCACGCCAGTGCACGCCAGAGCACGCCAATTAACACCAGAGCACGACAGTGCACGCAAGAGCACGTCAATGCACGCCAGAGCACGCCAGTGCACGCCAGAGCACGCCAGTGCACGCCAGAGCACACCAGTGCACGCCAGAGCACGCCAGTGCACGCCAGAGCACGCCAGAGCACGCCAGTGCACGCCAGAGCACGCCAGTGCATGCCAGAGCACGCCAATTCACACCAGAGCACGCCAATTCACACCAGAGCACGCCATTGCACGCCAGAGCACGGTAAAACACATTAGAGAACAGCTCAGCACTTGAAGTTGCTATAAAATTTTTTTCACTTTTTAAAACCATTTTTTAATTACAGGATGTGTAAATCAATGTCCAGTACACCATTTCAAGTCTATTGAATCAATAAATTTTTAGAGCAAATCATGAACAAAAAGTTTGAGAAAAATGCACATCACAGCACTTGAATTTTTAAAAATTATTCAAGTTATTTGAGTTCTATTGTCGGGTAGTGGATTTCTATTGTCAAGCACTTGAGTTCTGCATAGCAGAGCACGCCAGTGCCCGCCAGAGCACGCCAGTGCCCGCCAGAGCACGCCAATTCACACCAGAGCACGCCTATGCACGCCAGAGAACGCCAGTGCACGCCAGAGCACGCCAATTCACACCAGAGCACTCCAGTGCACGCTAGAGCACGCCAATTCACACCAGAGCACGCCAGTGCACGCAAGAGCACGCCAGTGCACGCAAGAGCACGCCAGTGCGCGCAAGAGCACGCCAGTGCGCGCAAGAGCACGCCATTGCACGCAAGAGCACGCCAGTGCATGCAAAAGCACGTCAATGCACGCCAGTGCACGCCAGAGCACGCCAATTCACACAAGAGCACGCCAGTGCACGCCAGAGCACGCCAGTGCAGGCCAGAGCACGCCAATTTACACCAGAGCACGCCATTGCACGCCAGAGCAGGGTAAAACACATTAGAGAACAGCTCAGCACTTGAAGTTGCTATAATATTTTTTTCACTTTTTAAAACCATTTTTTAATTACAGGATGTGTAAATCAATGTCCAGTACACCATTTCAAGTCTATTGAATCAATAAATTTTTAGAGCAAATCATGAACAAAAAGTTTGAGAAAAATGCACATCACAGCACTTGAATTTTTAAAAATTATTCAAGTTATTTGAGTTCTTTTGTCGGGTAGTGGATTTCTATTTTCAAGCACTTGAGTTCTGCATAGCAGAGCACGCCAGTGCCCGCCAGAGCACGCCAATTCACACCAGAGCACGCCTATGCACGCCAGAGCACGCCAGTGCACGCCAGAGCACGCCAATTCACACCAGAGAACGCCAATTCACACTAGAGCACGCCAGTGCACGCAAGAGCACGCAAGTGCACGCAAGAGAACGCCAATTCACACCAGAGCACGCCAGTGCACGCCAGAGCACGCCAGTGCACGCTAGAGCACGCCAATTCACACCAGAGCACGCCAGTGCACGCTAGAGCACGCCAGTGCACGCAAGAGAACGCCAATTCACACCAGAGCACGCCAGTGCACGCCAGAGCACGCCAGTGCACGCCAGAGCACGCCAGTGCACGCAAGAGCAAGTTAATGCACGCCAGAGCACGGCAGTGCACGCCAGAGCACGCAAGTGCACGCTAAAGCACGCCAGTGCACGCCAGAGCACGCAAGTGCACGCCAGTGCACGCCAATTCACACCAGAGCACGCCAATGCACGCCAGAGCACGCCAGAGCACGCCAGTGCACGCCAATGCACGCCAGAGCACGCCAGTGTACGCCAGAGCACGCCAGTGCACGCCAGTGCACGCCAGAGCACGCCAATTCACACCAGAGCACTCCAGTGCACGCTAGAGCACGCCAATTCACACCAGAGCACGCCAGTGCACGCAAGAGCACGCCAGTGCACGCAAGAGCACGCCAGTGCACGCAAGAGCACGCCAGTGCACGCAAGAGCACGCCAGTGCACGCCAGAGCACGCCAGTGCACGCCAGAGCACGCCAATTCACACCAGAGCACGCCAGTGCACGCCAATGCACGCAAGAGCACCCCAATTCACACCAGAGCACGCCAGTGCACGCCAGAGCACGCCAATTAACACCAGAGCACGACAGTGCACGCAAGAGCACGTCAATGCACGCCAGAGCACGCCAGTGCACGCCAGAGCACGCCAGTGCACGCCAGAGCACACCAGTGCACGCCAGAGCACGCCAGTGCACGCCAGAGCACGCCAGAGCACGCCAGTGCACGCCAGAGCACGCCAGTGCATGCCAGAGCACGCCAATTCACACCAGAGCACGCCAATTCACACCAGAGCACGCCATTGCACGCCAGAGCACGGTAAAACACATTAGAGAACAGCTCAGCACTTGAAGTTGCTATAAAATTTTTTTCACTTTTTAAAACCATTTTTTAATTACAGGATGTGTAAATCAATGTCCAGTACACCATTTCAAGTCTATTGAATCAATAAATATTTAGAGCAAATCATGAACAAAAAGTTTGAGAAAAATGCACATCACAGCACTTGAATTTTTAAAAATTATTCAAGTTATTTGAGTTCTATTGTCGGGTAGTGGATTTCTATTGTCAAGCACTTGAGTTCTGCATAGCAGAGCACGCCAGTGCCCGCCAGAGCACGCCAGTGCCCGCCAGAGCACGCCAATTCACACCAGAGCACGCCTATGCACGCCAGAGAACGCCAGTGCACGCCAGAGCACGCCAATTCACACCAGAGAACGCCAATTCACACCAGAGCACGCCAGTGCACGCAAGAGCACGCCAGTGCACGCAAGAGAACGCCAATTCACACAAGAGCACGCCAGTGCACGCCAGAGCACGCCAGTGCACGCTAGAGCACGCCAATTCACACCAGAGCACGCCAGTGCACGCCAGAGCACGCCAGTGCACGCAAGAGAACGCCAATTCACACCATAGCACGCCAGAGCACGCCAGTGCACGCCAGAGCACGCCAGTGCACGCAAGAGCACGTTAATGCACGCCAGAGCACGGCAGTGCACGCCAAAGCACGCCAGTGCACGCCAGAGCACGCAAGTGCACGCCAGTGCACGCCAGAGCACGCCAATTCACACCAGAGCACTCCAGTGCACGCTAGAGCACGCCAATTCACACCAGAGCACGCCAGTGCACGCAAGAGCACGCCAGTGCACGCAAGAGCACGCCAGTGCGCGCAAGAGCACGCCAGTGCGCGCAAGAGCACGCCATTGCACGCAAGAGCACGCCAGTGCATGCAAAAGCACGTCAATGCACGCCAGTGCACGCCAGAGCACGCCAATTCACACAAGAGCACGCCAGTGCACGCCAGAGCACGCCAGTGCAGGCCAGAGCACGCCAATTTACACCAGAGCACGCCATTGCACGCCAGAGCAGGGTAAAACACATTAGAGAACAGCTCAGCACTTGAAGTTGCTATAATATTTTTTTCACTTTTTAAAACCATTTTTTAATTACAGGATGTGTAAATCAATGTCCAGTACACCATTTCAAGTCTATTGAATCAATAAATTTTTAGAGCAAATCATGAACAAAAAGTTTGAGAAAAATGCACATCACAGCACTTGAATTTTTAAAAATTATTCAAGTTATTTGAGTTCTTTTGTCGGGTAGTGGATTTCTATTTTCAAGCACTTGAGTTCTGCATAGCAGAGCACGCCAGTGCCCGCCAGAGCACGCCAGTGCCCGCCAGAGCACGCCAGTGCCCGCCAGAGCACGCCAATTCACACCAGAGCACGCCTATGCACGCCAGAGAACGCCAGTGCACGCCAGAGCACGCCAATTCACACCAGAGAACGCCAATTCACACCAGAGCACGCCAGTGCACGCAAGAGCACGCCAGTGCACGCAAGAGAACGCCAATTCACACAAGAGCACGCCAGTGCACGCCAGAGCACGCCAGTGCACGCTAGAGCACGCCAATTCACACCAGAGCACGCCAGTGCACGCCAGAGCACGCCAGTGCACGCAAGAGAACGCCAATTCACACCATAGCACGCCAGAGCACGCCAGTGCACGCCAGAGCACGCCAGTGCACGCAAGAGCACGTTAATGCACGCCAGAGCACGGCAGTGCACGCCAAAGCACGCCAGTGCACGCCAGAGCACGCAAGTGCACGCCAGTGCACGCCAGAGCACGCCAATTCACACCAGAGCACTCCAGTGCACGCTAGAGCACGCCAATTCACACCAGAGCACGCCAGTGCACGCAAGAGCACGCCAGTGCACGCAAGAGCACGCCAGTGCGCGCAAGAGCACGCCAGTGCGCGCAAGAGCACGCCATTGCATGCAAAAGCACGTCAATGCACGCCAGTGCACGCCAGAGCACGCCAATTCACACAAGAGCACGCCAGTGCACGCCAGAGCACGCCAGTGCAGGCCAGAGCACGCCAATTTACACCAGAGCACGCCATTGCACGCCAGAGCAGGGTAAAACACATTAGAGAACAGCTCAGCACTTGAAGTTGCTATAATATTTTTTTCACTTTTTAAAACCATTTTTTAATTACAGGATGTGTAAATCAATGTCCAGTACACCATTTCAAGTCTATTGAATCAATAAATTTTTAGAGCAAATCATGAACAAAAAGTTTGAGAAAAATGCACATCACAGCACTTGAATTTTTAAAAATTATTCAAGTTATTTGAGTTCTTTTGTCGGGTAGTGGATTTCTATTTTCAAGCACTTGAGTTCTGCATAGCAGAGCACGCCAGTGCCCGCCAGAGCACGCCAGTGCCCGCCAGAGCACGCCTATGCACGCCAGAGCACGCCACTGCACGCCAGAGCACGCCAATTCACACCAGAGAACGCCAATTCACACTAGAGCACGCCAGTGCACGCAAGAGCACGCAAGTGCACGCAAGAGAACGCCAATTCACACCAGAGCACGCCAGTGCACGCCAGAGCACGCCAGTGCACGCTAGAGCACGCCAATTCACACCAGAGCACGCCAGTGCACGCAAGAGCACGCCAGTGCACGCAAGAGAACGCCAATTCACACCAGAGCACGCCAGTGCACGCCAGAGCACGCCAGTGCACGCCAGAGCACGCCAGTGCACGCCAGAGCACGCCAGTGCACGCAAGAGCAAGTTAATGCACGCCAGAGCACGGCAGTGCACGCCAGAGCACGCAAGTGCACGCTAAAGCACGCCAGTGCACGCCAGAGCACGCAAGTGCACGCCAGTGCACGCCAATTCACACCAGAGCACGCCAATGCACGCCAGAGCACGCCAGAGCACGCTAGTGCACGCCAATGCACGCCAGAGCACGCCAGTGTACGCCAGAGCACGCCAGTGCACGCCAGTGCACGCCAGAGCACGCCAATTCACACCAGAGCACTCCAGTGCACGCTAGAGCACGCCAATTCACACCAGAGCACGCCAGTGCACGCAAGAGCACGCCAGTGCACGCAAGAGCACGCCAGTGCACGCAAGAGCACGCCAGTGCACGCAAGAGCACGCCAGTGCACGCAAGAGCACGCCAGTGCACGCAAGAGCACGCCATTGCACGCAAGAGCACGCCAGTGCATGCCAGAGCACGCCAATTTACACCAGAGCACGCCATTGCACGCCAGAGCAGGGTAAAACACATTAGAGAACAGCTCAGCACTTGAAGTTGCTATAATATTTTTTTCACTTTTTAAAACCATTTTTTAATTACAGGATTTGTAAATCAATGTCCAGTACACCATTTCAAGTCTATTGAATCAATAAATTTTTAGAGCAAATCATGAACAAAAAGTTTGAGAAAAATGAACATCACAGCACTTGAATTTTTAAAAATTATTCAAGTTATTTGAGTTCTATTGTCGGGTAGTGGATTTCTATTGTCAAGCACTTGAGTTCTGCATAGCAGAGCACGCCAGTGCCCGCCAGAGCACGCCAGTGCCCGCCAGAGCACGCCAATTCACACCAGAGCACGCCTATGCACGCCAGAGCACGCCAGTGCACGCCAGAGCACGCCAATTCACACCAGAGAACGCCAATTCACACCAGAGCACGCCAGTGCACGCAAGAGCACGCAAGTGCACGAAAGAGAACGCCAATTCACACCAGAGCACGCCAGTGCACGCCAGAGCACGCCAGTGCACGCCAGAGCACGCCAGTGCACGCTAGAGCACGCCAATTCACACCAGAGCACGCCAGTGCACGCCAGAGCACGCCAGTGCACGCAAGAGAACGCCAATTCACACCAGAGCACGCCAGTGCACGCCAGAGCACGCCAGTGCACGCAAGAGCACGTTAATGCACGCCAGAGCACGGCAGTGCACGCCAGAGCACGCAAGTGCACGCTAAAGCACGCCAGTGCACGCCAGAGCACGCAAGTGCCCGCCAGAGCAAACCAGTGCACGCCAGAGGAATTCAATGCACGCCAGAGCACGCCAATTCACACCAGAGCACGCCAGTGCACGCCAGAGCACGCCAATTCAAACCAGAGCACGCCAATGCACGCCAGAGCACGCCAGTGCACGCCAGTGCACGCCAGAGCACGCCAATTCACACCAGAGCACGCCAATTCACACCAGAGCACGCCAGTGCACGCAAGAGCACGCCAGTGCACGCAAGAGAACGCCAATTCACACCAGAGCACGCCAGTGCACGCCAGAGCACGCCAATTAACACCAGAGCACGCCAGTGCACGCCAGAGCACGCCAGTGCACGCAAGAGAACGCCAATTCACACCAGAGCACGCCAGTGCACGCCAGAGCACGCCAATTCACACCAGATCACTCAAGTGCACGCCAAAGCACGCCAGTGCACGCCAGAGCACGCCAGTGCACGCCAGATTACGCCAGATTACGCCAGAGCACGCCATTGCACGCCAGAGCACGCCAGTGCACGCCAGAGCACGCCAGTGCACGCCAGAGCACGCCAGTGCACGCCAGAGCACGCCAGTGCACGCCAGTGCCCGCATGAGCACGCCCATTCACACCAGAGCACGCCAGTGCACGCCAGAGCTCGCCAGTGCACGCAAGAGCACGCCAATTCACACCAGAGCACGCCAGTGCACGCCAGAGCACGCCAGTGCACGCCAGTGCACGCCAGTGCACGCCAGTGCACGCCAGAGCAATTCAATGCACGCCAGAGCACGCCAATTCACACCAGAGCACGCCAGTGCACGCCAGAGCACGCCAGTGCACGCCAGTACACGCCAGAGCATGTCAATGCACGCCAGAGCAAGCCAGAGCACGCCAGAGCACGCCAGAGCACGCCATTGCACGACAGAGCACGGTAGAACACATTAGAGAACAGCTCAGCACTTGAAGTTGCTATAATATTTTTTTCACTTTTTAAAACCATTTTTTAATTACAGGATGTGTAAATCAATGTCCAGTACACCATTTCAAGTCTATTGAATCAATAAATTTTTAGAGCAAATCATGAACAAAAAGTTTGAGAAAAATGCACATCACAGCACTTGAATTTTTAAAAATTATTCAAGTTATTTGAGTTCTTTTGTCGGGTAGTGGATTTCTATTTTCAAGCACTTGAGTTCTGCATAGCAGAGCACGCCAGTGCCCGCCAGAGCACGCCAGTGCCCGCCAGAGCACGCCAATTCACACCAGAGCACGCCTATGCACGCCAGAGCACGCCAGTGCACGCCAGAGCACGCCAATTCACACCAGAGAACGCCAATTCACACTAGAGCACGCCAGTGCACGCAAGAGCACGCAAGTGCACGCAAGAGAACGCCAATTCACACCAGAGCACGCCAGTGCACGCCAGAGCACGCCAGTGCACGCTAGAGCACGCCAATTCACACCAGAGCACGCCAGTGCACGCTAGAGCACGCCAGTGCACGCAAGAGAACGCCAATTCACACCAGAGCACGCCAGTGCACGCCAGAGCACGCCAGTGCACGCCAGAGCACGCCAGTGCACGCAAGAGCAAGTTAATGCACGCCAGAGCACGGCAGTGCACGCCAGAGCACGCAAGTGCACGCTAAAGCACGCCAGTGCACGCCAGAGCACGCAAGTGCACGCCAGTGCACGCCAATTCACACCAGAGCACGCCAATGCACGCCAGAGCACGCCAGAGCACGCCAGTGCACGCCAATGCACGCCAGAGCACGCCAGTGTACGCCAGAGCACGCCAGTGCACGCCAGTGCACGCCAGAGCACGCCAATTCACACCAGAGCACTCCAGTGCACGCTAGAGCACGCCAATTCACACCAGAGCACGCCAGTGCACGCAAGAGCACGCCAGTGCACGCAAGAGCACGCCAGTGCACGCAAGAGCACGCCAGTGCACGCAAGAGCACGCCATTGCACGCAAGAGCACGCCAGTGCATGCCAGAGCACGCCAATTTACACCAGAGCACGCCATTGCACGCCAGAGCAGGGTAAAACACATTAGAGAACAGCTCAGCACTTGAAGTTGCTATAATATTTTTTTCACTTTTTAAAACCATTTTTTAATTACAGGATTTGTAAATCAATGTCCAGTACACCATTTCAAGTCTATTGAATCAATAAATTTTTAGAGCAAATCATGAACAAAAAGTTTGAGAAAAATGAACATCACAGCACTTGAATTTTTAAAAATTATTCAAGTTATTTGAGTTCTATTGTCGGGTAGTGGATTTCTATTGTCAAGCACTTAAGTTCTGCATAGCAGAGCACGCCAGTGCCCGCCAGAGCACGCCAGTGCCCGCCAGAGCACGCCAATTCACACCAGAGCACGCCTATGCACGCCAGAGCACGCCAGTGCACGCCAGAGCACGCCAATTCACACCAGAGAACGCCAATTCACACCAGAGCACGCCAGTGCACGCAAGAGCACGCAAGTGCACGAAAGAGAACGCCAATTCACACCAGAGCACGCCAGTGCACGCCAGAGCACGCCAGTGCACGCTAGAGCACGCCAATTCACACCAGAGCACGCCAGTGCACGCCAGAGCACGCCAGTGCACGCAAGAGAACGCCAATTCACACCAGAGCACGCCAGTGCACGCCAGAGCACGCCAGTGCACGCAAGAGCACGTTAATGCACGCCAGAGCACGGCAGTGCACGCCAGAGCACGCAAGTGCACGCTAAAGCACGCCAGTGCACGCCAGAGCACGCAAGTGCCCGCCAGAGCAAACCAGTGCACGCCAGAGGAATTCAATGCACGCCAGAGCACGCCAATTCACACCAGAGCACGCCAGTGCACGCCAGAGCACGCCAATTCAAACCAGAGCACGCCAATGCACGCCAGAGCACGCCAGTGCACGCCAGTGCACGCCAGAGCACGCCAATTCACACCAGAGCACGCCAATTCACACCAGAGCACGCCAGTGCACGCAAGAGCACGCCAGTGCACGCAAGAGAACGCCAATTCACACCAGAGCACGCCAGTGCACGCCAGAGCACGCCAATTAACACCAGAGCACGCCAGTGCACGCCAGAGCACGCCAGTGCACGCAAGAGAACGCCAATTCACACCAGAGCACGCCAGTGCACGCCAGAGCACGCCAATTCACACCAGATCACTCAAGTGCACGCCAAAGCACGCCAGTGCACGCCAGAGCACGCCAGTGCACGCCAGATTACGCCAGATTACGCCAGAGCACGCCATTGCACGCCAGAGCACGCCAGTGCACGCCAGAGCACGCCAGTGCACGCCAGAGCACGCCAGTGCACGCCAGAGCACGCCAGTGCACGCCAGTGCCCGCATGAGCACGCCCATTCACACCAGAGCACGCCAGTGCACGCCAGAGCTCGCCAGTGCACGCAAGAGCACGCCAATTCACACCAGAGCACGCCAGTGCACGCCAGAGCACGCCAGTGCACGCCAGTGCACGCCAGTGCACGCCAGTGCACGCCAGAGCAATTCAATGCACGCCAGAGCACGCCAATTCACACCAGAGCACGCCAGTGCACGCCAGAGCACGCCAGTGCACGCCAGTACACGCCAGAGCATGTCAATGCACGCCAGAGCAAGCCAGAGCACGCCAGAGCACGCCAGAGCACGCCATTGCACGACAGAGCACGGTAGAACACATTAGAGAACAGCTCAGCACTTGAAGTTGCTATAATATTTTTTTCACTTTTTAAAACCATTTTTTAATTACAGGATGTGTAAATCAATGTCCAGTACACCATTTCAAGTCTATTGAATCAATAAATTTTTAGAGCAAATCATGAACAAAAAGTTTGAGAAAAATGCACATCACAGCACTTGAATTTTTAAAAATTATTCAAGTTATTTGAGTTCTTTTGTCGGGTAGTGGATTTCTATTTTCAAGCACTTGAGTTCTGCATAGCAGAGCACGCCAGTGCCCGCCAGAGCACGCCAGTGCCCGCCAGAGCACGCCAATTCACACCAGAGCACGCCTATGCACGCCAGAGCACGCCAGTGCACGCCAGAGCACGCCAATTCACACCAGAGAACGCCAATTCACACTAGACCACGCCAGTGCACGCAAGAGCACGCAAGTGCACGCAAGAGAACGCCAATTCACACCAGAGCACGCCAGTGCACGCCAGAGCACGCCAGTGCACGCTAGAGCACGCCAATTCACACCAGAGCACGCCAGTGCACGCTAGAGCACGCCAGTGCACGCAAGAGAACGCCAATTCACACCAGAGCACGCCAGTGCACGCCAGAGCACGCCAGTGCACGCCAGAGCACGCCAGTGCACGCAAGAGCAAGTTAATGCACGCCAGAGCACGGCAGTGCACGCCAGAGCACGCAAGTGCACGCTAAAGCACGCCAGTGCACGCCAGAGCACGCAAGTGCACGCCAGTGCACGCCAATTCACACCAGAGCACGCCAATGCACGCCAGAGCACGCCAGAGCACGCCAGTGCACGCCAATGCACGCCAGAGCACGCCAGTGTACGCCAGAGCACGCCAGTGCACGCCAGTGCACGCCAGAGCACGCCAATTCACACCAGAGCACTCCAGTGCACGCTAGAGCACGCCAATTCACACCAGAGCACGCCAGTGCACGCAAGAGCACGCCAGTGCACGCAAGAGCACGCCAGTGCACGCAAGAGCACGCCATTGCACGCAAGAGCACGCCAGTGCATGCCAGAGCACGCCAATTTACACCAGAGCACGCCATTGCACGCCAGAGCAGGGTAAAACACATTAGAGAACAGCTCAGCACTTGAAGTTGCTATAATATTTTTTTCACTTTTTAAAACCATTTTTTAATTACAGGATTTGTAAATCAATGTCCAGTACACCATTTCAAGTCTATTGAATCAATAAATTTTTAGAGCAAATCATGAACAAAAAGTTTGAGAAAAATGAACATCACAGCACTTGAATTTTTAAAAATTATTCAAGTTATTTGAGTTCTATTGTCGGGTAGTGGATTTCTATTGTCAAGCACTTAAGTTCTGCATAGCAGAGCACGCCAGTGCCCGCCAGAGCACGCCAGTGCCCGCCAGAGCACGCCAATTCACACCAGAGCACGCCTATGCACGCCAGAGCACGCCAGTGCACGCCAGAGCACGCCAATTCACACCAGAGAACGCCAATTCACACCAGAGCACGCCAGTGCACGCAAGAGCACGCAAGTGCACGAAAGAGAACGCCAATTCACACCAGAGCACGCCAGTGCACGCCAGAGCACGCCAGTGCACGCTAGAGCACGCCAATTCACACCAGAGCACGCCAGTGCACGCCAGAGCACGCCAGTGCACGCAAGAGAACGCCAATTCACACCAGAGCACGCCAGTGCACGCCAGAGCACGCCAGTGCACGCAAGAGCACGTTAATGCACGCCAGAGCACGGCAGTGCACGCCAGAGCACGCAAGTGCACGCTAAAGCACGCCAGTGCACGCCAGAGCACGCAAGTGCCCGCCAGAGCAAACCAGTGCACGCCAGAGGAATTCAATGCACGCCAGAGCACGCCAATTCACACCAGAGCACGCCAGTGCACGCCAGAGCACGCCAATTCAAACCAGAGCACGCCAATGCACGCCAGAGAACGCCAGTGCACGCCAGTGCACGCCAGAGCACGCCAATTCACACCAGAGCACGCCAATTCACACCAGAGCACGCCAGTGCACGCAAGAGCACGCCAGTGCACGCAAGAGAACGCCAATTCACACCAGAGCACGCCAGTGCACGCCAGAGCACGCCAATTAACACCAGAGCACGCCAGTGCACGCAAGAGAACGCCAATTCACACCAGAGCACGCCAGTGCACGCCAGAGCACGCCAATTCACACCAGATCACTCAAGTGCACGCCAAAGCACGCCAGTGCACGCCAGAGCACGCCAGTGCACGCCAGATTACGCCAGATTACGCCAGAGCACGCCATTGCACGCCAGAGCACGCCAGTGCACGCCAGAGCACGCCAGTGCACGCCAGAGCACGCCAGTGCACGCCAGAGCACGCCAGTGCACGCCAGAGCACGCCAGTGCACGCCAGTGCCCGCATGAGCACGCCCATTCACACCAGAGCACGCCAGTGCACGCCAGAGCTCGCCAGTGCACGCAAGAGCACGCCAATTCACACCAGAGCACGCCAGTGCACGCCAGAGCACGCCAGTTCACGCCAGAGCACGCCAGTGCACGCCAGTGCACGCCAGAGCAATTCAATGCACGCCAGAGCACGCCAATTCACACCAGAGCACGCCAGTGCACGCCAGAGCACGCCAGTGCACGCCAGTACACGCCAGAGCATGTCAATGCACGCCAGAGCAAGCCAGAGCACGCCAGAGCACGCCAGAGCACGCCATTGCACGACAGAGCACGGTAGAACACATTAGAGAACAGCTCAGCACTTGAAGTTGCTATAATATTTTTTTCACTTTTTAAAACCATTTTTTAATTAAAGGATGTGTAAATCAATGTCCAGTATACCATTTCAAGTCTATTGAATCAATAAATTTATAGAGCAAATCATGAACAAAAAGTTTGAGAAAAACGCACATGAAAGCACTTGAATTTTTAAAAATTATTCAAGTTATTTGAGTTCTATTGTCGGGAAGTGGATTTCTATTGTCAAGCACTTGATTTCTGCATAGCAGAGCACGCCAGTGCACGCAAGAGCACGTCAATGCACGCCAGAGCAAGCCAGAGCACGCCAGAGCACGCCAGAGCACGCCAGTGCACGCCAGAGCATGCCAGTGCACGCCAGAGCACGCCAATGCACACTAGAGCACGCCAATGCACGCCAGAGCACGCCAGTGCACGCCAGTGCACGCCAGAGCACGCCAATTCACACCAGAGCACGCCAATTCACACCAGAGCACGCCAGTGCACGCAAGAGCACGCCAGTGCACGCAAGAGAACGCCAATTCACACCAGAGCACGCCAGCGCACGCCAGAGCACGCCAATTAACACCAGAGCACGCCAGTGCACGCCAGAGCACGCCAGTGCACGCAAGAGAACGCCAATTCACACCAGAGCACGCCAGTGCACGCCAGAGCACGCCAATTCACACCAGATCACTCAAGTGCACGCCAAAGCACGCCAGTGCACGCCAGAGCACGCCAGTGCACGCCAGATTACGCCAGTGCACGCCAGAGCACGCCATTGCACGCCAGAGCACGCCAGTGCACGCATGAGCACGCCAGTGCACGCCAGAGCACGCCAGTGCACGCCAGAGCACGCCAGTGCACGCCAGTGCCCGCATGAGCACGCCCATTCACACCAGAGCACGCCAGTGCACGCCAGAGCTCGCCAGTGCACGCAAGAGCACGCCAATTCACACCAGAGCACGCCAGTGCACGCCAGAGCACGCCAGTTCACGCCAGAGCACGCCAGTTCACGCCAGTGCACGCCAGAGCAATTCAATGCACGCCAGAGCACGCCAATTCACACCAGAGCACGCCAGTGCACGCCAGAGCACGCCAGTGCACGCCAGTACACGCCAGAGCATGTCAATGCACGCCAGAGCAAGCCAGAGCACGCCAGAGCACGCCAGAGCACGCCATTGCACGACAGAGCACGGTAGAACACATTAGAGAACAGCTCAGCACATGAAGTTGCTATAATATTTTTTTCACTTTTTAAAACCATTTTTTAATTAAAGGATGTGTAAATCAATGTCCAGTATACCATTTCAAGTCTATTGAATCAATAAATTTATAGAGCAAATCATGAACAAAAAGTTTGAGAAAAACGCACATGAAAGCACTTGAATTTTTAAAAATTATTCAAGTTATTTGAGTTCTATTGTCGGGAAGTGGATTTCTATTGTCAAGCACTTGATTTCTGCATAGCAGAGCACGCCAGTGCACGCAAGAGCACGTCAATGCACGCCAGAGCAAGCCAGAGCACGCCAGAGCACGCCAGAGCACGCCAGTGCACGCCAGAGCATGCCAGTGCACGCCAGAGCACGCCAATGCACACTAGAGCACGCCAGTGCAGGCCAGAGCCCGCCAATTCACACCAGAGCACGCCAGTGCACGCCAGAGACTGCCAATTCACACCAGAGCACGCCAGTGCACACCAAAGCACGCCAGTGCACGCCACTGCACGCAAGAGCACGTCAATGCACGCCAAAGCACGGCAGTGCACGCCAGAGCACGCAAGTGCACGCCAAAGCACGCCAGTGCACGCCAGAGCACGCCAGTGCACGCCAGTGCACGCCAATTCACACCAGATCACGCCAGAGCACGCCAGAGCACGCCAGTGCACGCCAGTACACGCCAGTGCACGCAAGAGCACGCCAATTCACACCAGAGCACGCCAGTGCACGCCAGAGCACGCCAGTGCACGCCAGAGCACGCCAGTGCACGCCAGTGCACGCCAGAGCACGCCAATTCACACCAGAGCAAGCCAGTGCACGCCAGAGCACGCCAGTGCACGCCAGTACACGCCAGAGCATGTCAATGCACGCCAGAGCAAGCCAGAGCACGCCAGAGCACGCCATTGCACGACAGAGCACGGTAGAACACATTAGAGAACAGCTCAGCACTTGAAGTTGCTATAATATTTTTTTCACTTTTTAAAACCATTTTTTAATTACAGGATGTGTAAATCAATGTCCAATACACCATTTCAAGTCTATTTAATCAATAAATTTATAGAGCAAATCATGAAAAAAAGTTTGAGAAAAACGGACATCACCGAATTTGAATTTTTAAAAATTATTCAAGTTATTTGAGTTCTATTGTCGGGTAGTGGATTTCTATTGTCAACCACTTGAGTTCTGCATAGCAGAGCACGCCAGTGCACGCAAGAGCACGTCAATGCACACCAGATCACGCCAGTGCACGCAAGAGCACGACAATTCACACCAGAGCATGCCAGTGCACGCCAGAGCATGCCAGTGCACGCCAGACCACGCCAATTCACACCAGAGCTTGCCAGTGCACGCAAGAGCACGCCAGTGCACGTCAGAGCACGCCAGAGCACGCCAGTGCACGCCAGAGCACGTCCATGCACGCCAGAGCAAGCCAGAGCACGCCAGAGCACGCCAGAGCACGCCAGAGCACGCCAATTCACACCAGAGCACGCCAGTGCAGGCCAGAGCACGCCAATTCACACCAGAGCAAGCCAGTGCACACCAGACTACGCAAGTGCACGCCAAAGCACGCCAGAGCACGTCAATTCACGCCAGAGCACGCCAGTGCACGCCAGAGCACGCCAGTGCACGCCAGAGCACGCCAATTCACACCAGAGCACTCAAGTGAACGCCAAAGCACGCCAGTGCACGCCAGAGCACGCCAGTTTACGCCAGAGCACGCCAGTGCACGCCAGAGCACGCCAGTGCACGCCAGAGCACGCCAGTGCACGCCAGTGCACGCCAGTGCATGTCAATGCACGCCAGAGCATGTCAATGCACGCCAGAGCAAGCCAGAGCACGCCAGAGCGATCCATTGCACGCCATTGCACGCCAGAGCACGGTAGCACACATTAGAGAACAGCTCAGCACTTGAAGTTGCTATAATATTTTTTTCACTTTTTAACAAGCAATCCACCACTCAACCGCACCAAATCCATGGACCCCACTTTTTTTTCCCATTCCGCTATAGGACCTAAAAATCTGAAATAATTCAGCCATATAGAGTTTTCTACTCCGGATTCATTTGTTTTTGCAGACATTAAATATTCCCTGCCGTTCGGGAGATATTTAATGTTAAAGTTTAGGTTTTTTCAAATTTTAACAATTTTAGGGGGTCTTTGGTATCGCTTTTTGGGAAAATGCTAACCTTAAAAAAAAATCTAATTCTCCCAAAAGTTTGCTCGGCCATCCCTCAATACCAATCCAAAAGGAATTTACATTCCGGATTAGATTGGCCGAGTTATTCCCAATTTAGTAAAGTGTAATTTTGACCAGTTTCCCACCCAGCCTAGTCGCCATTTTTTATTACTCTCTCTCGCGTTCCTGGCGGATGACAGCCGAAACATACGAGTTCTCTGCACCTCGGGCTTCATATTGCTGGCCACTAGACTATATGAAAGGGCCTACAGTATGTTTTTTAATTACAGGATGTGTAAATCAATGTCAAGTACACCATTTCAAGTCTATTGAATCAATAAATTTATAGAGCAAATCATGAACAAAAAGTTTGAGAAAAACGCACATCACAGCACTTGAATTTTTAAAAATTATTCAAGTTATTTGATTTCTTTTGTCGGGTAGTGGATTTCTATTGTCAAGCACTTGAGTTCTGCATAGCAGAGAACGCCAGTGCACGCAAGAGCACGTCAATGCACGCCAGAGCACGCCAGTGCACGCCAAAGCACGCCAGTGCACGTCAGAGCACACCAGTGCACGCCAGAGCAATTCAATGCACGCCAGAGCACGCCAATTCACACCAGAGCACACCAGTGCACGCCAGAGCACGCCAGTGCACGCAAAAGCACGTCAATTCACGCCAGAGCATGCCAGTGCACGCCAGAGCACGCCAGTGCACACCAGTGCACGCCAGTGCACGCCAATTCACACCAGAGCACGCCAGAGCACGCCAGTGCACGCCAGAGCACGTCCATGCACGCCAGAGCAAGCCAGAGCACGCCAGAGCACGCCAGAGCACGCCAGAGCACGCCAGAGCACGCCAGAGCACGCCAATTCACACCAGAGCACGCCAGTGCAGGCCAGAGCACGCCAATTCACACCAGAGCAAGCCAGTGCACACCAGACTACGCAAGTGCACGCCAAAGCACGCCAGAGCACGCCAGTTTACGCCAGTGCACGCCAGTGCACGCCAATTCACACCAGAGCACGCCAGTGCACGCCAGAGCACGCCAGTGCACGCCACAGCACGCCACAGCACGCCAGAGCACGCCAGAGCACGCCAGAGCACGTCAATGCACGCCAGAGCAAGCCAGAACACGCCAGTGCACGCCAGGGCAATTCAATGCACGCCAGAGCACGCCAGAGCACGCCAATTCACACCAGAGCACGCCATTTCTCGCCAGAGCACGCCAGTGCACGCAAGAGCACGTCAATGCACGCCAGAGCACGCCAGTGCACGCCAGAGCACGCAAGTGCACGCCAAAATTCGCCAGTGCACGCCAGAGCACGCCAGTGCACGCCAGAGTACGCCAATTCACACCAGAGCACGCCAGTGCAGGCCAGAGCACGCCAATTCACACCAGAGCAAGCCAGTGCACGCCAGAGCACGCCAGTGCACGCCAGAACAAGTCAATGCACGCCAGTGCACGCCAGAGCACGCAAGTGCACGACAAAGCACGCCAGTGCACGCCAGTGCACGCCAATTCACACCAGAGCACGCCAGTGCACGCCAGTGCACGCCAGAGCACGTCAATGCACGCCAGAGCAAGCTAGAGCACGCCAGAGCACGCCAGAGCACGCCAGTGCACGCCAGAGCACGCCAGTGCACGCCAGAGCACGGTAGAGCACAGCAGAGAACAGCTCAGCACTTGAAGTTGCTATAATATTTTGTTCACTTGTTAAAATCATTTTTTAATTACAGGATGTGTAAATCAATGTCCAATACACCATTTCAAGTCTATTTAATCAATAAATTTATAGAGCAAATCACGAACAAAAAGTTTGAGAAAAACGCACATCACAGAATTTGAATTTTTAAAAATTATTCAAGTTATTTGAGTTCTATTGTCGGGTAGTGGATTTCTATTGTCAAGCACTTGAGTTCTGCATAGCAGAGCACGCCAGTGCACGCAAGAGCACGCCAATTCACACCAGAGCACGCCAATTCACACCAGAGCACGCCAGTGCACGCAAGAGCACGCCAGTGCACGCAAGAGAACGCCAATTCACGCCAGAGCACGCCAGTGCACGCCAGAGCACGCCAATTAACACCAGAGCACGCCAGTGCACGCCAGAGCACGTCAGTGCACGCAAGAGAACGCCAATTCACACCAGAGCACGCCAATTCACACCAGATCACTCAAGTGCACGCCAAAGCACGCCAGTGCACGCCAGAGCACGCCAGTGCACGCCAGATTACGCCAGTGCACGCCAGAGCACGCCATTGCACGCCAGAGCACGCCAGTGCACGCCAGAGCACGCCAGTGCACGCCAGAGCACGCCAGTGCACGCCAGAGCACGCCAGTGCACGCCAGTGCCCGCATGAGCACGCCCATTCACACCAGAGCACGCCAATTCACACCAGAGCACGCCAGTGCACGCCAGAGCACGCCAGTTCACGCCAGAGCACGCCAGTTCACGCCAGTGCACGCCAGAGCAATTCAATGCACGCCAGAGCACGCCAATTCACACCAGAGCACGCCAGTGCACGCCAGAGCACGCCAGTGAACGCCAGTACACGCCAGAGCATGTCAATGCACGCCAGAGCAAGCTAGAGCACGCCAGAGCACGCCAGAGCACGCCATTGCACGACAGAGCACGGTAGAACACATTAGAGAACAGCTCAGCACATGAAGTTGCTATAATATTTTTTTCACTTTTTAAAACCATTTTTTAATTAAAGGATGTGTAAATCAATGTCCAGTATACCATTTCAAGTCTATTGAATCAATAAATTTATAGAGCAAATCATGAACAAAAAGTTTGAGAAAAACGCACATGAAAGCACTTGAATTTTTAAAAATTATTCAAGTTATTTGAGTTCTATTGTCGGGAAGTGGATTTCTATTGTCAAGCACTTGATTTCTGCATAGCAGAGCACGCCAGTGCACGCAAGAGCACGTCAATGCACGCCAGAGCAAGCCAGAGCACGCCAGAGCACGCCAGAGCACGCCAGTGCACGCCAGAGCATGCCAGTGCACGCCAGAGCACGCCAATGCACACTAGAGCACGCCAATGCACGCCAGAGCACGCCAGTGCACGCCAGTGCACGCCAGAGCACGCCAATTCACACCAGAGCACGCCAATTCACACCAGAGCACGCCAGTGCACGCAAGAGCACGCCAGTGCACGCAAGAGAACGCCAATTCACACCAGAGCACGCCAGCGCACGCCAGAGCACGCCAATTAACACCAGAGCACGCCAGTGCACGCCAGAGCACGCCAGTGCACGCAAGAGAACGCCAATTCACACCAGAGCACGCCAGTGCACGCCAGAGCACGCCAATTCACACCAGATCACTCAAGTGCACGCCAAAGCACGCCAGTGCACGCCAGAGCACGCCAGTGCACGCCAGATTACGCCAGTGCACGCCAGAGCACGCCATTGCACGCCAGAGCACGCCAGTGCACGCCAGAGCACGCCAGTGCACGCCAGAGCACGCCAGTGCACGCCAGAGCACGCCAGTGCACGCCAGAGCACGCCAGTGCACGCCAGTGCCCGCATGAGCACGCCCATTCACACCAGAGCACGCCAGTGCACGCCAGAGCTCGCCAGTGCACGCAAGAGCACGCCAATTCACACCAGAGCACGCCAGTGCACGCCAGAGCACGCCAGTTCACGCCAGAGCACGCCAGTTCACGCCAGTGCACGCCAGTGCACGCCAGAGCAATTCAATGCACGCCAGAGCACGCCAATTCACACCAGAGCACGCCAGTGCACGCCAGAGCACGCCAGTGCACGCCAGTACACGCCAGAGCATGTCAATGCACGCCAGAGCAAGCCAGAGCACGCCAGAGCACGCCAGAGCACGCCATTGCACGACAGAGCACGGTAGAACACATTAGAGAACAGCTCAGCACATGAAGTTGCTATAATATTTTTTTCACTTTTTAAAACCATTTTTTAATTAAAGGATGTGTAAATCAATGTCCAGTATACCATTTCAAGTCTATTGAATCAATAAATTTATAGAGCAAATCATGAACAAAAAGTTTGAGAAAAACGCACATGAAAGCACTTGAATTTTTAAAAATTATTCAAGTTATTTGAGTTCTATTGTCGGGAAGTGGATTTCTATTGTCAAGCACTTGATTTCTGCATAGCAGAGCACGCCAGTGCACGCAAGAGCACGTCAATGCACGCCAGAGCAAGCCAGAGCACGCCAGAGCACGCCAGAGCACGCCAGTGCACGCCAGAGCATGCCAGTGCACGCCAGAGCACGCCAATGCACACTAGAGCACGCCAGTGCAGGCCAGAGCCCGCCAATTCACACCAGAGCACGCCAGTGCACGCCAGATACCGCCAATTCACACCAGAGCACGCCAGTGCACACCAAAGCACGCCACTGCACGCCACTGCACGCAAGAGCACGTCAATGCACGCCAAAGCACGGCAGTGCACGCCAGAGCACGCAAGTGCACGCCAAAGCACGCCAGTGCACGCCAGAGCACGCCAGTGCACGCCAGTGCACGCCAATTCACACCAGATCACGCCAGAGCACGCCAGAGCACGCAACAGCACGCCAGTGCACGAAAGAGCACGTCAATGCACGCCAGAGCACGTTAGTGCACCCCAGAGCACGCCAGTGCACGCCAGTGCACACCAGAGCACGCCAATTCACACCAGAGAACGCCAGTGCACGCTAGAGCACGCCAGTGCACGCAAGAGTACGCCAATTCACACCAGAGCACGCCAGTGCACGCCAGAGCATGCCAGTGCACGCCAGAGCACGCCAATTCACACCAGTGCACGCCAGTGCAAGCCAGTGCACGCCAGTGCAAGCCAGAGCACGCCAGTGCACGCCAGAGCACGCCAATTCACACCAGAGCACTCAAGTGAACGCCAAAGCACGCCAGTGCACGCCAGAGCACGCCAGTGCACGCCAGAGCACGCCAGTGCACGCCAGTGCACGCCAGAGCATGTCAATGCACGCCAGAGCATGTCAATGCACGCCAGAGCAAGCCAGAGCACGCCAGAGCGATCCATTGCACGCCATTGCACGCCAGAGCACGGTAGCACACATTAGAGAGCAGCTCAGCACTTGAAGTTGCTATAATATTTTTTTCACTTTTTAAAACCATTTTTTAATTACAGGATGTGTAAATCAATGTCCAGTACACCATTTCAAGTCTATTGAATCAATAAATTTATAGAGCAAATCATGAACAAAAAGTTTGAGAAAAACGCACATCACAGCACTTGAATTTTTAAAAATTATTAAAGTTATTTGAGTTCTATTGTCGGGTAGTGGATTTCTATTGTCAAGCACTTGAGTTCTGCATAGCAGAGCACGCCAGTGCACGCCAGAGCACGCCAGTGCACGCCAGATTACGCCAGTGCACGCCAGAGCACGCCAGTGCACGCCAGAGCACGCCAGTGCACGCCAGAGCACGCCAGTGCACACCAGAGCACGCCAGTGCACGCCAGTGCACGCCAGAGCACGCCAATTCACACCAGAGCACGCCAGTGCACGCCAGAGCACGCCAGTGCACGCCAGAGCACGCAAATTCACACCAGAGCACGCCAGTGCACGCCAGAGCACGCCAGTGCACGCCAGAGCACGCCAGTGCACGCCAGAGCACGCCAGTGCACGCCAGAGCACGCCAGTGCACGCCAGAGCACGCCAGTGCACGCCAGAGCACGCCAGTGCACGCCAGTGCACGCCAGTGCACGCCAGAGCACGCCAATTCACACCAGAGCAAGCCAGTGCACGCCAGAGCACGCCAGTGCACGCCAGTACACGCCAGAGCATGTCAATGCACGCCAGAGCAAGCCAGAGCACGCCAGAGCACGCCATTGCACGACAGAGCACGGTAGAACACATTAGAGAACAGCTCAGCACTTGAAGTTGCTATAATATTTTTTTCACTTTTTAAAACCATTTTTTAATTACAGGATGTGTAAATCAATGTCCAATACACAATTTCAAGTCTATTTAATCAATAAATTTATAGAGCAAATCATGAAAAAAAGTTTGAGAAAAACGGACATCACCGAATTTGAATTTTTAAAAATTATTCAAGTTATTTGAGTTCTATTGTCGGGTAGTGGATTTCTATTGTCAACCACTTGAGTTCTGCATAGCAGAGCACGCCAGTGCACGCAAGAGCACGTCAATGCACACCAGATCACGCCAGTGCACGCAAGAGCACGACAATTCACACCAGAGCATGCCAGTACACGCCAGAGCATGCCAGTGCACGCCAGACCACGCCAATTCACACCAGAGCTTGCCAGTGCACGCAAGAGCACGCCAGTGCACGTCAGAGCACGCCAGAGCACGCCAGTGCACGCCAGAGCACGTCCATGCACGCCAGAGCAAGCCAGAGCACGCCAGAGCACGCCAGAGCACGCCAGAGCACGCCAATTCACACCAGAGCACGCCAGTGCAGGCCAGAGCACGCCAATTCACACCAGAGCAAGCCAGTGCACACCAGACTACGCAAGTGCACGCCAAAGCACGCCAGAGCACGTCAATTCACGCCAGAGCACGCCAGTGCACGCCAGAGCACGCCAGTGCACGCCAGAGCACGCCAATTCACACTGGAGCACTCAAGTGAACGCCAAAGCACGCCAGTGCACGCCAGAGCACGCCAGTTTACGCCAGAGCACGCCAGTGCACGCCAGAGCACGCCAGTGCACGCCAGAGCACGCCAGTGCACGCCAGAGCATGTCAATGCACGCCAGAGCATGTCAATGCACGCCAGAGCAAGCCAGAGCACGCCAGAGCGATCCATTGCACGCCATTGCACGCCAGAGCACGGTAGCACACATTAGAGAACAGCTCAGCACTTGAAGTTGCTATAATATTTTTTTCACTTTTTAACAAGCAATCCACCACTCAACCGCACCAAATCCATGGACCCCACTTTTTTTTTCCCATTCCGCTATAGGACCTAAAAATCTGAAATAATTCAGCCATATAGAGTTTTCTACTCCGGATTCATTTGTTTTTGCAGACATTAAATATTCCCTGCCGTTCGGGAGATATTTAATGTTAAAGTTTAGGTTTTTTCAAATTTTAACAATTTTAGGGGGTCTTTGGTATCGCTTTTTGGGAAAATGCTAACCTTAAAAAAAAATCTAATTCTCCCAAAAGTTTGCTCGGCCATCCCTCAATACCAATCCAAAAGGAATTTACATTCCGGATTAGATTGGCCGAGTTATTCCCAATTTAGTAAAGTGTAATTTTGACCAGTTTCCCACCCAGCCTAGTCGCCATTTTTTATTACTCTCTCTCGCGTTCCTGGCGGATGACAGCCGAAACATACGAGTTCTCTGCACCTCGGGCTTCATATTGCTGGCCACTAGACTATATGAAAGGGCCTACAGTATGTCCCCCGTTCTAAAGTGAAGGCCAGGAAAGCGTAGCTTCGGCTGTCATCCGCCAGGAACGCGAGAGAGAGTAATAAAAAATGGCGACTAGGCTGGGTGGGAAACTGGTCAAAATTACACTTTACTAGATTGGGAATAACTCGGCCAATCTAATCCGGAATGTAAATTACTTTTGGATTGGTATTGAGGGATGGCCGAGCAAACTTTTGGGAGAATTAGATTTTTTTTTAAGGTTAGCATTTTCCCAAAAAGCGATACCAAAGACCCCCCAAAATTGTTAAAATTTGAAAAAACCTAAACTTTAACATTAAATATCTCCCGAACGGCAGGGAATATTTAATGTCTGCAAAAACAGATGAATCCGGAGTAGAAAACTCTATATGGCTGAATTATTTCAGATTTTTAGGTCCTATAGCGGAATGGGAAAAAAAAGTGGGGTCCATGGATTTGGTGCGGTTGAGTGGTGGATTGCTTGTTAAAACCATTTTTTAATTACAGGATGTGTAAATCAATGTCAAGTACACCATTTCAAGTCTATTGAATCAATAAATTTATAGAGCAAATCATGAACAAAAAGTTTGAGAAAAACGCACATCACAGCACTTGAATTTTTAAAAATTATTCAAGTTATTTGATTTCTTTTGTCGGGTAGTGGATTTCTATTGTCAAGCACTTGAGTTCTGCATAGCAGAGAACGCCAGTGCACGCAAAAGCACGTCAATGCACGCCAGAGCACGCCAGTGCACGCCAAAGCACGCCAGTGCACGTCAGAGCACACCAGTGCACGCCAGAGCAATGCAATGCACGCCAGAGCACGCCAATTCACACCAGAGCACACCAGTGCACGCCAGAGCACGCCAGTGCACGCAAAAGCACGTCAATTCACGCCAGAGCATGCCAGTGCACGCCAGAGCACGCCAGTGCACACCAGTGCACGCCAGTGCACGCCAATTCACACCAGAGCACGCCAGAGCACGCCAGTGCACGCCAGAGCACGTCCATGCACGCCAGAGCAAGCCAGAGCACGCCAGAGCACGCCAGAGCACGCCAGAGCACGACAGAGCACGCCAATTCACACCAGAGCACGCCAGTGCAGGCCAGAGCACGCCAATTCACACCAGAGCAAGCCAGTGCACACCAGACTACGCAAGTGCACGCCAAAGCACGCCAGAGCACGCCAGTGCACGCCAGTGCACGCCAATTCACACCAGAGCACGCCAGTGCACGCCAGAGCACGCCAGTGCACGCCACAGCACGCCACAGCACGCCAGAGCACGCCAGAGCACGCCAGAGCACGTCAATGCACGCCAGAGCAAGCCAGAACACGCCAGTGCACGCCAGGGCAATTCAATGCACGCCAGAGCACACCAATTCACACCAGAGCACGCCAGTGCACGCCAGAGCACGCCAATTCACACCAGAGCACGCCATTTCTCGCCAGAGCACGCCAGTGCACGCAAGAGCACGTCAATGCACGCCAGAGCACGCCAGTGCACGCCAGAGCACGCAAGTGCACGCCAAAGCTCGCCAGTGCACGCCAGAGCACGCCAGTGCACGCCAGTGCACGCCAATTCACACCAGAGCACGCCAGTGCAGGCCAGAGCACGCCAATTTACACCAGAGCAAGCCAGTGCACGCCAGAGCACGCCAGTGCACGCCAGAACAAGTCAATGCACGCCAGTGCACGCCAGAGCACGCAAGTGCACGACAAAGCACGCCAGTGCACGCCAGTGCACGCCAATTCACACCAGAGCACGCCAGTGCACGCCAGTGCACGCCAGAGCACGTCAATGCACGCCAGAGCAAGCTAGAGCACGCCAGAGCACGCCAGAGCACGCCAGTGCACGCCAGAGCACGCCAGTGCACGCCAGAGCACGGTAGAGCACAGCAGAGAACAGCTCAGCACTTGAAGTTGCTATAATATTTTGTTCACTTGTTAAAATCATTTTTTAATTACAGGATGTGTAAATCAATGTCCAATACACCATTTCAAGTCTATTTAATCAATAAATTTATAGAGCAAATCACGAACAAAAAGTTTGAGAAAAACGCACATCACAGAATTTGAATTTTTAAAAATTATTCAAGTTATTTGAGTTCTATTGTCGGGTAGTGGATTTCTATTGTCAAGCACTTGAGTTCTGCATAGCAGAGCACGCCAGTGCACGCAAGAGCACGTCAATGCACACCAGATCACGCCAGTGCACGCAAGAGCACGCAAGTGCACGCAAGAGCACGCAAGTGAACGCAAGAGCACGCAAGTGCACGCAAGAGCACGCAAGTGCACGCAAGAGCACGCAAGTGCACGCAAGAGCACGCAAGTGCACGCAAGAGCACGTAAGTGCACGCCAAAACACGCCAGTACACGCCAGAGCACGCCAGAGCACGCCAGAGCACGCCAGAGCACGCCAGTTCACGCCAGAGCACGCCAATTCACACCAAAGCACGCCAGTGCACGCCAGAGCACGCCAGTGCACGTAAGAGCACGCCAATTCAAACCAGAGCATGCCAGTGCACGCCAGAGCATGCCAGTGCACGCCAGACAACGCCAATTCACACCAGAGCACGCCAATGCACGCAAGAGCACGTCAATGCACGCCAGAGCACGCCAGTGCACGCCAGAGCACGCCAGTGCACGCCAGAGCACGCCAGTGCACGCCAGAGCACGCCAATTCACACCAGAGCACTCAAGTGAACGCCAAAGCACGCCAGTGCACGCCAGAGCACGCCAGTGCACGCCAGAGCACGCCAGTGCACGCCAGTGCACGCCAGAGCATGTCAATGCACGCAAGAGCATGTCAATGCACGCCAGAGCAAGCCAGAGCACGCCAGAGCGATCCATTGCACGCCATTGCACGCCAGAGCACGGTAGCACACATTAGAGAACAGCTCAGCACTTGAAGTTGCTATAATATTTTTTTCACTTTTTAAAACCATTTTTTAATTACAGGATGTGTAAATCAATGTCAAGTACACCATTTCAAGTCTATTGAATCAATAAATTTATAGAGCAAATCATGAACAAAAAGTTTGAGAAAAACGCACATCACAGCACTTGAATTTTTAAAAATTATTCAAGTTATTTGATTTCTTTTGTCGGGTAGTGGATTTCTATTGTCAAGCACTTGAGTTCTGCATAGCAGAGAACGCCAGTGCACGCAAGAGCACGTCAATGCACGCCAGAGCACGCCAGTGCACGCCAAAGCACGCCAGTGCACGTCAGAACACACCAGTGCACGCCAGAGCAATTCAATGCACGCCAGAGCACGCCAATTCACACCAGAGCACACCAGTGCACGCCAGAGCACGCCAGTGCACGCAAAAGCACGTCAATTCACGCCAGAGCATGCCAGTGCACGCCAGAGCACGCCAGTGCACACCAGTGCACGCCAGTGCACGCCAATTCACACCAGAGCACGCCAGAGCACGCCAGAGCACGCCAGAGCACGTCAACTCACGCCAGAGCAAGCCAGAGCACGCCAGAGCACGCCAGAGGACGCCAGTGCACGCCAGAGCACGCCAATTCACACCAGAGCACGCCAGTGCAGGCCAGAGAACGCCAATTCACACCAGAGCAAGCCAGTGCACACCAGAGCACGTCAATGCACGCCAGAGCACGCCAGTGCACGCCAGAGCACGCAAGTGTACGCAAGTGCACGCCAAAGCACGCCAGTACACGCCAGAGCACGCCAGTGCACGCCGGAGCACGCCAGTGCACGCCAGAGCAGGCCAATTCACACCAGAGCACGCCAGTGCACGCCAGAGCACGCCAGTGCACGCAAGAGCACCCGAATTCACACCAGAGCATGCCATTGCACGCCAGACCACGCCAATTCACACCAGGGCACGCCAGTGCACGCCAGAGCACGCCAGTGCACGCCAGAGCACGCCAGTGCACGCCAGAGCACGCCAGTGCACGCCAGAGCACGCCAGTGCACGCCAGAGCACGCCAGTGCACGCCAGAGCACGCCAATTAACACCAGAGCACTCAAGTGCACGCTAAAGCACGCAAGTGCACGCCAGAGCACGCCAGTGCACGCCAGAGCACGCCAGTGCACGCCAGAGCACGCCAGTGCACGCAAAAGCACGCCAGTGCACGCCAGTGCACGCCAGAGCACGCCAATTCACACGAGAGCACGCCAGTGCACGCCAGTGCACGCCAGAGCATGTCAATGCACGCCAGAGCAAGCCAGAGCACGCCAGAGCACGCCATTGCACGCCATTGCAGCCCAGAGCACGAAAGAACACATTAGAGAACCGCTCAGCACTTGAAGTTGCTATAATATTTTTTTCACTTTTTAAAACCATTTTTTAATTAAAGGATGTGTAAATCAATGTCCAGTACACCATTTCAAGTCTATTGAATCAATAAATTTACAGAGCAAATCATGAACAAAAAGTTTGAGAAAAATGCACATCACAGCACTTGAATTTTTAAAAATTATTCAAGTTATTTGAGTTCTATTGTCGGGTAGTGGATTTCTATTGTCAAGCACTTGAGTTCTGCATAGCAGAGCACGCCAGTGCATGCAAATGCACGTCAATGCACACCAGATCACGCCAGTGCACGCAAGAGCACGCAAGTGCACGCCAAAGCACGCCAGTACACGCCAGAGCACGCCAGTGCACGCCAGAGCACGCCAATTCACACCAGAGCACGCCAGTGCACGCCAGAGCACGCCAGTGCACGCAAGAGCACGCCAATTCACACCAGAGCATGCCAGTGCACGCCAGAGCATGCCATTGCACGCCAGACAACGCCAATTCACACCAGGGCACGCCAGTGCACGCCAGAGCACGCCAGTGCACGCCAGTGCACGCCAGTGCACGCCAGTGCACGCCAGAGCACGCCAATTCACACCAGAGCACTCAAGTGCACGCTAAAGCACGCAAATGCACGCCAGAGCACGCCAGTGCACGCCAGAGCACGCCAGTGCACGCCAGAGCACGCCAGTGCACGCCAGAGCACGCCAGTGCACGCCAGAGCACGCCAGTGCAAGCCAGAGCACGCCAGTGCACGCCAGAGCACGCCAGTGCACGCCAGAGCACGCCAATTCACACGAGAGCACGCCAGTGCACGCCAGAGCACGCCAGTGCACGCC
The DNA here is from genome assembly GCF_021234035.1 of Daphnia pulicaria. Taxonomy (NCBI): domain Eukaryota; kingdom Metazoa; phylum Arthropoda; class Branchiopoda; order Diplostraca; family Daphniidae; genus Daphnia; species Daphnia pulicaria. The sequence goes on along the minus strand of NC_060916.1, from coordinate 16,558,973 downwards.
AGTGCACGCCAGAGCATGTCAATGCAAGCCAGAGCAAGCCAGAGCACGCCAGAGCACGCCATTGCACGCCATTGCAGCCCAGAGCACGGTAGAACACATAAGAGAACAGCTCAGCACTTGAAGTTGCTATAATATTTTTTTCACTTTTTAAAACCATTTTTTAATTAAAGGATGTGTAAATCAATGTCCAGTACACCATTTCAAGTCTATTGAATCAATAAATTTACAGAGCAAATCATTAACAAAAAGTTTGAGAAAAATGCACATCACAGCACTTGAATTTTTAAAAATTATTCAAGTTATTTGAGTTCTATTGTCGGGTAGTGGATTTCTATTGTCAAGCACTTGAGTTCTGCATAGCAGAGCACGCCAGTGCACGCAAATGCACGTCAATGCACACCAGATCACGCCAGTGCACGCAAGAGCACGCAAGTGCACGCCAAAGCACGCCAGTACACGCCAGAGCACGCCAGTGCACGCCAGAGCACGCCAATTCACACCAGAGCATGCCAGTGCACGCCAGAGCATGCCATTGCACGCCAGACAACGCCAATTCACACCAGGGCACGCCAGTGCACGCCAGAGCACGCCAGTGCACGCCAGTGCACGCCAGTGCACGCCAGTGCACGCCAGTGCACGCCAGAGCACGCCAATTCACACCAGAGCACTCAAGTGCACGCTAAAGCACGCAAATGCACGCCAGAGCACGCCAGTGCACGCCAGAGCACGCCAGTGCACGCCAGAGCACGTCAGTGCACGCCAGAGCACGCCAGTGCACGCCAGAGCACGCCAATTCACACGAGAGCACGCCAGTGCACGCCAGAGCACGCCAGTGCACGCCAGTGCACGCCAGAGCATGTCAATGCAAGCCAGAGCAAGCCAGAGCACGCCAGAGCACGCCATTGCACGCCATTGCAGCCCAGAGCACGGTAGAACACATTAGAGAACAGCTCAGCACTTGAAGTTGCTATAATATTTTTTTCACTTTTTAAAACCATTTTTTAATTAAAGGATGTGTAAATCAATGTCCAGTACACCATTTCAAGTCTATTGAATCAATAAATTTACAGAGCAAATCATGAACAAAAAGTTTGAGAAAAATGCACATCACAGCACTTGAATTTTTAAAAATTATTTAAGTTATTTGAGTTCTATTGTCGGGTAGTGGATTTCTATTGTCAAGCACTTGAGTTCTGCATAGCAGAGAACGCCAGTGCACGCAAGAGCACGTCAATGCACGCCAGAGCACGCCAGTGCACGCCAGAGCACGCCAGTGCACGCCAGAGCACGCAAATGCCCGCAAAAGTACGCCAGTGCACGTCAGAGCACGCCAGTGCACGCCAGAGCACGCCAATTCACACCAGAGCACGCCCTTGCACGCCAAAGCACGCCAGTGCACGCCAGAGCACGCCAGTGCACGCCAGAGCATTCCAGTGCACGCCAGAGCACGCCAGTGCACGCCAGAGCACGCCAGTGCACGCCAGTGCACGCCAGAGCAATTCAATGCACGCCAGAGCACGCCAATTCACACTAGAGCAGGCCAGAGCACGCCAGAGCACGCCAGTGCACGCCAGTACACGAAAGAGTATGTCAATGCACGGCAGAGCAAGCCAGAGCACGCCAGAGCACGCCAGAGAACGCCATTGCACGCCATTGCACGCCAGAGCACGGTAGAACAAATTAGAGAACAGCTCAGCACTTGAAGTTGCTATAATATTTTGTTCATTTGTTAAAACCATTTTTTAATTACAGGATGTGTAAATCAATGTCCAATACACCATTTCAAGTCTATTTAATCAATAAATTTATAGAGCAAATAATGAACAAAAAGTTTGAGAAAAACGCACATCACAGCACTTGAATTTTTAAAAATTATTCAAGTTATTTGAGTTCTATTGTCGGGTAGTGGATTTCTATTGTCAAGCACTTGAGTTCTGCATAGCAGAGCACGCAAGTGCACGCAAGAGCACGTCAATGCACACCAGATCTCGCCAGTGCACGCAAGAGCACGCAAGAGCACGCCAAAGCAGGCCAGTACACGCCAGAGCACGCCAGTGCACGCCAGAGCACGCCAGTGCACGCCAGAGCACGCCAGTGCACGCCAGAGCACGCCAGTGCACGCCAGAGCACGCCAGTGCCCGCCAGAGCACGCCAATTAACACCAGAGCACGCCAGTGCACGCCAGAGCACGCCAATTCACACCAGAGCACGCCAGTGCACGCCAGAGAACGCCAGTGCACGCAAGAGCACATCAATGCACGCCAGAGCACGCAAGTGCACGCCAGAGCACGCAAGTGCACGCCAAAGCACGCCAGTGCACGCCAGAGCACGCCAGTGCACGCCAATTCACACCAGAGCACGCCAGTGCACGCCAGTGCACGCCAGAGCACGTTAATGCAATCCAGAGCACGCCAGTGCACGCCAGAGCACGCCAGTGCACGCCAGAGCACGCCAGAGCACGCCAGTGCACGCCAGAGCACGCCAATTCACACCAGAGCACGCTAGAGCAAGCCAATTCACACCAGAGCACGCCAGTGCACGCAAGAGCACGCCAATTCACACCAGAGCACGCCAGTGCACGCCAGAGCACGCCAATTTACACCAGAGCACGCCAGTGCACGCCAGAGCACGCCAGTGCACGCAAGAGCACGCCAATTCACACCAGAGAACGCCAGTGCACACCAGAGCATGCCAGTGCACGCCAGAGCACGCCAATTCACACCAGAGCACGCCAGTGCACGCAAGAGCACGTCAATGCACGCCAGAGCACGCCACTGCACGCCAGAGCTTGCCAGTGCACGCCAGAGCTTCAAACCAGAGCACTCAAGTGCACGCCAAAGCACGCCAGTGCACGCCAGAGCACGCCAGTGCACGCCAGAGCACGCCAGTGCACGCCAGAGCACGCCAGTGCACGCCAGAGCAATTCAATGCACGCCAGAGCACGCCAATTCACACCAGAGCAGTCCAGTGCACGCCAGCGCACGCCAGTGCACGCCAGTACACGCCAGAGTATGTCAATGCACGCCAGAGCAAGCCAGAGCACGCCAGAGCACGCCAGAGCACGGTAGAACAAATTAGAGAACAACTCAGCACTTGAAGTTGCTATAATATTTTTTCATTTGTAAAAACCATTTTTTAATTACAGGATGTGTAAATCAATGTCCAGTACACCATTTCAAGTCTATTGAATCAATAAATTTATAGAGCAAATCATGAACAAAAAGTTTGAGAAAAACGTACATCACAGCACTTGAATTTTTAAAAATTATTCAAGTTATTTGAGTTCTATTGTCGGGTAGTAGATTTCTATTGTCAAGCAATTAAGTTCTGCATAGCAGAGCACGCCAGTGCACGCAAGAGCACGTCAATGCACGCCAGAGCACGCCAGTGCACGCCAGAGCACGCCAGTGCACGTCAGAGCACGCCAGTGCCCGCCAGAGCACGCCAGTGCACGCCAGAGCACGCCAGTGCACGCCAGAGCAATTCAATGCACGCCAGAGCACGCCAATTCACACCAGAGCACGCCAGTGCACGCCAGAGCACGTCAGTGCACGCAAGAGCACGCCAATTCACACCAGAGCATGCCAGTGCACGCCAGAGCATGCCATTGTACGCCAGACAACGCCAATTCACACCAGGGCACGCCAGTGCACGCCAGATCACGCCAGTGCACGCCAGAGCACGCCAATTCACACCAGAGCACTCAAGTGCACGCTAAAGCACGCAAATGCACGCCAGAGCACGCCAGTGCACGCCAGAGCACGCCAGTGCACGCCAGAGCACGCCAGTGCACGCCAGAGCACGCCAGTGCACGCCAGAGCACGCCAGTGCACGCCAGAGCACGTCAGTGCACGCCAGAGCACGCCAGTGCACGCCAGAGCACGCCAATTCACACGAGAGCACGCCAGTGCACGCCAGAGCACGCCAGTGCAGGCCAGTGCACACCAGAGCATGTCAATGCAAGCCAGAGCAAGCCAGAGCACGCCAGAGCACGCCATTGCACGCCATTGCAGCCCAGAGCACGGTAGAACACATTAGAGAACAGCTCAGCACTTGAAGTTGCTATAATATTTTTTTCACTTTTTAAAACCATTTTTTAATTAAAGGATGTGTAAATCAATGTCCAGTACACCATTTCAAGTCTATTGAATCAATAAATTTACAGAGCAAATCATGAACAAAAAGTTTGAGAAAAATGCACATCACAGCACTTGAATTTTTCAAAATTATTTAAGTTATTTGAGTTCTATTGTCGGGTAGTGGATTTCTATTGTCAAGCACTTGAGTTCTGCATAGCAGAGAACGCCAGTGCACGCAAGAGCACGTCAATGCACGCCAGAGCACGCCAGTGCACGCCAGAGCACGCCAGTGCCCGCCAGAGCACGCCAGTGCCCGCCAGAGCACGCCAGTGCACGCCAGAGCACGCCAGTGCACGCCAGAGCAATTCAATGCACGCCAGAGCACGCCAATTCACACCAGAGCACGCCAGTGCACGCCAGAGCACGTCAGTGCACGCAAGAGCACGCCAATTCACACCAGAGCATGCCAGTGCACGCCAGAGCATGCCATTGCACGCCAGACAACGCCAATTCACACCAGGGCACGCCAGTGCACGCCAGAGCACGCCAGTGCACGCCAGTGCACGCCAGAGCACGCCAATTCACACCAGAGCACTCAAGTGCACGCTAAAGCACGCAAATGCACGCCAGAGCACGCCAGTGCACGCCAGAGCACGCCAGTGCACGCCAGAGCACGTCAGTGCACGCCAGAGCACGTCAGTGCACGCCAGAGCACGCCAGTGCACGCCAGAGCACGCCAATTCACACGAGAGCACGCCAGTGCACGCCAGAGCACGCCAGTGCACGCCAGTGCACGCCAGAGCATGTCAATGCAAGCCAGAGCAAGCCAGAGCACGCCAGAGCACGCCATTGCACGCCATTGCAGCCCAGAGCACGGTAGAACACATTAGAGAACAGCTCAGCACTTGAAGTTGCTATAATATTTTTTTCACTTTTTAAAACCATTTTTTAATTAAAGGATGTGTAAATCAATGTCCAGTACACCATTTCAAGTCTATTGAATCAATAAATTTACAGAGCAAATCATGAACAAAAAGTTTGAGAAATATGCACATCACAGCACTTGAATTTTTAAAAATTATTTAAGTTATTTGAGTTCTATTGTCGGGTAGTGGATTTCTATTGTCAAGCACTTGAGTTCTGCATAGCAGAGAACGCCAGTGCACGCAAGAGCACGTCAATGCACGCCAGAGCACGCCAGTGCACGCCAGAGCACGCCAGTGCACGCCAGAGCACGCAAATGCCCGCAAAAGTACGCCAGTGCACGTCAGAGCACGCCAGTGCACGCCAGAGCACGCCAATTCACACCAGAGCACGCCCTTGCACGCCAAAGCACGCCAGTGCACGCCAAAGCACGCCAGTGCACGCCAGAGCACGTCAGTGCACGCCAGAGCATTCCAGTGCACGCCAGAGCACGCCAGTGCACGCCAGAGCACGCCAGTGCACGCCAGTGCACCCCAGAGCAATTCAATGCACGCCAGAGCACGCCAATTCACACTAGAGCAGGCCAGAGCACGCCAGAGCACGCCAGTGCACGCCAGTACACGAAAGAGTATGTCAATGCACGGCAGAGCAAGCCAGAGCACGCCAGAGCACGCCAGAGAACGCCATTGCACGCCATTGCACGCCAGAGCACGGTAGAACAAATTAGAGAACAGCTCAGCACTTGAAGTTGCTATAATATTTTGTTCATTTGTTAAAACCATTTTTTAATTACAGGATGTGTAAATCAATGTCCAATACACCATTTCAAGTCTATTTAATCAATAAATTTATAGAGCAAATCATGAACAAAAAGTTTGAGAAAAACGCACATCACAGCACTTGAATTTTTAAAAATTATTCAAGTTATTTGAGTTCTATTGTCGGGTAGTGGATTTCTATTGTCAAGCACTTGAGTTCTGCATAGCAGAGCACGCAAGTGCACGCAAGAGCACGTCAATGCACACCAGATCACGCCAGTGCACGCAAGAGCACGCAAGTGCACGCCAAAGCAGGCCAGTACACGCCAGAGCACGCCAGTGCACGCCAGAGCACGCCAGTGCACGCCAGAGCACGCCAGTGCACGCCAGAGCACGCCAGTGCCCGCCAGAGCACGCCAATTAACACCAGAGCACGCCAGTGCACGCCAGAGCACGCCAATTCACACCAGAGCACGCCAGTGCACGCCAGAGAACGCTAGTGGACGCAAGAGCACATCAATGCACGCCAGAGCACGCCAGTGCACGCCAGAGCACGCAAGTGCACGCCAAAGCACGCCAGTGCACGCCAGAGCACGCCAGTGCACGCCAATTCACACCAGAGCACGCCAGTGCACGCCAGTGCACGCCAGAGCACGTTAATGCAATCCAGAGCACGCCAATGCACGCCAGAGCACGCCAGTGCACGCCAGAGCACGCCAGAGCACGCCAGTGCACGCCAGAGCACGCCAATTCACACCAGAGCACGCCAGTGCACGCCAGAGCACGCCAATTTACACCAGAGCACGCCAGAGCATGTCAATGCACGCCAGTGCACGTCAGAGCACGCCAGTGCACGCCAGAGAACGCCAATTCACACCAGAGCACGCCCTTGCACGCCAAAGCGCGCCAGTGCACGCCAGAGCACGCCAGTGCACGCCAAAGCACGCCAGTGCACGCCAGAGCACGCCAGTGCACGCCAGAGCATTCCAGTGCACGCCAGAGCACGCCAGTGCACGCCAAAGCACGCCAGTGCACGCCAGTGCACGCCAGAGCAATTCAATGCACGCCAGAGCACGCCAATTCACACTAGAGCAGGCCAGAGCACGCCAGAGCACGCCAGTGCACGCCAGTACACGAAAGAGTATGTCAATGCACGGCAGAGCAAGCCAGAGCACGCCAGAGCACGCCAGAGAACGCCATTGCACGCCATTGCACGCCAGAGCACGGTAGAACAAATTAGAGAACAGCTCAGCACTTGAAGTTGCTATAATATTTTGTTCATTTGTTAAAACCATTTTTTAATTACAGGATGTGTAAATCAATGTCCAATACACCATTTCAAGTCTATTTAATCAATAAATTTATAGAGCAAATCATGAACAAAAAGTTTGAGAAAAACGCACATCACAGCACTTGAATTTTTAAAAATTATTCAAGTTATTTGAGTTCTATTGTCGGGTAGTGGATTTCTATTGTCAAGCACTTGAGTTCTGCATAGCAGAGCACGCAAGTGCACGCAAGAGCACGTCAATGCACACCAGATCACGCCAGTGCACGCAAGAGCACGCAAGTGCACGCCAAAGCAGGCCAGTACACGCCAGAGCACGCCAGTGCACGCCAGAGCACGCCAGTGCACGCCAGAGCACGCCAGTGCCCGCCAGAGCACGCCAATTAACACCAGAGCACGCCAGTGCACGCCAGAGCACGCCAATTAACACCAGAGCACGCCAGTGCACGCCAGAGCACGCCAATTCACACCAGAGCACGCCAGTGCACGCCAGAGAACGCCAGTGCACGCAAGAGCACATCAATGCACGCCAGAGCACGCCAGTGCACGCCAGAGCACGCAAGTGCACGCCAAAGCACGCCAGTGCACGCCAGAGCACGCCAGTGCACGCCAATTCACACCAGAGCACGCCAGTGCACGCCAGTGCACGCCAGAGCACGTTAATGCACGCCAGAGCACGCCAGTGCACGCCAGAGCACGCCAGAGCACGCCAGAGCACGCCAATTCACACCAGAGCACGCCAGTGCACGCAAGAGCATGTCAATGCACGCCAGAGCACGCCACTGCACGCCAGAGCTTGCCAGTGCACGCCAAAGCTCGCCAATTCACACCAGAGCACTCAAGTGCACGCCAAAGCACGCCAGTGCACGCCAGAGCACGCCAGTGCACGCCAGTGCACGCCAGAGCACGCCAGTGCACGCCAGAGCACGCCAGTGCACGCCAGAGCACGCAAGTGCACGCCAGAGCACGCAAGTGCACGCCAGTGCACGCCAGTGCACGCCAGAGCACGCCAGTGCACGCAAGAGCACGCCAATTCACACCAGAGCACGCCAGTGCACGCCAGAGCACGCCAGTGCACGCAAGAGCACGTCAATGCACGCCAGAGCACGCCAGTGCACGCCAGAGCACGCAACTGCACGCCACAGCACGCCAGTGCACGCCAGAGCACGCCAGAGCACGCCAGTGCACGCCAGAGCACGTCAATGCACGCCAGAGCAAGCCAGAGCACGCCAGAGCACGCCAATGCACGCCAGAGCACGCCAATTCACACCAGAGCACGCAAGTGCAGGCCAGAGCACGCCAATTCACACCAGAGCAAGCCAGTGCACGCCGGAGCATGCCAGTGCACGCCAGAGCACGTCAATGTACGCCAGAGCACGCCAGTGCACGCTTGAGCACGCAAGTGCACGCCAGTGCACGCAAGTGCACGCCAGTAAACGCAAGTGCACGACAAAGCATGCCAGTGCACGCCAGTTCTCGCCAATTCACACCATAGCACGCCAGTGCAAGCCAGAGCACGCCAGAGCACGCCAGTGCACGCCAGTGCATGTCAATGCACGCCAGAGCAAGCCAGAGCACGCCAGAGCACGCCATTGCACGCCAGAGCACGGTAGAACACATTAGAGAACAGCTCAGCACTTGAAGTTGCTATAATATTTTGTTTACTTTTTAAACCATTTTTTAATTACAGGATGTGTAAATCAATGTCCAGTACACCATTTCAAGTCTATTGAATCAATAAATTTATAGAGTAAATCATGAACAAAAAGTTTGAGAAAAACGCACATCACAGCACTTGAATTTTTAAAAATTATTCAAGTTATTTGAGTTCTATTGTCGGGTAGTGGATTTCTATTGTCAAGCACTTGAGTTCTGCATAGCAGAGCACGTCAGTGCACGCAAGAGCACGCCAATTCACACCAGAGCACGCCAGTGCACGCCAGAGCACGCCAGTGCACGCAAGAGCACGTCAATGCACGCCAGAGCACGCCAGTGCACGCCACAGCACGCCAATTCACACCAGAGTACGCCAGTGCACGCTAGAGCACGCCAATTCACACCAGAGCACGCCAGTGCACGCAAGAGCACGCCAGTGCACGCAAGAGCACGCAAGAGCACGCCAGAGCACGCCAGTGCACGCCAGAGCACGCCAGTGCACGCCAGAGCACGCCAGTGCACGTCAGAGCATGCCAGTGCATGCCAGAGCAATTCAATGCACGTCAGAGCACGCCAATTCACACCAAAGCACGCCAGTGCACGCCAGAGCACGTTAATTCACACCAGAGCACGCCAATGCACGCCAATGCACGCCAGAGCACGCCAGAGCACACCAGAGCACGCCAGTGCACGCCAGAGCACGCCAGTGCACGCCAGTGCACGCCACAGCACGCCAATTCACACCAGAGTACGCCAGTGCACGCTAGAGCACGCCAATTCACACCAGAGCACGCTAGTGCACGCAAGAGCACGCCAGTGCACGCAAGAGCACGCCAGTGCACGCAAGAGCACGCCAGTGCACGCAAGAGCACGCCAGAGCACGCCAGAGCACGCCAGTGCACGCCAGAGCACGCCAGTGCACGTCAGAGCATGCCAGTGCACGCCAGAGCAATTCAATGCACGTCAGAGCACGCCAATTCACACCAGAGAACGCAAGTGCACGCCAGAGCACGCCAATTCACACCAGAGCACGCCAATGCACGCCAGAGCACCCCAGAGCACGCCAGAGCACGCCAGAGCACGCCAGAGCACGCCAGTGCACGCCAGAGCACGCCAGTGCACGCCAGTGCACGCCAGATTACGCCAATTCACGCCAGAGCAAGCCAATTCACACCAGAGCACGCAAGTTCACGCAAGAGCACGCCAATTCACACCAGAGCACGCCAGTGCACGCCAGAGCATGCCAGTGCACGCAAGAGCACGTCAATGCACGCCAGAGCACGGCAGTGCACGCCAGAGCACGCAAGTACACGCAAAAGCACGGCAGTGCACGCCAGAGCACGCAAGTGCACGCCAGTGCACGCCAATTCACACCAGAGCACGCCAGTGCACGCCAGAGCACGCCAGTACACGCCAGAGCACGCCAATTCACACCAGAGCACGCCAGTGCACGCAAGAGCACGCCAATTCACACCAGAGCACGCCAGTGCACGCCAGAGAATGCCAGTGCACGCAAGAGCACGTCAATGCACGCCAGAGCACGCCAGTGCACGACAGTGCAAGCCAGAGCACGCAAGAGCACGCCAGTGCACGCCAGAGCAAGCCATAGCACGCCAGAGCACGCCAGTGCACGCAAGAGCACACCAGTACACGCCAGAGCACGCCAATTCACACCAGAGCACGCCAGTGCACGCCAGAGCACGCCAATTCACACCAGAGCACGCCAGTGCACGCCAGAGCATGCCAGAGCACGCCAATTCACACCAGAGCACGCCAGTGCACGCTAGAGCACGTCAATTCACACCAGAGCACGCCAGAGCACGCCAATTCACACCAGAGTACGCCAGTGCACGCCAGAGCACGCCAGTGAACGTCAGAGCACGCCAGTGTCCGCCAGAGCAATTCAATGCACGCCAGAGCACGCCAATTCACACCAGAGCACGCCAGTGCACGACAGAGCACGCCACTTCACACCAGAGCACGCCAGTGCACGCCAGAGCACGCCAGTGCACGCAAGAGCACGTCAATGCATTCCAGAGCACGCCAGTGCACGCCAGAGCACGCCAGTGCACGCCAGAGAACGCCAGTGCACGCCAGTGCACGCCAGTGCACGCTAATTCACACCAGAGCACGCCAGTGCACGCAAGAGCACACCAGAGCACGCCAGTGCACGCCAGAGCACGCCAGTGCACGACAAAGCATGCCAGTGCACGCCAGTGCTCGCCAATTCACACCAGAGCACGCCAGTGCACGTCAGAGCACACCAGTGCATGCCAGAGCACGCCAGTGCACGCCAGTGCACGCCAGTGCACGCCAATTCACACCAGAGCACGCCAGTGCACGCCAGAGCACGTTAGTGCACGCCAGAGCACGCAAGTGCACGCCAGTGCACGCCAATTCACACCAGAGCACGCCAGTGCACGCCAGAGCACGCCAGTGCACGCCAGAGCAAGCCAGTGCATGCCAGAGCACGCCAGTGCACGCCAGTGCACGCCAGAGATCGCCAGTGCACGCCAGAGCACGCCAGTGCACGCCAGTGCACGCCAGTGCACGCCAGTGCACGCCAGTGCACGCAAGAGCACGCAAGTGCACGCCAAAGCACGCCACTGCACGCCAGAGCACTTCAATGCACGCCAGAGCACGCCAGTGCACGCCAGAGCACGCCAGTGCACGCCAGAGCACGCCAGTGCACGCCAGTGCACGCCAGAGCACGCAAGTGCACGACAAAGCATGCCAGTGCACGCCAGTGATCGCCAATTCACACCAGAGCACGCCAGTGCACGACAAAGCATGCCAGTGCACGCCAGTGCACTACAGAGCATGTCAATGCACGCCAGAGCAAGCCAGAGCACGCCAGAGCACGCCAATTCACACCAGATCACTCAAATGGACGCCAAAGCACGCCATTGCACGCCAGAGCACGCAAGTGCACGCCAAAGCACGCCAGTGCACGCCAGTGCACACCAGTGCATGCCAGTGCACGCCAATTCACACAAGAGCACGCCACATCACGCCAGTGCACGCCAGAGCACTTCAATGCACGCCAGAGCACGCCGGTGCACGCCAGAGCACGCCAGAGCACGCCAGAGCACGCCAGTGCACGCCAGAGCACGCCAGTGAACGGTAGTGCACGCCAGAGCACGCCAATTCACACCAGAGCACGCCAGTGCACGCCAGTGAACGCCAGAGCACGCAAGTGCACGACAAAGCATGCCAGTGCACGCCAGTGCTCGCCAATTCACACCATAGCACGCCAGTGCAAGCCAGAGCAAGCCAGAGCACGCCAGTGCACGCCAGAGCATGCCAGAGCACGCCAATTCACACCAGAGCACGCCAGTGCATGCCAGTGCACGCCAATTCACACAAGAGCACGCCACATCACGCCAGTGCACGCCAGAGCACTTCAATGCACGCCAGAGCACGCCGGTGCACGCCAGAGCACGCCAGAGCACGCCAGAGCACGCCAGTGCACGCCAGTGCACGCCAGAGCACGCCAATTCACACCAGAGCACTCAAGTGCACGCAAAAGCACGCCAGTGCACGCCAGAGCACGCCAGTGCATGCCAGAGCACGCCAATTCACACCAGAGCACGCCAGTGCACGCCAGTGAACGCCAGAGCACGCCAATTCACACCAGAGCACGCCAGAGCATGTCAATGCACGCCAGAGCAAGCCAGAGCACGCCAGAGCACGCCAGAGCACGCCATTGCACGCCAGAGCACGGTAGAACACATTAGAGAACAGCTCAGCACTTGATGTTGCTATAATATTTTTTTTACTTTTTAAAACCATTTTTTAATTACAGGATGTGTAAATCAATGTCCAGTACACCATTTCAAGTCTATCGAATCAATAAATTTATAGAGCAAATCATGAACAAAAAGTTTGAGAAAAACGCACATAACAGCACTTGAATTTTTAAAAATTATTCAAGTTATTTGAGTTCTATTGTCGGGTAGTGGATTTCTATTGTCAAGCACTTGAGTTCTGCATAGCAGAGCACGCCAGTGCACGCAAGAGCACGCCAATTCACACCAGCGCACGCCAGTGCACGCCAGAGCACGCCAGTGCACGCAAGAGCACGTCAATGCACGCCAGAGCACGCCAGTGCACGCCAGAGCACGCCAATTCACACCAGATCACTCAAATGGACGCCAAAGCACGCCATTGCACGCCAGAGCACGCAAGTGCACGCCAAAGCACGCCAGTGCACGCCAGTGCACACCAGTGCATGCCAGTGCACGCCAATTCACACAAGAGCACGCCACATCACGCCAGTGCACGCCAGAGCACTTCAATGCACGCCAGAGCACGCCGGTGCACGCCAGAGCACGCCAGAGCACGCCAGAGCACGCCAGTGCACGCCAGAGCACGCCAGTGAACGGTAGTGCACGCCAGAGCACGCCAATTCACACCAGAGCACGCCAGTGCACGCCAGTGAACGCCAGAGCACGCAAGTGTACGACAAAGCATGCCAGTGCACGCCAGTGCTCGCCAATTCACACCATAGCACGCCAGTGCAAGCCAGAGCAAGCCAGAGCACGCCAATGCACGCCAGAGCATGCCAGAGCACGCCAATTCACACCAGAGCACGCCAGTGCATGCCAGTGCACGCCAATTCACACAAGAGCACGCCACATCACGCCAGTGCACGCCAGAGCACTTCAATGCACGCCAGAGCACGCCGGTGCACGCCAGAGCACGCCAGAGCACGCCAGAGCACGCCAGTGCACGCCAGTGCACGCCAGAGCACGCCAATTCACACCAGAGCACTCAAGTGCACGCAAAAGCACGCCAGTGCACGCCAGAGCACGCCAGTGCATGCCAGAGCACGCCAATTCACACCAGAGCACGCCAGTGCACGCCAGTGAACGCCAGAGCACGCCAATTCACACCAGAGCACGCCAGAGCATGTCAATGCACGCCAGAGCAAGCCAGAGCACGCCAGAGCACGCCAGAGCACGCCATTGCACGCCAGAGCACGGTAGAACACATTAGAGAACAGCTCAGCACTTGAAGTTGCTATAATATTTTTTTGCAATTTTTAAAACCATTTTTTAATTATAGGATGTGTAAATCAATGTCCAGTACACCATTTCAAGTCTATTGAATCAATAAATTTATAGAGCAAATCATGAACAAAAAGTTTGAGAAAAACGCACATCACAGCACTTGAATTTTTAAAAATTATTCAAGTTATTTGAGTTCTATTGTCGGGTAGTGGATTTCTATTGTCAAGCACTTGAGTTCTGCATAGCAGAGCACGCCAGTGCACGCAAGAGCACGTCAATGCACGCCAGAGCACGCCAGTGCACGCCAGAGCACGCAAGTGCACGCAAGTGCACGCCAAAGCACGCCAGTGCACGCCAGAGCACGCCAGTGCACGCCAGAGCACGCCAGTGCACGTCAGAGCACGCCAGTGCCCGCCAGAGCACGCCAGTGCACGCCAGAGCAATTCAATGCACGCCAGAGCACGCCAATTCACACCAAAGCACTCCAGTGCACGCCAGAGCACGCCAGTGAACGCTAGCGACGCCAGAGCACGCCAATTCACACCAGAGCACGCCAATTCACACCAGAGCAAGCCAGTGCACTTAAGAGCACGCAACTGCACGCAAGAGCACGCCAATTCACACCAGAGCTCGCCAGTGCACCCCAGAGCACGCCAATTCACACCAGAGCACGCCAGTGCACGCCAGAGCATGCCAGTGCACGCAAGAGCACGTCAATGCACGCCAGAGCACGGCAGTGCACGCCAGAGCACGCAATTGCACGCCAAAGCACTGCAGTGCACGCCAGAGCACGCAAGTGCACGCCAGTGCACGCCACAGCACGCCAGTGCACGTCAGAGCACGTCAATGCACGCCAGAGCACGCCAGTGCACGCCACAGCACGCCAGAGCACGCCAGTGCACGCCAGTGCACGCCAGTGCACGCCACTGCACGCCAGTGCACGCCAGTGCACGCCAGTGCACGCCAGTGCACGCAAGTGCACGACAAAGCATGCCAGTGCACGCCAGTGCTCGCCAATTCACACCATAGCACGCCAGTGCAAGCCAGAGCAAGCCAGAGCACGCCAGTGCACGCCAGAGCATGTCAATGCACGCCAGAGCAAGCCAGAGCACGCCAGAGAACGCCATTGCACGCCAGAGCACGCCAATTCACACCAGAGCACGCCAGTGCAAGAAAGAGCATGCCAATTCACAACAGAGCACGCCAGTGCAAGAAAGAGCATGCCAATTCACAACAGAGCACGCCAGTGCACGCAAGAGCACGTCAATGCGTGCCAGAGCACGCCAGTGCACGCCAGAGCACGCAAGTGCACGCCAAAGCACGCAAGTGCACGCCAGAGCACGCCAGTGCACGCCAATTCACACCAGAGCACGCCAGTGCACGCCAGAGCACGCCAGTGCACGCCAGTGCACGCTAGAGTACTTCAATGCACGCCAGAGCACGCCAGTGCACGCCAGAGCACGCCAGTGCACGCCAGAGCACGCCAGTGCACGCCAGAGCACGCCAGTGCACGCCAGAGCACGCCAGTGCACGTCAATGCACGCCAGAGCACGCCAGTGCACGCCAGAGCACGCCAATTCACACCACAGCACGCCATTGCACGCTAGTGCACGCAAGAGCACGTCAATGCACGCCAGAGCACGCCAGTGCACGCAAGATCACGCCAATTCACGCCAGTGCACGCCAGAGCACGTCAATGCACGCCAGTGCACGCAAGAGCACGTCAATGCACGCCAGAGCACGCCAGTGGACGCAAGAGCACGCCAAAGCACGCCAGTGCACGCTAAAGCACGCCAGTGTACGCCAGAGCACGCCAATTCACACCAGAGCACGCCAGTGCACGCCAGAGCACGTCCATGCACGCCAGAGCACGCCAGTGCAAGAAAGAGCTCGCCAGTGCACGCCAGAGCACGCCAATTCACACCAGAGCACAACAGTGCATACCAGTGCACGCCAGAGCACGCCAGTGCACGTCAATGCACGCCAGAGCAAGCCAGAGCACGCCAGAGCACGCCAGTGCAAGAAAGAGCATGCCAATTCACAACAGAGCACGCCAGTGCAAGAAAGAGCATGCCAATTCACAACAGAGCACGCCAGTGCACGCAAGAGCACGTCAATGCACGCCAGAGCACGCCAGTGCACGCCAGAGCACGCAAGTGCACGCCAAAGCACGCCAGAGCACGCCAGTGCACGCCAGTGCACGCCAATTTACACCAGAGCACGCCACTGCACGCCAGAGCACGCCACAGCACGCCAGTGCACGCCAGAGCACGTCAATGCACGCCACAGTACGCCAGTGCACGCCAGAGCACGCCAGTGCACGCCAGTGCAGGCCAGTGCACGCTAGAGTACTTCAATGCACGCCAGAGCACGCCAGTGCACGCCAGAGCACGCCAGTGCACGCCAGAGCACGCCAGTGCACGCCAGAGCACGCCAGTGCACGCCAGAGCACGCCAATGCACGCCAGAGCACGCCAGTGCACGTCAATGCACGCCAAAGCACGCCAGTGCACGCCAGAGCACGCCAGTGCACGCAAGAGCACGCCAATTCACAGCACGCCAGTGCACGCTAGTGCACGCAAGAGCACGTCAATGCACGCCAGAGCACGCCAGTGCACGCAAGATCACGCCAATTCACGCCAGTGCACGCCAGAGCACGCCAGTGCACGCCAGAGCACGTCAATGCACGCCAGTGCACGCAAGAGCACGTCAATGCACGCCAGAGCACGCCAGTGCACGCAAGAGCACGCCAAAGCACGCCAGTGCACGCCTAAGCACGCCAGTGTACGCCAGAGCACGCCAGTGCACGCCAGAGCACGCCAGTGCACGCCAGAGCACGCCAGTGCACGCCATAGCACGCCAATTCACACCAGAGCACAACAGTGCATGCCAGTGCACGCCAGAGCACGCCAGTGCACGTCAATGCACGCCAGAGCAAGCTAGAGCACGCCAGAGCACGCCAGTGCACGCCAGAGAAAGCCAGTGCACGCCAGAGCACGCCAATTCACACCAGTGCACGCCAGTGCACGCCAGAGCACGGCAGTGCACGCTAGAGCATGCCAGTGCACGCCAGAGCACGCAAGTGCACGCCAGTGCACGCCAGAGCACTTCAATGCACGCCAGAGCACGCCAGTGCACGCCAGAGCACGCCAGTGCACGCCAGAGCACAGTAGAGCACAGCAGAGAACAGCTCAGCACTTGAAGTTGCTATAATATTTTTTTCACTTGTTAAAACCATTTTTTAATTACAGGATGTGTAAATCAATGTCCAATACACCATTTCAAGTCTATTGAATCAATAAATTTATAGAGCAAATCATGAACAAAAAGTTTTAGAAAAACGCACATGAAAGCACTTGAATTTTTAAAAATTATTCAAGTTATTTGAGTTCTATTGTCGGGTAGTGGATTTCTATTGTCAAGCACTTGAATTCTGCATAGCAGAGCACGCCAGAGCACGACAGAGCACGCCAGAGCTCACCAGTGCACGCCAGAGCACGCCAGTGCACGCCACAGAACTTGAATTTTTAAAAATTATTCAAGTTATTTGAGTTCTATTGTCGGGTAGTGGATTTCTATTGTCAAGCACTTGAGATCTGCATAACAGAGCATGCCAGAGCTCGACAGAGCACGCCAGAGCACGCCAGTACACGCCAGAGCACGCCAATTCACACCAGAGCACGCCAGTGCACGCCAGAGCACGTCAATGCACGCCAGAGCACGCCAGTGCACGCCAGTGCACACCAATTGACACCAAAGCACGCCAGAGCACGCCAGAGCACGCCAGTGCACGCCAGTGCAAGCCAGTTCACGCCAGAGCATGCCAGTGCACGCCAATTCACACCAGTGCAAGCCAGTTCACGCCTGAGCACGCCAGTGCAGGCCAATTCACACCAGAGCACGCCAGTGCACGCCAGAGCACGCCAGAGCACGCCAGTGCACGCCAGTGCACGCCAGTGCACGACAGAGCACGACAGAGCACGCCAGAGCACGCCAGTGCACGCCAGAGCACGCCAGTGCACGCCAGTGCACGCCAGTGCACGCCAGTGCACGCTAGAGCACGCCAATTCACACCAAAGCACGCCAGTGCACGCAAGAGCACGCCACTGCACGCAAGAGCATGCCAGTGCACGCAAGAGCACGCCAATTCACACCAGAGCACGCCAGTGCACGCCAGAGCACGCAAGAGCACGCCAATTCACACCAGAGCACGCCAGTGCACGCCAGAGCACGTCATTGGACGCCAGAGAACGCCAGTGCACGCCAAAGCACGCCAGTGCACGCCAGAGCACGCCAGTGCACGTCAGAGCACGCCAGTGCCCGCCAGAGCACGCCAGTGCACGCCAGAGCACGCCAGTGCAAGAAAGAGCATGCCAATTCACAACAGAGCACGCAAGTGCACGCAAGAGCACGCAAGAGCACGCCAGTGCACGCAAGAGCAAGTCAATGCACGCAAGACCACGCCAGTGCACGCCAGAGCACGCCAGTGCACGCCAAAGCACGCCAGTGCACGCCAGAGCACGCCAGTGCACGCCAATTCACACCAGAGCACGCCAGTGCAAGAAAGAGCATGCCAATTCACAACAGAGCACGCCAGTGCAAGAAAGAGCATGCCAATTCACAACAGAGCACGCCAGTGCACGCAAGAGCACGCCAGTGCACGCAAGAGCACGCCAGTGCACGCAAGAGCACGTCAATGCGTGCCAGAGCAAGCCAGTGCACGCCAGAGCACGCCAGTGCACGCCAGAGCAAGTCAATGCACGCCACAGCACGCCAGAGCACGCCAGTGCACGCCAGAGCACGCCAGTGCACGTCAGAGCACGCCAGTGCCCGCCAGAGCACGCCAGTGCACGCCAGAGCACGCCAGTGCACGCCAGAGCACGCCAGTGCACGCAAGATCACGCCAATTCACGCCAGTGCACGCCAGAGCACGTCAATGCACGCCAGTGCACGCAAGAGCACGTCAATGCACGCCAGAGCACGTCAGTGCACGCAAGAGCACGCCAAAGCACGCCAGTGCACGCCAAAGCACGCCAGTGTACGCCAGAGCACGCCAATTCACACCAGAGCAGGCCAGTGCACGCCAGAGCACGTCAATGCACGCCAGAGCACGCCAGTGCAAGAAAAAGCTCGCCAGTGCACGCCAGAGCACGCCAATTCACACCAGAGCACAACAGTGCATGCCAGTGCACGCCAGAGCACGCCAGTGCACGTCAATGCACGGCAGAGCAAGCCAGAGCACGCCAGAGCACGCCAGTGCACGTCAGAGCACGCCAGTGCACGCCAGAGCACGCCAGTGCACGACAGATCACGCAAATTCACACCAGAGCACGCCAGTGCACGCCAGAGCACGCCAGTGCACGAAAGAGCACGTCAATGCACGCCAGAGCACGCCAGTGCACGCCAGAGCACGCAACTGCACGCCAGAGCACGCCAGAGCACGCCACTGCACGCCAGAGCACGCCCAATTCACACCAGAGCACGCCAGTGCAGGCCAGAGCACGCCAATTCACACCAGAGCAAGCCAGTGCACGCCAGAGCACGCCAGTGCACGCCAGAGCACGTCAATGCACGCCAGAGTACGCCAGTGCACGCCAGAGCACGCCAGTGCACGCCAGTGCACGCCAGTGCACGACAAAGCATGCCAGTGCACGCCAGTGCTCGCCAATTCACACCATAGCACGCCAGTGCAAGCCAGAGCACGCCAGTGCACGCCAGAGCATGTCAATGCATGTCAATGCACACCAGAGCAAGCCAGAGCACGCCAGAGCACGCCATTGCACGCCAGAGCACGGTAGAACACATTAGAGAACAGCTCAGCACTTGAAGTTGCTATAATATTTTTTTTACTTTTTAAAACCATTTTTTAATTACAGGATGTGTAAATCAATGTCCAGTACACCATTTCAAGTCTTTTGAATCAATAAATTTATAGAGCAAATCATGAACAAAAAGTTTTAGAAAAACGCACATAAAAGCACTTGAATTTTTAAAAATTATTCAAGTTATTTGAGTTCTATTGTCGGGTAGTGGATTTCTATTGTCAAGCACTTGAATTCTGCATAGCAGAGCACGCCAGAGCACGACAGAGCACGCCAGAGCTCACCAGTGCACGCCAGAGCACGCCAGTGCATGCAAGTGCACGCCAATTCACACAAGAGCACGCCACAGCACGCCAGTGCACGCCAGAGCACGTAAATGCACGCCAGAGCACGCCGGTGCACGCCAATCGACGCCAGAGCACGCCAGTGCACGCCAGAGCACGCCAGTGCACGCTAGTGCAAGCCAGAGCACGCCAATTCACACCAGAGCACGCCAATTCACACCAGAGCTAGCCAGTGCACGCAAGAGCACGCCACTGCACGCAAGAGCACGCCAATTCACACCAGAGCACGCCAGTGCACGCCAGAGCACGCCAGTGCAAGAAAGAGCATGCCAATTCAAAACAGAGCACGCCAGTACACGCAAGAGCACGCCAGTGCACGCAAGAGCACGTCAATGCACGCCAGAGCACGTCAGTGCACGCCAGAGCACGCCAGTGCACGCCAATTCACACCAGAGCACGCCAGTGCAAGAAAGAGCATGCCAATTCACAACGGAGCACGCCAGTGCAAGAAAGAGCATGCCAATTCACAACAGAGCACGCCAGTGCAAGAAAGAGCATGCCAATTCACAACAGAGCACGTCAATGCACGCCAGAGCACGCCAGTGCACGCCAGAGCACGCAAGTGCACGCAAAAGCACGCCAGTGCACGCCAGAACACGCCAGTGCACGCCAATTCACACCAGAGCACGCCAATTCACACCAGAGCACGCCAGTGCACGCAAGAGCACGCCACTGCACGCTAGAGCACGCCAATTCACACCAGAGCACGCCAGTGCACGCCAGAGCACGCCAGTGCAAGAAAGAGCATGCCAATTCACAACAGAGCACGCCAGTGCACGCAAGAGCACGTCAATGCACGCCAGAGCACGTCAGTGCACGCCAGAGCACGCCAGTGCACGCCAAAGCACGCCAGTGCACGCCAGAGCACGCCAGTGCACGCCAGAGCACGCAACTGCACGCCACAGCACGCCACAGCACGCCACTGCACGCCAGAGCACGCCAATTCACACCAGAGCACGCCAGTGCAGGCCAGAGCACGCCAAATTAACACCAGAGCAAGCCAGTGCACGCCAGAGCACGCCAGTGCACGCCAGAGCACGTCAATGCACGCCAGAGCACGCCAGTGCACGCCAGAGCACGCCAGTGCACGCCAGTGCACGCAAGTGCACGACAAAGCATGCCAGTGCACGCCAGTGCTCGCCAATTCACACCATAGCACGCCAGTGCAAGCCAGAGCACGCCAGAGCACGCCAGTGCACGCCAGAGCATGTCAATGCACGCCAGAGCAAGCCAGAGCACGCCAGAGCACGCCATTGCACGCCAGAGCACGGTAGAACACATTAGAGAACAGCTCAGCACTTGAAGTTGCTATAATATTTTTTTTACTTTTTAAAACCATTTTGTAATTACAGGATGTGTAAATCAATGTCCAGTACACCATTTCAAGTCTATTGAATCAATAAATTTATAGGGCAAATCATGAACAAAAAGTTTTAGAAAAACGCACATAAAAGCACTTGAATTTTTAAAAATTATTCAAGTTATTTGAGTTCTATTGTCGGGTAGTGGATTTCTATTGTCAAGCACTTGAATTCTGCATAGCAGAGCACGCCAGAGCACGACAGAGCACGCCAGAGCTCACCAGTGCACGCCAGAGCACGCCAGTGCATGCAAGTGCACGCCAATTCACACAAGAGCACGCCACAGCACGCCAGTGCACGCCAGAGCACGTAAATGCACGCCAGAGCACGCCGGTGCACGCCAGAGCACGCCAGAGCACGCCAGTGCACGCCAGAGCACGCCGGTGCACGCTAGTGCACGCCAGAGCACGCCAATTCACACCAGAGCACGCCAATTCACACCAGAGCACGCCAGTGCACGCAAGAGCACGCCACTGCATGCAAGAGCACGCCAATTCACACCAGAGCACGCCAGTGCACGCCAGAGCACGCCAGTGCAAGAAAGAGCATGCCAATTCAAAACAGAGCACGCCAGTGCACGCAAGAGCACGCCAGTGCACGCAAGAGCACGTCAATGCACGCCAGAGCACGTCAGTGCACGCCAGAGCACGCCAGTGCACGCCAATTCACACCAGAGCACGCCAGTGCAAGAAAGAGCATAACAATTCACAACAGAGCACGCCAGTGCAAGAAAGAGCATGCCAATTCACAACAGAGCACGCCAGTGCAAGAAAGAGCATGCCAATTCACACCAGAGCACGCCAGTTCACGCCAGAGCACGCCACTGCACGCCAGTGCACGCCAGAGCACGTCAATGCACGCCACAGCACGCCAGTGCACGCCAGAGCACGCCAGTGCACGCCAGTGCACGCCAGTGCACGCCAGTGCACGCCAGTGCACGCTAGAGTACTTCAATTTACGCCAGAGCACGGCAGTGCACGCCAGAGCACGCTAGAGCACGCCAGTGCACGCCAGTGCACGCCAGTGCACGCCAGTGCACGCCAGTGCACGCCAGTGCACGCCAGTGCACGCTAGAGTACTTCAATGCACGCCAATTCACACCAGTGCACGCCAGAGCACTCCAGTGCACGCCAGAGCACGTCAATGCACGCCAGTGCATGCAAGAGCACGTCAATGCACGCCAGAGCACGCCAGTGCACGCAAGAGCACGCCAGAGCACGCCAGTGCACGCAAGAGCACGCCAGTACACGCCAGAGCACGCCAATTCACACCAGAGCACGCCAGTGCACGCCAGAGCACGCCAATTCACACCAGAGCACGCCAGTGCACGCCAGAGCATGCCAGAGCACGCCAATTCACACTAGAGCACGCCAGTGCACGCCAGAGCACGTCAATTCACACCAGAGCACGCCAGAGCACGCCAATTCACACCAGAGTACGCCAGTGCACGCCAGAGCACGCCAGTGAACGTCAGAGCACGCCAGTGTCCGCCAGAGCAATTCAATGCACGCCAGAGCACGCCAATTCACACCAGAGCACGCCAGTGCACGACAGAGCACGCCACTTTACACCAGAGCACGCCAGTGCACGCCAGAGCACGCCACTTCACACCAGAGCACGCCAGTGCACGCCAGAGCACGCCAGTGCACGCCAGATTACGCCAGTGCACGCCAGTGCACGCTAATTCACACCAGAGCACGCCAGTGCACGCAAGAGCACACCAGAGCACGCCAGTGCACGCCAGAGCACGCCAGAGCACGCCAGTGCACGCCAGAGCACGCCAGAGCAAGCCAGAGCACGCCAGAGCACGCCACTGCACGCCAGTGCACGCCAGAGCACGCCAATTCACACCTGAGCACGCCAATACACGCCAGAGCACGCCAGTGCACGCCAGAGCACCCCAGTGCCCGCCAGAGCACGCCAGTGCACGCCAGAGCAATTCAATGCACGCCAGAGCACGCCAATTCACACCAAAGCACTCCAGTGCACGCCAGAGCACGCCAGTGAACGCTAGTGCACGCCAGAGCACGCCAATTCACACCAGAGCACGCCAATTCACACCAGAGCACGCCAGTGCACTTAAGAGCACGCAACTGCACGCAAGAGCACGCCAATTCACACCAGAGCTCGCCAGTGCACCCCAGAGCACGCCAATTCACACCAGAGCACGCCAGTGCACGCCAGAGCATGCCAGTGCACGCAAGAGCACGTCAATGCACGCCAGAGCACGGCAGTGCACGCAATTGCACGCCAAAGCACTGCAGTGCACGCCAGAGCACGCAAGTGCACGCCAGTGCACGCCACAGCACGCCAGTGCACGTCAGAGCACGTCAATGCACGCCAGAGCACGCCAGTGCACGCCACAGCACGCCACAGCACGCCAGTGCACGCCAGTGCACGCAAGTGCACGACAAAGCATGCCAGTGCACGCCAGTGCTCGCCAATTCACACCATAGCACGCCAGTGCAAGCCAGAGCACGCCAGAGCACGCCAGTGCACGCCAGAGCATGTCAATGCACGCCAGAGCAAGCCAGAGCACGCCAGAGCACGCCATTGCACGCCAGAGCACGGTAGAACACATTAGAGAACAGCTCAGCACTTGAAGTTGCTATAATATTTTTTTTACTTTTTAAAACCATTTTTTAATTACAGGATGTGTAAATCAATGTCCAGTACACCATTTCAAGTCTATTGAATCAATAAATTTATAGAGCAAATCATGAACAAAAAGTTTTAGAAAAACGCACATCACAGCACTTGAATTTTTAAAAATTATTCAAGTTATTTGAGTTCTATTGTCGGGTAGTGAATTTCTATTGTCAAGCACTTGAGTTCTGCATAGCAGAGCACGCAAGTGCACGCAAGAGCACGCCAATTCACACCAGAGCACGCCAATTCACACCAGAGCACGCCAGTGCAAGAAAGAGCATGCCAATTCACAACAGAGCACGCCAGTGCAAGAAAGAGCATGCCAATTCACAACAGAGAACGCCAGTGCAAGCAAGAGCACGTCAATGCGTGCCAGAGCACGCCAGTGCACGCCAGAGCACGCAAGTGCACGCCAAAGCACGCCAGTGCACGCCAGAGCACGCCAGTGCACGCCAATTCACACCAGAGCACGCCAGTGCACGCCAGAGCACGCCAGTGCACGCCAGAGCACGCCAGTGCACGCCAGTGCACGCTAGAGTACTTCAATGCACGCCAGAGCACGCCAGTGCACGCCAAAGCACGCCAGTGCACGCCAGTGCACGCCAGTGCACGCCAGAGCACGCCAGTGCACGCCATAGCACGCCAGTGCACGCCAGAGCACGCCAGTGCACGTCAATGCACGCCAGAGCACGCCAGTGCACGCCAGAGCACGCCAATTCACTCCACAGCACGCCATTGCACGCTAGTGCACGCAAGAGCACGTCAATGCACGCCAGAGCACGCCAGTGCACGCAAGATCACGCCAATTCACGCCAGTGCACGCCAGAGCACGTCAATGCACGCCAGTGCACGCAAGAGCACGTCAATACACGCCAGAGCACGCCAGTGCACGCAAGAGCACGCCAAAGCACGCCAGTGCACGCTAAAGCACGCCAGTGTACGCCAGAGCACGCCAATTCACACCAGAGCACACCAGTGTACGCCAGAGCACGTCAATGCACGCCAGAGCACGCCAGTGCAAGAAAGAGCTCGCCAGTGCACGCCAGAGCACGCCAATTCACACCAGAGCACAACAGTGCATACCAGTGCACGCCAGAGCACGCCAGTGCACGTCAATGCACGCCAGAGCAAGCCAGAGCACGCCAGAGCACGCCAGTGCAAGAAAGAGCATGCCAATTCACAACAGAGCACGCCAGTGCAACAAAGAGCATGCCAATTCACAACAGAGCACGCCAGTGCACGCAAGAGCACGTCAATGCACGCCAGAGCACGCCAGTGCACGCCAGAGCACGCAAGTGCACGCCAAAGCACGCCAGAGCACGCCAGTGCACGCCAATTTACACCAGAGCACGCCAGTGCACGCCACAGCACGCCACAGCACGCCAGTGCACGCCAGAGCACGTAAATGCACGCCACAGTACGCCAGTGCACGCCAGAGCACGCCAGTGCACGCCAGTGCAGGCCAGTGCACGCTAGAGTACTTCAATGCACGCCAGAGCACGCCAGTGCACGCCAGAGCACGCCAGTGCACGCCAGAGCACGCCAGTGCACGCCAGAGCACGCCAGTGCACGCCAGAGCACGCCAGTGCACGCCAGAGCACGCCAGTGCACGCCAGAGCACGCCAGTGCACGTCAATGCACGCCAAAGCACGCCAGTGCACGCCAGAGCACGCCAGTGCACGCAAGAGCACGCCAATTCACAGCACGCCAGTGCACGCTAGTGCACGCAAGAGCACGTCAATGCACGCCAGAGCACGCCAGTGCACGCAAGATCACGCCAATTCACGCCAGTGCACGCCAGAGCACGCCAGTGCACGCCAGAACACGTCAATGCACGCCAGTGCACGCAAGAGCACGTCAATGCACGCCAGAGCACGCCAGTGCACGCAAGAGCACGCCAAAGCACGCCAGTGCACGCCTAAGCACGCCAGTGTACGCCAGAGTACGCCAATTCACACCAGAGCACAACAGTGCATGCCAGTGCACGCCAGAGCACGCCAGTGCACGTCAATGCACGCCAGAGCAAGCCAGAGCACGCCAGAGCACGCCAGTGCACGCCAGAGAAAGCCAGTGAACGCCAGAGCACGCCAATTCACACCAGTGCACGCCAGTGCACGCCAGAGCACGGCAGTGCACGCTAGAGCATGCCAGTGCACGCCAGAGCACGCAAGTGCACGCCAGTGCACGCCAGAGCACTTCAATGCACGCCAGAGCACGCCAGTGCACGCCAGAGCACAGTAGAGCACAGCAGAGAACAGCTCAGCACTTGAAGTTGCTATAATATTTTTTTCACTTGTTAAAACCATTTTTTAATTACAGGATGTGTAAATCAATGTCCAATACACCATTTCAAGTCTATTGAATCAATAAATTTATAGAGCAAATCATGAACAAAAAGTTTTAGAAAAACGCACATGAAAGCACTTGAATTTTTAAAAATTATTCAAGTTATTTGAGTTCTATTGTCGGGTAGTGGATTTCTATTGTCAAGCACTTGAATTCTGCATAGCAGAGCACGCCAGAGCACGACAGAGCACGCCAGAGCTCACCAGTGCACGCCAGAGCACGCCAGTGCACGCCACAGAACTTGAATTTTTAAAAATTATTCAAGTTATTTGAGTTCTATTGTCGGGTAGTGGATTTCTATTGTCAAGCACTTGAGATCTGCATAACAGAGCATGCCAGAGCTCGACAGAGCACGCCAGAGCACGCCAGTACACGCCAGAGCACGCCAATTCACACCAGAGCACGCCAGTGCACGCCAGAGCACGTCAATGCACGCCAGAGCACGCCAGTGCACGCCAGTGCACACCAATTGACACCAAAGCACGCCAGAGCACGCCAGAGCACGCCAGTGCACGCCAGTGCACGACAGAGCACGACAGAGCACGCCAGAGCACGACAGAGCACGCCAGAGCACGCCAGTGCACGCCAGTGCAAGCCAGTTCACGCTAGAGCACGCCAGTGCACGCCAATTCACACCAGTGCAAGCCAGTTCACGCCTGAGCACGCCAGTGCAGGCCAATTCACACCAGAGCAAGCCAGTGCACGACAGAGCACGCCAGAGCACGCCAGTGCACGCCAGTGCACGCCAGTGCACGCCAATTCACACCAAAGCACGCCAGTGCACGCAAGAGCACGCCAGTGCACGCAAGAGCATGCCAGTGCACGCAAGAGCACGCCAATTCACACCAGAGCACGCCAGTGCACGCAAGAGCACGCAAGAGCACGCCAATTCACACCAGAGCACGCCAGTGCACGCCAGAGCACGTCATTGGACGCCAGAGAACGCCAGTGCACGCCAGAGCACGCCAGTGCACGTCAGAGCACGCCAGTGCCCGCCAGAGCACGCCAGTGCACGCCAGAGCACGCCAGTGCAAGAAAGAGCATGCCAATTCACAACAGAGCACGCCAGTGCACGCAAGAGCACGCCAGTGCACGCAAGAGCACGCAAGAGCACGCCAGTGCACGCAAGAGCAAGTCAATGCACGCAAGACCACGCCAGTGCACGCCAGAGCACGCCAGTGCACGCCAAAACACGCCAGTGCACGCCAGAGCACGCCAGTGCACGCCAATTCACACCAGAGCACGCCAGTGCAAGAAAGAGCATGCCAATTCACAACAGAGCACGCCAGTGCAAGAAAGAGCATGCCAATTCACAACAGAGCACGCCAGTGCACGCAAGAGCACGTCAGTGCACGCAAGAGCACGTCAATGCGTGCCAGAGCAAGCCAGTGCACGCCAGAGCACGCAAGTGCACGCCAAAGCACGCCAGTGCACGCAAAAGCACGCCAGTGCACGCCAATTCACACCAGAGCACGCCAGTGCACGCCAGTGCACGCCAAAGCACGCCAGTGTACGCCAGAGCACGCCAATTCACACCAGAGCACGCCAGTGCACGCCAGAGCACGTCAATGCACGCCAGAGCACGCCAGTGCAAGAAAGAGCTCGCCAGTGCACGCCAGTGCACGCCAGTGCACGCTAGAGCACGCCAATTCACACCAAAGCACGCCAGTGCACGCAACAGCACGCCAGTGCACGCAAGAGCACGCCAGTGCACGCAAGAGCACGCCAATTCACACCAGAGCACGCCAGTGCACGCCAGAGCACGCCAGAGCACGCAAGAGCACGCCAATTCACACCAGAGCACGTCATTGGACGCCAGAGAACACCAGTGCACGCCAAAGCACGCCAGTGCACGCCAGAGCACGCCAGTGCACGTCAGAGCACGCCAGTGCACGCCAGAGCACGCCAGTGCACGACAGAGCACGCCAATTCACACCAGAGCACGCCAGTGCACGCCAGAGCACGCCAGTGCACGCAAGAGCACGTCAATGCACGCCAGAGCACGCCAGTGCACGCCAGAGCACGCAACTGCACGCCACAGCACGCCAGAGCACGCCACTGCACGCCAGAGCACGCCAATTCACACCAGAGCACGCCAGTGCAGGCCAGAGCACGCCAATTCACACCAGAGCAAGCCAGTGCACGCCAGAGCACGCCAGTGCACGGCAGAGCACGTCAATGCACGCCAGAGCACGCCAGTGCACGCCAGAGCACGCCAGTGCACGCCAGTGCACGCCAGTGCACGCCAGTGCACGACAAAGCATGCCAGTGCACGCCAGTGCTCGCCAATTCACACCATAGCACGCCAATGCAAGTCAGAGCACGCCAGTGCACGCCAGAGCATGTCAATGCACGCCAGAGCAAGCCAGAGCACGCCAGAGCACGCCATTGCACGCCAGAGCACGGTAGAACACATTAGAGAACAGCTCAGCACTTGAAGTTGCTATAATATTTTTTTTACTTTTTAAAACCATTTTTTAATTACAGGATGTGTAAATCAATGTCCAGTACACCATTTCAAGTCTATTGAATCAATAAATTTATAGAGCAAATCATGAACAAAAAGTTTTAGAAAAACGCACATAAAAGCACTTGAATTTTTAAAAATTATTCAAGTTATTTGAGTTCTATTGTCGGGTAGTGGATTTCTATTGTCAAGCACTTGAATTCTGCATAGCAGAGCACGCCAGAGCACGACAGAGCACGCCAGAGCTCACCAGTGCACGCCAGAGCACGCCAGTGCATGCAAGTGCACGCCAATTCACACAAGAGCACGCCACAGCACGCCAGTGCACGCCAGAGCACGTAAATGCACGCCAGAGCACGCCGGTGCACGCCAGAGCACGCCAGAGCACGCCAGTGCACGCCAGAGCACGCCAGTGCACGCTAGTGCACGCCAGAGCACGCCAATTCACACCAGAGCACGCCAATTCACACCAGAGCACGCCAGTGCACGCAAGAGCACGCCACTGCATGCAAGAGCACGCCAATTCACACCAGAGCACGCCAGTGCACGCCAGAGCACGCCAGTGCAAGAAAGAGCATGCCAATTCAAAACAGAGCACGCCAGTGCACGCAAGAGCACGCCAGTGCACGCAAGAGCACGTCAATGCACGCCAGAGCACGTCAGTGCACGCCAGAGCACGCCAGTGCACGCCAATTCACACCAGAGCACGCCAGTGCAAGAAAGAGCATAACAATTCACAACAGAGCACGCCAGTGCAAGAAAGAGCATGCCAATTCACAACAGAGCACGCCAGTGCAAGAAAGAGCATGCCAATTCACAACAGAGCACGCCAGTGCACGCAAGAGCACGTCAATGCACGCCAGAGCACGCCAGTGCACGCCAGAGCACGCAAGTGCACGCCAAAGCACGCCAGTGCACGCCAGAACACGCCAGTGCACGCCAATTCACACCAGAGCACGCCAGTGCAAGAAAGAGCATGCCAATTCACACCAGAGCACGCCAGTTCACGCCAGAGCACGCCACTGCACGCCAGTGCACGCCAGAGCACGTCAATGCACGCCACAGCACGCCAGTGCACGCCAGAGCACGCCAGTGCACGCCAGTGCACGCCAGTGCACGCTAGAGTACTTCAATTTACGCCAGAGCACGGCAGTGCACGCCAGAGCACGCCAGAGCACGCCAGTGCACGCCAGTGCACGCCAGTGCACGCTAGAGTACTTCAATGCACGCCAATTCACACCAGTGCACGCCAGAGCACGCCAGTGCACGCCAGAGCACGTCAATGCACGCCAGTGCACGCAAGAGCACGTCAATGCACGCCAGAGCACGCCAGTGCACGCAAGAGCACGCCAAAGCACGCCAGTGCACGCCAAAGCACGCCAGTGTACGCCAGAGCACGCCAATTCACACCAGAGCACGCCAGTGCACGCCAGAGCACGTCAATGCACGCCAGAGCACGCAAGTGCAAGACAGAGCTCGCCAGTGCACGCCAGAGCACGCCAATTCACGCCAGAGCACAACAGTGCATGCCAGTGCATGCCAGAGCACACCAGTGCACGTCAATGCACGCCAGAGCAAGCCAGAGCACGCCAGAGCACGCCAGTGCACGCTAGAGAAAGCCAGTGCACGCCAGAGCACGCCAATTCACACCAGTGCACGCCAGTGCACGCCAGAGCACGGCAGTGCACGCCAGAGCAAGCCAGTGCACGCCAGAGCACGCAAGTGCACGCAAGTGCACGCCAGTGCACGCCAGAGCACTTCAATGCACGCCAGTGCACGCCAGAGCACGCCAGTGCACGCCAGAGCACGCCAGTGCACGCCAGAGCACGCCAGTGCACGCCAGAGCACGCCAGTGCACGCCAGAGCACGCCAGTGCACGCCAGTGCACGCCAGTGCACGCCAGAGCACGCCAGAGCACGCCAATTCACACCAGAGCACGCCAGTGCACGCCACAGCACGCCACAGCACGCCAGTGCACGCCAGAGCACGTCAATGCACGCCACAGCACTTCAATGCACGCCAGAGCACGCCAGTGCACGCCAGAGCACGCCAGTGCACGCCAGAGCACGCCTGTGTACGCCAGAGCACAGTAGAGCACAGCAGAGAACAGCTCAGCACTTGAAGTTGCTATAATATTTTTTTCACTTGTTAAAACCATTTTTTAATTATAGGATGTGTAAATCAATGTCCAATACACCATTTCAAGTCTATTGAATAATTAAATTTATAGAGCAAATCATGAACAAAAAGTTTTAGAAAAACGCACATGAAAGCACTTGAATTTTTAAAAATTATTCAAGTTATTTGAGTTCTATTGTCGGGTAGTGGATTTCTATTGTCAAGCACTTGAGATCTGCATAGCAGCATGCCAGAGCTCGACAGAGCACGCCAGAGCACGCCAGTACACGCCAGAGCACGCAAATTCACACCAGAGCACGCCAGTGCACGCCAGAGCACGTCAATGCACGCCAGAGCACGCCAGTGCACGCCAGTGCACACCAATTGACACCAAAGCACGCCAGAGCACGCCAGAGCACGCCAGTGCACGCCAGTGCACGACAGAGCACGCCAGAGCACGCCAGAGCACGTCAATGCACGCCAGAGCACGCCAGTGCACGCCAGTGCAAGCCAGTTCACGCCAGAGCACGCCAGTGCAAGCCAATTCACACCAGAGCACGCCAGTGCACGCCAGAGCACGCCAGTGCACGCCAGTGCACGACAGAGCACGACAGTGCACGCCAGTGCACGCTAGAGCACGCCAATTCACACCAAAGCACGCCAGTGCACGCAAGAGCACGCCAGTGCACGCAAGAGCACGCCAGTGCACGCAAGAGCACGCTAGTGCACGCAAGAGCACGCCAATTCACACCAGAGCACGCCAGTGCACGCCAGAGCACGCAAGAGCACGCAAGAGCACGCCAATTCACACCAGAGCACGCCAGTGCACGCCAGAGCACGTCATTGGACGCCAGAGCACGCCAGTGCACGCCAAAGCACGCCAGTGCACGCCAGAGCACGCCAGTGCACGTCAGAGCACGCCAGTGCACGCCAGAGCACGCCAGTGCACGTCAGAGCACGCCAGTGCCCGCAAGAGCACGCCAGTGCACGCCAGAGCACGCCAGTGCACGACAGAGCACGCCAATTCACACCAGAGCACGCCAGTGTACGCCAGAGCACGCCAGTGCACGCAAGAGCACGTCAATCCACGCCAGAGCACGCCAGTGCACGCCAGAGCACGCAACTGCACGCCACAGCACGCCAGAGCACGCAACTGCACGCCAGAGCACGCAAATTCACACCAGAGCACGCCAGTGCACGCCAGAGCACGTCAATGCACGCCAGAGCACGCCAGTGCACGCCAGAGCACGCCAGTGCACGCCAGAGCACGCCAGTGCACGCCAGAGCACGCCAGTGCACGCCAGAGCACGCAAGTGCACGCCAGTGCACGCCAGTGCACGCCAGAGCACGCCAGTGCACGCCAGTGCACGCCAATTCACACCAGAGCACGCCAGTGCACGCCAGAGCACGCCAGAGCACGCCAGTGCACGCCAGAGCAAGCCAGAGTACGCCAGAGCACGCCAGAGCACGCCAGTGCACGGTAGAGCACAGCAGAGAACAGCTCAGCACTTGAAGATGCTATAATATTTTTTTCACTTGTTAAAACCATTTTTTAATTACAGGATGTGTAAATCAATGTCCAATACTCCATTTCTAGTCTATTTAATCAATAAATTTATAGAGCAAATCATGAACAAAAAGTTTGAGAAAAACGCACATCACAGCACTTGAATTTTTAAAAATTATTCAAGTTATTTGTGTTCTATTGTCGGGTAGTGGATTTCTATTGTCAAGCACTTGAGTTCTGCATACCAGAGCACGCCAGAGCACGCAAGAGCACGTCAATGCACACCAGAGCACGCAAGTGCACGCCAAAGCACGCCAGTGCACGCCAGAGCTCGCCAGTGCACGCCAGTGCACGCAAGTGCACGCCAGAGCACGCCAGTGCACGCCAGAGCACGCCAGAGCACGCCAGAGCACGCCAGTGCACGCCAGAGCACGTCAGTGCACGTCAGAGCACAACAGTGCCCGCCAGAGCACGCAAGTGCACGCCACAGCAATTCAATGCACGCCAGAGCACGCCAGTGCATGCAAGAGCACGCCAGTGCACGCAAGAGCACTTCAATGCACGCCAGAGCAAGCCAGTGCACGCCAGAGCACGCAAGTGCACGCAAGAGCACGTCAATGCACGCCAGAGCACGCCAGTGGGCGCCAGTGCACGCCAATTCGAACCAGAGCACGCCAGTGCACGCCAGAGCACGCCAGAGCACGCCAGTGCACGCTAGAGCACGTCAATGCACGCCAGAGCAAGCCAGAGCACGCCAGAGCACACCAGTGCACGCCAGAGCACGCCAGTTTACGCCAGAGCATGCAAGTGCACGCCAGAGCACGCCAGTGCACGCCAGAGCACGCCAGTGCACGCCAGAGCACGCCAGTGCACGCCAGAGCACGCCAGTGCACGCCAGAGCACGCTAGTGCACGCCAGAGCACGCTAAATCACACCAGAGCACGCCAGTGCTGGCCAGAGCACGCCAATTCAAACCAGAGCACGCCAGTGCACGCCAGAGTACGCCAGTGCACGCCAGAGCAATTCAATGCACGCCAGAGCATGCCAATTCACACCAGAGCACGCCAGTGCACGCCAGAGCACGCCAATTCACACCAGAGCACGCCAGTGCACACCAGAGCACGCCAGTGAACGCAAGAGCACGTCAATGCACGCCAGATCACGCCATTGCACGCCAGAGCACGCCAGAGCACGCCAGTGCACGCCAGAGCACATCAATGCACTCCAGAGCAAGCCAGAGCACGCCAGAGCACGCCAGAGCACGCCAGTGCACGCCAGAGCAAGGTAGAGCACAGCAGAGAAAAGCTCAGCACTTGAAATTGCTATAATATTTTTTTCACTTTTTAAAACCATTGTTTAATTACAGGATGTGTAAATCAATGTCCAGTACACCATTTCAAGGCTATTGAATCAATAAATTTATAGAGCAAATCATGAACAAAAAGTTTGAGAAAAACGCACATCACAGCACTTGAATTTTTAAAAATTATTCAAGTTATTTGAGTTCTATTGTCGGGTAGTGGATTTCTATTGTCAAGCACTTGAGTTCTGCATAGCAGAGCACGCCAGTGCACGCAAGAGCACGTCAATGCACACCAGAGCACGCAAGTGCACGCCAAAGCACGCCAGTGCACGCCAGAGCACGCCAGTGTACGCCAGAGCACGCCAGTGCACGCCAGAGCACGCCAGTGCACGCCAGTGCACGTCAGAGCACAACAGTGCCCGCTAGAGCACGCCAGTGCACGCCAGAGCAATTCAATGCACGCCAGAGCACGCCAATTCACACCAGAGCACGCCAGTGCACGCCAGAGCACACCAGAGCACGCCAGTGCACGCCAGTGCACGCCAATTCACACCAGAGCACGCCAGTGCAGGCCAGAGCACGCCAATTCACACCAGAGCAAGCCAGTGCACGCCAGAGCCCGCCAGTGCACGCCAGAGCACGTCAATGCACGCCAGAGCACGCCAGTGCACGCCAGAGCACGCCAGTGCACGCCAGTGCACGCCAGAGCACGCCAGTGCACGCCAGTGCACGCCAATTCACACCAGAGCACGCCAGTGCACGCCAGAGCACGCCAGAGCACGCCAGAGCACGCCAGTGCACGCCAGAGCACGTCAATGCACGCCAGAGCAAGCCAGAGTACGCCAGTGCACGCCAGAGCACGCCAGTGCACGCCAGTGCACGCCAGAGCACGCAAGTGCACGCCAAAGTACGCCAGTGCACGCCAGAGCACGCCAGTGCACGCCAGTGCACGCCAATTCGAACCAGAGCACGCCAGTGCACGCCAGAGCACGTTAGTGCACGCCAGAGCACGCCAGAGAACGCCAGTGCACGCCAGAGCACGTCAATGCACGCCAGAGCAAGCCAGAGCACGCCAGAGCACGCCAGTGCACGTCAAGCACTTGAGTTCTGCATACCAGAGCACGCCAGTGCACGCAAGAGCACGTCAATGCACACCAGAGCACGCAAGTGCACTTCAAAGCACGCCAGTGCACGCCAGAGCACGCAAGTGCACGGCAGTACACGACAATTCACACCAGAGCACGCCAGAGCACGCCAGTGCACGCCAGAGCAAGCTAGAGTACACCAGAGCACGCCAGAGCACGCCAGTGCACGCCAGAGCACAGTAGAGCACAGCAGAGAACAGCTCAGCACTTGAAGTTGCTATAATATTTTTTTCACTTGTTAAAACCATTTTTTAATTACAGGATGTGTAAATCAATGTCCAATACACCATTTCAAGTCTATTTAATCAATAAATTTATAGAGCAAATCATGAACAAAAAGTTTGAGAAAAACGCACATCACAGCACTTGAATTTTTAAAAATAATTAAAGTTATTTGAGTTCTATTGTCGGGTAGTAGATTTCAATTGTCAAGCACTTGAGTTCTGCATAGCAGAGCACGCCAGTGCACGCAAGAGCACGTCAATGCACACCAGAGCACGCCAGTGCACGCAAGAGCACGCAAGTGCAAGCCAAAGAACGCCAGTGCACGCCAGAGCACGCCAGTGCACGCCAGTGCACGCCAGAGCACGCCAGTGCACGCCAGAGCAATTCCATGCACGCCAGAGCACGCCAATTCACACCAGAGCACGCCAGTGCACGCCAGTGCACGCCAGTGCACGCCAGTGCACGCCAATTCACACCACAGCACGCCAGTGCACGCCAGTGTACGCCAGAGCACGCAAGTAAACGCCAAAGCACGCCAGTGCACGCCAGAGCACGCCAGTGCACGGCAGTACACGCCAATTCACACCAGAGCACGCCAGTGCACGCCAGAGCACGCCAGAGCACGTCAGTGCACGCCAGAGCACGTCAATGCACGCCAGAGCAAGCCAGAGAACGCCAGAGCACGCCAGAGCA
Organism: Daphnia pulicaria; assembly: GCF_021234035.1. Taxonomy (NCBI): domain Eukaryota; kingdom Metazoa; phylum Arthropoda; class Branchiopoda; order Diplostraca; family Daphniidae; genus Daphnia; species Daphnia pulicaria. Next base: position 16,523,277 of record NC_060916.1, on the reverse strand, counting down.
CGCCAGTGCACGCCAGAGCACGCCAATTCACACCAGAGCACGCCAGTGCAGGCCAGAGCACGCCAATTCACACCAGAGCACGCCAGTGCACGCCAGAACACGCCAGTGCACGCCAGAGCACGTCAATGCACGCCAGAGCACGCAAGTGCACGCCAGAGCACGCAAGTGCACGCCAGAGCACGCCAGAGCACGCAAGTGCACGCCAGAGCACGCAAGTGCACGCCAGAGCACGCCAATTCACGCCAATTCACGCCAATTCACACCAGAGCACGCCAGTGCACGCCAATTCACACCAGAGCACGCTAGTGCACGCCAGAGCACGCCAATTCACACCAGAGCACGCCAGTGCACGCCAGAGCACGCCATTGCACGCAAGAGCACGTCAATGCACGCCGGAGCACGCCAGTGCACGCCAGAGCACGCCAGTGCACGCCAAAGCACGCCAGTGCACGCCAATTCACACCAGAGCACTCCAGTGCACGCCAATTCACACCAGAGCAAGCCAGTGCACGCCAGAGCACGCCAGAGCACGCCAGTGAACGCCAGAGCACGCCAGTGCACGCCAGAGCACGCCAGTGCACGCCAGAGCACGCCAGTGCACGCCAGTGCACGCCAGAGCACGCCAATTCACACCAGAGCACGCCAGTGCACGCTAGAGCACGCCAATTCACACCAGAGCACGCCAGTGCAAGCCAGAGCAATTAAATGCACGCCAGAGCACGCTAATTCACACCAGAGCACGCCAGTGCACGCCAGAGCACGTTAATTCACACCAGAGCACGCCAGTGCACGCCAGAGCACGCCAGTGCACGCAAGAGCACGTCAATGAACGCCAGAGCACGCAAGTGCACGCCAAAGCACGCCAGTGCACGCCAATTCACACCAGAGCACGCCAGTGCACGCCAGAGCACGCCAGAGCACGCCAGTGCACGCCAGAGCACGCCAGTGCCCGCCAGAGTACGCTAGTGCACGCCAGAGCAATTCAATGCACGCCAAAGCACGCAAGAGCACGCCAGTGCATGCCAGTGCACGCCAATTCACACCAGAGCACGCCAGTGCACGCCAGAGCATGCCAGAGCACGCCAGTGCACGCCAAAGCACGTCAATGCACGCCAGAGCAAGCCAGAGCACGCCAGAGCACGCCAGAGCACGCCAGTGCATGCCAGAGCAAGGTAGAGCACAGCAGAAAACAGCTCAGCAGTTGAAGTTGCTATAATATTTTTTTCACTTGTTAAAACCATTTTTTATTACAGGATGTGTAAATTAATGTCCAATACACCATTTCAAGTCTATTTAATCAATAAATTTATAGAGCAAATCATGAACAAAAAGTTTGAGAAAAAGGCACATCACAGCACTTGAATTTTTAAAAATTATTAAAGTAATTTGAGTTCTATTGTCGGATAGTAGATTTCTATTGTCAAGCACTTGAGTTCTGCATAGCAGAGCACGTCAATGGACGCCAGAGCACGCCAGTTCACGCCAGAGCACGCAAGTGCACGCCAAAGCACGCCAGTGCACGCCAGAGCACGCCAGAGCACGCCAGTGCCCGCCAGAGCACGCCAGTGCTCGCCAGAGCACGCCAGTGCACGCCAGAGGAATTCAATGCACGCCAGAGCACGCCAATTCACACCAAAGCACGCCAGTGCACGCCAGAGCACGCCAATTCACACCAGAGCACGCCAGTGCACGCTAGAGCACGCCAATGCACGCAAGAGCACGTCAATGCACGCCAGAGCACGCCAGTGCACGCCAGAGCACGCAAATGGACGCCAAAGCACGCCAGTGCACGCCAATTCACACCAGAGCACGCCAGTGCACGCCAATTCACACCAGAGCACGCCAGTGCACGCCAGAGCTCGCCAGTGCACGCAAGAGCACGTCAATGCACGCCAGAGCACTCCAGTGCACGCCAGAGCACGCAGGTGCACGCCAAAGCACGCCAGTGCACTTCAGAGCACGCCAGTGCACGCCAGTGCACGCCAATTCACACCAGAGCACACCAGTGCAAGCCAGAGCACGCCAATTCACACCAGAGCACGCCAGTGCACGCTAGAGCACGCTAATTCACACCAGAGCACGCAAGTGCACGCAAGAGCACGCCAGTGCACGCCACAGCAATTCAATGCGCGCCAGAGCACGCCAATTCACTCCAGAGAACGCCAGTGCACACCAGAGCACGCCAGTGCACGCAAGAGCACGTCAATGCACGCCAGAGCACGCCAGTGCACGCCAGAGCACGCAAGTGCACGCCAGTGCACGCCAATTCACACCAGAGCACGCCAGTGCACGCCAGAGCACGCCAGTGCACGCCAGAGCACGTCAATGCACGCCAGAGCACGCCAGTGCACGCCAGAGCACGCCAGTGCACGCCAGAGCACACCAATTCACACCTGAGCACGTCAAGACACGCCAGAGTACGCCAGTGCACGCCAGAGCACGCCAATTCACACCAGAGCACGCCAGTGCACGCCAATTCACAACAGAGCACGCCAGTGCACGCAAGAGCACGTCAATGCACACAAGATCACGCCAGTGCACGCAAGAGAACGCAAGTGCACGCCAAAGCACGCCAGTTCACGCCAGAGCACGCCAGTGCACGTCAGAGCACGCCAGTGCACGTCAGAGCACGCCAGTGCCCGCCAGAGTACGCCAGTGCACGCCAGAGCAATTCAATTCACGCCAAAGCACGCAAGAGCACGCCAGTGCATGCCAGTGCAAGCCAATTCACACCAGAGCACGCCAGTGCACGCCAGAGCACGTCAACGGACGCCAGAGCACGCCAGTTCACGCCAGAGCACGCAAGTGCACGCCAAAGCACGCCAGTGCACGCCAGAGCACGCCAGAGCACGCCAGTGCCCGCCAGAGCACGCCAGTGCTCGCCAGAGCACGCCAGTCCACGCCAGAGGAATTCAATACACGCCAGAGTACGCCAATTTACACCAAAGCACGCCAGTGCACGCCAGAGCACGCCAATTCACACCAGAGCTCGCCAGTGCACGCCAGAGCACGCCAATGCACGCAAGAGCACGTCAATGCACGCCAGAGCACGCCAGTGCACGCCAGAGTACGCAAATGCACGCCAAAGCACGCCAGTGCACGCCAATTCACACCAGAGCACGCCAGTACACGCCAATTCACACCAGAGCACGCCAGTGCACGCCAGAGCACGCCAGTGCACGCAAGAGCACGTCAATGCACGCCAGAGCACGCCAGTGCACGCCAGAGCACGCAGGTGCACGCCAAAGCACGCCAGTGCACGCCAGAGCACGCAGGTGCACGCCAAAGCACGCCAGTGCACGCCAGAGCACGCCAGTGCACGCCAGTGCACGCCAGAGCACGCCAGTGCACGCCAGTGCACGCCAATTCACACCAGAGCACACCAGTGCAAGCCAGAGCACGCTTATTTACACCAGAGCACGCAAGTGCACGCAAGAGCACGCCAGTGCACGCCACAGCAATTCAATGCGCGCCAGAGCACGCCAATTCACTCCAGAGCACGCCAGTGCACACCAGAGCACGCCAGTGCACGCAAGAGCACGTCAATGCACGCCAGAGCACGCCAGTGCACGCCAGAGCACGCAAGTGCACGCCAAAGCACGCCAGTGCACGCCAATTCACACCAGAGCACGCCAGTGCACGCCAATTCACAACAGAGCACGCCAGTGCACGCAAAAGCACGTTAATGCACGCCAGAGCACGCCAGTGCACGCCAGAGCACGCAAGTGCACGCCAAAGCATGCCAGTGCACGCCAAAGCACGCCAGTAAACGCCAATTAACACCAGAGCACGCCAGTGCACGCCAATTCACAACAGAGCACGCCAGTGCACGCAAGAGCACGTTAATGCACGCCAGAGCACGCCAGTGCACGCAAGAGCACGTCAATGCACGCCAGAGCACACCAGAGCACGCCAGTGCACACCAGAGCACGCCAGTGCACGCCAGAGCACGCCAATTCACACCAGAGCAAGCCAGTGCACGTCAGAGCACGCCAGAGCACGCCAGTGCACGCCAGAACACGCCAGTGCACGCCAGAGCACGCCAGTGCACGCCAGTGCACGCCAGTGCACGCCAATTCACACCAGAGCACGCCAGTGCACGCAAGAGCACGCCAGTGCACGCAAGAGCACGCCAGTGCACGCAAGAGCACGCCAGTGCACGCAAGAGCACGCCAGTGCACGCAAGAGCACGCCAGTGCACGCAAGAGCACGCCAGTGCACGCAAGAGCACGCCAGTGCACGCAAGAGCACGCCAGTGCACGCAAGAGCACGCCAGTGCACGCAAGAGCACGCCAGTGCACGCAAGAGCACGCCAGTGCACGCAAGAGCACGCCAGTGCACGCAAGAGCACGCCAGTGCACGCCAGAGCACGCCAGTGCACGCCAGAGCACGCCAGTGCACGCCAGAGCAATTCAATGCACGCCAGAGCACGCCAATTCACGCCAATTCACACCAGAGCACGCCAGTGCACGCCAGAGCACGCCAGAGCACGTCAATGCACGCCAGAGCAAGCCAGAGCACGCCAGAGCACGCCAGAGCACGCCAGTGCACGCCAGAGCACGCCAATTCACACCAGAGCACGCCAGTGCAGGCCAGAGCACGCCAATTCACACCAGAGTAAGCCAGTGCACGCCAGAGCACGCCAGTGCACGCCAGAGCACGTCAATGCACGCCAGAGCACGCCAGTGCACGCCAGAGCACGCCAGTGCACGCCAGAGCACGCCAGTGCACGCCAGAGCACGCCAGTGCACGCCAGAGCACGCCAGTGCACGCCAGAACACGCAAGTGCACGCAAGTTCACGACAAAGCATGCCAGTGCACGCCAGTGCACGCCAATTCACACCAGAGCACGCCAGTGCACGCCAGAGCACGCCAGAGCACGCCAGTGCACGCCAGAGCACTTCAATGCACGCCAGAGCAAGCCAGAGCACGCCAGAGCACGCCAGAGCACGCCAGTGCACGCCAGAGTACGGTAGACCACAGCAGAGAACAGCTCAGCACTTGAAGTTGCTATAATATTTTTTTCACTTTTTAAAACCATTGTTTAATTACAGGATGTGTAAATCAATGTCCAGTACACCATTTCAAGGCTATTGAATCAATAAATTTATAGAGCAAATCATGAACAAAAAGTTTGAGAAAAACGCACATCACAGCACTTGAATTTTTAAAAATTATTCAAGTTATTTGAGTTCTATTGTCGGGTAGTGGATTTCTATTGTCAAGCACTTGAGTTCTGCATAGCAGAGCACGCCAGTGCACGCAAGAGCACGTCAATGCACACCAGAGCACGCAAGTGCACGCCAAAGCACGCCAGTGCACGCCAGAGCACGCCAGTGTACGCCAGAGCACGCCAGTGCACGCCAGAGAACGCCAGTGCACGCCAGTGCACGTCAGAGCACAACAGTGCCCGCTAGAGCACGCCAGTGCACGCCAGAGCAATTCAATGCACGCCAGAGCACGCCAATTCACACCAGAGCACGCCAGTGCACGCCAGAGCACACCAGAGCACGCCAATGCACGCCAGAGCACGCCAATTCACACCAGAGCACGCCAGTGCAGGCCAGAGCACGCCAATTCACACAAGAGCAAGCCAGTGCACGCCAGAGCACGCCACTGCACGCCAGAGCACGTCAATGCACGCCAGAGCACGCCAGTGCACGCCAGAGCACGCCAGTGCACGCCAGAGCACGCCAGTGCACGCCAGTGCACGCCAGAGCACGCAAGTGCACGCCAAAGTACGCCAGTGCACGCCAGAGCACGCCAGTGCACGCCAGTGCACGCCAATTCGAACCAGAGCACGCCAGTGCACGCCAGAGCACGTTAGTGCACGCCAGAGCACGCCAGAGAACGCCAGTGCACGCCAGAGCACGTCAATGCACGCCAGAGCAAGCCAGAGCACGCCAGAGCACGCCAGTGCACGTCAAGCACTTGAGTTCTGCATACCAGAGCACGCCAGTGCACGCAAGAGCACGTCAATGCACACCAGAGCACGCAAGTGCACTTCAAAGCACGCCAGTGCACGCCAGTGCACGCCAGTGCACGCCAGTGCACGCCAGAGCACGCAAGTGCACGGCAGTACACGACAATTCACACCAGAGCACGCCAGAGCACGCCAGTGCACGCCAGAGCAAGCTAGAGTACACCAGAGCACGCCAGAGCACGCCAGTGCACGCCAGAGCACAGTAGAGCACAGCAGAGAACAGCTCAGCACTTGAAGTTGCTATAATATTTTTTTCACTTGTTAAAACCATTTTTTAATTACAGGATGTGTAAATCAATGTCCAATACACCATTTCAAGTCTATTTAATCAATAAATTTATAGAGCAAATCATGAACAAAAAGTTTGAGAAAAAAGCACATAACAGCACTTGAATTTTTAAAAAAATTTCAAGTTATTTGAGTTCTATTGTCGGGTAGTGGATTTCTATTGTCAAGCACTTGAGTTCTGCATAGCAGAGCACGCCAGTGCACGCAAGAGCACGTCAATGCACACCAGATCACGCCAGTGCACGCAAGAGCACGCAAGTGCACGCCAAAGCACGCCAGTGCACGCCAGAGCACGCCAGTGCAAGCCAGAGCACGCCAGTGCACGCCAGAGCACGCCAGTGCACGCCAGAGCACGCCAGTGCCCGCCAGAGCACGCCAGTGCACGCCAGAGCAATTCAATGCACGCCAGAGCACGCCAATTCACACCAGAGCACGCCAGAGCACGCCAATTCACACCAGAGCACGCCAGTGCACGCCAGAGCACGCCAGTGCACGCCAGAGCACGCCAGTGCACGCCAGAGCACGCCAGTGCACGCCAGAGCACGCCAGTGCACGAAAGAGCACGTCAATGCACGCCAGAGCACGCCAGAGCACGCAAGTGCACGCCAAAGCACGCCAGAGCACGCCAGTGCACGCCAATTCACACCAGAGCACGCCAGTGCACGCCAGAGCACGCCACAGTACGCCAGTGCACGCCAGAGCCCGTCAATGCACGCCAGAGCACGCCAGTGCAAGCAAGAGCACGCCAGTGCACGCCAGAGCAAGCCAGTGCACGCCAGTGCACGCCAGAGCACGTCAATGCACGCCAGAGCAATCCAGAGCACGCCAGAGCACGCCAGAGCACGCCAGAGCACGCCAGTGCACGCCAGAGCACGATAGAGCACAGCAGAGAACAGCTCAGCACTTGAAGTTGCTATAATATTTTTTTCACTTGTTAAAACCATTTTTAATTACAGGATGTGTAAATCAATGTCCAATACACCATTTCAAGTCTATTTAATCAATAAATTTATAGAGCAAATTATGAACAAAAAGTTTGAGAAAAACGCACATCACAGCAACATTTCCTCTCCGACTTAAGACAAGGCTTTGTCTGAAATTTTTTCATGTAACAGACAAAGACATGTCTTAAGTTTTCCTTATTTTTATTACATTGCCTCCTTATATTTGTTATACATTTATTTTATCTCTTTTCAATTCACAGCATAAACGTCCAAACGTTTATATTCCCTTTCATAATTTTATAAAAAAAATTATGTTTTAATGGTATGGGTGACATAAAAAATTTCAGACAAAGACATGTCTTAAGTTTTCCTTATTTTTATTACATTGCCTCCTTATTTTTGTTATACATTTATTTTATCTCTTTTCAATTCACAGCATAAACGTCCAAACGTTTATATTCCCTTTCATAATTTAAAAAAAAAATTATGTTTTAATGGTATGGGTGACATAAAAAATTTAAGACAAAGACATGTCTTAAGTTTTCCTTATTTTTATTACATTGCCTCCTTATATTTGTTATACATTTATTTTATCCGTTTTCAATTCACAGCATAAACGTCCAAACGTTTATATTCTCTTTCATAATTTTCTAAAAAAATTTCTGTTTCAATGGTATGGGTTACATAAAAAATTTCAGACACAGCCTTATCTTAAGTCGCAGAGCATGTTGAGGGTTGCACATTTTGAGAATTTTTTTCTTTTTTCCTTAGCATTTCTTTAAAAAACTTAAACCTTAGCGTAAAGCAATTATCAAGTTTACTTCAAGATTTGAAAAAAAAACATTTTTTGAAGATTCTTCCCATTTTCATTGTTGGAGCTTGGATACGTTGCTTAAAAAGTCGGTAAATTTTTAATGTGTAGATATTCACACATGGCCTCCGGTGGTAAATTTGCAGGGTAGAGGTTGTGTTATATTGACTCCGGCGGTAAATTTGCAGGATTGAGGATATTAACGCTTTGCCTCCGGCGGTAAATTAGTAGTGCAGAATTTTTCACGCATTGCTTCCGGCTGTTTTTTTTTTCAATATGTATATTCTTTAATTTTACTGTTTAGTTTTGTGTAAAAATTTTTTTTTCGCGAAATTTTGACTTGTCCGAGTCATGGCTAACAAAGCATCCGTAAAAAAAATTTATCCTTATAAAAAGTAAGACTATATCCGAAATTAATAATAATAATAATAATAATGTAATACATATTTAACGTGCACTTTTACAAATAATATGGACAAAGGCACGGCAATGACTTGGGGAAGAGGAAGCATATAAATTTCAGTTTTCAAAAGCAACACGACAGAGATGGGTTTTCAAGGAGGAGCGGAACTGTGCCAACGTTGTAGAAGATCTCACGGAAAAGGGTAATGCGTTCCAGATTGCTGGGCCAGCATATGAGAAGGAGGTGGAGCCATACTTCTTTGTTTTGATTCTTGGTACAACAAGCTCAGGACGGGAGGACAAACGACGAAGAGAACTGGGTGGCTCGTAGCGCGCGACAAGGGAAGTCAAATAGCTTGGTGCAGTACCATTTAGGCAATTAAACATAAGCAACGATATCTTGAAATCAATGCGTTGGCGGACGGGAAGCCAATGAAGGGATTTAAGACACGGAGTGATGTGGTCACGTCTATTGCAGCCAGTCGCGAGTCGAGCAGCCCAATTTTGGACCTTTTGAAGCACACATAGCTTTGATTCAGGACATCCGACCAGAAGAGAGTTGTTGCAATCAAGAGTAGAGAGAACGAATGCATGGAGCAGTTGAGCCAGGGCAGGTTTCGACAGAAATCTCTTCATCCGGGAAATACGGCTGAGGTGAAATAGAGCCTTCTTCCGGGTGGCCAAAATTTGGGCTTCCATAGATAGCTGAGAGTCAAGCCCAGCACCAAGGTAGTGGACCAAAGTAGACGGGAGAACTGGAGAAGAACCTACCATTAGCGGCATGCTAATAGGCTTTACACGCGATGAATCGGAGAAAATGAGAAGACAGTCTGTCTTTGCTTCATTCAGCTTCAGTTTGTTTGCCGTTGTTTGCCGAAATTGAACCATGAACCTCTTTATTATCAAGCCAGTGCTATAACCATTAAGCTATTTTAGATTAAAATTTAACCATTTAACAAATATATGTTAGTTTTGCGTCAACACCGTGTTTTTTGCGTGAAAAATTTTCTATCACGATATATCGTCGGTACCGCACCTTGGCTGCGCGTACCCATCCAATGAAACGCCGTTATTCACGATAAACGATGTAGGCGGGAGTGGGCTTGAACCACCATACTTGACATCTTATAGCCAGAGCCATAGCCACTACACCATCAGCTGCTAAGATTGTGTAACCTTTGCTAGATTCAATTAGCCTACGGCGGTAAATTTGTAGGGTAGAGATGTTCACGCATTGCCTGACATAGGATATTCACGCACGATTTAATTAAACGGACGCGACAACGAATACGATTGCGGTCACGGGACAGACGAGTAGCGCACGATCGTTCATTATTTTAGTGCTTATTGCGGGTCCGTCCGTTATTTTAGCGCTAAGCGAAATCCGTCATCTGTTTTAAGCGGCTCGCACAGCAATAAACAGTTTCGTTGAATATTTTGTGCTAGATCTAGCACTAATCTAAGCGTGCATGGCGATAATGATTGCATTTTGTTTATTTTTTGTGAATTGCGCTAAACGAAGCGCAATTAAGTTCATTGATAGCATTTACGAAACGAGGAGAACCAGCTAAAATAAATATTTTCAGCGAAAAATCGATAAGTCAAATATTTCGTGCTAGATCTAGCGCTATGTAAGCGCGCTTGTCGAAAATGATTTAATTGAGAATAACGCACGCGCGATGCGCTAAATTCTGTGCAATACATTTCACATATAATTTACGGAACGCTTAGCGCCACTTAACGCACATCGCATTTAAGTAAAATGAACGGGCGCACTTCTCGTAAATTTTGGCTTGAAATTAATGGCGCTAAATGTTGCGCATCTTGCAGACGCATACACATAGGCTAAAAATGCGCCTGTAGTTTGATCTATTGGCCTGTATAGAAATGTACAGTCACGCGCATGTCTATTTTTAGCGATTATTGCGGGCCGGTTCGCCATTTTAGCGCTAAGTACCGCCTGTCTACTGTTTTGGGCGGCTCGCTCTAAACAAATAATTAATTTAATAATGTCGCGCTAGATCTATAGCGCTACTAAGCGCGCATTGCGCTAATTTTTTTCTTCTACATAACTTACGCGCGATTAAAAAAATGTTGTGCGCTACTTAACGCGCATCACACTAAACGAGCTCTCTCATCAATTTTCATATGAAATTTATCCCGCTAATATTTTAACCATAAAATTCACTTGCTGGCGACGACACGTACACAGATTAGTCCGATTATGGGTTTCACGACGGTCGATCTGTCCCGGTTGATCGGCTACCCGTCGTTGACGGCTTTTCTTTACGGCCGAGAGACCTCGCTACTCAATAAATAAAACAAATTATAATTTAAAACCAAAATTTGCGAGAAGCGCGCTTGTTGAATTTACTTAAATGCGATGTGCGTTAGCCTTAAGTAGCGCAGAATATTTAATTTAGCGCTTGCGCGTTTCGCTAATAAAATAATGAAAATAACCGCGCTAAATTTTGCTTATCGTGCACAAGTTTATCACAAGTAAATGACAAGCGCAATGCGAGCTTACATCGCGCTAGATCCAGTCTATAGATCTAGCGCAAAATATTTGACTAATCTATATTTCGCGCTAAATATTTTTTTACCTGGATATCCGGGTTTCGTAAATTATATAATGAACTTGATAGCGCTACGTCTAGCGCATCCCGCAAAAGTTAAGCACAAATAAATCATTAGCGCCATGAGCGCTTAGAAAGATAGCCCTAATTCTTGCTCGAAATAATTGACTTCGTTATTTTTCTTGCAGTGAGCCGCCAAGAACGGGATGGGCGACGATTACGCTTAAATAACGGATGGGTGCGTGTGCTACTCGTCTGACCGCTGTCGCCACAATCGTTTTCCTTGTCTAGCCTGTTAAATAAATTTTAGTGCGATGCGCGGTAGCGCAATAACATATTTATTTAATCGCTTTCGCGTTTCGTAATAAATCTGACGAAATGAATTTTCGATAAAGTATAGGCCTAGCGCATCCGGCATCGCGTGCTATAGTGAAGCGCAAGTAAATTATTAGAAGCCTACTACGCGTTTAAAAGTGTATGCTGTTATTTCCGCTTTGCCAGCAGCCTGAATTAGCGGACAGGCGACATAGCGCTAGATCTAGCACGAATTATTTGACTTTTTAGCGCTAATGTCCGTTTCTGAGCGAAGAACCACCTGTCTATACTGTTTTAGGCGGCTCACTCCGCGCAAATAATTAATTTAAAAAATATCGTGCTAGATCTAGCTCATAAGCGCGCATTGCACTAATGATCTGGATAACTTGCTTGCGATAAGCTAAATAGCGCACGATAAATATCATCATAAAATTTAAGAAACGAGCAAGTGCTAAAAATAATATTTTACCCTTAAATTCCGTGCTGGCCAGACTAGTGAGACTACCGCTTGCTTGCAACGACACACATGTGGTTCATGTAGTCGCAAAGGGACAGTACTGCAATCCCGGAATTAAACGGCGAAATATTACCGCAATAAATTTCAGCCCAAACTTTGCGGGATGTGCTTCAGTTGTATTTACTTTAATTCGATGCGCGTTAAGTAGCTATATGAATTAATTTTTTTAATAGAATTGAATTTTTTCTTTATTATTATGATAAAATTCATGGCAAAGAATAATAAATAACAATAAATAGCAAATTGTGCGTAAGTTAATCTTAATTAAATCATAAGCGTCATGCAAGCTTATTAGCGAGAAATCTAGCGCGAAATATTTAACGTAATTATTTTCATGGAGCGAGCTTCTGAAACAGTGGACAGGCGACGCTTAGCGATAAAGTAACGTGTGATGCTCAAAATTTGGCGCAATTTATTTCAGCCGGAAATTTTCCAGAAGTGCGACAGTTCAATTTAGCCTACTTGATTATGATGCGCGGTAAGCAGCGTTAAATATTTATTTCAGTGCTTGCGCGTTTCATAAATAATAGGATGAAATAAATTCGAATAAATTTAGCGCAACGTACGCAAGTTAATCAAAAAAACATTAGCACAATTCGCGCTTACATAGCACTAGATCTAGCACGAATTAGTCTATTTGACTTCGTAATTTTTCGAGCTCAAGATTTTTTATAGCGGTTTATCTTCGTTTCATAAATTATACTATATTAAACTTGATTGCGATTAATTTATCGCATCCCTCAAAAGTTAAGGAAAAATTTATCGTTATTAGCGCCATGCTCGCTTAGATAGCAATATAGATCTAGCGCGAAATATTTGACTTTGTTTTTTTTGTTCACTGAGCAGACGGGCGGCACTTAGCGCTAAAATAATGGATGGCCGGATCCGTGATAAGCACTAAAATAACGGACAAGCGTTCGGTACTCGTCCGACAAGTCACCGCAATCGTTTTCATTGTCGCGCCCATTTAATAATATTTGATACGATGCGCGTTTATTAGCGCAAACTATTTATTTCAGCGCTTTTGCGTTTCGTAAATTTACGAATTTAGCGCTTCGTTCACAAGTTAAGTACACATAAATTATTAGAGCAATTGACTTGATTGCGATGCGCGTTATGTTTGTATGATATGTAGCGCTAAATATTTATTTTAGCGCTTATATCGCTCTTTTATAATATGATGGAATTAATTGCGCGTAATTTAGATCATCGCGCGAAAAATAATTTCAATTTATTTTTTAGCGCTATGCGCGCTTAATATATAGCGCAAGATCTAAAACGAATATATATATCTAAAACAACTTTCAGCATTCATAAATTTTCTCAAAAATAAAATATATCTAAAATAAATCTGACTGGATATAAAATATATCGCACATATGTAATCTTCGCGTTTACCTTTCGCTTAGTAGCGCTATATATAATAGTCCCTTGTCTATAAAGCACAAAGGGGTAAAATGGGGAGGAGTTTGTTTGTGTATCTGTCTGTTTGTTTGTCTGTAGGTGTGAGCGCACGCTGTGATTGGTCGAGCTTACCACCGGAGGCAATACGTCATCACATCTATCTTACAAGGATACCGCCGGAGGCTATGCCGCTCTACCCTGCGAATTTACCGCCGGAGGCCGTGCGGGATTTCTCTACCCTACAAATTTACCGCCGGAGGCCATGCGTGAATATCCTATGTCAGGCAATGCGTGAACATCTCTACCCTACAAATTTACCGCCGGAGGCCAACTGAATCTAGCAAAGGTTACACAATCTGAGCAGCTGACGGTGTAGTGGCTATCGCTCTGTCTCTAAGATGTCAAGTATGGTGGTTCAAGCCCTCTCCCGCTTACTTCGTTTATCGTGAAAAACGGCGTGTCAGGGGATGGATAGGTGCAGCCAAGGTGCGGTCCCGACGATTTATCGTGATAGAAAATTTTTCACGCAAAAAACACGGCGTTGACGCAAAACAAATATATATTTTTTAAATGGTTAAATTTTAATCTGAAATAGCATAATGGTTATAGCACTGGCTTGGAAATAAATAGATCCATGGTTCGTCTGAAATTATAGCCTTACTTTTTATAAGGATAAATTTTTTTTTACGGATGCTTTTGTTAGCCATGACTCAGACAAGTCAAAATTTCGCGAAAAAAAAATTTTTACACAAAACTAAACAGTAAAATTAAAGAATATACATATTGAAAAAAAAACAGCCGGAAGCAATGCGTGAAAAATTCTACACTACTAATTTACCGCCGGAGGCAAAACGTTAATATCCTCTATCCTGCACATTTACCGCCGGAGTCAATATAATACAATCTCTACCCTGCAAATTTACCGCCGGAGGCCATGTGTGAATATCTACACATTAAAAATTTACCGACTTTTTAAGCAACGTATCCAAGCTCCAACAATGAAAATGGGAAGAATTTTCAAAAAATGTTTTTTTCAAATCTTGAAGTAAACTTGATAATTTCTTTACGCTAAGGTTTAAGTTTTTTAAAGAAATGCTAAGATAAAAAGAAAAAAAAATTCTCAAAATGTGCAACCCTCAACATATGCTCTGCAACTTAAGATAAGGCTGTGTCTGAAATTTTTTATGTCACCCATACCATTAAAACAGAAATTTTTTTAGAATATTATGAAAGAGAATATAAACGTTTGGACGTTTATGCTGTGAATTGAAAAGGGATAAAATAAATGTATAACAAATATAAGCAGCCAATGTAATAAAAATAAGGAAAACTTTAGACATGGCTTTGTCTGAAATTTTTTATGTCACCCATACCATTAAAACAGAAAATTTTTTAGAAAATTATGAAAGGGAATATAAAAATTTGGACGTTTATGCTGTGAATTGAAAAGGGATAAAATAAATGTATAACAAATATAAGGAGGCAATGTAATAAAAATAAGGAAAACTTAAGACATGTCTTTGTCTGTTACATGAAAAAGTTTCAGACAAAGCCTTGTCTTAAGTTGGAGAGGACATGTTGCATCACAGCACTTGAATTTTTAAAAATTATTCAAGTTATTTGAGTTCTATTGTCGGGTAGTGGATTTCTATTGTCAAGCACTTGAGTTCTGCATAGCAGAGCACGCCAGAGCACGACAGAGCACGCCAGAGCACGCCAGTGCACGCCAGAGCACTCCAGTGCACGCCAGAGAACGCCAGAGCACGCCAGAGCACGCCAGTGCACGCCAGTGCACGCCAGAGCACGCCAGTGCACGCCAGAGCACGCCAGTGCACGCACAAGCACGTTAATGCACGCCAGAGCATGCCAGTGCACGCAAGAGCACGCCAGTGCACGCCAGAGTACGCCAGTGCACGCCAAAGCAATTCAATGCACGCCAGAGCACGCCAATTCACACCAGAGCACGCCAGTGCACGCCAGAGCAATTCAATGCACGCCAGAGCTCGCCAAATCACACCAGAGCACGCCATTGCACGCCAGAGCACGCCAATTCACACCAGAGCACGCCAGTGCACGTCAGAACACGCCAGTGCACGCCAGTGCACGCCAGTGCACGCCAATTCACACCAGAGCACGCCAGTGCACGCCAGAGCACGCCAGTGCACGCCAGAGCACGCCAGTGCACGCCAAAGCAATTCAATGCACTCCAGAGCACGCCAATTCACACCAGAGCACGCCAGTGCACGCCAGAGTACGCCAATTCACACCAGAGCATGTCTGTGCACGCCAGTGCACGCCAGAGTACGCCAGTGCACTTAAGAGCACGCCAGAGCACGCCAGAGCACGCCAATTCACACCAGAGCACGCCAATGCACGCCAGAGCACGCCAGAGCACGCCAGTGCACGCCAGAGCACGCCAATGCACGCCAGAGCACGCCAGTGCACGCCAGAGCACGCCAGAGCACGCCAATTCACACCAGAGCACGCAAGTGCACGCTAAAGAACGCCAATTCACACCAGAGCACGCCAGTGCACGCAAGAGCACGCCAGTGCACGCAAGAGCACGCCAGTGCACGCAAGAGCACGCCAATTCACACCAGAGCACACCAATTCACACCAGAGCACGCCAGTTCAAGCCAGAGCACGCCAATTCACACCAGAGCACGCCATTGCAGGCCAGAGCAATTCACACCAGAGCAAGCCAGTGCACGCCAGAGCACGCCAGAGCACTTAAGGCACGCCAGAGCACTCCAGTGCACGCCAAAGCAATTCAATGCACGCCAGAGCACGCCAATTCACACCAGAGCATGCCAGTGCACGCCAGAGCAATTCAATACACGCCAGTGCACGCCAGAGCACGTCAATGCACGCCAGAGCAAGCCAGTGCACGCCAGAGCACGCCAGTGCACGCAAAAGCACGTTAATGCACGCCAGAGCATGCCAGAGCACGCAAGAGCACGCCGGTGCACGCCAGAGCACGCCAGAGCACGCCAGAGCATGCCAGTGCACGCAAGAGCACGCCGGTGCACGCCAGAGCACGCCAATTCACACAAGAGGACGTCAATGCACGCCAGAGCACGCCAGTGCACGCCAAAGCAATTCAATGAACGCCAGAGCACGCCAATTCACACCAGAGAACGCCAGTGCACGCCAGAGCAATTCAATGCACGCCAGAGCTCGTCAAATCACACCAGAGCACGCCAGTGCACGCCAGAGCACGCCAATTCACACCAGAGCACGCCAGTGCACGCCAGAACACGCCAGTGCACGCCAGTGCACGCCAATTCACACCAGAGCACGCCAGTGCACGCCAGAGCACGCCAGAGCACGCCAGTGCACGCCAGAGCACGTCAATGCACGCCAGAGAAAGCCAGAACACGCCAGAGCACGCCAGAGCACGCCAGTGCACGCCAGAGCACGCCAGTGCACGCCAGAGCACTCCAGTGCACGCCAGAGAACGCCAGTGCACGCACGAGCACGTCAATGCTCGCCAGAGCACGCCAGTGCACGCCAGAGCACGCCAGAGCACGCCAGTGCAAGCCAGTGCACGCCAGTGCACGCCAGAGCACGCCAATTCACACCAGAGCACGCCAGTGCACGCCAGTGCACGCCAATTCACACCAGAGCACGCCAGTGCACGCCAGAGCACGCAAGTGCACGCCAATGCACGCCAGTGCACGCCAGAGCACGCCAGTGCACGCCAGTGCACGCCAGTGCAAGCCAATTCACACCAGAGCAAGCCAATTCACACCAGAGCACGCCAGTGCACGCCAGAGCACGCCAGTGCACGCCAGAGCACGCCAGAGCACGTCAATGCACGCCAGAGCAAGCCAGTGCACGCCAGAGAACGCCAATTCACACCAGAGCACGCCAGTGCACGCCAGAGCACGCCAGTGCACGCCAGTGCACACCAGAGAACGCCAGAGCACGGTAGAGAACAGCAGAGAACAGCTCAGCACTTGAAGTTGCTACAATATTTTTTTTACTTGTTAAAATCATTTTGTAATTACAGGATGAATAAATCAATGTCCAATACACCATTTCAAGTCTATTTAATCAATAAATTTATAGAGAAAATTATGAACAAAAAGTTTGAGAAAAACGCACATCACAGCACTTGAATTTTTAAAAATTATTCAAGTTATTTGAGTTCTATTGTCGGGTAGTGGATTTCTATTGTCAAGCACTTGAGTTCTGCATAGCAGAGCACGCCAGTGCACGCAAGAGCATGTCAATGCACACCAGAGCACGCAAGTGCACGCCAAAGCACGCCAGTGCACGCCAGAGCACGCCAGTGTACGCCAGAGCACGCCAGTGCACGCCAGAGCACGCCAGTACACGCAAGTGCACGCCAGTGCACGCCAGTGCACGTCAGAGCACAACAGTGCCCGCTAGAGCACGCAAGTGCACGCCAGAGCAATTCAATGCAAGCCAGAGCACGCCAATTCACACCAGAGCACGCCAGTGCACGCCAGAGCACGCCAGAGCACAGTGCACGCCAGAGCACGCCAATTCACACCAGAGCACGCCAGTGCAGGCCAGAGCACGCCAATTCACACCAGAGCAAGCCAGTGCACGCCAGAGCACGCCAGTGCACGCCTGAGCACGTCAATGCACGCCAGAGCACGCCAGTGCACGCCAGAGCACGCCAGTGCACGCCAGAGCACGCCAGTGCACGCCAGAGCACGCCAGAGCACGCCAGTGCACGCCAGAGCACGCAAGTGCACGCCAGTGCACGCCAATTCACACCAGAGCACGCCAGTGCACGCCAGAGCACGCCAGAGCACGCAAGTGCACGCCAGAGCACGTCAATGCACGCCAGAGCAAGCCAGAGTACGCCAGAGCACGCCAGAGCACGCCAGTGCACGGTAGAGCACAGCAGAGAACAGCTCAGCACTTGAAGTTGCTATAATATTTTTTTCACTTGTTAAAACCATTTTTTAATTACAGGATGTGTAAATCAATGTCCAATACACCATTTCAAGTCTATTTAATCAAACAATTTATAGAGCAAATCATGAACAAAAAGTTTGAGAAAAACACACATCACAGCACTTGAATTTTTAAAAATTATTCAAGATATTTGATTTCTATTGTCGGGTAGTGGATTTCTATTGTCAAGCACTTGAGTTCTGCATACCAAAGCACGCCAGTGCACGCAAGAACACGTCAATGCACACCAGAGCACGCAAGTGCACGTCAAAGCACGCCAGTGCACGCCAGAGCACGCCAGTGCACGCCAGTGCACGCCAGAGCACGCCAGTGCACGCCAGAGCACGCCAGTGCACGTCAGAGCACAACAGTGCCCGCCAGAGCACGCCAGTGCACGCCACAGCAATTCAATGCACGCCAGAGCACGCCAGTGCACGCAAGAGCACGTCAATGCACGCCAGAGCAAGCCAGTGCACGCCAGAGCACGCAAGTGCACGCCAAAGTACGCCAGTGCACGCCAGAGCACGGTGGTGCACGCCAGTGCACGCCAATTCGAACCAGAGCACGCCAGTGCACAACAGAGCACGTTAGTGCACGCCAGAGCACGCCAGAGCACGCCAGTGCACGCCAGAGCACGTCAATGCACGCCAGAGCAAGCCAGAGCACGCCAGTGCACGCAAGAGCACGTCAATGCACGCCAGAGCACGCCAGTGCACGCCAGAGCACGCAAGTGCAAGCCAAAGCACGCCAGTGCACGCCAGAGCACGCCAGTGCACGTCAGAGCACGCCAGTGCACGCCAGAGCAAGCCAATGCACGCCAGAGCAATTCAATGCACGCCAGAGCACGCCAATTCACACCAGAGCACGCCAGTGCACGCCAGAGCACGTCAATGCACACAAGAGCACGCCAGTGCACGCAAGAGCACGCAAGTGAATGCCAAAGCACGCCAGTGCACGCCAGAGCACGCCAGTGCACGCCAGAGCACGCCAGTGCACGCCAGAGCACGCCAGTGCAAGCCAGAGCACGCCAGTGCACGCCAGAGCACGCCAGTGCACGCCAGAGCAATTCAATGCACGCCAGAGGACGCCAATTCACACCAGAGCACGCCAGTGCACGCCAGAGCACGCCAGTGCACGCCAGAGCACGCCAATTCACACCAGAGCACCCCAGTGCACGCCAGAGCACGCCAGTGCACGCAAGAGCACGTCAATGCACGCCAGAGCACGCCAGTGCACCCCAGAGCACGCAAGTAAACGCCAAAGCACGCCAGTGCACGCCAGAGCATGCCAGAGCACGCCAGTGCACGCCAGAGCACGTCAATGCACGCCAGAGCAGGCCAGAGCACGCCAATTCACACCAGAGCAAGCCAGTGCACGCCAGAGCACGCCAGTGCACGCCAGAGCACGTCAATGCACGCCAGATCACGCCAGAGCACGCCAGTGCCCGCTAGAGAACGCCAGTGCACGCAAGAGCACGTCAATGCACGCCAGAGCACGCCAGTGCACCCCAGAGCACGCAAGTAAACGCCAAAGCACGCCAGTGCACGCCAGAGCACGCCAGAGCACGCCAGTGCACGCCAGAGCACGTCAATGCACGCCAGAGCACGCCAGTGCACGGTAGAGCACAGCAGAGAACAGCTCAGCACTTGAAGTTGCTATAATATTTTTTTCACTTGTTAAAACCATTTTTTAATTACAGGATGTGTAAATCAATGTCCAATACACCATTTCAAGTCTATTTAATCAAACAATTTATAGAGCAAATCATGAACAAAAAGTTTGAGAAAAACACACATCACAGCACTTGAATTTTTAAAAATTATTCAAGATATTTGATTTCTATTGTCGGGTAGTGGATTTCTATTGTCAAGCACTTGAGTTCTGCATACCAAAGCACGCCAGTGCACGCAAGAACACGTCAATGCACACCAGAGCACGCAAGTGCACGTCAAAGCACGCCAGTGCACGCCAGAGCACGCCAGTGCACGCCAGTGCACGCCAGAGCACGCCAGTGCACGCCAGAGCACGCCAGTGCACGTCAGAGCACAACAGTGCCCGCCAGAGCACGCCAGTGCACGCCACAGCAATTCAATGCACGCCAGAGCACGCCAGTGCACGCAAGAGCACGTCAATGCACGCCAGAGCAAGCCAGTGCACGCCAGAGCACGCAAGTGCACGCCAAAGTACGCCAGTGCACGCCAGAGCACGGTGGTGCACGCCAGTGCACGCCAATTCGAACCAGAGCACGCCAGTGCACAACAGAGCACGTTAGTGCACGCCAGAGCACGCCAGAGCACGCCAGTGCACGCCAGAGCACGTCAATGCACGCCAGAGCAAGCCAGAGCACGCCAGTGCACGCAAGAGCACGTCAATGCACGCCAGAGCACGCCAGTGCACGCCAGAGCACGCAAGTGCAAGCCAAAGCACGCCAGTGCACGCCAGAGCACGCCAGTGCACGTCAGAGCACGCCAGTGCACGCCAGAGCAAGCCAATGCACGCCAGAGCAATTCAATGCACGCCAGAGCACGCCAATTCACACCAGAGCACGCCAGTGCACGCCAGAGCACGTCAATGCACACAAGAGCACGCCAGTGCACGCAAGAGCACGCAAGTGAATGCCAAAGCACGCCAGTGCACGCCAGAGCACGCCAGTGCACGCCAGAGCACGCCAGTGCACGCCAGAGCACGCCAGTGCAAGCCAGAGCACGCCAGTGCACGCCAGAGCACGCCAGTGCACGCCAGAGCAATTCAATGCACGCCAGAGGACGCCAATTCACACCAGAGCACGCCAGTGCACGCCAGAGCACGCCAGTGCACGCCAGAGCACGCCAATTCACACCAGAGCACCCCAGTGCACGCCAGAGCACGCCAGTGCACGCAAGAGCACGTCAATGCACGCCAGAGCACGCCAGTGCACCCCAGAGCACGCAAGTAAACGCCAAAGCACGCCAGTGCACGCCAGAGCATGCCAGAGCACGCCAGTGCACGCCAGAGCACGTCAATGCACGCCAGAGCAGGCCAGAGCACGCCAATTCACACCAGAGCAAGCCAGTGCACGCCAGAGCACGCCAGTGCACGCCAGAGCACGTCAATGCACGCCAGATCACGCCAGAGCACGCCAGTGCCCGCTAGAGAACGCCAGTGCACGCAAGAGCACGTCAATGCACGCCAGAGCACGCCAGTGCACCCCAGAGCACGCAAGTAAACGCCAAAGCACGCCAGTGCACGCCAGAGCACGCCAGAGCACGCCAGTGCACGCCAGAGCACGTCAATGCACGCCAGAGCACGCCAGTGCACGCCAGAGCACGCCAGTGCCCGCCAGAGCACGCAAGTGCACGACAAAGCACGCCAGTGCACGCCAGTGCACGCCAATTCACACCAGAGCACGCCAGTGCACACCAGAGCACGCCAGAGCACGCCAGTGCACGCCAAAGCACGTCAATGCACGCCAGAGCAAGCCAGAGCACGCCAGAGCACGCCAGAGTACGCCAGTGCACGCCAGTGCACGCCAGTGCACGCCAGAGCACAGTAGAGCACAGCAGAGAACAGCTCAGCACTTGAAGTTGCTATAATATTTTTTTCACTTGTTAAAATCATTTTTTAATTACAGGATGTGTAAATCAATGTCCAATACACCATTTCAAGTCGATTTAATCAATAAATTTATAGAGCAAATCATGAACAAAAAGTTTGAGAAAAACGCAAATCACAGCACTTGAATTTTTAAAAATTATTCCAGTTATTTGAGTTCTATTGTCGCTCTGTTGCTCTGGCGTGCACTGGCGTGGTCTGGCGTGCTCTGGCGTGCTTTGGCTTGCTCTTGCGTGCATTGACGTGCTCTGGCGTGCACTGGCGTGCTCTGGTGTGAATTGGCGTGCACTGGCGTGCACTGGCGTGCTTTGGCGTGCACTTGCGTGCTCTGGCGTTCTCTGGCGTGCATTGACGTGCTCTTGCGTGCACTGGCGTGCTCTGGCGTGCACTGGCGTGCTCTGGTGTGAATTGGCGTGCTCTGGCGTGCACTGGCGTGCTCTGGCGTGCATTGAATTGCGTGAAAAGTGGATTTCTATTGTCAAGCACTTGAGTTCTGCATAGCAGAGCACGCCAGAGCACGAAAGAGCACGCCAGTGCACGCAAGAGCACGTCAATGCACGCCAGAGCACGCCAGTGCACGCCAGAGCACGCAAGTGCACGCCAAAGCACGCAAGTGCACGCCAGAGCACGCCAGTGCCCGCCATAGCACGCCAGTGCACGCCAGAGCACGCCAGTGCCCGCAAGAGCACGCCAGTGCACGCCAGTGCACGCCAGAGCACGCCAGTGCACGCCAGAGCAATTCAATGCACGCCAGAGCACGCCAATTCACACCAGAGAACGCCAGTGCATGCCAGAGCACGCCAATTCACACCAGAGCACGCCAGTGCACGTCAGAGCACGCCAGTGCACGCAAGAGCACGTCAATGCACGCCAGTGCACGCCAGAGCACGCCAGTGCACGCCAGTGCACGTCAATTCACACTTTAGCACGCCAGTGCACGCCAGAGCACGCCAGAGCACGACAGTGAACGCCAGAGCACGTCAATGCGCGCCAGAGCAAGCCAGAGCAAGCCAGAGCACGCCAGAGCACGCCAGTGCACGCCAGAGCAAGCCAGAGCACGCCAGTGCACGCCAGAGCACGCCACTGCACGCCAGAGCAATTCAATGCACGCCAGAGCACGCCAATTCACACCAGAGAACGCCAGTGCACGCCAGAGCACGCCAATTGACACCAGAGCACGCCAGTGCACGCAAGCGCACGTCAATGCACGCCAGAGCACGCCAGTGCACGCCAGAGCACGCCAGTGCACGCCAGTGCACGCTAGTGCACGCCAGAACACGCCAGTGCACGCCAGTGCACGCCAATTCACACCAGAGCACGCCAGTGCACGCCAGGGCACGGCAGAGCACGCCAGTGCACGCCAGAACACGGAAGAGCACGCCAGTGCACGCCAGAGCACGTCAATGCACGCCAGAGCAAGCCAGAGCACGCCAGAGCACGCCAGAGCACGCCAGAGCACGCCAGTGCACGTCAGAGCACGGTAGAGCACAGCAGAGAACAGCTCAGCACTTGAAGTTGCTATAATATTTTTTTCACTTGTTAAAACCATTTTTTAATTACAGGATGTTTAAATCAATGTCCAATACACCATTTCAAGTCTATTTAATCAATAAATTTATAGTGCAAATCATGAACAAAAAGATTGAGAAAAACGCACATCACAGCACTTGAATTTTTAAAAATTATTCAATTTTTTTGAGTTCTATTGTCGGGTAGTGGATTTCTATTGTCAAGCACTTGATTTCTGCATAGCAGAGCACGCCAGAGCACGAAAGAGCACGCCAGAGCACGCCAGTGCACGTCAGAGCACGCCAGTGCACGCCAGAGCACTCCAGTGCACGCACGAGCACGTCAATGCACGCCAGAGCATGCCAGTGCACGCCAGAGCACGCCAATTCACACCAGAGCACGCCAGTGCACGCCAGAGCACGCCAGTGCACGCCAAAGCACGCTAGTGCACGCCAGAACACGCCAGTGCACGCCAGTGCACGCCAATTCACACCAGTGCACGCCAGAGCACGCCAATTCACACCAGAGCACGCCAGTGCACGCCAGAGCACGCCAGTGCACGCCAGAGCACGCCAATTCACACCAGAGCACGCAAGAGCACGCCAGTGCACGCCAGAGCACGTCAATGCACGCCAAAGCAATTCAATGCACGCCAGAGCACGCCAATTCACACCAGAGCACGCCAGTGCTTGCCAGAGCTCGCCAATTCACAGCAGGGCACGCCAGTGCACGCCAGAGCACTCCAGTGCACGCCAGAGCACGTCAATGCACGCCAGAGCACGCAAGTGCACGCCAAAGCACGCCAGTGCACGCCAGTGCAAGCCAATTCACACCAGAGCAGGCCAGTGCACGCCAGAGAACGCCAACGCACGCCGGAGCACGCCAATTCACACCAGAGCACGTCAATGCACGACAGAGCACGCCAGTGCACGCCAGAGCACGCCAATTCACACCAGAGCATGCCAGAGCACGCCAGTGCACGCCAGAGCACGTCAATGCACGCCAGAGCACGCCAGTGCACGGCAGAGCATGCCAGTGCACGCCAGAGCACGCCAGTGCACGCCAGAGCACGCCAGTGCACGCCAAAGCAATTCAATGCACGCCAGAGCACGCCAATTCACACCAGAGCACGCCAGTGCACGCCAGAGCACGCCAATTCACACCAGAGCACGCCAGTGCACGAAAGAGCACTCCAGTGCACGTCAATGCACGCCAGAGCACGCCAGTGCACGCCAGAGCACGCAAGTGCACGCAAAAGCACACCAGTGAAAGCCAATTCACACCAGAGCCCGCCAGTGGACGCCAGAGCACGCCAGTGCACGCCAGAGCACGCCAGTGCACGCCAGAGCACGCCAGAGCACGCCAGTGCACGCCAGTGCACGCCAGTGCACGCCAATGCACGCCAGAGCAAACTAGTGCACGCCAGAGCACGCCAATGCACGCAAGCACACGTCAATGCACGCCAGAGCACGCCAGTGCACGCCAGAGCACGCCAGTGCACGCCAGTGAACGCCAGAGCACGCCAGAGCACGCCAGAGCACGCCAATTCACACCAGAGCACGTCAATGCACGCCAGAGCACGCAAGAGCACGCCAGAGCACGCAAGTGCACGCCAAAGCACGCCAGTGCACGCCAGAGCACGCCAGTGCACGCCAGAGCACGCCAGTGCACGCCAGTGCACTTCAATTCACACCAGAGAACGTCAATGCACGCCAGAGCACGCCAATTCACACCAGAGCACGCCAGTGCATGCCAGTGCACGCCAGTGCACACCAGTGCACGCAAGAGCAATTCAATGCACGCCAGAGCTCGCCAATTCACACCAGAGCACGCCAGAGCACGCCAATTCACACCAGAGCACGCCATTGCACGCCAGAGCACGCAAGTGCACGCAAGCGCACGTCAATGCACGCCAGAGCACGCCAGTAAACGCCAGAGCACGCCAGAAAACGCCAGAAAACGCCAGTGCACGCCAGTGCACGCCAATTAACACCACAACACGCCAGTGCACGCCAGAGCACGCCAGAGCACGCCAGTGCACGCCAGAGCACGTCAATGCACGCCAGAGCAATCCAGAGCACGCCAGAGCACGCCAGAGCAATCCAGTGCACGCACGAGCACGTCAATGCACGCCAGAGCATGCCAGTGCACGCCAGAGCACGCCAGTGCACGCCAGAGCACGCCAATTCACACCAGAGCACGTCAATGCACGCCAGAGCACGCCAGTGCACGCCAGAGCACGCCAATTCACACCAGAGCACGCAAGAGCACGCCAGTGCACGCCAGAGCACGTCAATGCACGCCAAAGCAATTCAATGCACGCCAGAGCACGCCAATTCACACCAGAGCACGCCAGTGCTTGCCAGAGCTCGCCAATTCACAGCAGGGCACGCCAGTGCACGCCAGAGCACGTCAATGCACGCCAGAGCACGCAAGTGCACGCCAAAGCACGCCAGTGCACGCCAGTGCAAGCCAATTCACACCAGAGCAGGCCAGTGCACGCCAGAGAACGCCAACGCACGCCGGAGCACGCCAATTCACACCAGAGCACGTCAATGCACGACAGAGCACGCCAGTGCACGCCAGAGCACGCCAATTCACACCAGAGCATGCCAGAGCACGCCAGTGCACGCCAGAGCACGTCAATGCACGCCAGAGCACGCCAGTGCACGCCAGAGCACGCCAGTGCACGCCAGAGCACGCCAGTGCACGCCAAAGCAATTCAATGCACGCCAGAGCACGCCAATTCACACCAGAGCACGCCAGTGCACGCCAGAGCACGCCAATTCACACCAGAGCACGCCAGTGCACGCTAGAGAACTCCAGTGCACGTCAATGCACGCCAGAGCACGCAAGTGCACGCCAGAGCACGCAAGTGCACGCAAAAGCACACCAGTGAAAGCCACTTCACACCAGAGCCCGCCAGTGCACGCCAGAGCACGCCAGTGCACGCCAGAGCACGCCAGTGCCCGCCAGAGCACGCCAGTGCACGCCAGTGAACGTCAGAGCACGCCAGAGCACGCCAGAGCACGCCAATTCACACCAGAGCACGTCAATGCACGCCAGAGCACGCAAGAGCACGCCAGAGCACGCAAGTGCATGCCAGTGCACGCCAGTGCACACCAGTGCACGCCAGTGCACACCAGTGCACGCCAGTGCACACCAGTGCACGCCAGTGCACACCAGTGCACGCCAGTGCACGCCAGTGCACGCCAGAGCAATTCAATGCACGCCAGAGCTCGCCAATTCACACCAGAGCACGCCAGTGCACGCCAGAGCACGCCAATTCACACCAGAGCACGCCATTGCACGCCAGAGCACGCAAGTGCACGCAAAAGCACACCAGTGAAAGCCAATTCACACCAGAGCCCGCCAGTGCACGCCAGAGCACGCCAGTGCACGCCAGAGCACGCCAGTGCCCGCCAGAGCACGCCAGAGCACGCCAGTGCACGCCAGTGCACGCCAATGCACGCTAGAGCAAACTAGTGCACGCCAGAGCACGCCAATGCACGCAAGCACACGTCAATGCACGCCAGAGCACGCCAGTGCACGCAAGAGCACGCCAGTGCACGCCAATGAACGCCAGAGCACGCCACTGCACGCCAGAGCACGCCAGTGCACGCCAGTGAACGCCAGAGCACGCCAGAGCACGCCAGAGCACGCCAATTCACACCAGAGCACGTCAATGCACGCCAGTGCACACCAGAGCACGCCATTGCACGCCAGAGCACGCAAGCGCACGTCAATGCACGCCAGAGCACGCCAGTGCACGCCAGAGCACGCCAGAAAACGCCAGAAAACGCCAGTGCACGCCAGTGCACGCCAATTAACACCACAACACGCCAGTGCACGCCAGAGCACGCCAGAGCACGCCAGTGCACGCCAGAGCACGTCAATGCACGCCAGAGCAATCCAGAGCACGCCAGAGCACGCCAGAGCAATCCAGTGCACGCACGAGCACGTCAATGCACGCCAGAGCATGCCAGTGCACGCCAGAGCACGCCAGTGCACGCCAGAGCACGCCAATTCACACCAGAGCACGTCAATGCACGCCAGAGCACGCCAGTGCACGCCAGAGCACGCCAATTCACGCCAGAGAACGCCAACGCACGCCGGAGCACGCCAATTCACACCAGAGCACGTCAATGCACGCCAGAGCACGCCAGTGCACGCCAGAGCACGCCAGTGCACGCCAGAGCACGCCAGTGCACGCCAAAGCAATTCAATGCACGCCAGAGCACGCCAATTCACACCAGAGCACGCCAGTGCACGCCAGAGCACGCCAATTCACACCAGAGCACGCCAGTGCACCCCAGAGCACTCCAGTGCACTTCAATGCACGCCAGAGCACGCCAGTGCACGCCAGAGCACGCCAGTGCACGCAAAAGCACACCAGTGAAAGCCAATTCACACCAGAGCCCGCCAGTGCACGCCAGAGCACGCCAGTCCACGTCAGAGCACGCCAGTGCCCGCCAGAGCACGCCAGAGCACGCCAGAGCACGCCAATGCACGCCAGTGCACGCCAGAGCACGCCAGTGCACGCCAGAGCACGCCAGTGCACGCCAGAGCACGCCAGTGCACGCCAGTGAACGCCAGAACACGCCAGTGCACGCCAGAGCACGCCAATTCACACCAGAGCACGTCAATGCACGCCAGAGCAGGCAAGAGCACGCCAGAGCACGCAAGTGCACGCCAAAGCACGCCAGTGCACGCCAGAGCACGCCAGTGCACGCCAGAGCACGCCAGTGCACGCCAGTGCACGCCAATTCACACCAGAGAACGTCAATGCACGCCAGAGCACGCCAATTCACACCAGAGCACGCCAGTGCAAGCCAGTGCACGCCAGTGCACGCCAGTGCACGCCAGTGCACGCCAGTGCACACCAGTGCACGCCAGAGCAATTCAATGCACGCCAGAGCTCGCCAATTCACACCAGAGCACGCCAGTGCACGCCAGAGCACGCCAATTCACAACAGAGCACGCCATTGCACGCCAGAGCACGCAAGTGCACGCAAGTGCACGCAAGCGCACGTCAATTCACGCCAGAGCACGCCAGTGCACGCCAGAGCACGCCAGAAAACGCCAGAAAACGCCAGAAAACGCCAGTGCACGCCAATTAACACCACAACACGCCAGTGCACGCCAGAGCACGCCAGTGCACGCCAGTGCACGCCAGAGCACGTCAATGCACGCCAGAGCAATCCAGAGCACGCCAGAGCACGCCAGAGCACGCCAGTGCACGCCAGAGCACGGTAGAGCACAGCAGAGAACAGCTCAGCACTTGAAGTTGCTATAATATTTTTTTCACTTGTTAAAACCATTTTTTAATTACAGGATGTGTAAATCAATGTCCAATACACCATTTCAAGTCTATTTAATCAATAAATTTATAGAGCAAATCATGAACAAAAAGTTTGAGAAAAACGCACATCACAGCACTTGAATTTTTAAAAATTATTCAAGTTATTTGAGTTCTATTGTCGGGTAGTGGATTTATATTGTCAAGCATTTGAGTTCTGTATAGCAGAGCACGCCAGTGCACGACAGAGCACGCCAGAGCACGCCAGTGCACGTCAGAGCACGCCAGTGCACGCCAGAGCACTCCAGTGCACGCCAGAGAACGCCAGTGCACGCACGAGCACGTCAATTCACACCAGAGCACGCCAGTGCACGCCAGAGCACGCCAGAGCACGCCAGTGCACGCCAGAGCACGCCAGTGCACGCCAGAGCACGCCAGTGCACGCCAGAGCACGCCAGTGCACGCCAGAGCACGCCAGTGCACGCACGAGCACGTCTATGCACGCCAGAGCATGCCAGTGCACGCCAGAGCACGCCAGTGCACGCCAGAGCACGCCAATTCACACCAGAGCACGTCAATGCACGCCAGAGCACGCCAGTGCACGCCAAAGTAATTCAATGCACGCCAGAGCACGCCAATTCACACCAGAGCACGCCAGTGCACGTAAGAGCAATTCAATGCACGCCAGAGCTCGCCAAATCACACCAGAGCACGCCAGTGCACGCCAGAGCACGCCAATTCACACCAGAGCACGCCAATGCACGCCAGAGCACGCAAGAGCACGCCAGAGCACGCAAGTGCACGCCAAAGCACGCCAGTGCACGCCAGTGCACGCCAGTGCACGCCAGAGCACGCCAGTGCACGCCAGTGCACGCCAATTCACACCAGAGCACGCCAGAGCACGCCAGTGCACGCCAGAGCACGCCAGTGCACGCCAGTGCACGCCCATTCACACCAGAGAACGTCAATGCACGCCAGAGCACGCCAATTCACACCAGAGCACGCCAGTGCATGCCAGTGCACGCCAGTGCACGCCAGTGCACGCCAGTGCACACCAGTGCACGCCAGAGCAATTCAATGCACGCCAGAGCTCGCCAATTCACACCAGAGCACGCCAGTGCACGCCAGAGCACGCCAATTCACACCAGAGCACGCCATTGCACGCCAGAGCACGCAAGTGCACGCAAGTCCACGCAAGCGCACGTCAATGCACGCCAGAGCACGCCAGTGCACGCCAGAGCACGCCAGAAAACGCCAGAAAACGCCAGTGCACGCCAGTGCACGCCAGAGCACGCCAATTCACACCAGAGCACGCAAGAGCACGCCAGTGCACGCCAGAGCACGTCAATGCACGCCAAAGCAATTCAATGCACGCCAGAGCACGCCAATTCACACCAGAGCACGCCAGTGCTTGCCAGAGCTCGCCAATTCACAGCAGGGCACGCCAGTGCACGCCAGAGCACTCCAGTGCACGCCAGAGCACGTCAATGCACGCCAGAGCACGCAAGTGCACGCCAAAGCACGCCAGTGCACGCCAGTGCAAGCCAATTCACACCAGAGCAGGCCAGTGCACGCCAGAGAACGCCAACGCACGCCGGAGCACGCCAATTCACACCAGAGCACGTCAATGCACGACAGAGCACGCCAGTGCACGCCAGAGCACGCCAATTCACACCAGATTATGCCAGAACACGCCAGTGCACGCCAGAGCACGTCAATGCACGCCAGAGCACACCAGTGCACGCCAGTGCACGTCAGAGCACGCCAGTGCCCGCCAGAGCACGCCAGAGCACGCCAGTGCACGCCAGTGCACGCCAGTGCACGCCAGTGTACGCCAGTGCACGCCAATGCACGCCAGAGCAAACTAGTGCACGCCAGAGCACGCCAATGCACGCAAGCACACGTCAATGCACGCCAGAGCACGCCAGTGCACGCCAGAGCACGCCAGTGCACGCCAGTGAACGCCAGAGCACGCCAGAGCACGCCAATTCACACCAGAGCACGTCAATGCACGCCAGAGCACGCAAGAGCACGCCAGAGCACGCAAGTGCACGCCAAAGCACGCCAGTGCACGCCAGTGCACGCCAGTGCACGCCAGAGCACGCCAGTGCACGCCAGTGCACGCCAATTCACACCAGAGAACGTCAATGCACGCCAGAGCACGCCAATTCACACCAGAGCACGCCAGTGCATGCCAGTGCACGCCAGTGCACGCCAGTGCACGCCAGTGCACACCAGTGCACGCCAGAGCAATTTAATGCACGCCAGAGCTCGCCAATTCACACCAGAGCACGCCAGTGCACGCCAGAGCACGCCAATTCACACCACAGCACGCCATTGCACGCCAGAGCACGCAAGTGCACGCAAGCGCACGTCAATTCACGCCAGAGCACGCCAGAAAACGCCAGAGCACGCCAGAAAACGCCAGAAAACGCCAGTGCACGCCAGTGCACGCCAATTAACACCACAACACGCCAGTGCACGCCAGAGCACGCCAGTCCAGAGCACGCCAGTGCACGCCAGTGCACGCCAGTGCACGCCAGAGCACGTCAATGCACGCCAGAGCAATCCAGAGCACGCCAGAGCACGCCAGAGCACGCCAGTGCACGCCAGAGCACGGTAGAGCACAGCAGAGAACAGCTCAGCACTTGAAGTTGCTATAATATTTTTTTCACTTGTTAAAACCATTTTTTAATTACAGGATGTGTAAATCAATGTCCAATACACCATTTCAAGTCTATTTAATCAATAAATTTATAGAGCAAATTATGAACAAAAAGTTTGAGAAAAACGCACATCACAGCACTTGAATTTTTAAAAATTATTCAAGTTATTTGAGTTCTATTGTCGGGTAGTGGATTTATATTGTCAAGCATTTGAGTTCTGTATAGCAGAGCACGCCAGTGCACGACAGAGCACGCCAGAGCACGCCAGTGCACGTCAGAGCACGCCAGTGCACGCCAGAGCACTCCAGTGCACGCACGAGCACGTCAATTCACACCAGAGCACGCCAGTGCACGCCAGAGCACGCCAGAGCACGCCAGTGCACGCCAGAGCACGCCAGTGCACGCCAGAGCACGCCAGTGCACGCCAGAGCACGCCAGTGCACGCCAGAGCACGCCAGTGCACGCCAGAGCACGCCAGTGCACGCCAGAGCACGCCAGTGCACGCCAGAGCACGCCAGTGCACGCCAGAGCACGCCAGTGCACGCACGAGCACGTCTATGCACGCCAGAGCATGCCAGTGCACGCCAGAGCACGCCAGTGCACGCCAGAGCACGCCAATTCACACCAGAGCACGTCAATGCACGCCAGAGCACGCCAGTGCACGCCAAAGTAATTCAATGCACGCCAGAGCACGCCAATTCACACCAGAGCACGCCAGTGCACGTAAGAGCAATTCAATGCACGCCAGAGCTCGCCAAATCACACCAGAGCACGCCAGTGCACGCCAGAGCACGCCAATTCACACCAGAGCACGCCAGTGCACGCCAGAACACGCCAGTGCACACCAATTCAAACCAGAGCACGCCAGTGCACGCCAGTGCACGCCAGAGCACGCCAGTGCACGCCAAAGCACGTCAATGCACGCCAGAGAAAGCCAGAGCACGCCAGAGCCCGCCAGAGCACGCCAGTGCACGTCAGAGCACGCCAGTGCACGCCAGAGCACGCCAGAGCACGCCAGTGCACGCCAGTGCACGCCAGAGCACGCCAATTCACACCAGAGCACGCCAGTGCACGCCAGAGCCTGCCAATTCACACCAGAGCACGCCAGTGCACGCCAGAGCACGCCAGTGCACGCCAGAGCACGCCAGTGCACGCCAGAGCACGCCAGTGCACGCCAGAGCACGCCAGTGCACGCCAGAGCACGCCAGTGCACGCCAGAGCACGCCAGTGCACGCCAGAGCACGCCAGTGCACGCACGAGCACGTCAATGCACGCCAGAGCATGCCAGTGCACGCCAGAGCACGCCAGTGCACGCCAGAGCACGCCAATTCGCACCAGAGCACGTCAATGCACGCCAGAGCACGCCAGAAAACGCAAGAAAACGCCAATTCACACCAGAGCACGCCAGAGCACGCCAGTGCACGCCAGAGCACGTCAATGAACGCCAGAGCACGCCAGTGCACGCTAGAGCACTCCAGTGCACGCCAGAGCACGTCAATGCACGCAAGAGCACGCCAGTGCACGCCAGAGCACGCAAGTGCACGCCAGAGCACGCAAGTGCACGCCAAAGCACGCCAGTGCACGCCAGTGAAAGCCAATTCACACCAGAGCACGCCAGTGCACGCCAGAGCACGCCAGTACCCGCCAGAAAACGCCAGTGCACGCCAGTGCACGCCAATTCACACCAGAGCACGCCAGTGCACGCCAGAGCACGCCAGAGCACGCTAGTGCACTCCAGAGCACGCCAGTGCACGCACGAGCATGTCAATGCACGCCAGAGCATGCCAGTGCACGCCAGAGTACGCCAGTTCACGCCAGAGCACGCCAGTGCACGCCAGAGCACGCCAATTCGCACCAGAGCACGTCAATGCACGCCAGAGCACGCCAGAAAACGCCAGAAAACGCCAATTCACACCAGAGCACGCCAGAGCACGCCAGTGCACGCCAGAGCACGTCAATGAACGCCAGAGCACGCCAGTACACGCCAGAGCACGCCAGTGCACGCCAGAGCACGCCAATTCACACCAGAGCACGTCAATGCACGCCAGAGCACGCCAGTGCACGCAAGAGCACGCCAATTCACACCAGAGCACGCCAGTGCACGCCAGAGCACGCCAGGGCACGCAAGCGCACGGTAGAGCACAGCAGAGAACAGCTCAGCACTTGAAGTTGCTATAATATTTTTTTCACTTGTTAAAACCATTTTTTAATTACAGGATTTTTAAATCAATGTCCAATACACCATTTCAAGTCTATTTAATCAATAAATTTATAGAGCAAATCATGAACAAAAAGTTTGAGAAAAACGCACATCACAGCACTTGAATTTTTAATAATTATTCAAGTTATTTGAGTTCTATTGTCGGGTAGTGGATTTCTATTGTCAAGCACTTGAGTTCTGCATAGCAGAGCACGCCAGAGCACGACAGAGCACGCCAGAGCACGCCAGTGCACGCCAGAGCACTCCAGTGCACGCCAGAGAACGCAAGTGCACGCACGAGCACGTCAATGCACGCCAGAGCATGCCAGTGCACGCCAGAGCACGCAAGTGCACGCCAGAGCACGCCAATTCACACCAGAGCACGCCAGTGCACACCAGAGCACGTCAATGCACGCCAGAGCACGCCAGAGCACGCCAGTTCACGCCAGAGCACGCCAGTGCACGCCAAAGCAATTCAATGCACCCCAGAGCACGCCAATGCACACCATAGCACGCCAGTGCACGCCAGAGCACGCCAATTCACACCAGAGCACGCCAGTGCACGCCAGAGCACGCCAGTGCACGTCAATGCACGCCAGAAAACGCCAGTGCACGCCAGAGTTCGCTAATTCACACCAGAGCACGTCAATGCACGCCAGAGCACGCCAGTGCACGCCAGTGCACGCCAGAGCACGCCAGTGCACGCCAGAGCACGCCAGTGCACGCACGAGCACGTCAATGCACGCCAGAGCATGCCAGTGCACGCCATAGCACGCCAGTGCACGCCAGTGCACGCCAGAGCACGTCAATGCACGCCAGAGCAATCCAGAGCACGCCAGAGCACGCCAGAGCACGCCAGTGCACGCCAGAGCACGCCAATGCACGCCAGAGCACGCCAAGTGCACGCCAGAGCACGCCAGTGCACGCCAGAGCACGGTAGAGCACAGCAGAGAACAGCTCAGCACTTTAAGTTGCTATAATATTTTTTTCACTTGTTAAAACCATTTTTTAATTACAGGAGGTGTAAATCAATGTCCAATACACCATTTCAAGTCTATTTAATCAATAAATTTATAGAGAAAATCATGAACAAAAAGTTTTAGAAAAACGCACATCACAGCACTTGAATTTTTAAAAATTATTCAAGTTATTTGAGTTCTATTGTCGGGTAGTGGATTTCTATTGTCAAGCACTTGAATTCTGAATAGCAGAGCATGCCAGAGCACGACAGAGCACGCCAGAGCACGCCAGTGCACGCCAGTGCACGCCTATTCGCACTAGAGCACGCCAGTGCACGCCAGAGCATGTCATTGCACGCCAGAGCACACCAGAGCACGCCAGAGCATGCCAGTGCACGCCAGAGCGCGCCAATTCACACCAGAGCACGCCAGAGCATGCCATTGCACGCCAGAAGAGGCCAGAGCATGACAGTGCACGCCAGAGCACGCCAGTGCACGCCAAAGCAATTCAATGCACGCCAGAGCACGCCAATTCACACCAGAGCACGCCAGTGCACTCCAGAGCACGCCAATTCACACCAGAGCACGCCAGTGCACGCCAGAGCACTCCAGTGCACGCCAGAGCACGTCAATGCACGCCAGAGCACGCCAGTGCACGCCAGAGCACGCAAGTGCACGCCAGAGCACGCAAGTGCACGCCAGAGCACGCAAGTGCACGCCAGAGCACGCAAGTGCACGCCAGTGAAAGCCAATTCACACCAGAGCACGCCAGTGCACGCCAGAGCACGCCAGTGCCCGCCAGTGCACGCCAGTGCACGCCAGTGCACGCCAATTCACACCAGAGCACGCCAGTGCACGCCAGAGCACGCCAGAGCACGCTAGTGCACGCCAGAGCACAACAGTGCACGCCAGAGCACAACAGTGCACGCAAGCGCACGTCAATGCACGCCAGATTACGCCAGAGCACGCCAGTGCACGCCAGTGCACGCCAGTGTACGCCAGAGCACGCCAGAGCACGCCAATTCACACCAGAGCACGTCAATGCACGCCAGAGCACGCAAGCGCACGTCAATGCACGCCAGAGCACGCCATTTCACACCAGTGCACGCCAGTGTACGCCAGTGCACGCAAGCGCACGTCAATGCACGCCAGAGCACGCCAGAGCACGCCAGTGCACGCCAGTGAACGCCAGTGAACGCCAATTCACACCAGAGCACGCCAGTGCACGCCAGAGCAATTCAATGCACGCCAGAGCTCGCCAATTCACACCAGAGCACGCCAGTGCACGCCAGAGCACGCCAATTCACATCAGAGCACGCCAGTGCACGCCAGAGCACGCCAGTGAACGCCAGAGCACGCCAGTGCACGCAAGCGCACGTCAATGCACGCCAGAGCACGCCAGTGCACGCCAGAGCACGCCAGTGCACGCCAGTGCACGCCAGACCACGCCAGTGCACGCCAATTCAAACCAGAGCACGCCAGTGCACGCCAGAGCACGGCAGAGCACGCCAGTGCACGCCAGAGCACGCCAGAGCACGCCAGAGCACGCCAGTGCACGCCAGAGCACGTCAATGCACGCCAGAGCAAGCCAGAGCACGCCAGAGCACGCCAGAGCACGCCAGTGCACGCCAGAGCACGCCAGTGCACGCCAGAGCACGCCAGTGCACGCCAGAGCACGGTAGAGCACAGCAGAGAACAGCTCAGCACTTGAAGTTGCTATAATATTTTTTTCACTTGTTAAAACCATTTTTTAATTACAGGATGTTTAAATCAATGTCCAATACACCATTTCAAGTCTATTTAATCAATAAATTTATAGAGCAAATCATGAACAAAAAGTTTGAGAAAAACGCACATCACAGCACTTTAATTTTTAAAAATTATTCAAGTTATTTGAGTTCTATTGTCGGGTAGTGGATTTCTATTGTCAAGCACTTGAGTTCTGCATAGCAGAGCACGCCAGAGCACGACAGAGCACGCCAGAGCACGCCAGTTCACGCCAGAGCACTCCAGTGCACGCCAGAGAACGCAAGTGCACGCACGAGCACGTAAATGCACGCAAGAGCATGCCAGTGCACGCCAGAGCACGCCAGTGCACGCCAGAGCACGCCAATTCACACCAGAGCACGTCAATGCACGCCAGAGCACGCCAGTGCACGCCAGAGCACGCCAATTCACACCAGAGCACGCAAGAGCATGCCAGTGCACACCAGAGCACGTCAATGCACGTCAGTGCACGCCAGAGCACGCCAGAGCACGCCAGTGCACGCCAAAGCAATTCAATGCACGCCAGAAAACGCCAATTCACACCAGAGCACGCCAGTGCACTCCAGAGCACGCCAATTCACACCAGAGCACGCCAGTGCACGCCAGAGCACTCCAGTGCACGCCAGAGCACGTCAATGCACGCCAGAGCACGCCAGTGCACGCCAGAGCACGCAAGTTCACGCCAGAGCACGCAAGTACACGCCAAAGCACGCCAGTGCACGCAAGTGAAAGCCAATTCACACCAGAGCACGCCAGTGCACGCCAGAGCACGCCAGTGCCCGCCAGAAAACGCCAGTGCACGCCAATTCACACCAGAGCACGCCAGTGCACGCCAGAGCACGCCAAAGCACGCTAGTGCACGCCAGAGCACGCCAGTGCACGCAAGCGCACGTCAATGCACGCCAGATTACGCCAGAGCACGCCAGTGCACGCCAGTGTACGCCAGAGCACGTCAGAGCACGCCAATTCACACCAGAGCACGTCAATGCATGCCAGAGCACGCCAGTGCACGCCAGAGCACGCCAATTCACACCAGAGCACGCCAGTGCACGCCAGAGCACGCCAGTGCACGCAAGCGCACGTCAATGCACGCCAGAGCACGCCAGAGCACGCCAGTGCACGCCAGTGCACGCCAGTGCACGCCAGTGCACGCCAGTGCACGCCAGTGCACGCCAATTCACACCAGAGCACGCCAGTGCACGCCAGAGCACGCCAGTGCACGCCAGAGCAATTCAATGCACGCCAGAGCTCGCCAATTCACACCAGAGCACGCCAGTGCACGCCAGAGCACGCCAGAGCACGCCAATTCAAACCAGAGCACGCCAGTGCACGCCAGAGCACGGCAGAGCACGGAAGAGCACGCCAGTGCACGCCAGAGCACGTCAATGAACGCCAGAGAAAGCCAGAGCTTGCCAGAGCACACCAGAGCACGCCAGTGCACGCCAGAGCACGGTAGAGCACAGCAGAGAACAGCTCAGCACTTGAAGTTGCTATAATATTTTTTTCACTTGTTAAAACCATTTTTTAATTACAGGATGTTTAAATCAATGTCCAATACACCATTTCAAGTCTATTTAATCAATAAACTTATAGAGCAAATCATGAACAAAAAGTTTGAGAAAAACGCACATCACAGCACTTTAATTTTTAAAAATTATTCAAGTTATTTGAGTTCTATTGTCGGGTAGTGGATTTCTATTGTCAAACACTTGAGTTCTGCATAGCAGAGCACGCCAGAGCACGACAGAGCACGCCAGATCACGCCAGTGCACGCCAGAGCACTCCAGTGCACGCCAGAGAACGCAAGTGCACGCACGAGCACGTCAATGCACGCCAGAGCATGCCAGTGCACGCCAGAGCACGCCAGTGCACGCCAGAGCACGCTAATTCACACCAGAGCACGTCAATGCACGCCAGAGCACGCCAGTGCACGTCAGAGCACGCCAATTCACACCAGAGCACGCCAGAGCACGCCAGTGCACGCCAGAGCACGTCAATGCACGCCAGAGCACGCCAGTGCACGCCAGAGCACGCCAGTGCACGCCAAAGCAATTCACTGCACCCCAGAGCACGCCAATTCACACCAGAGCACGCCAGTGCACGCCAGAGCACGCCAATTCACACCAGAGCACGCCAGTGCACGCCAGAGCACTCCAGTGTACGCCAGAGCACGTCAATGCACGCCAGAGCACGCCAGTGCACGCCAGAGCACACAAGTGCACGCCAAAGAACGCCAGTGCACGCCAGTGCACGCCAGAGCACGCCAATTCACACCAGAGCACGCCAGTGCACGCCAGAGCACGTCAATGCACACAAGAGCACGCCAGTGCACGCCAGTGCACGCCAGTGCACGCCAGTGCACGCCAATTCACACCAGAGCACGCCAGTGCACGCCAGTGCACGCCAGTGCACGCCAGAGCAATTCAATGCACGCCAGAGCTCGCCAATTCACACCAGAGCACGCCAGTGCACGCCAGAGCACGCCAGAGCACGCCAATTCAAACCAGAGCACGCCAGTGCACGCCAGAGCACGGCAGAGCACGGAAGAGCACGCCAGTGCACGCCAGAGCACGTCAATGCACGCCAGAGAAAGCCAGAGCACGCCAGAGCACAGCAGAGCACGCCAGTGCACGCCAGAGCACGGTAGAGCACAGCAGAGAACAGCTCAGCACTTGAAGTTGCTATAATATTTTTTTCACTTGTTAAAACCATTTTTTAATTACAGGATGTTTAAATCAATGTCCAATACACCATTTCAAGTCTATTTAATCAATAAATTTATAGAGCAAATCATGAACAAAAAGTTTGAGAAAAACGCACATCACAGCACTTTAATTTTTAAAAATTATTCAAGTTATTTGAGTTCTATTGTCGGGTAGTGGATTTCTATTGTCAAGCACTTGAGTTCTGCATAGCAGAGCAAGCCAGAGCACGACAGAGCACGCCAGAGCACGCCAGTGCACGCCAGAGCACTCCAGTGCACGCCAGAGAACGCAAGTGCACGCACGAGCACGTCAATGCACGCCAGAGCATGCCAGTGCACGCCAGAGCACGCCAGTGCACGCCAGAGCACGCTAATTCACACCAGAGCACGTCAATGCACGCCAGAGCACGCCAGTGCACGTCAGAGCACGCCAATTCACACCAGAGCACGCCAGAGCACGCCAGTGCACGCCAGAGCACGTCAATGCACGCCAGAGCACGCCAGTGCACGCCAGAGCACGCCAGTGCACGCCAAAGCAATTCACTGCACCCCAGAGCACGCCAATTCACACCAGAGCACGCCAGTGCACGC
Organism: Daphnia pulicaria; assembly: GCF_021234035.1. Taxonomy (NCBI): domain Eukaryota; kingdom Metazoa; phylum Arthropoda; class Branchiopoda; order Diplostraca; family Daphniidae; genus Daphnia; species Daphnia pulicaria. Next base: position 16,483,819 of record NC_060916.1, on the reverse strand, counting down.
CAGAGCACGCCAATTCACACCAGAGCACGCCAGTGCACGCCAGAGCACTCCAGTGTACGCCAGAGCACGTCAATGCACGCCAGAGCACGCCAGTGCACGCCAGAGCACACAAGTGCACGCCAAAGAACGCCAGTGCACGCCAGTGCACGCCAGAGCACGCCAATTCACACCAGAGCACGCCAGTGCACGCCAGAGCACGTCAATGCACACAAGAGCACGCCAGTGCACGCCAGAGCACGCCAGTGCACGCCAGAGCACGCCAGTGCACGCCAGAGCACGCCAGTGCACGCCAGAGCACGCCAGTGCACGCCAGAGCACGCCAGTGCACGCCAGAGCACGCCAGAGCACGCCAGTGCACGTCAATGCACGCCAGTAAACGCAAGTGCACGCCAGAGCACGTCAATGCACGCAAGAGCACGCCAGTGCACGCCAGAGCACGCCAGTGCACACCAGTGCACGCCAGAGCAATTCAATGCACGCCAGAGCACGCCAATTCACACCAGAGCACGCCAGTGCACGCCAGAGCACGCCAATGCACGCCAGAGCACGCCAGTGCACGCCAGAGCATGCCAGTGTACGACAGAGCACGGTAGAGCACAGCAGAGAACAGCTCAGCACTTGAAGTTGCTATAATATTTTTTTCACTTGTTAAAACCATTTTTTAATTACAGGAGGTGTAAATCAATGTCCAATACACCATTTCAAGTCTATTTAATCAATAAATTTATAGAGAAAATCATGAACAAAAAGTTTTAGAAAAACGCACATCACAGCACTTGAATTTTTAAAAATTATTCAAGTTATTTGAGTTCTATTGTCGGGTAGTGGATTTCTATTGTCAAGCACTTGAGATCTGAATAGCAGAGCATGCCAGAGCACGACAGAGCACGCCAGAGCACGCCAGTGCACGCCAGAGCACGCCTATTCGCACTAGAGCACGCCAGTGCACGCCAGAGCATGTCAATGCACGCCAGAGCACACCAGAGCACGCCAGAGCATGCCAGTGCACGCCAGAGCACGCCAATTCACACCAGAGCACGCCAGAGCACGCCAGTGCACGCCAGAAGAGGCCAGAGCACGACAGTGCACGCCAAAGCACGCCAGTTCACGCCAGAGCACACCAGAGCACGCCAGAGCACGCCAGTGCACGCCAGAGCACGCCAATTCACACCAGAGCACGTCAATGCACGCCAGAGCACGTCAATGCACGCCAGAGCAAGCCAGAGCACGCCAGAGCACGCCAGAGCAAGCCAGAGCACGCCAGAGCACGGTAGAGCACTCCAGTGCACGCCAGAGAACGCCACTGCACGCACGAGCACGTCAATGCACGCCAGAGCACGCCAATTCACACCAGAGCACGTCACTGCACGCCAGAGCACGCCAGTTCACGCCAGAGCACGCCAGTGCACGCCAGAGCACGCCAGTGCACGCCAAAGCAATTCAATGCACGCCAGAGCACGCCAATTCACACCAGAGCACCCCAGTGCACGCCAGAGCACGCCAATTCACACCAGAGCACGCCAGTGCATGCCAGTGCACTCCAGTGCACGCCAGAGCACGTCAATGCACGCCAGAGCACGCCAGTGCACGCCAGAGCACGCCAGTGCACGCCAGAGTACGCCAATTCACACCAGAGCACGCCAGTGCACGCCAGAGCACGCCAGTGCACGCAAGCGCACGTCAATGCACGCCAGAGCACGCAAGTGCACGCCAGAGCACGCAAGTGCACGCCAAAACACGCCAGTGCACGCCAGTGCACGCTAATTCACACCAGAGCACGCTAGTGCACGCCAGAGCACGCCAGAGCACGCCAGTGCACGCCAGAGCACGTCAGTGCACGCCAGAGTAAGCCAAAGCACGCTAGAGCACGCCAGAGCACGCCAGTGCACGCCAGAGCACGGTAGAGCACAGCAGAGAACAGCTCAGCATTTGAAGTTGCTATAATATTTTTTTCACTTGTTAAAACCATTTTTTAATTACAGGATGTGTAAATCAATGTCCAATACACCATTTCAAGTCTATTTAATCAATAAATTTATAGAGCAAATCATGAACAAAAAGTTTGAGAAAAACGCACATCACAGCACTTGAATTTTTAAAAATTATTCAAGTTATTTGAGTTCTATTGTCAAGCACTTGAGTTCTGCATAGCAGAGCACTTCAGAGCACGACAGAGCACGTCAATGCACGTCAGAGCACGCCAGTGCACGCCAGAGCACTCCAGTGCACGCACGAGCACGTCAATGCACGCCAGAGCACGCCAGTGAACGCCAGAGCACGCCAGAGCACGCCAGTGCACTTCAGTGCACGCCAGAGCACGCCAATTCACACCAGAGCAAGCCAGTGCACGCCAGAGCCTGCCAATTCGAACCAGAGCACGCCAGTGCACGCCAGAGCACGCCAGTGCACGCCAGAGCACGCCAGTGCACGCACGAGCACGTCAATGCACGCCAGAGCATGCCAGTGCACGCCAGAGCACGCCAGTGCACGCCAGAGCACGCCAATTCACACCAGAGCACCCCAGTGCACGCCAGAGCACGCCAATTCACACCAGAGCACGCCAGTGCACGCCAGTGCACTCCAGTGCACGCCAGAGCACGTCAATGCACGCCAGAGTACGCCAGTGCACGCCAGAGCACGCCAGTGCACGCCAGAGTACGCCAATTCACACCAGAGCACGCCAGTGCACGCCAGAGCACGCCAGTGCACGCAAGCGCACGTCAATGCACGCCAGGGCACGCAAGTGCACGCCAAAACACGCCAGTGCAAGCCAGTGCACGCTAATTCACACCAGAGCACGCTAGTGCACGCCAGAGCACGCCAGAGCACGCCAGTGCACGCCAGAGCACGTCAATGCACGCCAGAGCAAAACAGAGCACGCCAGAGCACGCCAGAGCACGCCAGTGCACGCCAGAGCACGGTAGAGCACAGCAGAGAACAGCTCAGCACTTGAAGTTGCTATAATATTTTTTTCACTTGTTAAAACCATTTTTTAATTACAGGATGTGTAAATCAATGTGCAATACACCATTTCAAGTCTATTTAATCAATAAATTTATAGAGCAAATCATGAACAAAAAGTTTGAGAAAAACGCACATCACAGCACTTGAATTTTTAAAAATTATTCAAGTTATTTGAGTTCTATTGTCGGGTAGTGGATTTCTATTGTCAAGCACTTGAGTTCTGCATAGCAGAGCACTTCAGAGCGCGACAGAGCACGCCAGAGCACGCTAGTGCACGTCAGAGCACGTCAATGCACGCCAGAGCACGCCAGTGAACGCCAGAGCACGCCAGAGCATGCCGGTGCACTTCAGTGCACGCCAGAGCACGCCAATTCACACCAGAGCAAGCCAGTGCACGCCAGAGCCTGCCAATTCGAACCAGAGCACGCCAGAGCACGCCAGAGCACGCCAGTGCACGCCAGAGCACGCCAGTGCACGCACGAGCACGTCAATGCACGCAAGAGCATGCCAGTGCACGCCAGAGCACGCCAGTGCACGCCAGAGCACGCCAGTGCACGCCAGAGCACGCCAGTGCACGCCAGAGCACGCCAGTGCACGCCAGAGCAACTCAATGCACGCCAGAGAACGCCAATTCACACCAGAGCACGCCAGTGCACGCCAGAGCACGCCAGAGCACGCCAGAGCACGCCAGAGCACGCCAGAGCACGCCAGTGCACGCCAGTGCACGCAAGTGCACGCCAGAGCACGCAAGTGCACGCCAGAGCACGCCAGTGCACGCCAGAGCACGCCAGTGCACGCCAGAGCACGCCAGTGCACGCAAGAGCACGCCAGAGCACGCCAGAGCACGCCAGTGAACGCTAGAGCACGCCAATTCACACCAGAGCACGCCAGTGCACGCCAGAGCACGCCAGAGCACGCCAAGCACGCCAGTGCACGCACGAGCATGTCAATGCACGCCAGAGAAAGCCAGTGCACGCCAGAGCACGCCAGTGCACGCCAGAGCACGCCAATTCACACCAGAGCACGTCAATGCACGCCAGAGCACGCCAGTGCACGCCAGAGCACGCCAATTCACACCAGAGCACGCCAGGGCACGCCAATGCACGCCAAAGCACGCCAGTGCACGCCAGAGCACGCAAATTCACACCAGAGGACGCCAGTGCACGCCAGAGCCCGCCAGTGCACGCCAGTGCACGCCAGTGCACGCAAGAGCACGCCAGTGCACGCTAGAGCACGCCTGTGCACGCACGAGCACGTCAATGCACGCCAGAGCATGCCAGTGCACGCCAGAGCACGCCAGAGCACGTCAGTGCAGGCCAGTGCACGACAGAGCAATTCAATGCATGCCAGAGCACGTAAATTCACACCAGAGCACGCCAGAGAACGCCAGTGCACGCCCGAGCACATCAATGCACGCCAGAGCACGCCAGTGCACGCCAGAGCACGCAAGGTCACGCCAAAGCAGGCCAGTGCACGCCAGAGCACCCCAGTGCACCCCAGTGCACGCCAATTCACACCAGAGCACGCCATTGCGCGCCAGAGCACGCCAGTGCACGCCAGAGCAAGTCAATAAACGCCAGAGCACGCCAGTGCACGCCAGAGCACGCCAGTGCACGCCAGAGCACGCCAGTGCACGCCAGAGCACGCCAGTGAACGCCAGAGCTCGCCAGTGCACGCCAGAGAAATTCAATGCACGCCAGAGCACGCCAGTGCACGCCAGAGCACGCAAGTGCACGCTAAAGCACGCCAGTGCACGCCAATTAACACCAGAGCACGCCAGTGCACGCCAGAGCACGCCAGTGCACGTCAGAGCACGCCAGTAACCGCCAGAGCACGCCAGTGCACGCCAGTGCACGCCAGAGCAATTCAATGCACGCCAGAGCACGCCAATTCACACCAGAGCACGCCAAATCACACCAGAGCACGCTAGTGCACGCAAGAGCACGTCAATGCACGACAGAGCAAGCCAGAGCACGCCAATTCACACCAGAGCACGCCAGAGCACGCCATTGCACGCCAGAGCACGTCAATGCACGCCAGAGCAAGCCAGAGCACGCCAGAGCACGCCAGAGCACGCCAGTGCACGCCAGAGCACGGTAGAGCACAGCAGAGAACAGCTCAGCACTTGAAGTTGCTATAATATTTTTTTTTTACTTGTTAAAACCATTTTTTTATTACAGGATGTGTAAATCAATGTCCAATACACCATTTCAAGTCTATTTAATCAATAAATTTATAGAGCAAATCATGAACAAAAAGTTTTAGAAAAACGCACATCACAGCACTTGAATTTTTAAAAATTATTCAAGTTATTTGAGTTCTATTGTCGGGTAGTGGATTTCTATTGTCAAGCACTTGAGTTCTGCATAACAGAGCACGCCAGAGCACGACAGAGCACGCCAGATCACGCCAGTGCACGCCAGAGAACGCAAGTGCACGCACGAGCACGTCAATGCACGCCAGAGCATGCCAGTGCACGCCAGAGCACGCCAGTGCACGCAAGAGCACGCTAATTCACACCAGAGCACGTCAATGCACGCCAGAGCACGCCAGTGCACGTCAGAGCACGCCAATTCACACCAGAGCACGCCAGAGCACGCCAGTGCACGCCAGAGCACGTCAATGCACGCCAGAGCACGCCAGTGCACGCCAGAGCACGCCAGTGCACGCCAAAGCAATTCACTGCACCCCAGAGCACGCCAATTCACACCAGAGCACGCCAGTGCACGCCAGAGCACGCCAATTCACACCAGAGCACGCCAGTGCACGCCAGAGCACTCCAGTGTACGCCAGAGCACGTCAATGCACGCCAGAGCACGCCAGTGCACGCCAGAGCACACAAGTGCACGCCAAAGAACGCCAGTGCACGCCAGTGCACGCCAGAGCACGCCAATTCACACCAGAGCACGCCAGTGCACGCCAGAATACGTCAATGCACACAAGAGCACGCCAGTGCACGCCAGAGCACGCCAGTGCACGCCAGAGCACGCCAGTGCACGCCAGAGCACGCCAGTGCACGCCAGAGCACGCCAGTGCACGCCAGAGCACGCCAGAGCACGCCAGTGCACGTCAATGCACGCCAGTAAACGCAAGTGCACGCCAGAGCACGTTTATTCACACCAGAGCACGTCAATGCACGCCAGAGCACGCCAGTGCACGCCAGTGCACGCCAGAGCACGCAAGTGCACGCACGAGCACGTCAATGCACGCCAGAGCATGTCAGTGCACGCCAGAGCAAGCCAGTGCACGCCAGAGCACGCCAATTCACACCAGAGCACGTCAATGCACGCCAGAGCACGCAAGTGCACGCCAGAGCACGTCAATGCACGCAAGAGCACGCCAGTGCACGCCAGAGCACGCCAGTGCACACCAGTGCACGCCAGAGCAATTCAATGCACGCCAGAGCACGCCAATTCACACCAGAGCACGCCAGTGCACGCCAGAGCACGCCAATGCACGCCAGAGCACGCCAGTGCACGCCAGAGCATGCCAGTGCACGACAGAGCACGGTAGAGCACAGCAGAGAACAGCTCAGCACTTGAAGTTGCTATAATATTTTTTTCACTTGTTAAAACCATTTTTTAATTACAGGAGGTGTAAATCAATGTCCAATACACCATTTCAAGTCTATTTAATCAATAAATTTATAGAGAAAATCATGAACAAAAAGTTTTAGAAAAACGCACATCACAGCACTTGAATTTTTAAAAATTATTCAAGTTATTTGAGTTCTATTGTCGGGTAGTGGATTTCTATTGTCAAGCACTTGAGATCTGAATAGCAGAGCATGCCAGAGCACGACAGAGCACGCCAGAGCACGCCAGTGCACGCCAGAGCACGCCTATTCGCACTAGAGCACGCCAGTGCACGCCAGAGCATGTCAATGCACGCCAGAGCACACCACAGCACGCCAGAGCATGCCAGTGCACGCCAGAGCACGCCAATTCACACCAGAGCACGCCAGAGCACGCCAGTGCACGCCAGAAGAGGCCAGAGCACGACAGTGCACGCCAAAGCACGCCAGTTCACGCCAGAGCCCACCAGAGCACGCCAGAGCACGCCAGTGCACGCCAGAGCACGCCAATTCACACCAGAGCACGTCAATGCACGCCAGAGCACGCCAGTGCACGCCAGAGCACGCCAGAGCACGTCAATGCACGCCAGAGCAAGCCAGAGCACGCCAGAGCACGCCAGAGCAAGCCAGAGCACGCCAGAGCACGGTAGAGCACTCCAGTGTACGCCAGAGAACGCCACTGCACGCACGAGCACGTCAATGCACGCCAGAGCACGCCAATTCACACCAGAGCACGTCACTGCACGCCAGAGCACGCCAGTTCACGCCAGAGCACGCCAGTGCACGCCAGAGCACGCCAGTGCACGCCAAAGCAATTCAATGCACGCCAGAGCACGCCAATTCACACCAGAGCACCCCAGTGCACGCCAGAGCACGCCAATTCACACCAGAGCACGCCAGTGCACGCCAGTGCACTCCAGTGCACGCCAGAGCACGTCAATGCACGCCAGAGCACGCCAGTGCACGCCAGAGCACGCCAGTGCACGCCAGAGTACGCCAATTCACACCAGAGCACGCCAGTGCACGCCAGAGCACGCCAGTGCACGCAAGCGCACGTCAATGCACGCCAGAGCACGCCAGTGCACGCCAGAGTACGCCAATTCACACCAGAGCACGCCAGTGCACGCCAGAGCACGCCAGTGCACGCAAGCGCACGTCAATGCACGCCAGAGCACGCAAGTGCACGCCAGAGCACGCAAGTGCACGCCAAAACACGCCAGTGCACGCCAGTGCACGCTAATTCACACCAGAGCACGCTAGTGCACGCCAGAGCACGCCAGAGCACGCCAGTGCACGCCAGAGCACGTCAATGCACGCCAGAGTAAGCCAGAGCACGCCAGAGCACGCCAGAGCACGCCAGTGCACGCCAGAGCACGGTAGAGCACAGCAGAGAACAGCTCAGCATTTGAAGTTGCTATAATATTTTTTTTCACTTGTTAAAACCATTTTTTAATTACAGGATGTGTAAATCAATGTCCAATACACCATTTCAAGTCTATTTAATCAATAAATTTATAGAGCAAATCATGAACAAAAAGTTTGAGAAAAACGCACATCACAGCACTTGAATTTTTAAAAATTATTCAAGTTATTTGAGTTCTATTGTCGGGTAGTGGATTTCTATTGTCAAGCACTTGAGTTCTGCATAGCAGAGCACTTCAGAGCACGACAGAGCACGCCAGAGCACGCCAGTGCACGTCAGAGCACGCCAGTGCACGTCAGAGCACGCCAGTGCACGCCAGAGCACTCCAGTGCACGCACGAGCACGTCAATGCACGCCAGAGCACGCCAGTGAACGCCAGAGCACGCCAGAGCACGCCAGTGCACTTCAGTGCACGCCAGAGCACGCCAATTCACACCAGAGCAAGCCAGTGCACGCCAGAGCCTGCCAATTCGAACCAGAGCACGCCAGTGCACACCAGAGCACGCCAGTGCATGCCAGAGCACGCCAGTGCACGCACGAGCACGTCAATGCACGCCAGAGCATGCCAGTGCACGCCAGAGCATGCCAGTGCACGCCAGAGCACGCCAGTGCACGCCAGAGCACGCCAATTCACACCAGAGCACCCCAGTGCACCCCAGTGCACGCCAATTCACACCAGAGCACGCCATTGCGCGCCAGAGCACGCCAGTGCACGCCAGAGCAAGTCAATAAACGCCAGAGCACGCCAGTGCACGCCAGAGCACGCCAGTGCACGCCAGAGCACGCCAGTGCACGCCAGAGCACGCCAGTGAACGCCAGAGCTCGCCAGTGCACGCCAGAGAAATTCAATGCACGCCAGAGCACGCCAGTGCACGCCAGAGCACGCAAGTGCACGCAAAAGCACGCCAGTGCACGCCAATTAACACCAGAGCACGCCAGTGCACGCCAGAGCACGCCAGTGCACGTCAGAGCACGCCAGTAACCGCCAGAGCACGCCAGTGCACGCCAGTGCACGCCAGAGCAATTCAATGCACGCCAGAGCACGCCAATTCACACCAGAGCACGCCAAATCACACCAGAGCACGCTAGTGCACGCAAGAGCACGTCAATGCACGCCAGAGCAAGCCAGAGCACGCCAATTCACACCAGAGCACGCCAGAGCACGCCATTGCACGCCAGAGCACGTCAATGCACGCCAGAGCAAGCCAGAGCACGCCAGAGCACGCCAGAGCACGCCAGTGCACGCCAGAGCACGGTAGAGCACAGCAGAGAACAGCTCAGCACTTGAAGTTGCTTTAATATTTTTTTTTTACTTGTTAAAACCATTTTTTTATTACAGGATGTGTAAATCAATGTCCAATACACCATTTCAAGTCTATTTAATCAATAAATTTATAGAGCAAATCATGAACAAAAAGTTTTAGAAAAACGCACATCACAGCACTTGAATTTTTAAAAATTATTCAAGTTATTTGAGTTCTATTGTCGGGTAGTGGATTTCTATTGTCAAGCACTTGAGTTCTGCATAACAGAGCACGCCAGAGCACGACAGAGCACGCCAGATCACGCCAGTGCACGCCAGAGCACTCCAGTGAACGCCAGAGAACGCAAGTGCACGCACGAGCACGTCAATGCACGCCAGAGCATGCCAGTGCACGCCAGAGCACGCCAGTGCACGCAAGAGCACGCTAATTCACACCAGAGCACGTCAATGCACGCCAGAGCACGCCAGTGCACGTCAGAGCACGCCAATTCACACCAGAGCACGCCAGAGCACGCCAGTGCACGCCAGAGCACGTCAATGCACGCCAGAAAACGCCAGTGCACGCCAGAGCACGCCAGTGCACGCCAAAGCAATTCACTGCACCCCAGAGCACGCCAATTCACACCAGAGCACGCCAGTGCACGCCAGAGCACGCCAATTCACACCAGAGCACGCCAGTGCACGCCAGAGCACTCCAGTGTACGCCAGAGCACGTCAATGCACGCCAGAGCACGCCAGTGCACGCCAGAGCACACAAGTGCACGCCAAAGAACGCCAGTGCACGCCAGTGCACGCCAGAGCACGCCAATTCACACCAGAGCACGCCAGTGCACGCCAGAGCACGTCAATGCACACAAGAGCACGCCAGTGCACGCCAGTGCACGCCAGTGCACGCCAATTCACACCAGAGCACGCCAGTGCACGCCAGTGCACGCCAGTGCACGCCAGTGCACGCCAGTGCACGCCAGTGCACGCCAGAGCAATTCAATGCACGCCAGAGCTCGCCAATTCACACCAGAGCACGCCAGTGCACGCCAGAGCACGCCAGAGCACGCCAATTCAAACCAGAGCACGCCAGTGCACGCCAGAGCACGGCAGAGCACGGAAGAGCACGCCAGTGCACGCCAGAGCACGTCAATGCACGCCAGAGAAAGCCAGAGCACGCCAGAGCACACCAGAGCACGCCAGTGCACGCCAGAGCACGGTAGAGCACAGCAGAGAACAGCTCAGCACTTGAAGTTGCTATAATATTTTTTTCACTTGTTAAAACCATTTTTTAATTACAGGATGTTTAAATCAATGTCCAATACACCATTTCAAGTCTATTTAATCAATAAATTTATAGAGCAAATCATGAACAAAAAGTTTGAGAAAAACGCACATCACAGCACTTTAATTTTTAAAAATTATTCAAGTTATTTGAGTTCTATTGTCGGGTAGTGGATTTCTATTGTCAAGCACTTGAGTTCTGCATAGCAGAGCACGCCAGAGCACGACAGAGCACGCCAGAGCACGCCAGTGCACGCCAGAGAACGCAAGTGCACGCACGAGCACGTCAATGCACGCCAGAGCATGCCAGTGCACGCCAGAGCACGCCAGTGCACGCCAGAGCACGCCAGTGCACGCCAGAGCACGCTAATTCACACCAGAGCACGTCAATGCACGCCAGAGCACGCCAGTGCACGTCAGAGCACGCCAATTCACACCAGAGCACGCCAGAGCACGCCAGTGCACGCCAGAGCACGTCAATGCACGCCAGAGCACGCCAGTGCACGCCAGAGCACGCCAGTGCACGCCAAAGCAATTCACTGCACCCCAGAGCACGCCAATTCACACCAGAGCACGCCAGTGCACGCCAGAGCACGCCAATTCACACCAGAGCACGCCAGTGCACGCCAGAGCACTCCAGTGTACGCCAGAGCACGTCAATGCACGCCAGAGCACGCCAGTGCACGCCAGAGCACACAAGTGCACGCCAAAGAACGCCAGTGCACGCCAGTGCACGCCAGAGCACGCCAATTCACACCAGAGCACGCCAGTGCACGCCAGAATACGTCAATGCACACAAGAGCACGCCAGTGCACGCCAGAGCACGCCAGTGCACGCCAGAGCACGCCAGTGCACGCCAGAGCACGCCAGTGCACGCCAGAGCACGCCAGTGCACGCCAGAGCACGCCAGTGCACGCCAGAGCACGCCAGAGCACGCCAGTGCACGTCAATGCACGCCAGTAAACGCAAGTGCACGCCAGAGCACGTTTATTCACACCAGAGCACGTCAATGCACGCCAGAGCACGCCAGTGCACGCCAGTGCACGCCAGAGCACGCAAGTGCACGCACGAGCACGTCAATGCACGCCAGAGCATGTCAGTGCACGCCAGAGCAAGCCAGTGCACGCCAGAGCACGCCAATTCACACCAGAGCACGTCAATGCACGCCAGAGCACGCAAGTGCACGCCAGAGCACGTCATTGCACGCAAGAGCACGCCAGTGCACGCCAGAGCACGCCAGTGCACACCAGTGCACGCCAGAGCAATTCAATGCACGCCAGAGCACGCCAATTCACACCAGAGCACGCCAATGCACGCCAGAGCACGCCAGTGCACGCCAGAGCATGCCAGTGCACGACAGAGCACGGTAGAGCACAGCAGAGAACAGCTCAGCACTTGAAGTTGCTATAATATTTTTTTCACTTGTTAAAACCATTTTTTAATTACAGGAGGTGTAAATCAATGTCCAATACACCATTTCAAGTCTATTTAATCAATAAATTTATAGAGAAAATCATGAACAAAAAGTTTTAGAAAAACGCACATCACAGCACTTGAATTTTTAAAAATTATTCAAGTTATTTGAGTTCTATTGTCGGGTAGTGGATTTCTATTGTCAAGCACTTGAGATCTGAATAGCAGAGCATGCCAGAGCACGACAGAGCACGCCAGAGCACGCCAGTGCACGCCAGAGCACGCCTATTCGCACTAGAGCACGCCAGTGCACGCCAGAGCATGTCAATGCACGCCAGAGCACACCACAGCACGCCAGAGCATGCCAGTGCACGCCAGAGCACGCCAATTCACACCAGAGCACGCCAGAGCACGCCAGTGCACGCCAGAAGAGGCCAGAGCACGAAAGTGCACGCCAAAGCACGCCAGTTCACGCCAGAGCCCACCAGAGCACGCCAGAGCACGCCAGTGCACGCCAGAGCACGCCAATTCACACCAAAGCACGTCAATGCACGCCAGAGCACGCCAGTGCACGCCAGAGCACGCCAGAGCACGTCAATGCACGCCAGAGCAAGCCAGAGCACGCCAGAGCACGCCAGAGCAAGCCAGAGCACGCCAGAGCACGGTAGAGCACTCCAGTGTACGCCAGAGAACGCCACTGCACGCACGAGCACGTCAATGCACGCCAGAGCACGCCAATTCACACCAGAGCACGTCAATGCACGCCAGAGCACGCCAGTGCACGCCAGAGCACGCCAGAGCACGTCAATGCACGCCAGAGCAAGCCAGAGCACGCCAGAGCACACCAGAGCACGCCAGTGCACGCCAGAGCACGGTAGAGCACAGCAGAGAACAGCTCAGCACTTGAAGTTGCTATAATATTTTTTTCACTTGTTAAAACCATTTTTTAATTATAGGATGTTTAAATCAATGTCCAATACACCATTTCAAGTCTATTTAATCAATAAATTTATAGAGCAAATCATGAACAAAAAGTTTGAGAAAAACGCACATCACAGCACTTTAATTTTTAAAAATTATTCAAGTTATTTGAGTTCTATTGTCGGGTAGTGGATTTCTATTGTCAAGCACTTGAGTTCTGCATAGCAGAGCACGCCAGAGCACGACAGAGCACGCCAGAGCACGCCAGTGCACGCCAGAGAACGCAAGTGCACGCACGAGCACGTCAATGCACGCCAGAGCATGCCAGTGCACGCCAGAGCACGCCAGTGCACGCCAGAGCACGCCAGTGCACGCCAGAGAACGCAAGTGCACGCACGAGCACGTCAATGCACGCCAGAGCATGCCAGTGCACGCCAGAGCACGCCAGTGCACGCAAGAGCACGCTAATTCACACCAGAGCACGTCAATGCACGCCAGAGCACGCCAGTGCACGTCAGAGCACGCCAATTCACACCAGAGCACGCCAGAGCACGCCAGTGCACGCCAGAGCACGTCAATGCACGCCAGAGCACGCCAGTGCACGCCAGAGCACGCCAGTGCACGCCAAAGCAATTCACTGCACCCCAGAGCACGCCAATTCACACCAGAGCACGCCAGTGCACGCCAGAGCACGCCAATTCACACCAGAGCACGCCAGTGCACGCCAGAGCACTCCAGTGTACGCCAGAGCACGTCAATGCACGCCAGAGCACGCCAGTGCACGCCAGAGCACACAAGTGCACGCCAAAGAACGCCAGTGCACGCCAGTGCACGCCAGAGCACGCCAATTCACACCAGAGCACGCCAGTGCACGCCAGAGCACGTCAATGCACACAAGAGCACGCCAGTGCACGCCAGTGCACGCCAGTGCACGCCAATTCACACCAGAGCACGCCAGTGCACGCCAGTGCACGCCAGTGCACGCCAGTGCACGCCAGTGCACGCCAGAGCAATTCAATGCACGCCAGAGCTCGCCAATTCACACCAGAGCACGCCAGTGCACGCCAGAGCACGCCAGAGCACGCCAATTCAAACCAGAGCACGCCAGTGCACGCCAGAGCACGGCAGAGCACGGAAGAGCACGCCAGTGCACGCCAGAGCACGTCAATGCACGCCAGAGAAAGCCAGAGCACGCCAGAGCACACCAGAGCACGCCAGTGCACGCCAGAGCACGGTAGAGCACAGCAGAGAACAGCTCAGCACTTGAAGTTGCTATAATATTTTTTTCACTTGTTAAAACCATTTTTTAATTACAGGATGTTTAAATCAATGTCCAATACACCATTTCAAGTCTATTTAATCAATAAATTTATAGAGCAAATCATGAACAAAAAGTTTGAGAAAAACGCACATCACAGCACTTTAATTTTTAAAAATTATTCAAGTTATTTGAGTTCTATTGTCGGGTAGTGGATTTCTATTGTCAAGCACTTGAGTTCTGCATAGCAGAGCACGCCAGAGCACGACAGAGCACGCCAGAGCACGCCAGTGCACGCCAGAGAACGCAAGTGCACGCACGAGCACGTCAATGCACGCCAGAGCATGCCAGTGCACGCCAGAGCACGCCAGTGCACGCCAGAGCACGCCAGTGCACGCCAGAGCACGCTAATTCACACCAGAGCACGTCAATGCACGCCAGAGCACGCCAGTGCACGTCAGAGCACGCCAATTCACACCAGAGCACGCCAGAGCACGCCAGTGCACGCCAGAGCACGTCAATGCACGCCAGAGCACGCCAGTGCACGCCAGAGCACGCCAGTGCACGCCAAAGCAATTCACTGCACCCCAGAGCACGCCAATTCACACCAGAGCACGCCAGTGCACGCCAGAGCACGCCAATTCACACCAGAGCACGCCAGTGCACGCCAGAGCACTCCAGTGTACGCCAGAGCACGTCAATGCACGCCAGAGCACGCCAGTGCACGCCAGAGCACACAAGTGCACGCCAAAGAACGCCAGTGCACGCCAGTGCACGCCAGAGCACGCCAATTCACACCAGAGCACGCCAGTGCACGCCAGAATACGTCAATGCACACAAGAGCACGCCAGTGCACGCCAGAGCACGCCAGTGCACGCCAGAGCACGCCAGTGCACGCCAGAGCACGCCAGTGCACGCCAGAGCACGCCAGTGCACGCCAGAGCACGCCAGAGCACGCCAGTGCACGTCAATGCACGCCAGTAAACGCAAGTGCACGCCAGAGCACGTTTATTCACACCAGAGCACGTCAATGCACGCCAGAGCACGCCAGTGCACGCCAGTGCACGCCAGAGCACGCAAGTGCACGCACGAGCACGTCAATGCACGCCAGAGCATGTCAGTGCACGCCAGAGCAAGCCAGTGCACGCCAGAGCACGCCAATTCACACCAGAGCACGTCAATGCACGCCAGAGCACGCAAGTGCACGCCAGAGCACGTCAATGCACGCAAGAGCACGCCAGTGCACGCCAGAGCACGCCAGTGCACACCAGTGCACGCCAGAGCAATTCAATGCACGCCAGAGCACGCCAATTCACACCAGAGCACGCCAGTGCACGCCAGAGCACGCCAATGCACGCCAGAGCACGCCAGTGCACGCCAGAGCATGCCAGTGCACGACAGAGCACGGTAGAGCACAGCAGAGAACAGCTCAGCACTTGAAGTTGCTATAATATTTTTTTCACTTGTTAAAACCATTTTTTAATTATAGGATGTTTAAATCAATGTCCAATACACCATTTCAAGTCTATTTAATCAATAAATTTATAGAGCAAATCATGAACAAAAAGTTTGAGAAAAACGCACATCACAGCACTTTAATTTTTAAAAATTATTCAAGTTATTTGAGTTCTATTGTCGGGTAGTGGATTTCTATTGTCAAGCACTTGAGTTCTGCATAGCAGAGCACGCCAGAGCACGACAGAGCACGCCAGAGCACGCCAGTGCACGCCAGAGAACGCAAGTGCACGCACGAGCACGTCAATGCACGCCAGAGCATGCCAGTGCACGCCAGAGCACGCCAGTGCACGCCAGAGCACGCCAGTGCACGCCAGAGAACGCAAGTGCACGCACGAGCACGTCAATGCACGCCAGAGCATGCCAGTGCACGCCAGAGCACGCCAGTGCACGCAAGAGCACGCTAATTCACACCAGAGCACGTCAATGCACGCCAGAGCACGCCAGTGCACGTCAGAGCACGCCAATTCACACCAGAGCACGCCAGAGCACGCCAGTGCACGCCAGAGCACGTCAATGCACGCCAGAGCACGCCAGTGCACGCCAGAGCACGCCAGTGCACGCCAAAGCAATTCACTGCACCCCAGAGCACGCCAATTCACACCAGAGCACGCCAGTGCACGCCAGAGCACGCCAATTCACACCAGAGCACGCCAGTGCACGCCAGAGCACTCCAGTGTACGCCAGAGCACGTCAATGCACGCCAGAGCACGCCAGTGCACGCCAGAGCACACAAGTGCACGCCAAAGAACGCCAGTGCACGCCAGTGCACGCCAGAGCACGCCAATTCACACCAGAGCACGCCAGTGCACGCCAGAGCACGTCAATGCACACAAGAGCACGCCAGTGCACGCCAGTGCACGCCAGTGCACGCCAATTCACACCAGAGCACGCCAGTGCACGCCAGTGCACGCCAGTGCACGCCAGTGCACGCCAGTGCACGCCAGAGCAATTCAATGCACGCCAGAGCTCGCCAATTCACACCAGAGCACGCCAGTGCACGCCAGAGCACGCCAGAGCACGCCAATTCAAACCAGAGCACGCCAGTGCACGCCAGAGCACGGCAGAGCACGGAAGAGCACGCCAGTGCACGCCAGAGCACGTCAATGCACGCCAGAGAAAGCCAGAGCACGCCAGAGCACACCAGAGCACGCCAGTGCACGCCAGAGCACGGTAGAGCACAGCAGAGAACAGCTCAGCACTTGAAGTTGCTATAATATTTTTTTCACTTGTTAAAACCATTTTTTAATTACAGGATGTTTAAATCAATGTCCAATACACCATTTCAAGTCTATTTAATCAATAAATTTATAGAGCAAATCATGAACAAAAAGTTTGAGAAAAACGCACATCACAGCACTTTAATTTTTAAAAATTATTCAAGTTATTTGAGTTCTATTGTCGGGTAGTGGATTTCTATTGTCAAGCACTTGAGTTCTGCATAGCAGAGCACGCCAGAGCACGACAGAGCACGCCAGAGCACGCCAGTGCACGCCAGAGAACGCAAGTGCACGCACGAGCACGTCAATGCACGCCAGAGCATGCCAGTGCACGCCAGAGCACGCCAGTGCACGCCAGAGCACGCCAGTGCACGCCAGAGCACGCTAATTCACACCAGAGCACGTCAATGCACGCCAGAGCACGCCAGTGCACGTCAGAGCACGCCAATTCACACCAGAGCACGCCAGAGCACGCCAGTGCACGCCAGAGCACGTCAATGCACGCCAGAGCACGCCAGTGCACGCCAGAGCACGCCAGTGCACGCCAAAGCAATTCACTGCACCCCAGAGCACGCCAATTCACACCAGAGCACGCCAGTGCACGCCAGAGCACGCCAATTCACACCAGAGCACGCCAGTGCACGCCAGAGCACTCCAGTGTACGCCAGAGCACGTCAATGCACGCCAGAGCACGCCAGTGCACGCCAGAGCACACAAGTGCACGCCAAAGAACGCCAGTGCACGCCAGTGCACGCCAGAGCACGCCAATTCACACCAGAGCACGCCAGTGCACGCCAGAATACGTCAATGCACACAAGAGCACGCCAGTGCACGCCAGAGCACGCCAGTGCACGCCAGAGCACGCCAGTGCACGCCAGAGCACGCCAGTGCACGCCAGAGCACGCCAGTGCACGCCAGAGCACGCCAGAGCACGCCAGTGCACGTCAATGCACGCCAGTAAACGCAAGTGCACGCCAGAGCACGTTTATTCACACCAGAGCACGTCAATGCACGCCAGAGCACGCCAGTGCACGCCAGTGCACGCCAGAGCACGCAAGTGCACGCACGAGCACGTCAATGCACGCCAGAGCATGTCAGTGCACGCCAGAGCAAGCCAGTGCACGCCAGAGCACGCCAATTCACACCAGAGCACGTCAATGCACGCCAGAGCACGCAAGTGCACGCCAGAGCACGTCAATGCACGCAAGAGCACGCCAGTGCACGCCAGAGCACGCCAGTGCACACCAGTGCACGCCAGAGCAATTCAATGCACGCCAGAGCACGCCAATTCACACCAGAGCACGCCAGTGCACGCCAGAGCACGCCAATGCACGCCAGAGCACGCCAGTGCACGCCAGAGCATGCCAGTGCACGACAGAGCACGGTAGAGCACAGCAGAGAACAGCTCAGCACTTGAAGTTGCTATAATATTTTTTTCACTTGTTAAAACCATTTTTTAATTACAGGAGGTGTAAATCAATGTCCAATACACCATTTCAAGTCTATTTAATCAATAAATTTATAGAGAAAATCATGAACAAAAAGTTTTAGAAAAACGCACATCACAGCACTTGAATTTTTAAAAATTATTCAAGTTATTTGAGTTCTATTGTCGGGTAGTGGATTTCTATTGTCAAGCACTTGAGATCTGAATAGCAGAGCATGCCAGAGCACGACAGAGCACGCCAGAGCACGCCAGTGCACGCCAGAGCACGCCTATTCGCACTAGAGCACGCCAGTGCACGCCAGAGCATGTCAATGCACGCCAGAGCACGCCAATTCACACCAGAGCACGCCAGAGCACGTCAATGCACGCCAGAGCAAGCCAGAGCACGCCAGAGCACGCCAGAGCAAGCCAGAGCACGCCAGAGCACGGTAGAGCACTCCAGTGTACGCCAGAGAACGCCACTGCACGCACGAGCACGTCAATGCACGCCAGAGCACGCCAATTCACACCAGAGCACGTCACTGCACGCCAGAGCACGCCAGTTCACGCCAGAGCACGCCAGTGCACGCCAGAGCACGCCAGTGCACGCCAAAGCAATTCAATGCACGCCAGAGCACGCCAATTCACACCAGAGCACCCCAGTGCACGCCAGAGCACGCCAATTCACACCAGAGCACGCCAGTGCACGCCAGTGCACTCCAGTGCACGCCAGAGCACGTCAATGCACGCCAGAGCACGCCAGTGCACGCCAGAGCACGCCAGTGCACGCCAGAGTACGCCAATTCACACCAGAGCACGCCAGTGCACGCCAGAGCACGCCAGTGCACGCAAGCGCACGTCAATGCACGCCAGAGCACGCCAGTGCACGCCAGAGTACGCCAATTCACACCAGAGCACGCCAGTGCACGCCAGAGCACGCCAGTGCACGCAAGCGCACGTCAATGCACGCCAGAGCACGCAAGTGCACGCCAGAGCACGCAAGTGCACGCCAAAACACGCCAGTGCACGCCAGTGCACGCTAATTCACACCAGAGCACGCTAGTGCACGCCAGAGCACGCCAGAGCACGCCAGTGCACGCCAGAGCACGTCAATGCACGCCAGAGTAAGCAAGAGCACGCCAGAGCACGCCAGAGCACGCCAGTGCACGCCAGAGCACGGTAGAGCACAGCAGAGAACAGCTCAGCATTTGAAGTTGCTATAATATTTTTTTTCACTTGTTAAAACCATTTTTTAATTACAGGATGTGTAAATCAATGTCCAATACACCATTTCAAGTCTATTTAATCAATAAATTTATAGAGCAAATCATGAACAAAAAGTTTGAGAAAAACGCACATCACAGCACTTGAATTTTTAAAAATTATTCAAGTTATTTGAGTTCTATTGTCGGGTAGTGGATTTCTATTGTCAAGCACTTGAGTTCTGCATAGCAGAGCACTTCAGAGCACGACAGAGCACGCCAGAGCACGCCAGTGCACGTCAGAGCACGCCAGTGCACGTCAGAGCACGCCAGTGCACGCCAGAGCACTCCAGTGCACGCACGAGCACGTCAATGCACGCCAGAGCACGCCAGTGAACGCCAGAGCACGCCAGAGCACGCCAGTGCACTTCAGTGCACGCCAGAGCACGCCAATTCACACCAGAGCAAGCCAGTGCACGCCAGAGCCTGCCAATTCGAACCAGAGCACGCCAGTGCATGCCAGAGCACGCCAGTGCACGCACGAGCACGTCAATGCACGCCAGAGCATGCCAGTGCACGCCAGAGCACGCCAATTCACACCAGAGCACGCCAGTGCACGCCAGTGCACTCCAGTGCACGCCAGAGCACGTCAATGCACGCCAGAGCACGCCAGTGCACGCCAGAGCACGCCAGTGCACGCCAGAGTACGCCAATTCACACCAGAGCACGCCAGTGCACGCCAGAGCACGCCAGTGCACGCAAGCGCACGTCAATGCACGCCAGAGCACGCAAGTGCACGCCAAAACACGCCAGTGCAAGCCAGTGCACGCTAATTCACACCAGAGCACGCTAGTGCACGCCAGAGCACGCCA
The DNA here is from genome assembly GCF_021234035.1 of Daphnia pulicaria. NCBI lineage: Eukaryota > Metazoa > Arthropoda > Branchiopoda > Diplostraca > Daphniidae > Daphnia > Daphnia pulicaria. The sequence continues at coordinate 16,463,498 of NC_060916.1, read as the reverse complement.
GAGCACGCCAGTGCACGCCAGAGCACGTCAATGCACGCCAGAGCAAAACAGAGCACGCCAGAGCACGCCAGAGCACGCCAGTGCACGCCAGAGCACGGTAGAGCACAGCAGAGAACAGCTCAGCACTTGAAGTTGCTATAATATTTTTTTCACTTGTTAAAACCATTTTTTAATTACAGGATGTGTAAATCAATGTGCAATACACCATTTCAAGTCTATTTAATCAATAAATTTATAGAGCAAATCATGAACAAAAAGTTTTAGAAAAACGCACATCACAGCACTTGAATTTTTAAAAATTATTCAAGTTATTTGAGTTCTATTGTCGGGTAGTGGATTTCTATTGTCAAGCACTTGAGTTCTGCATAGCAGAGCACTTCAGAGCGCGACAGAGCACGCCAGAGCACGCTAGTGCACGTCAGAGCACGTCAATGCACGCCAGAGCACGCCAGTGAACGCCAGAGCACGCCAGAGCACGCCGGTGCACTTCAGTGCACGCCAGAGCACGCCAATTCACACCAGAGCAAGCCAGTGCACGCCAGAGCCTGCCAATTCGAACCAGAGCACGCCAGAGCACGCCAGAGCACGCCAGTGCACGCCAGAGCACGCCAGTGCACGCACGAGCACGTCAATGCACGCAAGAGCATGCCAGTGCACGCCAGAGCACGCCAGTGCACGCCAGAGCACGCCAGTGCACGCCAGAGCACGCCAGTGCACGCCAGAGCAACTCAATGCACGCCAGAGAACGCCAATTCACACCAGAGCACGCCAGTGCACGCCAGAGCACGCCAGAGCACGCCAGAGCACGCCAGAGCACGCCAGTGCACGCCAGTGCACGCAAGTGCACGCCAGAGCACGCAAGTGCACGCCAGAGCACGCCAGTGCACGCCAGAGCACGCCAGTGCACGCCAGAGCACGCCAGTGCACGCAAGAGCACGCCAGAGCACGCCAGAGCACGCCAGTGAACGCTAGAGCACGCCAATTCACACCAGAGCACGCCAGTGCACGCCAGAGCACGCCAGAGCACGCCAAGCACGCCAGTGCACGCACGAGCATGTCAATGCACGCCAGAGAAAGCCAGTGCACGCCAGAGCACGCCAGTGCACGCCAGAGCACGCCAATTCACACCAGAGCACGTCAATGCACGCCAGAGCACGCCAGTGCACGCCAGAGCACGCCAATTCACACCAGAGCACGCCAGGGCACGCCAATGCACGCCAAAGCACGCCAGTGCACGCCAGAGCACGCAAATTCACACCAGAGGACGCCAGTGCACGCCAGAGCCCGCCAGTGCACGCCAGTGCTCGCCAGTGCACGCAAGAGCACGCCAGTGCACGCTAGAGCACGCCTGTGCACGCACGAGCACGTCAATGCACGCCAGAGCATGCCAGTGCACGCCAGAGCACGCCAGAGCACGTCAGTGCAGGCCAGTGCACGACAGAGCAATTCAATGCATGCCAGAGCACGTAAATTCACACCAGAGCACGCCAGAGAACGCCAGTGCACGCCCGAGCACATCAATGCACGCCAGAGCACGCCAGTGCACGCCAGAGCACGCAAGGTCACGCCAAAGCAGGCCAGTGCACGCCAGAGCACCCCAGTGCACCCCAGTGCACGCCAATTCACACCAGAGCACGCCATTGCGCGCCAGAGCACGCCAGTGCACGCCAGAGCAAGTCAATAAACGCCAGAGCACGCCAGTGCACGCCAGAGCACGCCAGTGCACGCCAGAGCACGCCAGTGCACGCCAGAGCACGCCAGTGAACGCCAGAGCTCGCCAGTGCACGCCAGAGAAATTCAATGCACGCCAGAGCACGCCAGTGCACGCCAGAGCACGCAAGTGCACGCAAAAGCACGCCAGTGCACGCCAATTAACACCAGAGCACGCCAGTGCACGTCAGAGCACGCCAGTGCACGTCAGAGCACGCCAGTAACCGCCAGAGCACGCCAGTGCACGCCAGTGCACGCCAGAGCAATTCAATGCACGCCAGAGCACGCCAATTCACACCAGAGCACGCCAAATCACACCAGAGCACGCTAGTGCACGCAAGAGCACGTCAATGCACGCCAGAGCAAGCCAGAGCACGCCAATTCACACCAGAGCACGCCAGAGCACGCCATTGCACGCCAGAGCACGTCAATGCACGCCAGAGCACGCCAGTGCACGTCAGAGCACGCCAATTCACACCAGAGCACGCCAGAGCACGCCAGTGCACGCCAGAGCACGTCAATGCACGCCAGAAAACGCCAGTGCACGCCAGAGCACGCCAGTGCACGCCAAAGCAATTCACTGCACCCCAGAGCACGCCAATTCACACCAGAGCACGCCAGTGCACGCCAGAGCACGCCAATTCACACCAGAGCACGCCAGTGCACGCCAGAGCACTCCAGTGTACGCCAGAGCACGTCAATGCACGCCAGAGCACGCCAGTGCACGCCAGAGCACACAAGTGCACGCCAAAGAACGCCAGTGCACGCCAGTGCACGCCAGAGCACGCCAATTCACACCAGAGCACGCCAGTGCACGCCAGAGCACGTCAATGCACACAAGAGCACGCCAGTGCACGCCAGTGCACGCCAGTGCACGCCAATTCACACCAGAGCACGCCAGTGCACGCCAGTGCACGCCAGTGCACGCCAGTGCACGCCAGTGCACGCCAGAGCAATTCAATGCACGCCAGAGCTCGCCAATTCACACCAGAGCACGCCAGTGCACGCCAGAGCACGCCAGAGCACGCCAATTCAAACCAGAGCACGCCAGTGCACGCCAGAGCACGGCAGAGCACGGAAGAGCACGCCAGTGCACGCCAGAGCACGTCAATGCACGCCAGAGAAAGCCAGAGCACGCCAGAGCACACCAGAGCACGCCAGTGCACGCCAGAGCACGGTAGAGCACAGCAGAGAACAGCTCAGCACTTGAAGTTGCTATAATATTTTTTTCACTTGTTAAAACCATTTTTTAATTACAGGATGTTTAAATCAATGTCCAATACACCATTTCAAGTCTATTTAATCAATAAATTTATAGAGCAAATCATAAACAAAAAGTTTGAGAAAAACGCACATCACAGCACTTTAATTTTTAAAAATTATTCAAGTTATTTGAGTTCTATTGTCGGGTAGTGGATTTCTATTGTCAAGCACTTGAGTTCTGCATAGCAGAGCACGCCAGAGCACGACAGAGCACGCCAGAGCACGCCAGTGCACGCCAGAGAACGCAAGTGCACGCACGAGCACGTCAATGCACGCCAGAGCATGCCAGTGCACGCCAGAGCACGCCAGTGCACGCCAGAGCACGCCAGTGCACGCCAGAGCACGCTAATTCACACCAGAGCACGTCAATGCACGCCAGAGCACGCCAGTGCACGTCAGAGCACGCCAATTCACACCAGAGCACGCCAGAGCACGCCAGTGCACGCCAGAGCACGTCAATGCACGCCAGAGCACGCCAGTGCACGCCAGAGCACGCCAGTGCACGCCAAAGCAATTCACTGCACCCCAGAGCACGCCAATTCACACCAGAGCACGCCAGTGCACGCCAGAGCACGCCAATTCACACCAGAGCACGCCAGTGCACGCCAGAGCACTCCAGTGTACGCCAGAGCACGTCAATGCACGCCAGAGCACGCCAGTGCACGCCAGAGCACACAAGTGCACGCCAAAGAACGCCAGTGCACGCCAGTGCACGCCAGAGCACGCCAATTCACACCAGAGCACGCCAGTGCACGCCAGAATACGTCAATGCACACAAGAGCACGCCAGTGTACGCCAGAGCACGCCAGTGCACGCCAGAGCACGCCAGTGCACGCCAGAGCACGCCAGTGCACGCCAGAGCACGCCAGTGCACGCCAGAGCACGCCAGTGCACGCCAGAGCACGCCAGAGCACGCCAGTGCACGTCAATGCACGCCAGTAAACGCAAGTGCACGCCAGAGCACGCCAGTGCACGCCAGAGCACGCCAGTGCACGCCAGAGCACGCCAGTGCACGCAAGAGCACGCCAGAGCACGCCAGAGCACGCCAGTGAACGCTAGAGCACGCCAATTCACACCAGAGCACGCCAGTGCACGCCAGAGCACGCCAGAGCACGCCAAGCACGCCAGTGCACGCACGAGCATGTCAATGCACGCCAGAGAAAGCCAGTGCACGCCAGAGCACGCCAGTGCACGCCAGAGCACGCCAATTCACACCAGAGCACGTCAATGCACGCCAGAGCACGCCAGTGCACGCCAGAGCACGCCAATTCACACCAGAGCACGCCAGGGCACGCCAATGCACGCCAAAGCACGCCAGTGCACGCCAGAGCACGCAAATTCACACCAGAGGACGCCAGTGCACGCCAGAGCCCGCCAGTGCACGCCAGTGCTCGCCAGTGCACGCAAGAGCACGCCAGTGCACGCTAGAGCACGCCTGTGCACGCACGAGCACGTCAATGCACGCCAGAGCATGCCAGTGCACGCCAGAGCACGCCAGAGCACGTCAGTGCAGGCCAGTGCACGACAGAGCAATTCAATGCATGCCAGAGCACGTAAATTCACACCAGAGCACGCCAGAGAACGCCAGTGCACGCCCGAGCACATCAATGCACGCCAGAGCACGCCAGTGCACGCCAGAGCACGCAAGGTCACGCCAAAGCAGGCCAGTGCACGCCAGAGCACCCCAGTGCACCCCAGTGCACGCCAATTCACACCAGAGCACGCCATTGCGCGCCAGAGCACGCCAGTGCACGCCAGAGCAAGTCAATAAACGCCAGAGCACGCCAGTGCACGCCAGAGCACGCCAGTGCACGCCAGAGCACGCCAGTGCACGCCAGAGCACGCCAGTGAACGCCAGAGCTCGCCAGTGCACGCCAGAGAAATTCAATGCACGCCAGAGCACGCCAGTGCACGCCAGAGCACGCAAGTGCACGCAAAAGCACGCCAGTGCACGCCAATTAACACCAGAGCACGCCAGTGCACGTCAGAGCACGCCAGTGCACGTCAGAGCACGCCAGTAACCGCCAGAGCACGCCAGTGCACGCCAGTGCACGCCAGAGCAATTCAATGCACGCCAGAGCACGCCAATTCACACCAGAGCACGCCAAATCACACCAGAGCACGCTAGTGCACGCAAGAGCACGTCAATGCACGCCAGAGCAAGCCAGAGCACGCCAATTCACACCAGAGCACGCCAGAGCACGCCATTGCACGCCAGAGCACGTCAATGCACGCCAGAGCACGCCAGTGCACGTCAGAGCACGCCAATTCACACCAGAGCACGCCAGAGCACGCCAGTGCACGCCAGAGCACGTCAATGCACGCCAGAAAACGCCAGTGCACGCCAGAGCACGCCAGTGCACGCCAAAGCAATTCACTGCACCCCAGAGCACGCCAATTCACACCAGAGCACGCCAGTGCACGCCAGAGCACGCCAATTCACACCAGAGCACGCCAGTGCACGCCAGAGCACTCCAGTGTACGCCAGAGCACGTCAATGCACGCCAGAGCACGCCAGTGCACGCCAGAGCACACAAGTGCACGCCAAAGAACGCCAGTGCACGCCAGTGCACGCCAGAGCACGCCAATTCACACCAGAGCACGCCAGTGCACGCCAGAGCACGTCAATGCACACAAGAGCACGCCAGTGCACGCCAGTGCACGCCAGTGCACGCCAATTCACACCAGAGCACGCCAGTGCACGCCAGTGCACGCCAGTGCACGCCAGTGCACGCCAGAGCAATTCAATGCACGCCAGAGCTCGCCAATTCACACCAGAGCACGCCAGTGCACGCCAGAGCACGCCAGAGCACGCCAATTCAAACCAGAGCACGCCAGTGCACGCCAGAGCACGGCAGAGCACGGAAGAGCACGCCAGTGCACGCCAGAGCACGTCAATGCACGCCAGAGAAAGCCAGAGCACGCCAGAGCACACCAGAGCACGCCAGTGCACGCCAGAGCACGGTAGAGCACAGCAGAGAACAGCTCAGCACTTGAAGTTGCTATAATATTTTTTTCACTTGTTAAAACCATTTTTTAATTACAGGATGTTTAAATCAATGTCCAATACACCATTTCAAGTCTATTTAATCAATAAATTTATAGAGCAAATCATAAACAAAAAGTTTGAGAAAAACGCACATCACAGCACTTTAATTTTTAAAAATTATTCAAGTTATTTGAGTTCTATTGTCGGGTAGTGGATTTCTATTGTCAAGCACTTGAGTTCTGCATAGCAGAGCACGCCAGAGCACGACAGAGCACGCCAGAGCACGCCAGTGCACGCCAGAGAACGCAAGTGCACGCACGAGCACGTCAATGCACGCCAGAGCATGCCAGTGCACGCCAGAGCACGCCAGTGCACGCCAGAGCACGCCAGTGCACGCCAGAGCACGCTAATTCACACCAGAGCACGTCAATGCACGCCAGAGCACGCCAGTGCACGTCAGAGCACGCCAATTCACACCAGAGCACGCCAGAGCACGCCAGTGCACGCCAGAGCACGTCAATGCACGCCAGAGCACGCCAGTGCACGCCAGAGCACGCCAGTGCACGCCAAAGCAATTCACTGCACCCCAGAGCACGCCAATTCACACCAGAGCACGCCAGTGCACGCCAGAGCACGCCAATTCACACCAGAGCACGCCAGTGCACGCCAGAGCACTCCAGTGTACGCCAGAGCACGTCAATGCACGCCAGAGCACGCCAGTGCACGCCAGAGCACACAAGTGCACGCCAAAGAACGCCAGTGCACGCCAGTGCACGCCAGAGCACGCCAATTCACACCAGAGCACGCCAGTGCACGCCAGAATACGTCAATGCACACAAGAGCACGCCAGTGCACGCCAGAGCACGCCAGTGCACGCCAGAGCACGCCAGTGCACGCCAGAGCACGCCAGTGCACGCCAGAGCACGCCAGTGCACGCCAGAGCACGCCAGAGCACGCCAGTGCACGTCAATGCACGCCAGTAAACGCAAGTGCACGCCAGAGCACGTTTATTCACACCAGAGCACGTCAATGCACGCCAGAGCACGCCAGTGCACGCCAGTGCACGCCAGAGCACGCAAGTGCACGCACGAGCACGTCAATGCACGCCAGAGCATGTCAGTGCACGCCAGAGCAAGCCATTGCACGCCAGAGCACGCCAATTCACACCAGAGCACGTCAATGCACGCCAGAGCACGCAAGTGCACGCCAGAGCACGTCAATGCACGCAAGAGCACGCCAGTGCACGCCAGAGCACGCCAGTGCACACCAGTGCACGCCAGAGCAATTCAATGCACGCCAGAGCACGCCAATTCACACCAGAGCACGCCAATGCACGCCAGAGCACGCCAGTGCACGCCAGAGCATGCCAGTGCACGACAGAGCACGGTAGAGCACAGCAGAGAACAGCTCAGCACTTGAAGTTGCTATAATATTTTTTTCACTTGTTAAAACCATTTTTTAATTACAGGAGGTGTAAATCAATGTCCAATACACCATTTCAAGTCTATTTAATCAATAAATTTATAGAGAAAATCATGAACAAAAAGTTTTAGAAAAACGCACATCACAGCACTTGAATTTTTAAAAATTATTCAAGTTATTTGAGTTCTATTGTCGGGTAGTGGATTTCTATTGTCAAGCACTTGAGATCTGAATAGCAGAGCATGCCAGAGCACGACAGAGCACGCCAGAGCACGCCAGTGCACGCCAGAGCACGCCTATTCGCACTAGAGCACGCCAGTGCACGCCAGAGCATGTCAATGCACGCCAGAGCACACCACAGCACGCCAGAGCATGCCAGTGCACGCCAGAGCACGCCAATTCACACCAGAGCACGCCAGAGCACGCCAGTGCACGCCAGAAGAGGCCAGAGCACGAAAGTGCACGCCAAAGCACGCCAGTTCACGCCAGAGCCCACCAGAGCACGCCAGAGCACGCCAGTGCACGCCAGAGCACGCCAATTCACACCAGAGCACGTCAATGCACGCCAGAGCACGCCAGTGCACGCCAGAGCACGCCAGAGCACGTCAATGCACGCCAGAGCAAGCCAGAGCACGCCAGAGCACGCCAGAGCAAGCCAGAGCACGCCAGAGCACGGTAGAGCACTCCAGTGTACGCCAGAGAACGCCACTGCACGCACGAGCACGTCAATGCACGCCAGAGCACGCCAATTCACACCAGAGCACGTCAATGCACGCCAGAGCACGCCAGTGCACGCCAGAGCACGCCAGAGCACGTCAATGCACGCCAGAGCAAGCCAGAGCACGCCAGAGCACACCAGAGCACGCCAGTGCACGCCAGAGCACGGTAGAGCACAGCAGAGAACAGCTCAGCACTTGAAGTTGCTATAATATTTTTTTCACTTGTTAAAACCATTTTTTAATTATAGGATGTTTAAATCAATGTCCAATACACCATTTCAAGTCTATTTAATCAATAAATTTATAGAGCAAATCATGAACAAAAAGTTTGAGAAAAACGCACATCACAGCACTTTAATTTTTAAAAATTATTCAAGTTATTTGAGTTCTATTGTCGGGTAGTGGATTTCTATTGTCAAGCACTTGAGTTCTGCATAGCAGAGCACGCCAGAGCACGACAGAGCACGCCAGAGCACGCCAGTGCACGCCAGAGAACGCAAGTGCACGCACGAGCACGTCAATGCACGCCAGAGCATGCCAGTGCACGCCAGAGCACGCCAGTGCACGCCAGAGCACGCCAGTGCACGCCAGAGCACGCTAATTCACACCAGAGCACGTCAATGCACGCCAGAGCACGCCAGTGCACGTCAGAGCACGCCAATTCACACCAGAGCACGCCAGAGCACGCCAGTGCACGCCAGAGCACGTCAATGCACGCCAGAGCACGCCAGTGCACGCCAGAGCACGCCAGTGCACGCCAAAGCAATTCACTGCACCCCAGAGCACGCCAATTCACACCAGAGCACGCCAGTGCACGCCAGAGCACGCCAATTCACACCAGAGCACGCCAGTGCACGCCAGAGCACTCCAGTGTACGCCAGAGCACGTCAATGCACGCCAGAGCACGCCAGTGCACGCCAGAGCACACAAGTGCACGCCAAAGAACGCCAGTGCACGCCAGTGCACGCCAGAGCACGCCAATTCACACCAGAGCACGCCAGTGCACGCCAGAATACGTCAATGCACACAAGAGCACGCCAGTGCACGCCAGAGCACGCCAGTGCACGCCAGAGCACGCCAGTGCACGCCAGAGCACGCCAGTGCACGCCAGAGCACGCCAGTGCACGCCAGAGCACGTCAATGCACGCCAGTAAACGCAAGTGCACGCCAGAGCACGTTTATTCACACCAGAGCACGTCAATGCACGCCAGAGCACGCCAGTGCACGCCAGTGCACGCCAGAGCACGCAAGTGCACGCACGAGCACGTCAATGCACGCCAGAGCATGTCAGTGCACGCCAGAGCAAGCCAGTGCACGCCAGAGCACGCCAATTCACACCAGAGCACGTCAATGCACGCCAGAGCACGCAAGTGCACGCCAGAGCACGTCAATGCACGCAAGAGCACGCCAGTGCACGCCAGAGCACGCCAGTGCACACCAGTGCACGCCAGAGCAATTCAATGCACGCCAGAGCACGCCAATTCACACCAGAGCACGCCAGTGCACGCCAGAACACGCCAATGCACGCCAGAGCACGCCAGTGCACGCCAGAGCATGCCAGTGCACGACAGAGCACGGTAGAGCACAGCAGAGAACAGCTCAGCACTTGAAGTTGCTATAATATTTTTTTCACTTGTTAAAACCATTTTTTAATTACAGGAGGTGTAAATCAATGTCCAATACACCATTTCAAGTCTATTTAATCAATAAATTTATAGAGAAAATCATGAACAAAAAGTTTGAGAAAAACGCACATCACAGCACTTGAATTTTTAAAAATTATTCAAGTTATTTGAGTTCTATTGTCGGGTAGTGGATTTCTATTGTCAAGCACTTGAGATCTGAATAGCAGAGCATGCCAGAGCACGACAGAGCACGCCAGAGCACGCCAGTGCACGCCAGAGCACGCCTATTCGCACTAGAGCACGCCAGTGCACGCCAGAGCATGTCAATGCACGCCAGAGCACACCACAGCACGCCAGAGCATGCCAGTGCACGCCAGAGCACGCCAATTCACACCAGAGCACGCCAGAGCACGCCAGTGCACGCCAGAAGAGGCCAGAGCACGACAGTGCACGCCAAAGCACGCCAGTTCACGCCAGAGCCCACCAGAGCACGCCAGAGCACGCCAGTGCACGCCAGAGCACGCCAATTCACACCAGAGCACGTCAATGCACGCCAGAGCACGTCAATGCACGCCAGAGCACGCAAGTGCACGCCAGAGCACGCAAGTGCACGCCAAAACACGCCAGTGCACGCCAGTGCACGCTAATTCACACCAGAGCACGCTAGTGCACGCCAGAGCACGCCAGAGCACGCCAGTGCACGCCAGAGCACGTCAATGCACGCCAGAGTAAGCCAGAGCACGCCAGAGCACGCCAGAGCACGCCAGTGCACGCCAGAGCACGGTAGAGCACAGCAGAGAACAGCTCAGCATTTGAAGTTGCTATAATATTTTTTTTCACTTGTTAAAACCATTTTTTAATTACAGGATGTGTAAATCAATGTCCAATACACCATTTCAAGTCTATTTAATCAATAAATTTATAGAGCAAATCATGAACAAAAAGTTTGAGAAAAACGCACATCACAGCACTTGAATTTTTAAAAATTATTCAAGTTATTTGAGTTCTATTGTCGGGTAGTGGATTTCTATTGTCAAGCACTTGAGTTCTGCCTAGCAGAGCACTTCAGAGCACGACAGAGCACGCCAGAGCACGCCAGTGCACGTCAGAGCACGCCAGTGCACGTCAGAGCACGCCAGTGCACGCCAGAGCACTCCAGTGCACGCACGAGCACGTCAATGCACGCCAGAGCACGCCAGTGAACGCCAGAGCACGCCAGAGCACGCCAGTGCACTTCAGTGCACGCCAGAGCACGCCAATTCACACCAGAGCAAGCCAGTGCACGCCAGAGCCTGCCAATTCGAACCAGAGCACGCCAGTGCACGCCAGAGCACGCCAGTGCACGCCAGAGCACGCCAGTGCACGCACGAGCACGTCAATGCACGCCAGAGCATGCCAGTGCACGCCAGAGCACGCCAGTGCACGCCAGAGCACGCCAATTCACACCAGAGCACCCCAGTGCACGCCAGAGCACGCCAATTCACACCAGAGCACGCCAGTGCACGCCAGAGCACGTCAATGCACGCCAGAGCACGCCAGAGCACGCCAGTGCACGCAAGCGCACGTCAATGCACGCCAGAGCACGCAAGTGCACGCCAGAGCACGCAAGTGCACGCCAAAACACGCCAGTGCACGCCAGTGCACGCTAATTCACACCAGAGCACGCTAGTGCACGCCAGAGCACGCCAGAGCACGCCAGTGCACGCCAGAGCACGTCAATGCACGCCAGAGCAAGCCAGAGCACGCCAGAGCACGCCAGAGCACGCCAGTGCACGCCAGAGCACGGTAGAGCACAGCAGAGAACAGCTCAGCACTTGAAGTTGCTATAATATTTTTTTCACTTGTTAAAACCATTTTTTAATTACAGGATGTGTAAATCAATGTGCAATACACCATTTCAACTCTATTTAATCAATAAATTTATAGAGCAAATCATGAACAAAAAGTTTGAGAAAAACGCACATCACAGCACTTGAATTTTTAAAAATTATTCAAGTTATTTGAGTTTTATTGTCGGGTAGTGGATTTCTATTGTCAAGCACTTGAGTTCTGCATAGCAGAGCACGACAGAGCACGACAGAGCACGCCAGATGACGCCAGTGCACGCCAGAGCACGCCAATTCACACCAGAGCACGCCAGTGCACGCCAGAGAACGTCAATGCACGCCAGAGCACGCCAGAGCACGCCAGTGCACACCAGAGCACGCCAATTCAAACCAGAGCACGCCAGTGCACGCCAGAGCACGTCAATGCACGCCAGAGCACGCCAGTGCACCCCAGAGCACGACAGAGCACGACAGAGCACGACAGTGCACGCCAGAGCACGACAGTGCACGCCAGAGCATGCCAATTCAAAACCAGAACACGCCAGTGCACGCCAGAGCACGCCAGAGCACGCCAGTGCACGCCAGAGCACGCCAATGCACGCAAGAGCACGCCAGTGCACGCCAGAGCACGCCAGTGCACGCCAGAGCACTCCAATTCACACAAGAGAACGCCAGTGCACACCAGAGCACGCCAGTGCACACCAGAGCACGCCAATGCACGCCAGAGCACGCCAGTGCACGCCAGAGCACGCCAATTCACACCAGAGGACGCCAGAGCACGCCAGAGCACGCCAGAGCACGTCAATGCACGCCAGAGCACGCCAGTGCACGCCAGTGCACGCCAATTCATACCAGAGCACGTCAATGCACGCCAGAGCACGCCAGTGCACGCCAGAGCACGCCAGAGCACGCCATTGCACGCCAATTCACACCAGAGCATGCCAGTGCACGCCAGAGCACGTCAATGCACGCCAGATTACGCCAGTGCACGCCAATGCACGCCAGAGCACGCCAGTGCACGCCAGTGCACGCCAGTGCACGCCAGTGCACGCCAGAGCACGCCAGTGCACGCCAGTGCACGCCAGTGCACGCCAGTGCACGCCAGTGTGTTGTAGAATCTAGCGCTAGATGTCGTGCCACCTAGAGTGGGCATATCCCCTCGATGCAGAGCCCAATACAAGCAGTCTTAGACACACACTTATCGTTATAACATGGTGTCAGAAGTGTGCTCTCACAACTCGACGGTGTTGAGTCGTCACCGCGTGGCTTGTGGGTATTGAACTGCATCCGTCTTCATCGAACGCATCCTGCGCGTTGTTGAACTGTATCTGTCTTTCTCTCGTGCATCTCGCTGTATTGCAACCTTTTGTTGAAATGTCGTCTTCGTTGAGGGCTCCTGAACCTTTTTCTTTCGGGGCCAGTGATTTGGCGGCCCAGTGGGGTATTTGGCGTCGACAGTTTTCGTGGTACTTGGTGGCTACAAATGGCGGCCTTAACGTGGATGAAGAGCAAATGGTAGGAGTGCTCATCACTCTTCTTGGCAGTGAGGGCCTCAAGATCTACGATACTTTTGTGTTCAATCCCGCCTCCGATGCCAGAAAAATTGAGCCGGTTTTAGACAAATTCACTGCCCATTTTGAGCCCCGACGTAGTGAGGTTTTAGAGCGTTTTAAATTCCTGCGTCGTTATCAACTCCCTGGTGAAACTTTTGATTCGTGGTTGATTGATCTTCGTGGCCTAGTGAACTCTTGCGGCTATGGCACTGGTGTCGATTCGGTCTTACGTGACCAGATAGTGCTCGGTGTGGCTGATCCTTTCGTCCGTGAAAAGCTGCTGTATGAAAAAGATTTGCAGCTCGCCACAGCGTGTGAAATTGTGCGTGCGTGTGAGTCATCTAAAGCCCAGCTCAGCCAAATCGCCACATCGTCGATAGCAGAAGCCGCTCACGCCATTCAGAGCCGACCTGGTGGCCGGACGGTTGAGAGAAAGCCGGAATCGTCGTTCAGAGCTCAGCATGAGCAGCAGCCGTCCGCTAATCAACACTCAGCCCAGCAGTATCCCAAGTGTAAAGATTGCGGCCGGCCTCATCGGAAAAATCAGTGTCGAGTCACCAATTTCACGTGTTTTAATTGTGGTGTGGTCGGCCATATATCCCGTTGCAGCCCGAATCCCCCCAAGTCCCGCCAGATGTCAGCACGTCCAGCACCGAGCCCCGCGGCCAAGGTTCATGCTGTGGAGGAGGAGACGCACTGGATTGGTGATGTTGATCGTGGCGGTACGGCGATGGCCCTCCCGCGGTCAGTTGAAGAAAGTTACTACGTCTCTCATGCCCTGACGTCGTCTGGTAGTGAATCTGAGTGGCGCCAAGACGTGACGGTAGATGGCGTTAAAGTTAACTTCAAGCTTGATTCGGGCGCCACATGCAACATTCTGCCGTATGAGTCATTTGCTCGGCTGCCCAAAACGCGCCGCTGTCTTCGCCCGGGGCCCATTGTTCGCAGTTATCGTTCCCAAGATGGCCTCTTACGAGTGCTAGGTTTGCACACGGCCAAGGTGGTTCACAGAGGCGCTTTATTTGTTATCGACTTTGTCGTGGTTGACGAACCTGGCCAGCCACCCTTTCTAGGACTCCGGTCTTGCGACAAGCTGAACTTGATTCGGCGAGTCGATGCTGTTCAGTCGCCAGTCGAAGCTCCGCTGCCGCCAATCGTCGTGGAATTTATGGACGTCTTCGAAGGATTGGGCAATTTACCTGTCGAACATGAAATTAGGCTGCTGTCAGGTGCTAATCGCGTGGATCCTGTTGTATGTGCAGCCAGTCGACTCCCGTTCCGGCTGGAGGATCGCGTTTTCAAGAAGTTGGACGAAATGGTCAACGACAAAATCCTCATCCCCGTGCAAGAGCCAACTGAGTGGGTCAGCCGCATGATGGTGGTGGGAAAACCGGACGGTGATGTCCGTATCTGTCTGGACCCGTTTGAACTAAACAAGGCTATCCAACGTCAACATTTTGCCGTCCCTACCATTGAGCAGCTGTTCAGCAAGTTGGGTAAGGCTCGATATTTTTGCAGCCTTGATGCTGCGTCTGGTTTCTATCAGATTCCTTTGTCTGATGCAGCCTCCTATTTGTGCACGATGGCCACTCCGAAAGGCCGTTACCGCTTCCTACGGCTGCCGTTTGGGTTGAAGTCAGCCCCTGAAATTTATCTTCAGACGATGAACGACTTGTTTGGAGACCTGCCCGGTGTACTCATCTATTTTGATGATTTCCTTGTAACGGGTGAAACGGAAGAGGAACTACTCGCCAACCTTCGTCAAGTGTTTGTACGCTGCCGTCTCCATGACTTGAAGCTTCAGTTAAGAAAGTGAAAATTCTTCCTCCAGGAGCTCCCGTGGCTAGGCCATGTCATTGGCCAGGGAATTTTAAAGCCGGACCCTCTCAAAATTTTGGCGATTGTGGAAATGCCTGATCCGACTTGTCCGGCTGATCTCGTCCGTCTCCTGGGCATGGTGACATACCTGGACAAATTCTGCCAAAATCTTGCGGGTCTGACACGACCCTTACGTGACTTACTCAAAGCAGACGCAGCGTGGGTATGGGAAGAGCCCCAGAAGATGGCCCTTGGTCAGCTTAAAAGTGCATTGTCGTCTCTTCCAGTGCTACGACTGTTTGACCACTCGCTGCCCTTGGTCGAATCAGTTGATGCGTCTCCCGTCGGAATCGGCGCAGTGTTGCTTCAAAATAACCAGCCGATCGCGTACTCATCAACGTCGTTAACCGTCACTCAAAAACGGTACTTTCAGATCGAAAAGGAGCTGTTGGCGGTCCAGTTTGGACTCATGCGCTTCCGGCAGTACGTCTATGGCCAAATGGTGGTGGTTGAAACCGATCACAAGCCGTTGGTTGGCCTCCTGGACAAGCCCATTGCCTCTTGTTCCCCGAGAATCCAGCGGATGCGTCTACAACTCCAACGATTCGATTTCAAGCTAGTCTACAAGCCGGGCAAGGAGCTGTTTATCGCCGACACGCTTAGTCGGGCTCCGTCGCCCCGCCTCTTTACCGATGACGTCACTCAAGACTGTGAGGAGCAGGTTCATGCTGTTCTTGACCTGGTAATTCCTCATGATTCAACCCGTGTCAAGTTTGCTGCAGCAAAAGATTGGCGGACGGGCGAGCTTTTCGTCGGACGCGCCGCGACATAAATATTGACAACTCGCCGTCGGCAGGATTGGCCGTGGGTCAACAGAGTGGTGGTGCTGCTGTAGTCCCGTCAGCTGTTCGCGGTTATCGCCCCGCCCCTACTAATCATCTACTGCCGGCCCTGTCTTGGTCTCCGCCTGCCCGCGCTGTGAATTTTCCAGTTGCCCAGCCGCTTCCGGTAGCCCTGGGTCAACCGTCAACGACACCACAGCCTCCGCCAGTAGTTGTCAACCCGGCGCCCGGCCCGGCATCCCCTGCTAGGCCACGTACGGCGCCCGTCTCAACCGACCAGCGTGCTGCCGTCCAGCGGCCCTCTGTCCAGCCCCCCCCCCTGACTGTGTCAAGTCCGCTGGCCGTCGCGCCTCATCGTCCGGGATCGACTCGCTCTGGTCGCCCTTACCTCAAGCCGCCTTAATTGTCTGTATGTGATTCCGTGTCCGTTGTCCTGGCTGCTTTGCTAGTGACACATTTGGCCGTTTTGCTCTACTTTCACTCATGGAATTCGTCGTCTAATTCTCAATTTTTCTCTCTTCCTGTGTCTCGTCTCATTGTTCATGTCATGTCGTGTTCTTGTCTCATTGTTCGTTTCATTGTGTTTATTTTCTGGTTTTCGTCCCATTGTTCATCTCATGTCGTGTTTTCTCATTATTCATTTCATTGTGTTTGTTCTCTTGTTCGGCATGTTAGTTCTTGTCGTTTATTTGTGTAATCAGTGTGCAAGGGGGAGATGTTGTAGAATCTAGCGCTAGATGTTGTGCCATCTAGAGTGGGCATATCCCCTCGATGCAGAGCCCAATACAAGCAGTCTTAGACACACACTTGTCGTTATAACACTGCCCTGCATCTTCTGCACTCGTTGGGTGACGTGCAGTTGATTGTTTCGTGCGTGTCACTGAAGCACTTGACGCATCTCTTCATGGCTGCGATGATGGCTTTTTTCTCTTTTAAACCCACCGTACAATGGGAGGGGTAGTGAATTTCCCCACAGAAGATACACGGCCTGCTGCAATCCGGATACCGTTTCGGTCCGTCTTTAGGCGCTGCTGTGTTGCTCCAAGTCTTCTGTTTAAAAGATTTGCTGTTCTGTGGAGCTTGACCTGTTCTAGCTCCTGCCGCCAGTTGCGATGCTGTAGCTGGATGTGATGTGACAGGTTTGGGCTGCTGTGGAACTGTGGATGACTTTGGTTTTTCTGGTTTCATCCTGCTGAGTCTTTCGGCTGCCTCCACTTGCTCTCGGATGAACGTTATCACGCTCTCGATGTCGGTTGCGTCGTTGGTTGCTGACTTCACCCATTCCGCTTGAAGGTTGTGGGGGATCAGTTTTATCAACCTTGATCCAAGGAGACCTCCGAATGTGGTTTTTGCTACTCCTAAAGTTTCCAAAGCATTAATGTTTGATTGAATTTGTAAATAAAAAGTTCTTAACGCTGCGACGTCCGTTCCATCCTTCACTGGTTGTAAGGAGTCCAGCTTGTTGAAGTGGGCATCAATAAGTACTTTTGGCTGACCGTAGTTTCTCTTCAGTTCGGTAATGGCGATCGTGTAATTTGCATCCGTCAGCTCCAGATTTTCTACAATTAAATGGGCCTCCCCTTTGAGATACTCCTTCAAATAGTCAAATTTTTGCACTGCTGTTAGTGCTGAACCGTGAATTGCTGCGTTGAATGATTCCCAAAATTGGGTCCACTCAAGGACGTCTCCTTTGAAGTGCTTAATTTGTCTTTGTGGTAATCTCGTGGTGGCTGTTGTTGCTGGAGCGTTTGGCGCTCCTGGTGCTGGATTGGCTGCTGGAATGGCGGCGATCAATTGCTGCATAGAAGCTGCATGTTGTTGTTGTTGTAACTGAAGAGCGGCTGCATTCTGCTGTTGTTGTTGTTGGAGAATGTTGAGGAGTCTCTGCTCCCTTCCCTCCTCCTCTCTCTTCTTTTTTTGTTCTTTTTCTTCTTTCCTGATTCTCTCTTTTTCTTCTCGCCATTCTTTTTGTTTGTAGTCCATTATAACCTTTGCATCGCTTACTTCCTCTTCTGTGGCTGCGACGTAATCGATTTCAGCTTGCAATTCTTGATCTGTTGCTTCTTCCGTCACCATGTCTTCTTGAACCTGCAGTGTTAGAGTCTTGAACGATTCAAATTTTTCTCTGAGCCGTTTCTCTTGTTCAGTCAATTCACTCGAGGCTCTTTCTGTCATAGGGGTGGATTGGTAAGCTCTGATGAAGTTGATGATGCGGGTTACATGTCCTTTTACTCCACTTCTTGTGTTTTTTGCTGTTGGAGCCATTCTTCGATACGGTGGCTCCTAATTAGCTGATGCGATGAGAAATGTGAGAGAATTAGGTTTGATTTCTGACTTTACTGGATTGATTAGCCTTTTGCTTTGTTGCTCTGCTGAATGCGTGCTGTACGGCGGTCTTCTGTTGGCTGCTTACGATTCACAATAAGTGGTAGATCAAGCTTCCACACTGAACAAATAAGCTGCTGTTGGGTTCTCAGATCAAGCTGCTACTCCAACTGGCCAAGAGATTTGAAAGGAGTCTGGCTGAACAGACTCCAGTTAAACTATAACTACAATGTTAGTGAAGACCGGCAAATTCGTTAAAAAGAAATATTTTTTTTGTGCCACTTATTAAGCTTGAAAGCTAACAAACAGCCTTTTTTTTTTAAGAAAGCAAAAGATAAAGATGAGAAAATATGAAATGAAAGTGAATGAAATCCCGCCCTATCAATGCAGATGGAAAAAAAGGGACTCTTCTGCCCTGGGGCTTTCACGCGGTTCCAAAGAAACGAAGTTGAGAAAAAAATGGCGCGTTTCAGCTGAAGGAAGGGATTTTAACTGTTTTCTCTAGACTGAAGGAAAATTCCCGCTCACTAAGTGCAATTTGGGGGTAAAGGGAACCCAATGCCCCGCGGCTGCCACGAGATTCCAGAGAAAAGAGGTGTGTGAGAAAATTTGGCGGCTTTATCAAGGCCGTCTGACACGAGAAGGATTGGACAGAATGATTGATTTTAGTAGACTTAGGCAGTGATGCAAAAATTAACAATCAGGGTACTCACGTTGCGTGAGAAAAAATAAAAATTCAAATAACCCTAATTGTAAATCAACAAGCTAGCAAAATTTTTTCACACTGACCTCAATAAATGAATCCAATAAATGGATGAATGTGATTTAAATGAATGAAGGAATAATAAATTAAATATAGCTCTGAATAAAGGAAATTGAATGCACGATTTACCAAAGGAGAGGAATGAACACAATCTTTTCCAAAAAAACTGATTCAAAATTTAGCTCGAAGGACCATGTTAAGAATGCAATGCTTGTGGGGTGTCGACCCAATTACAACCTTAAATTAAATGTGAGAATAACGACAATTCTAGATTTGGTTCCTTCCTCTGCGATGGTATATTGTACACTAAAATTTACAGCATAAATGCGAATGGTTTAAAATAGGAGGAAAGGAACAATGGCCAAATGGGGGTTAAACGGCGGTACAGGGGGCCACCTATCGGGGGCCCCGAATACAGTAATCATTTAAATGTCGCGGCAATCGAGTTTGCCGGCCGATCAGAGCACGCCAGTGCACGACAGTCAGAGCAGCCAGTCAGAGCACGCCAGTGCACGCCAGAGCACGCCAGAGCACGCCAGAGCACGCCAGAGCACGCCAGAGCACGTCAATGCACGCCAGAGCAAGCTAGAGCACGCCAGAGCACGCCAGAGCACGTCAATGCACACCAGAAAACGCCAGTGCACGCCAGAGTACGCCAGTACCATCCAGAGCCATTCAATGCACGCCAGAGCACGCCAGTGCACGCAAGAGCACGCAAGAGCACGTCAATGCACACCAGAGCACGCCAGTGCACGCCAGAGCACGCCAGTGCACGCCAGAGCACGCCAGTGCACGCCAGAGCACGCCAGTGCACGCCAGAGCAAGTTAATGCACGCCAGAGCACGCAAGTGCACGCCAAAGCACGCCAGTGCACGCCAGTGCACGCCAGTGCACGCCAGAGCACGCCAGTGCACGTCAGAGCACGCCAGTGCCCACCAGAGCACGCCAGTTCCCGCCAGAGCACGCCAGTGCCCGCCAGAGCACGTCAGTGCACGCCAGTGCACGCCAGAGCAATTCAATGCACGCCAGAGCTCGCCAATTCACACCAGAGCACGCCAGTGCACGCCAGAGCACGCCAATTCACACCAGAGCACGCCAGTGCACGCCAGAGCATGCCAGTGCACGCAAGAGCACGTCAATGCACGCCAGAGCACGCCAGTGCACGCCAGAGCACGCCAGTGCACGCCAGTGCACGCCAATTTACACCAGAGCACGCCAGAGCACGCCAGTGCACGCCAGAGCAAGTCAATGCACGCCAGATTACGCCAGTGCACGCCAGTGCACGCCAGAGCAATTCAATGCACGCCAGAACACGCCAGTGCACGCCAGAGCAAGCAAAGGGCACGTCAATGCACGCCAGAGCACGCCAGTGCACGCCAGAGCACGCCAATTCACACCAGAGCACGCCAATTCACACCAGAGCACGCCAGTGCACGCCAGAGCACGCCAGAGCACGCCAGAGCACGTCAATGCACGCCAGAGCAAGCTAGAGCACGCCAGAGCACGCCAGAGCACACCAGTGCACGCCAGAGCACGCCAGTGCACGCCAGAGCACGCCAGTGCACGCCAGAGCACGCCAGTGCACGCCAGAGCACGCCAGTGCACGCCAGAGCACGCCAGTGCACGCCAGAGCACGCCAGTGCACGCCAGAGCACGCCAGTGCACGCCAGAGCACGCCAGTGCACGCCAGAGCACGCCAGTGCACGCACGAGCACGTCAATGCACGCCAGAGCATGCCAGTGCACGCCAGATTACGCCAATTCACACCAGAGCACGCCAGTGCACGCCAGAGCACGTCAATGCACGCCAGAGCAAGCCAGTGCACGACAGAGCTCGCCAGTTCACGCCAGAGCACGCCAATTCACACCAGAGCACGCCAGTGCACGCAAGTGCACGCCAGAGCAAGCCAGAGCACGCCAGAGCACGCCAGAGCACGGTAGAGCACAGCAGAGAACAACTCAGCACTTGAAGTTGCTATAATATTTTTTTCACTTGTAAAAATCATTTTTTAATTACAGGATGTGTAAATCAAAGATGCAATACATCATTTCAAGTCTATTTAATCAATAAATTTATAGAGCAAATCATGAACAAAAAGTTTGAGAAAAACGCACATCACAGCACTTGAATTTTTAAAAATTATTCAAGTTATTTGAGTTCTATTGTCGGGTAGTGGATTTATATTGTCAAGCACTTGAGTTCTGCATAGCAGAGCACGACAGAGCACGACAGAGCACGCCAGTGCACGCAAGAGCACGTCAATGCACGCCAGAGCACGCCAGTGCACGCCAGAGCAATGCAATGCACGCCAGAGCTCGCCAATTCACACCAGAGCACGCCAGTGCACGCCGGAGCACGCCAATTCACACCAGAGCACGCCAATTCACACCAGAGCACGCCAGTGCACGCCAGAGCACGCCAGAGCACGCCAGAGCACGTCAATGCACGCCAGAGCAAGCTAGAGCACGCCAGAGCACGCCAGAGCACGCCAGTGCACGCCAGAGCACGGTAGAGCACAGCAGAGAACAGCTCAGCACTTGAAGTTGCTATAATATTTTTTTCACTTGTTAAAACCATTTTTTAATTACAGGATGTGTAAACCAATACACTAACAATGTCCAATACACCATTTCAAGTCTATTTAATCAATAAATTTATAGAGCAAATCATGAACAAAAAGTTTGAGAAAAACACACATCACAGCACTTGAATTTTTAAAAATTATTCAAGTTATTTGAGTTCTATTGTCGGGTACTGGATTTCTATTGTCAAGCACTTGAGTTCTGCATAGCAGAGCACGCCAGAGCACGCCAGTGCACGCCAGAGCACGCCAGAGCACGCCAGTGCACGCCAGAGCACGCCAGTGCACGCCAGAGCACGCCAGTGCACGCCAGAGCACGCCAGTGCACGCCAGAGCACGCCAGTGCACGCCAGAGCACGCCAGTGCACGCCAGAGCACGCCAGTGCACGCCAGATTACGCCAATTCACACCAGAGCACGCCAGTGCACGCCAGTGCACGTCAATGCACGCCAGAGCAAGCCAGTGCACGACAGAGCTCGCCAGTAAACGCCAGAGCACGCCAATTCACACCAGAGCACGCCAGTGCACGCAAGTGCACGCCAGAGCAAGCCAGAGCACGCCAGAGCACGCCAGAGCACGGTAGAGCACAGCAGAGAACAGCTCAGCACTTGAAGTTGCTATAATATTTTTTTTCACTTGTAAAAATCATTTTTTAATTACAGGATGTGTAAATCAAAGATGCAATACACCATTTCAAGTCTATTTAATCAATAAATTTATAGAGCAAATCATGAACAAAAAGTTTGAGAAAAACGCACATCACAGCACTTGAATTTTTAAAAATTATTCAAGTTATTTGAGTTCTATTGTCGGGTAGTGGATTTATATTGTCAAGCACTTGAGTTCTGCATAGCAGAGCACGACAGAGCACGACAGAGCACGCCAGTGCACGCAAGAGCACGTCAATGCACGCCAGAGCACGCAAGTGCACGCCAAAGCACGCCAGTGCACGCCAGAGCACGCCAGTGCACGCCAGTGCACGCCAGTGCACGCCAGAGCACGCCAGTGCACGTCAGAGCACGCCAGTGCCCACTAGAGCACGCCAGTGCCCGCCAGAGCACGCCAGTGCACGCCAGTGCACGCCAGAGCAATTCAATGCACGCCAGAGCTCGCCAATTCACACCAGAGCACGCCAGTGCACGCCTGAGCACGCCAATTCACACCAGATTACGCCAGTTCACGCAAGAGCACGTCAATGCACGCCAGAGCACGCCAGTGCACGCCGGAGCACGCCAATTCACACCAGAGCACGCCAATTCACACCAGAGCACGCCAGTGCACGCCAGAGCACGCCAGAGCACGCCAGAGCACGTCAATGCACGCCAGAGCAAGCTAGAGCACGCCAGAGCACGCCAGAGCACGCCAGTGCACGCCAGAGCACGGTAGAGCACAGCAGAGAACAGCTCAGCACTTGAAGTTGCTATAATATTTTTTTCACTTGTTAAAACCATTTTTTAATTACAGGATGTGTAAACCAATACACTACCAATGTCCAATACACCATTTCAAGTCTATTTAATCAATAAATTTATAGAGCAAATCATGAACAAAAAGTTTGAGAAAAACACACATCACAGCACTTGAATTTTTAAAAATTATTCAAGTTATTTGAGTTCTATTGTCGGGTACTGGATTTCTATTGTCAAGCACTTGAGTTCTGCATAGCAGAGCACGCCAGAGCACGCCAGTGCACGCCAGAGCACGCCAGTGCACGCCAGAGCACGCCAGTGCACGCCAGTGCACGCCAGAGCACGCCAGTGCACGCCAGAGCACGCCAGTGCACGCCAGAGCACGCCAGTGCACGCCAGAGCACGCCAGTGCACGCCAGAGCACGCCAGTGCACGCCAGAGCACGCCAGTGCACGCCAGAGCACGCCAGTGCACGCCAGAGCACGCCAGTGCACGCCAGAGCACGCCAGTGCACGCCAGTGCACGTCAATGCACGCCAGAGCAAGCCAGTGCACGACAGAGCTCGCCAGTAAACGCCAGAGCACGCCAATTCACACCAGAGCACGCCAGTGCACGCAAGTGCACGCCAGAGCAAGCCAGAGCACGCCAGAGCATGCCAGAGCACGCCAGTGCACGCCAGAGCACGGTAGAGCACAGAAGAGAACAGCACAGCACTTGAAGTTGCTATAATATTTTTTTCACCTATTAAAACCATTTTTTAATTACAAGATGTGTAAATCAATGTCCAATACACCATTTCAAGTCTATTTAACCAATAAATTTATAGAGCAAATCATGAACAAAAAGTTTTAGAAAAACGCACATGACAGCACTTGAATTTTTAAAAATTATTCAAGTGATTTGAGTTCTATTGTCGGGTAGTGGATTTCTATTGTCAAGCACTTGAGTTCTGCATAGCAGAGCACGCCAGAGCACGCCAGATCACGCCAGATCACGCCAGTGCACGCCAGAGCACGCCAGAGCAAACCATTGCACGCCAATTCACACCAGAGCACGCCAGTGCACGCCAGAGCACGTCAATGCACGCCAGAGCACGCCAGAGCACGCCAATTCACACCAGAGCACGCCAGTGCACGCCAGAGCACGCCAATTCACACTAGAGCACGCCAAAAGACGCCAGAGCACGCCAGTGCAAGCACGAGCACGTCAATGCACGCCAGAGCATGCCAGTGCACGCCAGAGCACGCCAATTCACACCAGAGCACGTCAATGCACGCCAGAGCACGCCAGTGCACGCCAGAGCACGCCAGTGCACGCCAAAGCACGCCAATTCACACCAGAGCACGCCAGAGCACGCCAGAGCACGCCAGAGCACGCCAGTGCACGCCAGAGCACTCCAGTGCACGCCAAAGCACGCCAGTGCACGCCAGAGCAATTCACTGCACGCCAGAGAACGCCAATTCACGCCAGAGCACGCCAGTGCACGCCAATGCACGCCAGAGCACGCAATGGCACGCCAAAGCACGCCAGTGCACGCCAGAGCACGCCAGTGCACGCCAGTGCACGCCAATTCACACCAGAGCACGCCAATTCACACCAGAGCACGTCAGTGCACGCCAGGTCACGCCAGAGCACGCCAGAGCACGCCAGAGCACGCCAGAGCACGTCAATGCACGCCAGAGCAAGCTAGAGCACGCCAGAGCACGCCAATGCACGCCAGTGCACGCCAGTGCACGCCAGAGCACGGTAGAGCACAGCAGAGAACAGCTCAGCACTTGAAGTTTCAATAATATTTTTTTCACTTGTTAAAACCATTTTTAATTACAGGATGTTTAAATCAATATCCAATACACCATTTCAAGTCTATTGAATCAATAAATTGATAGAGCAAAACATGAACAAAAAGTTTGAGAAAAACGCACATCACAGCACTTGAATTTTTAAAAATCATCAAGTTATTTGAGTTCTATTGTCGGGTAGTGGATTTCTATTGTCCAGCACTTGATTTCTGCATAGCAGAGCACGACAGAGCACGCCAGAGCACGCCAGAGCACGCCAGTGCACGCCAGAGCACGCCAGTGCACGCCAGAGAAAGCCAGTGCACGCCAGAGCACGCCAATTCACACCAGTACACGCCAGTGCACGCCAGAGCACGCCAATTCACGTCAGAGCACGCCAGTGCATTCCAGAGTACGTCAATTCACACGAGAGCACGCCAGTGCACGCTAGAGCACGCCAGTGCGAGCCAGAGCACGCCAGTGCACGCCAGAGCACGTCAATGCACGCCAGAGCAAGCCAGTGCACGCCAGAGCACGCCAGTGCACGCCAATTCACACTAGAGCACGCCACTGCATGCCAGAGCACGCCAGAGCACACCAGAGCACGTCAATGCAAGCAAGAGCAAGCCAGCACACGCCAGAGCACGCCAGAGCATGCCAGTGCACGCTAGAGCACGCCAAATCACACCAGAGCGCGCCAGTGCACGCCAGAGCACGTCAATTTAGCCAGAGTACGGTAGAGCACAGCAGAGAACAGCTCAGCACTTGAAGTTGCTATAATATTTTTTTCACTTGTTAAAACCATTTTTTAATTACAGGATGTGTAAATCAATGTCCAATACACCATTTCAAGTCTATTGAATCAATAAATTTATAGAGCAAATCATGAACAAAAAGTTTTAGAAAAACGCACATGAAAGCACTTGAATTTTTAAAAATTATTCAAGTTATTTGAGTTCTATTGTCGGGTAGTGGATTTCTATTGTCAAGCACTTGAGTTCTGCATAGCAGAGCACGACAGAGCACGACAGAGCACGCCAGTGCCCACCAGAGCACGCCAGTTCCCGCCAGAGCACGCCAGTGCCCGCCAGAGCACGCCAGTGCACGCCAGTGCACGCCAGTGCACGCCAGTGCACGCCAGAGCACGTCAATGCACGCCAGAGCAAGCCAGTGCACGCCAAAGCACGCCAGAGCACACCAGTGCACGCCAGAGCACGGTAGAGCACAGCAGAGAACAGCTCAGCACTTGAAGTTGCTATAATATTTTTTTTCACTTGTAAAAATCATTTTTAATTACATGATGTGTAAATCAAAGTTCCAATACACCATTTCAAGTCTATTTAATCAATAAATTTATAGAGCAAATCATGAACAAAAAGTTTGAGAAAAAGGCACATCACAGCACTTGAATTTTTAAAAATTATTCAAGTTATTTGAGTTCTATTGTCGGGTAGTGGATTTCTATTGTCAAGCACTTGAGTTCTGCATAGCAGAGCACGACAGAGCACGATAGAGCACACCAGTGCACGCAAGTCACGTCAATGCACGCCAGAGCACGCAAGTGCACGCCAGAGCACGCAAGTGCACGCCAGAGCACGCAAGTGCACGCCAAAGCACGCCAGTGCCCGCCAGAGCACGCCAGTGCACGCCAGAGCAATTCAATGCACGCCAGAGCTCGCCAATTCACACCAGAGCACGCCAGTGCACGCCAGAGCACGCCAATTCACACCAGAGCACGCCAGTGCACGCCAGAGCACGCCAGTGCACGCAAGCGCACAACAGTGCACGCCAGAGCACGCCAGTGCACGCCAGAGCACGCCAGTGCACGCCAGAGCACGCCAGTGCACGCCAGAGCACGCCAGTGCACGCCAGAGTACGCGAGTGCCATCCAGAGCAATTCAATGCACGCCAGAGCACGCCAGTGCACGCCAGAGCACACAAGAGCACGTCAATGCACGCCAGAGCACGCCAGTGCAAACCAGAGCACGCCAGTGCACGCCAGAGCACGCCAGTGCACGCCAGAGCACGCCAGTGCACGCCAGAGCAAGTTAATGCACGCCAGATTACGCCAAAGCATGCCAGTGCACGCCAGAGCATGCAAGTGCACGCAAGAGCACGTCAATGCACGCCAGAGCACGCCAGTGCACGCCAGAGCACGCCAGTGCACGCCAGTGCACGCCAATTCACACAAGAGCACGCCAGTGCACGCCAGAGCACGACAGTGCACGCCAAAGCAAGTCAATGCACGCCAAATTACGCCAGTGCACGCCAGAGCAATTCAATGCAAGCCAGAGCACGCCAGAGCACGCCAGTGTACGCCAGTGCACGCCAGAGCACGTCAATGCACGCCAGAGCAAGCCAGTGCACGCCAAAGCACGCCAGAGCACGCCAAAGCACGCCAGAGCACGGTAGAGCACAGCATAGAACAGCTCAGCACTTGAAGTTGCTATAATATTTTTTTCACTTGTAAAAATCATTTTTTAATTACAGGATGTGTAAATCAAAGATCCAATACACCATTTCAAGTCTATTTAATCAATAAATTTATAGAGCAAATCATGAACAAAAAGTTTGAGAAAAACGCACATCACAGCACTTGAATTTTTAAAAATTATTCAAGTTATTTGAGTTCTATTGTCGGGTAGTGGATTTCTATTGTCAAGCACTTGAGTTCTGCATAGCAGAGCAAGACAGAGCACGACAGAGCACGCCAGTGCACGCCAGTGCACGCCAGAGCAATTCAATGCACGTCAGAGCTCGCCAATTCACACCAGAGCACGCCAGTGCACGCCACAGCACGCCAATTCACACCAGAGCACGCCAGTGCACGCCAGAACATGTCAGTGCACGCAAGAGCACGTCAATGCACGCCAGAGCACGCCATTGCACGCCAGAGCACGCCAGTGCACGCCAGAGCACGCCAGTGCACGCCAGTGCACGCCAGTGCACGCCAGTGCACGCCAATTTACACCAGAGCACGCCAGAGCAATTCAATGCACGCCAGAACACGCCAGTGCACGCCAGAGCACGCAAGAGCACGTCAATGCACGCCAGAGCAAGTTAATGCACGCCAGATTACGCCAGATTACGCCAGTGCACGCCAGTGCACGCCAGAGCATGCCAGTGCACGCGAGAGCACGTCAATGCACGCCAGCGCACACCAGTGCACGCGAGAGCACGCCAATGCACGCCAGTGCACGCCAATTCACACCAGAGCACGCCAGTGCACGCCAGAGCACGCCAGTGCACGCCAGTGCAAGTCAATGCACACCAAATTACGCCAGTGCACGCCAGAGCACGCCAGTGCACGCCAGAGCAATTCAATGCACGCCAGAGAACGCCAGAGCACGCCAGTGCACGCCAGTGCACGCCAGAGCACGTCAATGCACGCCAGAGCAAGCCAGTGCACGCCAAAGCACGCCAGAGCACGCCAGTGCACGCAAGAGCAATTCAATGCACGCCAGAGCACGCCAGAGCACGCCAGAGCACGCTAGTGCACGCTAGAGCACGTCAATGAACGCCAGAGCAAGCCAGTTCACGCCAAAGCACGCCAGAGCACGCCAGTGCACGCCAGAGTACGGTAGAGCACAGCAGAGAACAGCTCAGCACTTGAAGTTGCTATAATATTTTTTTCACTTGTTAAAACCATTTTTTAATTACAGGATGTGTAAATCAATGTCCAATTCACCATTTAAAGTCTATTTAATCAATAAATTTATAGAGCAAATCATGAACAAAAAGTTTGAGAAAAACGCACATCACAGCACTTGAATTTTTAAAAATTATTCAAGTTATTTGAGTTCTATTGTCGGGTAGTGGATTTCTATTATCAAGCACTTGAGTTCTGCATAGCAGAACACGCCAGAGCACGCCAGTGCACGCCAGAGCAAGCCAGTGCACGCCAGAGCACGCCAGTGCACGTCAGAGCACGCCAGTGCACGCACGAGCACACCAGTGCACGCACGAGCACGTCAATGCACGCCAGAGCATGTCAGTGCACGCCAGAGCACTCCAGTGCACGCCAGAGCACGACAATTCACACCAGAGCACGTCAATGCAAACCAAAGCACGCCAGTGCACGCCAGAGCACGCCAATTCACACCAGAGCACGCCAGAGCACGCCAGTGCACGCCAGTGCATGCCAGAGCCATTCAATGCACGCCAGAGCACGCCAATTCACACCAGAGCACGCCAGTAAACGCCAGAGCATTCAAATGCACGCCAGAGCACGTCAATGCATGCCAGTGCACGCCAGAGCACGCAAGTGCACGCCAAAGCACGCCAGTGCAAGCCAATTCACACCAGAGCACGCCAGTGCACGCCAGAGCACGCTAGTGCACGCCAGAGCACGCCAGTGCCCGCCAGAGCACGCCAGAGCACGCCAGTGCACGCCAGAGCACGCCAGTGCACGCACGAGCATGCCAGTGCACGCAAGAGCAAGTCAATGCACGCCAGAGCATGCCAGTGCACGCCAGAGCACGCCAATTCACACCAGAGCACGCCAGTGCACGCCAGAGCACGCCAGAGCACGCTAGTGCACGCCAGAGCACGTCAATGCACGCCAGAGCACGCCAGTGCACGCCAGAGAACGCAAGTGCACGCCAAAGCACGCCAATGCACGCCAGAACACGCCAGTGCACGCCAGTGCACGCCAATTCACACCAGAGCACGCCAGTGCACGCCAGAGCACGCCAGTGCACGCCAGTGCACGAAAGAGCAAGTCAATGCACGCCAGAGCACGCCAGTGCACGCCAGTGCACGCCAGAGCACGCCAGTGCACGCCAGAGCACGCCAGTGCACGCCAGAGCAAGCCAGTGCACGCCAGAGCACGCCAGTGCACGCCAGAGCACGACAGTGCACGCCAGAGCACGCCAGTGCACGCCAGAGCAATTCAATGCACGCCAGAGCACGCCAATTCACACCAGTGCACGCCAGAGCACGCCAGTGCACGCCAATTAACACCAGTGCACGCCAGTGCACACCAGAGCACGCCAGTGCACGCCAATTCACACCAGTGCACGCCAGTGCACGCCAGAGCACGCCAGTGCACGCCAGAGCACGCCAGTGCACGCCAGAGCACGCCAGAGCAAGCCAGAGCACGCCAGAGCACGCTAGAGCACGCCAATTCACACCAGAGCACGCCAATTTACACCAGAGCACTCCAGTGCACGCCAGAGCACGCCAGTGCACGCCAGAGCACGCCAGTGCACGCCAGTGCACGCCAGTGCACGCAAAAGCACGCCAGTGCACGCACGAGCACGTCAATGCACGCCAGAGCATGCCAGTGCACGCCAGAGCACGCCTGTGCACGCCAGAGCACGCCAATTCACACCAGAGCACGTCAATGCACGCCAGTGCACGCCAGAGCACGCCAGTGCACGCCAGAGCACGCCAGTAAACGCCAGAGCACGCCAGTGCACGCCAGAGCACGCCTTTTCACACCAGAGCACGTCAATGCACGCCAGAGCACGCCAGTGCACGCCAGAGCACAACAATTCACACCAGAGCACGCCAGAGCACGCCAGTGCACGCCAGAGCACGTCAATGCACGCCAGAGCACGCCAGTGCACGCCAGAGCACGCCAGTGCACGCCAGTGCACGCCGGTGCACGCCAGAGCACGCCAGTGCACGCCAGAGCACGCCAGAGCACGCCAGAGCACGCCAGTGCACGCCAGAGCACGCCAGTGCACGCCAGAGCACGCCAGTGCACGCAAGAGCACGTCAATGCACGCCAGAGCATGCCAGTGCACGCCAGAGCAAGCCAAGTGCACACCAGAGCACGTCCATGCACGCCAGAGCACGCCAGTGCACGCCAGAGCATTCCAATTCACACCAAAGCACGCCAGAGCACGCCAGAGCACGCCAGAGCACGTCAATGCACGCCATAGCACGCCAGTGCACGCCAGAGCACGCCAATTCACACCACAGCACGCCAGTGCACGCCACAGCACGTCAATGCACGCCACAGCACAACAGTGCACGACAGAGCTCGCCAGTGCACGCCAGAGCACGCCAATTCACACCAGAGCACGCCAATGCACGCCAGAGCACGCCAGTGCATGCCAGAGCACGTCAATGCACGCCTGTGCACGTCAATGCACGCCAGAGCAAGCCAGTGCACGCCAAAGCACGCCAGAGCACGCCAAAGCACGCCAGAGCACAGCAGAGAACAGCTCAGCACTTGAAGTTGCTATAATATTTTTTTTACTTGTAAAAATCATTTTTGAATTACAGGATGTGTAAATCAAAGATCCAATACACCATTTCAAGTCTATTTAATCAATAAATTTATAGAGCAAATCATGAACAAAAAGTTTTAGAAAAACGCACATCACAGCACTTGAATTTTTAAAAATTATTCAAGTTATTTGAGTTCTATACTCGGGTAGTGGATTTCTATTGTCAAGCACTTGAGTTCTGCATAGCAGAGCACGAAAGAGCACGACAGAGCACGCCAGTGCACGCAAGAGCACGTCCATGCACGCCAGTGCACGCCAGAGCACGCCAGTGCACGCCAGAGCAAGTTAATGCACGCAAAATTACGCCAGTGCACGCCAGAGCAATTCAATGCAAGCCAGAGCACGCCAGAGCACGCCAGTGTACGCCAGTGCACGCCAGAGCACGTCAATGCACGCCAGAGCACGCCAGTGCACGCCAGAGCACGCAAGTACACGCCAAAGCACGTCAGTGCACGCCAGAGCACACCAGTGCACGCCAGAGCACGCCAGTGTACGTCAGAGCACGCCAGTGCCCGCCAGAGCACGCTAGTGCCCGCCAGAGCACGCCAGTGCACGCCAGTGCACGCCAGTGCACGCCAGTGCACGCCAGTGCACGCCAGTGCACGCCAGTGCACGCCAGAGCAATTCAATGCACGTCAGAGCTCGCCAATTCACACCAGAGCACGCCAGTGCACGCCAGAGCACGCCAATTCACACCAGAGCACGCCAGTGCACGCCAGAGCATGTCAGTGCACGCAAGAGCACGTCAATGCACGCCAGAGCACGCCAGTGCACGCCAGAGCACGCCAGTGCACGCCAATTTACACCAGAGCACGCCAGTGCACGCCAGAGCAAGTCAATGCACGCCATATTACGCCAGTGCACGCCAGTGCACGCCAGAGCAATTCAATGCACGCCAGAACACGCCAGTGCACGCCAGAGCACGCAAGAGCACGTCAATGCACGCCAGAGCACGCCAGTGCACGCCAGAGCACGCCAATGCACGCCAGAGCAAGTTAATGCACGCCAGATTACGCCAGATTACGCCAGTGCACGCCAGTGCACGCCAGAGCATGCCAGTGCACGCGAGAGCACGTCAATGCACGCCAGCGCACGCCAGCGCACGCGAGAGCACGCCAATGCACGCCAGTGCACGCCAGAGCACGCCAGTGCACGCCAGTGCAAGTCAATGCACACCAAATTACGCCAGTGCACGCCAGAGCACGCCAGTGCACGCCAGAGCAATTCAATGCACGCCAGAGAACGCCAGAGCACGCCAGTGCACGCCAGAGCACGCCAATTCACACCAGAGCACGCCAGTGCACGCCAGAGCACGTCAATGCACGCCAGAGTACGCCAGTGCACGACAGAGCTCGCCAGTGCACGCCAGAGCACGCCAATTCACACCAGAGCACGCCAGTGCACGCCAGAGCAAGCCAGTGCACGCCAGAGCACGCCAGTGCACGCACGAGCACGCCAGTTCACGAACGAGCACGTCAATGCACGCCAGAGCATGCCAGTGCACGCCAGAGCACGCCAGTGCACGCCAGAGCACGCCAATTCACACCAGAGCACGCAAATTCACACCAGAGCACGCCAGTGCACGCCAGAGCACGCCAGTGCACGCCAGAGCACGGCAGTGCACGCCAGAGCAAGTCAATGCACACCAGATTACGCCAGTGCACGCCAGAGCACGCCAGTGCACGCCAGAGCAATTCAATGCACGCCAGAGCACGCCAGAGCACGCCAGAGCACGCTAGTGCACGCTAGAGCACGTCAATGAACGCCAGAGCAAGCCAGTGCACGCCAAAGCACGCCAGAGCACGCCAGTGCACGCCAGAGCACGGTAGAGCACAGCAGAGAACAGCTCAGCACTTGAAGTTGCTATAATATTTTTTTCACTTGTTAAAACCATTTTTTAATTACAGGATGTGTAAATCAATGTCCAATTCACCATTTAAAGTCTATTTAATCAATAAATTTATAGAGCAAATCATGAACAAAAAGTTTGAGAAAAACGCACATCACAGCACTTGAATTTTTAAAAATTATTCAAGTTATTTGAGTTCTATTGTCGGGTAGTGGATTTCTATTATCAAGCACTTGAGTTCTGCATAGCAGAACACGCCAGAGCACGCCAGTGCACGCCAGAGCAAGCCAGTGCACGCCAGAGCACGCCAGTGCACGCACGAGCACGCCAGTGCACGCAAGAGCACACCAGTGCACGCACGAGCACTCCAGTCAATGCACGCCAGAGCATGCCAGTGCACGCCAGAGCACTCCAGTGCACGCCAGAGCACGACAATTCACACCAGAGCACGTCAATGCAAACCAAAGCACGCCAGTGCATGCCAGAGCACACCAGTGCACGCCAGTGCACGCCAGAGCACGCCAGTGCACGCCAGAGCACGCCAGAGCAAGCCAGAGCACGCCAGACCACGCCAATTCACACCAGAGCACGCCAATTCACACCAGAGCACGTCAGTGCACGCCAGGTCACGCCAGAGCACGCCAGAGCACGCCAGAGCACGCCAGAGCACGTCAATGCACGCCAGAGCAAGCTAGAGCACGCCAGAGCACGCCAATGCACGCCAGTGCACGCCAGTGCACGCCAGAGCACGGTAGAGCACAGCAGAGAACAGCTCAGCACTTGAAGTTTCAATAATATTTTTTTCACTTGTTAAAACCATTTTTAATTACAGGATGTTTAAATCAATATCCAATACACCATTTCAAGTCTATTGAATCAATAAATTGATAGAGCAAAACATGAACAAAAAGTTTGAGAAAAACGCACATCACAGCACTTGAATTTTTAAAAATCATCAAGTTATTTGAGTTCTATTGTCGGGTAGTGGATTTCTATTGTCCAGCACTTGATTTCTGCATAGCAGAGCACGACAGAGCACGCCAGAGCACGCCAGAGCACGCCAGTGCACGCCAGAGCACGCCAGTGCACGCCAGAGAAAGCCAGTGCACGCCAGAGCACGCCAATTCACACCAGTACACGCCAGTGCACGCCAGAGCACGCCAATTCACGTCAGAGCACGCCAGTGCATTCCAGAGTACGTCAATTCACACGAGAGCACGCCAGTGCACGCTAGAGCACGCCAGTGCGAGCCAGAGCACGCCAGTGCACGCCAGAGCACGTCAATGCACGCCAGAGCAAGCCAGTGCACGCCAGAGCACGCCAGTGCACGCCAATTCACACTAGAGCACGCCACTGCATGCCAGAGCACGCCAGAGCACACCAGAGCACGTCAATGCAAGCAAGAGCAAGCCAGCACACGCCAGAGCACGCCAGAGCATGCCAGTGCACGCTAGAGCACGCCAAATCACACCAGAGCGCGCCAGTGCACGCCAGAGCACGTCAATTTAGCCAGAGTACGGTAGAGCACAGCAGAGAACAGCTCAGCACTTGAAGTTGCTATAATATTTTTTTCACTTGTTAAAACCATTTTTTAATTACAGGATGTGTAAATCAATATCCAATACACCATTTCAAGTCTATTGAATCAATAAATTTATAGAGAAAATCATGAACAAAAAGTTTGAGAAAAACGCACATCACAGCACTTGAATTTTTAAAAATTATTCAAGTTATTTGAGTTCTATTGTCGGGTAATGGATTTCTATTGTCAAGCACTTGAGTTCTGCATAGCAGAGCACGCCAGAGCACGACAGAGCACGCCAGAGCACGCCAGTGCACGCCAGAGCACGCCAATTCACACCAGAGCACGCCAATTTACACCAGAGCACTCCAGTGCACGCCAGAGCACGCCAGTGCACGCCAGTGCACGCCAGTGCACGCACGAGCACGCCAGTGCACGCAAGAGCACGCCAGTGCACGCACGAGCACGCCAGTGCACGCACGAGCACGTCAATGCACGCCAGAGCATGCCAGTGCACGCCAGAGCACGCCAGTGCACGCCAGAGCACGCCAATTCACACCAGAGCACGTCAATGCACGCCAGTGCACGCCAGAGCACGCCAGTAAACGCCAGAGCACGCCTTTTCACACCAGAGCACGTCAATGCACGCCAGAGCACGCCAGTGCACGCCAGAGCACAACAATTCACACCAGAGCACGCCAGAGCACGCCAGTGCACGCCAGAGCACGTCAATGCACGCCAGAGCACGCCAGTGCACGCCAGAGCACGCCAGTGCACGCCAGAGCACGCCAGAGCACGCCAGTAAACGCCAGAGCACGCCAGTGCACGCCAGAGCACGCCAGTGCACGCAAGAGCACGTCAATGCACGCCAGAGCATGCCAGTGCACGCCAGAGCAAGCCAATTTACACCAGAGCACGTCCATGCACGCCAGAGCACGCCAGTGCACGCCAGAGCATTCCAATTCACACCAAAGCACGCCAGAGCACGCCAGAGCACGCCAGAGCACGTCAATGCACGCCAGAGCACGCCAGTGCACGCCAGAGCACGCCAATTCACACCAGAGCACGCCAGTGCACGCCACAGCACGTCAATGCACGCCACAGCACGCCAGTGCACGACAGAGCTCGCCAAAGAACGCCAGAGCACTACAATTTACACCAGAGCACGCCAGTGCACAAACGAGAACGTCAATGCACGCCAGAGCATGCCAGTGCACGCCAGAGCACGCCAGTGCACGCCAGAGCACGCCAATTCACACCAGAGCACGTCAATGCACGCCAGAGCACGCCAGTGCATGCCAGAGCACGCCAATTCACACCAGAGCACGCCAGTGCACGCCAGAGCAAGCCAGTGCACGCCAGAGCATGCCAGTTCACGAACGAGCACGTCAATGCACGCCAGAGCATGCCAGTGCACGCCAGAGCACGACAGTGCACGCCAGAGCACGCCAATTCACACCAGAGCACGTCAATGCGCGCCAGAGCACGCCAGTGCACGCCAGAGCACAACAATTCACACCAGAGCACGCCAGAGCACGCCAGTGCACGCCAGAGAACGTCAATGCACGCCAGAGCACGCCAGTGCACGCCAGAGCACGCCAGAGCACGTCAGTGCACGCCAGTGCATGCCAGAGCACGCCAATTCACACCAGAGCACGCCAGTGCACGCCAGAGCACGCCAATTGACACCAGAGCACGCAAATTCACACCAGAGCACGCCAGTGCACGCCAGAGCACGCCAGAGCACGCCAGAGCACGGCAGTGCACGCCAGAGCAAGTCAATGCACACCAGATTACGCCAGTGCACGCCAGAGCACGCCAATGCACGCCAGAGCAATTCAATGCACGCCAGAGCACGCCAGAGCACGCTAGTGCACGCCAGAGCACGTCAATGAACGCCAGAGCAAGCAAGTGCACGCCAAAGCACGCCAGATTACGCCAGTGCACGCCAGAGCACGGTAGAGCACAGCAGAGAACAGCTCAGCACTTGAAGTTGCTATAATATTTTTTTCACTTGTTAAAACCATTTTTTAATTACAGGATGTGTAAATCAATGTCCAATTCACCATTTAAAGTCTATTTAATCAATAAATTTATAGAGCAAATCATGAACAAAAAGTTTGAGAAAAACGCACATCACAGCACTTGAATTTTTAAAAATTATTCAAGTTATTTGAGTTCTATTGTCGGGTAGTGGATTTCTATTATTAAGCACTTGAGTTCTGCATAGCAGAGCACGCCAGAGAACGCCAGTGCACGCCAGAGCAAGCCAGTGCACGCCAGAGCACGCCAGTGCACGCCAGAGCACGCCAATTCACACCAGAGCACGTCAATGCACGCCAGTGCACGCCAGAGCACGCCAGTAAACGCCAGAGCACGCCTTTTCACACCAGAGCACGTCAATGCACGCCAGAGCACGCCAGTGCACGCCAGAGCACAACAATTCACACCAGAGCACGCCAGAGCACGCCAGTGCACGCCAGAGCACGTCAATGCACGCCAGAGCACGCCAGTGCACGCCAGAGCACGCCAGTGCACGCCAGAGCACGCCAGAGCACGCCAGTAAACGCCAGAGCACGCCAGTGCACGCCAGAGCACGCCAGTGCACGCAAGAGCACGTCAATGCACGCCAGAGCATGCCAGTGCACGCCAGAGCAAGCCAATTTACACCAGAGCACGTCCATGCACGCCAGAGCACGCCAGTGCACGCCAGAGCATTCCAATTCACACCAAAGCACGCCAGAGCACGCCAGAGCACGCCAGAGCACGTCAATGCACGCCAGAGCACGCCAGTGCACGCCAGAGCACGCCAATTCACACCAGAGCACGCCAGTGCACGCCACAGCACGTCAATGCACGCCACAGCACGCCAGTGCACGACAGAGCTCGCCAAAGAACGCCAGAGCACTACAATTTACACCAGAGCACGCCAGTGCACGCACGAGAACGTCAATGCACGCCAGAGCATGCCAGTGCACGCCAGAGCACGCCAGTGCACGCCAGAGCACGCCAATTCACACCAGAGCACGTCAATGCACGCCAGAGCACGCCAGTGCATGCCAGAGCACGCCAATTCACACCAGAGCACGCCAGTGCACGCCAGAGCAAGCCAGTGCACGCCAGAGCACGCCAATGCACGCCAGAGCAATTCAATGCACGCCAGAGCACGCCAGAGCACGCTAGTGCACGCCAGAGCACGTCAATGAACGCCAGAGCAAGCAAGTGCACGCCAAAGCACGCCAGATTACGCCAGTGCACGCCAGAGCACGGTAGAGCACAGCAGAGAACAGCTCAGCACTTGAAGTTGCTATAATATTTTTTTCACTTGTTAAAACCATTTTTTAATTACAGGATGTGTAAATCAATGTCCAATTCACCATTTAAAGTCTATTTAATCAATAAATTTATAGAGCAAATCATGAACAAAAAGTTTGAGAAAAACGCACATCACAGCACTTGAATTTTTAAAAATTATTCAAGTTATTTGAGTTCTATTGTCGGGTAGTGGATTTCTATTATTAAGCACTTGAGTTCTGCATAGCAGAGCACGCCAGAGAACGCCAGTGCACGCCAGAGCAAGCCAGTGCACGCCAGAGCACGCCAGTGCACGCCAGAGCACGCCAGTGCACGCCAGAGCACGCCAGTGCACGCCAGAG
This sequence comes from Daphnia pulicaria, assembly GCF_021234035.1. Lineage (NCBI taxonomy): Eukaryota > Metazoa > Arthropoda > Branchiopoda > Diplostraca > Daphniidae > Daphnia > Daphnia pulicaria. Next base: position 16,425,609 of record NC_060916.1, on the reverse strand, counting down.
CACGCCAGTGCACGCACGAGCACGTCAATGCACGCCAGAGCATGCCAGTGCACGTCTGAGCACGCCAGTGCACGCCAGAGCACGCCAATTCACACCAGAGCACGTCAATGCACGCCAGAGCACGCCAGTGCACGCCAGAGCACGCCAGTGCACGCCAGAGCACGCCAATTCACACCAGAGCACGCCAGAGCACGCCAGTGCACGCCAGAGCACGTCAATGCACGCCAGAGCACGCCAGTGCACGCCAGAGAACGCCAGAGAACGCCAGTGCACGCCAGTGCACGCCAGAGCACGCCAATTCACACCAGAGAACGCCAGTGCACGCCAGTGCACGCCAATTCACACCAGAGCACGCCAGTGCACGCCAGAGCAGGCCAGTGCACGCACGAGCACGCCAGTGCACGCACGAGCACGTCAATTCACGCCAGAGCAAGCCAGTGCACGCCAGAGCACGCCAGTGCACGCCAGAGCACGCAAATTCACACCAGAGCACGTCAATGAACGCCAGTGCATGCCAGAGCACGCCAATTCACACCAGAGCACGCCAGTGCACGCCAGAGCACGCCAATTCACACCAGAGCACGCAAATTCACACCAGAGCACGCCAGTGCACGCCAGAGCACGCCAGTGCACGCCAGAGCACGGCAGTGCACGCCAGAGCAAGTCAATGCACACCAGATTACGCCAGTGCACGCCAGAGCACGCCAATGCACGCCAGAGCAATTCAATGCACGCCAGAGCACGCCAGAGCACGCCAGAGCACGCTAGTGCACGCCAGAGCACGTCAATGAACGCCAGAGCAAGCAAGTGCACGCCAAAGCACGCCAGATTACGCCAGTGCACGCCAGAGCACGGTAGAGCACAGCAGAGAACAGCTCAGCACTTGAAGTTGCTATAATATTTTTTTCACTTGTTAAAACCATTTTTTAATTACAGGATGTGTAAATCAATGTCCAATTCACCATTTAAAGTCTATTTAATCAATAAATTTATAGAGCAAATCTTGAACAAAAAGTTTGAGAAAAACGCACATCACAGCACTTGAATTTGTAAAAATTATTCAAGTTATTTGAGTTCTATTGTCGGGTAGTGGATTTCTATTATCAAGCACTTGAGTTCTGCATAGCAGAGCACGCCAGAGCACGCCAGTGCACGCCAGAGCAAGCCAGTGCACGCCAGAGCACGCCAGTGCACGCCAGAGCACGCCAGTGCACGCCAGAGCACGCCAGTGCACGCCAGAGCACGCCAGTGCACGCCAGAGCACGCCAGTGCACGCCAGAGCACGCCAGTGCACGCCAGAGCACGCCAGTGCACGCCAGAGCACGCCAGTGCACGCACGAGCACGTCAATGCACGCCAGAGCATGCCAGTGCACGTCTGAGCACGCCAGTGCACGCCAGAGCACGCCAATTCACACCAGAGCACGTCAATGCACGCCAGAGCACGCCAGTGCACGCCAGAGCACGCCAGTGCACGCCAGAGCACGCCAATTCACACCAGAGCACGCCAGAGCACGCCAGTGCACGCCAGAGCACGTCAATGCACGCCAGAGCACGCCAGTGCACGCCAGAGAACGCCAGAGAACGCCAGAGAACGCCAGAGAACGCCAGTGCACGCCAGTGCACGCCAGTGCACGCCAGAGCACGCCAATTCACACCAGAGAACGCCAGTGCACGCCAGTGCACGCCAATTCACACCAGAGCACGCCAGTGCACGCCAGAGCACGCCAGTGCACGCCAGAGCAGGCCAGTGCACGCACGAGCACGCCAGTGCACGCACGAGCACGCCAGTGCACGCACGAGCACGTCAATGCACGCCAGAGCAAGCCAGTGCACGCCAGAGCACGCCAGTGCAAACCAGAGCACGCCAATTCACACCAGAGCACGTCAATGCAAACCAGAGCACGCCAGTGCACGCAAGAGCACGCCAGTGCACGCCAGAGCACGCCAATTCACACCAGAGCACGCCAGAGCACGCCAGTGCACGCCAGTGCACGCCAGTGCACGCCAGAGCACGTCAATGCACGCCAGAGCACGCCAGTGCACGCCAGAGCAAGCCAGTGCACGCCAGAGCACGCCAGTGCATGCCAGAGCAATTCAATGCACGCAAGAGCACGCCAATTCACATCTGAGCACGCTAGTAAACGCCAGAGCATTCAAGTGCACGCCAGAGCACGTCACTGCATGCCAGTGCACGCCAGAGCACGCAAGTGCACGCCAAAGCACGCCAGTGCACGCCAGTGCAAGCCAATTCACACCAGAGCACGCCAGTGCACGCCAGAGCACGCTAGTGCACGCCAGAGCACGCCAGTGCCCGCGAGAGCACGCCAGTGCACGCCAGAGCACGCCAGTGCACGCCAGAGCACGCCAGTGCACGCCAGAGCACGCCAGTGCACGCCAGAGCAATTCAATGCACGCCAGAGCTCGCCAATTCACACCAGAGCACGCCAGTGCACGCCAGAGCACGCCAGTATCCGCCAGAGCACGCCAGTGCACGCCAGTGCACGCCAGAGCACGCCAGTGCACGCCAGATTACGCCAGTGCACGCCAGAGCAATTAAATGCACGCCAGACCTCGCCAATTCACACCAGAGCAAGCCATTGCACGCCAGAGCACGCCAATTCACACCAGAGCACGCCAGTGCACGCACGAGCACGTCAATGCACGCCAGAACACGTCAATGCATACCAGAGCACGCCAGTGCACGCCAGAGCACGCCAGTGCACGCCAAAGCATGCCAGTGCACGCCAGTGCACGAAAGAGCAAGTCAATGCACGCCAGTGCACGCCAGAGCACGCCAGTGCACGCCAGAGCACGCCAGAGCACGCCAGTGCACGCCAGAGCACGCCAGTGCACCCCAGAGCAATTCAATGCACGCCAGAGCACGCCAATTCACACCAGAACACGCCAGTGCACGCCAGAGCACGCCAATTCACAGCAGAGCACGCCAGTGCACGCAAGAGCACGTCAATGAATGCCACAGCACGCCACTGCACGCCAGAGCACGCCAGTGCACGCAAAAGCACCCCAGTGCACGCCAGAGCACGCCAGTGCACGCCAGTGCACGCCAATTCACACCAGAGCACGCCAGTGCACGCTAGAGCACGCCAGTGCACGCCAGTGCACACAAGTGCACGCCAGAGCAAGCCAGAGCACGCCTGAGCACGCCAGAGCACGCCAGTGCACGCCAGAGCACGGTAGAGCACAGCAGACAACAGCTCAGAACTTGAAGTTGCTATAATATTTGTTTCACTTGTTAAAACCATTTTTTAATTACAGGATGTGTAAATCAATGTCCAATACACCATTTCAAGTCTATTGAATCAATAAATTTATAGACCAAATCATGAACAAAAAGTTTGAGAAAAACGCACATCACAGCACTTGAATTTTTAAAAATTATTCAAGTTATTTGAGTTCTATTGTCGGGTAGTGGATTTCTATTGTCAAGCACTTGAGTTCTGCATAGCAGAGCACGCCAGAGCACGACTGAGCACGCCAGAGCATGCCAGTGCACGCCAGAGCACGCCAATTCACACCAGAGTACGCCAGTGCACGCCAGAGCATGCCAATTCACACCAGAGCACGCCAGTGCACGCCAGAGCACGCCAGTGCACGCCAGAGCACGCCAGTGCACGCCAGAGCACGCCAGTGCACGCCAGAGCACGCCAGTGCACGCCAGAGCACGCCAGTGCACGCCAGAGCACGCCAGTGCACGCCAGAGCACGCCAGTGCACGCCAGAGCACGCCAGTGCACGCACGAGCACGCCATTGCACGCACGAGCACGTCAATGCACGCCAGAGCATGCCAGTGCACGCCAGAGCACGCCAGTGCACGCCAGAGCACGCCAGTGCACGCCAGAGCACGCCAATTCACACCAGAGCACGTCAATGCACACCAGAGCAAGCCAGTGCACGCCAGAGCACGCCAGTGCACGCCAGAGCACGCCAATTCACACCAGAGCACGTCAATGCACGCCAGAGCACGCCAGTACACGCCAGAGCACAACAATTCACACCAGAGCACGCCAGAGCACGCCAGTGCACGCCAAAGCACGTCAATTCACACCAGAGCACACCAGAGCACGCCAGAGCACGCCAATTCACACCAGAGCACGCCAGTGCACGCCAGAGCACGCCAATTCACACCAGAGCACGCCAGAGCACGCCAGTGCACGCCAGAGCATGTCAATGCACGCCAGAGCAAGCCAGAGCAAGCCAGAGCACGCCAGAGCACGCCAGAGCACGCCAGAGCACGCCATTGCACGCCAGAGCACGGTAGAACACATTAGAGAACAGCTCAGCACTTGAAGTTGCTATAATATTTTTTTCAAATTTTAAAACCATTTTTTAATTACAGGATGTGTAAATCAATGTCCAGTACACCATTTCAAGTCTATTGAATCAATAAATTTATAGAGCAAATCATGAACAAAAAGTTTGAGAAAAACGCACATCCAGCACTTGAATTTTTAAAAATTATTCAAGTTATTTGAGTTCTATTGTCGGGTAGTGCATTTCTATTGTCAAGCACTTGAGTTCTGCATAGCAGAGCACGCCAGTGCACGCAAGAGCAGGTCAATGCACGCAAGAGCACGCCAGTGCACGCCAGAGCACGCCAGTGCACGCCAGAGCACGCCAGTGCACGCCAGAGCACGCCAGTGCACGCCAGAGCACGCCAATTCTAACAAGAGTACGCCAGTGCACGCTAGAGCACGCCAATTCACACCAAAGCACGCCAGTGCACGCCAGAGCACGCCAATTCACACCAAAGCACGCCAGTGCACGCCAGAGCACGCCAATTCACACCAGAGCACGCCAGTGCACGCCAGAGCACGCCAGTGCACGCCAGAGCACGCCAGTGCACGCCAGAGCACGCCAGTGCACGCCAGAGCACGCCAATTCTAACAAGAGTACGCCAGTGCACGCCAGAGCACGCCAATTCACACCAAAGCACGCCAGTGCACGCCAGAGCACGCCAATTCACACCAAAGCACGCCAGTGCACGCCAGAGCACGCCAATTCACACCAGAGCACGCCAGTGCACGCCAGAGCACGCCAGTGCACGCCAGAGCACGCCAGTGCACGCCAGAGCACGCCAGTGCACGCCAGAGCACGCCAGTGCACGCCAGAGCACGCCAGTGCACGCCAGAGCACGCCAGTGCACGCCAGAGCACGCCAGTGCACGCCAGAGCACGCCAGTGCACGCCAGAGCACGCCAGTGCACGCCAGAGCACGCCAGTGCACGCCAGAGCACGCCAGTGCACGCCAGAGCACGCCAGTGCACGCCAGAGCACGCCAGTGCACGCCAGAGCACGCCAATTCTAACAAGAGTACGCCAGTGCACGCTAGAGCACGCCAATTCACACCAGAGCACGCCAGTGCACGCAAGAGCACGCCAGTGCACGCAAGAGCACGCCAGTGCACGCAAGAGCACGCCAATTCACACCAGAGCATGCCAGTGCACGCCAGAGCATGCCAATTCACACCAGAGCACGCCAGTGCACGCCAGACCACGCCAGTGCACACCATCGCACGCCAGTGCACGCAAGCGCTTGCAAGTGAACGCCAAAGCACGCCAGTGCACGCCAGAGCACGCAAGTGCACGCCACTGCACGCCAATTAACACCAGAGCACGCCAATTCACACCAGAGCACGCCAATTTACACCAGAGCACTCCAGTGCACGCCAGAGCACGCCAGTGCACGCCAGAGCACGCCAGTGCACGCCAGTGCACGCACGAGCACGCCAGTGCACGCACGAGCACGCCAGTGCACGCACGAGCACGCCAGTGCACGCACGAGCACGTCAATGCACGCCAGAGCATGCCAGTGCACGCCAGAGCACGCCAGTGCACGCCAGAGCACGCCAATTCACACCAGAGCACGTTAATGCACGCCAGTGCACGCCAGAGCACGCCAGTGCACGCCAGAGCACGCCAGTAAACGCCAGAGCACGCCAGTGCACGCCAGAGCACGCCTTTTCACACCAGAGCACGTCAATGCACGCCAGAGCACGCCAGTGCACGCCAGAGCACAACAATTCACACCAGAGCACGCCAGAGCACGCCAGTGCACGCCAGAGCACGTCAATGCACGCCAGAGCACGCCAGTGCACGCCAGAGCACGCCAGTGCACGCCAGAGCACGCCAGTTCACGCAAGAGCACGTCAATGCACGCCAGAGCATGCCAGTGCACGCCAGAGCAAGCCAATTTACACCAGAGCACGTCCATGCACGCCAGAGCCCGCCAGTGCACGCTAGAGCATTCCAATTCACACCAAAGCACGCCAGAGCACGCCAGAGCACGCCAGAGCACGTCAATGCACGCCAGAGCACGCCAGTGCACGCCAGAGCACGCCAATTCACACCAGAGCACGCCAGTGCACGCCACAGCACGTCAATGCACGCCACAGCACGCCAGTGCACGACAGAGCTCGCCAGTGCACGCCAGAGCACGCCAATTCACACCAGAGCACGCCAGTGCACGACAGAGCACGCCAGTGCACGCACGAGAACGTCAATGCACGCCAGAGCATGCCAGTGCACGCCAGAGCACGCCAGTGCACGCCAGAGCACGCCAATTCACACCAGAGCACGTCAATGCACGCCAGAGCACGCCAGTGCATGCCAGAGCACGTCAATGCACGCCTGTGCACGTCAATGCACGCCACAGCAAGCCAGTGCACGCCAAAGCACGCCAGAGCACGCCAAAGCACGCCAGAGCACAGCAGAGAACAGCTCAGCACTTGAAGTTGCTATAATATTTTTTTCACTTGTAAAAATCATTTTTTAATTACAGGATGTGTAAATCAAAGATCCAATACACCATTTCAAGTCTATTTAATCAATAAATTTATAGAGCAAATCATGAACAAAAAGTTTTAGAAAAACGCACATCACAGCACTTGAATTTTTAAAAATTATTCAAGTTATTTGAGTTCTATTGTCGGGTAGTGGATTTCTATTGTCAAGCACTTGAGTTCTGCATAGCAGAGCACGACAGAGCACGACAGTGCACGCCAGTGCACGCAAGAGCACGTCAATGCACGCCAGTGCACGCCAGAGCATTCCAGTGCACGCCAGAGCACGCCAGTGCACGCACGAGCACGTCAATGCACGCCAGAGCATGCCAGTGCACGCCAGAGCACGCCAATTCACACCAGAGCACGTCCATGCTCGCCAGTGCACGCCAGAGCACGCCAGTGCACGCCAGAGCAAGTTAATGCACGCCAGATTACGCCAAAGCATGCCAGTGCACGCCAGAGCATGCAAGTGCACGCAAGAGCACGTCAATGCACGCCAGAGCACGCCAGTGCACGCCAGAGCACGCCAGTGCACGCCAGTGCACGCCAATTCACACAAGAGCACGCCAGTGCACGCCAGAGCACGACAGTGCACGCCAAAGCAAGTCAATGCACGCCAAATTACGCCAGTGCACGCCAGAGCAATTCAATGCAAGCCAGAGCACGCCAGAGCACGCCAGTGTACGCCACTGCACGCCAGACGTGAGACAAGTTTGAGAAAAACGCACATCACAGCAATTGAATTTTTAAAAATTATTCAAGTTATTTGAGTTCTATTGTCGGGTAGTGGATTTCTATTATCAAGCACTTGAGTTCTGCATAGCAGAGCACGCCAGAGCACGCCAGTGCACGCCAGAGCAAGCCAGTGCACGCCAGAGCACGCCAGTGCACGCCAGAGCACGCCAGTGCACGCCAGTGCACGCACGAGCACGCCAGTGCACGCACGAGCACACCAGTGCACGCACGAGCACGTCAATGCACGCCAGAGCATGCCAGTGCACGCCAGAGCACTCCAGTGCACGCCAGAGCACGCCAATTCACATCAGAGCACGTCAATGCAAACCAAAGCACGCCAGTGCACGCCAGAGCACGCCAATGCACACCATTTCACACCAGATAACGCCAGTGCACGCCAGAGCACGCCAATTCACACCAGAGCACGCCAGTGCACGCCAGAGCACGGTAGAGCACAGCAGAGAACAGCTCAGCACTTGAAGTTGCTATTATATTTTTTTTCACTTGTTAAAACCATTTTTTAATTACAGGATGTGTAAATCAATGTCCAATACACCATTTCAAGTCTATTTAATCAATAAATGTATAGAGCAAATCATGAACAAAAAGTTTGAGGAAAACGCACATCACAGCACTTGAATTTTTAAAAATTATTCAAGTTATTTGAGTTCTATGGTCGGGTAGTTGATTTCTATTGTCAAGCACTTGAGTTCTGCATAGCAGAGCACGCCAGAGCACGCCAGTGCACGCCAGAGCACGCCAGTTCACGCCAGAGCATTCCAGTGCACGCCAGAGCACGCCAGTGCACGCTAGAGCACGTCAATGCACGCCAGAGCATGCCAGTGCACGCCAGAGCACGCCAATTCACACCAGAGCACGTCCATGCACGCCAGAGCACGCCAGTGCACTCCAGAGCACGCCAATTCACACCAGAGCACGCCAGAGCACGCCAGAGCACGCCAGAGCACGTCAATGCACGCCAGAGCACGCCAGTGCACGCCAGAGCACGCCAATTCACACCAGAGCACGCCAGTGCACGCAAGAGCACGTCAATTCACGCCAGAGTACGCCAGTGCACGACAGAGCTCGCCAGTGCACGCCAGAGCACGCCAATTCACACCAGAGCACGCCAGTGCACGCCAGAGCAAGCCAGTGCACGTAAGAGCACGCCAGTGCACGCACGAGCACGCCAGTTCACGAACGAGCACGTCAATGCACGCCAGAGCATGCCAGTGCACGCCAGAGCACGACAGTGCACGCCAGAGCACGCCAATTCACACCAGAGCACGTCAATGCACGGCAGAGCACGCCAGTGCACGCCAGAGCACAACAATTCACACCAGAGCACGCCAGAGCACGCCAGTGCACGCCAGAGAACGTCAATGCACGCCAGAGCACGCCAGTGCACGCCAGAGCACGCCAGAGCACGCCAGTGCACGCCAGTGCATGCCAGAGCACGCCAATTCACACCAGAGCACGCCAGTGCACGCCAGAGCACGCCAATTCACACCAGAGCACGCAAATTCACACCAGAGCACGCCAGTGCACGCCAGAGCACGCCAGTGCACGCCAGAGCACGGCAGTGCACGCCAGAGCAAGTCAATGCACACCAGATTACGCCAGTGCACGCCAGAGCACGCCAGTGCACGCCAGAGCAATTCAATGCACGCCAGAGCACGCCAGAGCACGCCAGAGCACGCTAGTGCACGCCAGAGCACGTCAATGAACGCCAGAGCAAGCCAGTGCACGCCAAAGCACGCCAGAGCACGCCAGTGCACGCCAGAGCACGGTAGAGCACAGCAGAGAACAGCTCAGCACTTGAAGTTGCTATAATATTTTTTTTTTCACTTGTTAAAACCATTTTTTAATTACAGGATGTGTAAATCAATGTCCAATTCACCAATTAAAGTCTATTTAATCAATAAATTTATAGAGCAAATCATGAACAAAAAGTTTGAGAAAAACGCACATCACAGCACTTGAATTTTTAAAAATTATTCAAGTTATTTGAGTTCTATTGTCGGGTAGTGGATTTCTATTATCAAGCACTTGAGTTCTGCATAGCAGAGCACGCCAGAGCACGCCAGTGCACGCCAGAGCAAGCCAGTGCACGCCAGAGCACGCCAGTGCACGTCAGAGCACGCCAGTGCACGCACGAGCACGCCAGTGCACGCACGAGCACGTCAATGCACGCCAGAGCATGCCAGTGCACGCCAGAGCACTCCAGTGCACGCCAGAGCACGCCAATTCACACCAGAGCACGTCAATGCAAACCAAAGCACGCCAGTGCACGCCAGAGCACGCCAATTCACACCAGAGCACGCCAGAGCACGCCAGTGCACGCAAGTGCATGCCAGAGCCATTCAATGCACGCCAGAGCACGCCAATTCACACCAGAGCACGCCAGTAAACGCCAGAGCATTCAAGTGCACGCCAGAGCACGTCAATGCATGCCAGTGCACGCCAGAGCACGCAAGTGCACGCCAAAGCACGCCAGTGCACGCCAGTGCAAGCCAATTCACACCAGAGCACGCCAGTGCACGCCAGAGCACGCTAGTGCACGCCAGAGCACGCCAGTGCCCGCCAGAGCACGCCAGTGCATGCCAGTGCACGCCAGAGCAATTCAATGCACGCCAGAGCTCCCCAATTCACACCAGAGCACGCCAGAGCACGCCAGTATCCGCCAGAGCACGCCAGTGCACGCCAGTGCACGCCAGAGCACGCCAGTGCACGCCAGAGCACGCCAGTGCACGCCAGAGCACGCCAGTGCATGCCAGAGCACGCCAGTGCACGCCAGAGCAATTAAATGCACGCCAGAGCTCGCCAATTCACAAAAGAGCAAGCCATTGCACGCCAGAGCACGCCAATTCACACCAGAGCACGCCAGTGCACGCACGAGCACGTCAATGCACGCCAGAGCACGTCAATGCATACCAGAGCACGCCAGTGCACGCCAGAGCACGCCAGTGTACGCCAAAGCACGCCAGTGCACGCCAGTGCACGAAAGAGCAAGTCAATGCACGCCAGTGCGCGCCAGTGCACGCCAGAGCACGCCAGTGCACGCCAGAGCACGCCAATTCACACCAGAGCACGTCAATGCATTCCAGAGCAAGCCAGTGCACGCCAGAGCACGCCAATTCACACCAGAGCACGTCAATGCACGCCAGAGCACGCCAGAGCACGTCAATGCACGCTAGAGCACGCCAGTGCACGCCAGAGCACGCCAGTGCACGCCAGAGCACGTCAATGCACGCTAGAGCACGCCAGTGCACGCCAGAGCACGCCAGTGCACGCCAGTGCACGCCAGAGCACGCCAATTCACACCAGATCACGCCAGTGCACGCCAGAGCACGCCAATTCACACCAGAGCACGCCAGAGCACGCCAGTGCACGCACGAGCATGCCAATGCACGCACGAGCAAGTCAATGCACGCCAGAGCATGCCAGTGCACGCCAGAGCACGCCAATTCACACCAGAGCACGCCAGTGCACGCCAGAGCACGCCAGAGCACGCTAGTGCACGCCAGAGCACGTCAATGCACGCCAGAGCACGCCAGTGCACGCCAGAGAACGCAAGTGCACGCCAAAGCACGCCAGTGCACGCCAGAACACGCCAGTGCACGCCAATTCACACCAGAGCACGCCAGTGCACGCCAGTGCACGAAAGAGCAAGTCAATGCACGCCAGAGCACGCCAGTGCACGCCAGTGCACGCCAGAGCACGCCAGTGCACGCCAGAGCACGCCAGTGCACGCCAGAGCACGCCAGTGCACGCCAGAGCACGCCAGTGCACGCCAGAGCACGCCAGTGCACGCCAGAGCACGCCAGTGCACGCCAGAGCACGCCAGTGCACGCCAGAGTACGCCAGTGCACGCCAGAGCACGCCAGTGCACGCCAGAGCAATTCAATGCACGCCAGAGCACGCCAATTCACACCAGAGCACGCCAGTGCACGCCAGAGCACGCCAATTCACACCAGAGCACGCCAGTGCACGCAAGAGCACGTCAATGCACGCCACAGCACGCCAGTGCACGCCAGAGCACGCCAGTGCACGCCAAAGCACACCAGTGCACGCCAGAGCACGCCAGTGCACGCCAATTCACACCAGTGCACGCCAGTGCACACCAGAGCACGCCAGTGCACGCCAATTCACACCAGTGCATTCCAGTGCACGCCAGAGCACGCCAGTGCACGCCAGAGCACGCCAGAGCAAGCCAGAGCACGCCAGAGCACGCTAGAGCACGCCAGTGCACGCCAGAGCACGGTAGAGCACAGCAGACAACAGCTCAGAACTTGAAGTTGCTATAATATTTTTTTCACTTGTTAAAACCATTTTTTAATTACAGGATGTGTAAATCAATATCCAATACACCATTTCAAGTCTATTGAATCAATAAATTTCTAGAGAAAATCATGAACAAAAAGTTTTAGAAAAACGCACATCACAGCACTTGAATTTTTAAAAATTATTCAAGTTATTTGAGTTCTATTGTCGGGTAATGGATTTCTATTGTCAAGCACTTGAGTTCTGCATAGCAGAGCACGCCAGAGCACGACAGAGCACGCCAGAGCACGCCAGTGCACGCCAGAGCACGCCAATTCACACCAGAGCACGCCAATTTACACCAGAGCACTCCAGTGCACGCCAGAGCACGCCAGTGCACGCACGAGCACGCCAGTGCCTGCACGAGCACGCCAGTGCACGCACGAGCACGTCAATGCACGCCAGAGCATGCCAGTGCATGCCAGAGCACGCCGGTGCACGCCAGAGCACGCCAATTCACACCAGAGCACGTCAATGCACGCCAGTGCACGCCAGAGCACGCCAGTAAACGCCAGAGCACGCCTTTTCACACCAGAGCACGTCAATGCACGCCAGAGCACGCCAGTGCACGCCAGAGCACAACAATTCACACCAGAGCACGCCAGAGCACGCCAGTGCACGCCAGAGCACGTCAATGCACGCCAGAGCACGCCAGTGCACGCCAGAGCACGCCAGAGCACGCCAGAGCACGCCAGTGCACGCCAGAGCACGCCAGTGCACGCCAGAGCACGCCAGTGCACGCCAGAGCACGCCAGTGCACGCCAGAGCACGTCAATGCACGCCAGAGCATGCCAGTGCATGCCAGAGCGCGCCAGTGCACGCCAGAGCACGCCAATTCACACCAGAGCACGTCAATGCACGCCAGAGCATGCCAGTGCATGCCAGAGCGCGCCAGTGCACGCCAGAGCAATCCAATTTACACCAGAGCACGTCCATGCACGCCAGAGCACGCCAGTGCACGCCAGAGCATTCCAATTCACACCAAAGCACGCCAGAGCACGCCAGAGCACGCCAGAGCACGTCAATGCACGCCAGAGCACGCCAGTGCACGCCAGAGCACGCCAATTCACACCAGAGCACGCCAGTGCACGCCACAGCACGTCAATGCACGCCACAGCACGCCAGTGCACGACAGAGCTCGCCAGTGAACGCCAGAGCACTACAATTTACACCAGAGCACGCCAGTGCACGCCAGAGCACGCCAGTGCACGCACGAGAACGTCAATGCACGCCAGAGCATGCCAGTGCATGCCAGAGCGCGCCAGTGCACGCCAGAGCACGCCAATTCACACCAGAGCACGTCAATGCACGCCAGAGCACGCCAGTGCATGCCAGAGCACGTCAATGCACGCCTGTGCACGTCAATGCACGCCAGAGCAAGCCAGTGCACGCCAAAGCACGCCAGAGCACGCCAAAGCACGCCAGAGCACAGCAGAGAACAGCTCAGCACTTGAAGTTGCTATAATATTTTTTTCACTTGTAAAAATCATTTTTTAATTACAGGATGTGTAAATCAAAGATCCAATACACCATTTCAAGTCTATTTAATCAATAAATTTATAGAGCAAATCATGAACAAAAAGTTTTAGAAAAACGCACATCACAGCACTTGAATTTTTAAAAATTATTCAAGTTATTTGAGTTCTATTGTCGGGTAGTGGATTTCTATTGTCAAGCACTTGAGTTCTGCATAGCAGAGCACGACAGAGCACGACAGAGCACGCCAGTGCACGCAAGAGCACGTCAATGCACGCCAGTGCACGCCAGAGCATTCCAGTGCACGCCAGAGCACGCCAATTCACACCAGAGCACGTCCATGCACGCCAGAGCACGCCAGTGCACTCCAGAGCACGCCAATTCACACCAGAGCACGCCAGAGCACGCCAGAGCACGCCAGAGCACGCCAGAGCACGTCAATGCACGCCAGAGCACGCCAGTGCACGCCAGATTACGCCAATTCACACCAGAGCACGCCAGTGCACGCCAGAGCACGTCAATGCACGCCAGAGTACGCCAGTGCACGACAGAGCTCGCCAGTGCACGCCAGAGCACGCCAATTCACACCAGAGCACGCCAGTGCACGCCAAAGCAAGCCAGTGCACGCCAGAGCATGCCAGTGCACGCACGAGCACGCCAGTTCACGAACGAGCACGTCAATGCACGCCAGAGCATGCCAGTGCACGTCAGAGCACGACAGTGCACGCCAGAGCATGCCAATTCACACCAGAGCACGTCAATGCACGTCAGAGCACGCCAGTGCACGCCAGAGCACAACAATTCACACCAGAGCACGCCAGAGCACGCCAGTGCACGCCAGAGAACGTCAATGCACGCCAGAGCACGCCAGTGCACGCCAGAGCACGCCAGAGCACGTCAGTGCACGCCAGTGCATGCCAGAGCACGCCAATTCACACCAGAGCACGCCAGTGCACGCCAGAGCACGCCAATTCACACCAGAGCACGCAAATTCACACCAGAGCACGCCAGTGAACGCCAGAGCACGCCAGTGCACGCCAGAGCACGGCAGTGCACGCCAGAGCAAGTCAATGCACACCAGATTACGCCAGTGCACGCCAGAGCACGCCAATGCACGCCAGAGCAATTCAATGCACGCCAGAGCACGCCAGAGCACGCTAGTGCACGCCAGAGCACGTCAATGAACGCCAGAGCAAGCAAGTGCACGCCAAAGCACGCCAGATTACGCCAGTGCACGCCATAGCACGGTAGAGCACAGCAGAGAACAGCTCAGCACTTGAAGTTGCTATAATATTTTTTTCACTTGTTAAAACCATTTTTTAATTACAGGATGTGTAAATCAATGTCCAATTCACCATTTAAAGTCTATTTAATCAATAAATTTATAGAGAAAATCATGAACAAAAAGTTTGAGAAAAACGCACATCACAGCACTTGAATTTTTAAAAATTATTCAAGTTATTTGAGTTCTATTGTCGGGTAGTGGATTTCTATTATCAAGCACTTGAGTTCTGCATAGCAGAGCACGCCAGAGCACGCCAGTGCACGCCAGAGCAAGCCAGTGCACGCCAGAGCACGCCAGTGCACGCCAGAGCACGCCAGTGCACGCCAGAGCACGCCAGTGCACGCCAGAGCACGCCAGTGCACACACGAGCACGTCAATGCACGCCAGAGCATGCCAGTGCACGTCTGAGCACGCCAGTGCACGCCAGAGCACGCCAATTCACACCAGAGCACGTCAATGCACGCCAGAGCACGCCAGTGCACGCCAGAGCATGCCAGTGCACGCCAGAGCACGCCAATTCACACCAGAGCACGCCAGAGCACGCCAGTGCACGCCAGAGCACGTCAATGCACGCCAGAGCACGCCAGTGCACGCCAGAGAACGCCAGAGAACGCCAGTGCACGCCAGTGCACGCCAGAGCACGCCAATTCACACCAGAGAAGGCCAGTGCACGCGAGTGCACGCCAATTCACACCAGAGCACGCCAGTGCACGCCAGAGCAGGCCAGTGCACGCCAGTGCACGCCAATTCACACCAGAGCACGTCAATGAACGCCAGTGCATGCCAGAGCACGCCAATTCACACCAGAGCACGCCAGTGCACGCCAGAGCACGCTAATTCACACCATAGCACGCAAATTCACACCAGAGCACGCCAGTGCACGCCAGAGCACGCCAGTGCACGCCAGAGCACGGCAGTGCACGCCAGAGCAAGTCAATGCACACCAGATTACGCCAGTGCACGCCAGAGCACGCCAATGCACGCCAGAGCAATTCAATGCACGCCAGAGCACGCTAGTGCACGCCAGAGCACGTCAATGAACGCCAGAGCAAGCAAGTGCACGCCAAAGCACGCCAGATTACGCCAGTGCACGCCAGAGCACGGTAGAGCACAGCAGAGAACAGCTCAGCACTTGAAGTTGCTATAATATGTTTTTCACTTGTTAAAACCATTTTTTAATTACAGGCTGTGTAAATCAATGTCCAATTCACCATTTAAAGTCTATTTAATCAATAAATTTATAGAGCAAATCATGAACAAAAAGTTTGAGAAAAACGCACATCACAGCACTTGAATTTTTAAAAATTATTCAAGTTATTTGAGTTCTATTGTCGGGTAGTGGATTTCTATTATCAAGCACTTGAGTTCTGCATAGCAGAGCACGCCAGTGCACGCCAGTGCACGCCAGAGCAAGCCAGTGCACGCCAGAGCACGCCAGTGCACGCAAGAGCACGCCAGTGCACGCCAGAGCACGCCAGTGCACGCCAGAGCACGCCAGTGCACGCACGAGCACGCCAGTGCACGCACGAGCACGTCAATGCACGCCAGAGCATGCCAGTGCACGTCTGAGCACGCCAGTGCACGCCAGAGCACGCCAATTCACACCAGAGCACGTCAATGCACGCCAGAGCACGCCAGTGCACGCCAGAGCACGCCAGTGCACGCCAGAGCACGCCAATTCACACCAGAGCACGCCAGAGCACGCCAGTGCACGCCAGAGCACGTCAATGCACGCCAGAGCACGCCAGAGAACGCCAGAGAACGCCAGAGAACGCCAGTGCACGCCAGTGCACGCCAGAGCACGCCAATTCACACCAGAGAACGCCAGTGCACGCCAGTGCACGCCAATTCACACCAGAGCACGCCAGTGCACGCCAGAGCACGCCAGTGCACGCCAGTGCAAACCAGAGCACGCCAATTCACACCAGAGCACGTCAATGCAAACCAGAGCACGCCAGTGCACGCAAGAGCACGCCAGTGCACGCCAGAGCACGCCAATTCACACCAGAGCACGCCAGAGCACGCCAGTGCACGCCAGTGCACGCCAGAGCACGTCAATGCACGCCAGAGCACGCCAGTGCACGCCAGAGCACGCCAGTGCACGCCACAGCACGCCAGTGCATGCCAGAGCAATTCAATGCACGCCAGAGCACGCCAATTCACATCTGAGCACGCCAGTAAACGCCAGAGCATTCAAGTGCACGCCAGAGAACGTCAATGCATGCCAGTGCACGCCAGAGCACGCAAGTGCACGCCAAAGCACGCCAGTGCACGCCAGTGCAAGCCAATTCACACCAGAGCACGCCAGTGCCCGCGAGAGCACGCCAGTGCACGCCAGTGCAAGCCAGAGCACGCCAGTGTACGCCAGAGCACGCCAGTGCACGCCAGAGCAATTCAATTCACGCCAGAGCTCGGCAATTCACACCAGAGCACGCCAGTGCACGCCAGAGCACGCCAGTATCCGCCAGAGCACGCCAGTGCACGCCAGTGCACGCCAGAGCACGCCAGTGCACGCCAGATTACGCCAGTGCACGCCAGAGCAATTAAATGCACGCCAGACCTCGCCAATTCACACCAGAGCAAGCCATTGCACGCCAGAGCACGCCAATTCACACCAGAGCACGCCAGTGCACGCACGAGCACGTCAATGCACAACAGAACACGTCATTGCATACCAGAGCACGCCAGTGCACGCCAGAGCACGCCAGTGCACGCCAAAGCACGCCAGTGCACGCCAGTGCACGAAAGAGCAAGTCTATGCACGCCAGTGCACGCCAGTGCACGCCAGAGCACGCCAGTGCACGCCAGAGCACGCCAGTGCACGCCAGAGCACGCCAGAGCACGCCAGTGCACGCCAGAGCACGCCAGAGCACGCCAGTGCACGCCAGAGCACGCCAGAGCACGCCAGTGCACGCCAGAGCACGCCAGTGCACCCCAGAGCAATTCAATAAACGCCAGAGCACGCCAATTCACACCAGAACACGCCAGTGCACGCCAGAGCACGCCAATTCACACCAGAGCACGCCAGTGCACGCAAGAGCACGTCAATGCATGCCACAGCACGCCAGTGCACGCCAGAGCACGCCAGTGCACGCAAAAGCACCCCAGTGCACGCCAGAGCACGCCAGTGCACGCCAGTGCACGTCAATTCACACCAGAGCACGCCAGTGCACGCCAGAGCATGCCAGTGCACGCTAGTGCACACCAGTGCACGCCAGAGCAAGCCAGAGCACGCCTGAGCACGCCAGAGCACGCCAGTGCACGCCAGAGCACGGTAGAGCACAGCAGACAACAGCTCAGAACTTGAAGTTGCTATAATATTTGTTTCACTTGTTAAAACCATTTTTTAATTACAGGATGTGTAAATCAATGTCCAATACACCATTTCAAGTCTATTGAATCAATAAATTTATAGAGCAAATCATGAACAAAAAGTTTGAGAAAAACGCACATCACAGCACTTGAATTTTTAAAAATTATTCAAGTTATTTGAGTTCTATTGTCGGGTAGTAGATTTCTATTGTCAAGCACTTGAGTTCTGCATAGCAGAGCACGCCAGAGCACGACAGAGCACGCCAGAGCATGCCAGTGCACGCCAGAGCACGCCAATTCACACCAGAGCACGCCAGTGCACGCCAGAGCATGCCAATTCACGCCAGAGCACGCCAGAGCACGCCATTGCACGCCAGAGCACGCCAGTGCACGCCAGAGCACGCCAGTGCACGCCAGAGCACGCCAGTGCACGCCAGAGCACGCCAGTGCACGCACGAGCACGCCATTGCACGCACGAGCACGTCAATGCACGCCAGAGCATGCCAGTGCACGCCAGAGCACGCCAGTGCACGCCAGAGCACGCCAATTCACACCAGAGCACGTCAATGCACACCAGAGCAAGCTAGTGCACGCCAGAGCACGCCAGTGCACGCCAGAGCACGCCAATTCACACCAGAGCACGTCAATGCACGCCAGAGCACGCCAGTACACGCCAGAGCACAACAATTCACACCAGAGCACGCCAGAGCACGCCAGTGCACGCCAGAGCACGTCAATGCACGCTAGAGCACGCCAGTGCACGCCAGAGCACACCAGAGCACGCCAGTGCACGCCAGAGCACGCCAATTCACACCAGATCACGCCAGTGCACGCCAGAGCACGCCAATTCACACCAGAGCACGCCAGAGCACGCCAGTGCACGCACGAGCATGCCAATGCACGCACGAGCAAGTCAATGCACGCCAGAGCATGCCAGTGCACGCCAGAGCACGCCAATTCACACCAGAGCACGCCAGTGCACGCCAGAGCACGCCAGAGCACGCTAGTGCACGCCAGAGCACGTCAATGCACGCCAGAGCACGCCAGTGCACGCCAGAGAACGCAAGTGCACGCCAAAGCACGCCAGTGCACGCCAGAACACGCCAGTGCACGCCAGTGCACGCCAATTCACACCAGAGCACGCCAGTGCACGCCAGTGCACGAAAGAGCAAGTCAATGCACGCCAGAGCACGCCAGTGCACGCCAGTGCACGCCAGTGCACGCCAGAGCACGCCAGTGCACGCCAGAGCACGCCAGTGCACGCCAGAGCACGCTAGTGCACGCCAGAGCACGCCAGTGCACGCCAGAGCACGCCAGTGCACGCCAGAGCACGCCAGTGCACGCCAGAGCACGCCAGTGCACGCCAGAGCACGCCAGTGCACGCCAGAGCAATTCAATGCACGCCAGAGCACGCCAATTCACACCAGAGCACGCCAGTGCACGCCAGAGCACGCCAATTCACACCAGAGAACGCCAGTGCACGCAAGAGCACGTCAATGCACGCCACAGCACGCCAGTGCACGCCAGAGCACGCCAGTGCACGCCAAAGCACACCAGTGCACGCCAGAGCACGCCAGTGCACGCCAATTCACACCAGTGCACGCCAGTGCACACCAGAGCACGCCAGTGCACGCCAATTCACACCAGTGCACGCCAGTGCACGCCAGAGCACGCCAGTGCACGCCAGAGCACGCCAGAGCAAGCCAGAGCACGCCAGAGCACGCTAGAGCACGCCAGTGCACGCCAGAGCACGGTAGAGCACAGCAGACAACAGCTCAGAACTTGAAGTTGCTATAATATTTTTTTCACTTGTTAAAACCATTTTTTAATTACAGGATGTGTAAATCAATATCCAATACACCATTTCAAGTCTATTGAATCAATAAATTTCTAGAGAAAATCATGAACAAAAAGTTTTAGAAAAACGCACATCACAGCACTTGAATTTTTAAAAATTATTCAAGTTATTTGAGTTCTATTGTCGGGTAGTAGATTTCTATTGTCAAGCACTTGTGTTCTGCATAGCAGAGCACGCCAGAGCACGACAGAGCACGCCAGAGCATGCCAGTGCACGCCAGAGCACGCCAATTCACACCAGAGCACGCCAGTGCACGCCAGAGCATGCCAATTCACACCAGAGCACGCCAGAGCACGCCATTGCACGCCAGAGCACGCCAGTGCACGCCAGAGCACGCCAGTGCACGCCAGAGCACGCCAGTGCACGCCAGAGCACGCCAGTGCACGCACGAGCACGCCATTGCACGCACGAGCACGTCAATGCACGCCAGAGCATGCCAGTGCACGCCAGAGCACGCCAGTGCACGCCAGAGCACGCCAATTCACACCAGAGCACGTCAATGCACACCAGAGCAAGCTAGTGCACGCCAGAGCACGCCAGTGCACGCCAGAGCACGCCAATTCACACCAGAGCACGTCAATGCACGCAAGAGCACGCCAGTACACGCCAGAGCACAACAATTCACACCAGAGCACGCCAGAGCACGCCAGTGCACGCCAGAGCACGTCAATTCACACCAGAGCACGCCAGTGCACGCCAGAGCACGCCAATTCACACCAGAGCACGCCAGTGCACGCCAGAGCACGCCAATTCACACCAGAGCACGCCAGAGCACGCCAGTGCACGCCAGAGCATGTCAATGCACGCCAGAGCAAGCCAGAGCAAGCCAGAGCACGCCAGAGCACGCCAGAGCACGCCAGAGCACGCCAGAGCACGCCAGAGCACGCCATTGCACGCCAGAGCACGGTAGAACACATTAGAGAACAGCTCAGCACTTGAAGTTGCTATAATATTTTTTTCAAATTTTAAAACCATTTTTTAATTACAGGATGTGTAAATCAATGTCCAGTACACCATTTCAAGTCTATTGAATCAATAAATTTATAGAGCAAATCATGAACAAAAAGTTTGAGAAAAACGCACATCACAGCACTTGAATTTTTAAAAATTATTCAAGTTATTTGAGTTCTATTGTCGGGTAGTGGATTTCTATTGTCAAGCACTTGAGTTCTGCATAGCAGAGCACGCCAGTGCACGCAAGAGCACGTCAATGCACGCCAGAGCACGCCAGTGCACGCCAGAGCACGCAAGTGCACGCCACAGCACGCCAGTGCACACCAGAGCACGCCAGTGCACGCCAGAGCACGCCAGTGCACGCCAGAGCACGCCAGTGTACGTCAGAGCACGCCAGTTTCCGCCAGAGCACGCCAGTGCACGCCAGAGCAATTCAATGCACGCCAGAGCACGCCAATTCACACCAAAGCACGCCAGTGCACGCCAGAGCACGCCAATTCACACCAGAGCACGCCAACGCACGCCAGAGCACGCCAGTGCACGCTAGAGCACGCCAGTGCACTCCAGAGCACGCAAGTGCACGCCAGTGCACGCCAGAGCACGCCAATTCACACCAGAGTACGCCAGTGAACGCTAGAGCACGCCAATTCACACCAGAGAACGCCAGTGCACGCAAGAGCACGCCAGTGCACGCAAAGCACGCCAGTGCACGCAAGATCACGCCAGTGCACGGAAGAGCACGCCAATTCACACCAGAGCACGCCAGTGCACGCCAGAGCACGCCAGTGCACGCCAGAGCACGCCACTTCACACCAGAGCACGCCAGTGCACGCCAGAGCATGCCAGTGCACGCAAGAGCACGTCAATGCACGCCAGAGCACGCAAGTGCACGCCAGAGCACGCCAGTGCACGCCAGAGCACGCCAGAGCACGTCAATGCACGCCAGAGCACGCCAGTGCACGCTAGAGCACGCCAATTCACACCAGAGCACGCCAGAGCACGCCAGTGCACGCCAGAGCACGTCAATGCACGCCAGAGCACGCCAGTGCACGCCAGAGAACGCCAGAGAACGCCAGTGCACGCCAGTGCACGCCAGTGCACGCCAGAGCACGCCAATTCACACCAGAGAACGCCAGTGCACGCCAGTGCACGCCAATTCACACCAGAGCACGCCAGTGCACGCCAGAGCACGCCAGTGCACGCCAGAGCAGGCCAGTGCACGCACGAGAACGCCAGTGCACGCACGAGCACGCCTGTGCACGCACGAGCACGCCAGTGCACGCACGAGCACGTCAATGCACGCCAGAGCAAGCCAGTGCACGCCAGAGCACGCCAGTGCAAACCAGAGCACGCCAATTCACACCAGAGCACGTCAATGCAAACCAGAGCACGCCAGTGCACGCAAGAGCACGCCAGTGCACGCCAGAGCACGCCAATTCACACCAGAGCACGCCAGTGCACGCCAGTGCACGCCAGTGCACGCCAGAGCACGTCAATGCACGCCAGAGCACGCCATAGCACGCCAGAGCACGCCAGTGCACGCCAGAGCACGCCAGTGCATGCCAGAGCAATTCAATGCACGCCAGAGCACGCCAATTCACATCTGAGCACGCCAGTAAACGCCAGAGCATTCAAGTGCACGCCAGAGCACGTCAATGCATGCCAGTGCACGCCAGAGCACGCAAGTGCACGCCAAAGCACGCCAGTGCACGCCAGTGCAAGCCAATTCACACCAGAGCACGCCAGTGCACGCCAGAGCACGCCAGTGCCCGCGAGAGCACGCCAGTGCACGCCAGTGCACGCCAGAGCACGCCAGTGCACGCCAGAGCACGCCAGTGCACGCCAGAGCAATTCAATGCACGCCAGAGCTCGCCAATTCACACCAGAGCACGCCAGTGCACGCCAGAGCACGCCAGTATCCGCCAGAGCACGCCAGTGCACGCCAGTGCACGCCAGAGCACGCCAGTGCACGCCAGATTACGCCAGTGCACGCCAGAGCAATTAAATGCACGCCAGACCTCGCCAATTCACACCAGAGCAAGCAATTGCACGCCAGAGCACGCCAATTCACACCAGAGCACGCCAGTGCACGCACGAGCACGTCAATGCACGCCAGAACACGTCAATGCATACCAGAGCACGCCAGTGCACGCCAAAGCACGCCAGTGCACGAAAGAGCAAGTCAATGCACGCCAGTGCACGCCAGTGCACGCCAGAGCACGCCAGTGCACGCCAGAGCACGCCAGAGCACGCCAGTGCACGCCAGTGCACCCCAGAGCAATTCAATGCACGCCAGAGCACGCCAATTCACACCAGAACACGCCAGTGCACGCCAGAGCACGCCAATTCACACCAGAGCACGCCAGTGCACGAAAGAGCACGTCAATGCATGCCACAGCACGCCAGTGCACGCCAGAGCACGCCAGTGCACGCAAAAGCACCCCAGTGCACGCCAGTGCACGCCAATTCACACCAGAGCACGCCAGTGCACGCCAGAGCACGCCAGTGCACGCCAGTGCACACCAGTGCACACCAGTGCACGCCAGAGCAAGCCAGAGCACGCCTGAGCACGCCAGAGCACGCCAGTGCACGCCAGAGCACGGTAGAGCACAGCAGACAACAGCTCAGAACTTGAAGTTGCTATAATATTTGTTTTACTTGTTAAAACCATTTTTTAATTACAGGATGTGTAAATCAATGTCCAATACACCATTTCAAGTTTATTGAATCAATAAATTTATAGAGCAAATCATGAACAAAAAGTTTGAGAAAAACGCACATCACAGCACTTGAATTTTTAAAAATTATTCAAGTTATTTGAGTTCTATTGTCGGGTAGTAGATTTCTATTGTCAAGCAATTGAGTTCTGCATAGCAGAGCACGCCAGAGCACGACAGAGCACGCCAGAGCATGCCAGTGCACGCCAGAGCACGCCAATTCACACCAGAGCACGCCAGTGCACGCCAGAGCATGCCAATTCACACCAGAGCACGCCAGTGCACGCCAGAGCACGCCACTGCACGCACGAGCACGCCATTGCACGCACGAGCACGTCAATGCACGCCAGAGCATGCCAGTGCACGCCAGAGCACGCCAGTGCACGCCAGAGCACGCCAATTCACACCAGAGCAATGCACACCAGAGCAAGCTAGTGCACGCCAGAGCACGCCAGTGCACGCCAGAGCACGCCAGTGCACGCCAGAGCACGCCAGAGCACGCCAATTCACACCAGAGCACGTCAATGCACGCCAGAGCACGCCAGTACACGCCAGAGCACAACAATTCACACCAGAGCACGCCAGAGCACGCCAGTGCACGCCAGAGCACGTCAATTCACACCCGAGCACGCCAGTGCACGCCAGAGCACACCAGAGCACGCCAGTGCACGCCAGAGCACGCCAATTCACACCAGAGCACGCCAGTGCACGCCAGAGCACGCCAATTCACACCAGAGCACGCCAGAGCACGCCAGAATACGCCAGAGCATGTCAATGCACGCCAGAGCAAGCCAGAGCAAGCCAGAGCACGCCAGAGCACGCCAGAGCACGCCAGAGCACGCCAGAGCACGCCATTGCACGCCAGAGCACGGTAGAACACATTAGAGAACAGCTCAGCACTTGAAGTTGCTATAATATTTTTTTCAAATTTTAAAACCATTTTTTAATTACAGGATGTGTAAATCAATGTCCAGTACACCATTTCAAGTCTATTGAATCAATAAATTTATAGAGCAAATCATGAACAAAAAGTTTGAGAAAAACGCACATCACAGCACTTGAATTTTTAAAAATTATTCAAGTTATTTGAGTTCTATTGTCGGGTAGTGGATTTCTATTGTCAAGCACTTGAGTTCTGCATAGCAGAGCACGCCAGTGCACGCAAGAGCACGTCAATGCACGCCAGAGCACGCCAGTGCACGCCAGAGCACGCAAGTGCACGCCACAGCACGCCAGTGCACGCCAGAGCACGCCAGTGCACGCCAGAGCACGCCAGTGCACGCCAGTGCACGCCAGTGTACGTCAGAGCACGCCAGTTTCCGCCAGAGCACGCCAGTGCACGCCAGAGCAATTCAATGCACGCCAGAGCACGCCAATTCACACCAAAGCACGCCAGTGCACGCCAGAGCACGCCAATTCACACCAGAGCACGCCAACGCACGCCAGAGCACGCCAGTGCACGCTAGAGCACGCCAGTGCACTCCAGAGCACGAAAGTGCACGCCAGTGCACGCCAGAGCACGCCAATTCACACCAGAGTACGCCAGTGCACGCTAGAGAACGCCAATTCACACCAGAGCACGCCAGTGCACGCAAGAGCACGCCAGTGCACGCAAGAGCACGCCAGTGCACGCAAAGCACGCCAGTGCACGCAAGATCACGCCAGTGCACGGAAGAGCACGCCAGTGCACGAAAGAGCACGCCACTTCACACCAGAGCACGCCAGTGCACGCCAGAGCATGCCAGTGCACGCAAGAGCACGTCAATGCACGCCAGAGCACGCCAGTGCACGCCAGAGCACGCCAGTGCACGCCAGAGCACGCCAGTGCACGCAAGAGCACGCCAGTGCACGCAAAGCACGCCAGTGCACGCAAGATCACGCCAGTGCACGGAAGAGCACGCCAGTGCACGAAAGAGCACGCCACTTCACACCAGAGCACGCCAGTGCACGCCAGAGCATGCCAGTGCACCCCAAAGCACGTCAATGCACGCCAGAGCACGCCAGTACACGCCAGAGCACAACAATTCACACCAGAACAAGCCAGATTACGCCAGTGCACGCCAGAGCACGTCAATGCACGCTAGAGCACGCCAGTGCACGCCAGAGCACACCAGAGCACGCCAGTGCACGCCAGAGCACGCCAATTCACACCAGAGCACACCAGATCACGCCAGTGCACGCCAGAGCATGTCAATGCACGCCAGAGCAAGCCAGAGCACGCCAGAGCACGCCAGAGCACGCCAGAGCACGCCAGAGCACGCCATTGCACGCCAGAGCACGGTAGAACACATTAGAGAACAGCTCAGCACTTGAAGTTGCTATAATATTTTTTTCAATTTTTAAAACCATTTTTTAATTACAGGATGTGTAAATCAATGTCCAGTACACCATTTCAAGTCTATTGAATCAATAAATTTATAGAGCAAATCATGAACAAAAAGTTTGAGAAAAACGCACATCACAGCACTTGAATTTTTAAAAATTATTCAAGTTATTTGAGTTCTATTGTCGGGTAGTGGATTTCTATTGTCAAGCACTTGAGTTCTGCATAGCAGAGCACGCCAGTGCACGCAAGAGCACGTCAATGCACGCCAGAGCACGCCAGTGCACGCCAGAGCACGCAAGTGCACGCCACAGCACGCCAGTGCACGCCAGAGCACGCCAGTGCACGCCAGACCACGCCAGTGCACGCCAGAGCACGCCAGTGTACGTCAGAGCACGCCAGTTTCCGCCAGAGCACGCCAGTGCACGCCAGAGCAATTCAATGCACGCCAGAGCACGCCAATTCACACCAAAGCACGCCAGTGCACGCCAGAGCACGCCAATTCACACCAGAGCACGCCAACGCACGCCAGAGCACGCCAGTGCACGCTAGAGCACGCCAGTGCACTCCAGAGCACGCAAGTGCACGCCAGAGCACGCCAATTCACACCAGAGTACGCCAGTGCACGCTAGAGAACGCCAATTCACACCAGAGCACGCCAGTGCACGCAAGAGCACGCCAGTGCACGCAAAGCACGCCAGTGCACGCAAGATCACGCCAGTGCACGGAAGAGCACGCCAATTCACACCAGAGCACGCCAGTGCACGCCAGAGCACGCCACTTCACACCAGAGCACGCCAGTGCACGCCAGAGCATGCCAGTGCACGCAAGAGCACGTCAATGCACGCCAGAGCACGCCAGTGCACGCCAGAGCACGCCAGTGCACGCCAGAGCACGCCAATTCACACCAGATTACTCAAGTGCACCCCAAAGCACGTCAATGCACGCCAGAGCACGCCAGTACACGCCAGAGCACAACAATTCACACCAGAGCACGCCAGAGCACGCCAGTGCACGCCAGAGCACGTCAATGCACGCTAGAGCACGCCAGTGCACGCCAGAGCACACCAGAGCACGCCAGTGCACGCCAGAGCACGCCAATTCACACCAGAGCACGCCAGATCACGCCAGTGCACGCCAGAGCATGTCAATGCACGCCAGAGCAAGCCAGAGCACGCCAGAGCACGCCAGAGCACGCCAGAGCACGCCATTGCACGCCAGAGCACGGTAGAACACATTAGAAAACAGCTCAGCACTTGAAGTTGCTATAATATTTTTTTCAAATTTTAAAACCATTTTTTAATTACAGGATGTGTAAATCAATGTCCAGTACACCATTTCAAGTCTATTGAATCAATAAATTTATAGAGCAAATCATGAACAAAAAGATTGAGAAAAACGCACATCACAGCACTTGAATTTTTAAAAATTATTCAAGTTATTTGAGTTCTATTGTTGGGTAGTGGATTTCTATTGTCAAGCACTTGAGTTCTGCATAGCAGAGCACGCCAGTGCACGCAAGAGCACGTCAATGCACGCCAGAGCACGCCAGTGCACGCCAGAGCACGCAAGTGCACGCCAAAGCACGCCAGTGCACGCCAGAGCACGCCAGTGCACGCCAGAGCACGCCAGTGCACGCCAGAGCACACCAGTGCACGCCAGAGCACGCCAGTGTACGTCAGAGCACGCCAGTTTCCGCCAGAGCACGCCAGTGCACGCCAGAGCAATTCAATGCACGCCAGAGCACGCCAATTCACACCAAAGCACGCCAGTGCACGCCAGAGCACGCCAATTCACACCAGAGCACGCCAACGCACGCCAGAGCACGCCAGTGCACGCTAGAGCACGTCAGTGCACTCCAGAGCACGCAAGTGCACGCCAGTGCACGCTAGAGCACGCCAATTCACACCAGAGTACGCCAGTGCACGCTAGAGCACGCCAATTCACACCAGAGCACGCCAGTGCACGCAAGAGCACGCCAGTGCACGCAAAGCACGCCAGTGCACTCAAGAGCACGCCAGTGCACGGAAGAGCACGCCAAATCACACCAGAGCACGCCAGTGCACGCCAGAGCACGCCACTTCACACCAGAGCACGCCAGTGCACGCCAGAGCATGCCAGTGCACGCAAGAGCACGCCAGTGCACGCCAGAGCATGCCAGTGCACGCAAGAGCACGTCAATGCACGCCAGAGCACGCCAGTGCACGCCAGAGCACGCCAGTGCACGCCAGAGCACGCCAGTGCACGCCAGAGCACGCCAATTCACACCAAATTACTCAAGTGCACGCCAAAGCACGCCAGTGCACGCCAGAGCACGCAAGTGCACGCCAAAGCACGCCAGTGCACGCTAGAGCACGCCAGTGCACGCCAGTGCACGCCAATTCACACCAGAGCACGCCAGTGCACGCAAGAGCACGCCAATTCACACCAGAGCACGCCAGTGCACGCCTGAGCATGCCAGTGCACGCCAGTGCACGTAAGAGCACGTCAATGCACGCCAGAGCACGCCAGTGCACGCCAGAGCACTCCAATTCATACCAGAGCACTCAAGTGCACGCAAAAGCACGCCAGTGCACGCCAGAGCACGCCAGTGCACGCCAGAGCACGCCAGAGCACGCCAGTGCACGCAAGAGCACGTCAATGCACGCCAGAGCACGCTAGTGCATGCCAGAGCAATTCAATGCACGCCAGAGCACGCCAATTCACACCAGAGCACGCCAGAGCACGCCAGTACACGCCAGTGCACGCCAGAGCATGTCAATGCACGCCAGAGTGCGCCAGAGCACGCCATTGCACGCCAGAGCACGGTAGAACACATTAGAGAACAGCTCAGCACTTGAAGTTACTATAATATTTTTTTCACTTTTTCAAACCATTTTTTAATTACAGGATGTGTAAATCAATGTCCAGTACACCATTTCAAGTCTATTGAATCAATAAATTTATAGAGCAAATCATGAACAAAAAGTTTGAGAAAAACGCAAGTTATTAGAGTTCTATTGTCGGGTAGTAGATTTCTATTGTCAAGTACTTGAGTTCTGCATAGCAGAGCACGCCAGTGCACGCAAGAGCACGTCAATGCACACCAGAGCACGCCAGTGCACGCAAGAGCACGCAAGTGCATGCCAAAGCACGCCAGTGCACGCCAGAGCACGACAGTGCACGCCAGAGCACGACAGTGCACGCCAGAGCACGCCAGTGCACCCCAGAGCGCGCCAGTGCACGCCAATGCACGCCAGTGCACGCCAGAGCACGCCAGTGCACGCCAGAGCACGCCAGTGCACGCCAGAGCAATTCAATGCACGCCAGAGCACGCCAATTCACACCAGAGCACGCCAGTGCACGCCAGAGCACGCCAGTGCACGCCAGAGCACGCCAGTGCACGCAAGAGCACGTCAATGCACGCCAGAGCAAGCCAGAGCACGCCATAGCACGTTAGAGCACGCCAGTGCACGCCAGAGCACGCCAATTCACACCAGAGCACGCAAGTGCAGGCCAGAGCACGCCAATTCACACCAGAGCACGCCAGTGCACGCCAGAACACGCCAGTGCACGCCAGAGCACGTCAATGCACGCCAATTCACACCAGAGCACGCCAGTGCACGCCAGAGCACGCCAGAGCAAGCCAGTGCACGCAAGAACACGTCAATGCACGCCAGAGCAAGCCAGAGCACGCCAGAGCACGCCAGTGCACGCCAGTGCACGCCAGAGCACGCCAGTGCTCGCAAATTCACACCAGAGCACGCAAGTGCATGCCAGAGCACGCCAGTGCATGCCAGAGCACGCCAGTGCACGCCAGAGCACGCCAGTGCAGGCCAGAGCACGCCAATGCACGCCAGAGCACGCCAGTGCACGCCAGAGCACGCAAGTGCACGCAAGTGCACGCTAGTGCACGCCAGAGCACGTTAATGCACGCCAGAGTAAGCCAGAGAACGCCAGAGCACGCCAGAGCACGCCAAAGCACGCCAGAGCACGCCATTGCACGCCAGAGCACGGTAGAACACATTAGAGAACAGCTCAGCACTTGAAGTTGCTATAATATTTTTTTCAATTTTTAAAACCATTTTTTAATTTTAGGATGTGTAAATCAATGTCCAGTACACCATTTCAAGTCTATTGAATCAAAAAATTTATAGAGCAAATCATGAACAAAAAGTTTGAGAAAAACGCACATCACAGCACTTGAATTTTTAAAAATTATTCAAGTTATTTGAGTTCTATTGTGAGGTAGTGGATTTCTAATGTCAAGCACTTGAGTTCTGCATAGTAGAGCACGCCAGTGCACGCAAGAGAACGTCAATGCACGCAAGATCACGCCAGTGCACGCCAGAGCACGCAAGTGCACGCCAAAGCACGCCAGTGCACGCCAGAGCACGACAGTTCACGCCAGAGCACCCCAGTGCTCGTCAGAGCACGCCAGTGCCCGCCAGAGCACGCCAGTGCACGCCAAAGCAATTCAATGCACGCCAGAGCACGCCAATTCACACCAAAGCACGCCAGTGCACGCCAGAGCACGCCAATTCACACCAGAGCACGCCAATGCACACCAGAGCACGCCGGTGCACGCAAGAGCACGTCAATGCACGCCAGAGCACGCCAGTGCACGCCAGAGCACGCAAGTGCACGCCAAAGCACGCCAGTGCACGCAAGAGCACGCAAATTCACACCAGAGCACGCAAGTGCATGCCAGAGCACGCCAGTGCACGCCAGAGCACGCCAGTGCAGGCCAGAGCACGCCAATGCACGCCAGAGCACGCCAGTGCACGCCAGAGCACGCAAGTGCACGCTAGTGCACGCCAGAGCACGTTAATGCACGCCAGAGTAAGCCAGAGAACGCCAGAGAACGCCAGAGCACGCCAAAGCACGCCAGAGCACGCCATTGCACGCCAGAGCACGGTAGAACACATTAGAGAACAGCTCAGCACTTGAAGTTGCTATAATATTTTTTTCAATTTTTAAAACCATTTTTTAATTTTAGGATGTGTAAATCAATGTCCAGTACACCATTTCAAGTCTATTGAATCAATAAATTTATAGAGCAAATCATGAACAAAAAGTTTGAGAAAAGCGCACATCACAGCACTTGAATTTTTAAAAATTATTCAAGTTATTTGAGTTCTATTGTGAGGTAGTGGATTTCTATTGTCAAGCACTTGAGTTCTGCATAGCAGAGCACGCCAGTGCACGCAAGAGCAGGTCAATGCACGCAAGAGCACGCCAGTGCACGCCAGAGCAATTCAATGCACGCCAGAGCACGCCAATTCACACCAAAGCACGCCAGTGCACGCCAGAGCACGCCAATTCACACCAAAGCACGCCAGTGCACGCCAGAGCACGCCAATTCACACCAGAGCACGCCAGTGCACGCCAGAGCACGCCAGTGCACGCCAGAGCACGCCAGTGCACGCCAGAGCACGCCAATTCTAACCAGAGTACGCCAGTGCACGCTAGAGCACGCCAATTCACACCAGAGCACGCCAGTGCACGCAAGAGCACGCCAGTGCACGCAAGAAAACGCCAGTGCACGCAAGAGCACGCCAGTGCACGCAAGAGCACGCCAATTCACACCAGAGCACGCCAGTGCACGCCAGAGCACGCCAATTCACACCAGAGCACGCCAGTGCACGCCAGACCACGCCAGTGCAAGGAGAGCACGTCAATGCACGCCAGAGCACGCCAGTGCACGCCATAGCACGCCAATTCACACCAGATCACTCAAGTGCACGCCAACGCACGCCAGTGCACGCAAGAGCACGCAAGTGAACGCCAAAGCACGCCAGTGCACGCCAGAGCACGCAAGTGCACGCCACTGCACGCCAATTCACACCAGAGCACGCCAGTGCACGCCAGAGCACGCCACAGCACGCTTGTGCACGCCAGAGCACGTCAATGCACGCCAGAGCACGCAAGTGCACGCTAGATCACGCCAGTGCACGCTAGTGCACGCCAGAGCACGCCAATTCACACCAGAGCACGCCAGTGCACGCTAGAGAACGCCAATTCACACCAGAGCACGCCAGTGCACGCAAGAGCACGCCAGTGCACGCAAGAGCACATCAATTCACACCAGAGCACGCCAGTGCACGCCAGAGCACGCTAGTGCACGCAAGAGCACGCCAATTCACACCAGAGCACACCAGTGCACGCCTGAGCATGCCAGTGCACGCCAGAGCACGCCAATTCACACCAGAGCAGGCCAATTCACACCAGAGCACGCCAGTGCACGCAAGAGCACGCCAATTCACACCAGAGCACGCCAGTGCACACCAGAGCACGCCAGTGCACGCCAGAGCACGCCAGTGCACGCAAGAGCACGCCAATTCACACCAGAGCACGCCAGTGCACGCCTGAGCATGCCAGTGCACGCCAGAGCACGCAAATTCACACCAGAGCAGGCCAGTGCACACCAGAGCACGCCAGTGCACGCAAGAGCACGCCAGTGCACGCAAGAGCACGCCAGTGCACGCAAGAGCACGCCAATTCACACCAGAGCACGCCAGTGCACGCCAGAGCACGCCAATTGACACCAGAGCACGCCAGTGCACGCCAGACCACGCCAGCGCACGAAAGAGCACGTCAATGCACGCCAGAGCACGCCAGTGCACGCCAGAGTACGCCAGTGCACGCCAGAGCACGCCAATTCACACCAGATCACTTAAGTGCACGCCAACGCACGCCAGTGCACGCCAGAGCACGCAAGTGAACGCCAAAGCACGCCAGTGCACGCCAGAGCATGCCAGTGCACGCCAGAGCCCGCCAGTGCACGCCAGAGCACGCCAATTCACACCAGAGCACGCCAGTGCACGCCAGAGCACGCCAGAGCACGCCAGTGCACGCAAGAGCACGTCAATGCACGCCAGAGCACGCCAGTGCACGCCAGAGCACGCAAGTGCAAGCCAAAGCACGCCAGTGCACGCCAGAGCACGCCAGTGCACGCAAATTCACACCAGAGCACGCAAGTGCATGCCAGACCACGCCAGTGCACGCCAGTGCACGCCAGTGCAGGCCAGAGCACGCCAGTGCAGGCCAGTGCAGGCCAGAGCACGCCAGTGCAGGCCAGAGCACGCCAATGCACGCCAGAGCACGCCAGTGCACGCCAGAGCACGCAAGTGCACGCTAGTGCACGCCAGAGCACGTTAATGCACGCCAGAGTAAGCCAGAGAACGCCAGAGCACGCCAGAGCACGCCAAAGCACGCCAGAGCACGCCATTGCACGCCAGAGCACGGTAGAACACATTAGAGAACAGCTCAGCACTTGAAGTTGCTATAATATTTTTTTCACTTTTTAAAACCATTTTTTAATTTTAGGATGTGTAAATCAATGTCCAGTACACCATTTCAAGTCTATTGAATCAAAAAATTTATAGAGCAAATCATGAACAAAAAGTTTGAGAAAAACGCACATCACAGCACTTGAATTTTTAAAAATTATTCAAGTTATTTGAGTTCTATTGTGAGGTAGTGGATTTCTATTGTCAAGCACTTGAGTTCTGCATAGTAGAGCACGCCAGTGCACGCAAGAGAACGTCAATGCACGCAAGATCACGCCAGTGCACGCCAGAGCACGCAAGTGCACGCCAAAGCACGCCAGTGCACGCCAGAGCACGACAGTTCACGCCAGAGCACCCCAGTGCTCGTCAGAGCACGCCAGTGCCCGCCAGAGCACGCCAGTGCACGCCAAAGCAATTCAATGCACGCCAGAGCACGCCAATTCACACCAAAGCACGCCAGTGCACGCCAGAGCACGCCAATTCACACCAGAGCACGCCAATGCACACCAGAGCACGCCGGTGCACGCAAGAGCACGTCAATGCACGCCAGAGCACGCAAGTGCACGCCAGAGCACGCAAGTGCACGCCAAAGCACGCCAGTGCACGCAAGAGCACGCCAGTGCACGCAAATTCACACCAGAGCACGTCAATGCACGCAAGTGCACGCCAGTGCACGCCAGAGCACGCAAGTGCACACCAAAGCACGTCAATGCACGCAAGTGCACGCCAGTGCACGCCAGAGCACGCCAGTGCACGCCAGAGCACGCCAATTCTAACCAGAGTACGCCAGTGCACGCTAGAGCACGCCAATTCACACCAGAGCACGCCAGTGCACGCAAGAGCACGCCAGTGCACGCAAGAGCACGCCAGTGCACGCAAGAGCACGCCAGTGCACGCAAGAGCACGCCAATTCACACCAGAGCACGCCAGTGCACGCCAGAGCACGCCAGTGCACGCCAGAGCACGCCAATTCACACCAGAGCACGCCAGTGCACGCCAGACCACGCCAGTGCAAGGAGAGCACGTCAATGCACGCCAGAGCACGCCAGTGCACGCCAGAGCACGCCAGTGCACGCCAGAGCACGCCAGTGCACGCCAGAGCACGCCAATTCACACCAGATCACTCAAGTGCACGCCAACGCACGCCAGTGCACGCAAGAGCACGCAAGTGAACGCCAAAGCACGCCAGTGCACGCCAGAGCACGCAAGTGCACGCCACTGCACGCCAATTCACACCAGAGCACGCCAGTGCACGCCAGAGCACGCCACAGCACGCTTGTGCACGCCAGAGCACGTCAATGCACGCCAGAGCACGCAAGTGCACGCCAGATCACGCCAGTGCACGCTAGTGCACGCCAGAGCACGCCAATTCACACCAGAGCACGCCAGTGCACGCTAGAGAACGCCAATTCACACCAGAGCACGCCAGTGCACGCAAGAGCACGCCAGTGCACGCAAGAGCACGCCAATTCACACCAGAGCACGCCAGTGCACGCCAGAGCACGCTAGTGCACGCAAGAGCACGCCAATTCACACCAGAGCACACCAGTGCACGCCTGAGCATGCCAGTGCACGCCAGAGCACGCCAATTCACACCAGAGCAGGCCAATTCACACCAGAGCACGCCAGTGCACGCAAGAGCACGCCAGTGCACGCAAGAGCACGCCAGTGCACGCAAGAGCACGCCAATTCACACCAGAGCACGCCAGTGCACGCCAGAGCACGCCAGTGCACGCAAGAGCACGCCAATTCACACCAGAGCACGCCAGTGCACGCCTGAGCATGCCAGTGCACGCCAGAGCACGCAAATTCACACCAGAGCAGGCCAGTGCACGCAAGAGCACGTCAATGCACGCCAGAGCACGCCAGTGCACGCCAGAGCACACCAATTCACACCAGAGCACGCCAGTGCACGCCAGAGCACGCCAGTGCACGCAAGAGCACGCCAGTATGCGCCAGAGCACGCAAGTGCACGCCAGAGCAATTCAATGCACGCCAGAGCACGCCAATTCACACCAAAGCACACCAGAGCACGCCAGTGCACGCCAGTGCACGCCAGAGCATTTCAATGCACGCCAGAGCAAGCCAGAGCACGCCAGAGCGCGCCAGAGCACGCCATTGCACGCCAGAGCACGGTAGAACACATTAGAGAACAGCTCAGCACTTGAAGTTGCTACAGTGCCGGTCCACTTATGCGACCACTTTGTGCAGAGGTCGTATAATTGGATGGTCGCATAACCGGCCAAATGAATTAGTAGTATGTAGAAGGTGATGACTGAATCTTAGTAACACTTTGCTTAAGGAAAACAAATTGTTACGACTGACGAAATTCATCTTTGTTCGAAAAGTCCAACCCTTTTTCAATAATGAAGGTCAACGATGATTTAAAAACAAAATACCTTGAAGTGGATTAAAATAATTCAAGTCGCGGCATGTTTATCGACAGAAAAATTTGAACTAGGGGAATCTCGCGCCAGAAAGTGGTGCAAGCAAAAGGGTGGTCGTATACCTGGATTGGTCGTATGGGCAGGCGGTCTGATAAGTGGACCAGCACTGTATAATATTTTTTTCACTTTTTAAAACCATTTTTTAATTACAGGATGTGTAAATCAATGTCCAATACACCATTTCAAGTCTATTTAATCAATAAATTTATAGAGCAAATCATGAAAAAAAAGTTTGAGAAAAACGCACATCACAGCACTTGAATTTTTAAAAATTATTCAAGTTATTTGAGTTCTATTGTCGGGTAGTGGATTTCTATTGTCAAGCACTTGAGTTCTGCATAGCAGAGCACGCCAGTGCAAGCAAGAGAAGGTCAATGCACACCAGAGCACGCCAGTGCACGCCAGAGCACGGAAGTGCACGCCAAAGCACGCCAGTGCACGCCAGAGCATGCCAGTGCACGCCAGAGCACGCCAGTTCACGCCAGAGCACGCCAGTGCACGTCAGAGCACGCCAGTGCCCGCCAGAGCACGCCAGTGCACGCCAGAGCAATTCAATGCACGCCAGAGCACGCCAATTCACACCAGAGCACGCCAGTGCACGCCAGAGCATGCCAGTGCACGAAAGAGCACGTCAATGCACGCCAGAGCACGGCTGTGCACGCCAGAGCACGCAAGTGCACGGCAAAGCACGGCAGTGCACGCCAGAGCATGCCAGTGCACGCCAGAGCATGCCAGTGCACGCCAGTGCACGCCAATTCACACCAGAGCACGCCAGTGCACGCTAGAGCACGCCAATTCACACCAAAGCACGCCAGTGCACGCAAGAGCACGCCAGTGCACGCAAGAGCACGCCAATTCACACCAGAGCACGCCAGTGCACGCCAGAGCACGCCAATTCACACCAGAGCACGCCAGTGCACGCCAGAGCACGCCAGAGCACGCAAGAGCACGCCAATTCACACCAGAACACGCCAGTGCACGCCAGAGCATGCCAGTGCACGCCAGAGCACGCCAATTCACACCAGAGCATGCCAGTGCACGCATGAGCACGTCAATGAACACCAGAGCACGTTAGTGCACGCCAGAGCATGCCAGTGCACGCCAGAGCACGCCAATTCACACCAGAGCACTCAAGTGCACGCCAAAGCACGCCAGTGCACGCCAGAGCACGCCAGTGCACGCCAGTGCACGCCAAAGCATGTCAATGCACGCCAGAGCAAGCCAGAGCACGCCAGAGCACGCCATTGCACGCCAGAGTACGGTAGAACACATTAGAGAACAGCGCAGCACTTGAAGTTGCTATAATATTTTTTTCACTTTTTAAAACCATTTTTTAATTACAGGATGTGTAAATCAATGTCCAATACACCATTTCAAGTCTATTGAATCAATAAATTTATAGAGCAAATCATGAACAAAAAGTTTGAGAAAAACGCACATCACAGCACTTGAATTTTTAAAAATTATTCAAGTTATTTGAGTTCTATTGTCGGGTAGTGGATTTCTATTGTCAAGCACTTGAGTTCTGCATAGCAGAGCACGCCAGTGCACGCAAGAGAAGGTCAATGCACACCAGAGCACGCCAGTGCACGCCAGAGCACGGAAGTGCACGCCAAAGCACGCCAGTGCACGCCAGAGCATGCCAGTGCACGCCAGAGCACGCCAGTTCACGCCAGAGCACGCCAGTGCACGTCAGAGCACGCCAGTGCCCGCCAGAGCACGCCAGTGCACGCCAGAGCAATTCAATGCACGCCAGAGCACGCCAATTCACACCAGAGCACGCCAGTGCACGCCAGAGCATGCCAGTGCACGAAAGAGCACGTCAATGCACGCCAGAGCACGGCTGTGCACGCCAGAGCACGCAAGTGCACGGCAAAGCACGGCAGTGCACGCCAGAGCACGCAAGTGCACGCCAGAGCACGCCAGTGCACGCCAGAGCATGCCAGTGCACGCCAGTGCACGCCAATTCACACCAGAGCACGCCAGTGCACGCTAGAGCACGCCAATTCACACCAAAGCACGCCAGTGCACGCAAGAGCACGCCAGTGCACGCAAGAGCACGCCAATTCACACCAGAGCACGCTAGTGCACGCCAGAGCACGCCAATTCACACCAGAGCACGCCAGTGCACGCCAGAGCACGCAAGAGCACGCAAGATCACGCCAATTCACACCAGAACACGCCAGTGCACGCCAGAGCATGCCAGTGCACGCCAGAGCACGCCAATTCACACCAGAGCATGCCAGTGCACGCATGAGCACGTCAATGAACACCAGAGCACGCCAGTGCACGCCAGAGCATGCCAGTGCACGCCAGAGCACGCCAATTCACACCAGAGCACTCAAGTGCACGCCAGTGCACGCCAGAGCACGCCAGTGCACGCCAGAGCACGCCAGTGCACGCCAGAGCACGCCAGTGCACGCCAGAGCACGCCAGTGCACGCCAGAGCACGCCAGTGCACGCCAGTGCACGCCAAAGCATGTCAATGCACGCCAGAGCAAGCCAGAGCACGCCAGAGCACGCCATTGCACGCCAGAGTACGGTAGAACACATTAGAGAACAGCGCAGCACTTGAAGTTGCTATAATATTTTTTTTACTTTTTAAAACCATTTTTTAATTACAGGATGTGTAAATCAATGTCCAGTACACCATTTCAAGTCTATTGAATCAATAAATTTATAGAGCAAATCATGAACAAAAAGTTTGAGAAAAACGCACATCACAGCACTTGAAGTTTTAAAAATTATTCAAGTTATTTGAGTTCTATTGTCGGGTAGTGGATTTCTATTGTCAAACACTTGAGTTCTGCATAGCAGAGCATGCCAGTGCACGCAAGAGCACGTCAATGCACGCCAGAGCACGCCAGTGCACGCCAAAGCACGCCAGTGCACGCCAGTGCACGCCAGAGCACGCCAGTGCACGTCAGAGCACGCCAGTGCCCGCCAGAGCACGCCAGTGCACGCCAGAGCAATTCAATGCACGCCAGAGCACGCCAATTCACACCAGAGCATGCCAGTGCACGCATGAGCACGTCAATGAACGCCAGAGCACGCCAGTGCACGCCAGAGCATGTCAATGCACGCCAGAGCAAGCCAGAGCACGCCAGAGCGTGCCAGAGCACGCCAGTGCCCGCCAGAGCACGCCAGTGCACGCCAGAGCAATTCAATGCACGCCAGAGCACGCCAATTCACACCAGAGCACGCCAGTGCACGCCAAAGCACGGCAGTGCACGCCAGAGCACGCAAGTGCACGCCAGTGCACGCCAATTCACACCAGAGCACGCCAGTGCACGCCAAAGCACGCCACAGCACGCCAGTGCACGCCAGAGCACGCCAATTCACACCAGAGCACGCTAGTGCACGCCAGAGCACGCCAGAGCACGCCAGAGCACGCCAATTCACACCAGAGCACGCCAGTGCACCCCAGAGCATGCCAGTGCACGCCAGAGCACGCCAATTCACACCAGAGCACTCAAGTGCACGCCAAAGCACGCCAGTGCACGCCAGAGCACGCCAGTGAACGCCAGAGCACGCCAGTGTACGCCAGAGCACGCCAGTGCACGCCAGTGCACGCCAGAGCATGTCAATGCACGCCAGAGCAAGCCAATTCACACCAGAGCATGCCAGTGCACGCATGAGCACGTCAATGAACGCCAGAGCACGCCAGTGCACGCCAGAGCACGCCAATTCACACCAGATTACTCAAGTGCAAGCCAACGCACGCCAGTACACGCCAGAGCACGCAAGTGAACGCCAAAGCACGCCAGTGCACGCCAGAGCACGCAAGTGCACGCCAGTGCACGCCAATTCACACCAGAGCACGCCAGTGCACGCCAGAGCACGCCACAGCACGCTTGTGCACGCCAGAGCACGTCAATGCACGCCAGAGCACGCAAGTGCACGCCAGATCACGCCAGATCACGCTAGTGCACGCCAGAGCACGCCAATTCACACCAGAGCACGCCAGTGCACGCAAGAGCACGCCAGTGCACGCAAAAGCACGCCAATTCACACCAGAGCACGCCAGTGCACGCCAGAGCACGCCAGTGCACGCCAGAGCACGCCAATTCACACCAGAGCACTCAAGTGCACGCAAAAGAACGCCAGTGCACGCCAGAGCACGCCAGTGCATGCCAGAGCACGCCAGTGCATGCCAGAGCACGCCAGTGCACGCCAGAGCACGCCAGTGCACGCCAGAGCACGCCAGTGCACGCCAGAGCACGCCAGTGCACGCAAAAGCAATTCAATGCACGCCAGAGCACGCCAATTCACACCAAAGCACGCCAGAGCACGCCAGTGCACGCCAGAGCATGTCAATGCACGCCAGAGCAAGCCAGAGCACGCCAGAGCGTGCCAGAGCACGCCAGTGCCCGCCAGAGCACACCAGTGCACGCCAGAGCAATTCAATGCACGCCAGAGCACGCCAATTCACACCAGAGCACGCCAGTGCACGCCAGAGCACGCCAATTCACACCAGAGCTCGCCAGTGCACGCCAGAGCATGCCAGTGCACGCAAGAGCACGTCAATGCACGCCAGAGCACGGCAGTGCACGCCAGAGCACGCAATCGCACGCCAAAGCACGGCAGTGCACGCCAGTGCACGCCAATTCACACCAGAGCACGCCAGTGCACGCCAAAGCACGCCACAGCACGCCAGTGCACGCTAGAGCACGTCAATGCACGCCAGAGCACGCCAGAAAACGCCAGAAAACGCCAGTGCACGCCAGTGCACGCCAGAGCACGACAATTCACACCAGAGCACGCCAGTGCACGCTAGAGCACGCCAATTCACACCAAAGCACGCCAGTGCACGCAAGAGCACGTCAGTGCACGCAAGAGCACGCCAATTCACACCAGAGCACGCCAGTGCACGCCAGAGCACGCCAATTCACACCAGAGCACGCTAGTAAACGCCAGAGCACGCAAGAGCACGCAAGAGCACGCCAATTCACACCAGAGCACGCCAGTGCACCCCAGAGCATGCCAGTGCACGCCAGAGCACGCCAATTCACACCAGAGCACGCCAGTGCACGCATGAGCACGTCAATGAACGCCAGAGCACGCCAGTGCACGCCAGAGCACGCCAATTCACACCAGAGCACTCAAGTGCACGCCAAAGCACGCCAGTGCACGCCAGAGCACGCCAGTGAACGCCAGAGCACGCCAGTGTACGCCAGAGCACGCCAGTGCACGCCAGTGCACGCCAGTGCACGCCAGTGCACGCCAGTGCACGCCAGTGCACGCCAGTGCACGCCAGTGCACGCCAGTGCACGCCAGAGCATGTCAATGCACGCCAGAGCAAGCCAGAGCACGCCAGAGCACGCCAGAGCACGGTAGAACACATTAGAGAACAGCTCAGCACTTGAAGTTGCTATAATATTTTTTTCACTTTTAAAAACCATTTTTTAATTACAGGATGTGTAAATCAATGACCAGTACACCATTTCAAGTCTATTGAATCAATAAATTTATAGAGCAAATCATGAACAAAAAGTTTGAGAAAAACGCACATCACAGCACTTGAAGTTTTAAAAATTATTCAAGTTATTTGAGTTCTATTGTCGGGTAGTGGATTTCTATTGTCAAACACTTGAGTTCTGCATAGCAGAGCACGCCAGTGCACGCAAGAGCACGTCAATGCACGCCAGAGCACGCCAGTGCACGCCAAAGCACGCCAGTGCACGCCAGAGCAATTCAATGCACGCCAGAGCACGCCAATTCACACCAGAGCATGCCAGTGCACGCATGAGCACGTCAATGAACGCCAGAGCACGCCAGTGCACGCCAGAGCACGCCAATTCACACCAGAGCACTCAAGTGCACGCCAACGCACGCCAGTACACGCCAGAGCACGCAAGTGAACGCCAAAGCACGCCAGTGCACGCCAGAGCACGCAAGTGCACGCCAGTGCACGCCAATTCACACCAGAGCACGCCAGTGCACGCCACAGCACGCCACAGCACGCTTGTGCACGCCAGAGCACGTCAAT
Source organism: Daphnia pulicaria (assembly GCF_021234035.1). Lineage (NCBI taxonomy): Eukaryota > Metazoa > Arthropoda > Branchiopoda > Diplostraca > Daphniidae > Daphnia > Daphnia pulicaria. The sequence continues at coordinate 16,384,117 of NC_060916.1, read as the reverse complement.
GCACGCCAGAGCACGCAAGTGCACGCCAGATCACGCCAGTGCACGCTAGTGCACGCCAGAGCACGCCAATTCACACCAGAGCACGCCAGTGCACGCTAGAGAACGCCAATTCACACCAGAGCACGCCAGTGCACGCAAGAGCACGCCAGTGCACGCAAGAGCACGCCAGTGCACGCAAGAGCACGCCAGTGCACGCAAGAGAACGCCAGTGCACGCAAGAGCACGCCAGTGCACGCAAAACCACGCCAATTCACACCAGAGCACGCCAGTGCACGCCAGAGCACGCTAGTGCACGCAAGAGCACGCCAATTCACACCAGATAACGCCAGTGCACGCCTGAGCATGCCAGTGCACGCCAGAGCACGTCAATTCACACCAGAGCAGGCCAATTCACACCAGAGCACGCCAGTGCACGCAAGAGCACGCCAGTGCACGCAAGAGCACGCCAATTCACACCAGAGCACGCCAGTGCACGCAAGGGCACGCCAGTGCACGCAAGAGCACGCCAATTCACACCAGAGCACGCCAGTGCACGCCTGAGCATGCCAGTGCACGCCAGAGCACGCCAATTCACACCAGAGCAGGCCAGTGCACGCAAGAGCACGTCAATGCACGCCAGAGCACGCCAGTGCACGCCAGAGCACGCCAATTCACACCAGAGCACTCAAGTGCACGCAAAAGAACGCCAGTGCACGCCAGAGCACGCCAGTGCATGCCAGAGCACGCCAGTGTACGCCAGAGCACGCCAGTGCACGCCAGTGCACGCCAGTGCACGCCAGTGCACGCCAGAGCATGTCAATGCACGCCAGAGCAAGCCAGAGCACGCCAGAGCACGCCAGAGCACGGTAGAACACATTAGAGAACAGCTCAGCACTTGAAGTTGCTATAATATTTTTTTCACTTTTAAAAACCATTTTTTAATTACAGGATGTGTAAATCAATGACCAGTACACCATTTCAAGTCTATTGAATCAATAAATTTATAGAGCAAATCATGAACAAAAAGTTTGAGAAAAACGCACATCACAGCACTTGAAGTTTTAAAAATTATTCAAGTTATTTGAGTTCTATTGTCGGGTAGTGGATTTCTATTGTCAAACACTTGAGTTCTGCATAGCAGAGCACGCCAGTGCACGCAAGAGCACGTCAATGCACGCCAGAGCACGCCAGTGCACGCCAAAGCACGCCAGTGCACGCCAGAGCAATTCAATGCACGCCAGAGCACGCCAATTCACACCAGAGCATGCCAGTGCACGCATGAGCACGTCAATGAACGCCAGAGCACGCCAGTGCACGCCAGAGCACGCCAATTCACACCAGAGCACTCAAGTGCACGCCAACGCACGCCAGTACACGCCAGAGCACGCAAGTGAACGCCAAAGCACGCCAGTGCACGCCAGAGCACGCAAGTGCACGCCAGTGCACGCCAATTCACACCAGAGCACGCCAGTGCACGCCACAGCACGCCACAGCACGCTTGTGCACGCCAGAGCACGTCAATGCACGCCAGAGCACGCAAGTGCACGCCAGATCACGCCAGTGCACGCTAGTGCACGCCAGAGCACGCCAATTCACACCAGAGCACGCCAGTGCACGCTAGAGAACGCCAATTCACACCAGAGCACGCCAGTGCACGCAAGAGCACGCCAGTGCACGCAAGAGCACGCCAGTGCACGCAAGAGCACGCCAGTGCACGCAAGAGAACGCCAGTGCACGCAAGAGCACGCCAGTGCACGCAAAACCACGCCAATTCACACCAGAGCACGCCAGTGCACGCCAGAGCACGCTAGTGCACGCAAGAGCACGCCAATTCACACCAGATAACGCCAGTGCACGCCTGAGCATGCCAGTGCACGCCAGAGCACGTCAATTCACACCAGAGCAGGCCAATTCACACCAGAGCACGCCAGTGCACGCAAGAGCACGCCAGTGCACGCAAGAGCACGCCAATTCACACCAGAGCACGCCAGTGCACGCAAGGGCACGCCAGTGCACGCAAGAGCACGCCAATTCACACCAGAGCACGCCAGTGCACGCCTGAGCATGCCAGTGCACGCCAGAGCACGCCAATTCACACCAGAGCAGGCCAGTGCACGCAAGAGCACGTCAATGCACGCCAGAGCACGCCAGTGCACGCCAGAGCACGCCAATTCACACCAGAGCACTCAAGTGCACGCAAAAGAACGCCAGTGCACGCCAGAGCACGCCAGTGCATGCCAGAGCACGCCAGTGTACGCCAGAGCACGCCAGTGCACGCAAGAGCACGCCAGTGCACGCCAGAGCACGCCAGTGCACGCCAGAGCAATTCAATGCACGCCAGAGCACGCCAATTCACACCAAAGCACGCCAGAGCACGCCAGTGCACGCCAGAGCATGCCAGTGCACGCAAGAGCACGTCAATGCACGCCAGAGCACGGCAGTGCACGCCAGAGCACGCCAGTGCACGCCAGTGCATGCCAGAGCACGCCAGTGCACGCCAGAGCACGCCAGTGCACGCAAGAGCACGCCAGTGCACGCAAGAGCACGCCAGTGCACGCCAGAGCACGCCAGTGCACGCCAGAGCAATTCAATGCACGCCAGAGCACGCCAATTCACACCAAAGCACGCCAGAGCACGCCAGTGCACGCCAGAGCATGCCAGTGCTCGCAAGAGCACGTCAATGCAAGCCAGAGCACGCCAGAGCGTGCCAGAGCACGCCAGAGCGTGCCAGAGCACGCCAGAGCCCGCCAGAGCACGCCAGTGCACGCAAGAGCAATTCAATGCACGCCAGAGCACGCCAATTCACACCAGAGCACGCCAGTGCACGCCAGAGCACGCCAATTCACACCAGAGCTCGCCAGTGCACGCCAGAGCATGCCAGTGCACGCAAGAGCACGTCAATGCACGCCAGAGCACGGCAGTGCACGCCAAAGCACGGCAGTGCACGCCAGAGCACGCAAGTGCACGCCAGTGCACGCAAGTGCACGCCAGTGCACGCCAATTCACACCAGAGCACGCCAGTGCACGCCAAAGCACGCCACAGCACGCCAGTGCACGCCAGAGCACGCCAATTCACACCAGAGCACGCTAGTGCACGCCAGAGCAAGCCAGAGCACGCAAGAGCACGCCAATTCACACCAGAGCACGCCAGTGCACCCCAGAGCATGCCAGTGCACGCCAGAGCACGCCAATTCACACCAGAGCACTCCAGTGCACGCATGAGCACGTCAATGAACGTCAGAGCACGCCAGTGCACGCCAGAGCACGCCAATTCACACCAGAGCACTCAAGTGCACGCCAAAGCACGCCAGTGCACGCCAGAGCACGCCAGTGTACGCCAGAGCACGCCAGTGCACGCAAGTGCACGCCAGTGCACGCCAGTGCACGCCAGTGCACGCCAGAGCATGTCAATGCACGCCAGAGCAAGCCAGAGCACGCCAGAGCACGCCAGAGCACGGTAGAACACATTAGAGAACAGCTCAGCACTTGAAGTTGCTATAATATTTTTTTTCACTTTTAAAAACCATTTTTTAATTACAGGATGTGTAAATCAATGACCAGTACACCATTTCAAGTCTATTGAATCAATAAATTTATATTTACACTTGAATTTTTAAAAATTATTCAAGTTATTTGAGTTCTATTGTCGGGTAGTGGATTTCTATTGTCAAGCACTTGAGTTCTGCATAGCAGAGCACGCCAGTGCACGCAAGAGCAAGTCAATGCACACCAGAGCACGCCAGTGCACGCAAGAGCACGCAAGTGCACGCCAAAGTACGCCAGTGCACGCCAGAGCATGCGAGTGCACGCCAGAACACGCCAGTTCACGCCAGAGCACGCCAGTGCACGTCAGAGCACGCCAGTGCCCGCCAGAGAACGCGAGTGCACGCCAGAGCAATTCAATGCACGCTAGAGCACGCCATTTCACACCAGAGCACGCCAGTGCACGCCAGAGCACGCCAATTCACACCAGAGCACGCCAGTGCACGCCAGAGCATCCCAGTGCACGCAAGAGCACGTCAATGCACGCCAGAGCACGGCAGTGCACGCCAGAGCACGCAAGTGCACGCCAAAGCACGGCAGTGCACGCCAGAGCACGCAAGTGCACGCTTGTGCACGCCAATTCATACCAGAGCACGCCAGTGCACGCCAAAGAACGCCACAGCACGCCAGTGCACGCCAGAGCACGACAGTGCACGCCAGAGCACGCCAGTGCACGCTAGAGCACGCAAGTGCACGCCAGAGCAATTCAATGCACGCCAGAGCAAGCCAATTCACACCAAACAAAGCCAGAGCACGCCAGTGCACGCCAGTTTACGCCAGTTTACGCCAGAGCATATCAATGCACGCCAGAGCAAGCCAGAGCACGCCAGAGCGCGCCAGAGCACGCCATTCCACGCCAGAGCACGGTAGAACACATTAGAGAACAGCTCAGCACTTGAAGTTGCTATAATATTTTTTTCACTTTTTAAAACCATTTTTTAATTACAGGATGTGTAAATCAATGTCCAGTACACCATTTCAAGTCTATTGAATCAATAAATTTATATTTACACTTGAATTTTTAAAAATTATTCAAGTTATTTGAGGCCAATTCACACCAGACCACGCCAGTGCACGCCAGAGCACGCCAGTGCACGCCAGAGCACGTTAATGCACGCCAGAGCACGCCAGTGCAAGCCAGAGCACGCCAGTGCACGCCAGAGCACGCCAGTGCACGCCAGAGCACGCCAGTGCACGCCAGAGCACGCCAGAGCACGCCAGTGCACGTTAATGAACGCCAGAGCAAGCCAGAGCACGCCAGTGCACGCTAGTGCACGCCAGAGCACGGTAGAGCACAGCAGAGTACAGCTCAGCAATTGAAGTTGCTATAATATTTTTTTCACTTGTTAAAACCATTTTTTAATTACAGGATGTGTAAATCAATGTCCAATACACCATTTCAAGTCTATTTAATCAATAAATTTATAGAGCAAATCATGAACAAAAAGTTTGAGAAAAACGCACATCACAGCACTTGAATTTTTAAAAATTATTCAAGTTATTTGAGTTCTATTGTCGGGTAGTGGATTTCTATTGTCAAGCACTTGAGTTCTGCATAGCAGAGCACGCCAGTGCACGCAAGAGCAGGTCAATGCACACCAGAGCACGCCAGTGCCCGCCAGAGCACGCCAGTGCACGCCAGAGCAATTTAATGCACGCCAGAGCACGCCAATTCACACCAGAGCACGCCAGTGCACGCCAGAGCACGCCAGTGCACGCAAGAACAAGTCAATGCACGCCAGAGCACGCCAGTGCACGCCAGAGCACGCAAGTGCACGCCAAAGCACGCCAGTGCACGCCAGAGCACGCTTGTGCACGCCAGAGCACGCCAGTGCACGTCAGAGCATGCCAGTGCACGCCAGAGCAATTCAATGCACGCCAGAGCACGCCAATTCACACCAGAGCACGCCAGTGCACGCCAGAGCACGCCAGTGCACGCCAGAGCACGCCAGTGCACGCCAGAGCACGCCAGTGCACGCCAGAGCACGCCAGTGCACGCCACAGCACGCCAATTCACACCAGAGTATGCCAGTGCACGCTAGAGCACGCCAATTCACACCAGAGCACGCCAGTGCACGCAAGAGCACGCCAGTGCACGCAAGAGCACACCACTTCACACCAGAGCACGCCAGTGCACGCCAGAGCACGCCAGTGCACGCCAGAGCACGCCAGTGCACGCCAGAGCACGCCAGTGCACGCCAGAGCACGCCAATTCACACCAGAGCACGCCAGTGCACGCCAGAGCACGCCAGTGCACGCCAGAGCACGCCAGTGCACCCCAGAGCACGCCAATTCACACCAGATCCCTCAAGTGCACGCCAAAGCACGCCAGTGCCCACCAGAGCACGCCAGTGCACGCCAGAGCAATTCAATGCACGCCAGAGCACCCCAATTCACACCAGAGCACGCCAGTGCATGCCAGAGCACGCCAGTGCACGCCAGAGCAATTCAATCCACGCCAGAGCACGCCAATTCACACCAGAGCACGCCAGTGCACGCCAGAGCATGTCAATACACGACAGAGCAAGCCAGAGCACGCCAGTGCACGCAAGAACAAGTCAATGCACGCCAGAGCACGCCAGTGCACGCCAGAGCACGCAAGTGCACGCCAAAGCACGCCAGTGCACGCCAGAGCACGCCAGTGCACGCCAGAGCACGCCAGTGCACGTCAGAGCATGCCAGTGCACGCCAGAGCAATTCAATGCACGCAAGAGCACGCCAATTCACACCAGAGAACGCAAGTACACGCCAGAGCACGCCAATTCACACCAGAGCACGCCAGTGCACGCCAGAGCACGCCAGTGCACGCCAGAGCACGCCAGTGCACGCCACAGCACGCCAATTCACGCCAGAGTACGCCATTGCACGCTAGAGCACGCCAATTCACACCAGAGAACGCAAGTACACGCCAGAGCACGCCAATTCACGCCAGAGCACGCCAGTGCACGCCAGTGCACGCCAGTGCATGCCAGTGCACGCCAATTCACAGAAGATCACGCCACAGCACGCCAGTGCACGCCAGAGCACGTTAATGCACGCCAGAGCACGCTAGTGCACGCCAGAGCACGCCAGAGCACGCCAGAGCACGCCAGTGCACGCCAGTGCACGCTAGTGCACGCCAGTGCAAGCCAATTCACACCAGAGCACGCCAGTGCACGCTAGAGCACGCCAATTTACACCAGAGCACGCCAGTGCACGCAAGAGCACGCCAGTGCACGCAAGAGCACGCCAGTGCACGCAAGAGCACGCCAATGCACGCAAGAGCACGCCAGACCACGCCAGTGCCCGCCAGAGCACGCCAGTGCACGCCAGAGCAATTCAATGCACGCCAGAGCACCCCAATTCACACCAGAGCACGCCAGTGCACGCCAGAGCACGCCAATTCACACCAGACCACGCCAGTGCCCGCCAGAGCACGCCAGTGCACGCCAGAGCAATTCAATGCACGTCAGAGCACCCCAATTCACACCAGAGCACGCCAGTGCACGCCAGAGCACGCTAGTGCACGCCAGAGCAATTCAATGCACGCCAGAGCACGCCAATTCACACCAGAGCACGCCAGTGCATGCCAGTGCACGCCAATTCACACAAGAGCACGCCACAGCACGCCAGTGCACGCCAGAGCACGTTAATGCACGCCAGAGCACGCCAGTGCACGCCAGAGCACGCCAGTGCACGCCAGTGCACGCTAGTGCACGCAAGAGCACGCCAATTCACACCAGAGCACGCCAGTGCACGCTAGAGCACGCCAATTCACACCAGAGCACGCCAGTGCACGCAAGAGCACGCCAGTGCACGCAAGAGCACGCCAGTGCACGCAAGAGCACGCCAATGCACGCAAGAGCACGCCAATTCACACCAGAGCACGCCAGTGCACGCCAGAGTATGCCAGTGCACGCAAGAGCACGCCAATTCTCACCAGAGCACGCCAGTGCACGCAAGAGCACGCCAATGCCCGCCAGAGCACGCCAGTGCACGCCAGAGCAATTCAATGCACGTCAGAGCACCCCAATTCACACCAGAGCACGCCAGTGCACGCCAGTGCACGCCAGTGCACGCCAGAGCAATTCAATGCACGCCAGAGCACGCCAGAGCACGCAAGAGCACGCCAGAGCACGCCAGAGTACGGTAGAACATAGCAGAGAACAGCTCAGCACTCTAAGTTGCTATAATATTTTTTTTACTTTTTAAAACCATTTTTTAATTACAGGATGTGTAAATCAATGTCCAGTACACCATTTCAAGTCTATTGAATCAATAAATTCATAGAGCAAATCATGAACAAAAAGTTTGAGAAAAACGCACATCACAGCACTTGAATTTTTAAAAATTATTCAAGTTATTTGAGTTCTATTGTCGGGTAGTGGATTTCAATTGTCAAGTACTTGAGTTCTGCATAGCAGAGCACGCCAGTGCACGCAAGAACAAGTCAATGCACGCCAGAGCACGCCAGTGCACGCCAGAGCACGCCAGTGCACGCCAGAGCACGCAAGTGCACGCCAAAGCACGCCAGTGCACGCCAGAGCACGCCAGAGCACGCCAGTGCACGCCAGTGCACGCCAGTGCATGCCAGTGCACGCCAATTCACACAAGAGCACGCCACAGCACGCCAGTGCACGCCAGAGCACGTTAATGCACGCCAGAGCACGCTAGTGCACGCCAGAGCACGCCAATTCACACCAGAGCACGCCAGTGCACGCTAAAGCACGCCAATTCACACCAGAGCACGCCAGTGCACGCAAGAGCACGCCAGTGCACGCAAGAGCACGCCAGTGCACGCAAGAGCACGCCAATGCACGCAAGAGCACGCCAATTCACACCAGAGCACGCCAGTGCACGCCAGAGCACGCCACTTCACACCAGAGCACGCCAGTGCACGCCAGAGCACGCCAGTGCACGCCAGAGCACGCCAATTCACACCAGAGCACGCCAGTGCACGCAAGAGCACGTCAATGCACGCCAGAGCACGCCACTGCACGCCAGAGCACGCCAATTCACACCAGATCCCTCAAGTGCACCCCAAAGCACGCCAGTGCACGCTTGAGCACGCAAGTGAACGCCAAAGCACGCCAGTGCACGCCAGAGCACGCCAGTGCATGCCAGTGCACGCCATTGCACGCCAGAGCACGCCAGTGCACGCCAGAGCACGCCAGTGCACGCCAGTGCACGCCAATTCACACAAGAGCACGCCACAGCACGCCAGTGCACGCCAGAGCACGTCAATGCACGCCAGAGCACGCCAGTGCACGCCAGAGCACGCCAATTCACACCAGAGCACGCCAGTGCACGCAAGAGCACGCCAGTGCACGCAAGAGCACGTCAATGCACGCCAGAGCACGCAAGTGCACGCCAAAGCACGCCAGTGCACGCCAATTCACATCAGAGCACGCCAGAGAACGCCAGTGCACGCCAGAGCAAGTCAATGCACGCCAGAGCAAGCCAGAGCAAGCCAGAGCAAGCCAGAGCACGCCAGTGCACGCCAGAGCACGCCAGAGCACGCCAATTCACACCAGAGCACGCCAGTGCACGCCAGAGCAAGCCAATTCACACCAGAGCACGCCAATGCAGGCCAGAGCACGCCAGAGCACGCCAGAGCACGCTAGAGCACGCCTGTGCACGCCAGTGCACGCCAGAGCACGCCAATTCACACCAGAGTACGCCAGTGCACGCTAGAGCACGCCAATTCACACCAGAGCACGCCAGTGCACGCAAGAGTACGCCAGTGCACGCAAGAGCACGCCAGTGCACGCAAGAGCACGCCAGTGCACGCAAGAGCACGCCAATTCACACCAGAGCACGCCAGTGCACGCCAGAGCACACCAGTGCACGCAAGAGCACGTCAATGCACGCCAGAGCACGCAAGTGCACGCCAGAGAACGCCAATTCACACCAGATCACTCAAGTGCACGCCAAAGCACGCCAGAGCACGCCAGAGCACGCCAGTGCACGCAAGAGCACGCCATTGCACGCCATTGCACGCCAGTGCACGCCAGAGCACGCCAGTGCACGCCAGTGCACGCCAATTCACACAAGAGCACGCCACAGCACGCCAGTGCACGCCAGAGCACGCCAGTGCACGCTAGTGCACGCCAGAGCACGCCAATTCACACCAGAGCACGCCAGTGCACGCTAGAGCACGCCAGTGCACGCTAGAGCACGCCAGTGCACGCTAGAGCACGCCAGTGCAAGCTAGAGCACGCCAATTCACACCAGAGCACGCCAGTGCACGCAAGAGCACGCCAATTCACACCAGAGCATGCCAGTGCACGCCAGAGCACGCCAATTCACACCAGAGCACGCCAGTGCACGCAAGAGCACGTCAATGCACGCCAGAGCACGTCAGTGCACGCCATTGCACGCCAGAGCACGTCAATGCACGCCAGAGCACGCCAGTGCACGCCAGAGCACGCCATTGCACGCCAGAGCACGCAAGTGCACGCCAAAGCACGCCAGTGCACGCCAATTCACATCAGAGCGCGCCAGAGAACGCCAGTGCACGCCAGAGCAAGTCAATGCACGCCAGAGCAAGCCAAAGCAAGCCAGAGCAAGCCAGAGCACGCCAGTACACGCCAGAGCACGGTAGAGCACAGCAGAGAACAGCTCAGCACTTGAAGTTGCTATAATATTTTTTTCACTTGTTAAAACCATTTTGTAATTACAGGATGTGTAAATCAATGTCCAATACACCATTTCAAGTCTATTTAATCAATAAATTTATAGAGCAAATCATAAACAAAAAGTTTGAGAAAAACGCACATCACAGCACTTGAATTTTTAAAAATTATTCAAGTTATTTGAGTTCTATTGTCGGGTAGTGGATTTCTATTGTCAAACACTTGAGTTCTGCATAGCAGAGCACACCAGTGCACGCAAGAGCACGCCACTTCACACCAGAGCACGCCAGTGCACGCCAGAGCACGCCACAGCACGCCAGTGCACGCCAGAGCACGTTAATGCACGCCAGAGCACGCCAGTGCACGCCAGAGCACGCCAGTGCACGCCAGAGCACGCCAGTGCACGCTAGTGCACGCCAGAGCACGCCAATTCACACAAGAGCACGCCAGTGCACGCAAGAGCACGCCAGTGCACGCAAGAGCACGCCAATGCACGTAAGAGCACGCCAATTCACACCAGAGCACGCCAGTGCACGCCAGAGTATGCCAGTGCACGCAAGAGCACGCCAATTCACACCAGAGCTCGCAAGTGCAGCCAGAGCACGCCAATTCACACCAGAGCACGCCAGTGTACGCCAGAGCACGCCATTGCACGCCAGAGCACGCCAGAGCACGTTAATGCACGCCAGAGCAAGCCAAAGCACGCCAGTGCACGCTTGAGCACGCCAATTCACACCAGAGCTCGCAAGTGCAGCCAGAGCACGCCAATTCACACCAGAGCACGCCAGTGTACGCCAGAGCACGCCATTGCACGCCAGAGCACGCCATTGCACGCCAGAGCACGTCATTGCACGCCAGAGCACCCCAGTGCAGCCAGAGCACGCCAATTCACACCAGAGCACGCCAGTGCACGCAAGAGCACGCCAATGCACGCAAAAGCATGTCAATGCACGCCAGAGCACGCCAGTACACGCCAGAGCACGCAAGTGCACGCCAAAGCACGCCAGTGCACGCCAGAGCACGCCAGTGCACGCCAATTCACACCAGAGCTCGCCAGTGCACGCCAGAGCACGCCAGTGCACGCCAGAGCACGCCAGAGCACGTTAATGCACGCCAGAGCAAGCCAAAGCACGCCAGTGCACGCTTGAGCACGCCAATTCACACCAGAGCACGCCAGTGCAGCCAGAGCACGCCAATTCACACCAGAGCACGCCAGTGTACGCCAGAGCACGCCATTGCACGCCAGAGCACGTCAATGCACGCCAGAGCACGCAAGTGCACGCCAGAGCACGTCATTGCACGCCAGAGCACGCAAGTTCACGCCAAAGCACGCCAGTGCACGCAAGAGCACGCCAGTGCACGCAAGAGCACGCCAATTCACACCAGAGCACGCCAGTGCACGCCAGAGCACGCCAGTGCACGCCAGAGCACGCCAGTGCACGCCAGAGCACGCCAATTCACACCAGAGCACGCCAGTGCACGCCAGAGAACACCAGTGCACGCAAGAGCACGTCAATGCACGCCAGAGCACGCAAGTGCACGCCAGAGAACGCCAATTCACACCAGATCACTCAAGTGCACGCCAAAGCACGCCAGTGCACGCCAGAGCACGCCAGTGCCCGCAAGAGCACGCCATTGCACGCCAGAGCACGCCAGTACACGCCAGAGCACGCCAGTGCACGCCAGTGCACGCCAATTCACACAAGAGCACGCCACAGCACGCCAGTGCACGCCAGAGCACGTCAATGCACGCCAGAGCACGCCAGTGCACGCCAGAGCACGCCAGTGCACGCCAGAGCACGCCAGTGCACGCTAGTGCACGCCAGAGCACGCCAATTCACACCAGAGCACGCCAGTGCACGCTAGAGCACGCCAATTCACACCAGAGCACGCCAGTGCACGCAAGAGCACGCCAATTCACACCAGAGCATGCCAGTGCACGCCAGAGCACGCCAATTCACACCAGAGCACGCCAGTGCACGCAAGAGCACGCCAGTGCACGCAAGAGCACGTCAATGCACGCCAGAGCACGTCAATGCACGCCAGAGCACGCCAGTGCACGCCAGAGCACGCCATTGCACGCCAGAGCACGCAAGTGCACGCCAAAGCACGCCAGTGCATGCCAATTCACATCAGAGCACGCCAGAGAACGCCAGTACACGCCAGAGCAAGTCAATGCACGCCAGAGCAAGCCAGAGCAAGCCAGAGCAAGCCAGAGCACGCCAGTGCACGCCAGAGCACGCCAGAGCACGCCAATTCACACCAGAGCACGCCAGTGCACGCCAGAGCACGCCAATTCACACCAGAGCACGCCAATGCAGGCCAGAGCACGCCAGAGCACGCCAGAGCACGCCAGTGCACGCAAGAGTACGCCAGTGCACGCAAGAGCACGCCTGTGCACGCAAGAGCACGCCAATTCACACCAGAGCACGCCAGTGCATGCCAGAGCACGCCAGTGCACGCCAGAGCACGCCAGTGCACGCCAGATCACGCCAGTGCACGCCAGAGCACGTAAATGCACGCCAGTGCACGCCAGAGCACGCCAGAGCACGTTAATGCACGCCAGAGCAAGCCAAAGCACGCCAGTGCACGCTTGAGCACGCCAGTGCACGCTTGAGCACGCCAATTCACACCAGAGCTCGCAAGTGCAGCCAGAGCACGCCAATTCACACCAGAGCACGCCAGTGTACGCCAGAGCACGCCATTGCACGCCAGAGCACGTCATTGCACGCCAGAGCACCCCAGTGCAGCCAGAGCACGCCAATTCACACCAGAGCACGCCAGTGCACGCAAGAGCACGCCAATGCACGCAAGAGCACGTCAATGCACGCCAGAGCACGCCATTGCACGCCAGAGCACGTCATTGCACGCCAGAGCACCCCAGTGCAGCCAGAGCACGCCAATTCACACCAGAGCACGCCAGTGCACGCAAGAGCACGCCAATGCACGCAAAAGCATGTCAATGCACGCCAGAGCACGCCAGTACACGCCAGAGCACGCAAGTGCACGCCAAAGCACGCCAGTGCACGCCAGAGCACGCCAGTGCACGCCAATTCACACCAGAGCTCGCCAGTGCACGCCAGAGCACGCCAGTGCACGCCAGAGCACGCCAGAGCACGTTAATGCACGCCAGAGCAAGCCAAAGCACGCCAGTGCACGCTTGAGCACGCCAATTCACACCAGAGCACGCCAGTGCAGCCAGAGCACGCCAATTCACACCAGAGCACGCCAGTGTACGCCAGAGCACGCCATTGCACGCCAGAGCACGTCAATGCACGCCAGAGCACGCAAGTGCACGCCAGAGCACGTCATTGCACGCCAGAGCACGCAAGTTCACGCCAAAGCACGCCAGTGCACGCAAGAGCACGCCAGTGCACGCAAGAGCACGCCAATTCACACCAGAGCACGCCAGTGCACGCCAGAGCACGCCAGTGCACGCCAGAGCACGCCAGTGCACGCCAGAGCACGCCAATTCACACCAGAGCACGCCAGTGCACGCCAGAGAACACCAGTGCACGCAAGAGCACGTCAATGCACGCCAGAGCACGCAAGTGCACGCCAGAGAACGCCAATTCACACCAGATCACTCAAGTGCACGCCAAAGCACGCCAGTGCACGCCAGAGCACGCCAGTGCACGCAAGAGCACGCCATTGCACGCCAGAGCACGCCAGTACACGCCAGAGCACGCCAGTGCACGCCAGTGCACGCCAATTCACACAAGAGCACGCCACAGCACGCCAGTGCACGCCAGAGCACGTCAATGCACGCCAGAGCACGCCAGTGCACGCCAGAGCACGCCAGTGCACGCCAGAGCACGCCAGTGCACGCTAGTGCACGCCAGAGCACGCCAATTCACACCAGAGCACGCCAGTGCACGCTAGAGCACGCCAATTCACACCAGAGCACGCCAGTGCACGCAAGAGCACGCCAATTCACACCAGAGCATGCCAGTGCACGCCAGAGCACGCCAATTCACACCAGAGCACGCCAGTGCACGCAAGAGCACGCCAGTGCACGCAAGAGCACGTCAATGCACGCCAGAGCACGTCAATGCACGCCAGAGCACGCCAGTGCACGCCAGAGCACGCCATTGCACGCCAGAGCACGCAAGTGCACGCCAAAGCACGCCAGTGCATGCCAATTCACATCAGAGCACGCCAGAGAACGCCAGTACACGCCAGAGCAAGTCAATGCACGCCAGAGCAAGCCAGAGCAAGCCAGAGCAAGCCAGAGCACGCCAGTGCACGCCAGAGCACGCCAGAGCACGCCAATTCACACCAGAGCACGCCAGTGCACGCCAGAGCACGCCAATTCACACCAGAGCACGCCAATGCAGGCCAGAGCACGCCAGAGCACGCCAGAGCACGCCAGTGCACGCAAGAGTACGCCAGTGCACGCAAGAGCACGCCTGTGCACGCAAGAGCACGCCAATTCACACCAGAGCACGCCAGTGCATGCCAGAGCACGCCAGTGCACGCCAGAGCACGCCAGTGCACGCCAGATCACGCCAGTGCACGCCAGAGCACGTAAATGCACGCCAGTGCACGCCAGAGCACGCCAGAGCACGTTAATGCACGCCAGAGCAAGCCAAAGCACGCCAGTGCACGCTTGAGCACGCCAATTCACACCAGAGCTCGCAAGTGCAGCCAGAGCACGCCAATTCACACCAGAGCACGCCAGTGTACGCCAGAGCACGCCATTGCACGCCAGAGCACGTCATTGCACGCCAGAGCACCCCAGTGCAGCCAGAGCACGCCAATTCACACCAGAGCACGCCAGTGCACGCAAGAGCACGCCAATGCACGCAAGAGCACGTCAATGCACGCCAGAGCACGCCAGTACACGCCAGAGCACGCAAGTGCACGCCAAAGCACGCCAGTGCACGCCAGAGCACGCCAGTGCACGCCAATTCACACCAGAGCTCGCCAGTGCACGCCAGAGCACGCCAGTGCACGCCAGAGAACGCCAGAGCACGTTAATGCACGCCAGAGCAAGCCAAAGCACGCCAGTGCACGCTTGAGCACGCCAATTCACACCAGAGCACGCCAGTGCAGCCAGAGCACGCCAATTCACACCAGAGCACGCCAGTGTACGCCAGAGCACGCCATTGCACGCCAGAGCACGTCAATGCACGCCAGAGCACGCCAGTGCACGCCAGAGCACGTCATTGCACGCCAGAGCACGCAAGTTCACGCCAAAGCACGCCAGTGCACGCAAGAGCACGCCAGTGCACGCAAGAGCACGCCAATTCACACCAGAGCACGCCAGTGCACGCCAGAGCACGCCAGTGCACGCCAGAGCACGCCAATTCACACCAGAGCACGCCAGTGCACGCCAGAGAACACCAGTGCACGCAAGAGCACGTCAATGCACGCCAGAGCACGCAAGTGCACGCCAGAGAACGCCAATTCACACCAGATCACTCAAGTGCACGCCAAAGCACGCCAGTGCACGCCAGAGCACGCCAGTGCACGCAAGAGCACGCCATTGCACGCCAGAGCACGCCAGTACACGCCAGAGCACGCCAGTGCACGCCAGTGCACGCCAATTCACACAAGAGCACGCCACAGCACGCCAGTGCACGCCAGAGCACGTCAATGCACGCCAGAGCACGCCAGTGCACGCCAGAGCACGCCAGTGCACGCCAGAGCACGCCAGTGCACGCCAGAGCACGCCAGTGCACGCCAGAGCACGCCAGTGCACGCTAGTGCACGCCAGAGCACGCCAATTCACACCAGAGCACGCCAGTGCACGCTAGAGCACGCCAATTCACACCAGAGCACGCCAGTGCACGCAAGAGCACGCCAATTCACACCAGAGCATGCCAGTGCACGCCAGAGCACGCCAATTCACACCAGAGCACGCCAGTGCACGCAAGAGCACGCCAGTGCACGCAAGAGCACGTCAATGCACGCCAGAGCACGTCAATGCACGCCAGAGCACGCCAGTGCACGCCAGAGCACGCCATTGCACGCCAGAGCACGCAAGTGCACGCCAAAGCACGCCAGTGCATGCCAATTCACATCAGAGCACGCCAGAGAACGCCAGTACACGCCAGAGCAAGTCAATGCACGCCAGAGCAAGCCAGAGCAAGCCAGAGCAAGCCAGAGCACGCCAGTGCACGCCAGAGCACGCCAGAGCACGCCAATTCACACCAGAGCACGCCAGTGCACGCCAGAGCACGCCAGAGCACGCCAATTCACACCAGAGCACGCCAGTGCACGCCAGAGCACGCCAATTCACACCAGAGCATGCCAGTGCACGCCAGAGCACGCCAATTCACACCAGAGCACGCCAGTGCACGCAAGAGCACGCCAGTGCACGCCAGAGCACGCCAATTCACACCAGAGCACGCAAGAGCACGCCAGTGCACGCAAGAGCACGCCAATGCAGGCCAGAGCACGCCAGAGCACGCCAGAGCACGCCAGTGCACGCCAGTGCACGCCAGAGCACGCCAATTCACACCAGAGTACGCCAGTGCACGCTAGAGCACGCCAATTCACACCAGAGCACGCCAGTGCACGCAAGAGTACGCCAGTGCACGCAAGAGCACGCCAGTGCACGCAAGAGCACGCCAATTCACACCAGAGCACGCCAATTCACACCAGAGCACGCTAGTGCACGCCAGAGCACGCCAGTGCACGCCAGAGCACGCCAGTGCACGCCAGAGCACGTAAATGCACGCCAGAGCACGCCAGTGCCCGCCAGAGCACGCCAGTGCGCGCCAGAGCACGCCAGTGCGCGCCAGAGCACGCCAGTGCCCGCCAGAGCACGCCAATTCACGCCAGAGCACGCCAGTGCACGCCAAAGCACGTCAATGCACGCCAGAGCACGCCAGTGCACGACAGAGCTCGCCAGTGAACGCGAGAGCACGCCAATTCACACCAGAGCACAACAGTGCATGCCAGTGCACGCCAGAACACGCCAGTGCACGTCAATGCACGCCAGAGAAAGCCAGTGCACGCCAGAGCACGCCAATTCACACCAGTGCACGCCAGTGCACGCCAATTCACGCCAATTCACACCAGTGCACGCCAGTGCACGCCAGAGCACGCCAATTCACGCCAGAGCACGCCAGTGCATTCCAGAGTACGCCAATTCACACTACAGCACGCCAGTGCACTCCAGAGCACGTCAATGCACGCCAGAGCAAGCCAGTGCACGCCAGAGCACGCCAGTGCACGCCAATTCACACTAGAGCACGCCAGTGCATGCCAGAGCATGCCAGAGCACGTCAATGCAAGCCAGAGCAAGCCAGAGCACGCCAGAGCACGCCAGAACAATTCACACCAGAGCACGCAAGTGCACGCCAAGTTACGCCAGTGCACGCCAGAGCACGCCAGTGCACGCCAATTCACACCAGAGCACGCCAGTGCACACCAGAGCACGCCAGTGCACGCCAGAGCACGCCAGAGCACGCCAGTGCACGCAAGAGCACGTTAATGCACGCCAGAGCAAGCCAGAGCACGCCAGAGCACCCCAAAGCACGCCAGTGCACACCAGAGCACGCCAATTCACACCAGAGCATGCCAGTGCAGGCCAGAGCACGCCAATTTACACCAGAGCACGCCAGTGTACGCCAGAGCACGCCATTGTACGCCAGAGCACGTCAATGCACGCCAGAGCACGCCAGTGCACGCCAGAGCACGCCATTGCACGCCAGAGCACGCAAGTGCACGCCAAAGCACGCCAGTGCACGCCAGTGCACGCCAATTCACATCAGAGCACGCCAGAGCACGCCAGAGCACGTCAATGCACGCCAGAGTAAGCCAGAGCACGCCAGAGCACGCCAGAGCACGCCAGTGCACGCCAGAGCACGCCAGTGCACGCCAGAGCACGCCAGTGCACGCCAGAGCACGCCAGTGCACGCCAGAGCACGCCAGTGCACGTCAGAGCATGCCAGTGCACGCCAGAGCAATTCAATGCACGCCAGATTACGCCAATTCACACCAGAGCACGCCAGTGCACGCCAGAGCACGCCAATTCACACCAGAGCACGCCAATGCACACCAGAGCATGCCAGTGCACGCCAGAGCACGCCAGAGCACGCCAGTGCACGCCAGAGCACGCCAGTGCACGCCAGTGCACGCTAGAGCACGCCAATTCACACCAGAGCACGCCAGTGCACGCAAGAGCACGCCAATGCACGCAAGAGCACGTCAATGCACGCCAGAGCACGCCAGTACACGCCAGAGCACGCAAGTGCACGCCAAAGCACGCCAGTGCACGCCAGAGCACGCCAGTGCACGCCAGTGCACACCAGAGCTCGCCAGTGCACGCCAGAGCACGCCAGTGCACGCCAGAGCACGCCAGAGCACGCCAATGCACGCCAGAGCACGTTAATGCACGCCAGAGCAAGCCAAAGCACGCCAGTGCACGGTTGAGCACGCCAAATCACACAAGAGCACGCCAGTGCAGGCCAGAGCACGCCAATTCACACCAGAGCACGCCAGTGTACGCCAGAGCACGCCAGTGCACGCCAGAGCACGCCAATTCACACCAGAGCACGCCAGTGCACGCAAGAGCACGCCAGTGCACGCAAGAGCACGTCAATGCACGCCAGAGCACGCCAGTGCACGCCAGAGCACGCCAGTGCACGCTAGTGCACGCCAGAGCACGCCAATTCACACCAGAGCATGCCAGTGCACGCTAGAGCACGCCAATTCACACCAGAGCACGCCAGTGCACGGTAGAGCACGGTAGAGCACAGCAGAGAACAGCTCAGCACTTGAAGTTGCTATAATATTTTTTTCACTTGTTAAAACCATTTTGTAATTACAGGATGTGTAAATCAATGTCCAATACACCATTTCAAGTCTATTTAATCAATAAATTTATAGAGCAAATCATGAACAAAAAGTTTGAGAAAAACGCACATCACAGCACTTGAATTTTTAAAAATTATTCAAGTTATTTGAGTTCTATTTTCGAATAGTGGATTTCTATTGTCAAGCACTTGAGTTCTGCATAGCAGAGAACGCCAGAGCACGCCATTTCACACCAGAGCACGCCAGTGCACGCCAGTGCACGCCAGAGCACGCCAGAGCACGCCAGAGCACGCCAGAGCACGCCAGTGCACGCCAGAGCACGCCAGTGCCCGCCAGAGCACGCCAGTGCGCGCCAGGGCACGCCAGTGCGCGCCAGAGCACGCCAATTCACGCCAGAGCACGCCAGTGCACGCAAGAGCAAGCCAGTGCACGCAAACGCACGCCAGTGCACGCAAGAGCACGCCAGTGCACGCAAGAGCACGCCAATTCACACCAGAGCACGCCAATGCACGCCAGAGCACGCCAGTGCACGCCAGAGCACGCCAGTGCACGCCAGAGCACGCCAATTCACACCAGAGAACGCCAGTGCACGCAAGAGAACGTCATTGCACGCCAGAGAAAGCCAGTGCACGCCAGAGCACTCCAATTCACACCAGTGCACGCCAGTGCACGCCAGAGCACGCCAATTCACGCCAGAGCACGCCAGTGCATTCCAGAGTACGCCAATTCACACTACAGCACGCCAGTGCACGCCAGAGCACGTCAATGCACGCCAGAGCAAGCCAGTGCACGCCAGAGCACGCCAGTGCACGCAAATTCACACTACAGCACGCCAGTGCATGCCAGAGCATGCCAGAACACGTCAATGCAAGCCAGAGGAAGCCAGAGCACGCCAGAGCACGCCAGAACAATTCACACCAGAGCACGCCAGTGCACGCCAGAGCACGCAAGTGCACGTCAAAGCACGCCAGTGCACGCCAGAGCACGCCAGTGCACGCCAATTCACACCAGAGCACGCCAGTGCACGCCAGAGCACGCCAGTGCACGCCAGAGCACGCCAGTGCACGCCAGAGCACGCCAGAGCACGCCAGTGCACGCCAGAGCACGTTATTGCACGCCAGTGCACGCCAGAGCAATTCAATGCACGCCAGAGCACGCCAATTCACACCAGAGCACGCCAGTGCACGCCAGAGCACGCCAATTCACACCAGAGCACGCCAATGCAAGCCAGAGCATGCCAGTGCACGCCAGAGCACACCAGAGCACGCCAGTGCACGCCAGAGCACGCCAGTGCACGCCAGTGCACGCTAGAGCACGCCAATTCACACCAGAGCACGCCAGTGCACGCAAGAGCACGCCAGTGCACGCAAGAGCACGCCAATTCACACCAGAGCACGCCAGTGCACGCCAGTGCACGCCAGAGCACGCCAATTCACACCAGAGCACGCCAGTGCACGCAAGAGCACGCCAGTGCACGCAAGAGCACGTCAATGCACGCCAGAGCACGCCAGTGCACGCCAGAGCACGCCAGTGCACGCTAGTGCACGCCAGTGCACGCCAGTGCACGCTAGAGCACGCCAATTCACGCCAGAGCACGCCAATTCACACCAGAGCATGCCTGTGCACGCTAGAGCACGCCAATTCACACCAGAGCACGCCAGTGCACGCAAAAGAACGCCAGTGCACGCAAGAGCACGCCAATTCACACCAGAGCACGCCAGTGCACGCCAGAGGACGCCAGTGCACGCTAGAGCACGCCAATTCACACCAGAGCACGCCAGTGCACGCAAGAGCACGTCAATGCACGCCAGTGCACGCCAGTGCACGCCAGTGCACGTCAATGCACGCCAGAGCACGCCAGTGCATGCCAGTGCACGTCAATGTACGCCAGAGCACGCCAGTGCACGACACAGCTCGCCAGTGATCGCGAGAGCATGCCAATTCACACCAGAGCACAACAGTGCATGCCAGTGCACGCCAGTGCACGCCAGTGCACGTCAATGCACGCCTGAGCAAGCCAGAGCACGCCAGTGCATGCCAGAGCACGCCAATTCACACCAGTGCACGCCAGTGCACGCCAGAGCACGCCAATTCACACCAGAGCATGCCAGTGCATTCCAGAGTACGCTAATTCACACTAGAGCACGCCAGTGCACGCAAGAGCACACCAGTGCACGCCAGAGCAAGCCAGTGCACGCCAGTGCACTCCAATTCACACTAGAGCACTTCAGTGCATGCCAGAGCATGCCAGAGCACGTCAATGCAAGCCAGAGCAAGCCAGAGCACGCCAGAGCACGCCAGAGCAATTCACACCAGAGCACGCCAGTGCACGCCAGAGCACGCCAGTGCACGCCAGTGCACGCCAGAGCACGCCAGTGCACGCCAGAGCACGTCAATGCACGCCAGAGCACGGTAGAGCACAGCAGAGAACAGCTCAGCACTTGAAGTTGCTATAATATTTTTTTCACTTGTTAAAACCATTTTTTAATTACAGGATGTGTAAATCAATGTCCAATACACCATTTCAAGTCTATTGAATCAATAAATTTATAGAGCAAATCATGAACAAAAAGTTTTAGAAAAACGCACATCACAGCACTTGAATTTTTAAAAATTATTCAAGTTATTTGAGTTCTATTGTCGGGTAGTGGATTTCTATTGTCAAACTCTTGAATTCTGCATAGCAGAGCACGCCAGAGCACGACAGAGCACGCCAGAGCTCACCAGTACACGCCAGAGCACGCCAGTGCACGCCACAGCACTTGAATTTTTAAAAATTATTCAAGTTATTTGAGTTCTATTGTCGGGTAGTGGATTTCTATTGTCAAGCACTTGAGATCTGCATAGCAGAGCACGCCAGAGCACGACAGAGCACGCCAGAGCTCACCAGTACACGCCAGAGCACGCCAGTGAACGCCACAGCACTTGAATTTTTAAAAATTATTCAAGTTATTTGAGTTCTATTGTCGGGTAGTGGATTTCTATTGTCAAGCACTTGAGATCTGCATAGCAGAGCATGCCAGAGCACGACGGAGCACGCCAGAGCACGCCAGTACACGCCAGAGCACGCCAATTCACACCAGAGCACGCCAGTGCACGCCAGAGCACGTCAATGCACGCCAGAGCACGCCAGTGCCCGTTAGAGCACACCAATTGACACCAGAGCACGCCAGAGCACGCCAGAGCACGCCAATGCACGCCAGTGCACGCCAGGGCACGACAGAGCACGCCAGATCACGACAAAGCACGCCAGAGCACGCCAGTGCACGCCAGAGCACGCCAATTCACACCAGAGCACGCCAGTGCACGCCAAAGCACGCCAGTGCACGCAAGAGCACGCCAGAGCACGCCAGTGCACGCCAGAGCACGCCGGTGCACGCCAGAGCACGCCAGTGCACGCCAGAGCACGTCAATGCACGACAGATCACGTCAATGCACGCCAGAGCACAACAGTGTACGCCAGAGCACGGCAGTGCACGCCAGAGCACGCCAGTGCACGCCAGAGCACGCCAGTGCACGCCAGAGCACGCCAGTGCACGCCAGAGCACGCCAGTGCACGCCAGAGCACGCCAGTGCACGCCAGTGCACGCCAGAGCACGCCAGAGCACGCCAGTGCACGCCAGAGAACGCCAGTGCACGCTAGAGCACGCCAGTGCACACCAGAGCACGCCAGTGCACGTCAATGCACGCCAGAGTACGCCAGAGCACGCCAGTGCACGCCAGAGCACGCCAATTTACACCAGAGCACGCCAGTGCACGCAAGAGCACGTCACTGCACGCCAGAGCACGCAAGTGCACGCCAGAGCACGCCAGTGCACGCCAGTGAACGGTAGAGTACAGCAGACAACAGCTCAGAACTTGAAGTTGCTATAATATTTTTTTCACTTGTTAAAATCATTTTTTTATAACAGGATGTGTAAATCAATGTCCAATATACCATATCAAGTCTATTGAATCAATAAATTTATAGAGCAAATCATGAACAAAAAGCTTTAGAAAAACGAACATCAAAGCACTTGAATTTTTAAAAATTATTCAAGTAATTTGAGTTCTATTGTCGGGTAGTGGATTTCTATTGTCAAGCACGCCAGAGCATGCCAATTCACACCAGAGCACGCCAGTGCACGCAAGAGAACGCCAGTGCAAGCCAGAGCACGCCAGTGCAAGCCAGAGTATGCCAGAGCACGCCAGAGCACGTCAATGCACGCTAGAGCAAGCCAGAGCACGCCAGAGCACGCCAGAGCACGCCAGAGCACGCCAGAGCACGCCAGTGCACGCCAGAGCACACCAATTCACACAAGAGTAAGCCAGTGCACAGCAGAGCACGCCAGTGCACGCCAGAGCACGCCAGTGCACGCCAGAGCACGCCAGAGCACGCCAGAGCAAGCCAGTGCACGCCAGAGCACGCCAGTGCACGCCAAAGCACGCCAGTGCACGCAAGAGCACGCCAGAGCACGCCAGTGCACGCCAGAGCACGCCGGTGCACGCCAGAGCACGCCAGAGCACGCCAGTGCACGCCAGAGCACGTTATTGCACGCCAGTGCACGCCAGAGCAATTCAATGCACGCCAGAGCACGCCAATTCACACCAGAGCACGCCAGTGCACGCCAGAGCACGCCAATTCACACCAGAGCACGCCAATGCAAGCCAGAGCATGCCAGTGCACGCCAGAGCACACCAGAGCACGCCAGTGCACGCCAGAGCACGCCAGTGCACGCCAGTGCACGCTAGAGCACGCAAATTCACACCAGAGCACGCCAGTGCACGCAAGAGCACGCCAGTGCACGCAAGAGCACGCCAGTGCACGCAAGAGCACGCCAATTCACACCAGAGCACGCCAGTGCACGCCAGAGCACGCCAGTGCACGCCAGAGCACGCCAATTCACACCAGAGCACGCCAGTGCACGCCAGAGCACGCCAGTGCACGCTAGTGCACGCCAGAGCACGCCAATTCACACCAGAGCATGCCTGTGCACGCTAGAGCACGACAATTCACACCAGAGCACGCCAGTGCACGCAAAAGAACGCCAGTGCACGCAAGAGCACGCCAATTCACACCAGAGCACGCCAGTGCACGCCAGAGGACGCCAGTGCACGCTAGAGCACGCCAATTCACACCAGAGCACGCCAGTGCACGCAAGAGCACGTCAATGCACGCCAGTGCACGCCAGTGCACGTCAATGTACGCCAGAGCACGCCAGTGCACGACACAGCTCGCCAGTGAACGCGAGAGCATGCCAATTCACACCAGAGCACAACAGTGCATGCCAGTGCACGCCAGTGCACGTCAATGCACGCCTGAGCAAGCCAGAGCACGCCAGTGCATGCCAGAGCACGCCAATTCACACCAGTGCACGCCAGAGCACGCCAGAGCACGCCAATTCACACCAGAGCATGCCAGTGCATTCCAGAGTACGCTAATTCACACTAGAGCACGCCAGTGCACGCAAGAGCACACCAGTGCACGCCAGAGCAAGCCAGTGCACGCCAGTGCACTCCAATTCACACTAGAGCACTTCAGTGCATGCCAGAGCATGCCAGAGCACGTCAATGCAAGCCAGAGCAAGCCAGAGCACGCCAGAGCACGCCAGAGCAATTCACACCAGAGCACGCCAGTGCACGCCAGTGCACGCCAGTGCACGCCAGTGCACGCCAGAGCACGCCAGTGCACGCCAGAGCACGTCAATGCACGCCAGAGCACGGTAGAGCACAGCAGAGAACAGCTCAGCACTTGAAGTTGCTATAATATTTTTTTCACTTGTTAAAACCATTTTTTAATTACAGGATGTGTAAATCAATGTCCAATACACCATTTCAAGTCTATTGAATCAATAAATTTATAGAGCAAATCATGAACAAAAAGTTTTAGAAAAACGCACATCACAGCACTTGAATTTTTAAAAATTATTCAAGTTATTTGAGTTCTATTGTCGGGTAGTGGATTTCTATTGTCAAACTCTTGAATTCTGCATAGCAGAGCACGCCAGAGCACGACAGAGCACGCCAGAGCTCACCAGTACACGCCAGAGCACGCCAGTGCACGCCACAGCACTTGAATTTTTAAAAATTATTCAAGTTATTTGAGTTCTATTGTCGGGTAGTGGATTTCTATTGTCAAGCACTTGAGATCTGCATAGCAGAGCACGCCAGAGCACGACAGAGCACGCCAGAGCTCACCAGTACACGCCAGAGCACGCCAGTGAACGCCACAGCACTTGAATTTTTAAAAATTATTCAAGTTATTTGAGTTCTATTGTCGGGTAGTGGATTTCTATTGTCAAGCACTTGAGATCTGCATAGCAGAGCATGCCAGAGCACGACGGAGCACGCCAGAGCACGCCAGTACACGCCAGAGCACGCCAATTCACACCAGAGCACGCCAGTGCACGCCAGAGCACGTCAATGCACGCCAGAGCACGCCAGTGCCCGTTAGAGCACACCAATTGACACCAGAGCACGTCAGAGCACGCCAGAGCACGCCAATGCACGCCAGTGCACGCCAGGGCACGACAGAGCACGCCAGATCACGACAAAGCACGCCAGAGCACGCCAGTGCACGCCAGAGCACGCCAATTCACACCAGAGCACGCCAGTGCACGCCAAAGCACGCCAGTGCACGCAAGAGCACGCCAGAGCACGCCAGTGCACGCCAGAGCACGCCGGTGCACGCCAGAGCACGCCAGTGCACGCCAGAGCACGTCAATGCACGACAGATCACGTCAATGCACGCCAGAGCACAACAGTGTACGCCAGAGCACGGCAGTGCACGCCAGAGCACGCCAATTTACACCAGAGCACGCCAGTGCACGCAAGAGCACGTCACTGCACGCCAGAGCACGCAAGTGCACGCCAGAGCACGCCAGTGCACGCCAGTGAACGGTAGAGTACAGCAGACAACAGCTCAGAACTTGAAGTTGCTATAATATTTTTTTCACTTGTTAAAATCATTTTTTTATAACAGGATGTGTAAATCAATGTCCAATATACCATATCAAGTCTATTGAATCAATAAATTTATAGAGCAAATCATGAACAAAAAGCTTTAGAAAAACGAACATCAAAGCACTTGAATTTTTAAAAATTATTCAAGTAATTTGAGTTCTATTGTCGGGTAGTGGATTTCTATTGTCAAGCACGCCAGAGCATGCCAATTCACACCAGAGCACGCCAGTGCACGCAAGAGAACGCCAGTGCAAGCCAGAGCACGCCAGTGCAAGCCAGAGTATGCCAGAGCACGCCAGAGCACGTCAATGCACGCTAGAGCAAGCCAGAGCACGCCAGAGCACGCCAGAGCACGCCAGAGCACGGTAGAGCACAGCAGAGAACAGCTCAGCACTTGAAGTTGCTATAATATTTGTTTCACTTGTAAAAACCAATTTTTTAATTACAGGATGTGTAAATCAATGTCCAATACACCGTTTTAAGTCTATTTAATCAATAAATTTATAGAGCAAATCATGAACAAAAAGTTTGAGAAAAACGCACATCACAGCACTTGAATTTTTAAAAATTATTCAAGTTATTTGAGTTCTATTGTCGGGTAGTGGATTTCTATTGTCAAGCACTTGAGTTCTGCATAGCAGAGCACGCCAGTGCACGCAAGAGCACGTAAATGCACGCCAGAGCACGCCAGAGCACGCCAGAGCACGCAAGTGCACGCCAAAGCACGCCAGTGCACGCCAGAGCACGTCAGTGCACGTCAGAGCACGCCAGTGTCCGCCAGAGCATGCCAGTGCACGCCAGAGCAATTCAATGCACGCCAGAGCACGCCAATTCACACCAGAGCACGCCAGTGCCCGCCAGAGCACGCCAGTGCACGCCAGAGCACGCCAATTCACACCAGAGCACGCCAGTGCACGCCAGAGCACGCCAGCGCAAGCAAGAGCACGTCAATGCACGCCAGAGCACGCCAGTGCACGCCAGAGCACGCCAATTCACACCAGAGCACGCCAGTGCAGGCCAGAGCACGCCAATTCACACCAGAGTACGCCAGTGTACGCCAGAGCAAGCCATTGCACGCAAGAGCACGTCAATGCACGCCAGAGCACGCAAGTGCACGCAAGAGCACGCCATTGCACGCCAGAGCACGCAAGTGCACGCCAAAGCACGCCAGTGCACGCCAATAAACATCAGAGCACTCCAGAGCACGCCAGTGCACGCCAGAGCACGTCAATGCACGCCAGAGCAATCCAGAGCAAGCCAGAGCACGCCAGTGCACGCCAGAGCACGGTAGAGCACAGCAGAGAACAGCTCAGCACTTGAAGTTGCTATAATATTTGTTTCACTTGTAAAAACCAATTTTTTAATTACAGGATGTGTAAATCAATGTCCAATACACCGTTTTAAGTCTATTTAATCAATAAATTTATAGAGCAAATCATGAACAAAAAGTTTGAGAAAAACGCACATCACAGCACTTGAATTTTTAAAAATTATTCAAGTTATTTGAGTTCTATTGTCGGGTAGTGGATTTCTATTGTCAAGCACTTGAGTTCTGCATAGCAGAGCACGCCAGAGCACGTCAGAGCAAACCAGAGCACGCAAGTGCACGCCAAAGCACGCCAGTACACGCCAGAGCACGCCAATTCAAACCAGAGCACGCCAGTGCATTCCAGAGTACGCCAATTCACACTAGAGCACGCCAGTGCCCGCTAGAGCACGCCAGAGCAATTCAATGCACGCCAGAGCACGCCAATTCACACCAGAGCACGCCAGTGCACGCCAATTCACACCAGAGCACGCCAGTGCACACCAGAGCACGCCAGTGCACGCAAGAGCACGTCAATGCACGCCAGAGCACGCCATTGCACGCCAGACCACGCAAGTGCACGCCAAAGCACGCCAGTGCACGCCAGAGCACGCCAGAGCACGCCAGTGCACGCCAGAGCACATCAATGCACGCCAGAGCAAGCCAGAGCACGCCAGAGCACGACAGAGCACGCCAGTGCACGCCAGAGCAAGGTAGAGCACAGCAGAGAACAGCTCAGCACTTGAAGTTGCTATAATATTTTTTTCACTTTTTAAAACCATTGTTTAATTACAGGATGTGTAAATCAATGTCCAGTACACCATTTCAAGGCTATTGAATCAATACATTTATAGAGCAAATCATGAACAAAAAGTTTGAGAAAAACGCACATCACAGCACTTGAATTTTTAAAAATTATTCAAGTTATTTGAGTTCTATTGTCGGGTAGTGGATTTCTATTGTCAAGCACTTGAGTTCTGCATAGCAGAGCACGCCAGAGCACGTCAGAGCACGCAAGTGCACGCCAGAGCACGCCAGTGCACGCCAGAGCACGCCAGTGCACGCCAGAGCACGCCAGTGCACGCCAGAGCACGCCAGTGCACGCCAGAGCACGCCAGTGCACGCCAGAGCACGCCATTTCACACCAGAGCACGCCAGTGCACGCCAGAGCACGCCAGTGCACGCCAGAGCACGCCAGTGCACGCCAGAGCACGCCAGTGCACGCCAGAGCACGCCAGTGCACGCCAGAGCACGCCATTTCACACCAGAGCACGCCAGTGCACGCCAGAGCACGCCAGGGCACGCCAGTACACGCCAGTGCACGTCAATGCACGCCAGAGCACGCCAGTGCACGACACAGCTCGCCAGTGAACGCGAGAGCACGCCAATTCACACCAGAGCACAACAGTGCATGCCAGTGCACGCCAGAGCACGCCAGTGCACGTCAATGCACGCCTGAGCAAGCCAGAGCACGCCAGAGCACGCCAGAGCACGCCAGTGCACGCCAGAGAAAGCCAGTGCACGCCAGAGCACGCCAGAGCACGCCAGAGCACGCCAATTCACACCAGAGCACGCCAGTGCACGCCAGAGCAAGTCAATGCACGCCAGAGCACGCCAGTGCACGCCAGAGAACACCAATTGACACCAGAGCACGCCAGAGCACGCCAGAGCACGCCAGCGCACACCAGTGCACGACAGAGCACGACAGAGCACGCCAGAGCACGACAGAGCACGCCAGAGCACGCCAGTGCACGCCAGAGCACGCCAATTCACACCAGATCACGCCAGTGCACGCCAAAGCACGCCAGTGCACGCAAGAGCACGCCAGTGCACGCAAGAGCACGCCAGTGCACGCAAGAGCACGCCAATTCACACCAGAGCACGCCAGTGCACGCCAGAGCACGCCAGTGCACGCCAGAGCACGCCAGTGCACGCCAGAGCACGCCAGTGCACGCCAGAGCACGCCAGTGCACGCCAGAGCACGCCAGTGCACGCCAGAGCACGCCAGTGCACGCCAGAGCACGCCAGTGCACGCCAGAGCACGCCAGTGCACGCCAGAGCACGCCAGTGCACGCCAGAGCACGCCAGTGCACGCCAGAGCACGCCAGTGCACGCCAGAGCACGCCAATTCACACCAGAGCACGCCAGTGCACGCCAGAGCACGCCAGTTCACGCCAGTGCACGTCAATGCACGCCAGAGCACGCCAGTGCACGCCAGTGCACGTCATTGACGCCAGAGCACGCCAGTGCACGACACAGCTCGCCAGTGAACGCGAGAGCATGCCAATTCACACCAGAGCACAACAGTGCATGCCAGTGCACGCCAGAGCACGCCAGTGCACGTCAATGCACGCCTGAGCAAGCCAGAGCACGCCAGTGCACGCCAGAGCACGCCAATTCACACCAGTGCACGCCAGTGCACGCCAGAGCACGCCAATTCACACCAGAGCACGCCAGTGCATTCCAGAGTACGCCAATTCACACTAGAGCACGCCAGTGCACGCCAGAGCACGCCAGTTCACGCCAGAGCAAGCCAGTGCACGCCAGAGCACGCCAGTGCACGCCAATTCACACTAGAGCACGCCAGTGCATGCCAGAGCATGCCAGAGCACGTCAATGCAAGACAGAGCAAGCCAGAGCACGCCAGAGCACGCCAGAGCACGCCAATGCACGCCAGAGCAAGGTAGAGCACAGCAGAGAACAGCTCAGCACTTGAAGTTGCTATAATATTTTTTTTCACTTTTTAAAACCATTGTTTAATTACAGGATGTGTAAATTAATGTCCAGTTCACCATTTCAAGGCTATTGAATCAATAAATTTATAGAGCAAATCATGAACAAAAAGTTTGAGAAAAACGCACATCACAGCACTTGAATTTTTAAAAATTATTCAAGTTATTTAAAATCTATTGTCGGGTAGTGGATTTCTATTGTCAAGCACTTGAGTTCTGCATAGCAGAGCACGCCAGTGCACGCAAGAGCACGTAAATGCACGCCAGAGCACGCCAGAGCACGCCAGAGCACGCAAGTGCACGCCAAAGCACGCCAGTGCACGCCAGAGCACGCCAGTGCACGTCAGAGCACGCCAGTGCCCGCCAGAGCACGCCAGTGCACGCCAGAGCAATTCAATGCACGCCAGAGCACGCCAATTCACACCAGAGCACGCCAGTGCACGCCAGAGCACGCCAGTGCACGCCAGAGCACGCCAATTCACACCAGAGCACGCCAGTGCACGCCAGAGCACGCCAGTGCACGTCAGTGCACGTCAGTGCCCGCCAGAGCACGCCAGTGCACGCCAGTGCACGCCAGAGCACGCCAGTGCACGCCAGTGCACGCCAGTGCACGCCAGAGCACGCCAGAGCACGCCAGTGCACGCCAGAGCACGTTAATGCACGCCAGAGCAAGCCAGAGCACGCCAGAGCACGCCAAAGCACGCCAGTGCACGCCAGTGCACGCCAGTGCACGCCAGTGCACGCCAGAGCACGCCAATTCACACCAGAGCACGCCAGTGCAGACCAGAGCACGCCAATTCACACCAGAGTACGCCAGTGTACGCCAGAGCACGCCATTGCACGCCAGAGCACGTCAATGCACGCCAGAGCACGCCAGTGCACGCAAGAGCACGCCATTGCACGCCAGAGCAAGCAAGTGCACGCCAGAGCACGGTAGAGCACAGCAGAGAACAGCTCAGCACTTGAAGTTGCTATAATATTTTTTTCACTTGTTAAAACCATTTTTTAATTACAGGATGTGTAAATCAATGTCCAATACACCATTTCAAGTCTATTTAATCAATAAATTTATAGAGCAAATCATGAACAAAAAGTTTGAGAAAAAAGCACATCACACCACTTGAATTTTTAAAAATTATTCAAGTTATTTGAGTTCTATTGTCGGGTTGTGGATTTCTATTGTCAAGCACTTGAGTTCTGCATAGCAGAGCACGCCAGAGCACGTCAGAGCACGCCAGAGCACGCAAGTGCACGCCAAAGCACGCCAGTGCACGCCAGAGCACGCCAGTGCACGCCAGAGCACGCCAGTGCACGCCAGAGCACGCCAGTGCCCGCTAGAGCACCCCAGAGCAATTCAATGCACGCCAGAGCACGCCAATTCACACCAGAGCACGCCAGTGCACTCCAGAGCACGCCAATTCACACCAGAGCACGCCAGTGCACACCAGAGCACGCCAGTGCACGCAAGAGCACGTAAATGCACGCCAGAGCACGCCAGAGCACGCCAGAGCACGCAAGTGCACGCCAAAGCACGCCAGTGCACGCCAGAGCACGTCAGTGCACGTCAGAGCACGCCAGTGTCCGCCAGAGCACGCCAGTGCACGCCAGAGCAATTCAATGCACGCCAGAGCACGCCAATTCACACCAGAGCACGCCAGTGCCCGCCAGAGCACGCCAGTGCACGCCAGAGCACGCCAATTCACACCAGAGCACGCCAGTGCACGCCAGAGCACGCCAGTGCAAGCAAGAGCACGTCAATGCACGCCAGAGCACGTCAGTGCACGCCAGAGCACGCCAGTGCACGCCAGAGCACGCCAGTGCACGCCAGAGCACGCCAGAGCACGCCAGTGCACGCCAGAGCACGTTAATGCACGCCAGAGCAAGCCAGAGTACGCCAGAGCACGCCAAAGCACGCCAGTGCACGCCAGTGCACGCCAGAGCACGCCAATTCACACCAGAGCACGCCAGTGCAGGCCAGAGCACGCCAATTCACACCAGAGTACGCCAGTGTACGCCAGAGCAAGCCATTGCACGCAAGAGCACGTCAATGCACGCCAGAGCACGCAAGTGCACGCAAGAGCACGCCATTGCACGCCAGAGCACGCAAGTGCACGCCAAAGCACGCCAGTGCACGCCAATAAACATCAGAGCACTCCAGAGCACGCCAGTGCACGCCAGAGCACGTCAATGCACGCCAGAGCAATCCAGAGCAAGCCAGAGCACGCCAGTGCACGCCAGAGCACGGTAGAGCACAGCAGAGAACAGCTCAGCACTTGAAGTTGCTATAATATTTTTTTCACTTGTAAAAACCAATTTTTTAATTACAGGATGTGTAAATCAATGTCCAATACACCGTTTTAAGTCTATTTAATCAATAAATTTATAGAGCAAATCATGAACAAAAAGTTTGAGAAAAACGCACATCACAGCACTTGAATTTTTAAAAATTATTCAAGTTATTTGAGTTCTATTGTCGGGTAGTGGATTTCTATTGTCAAGCACTTGAGTTCTGCATAGCAGAGCACGCCAGAGCACGTCAGAGCAAACCAGAGCACGCAAGTGCACGCCAAAGCACGCCAGTACACTCCAGAGCACGCCAATTCAAACCAGAGCACGCCAGTGCATTCCAGAGTACGCCAATTCACACTAGAGCACGCCAGTGCCCGCTAGAGCACGCCAGAGCAATTCAATGCACGCCAGAGCACGCCAATTCACACCAGAGCACGCCAGTGCACGCCAATTCACACCAGAGCACGCCAGTGCACACCAGAGCACGCCAGTGCACGCAAGAGCACGTCAATGCACGCCAGAGCACGCCATTGCACGCCAGACCACGCAAGTGCACGCCAAAGCACGCCAGTGCACGCCAGAGCACGCCAGAGCACGCCAGTGCACGCCAGAGCACATCAATGCACGCCAGAGCAAGCCAGAGCACGCCAGAGCACGACAGAGCACGCCAGTGCACGCCAGAGCAAGGTAGAGCACAGCAGAGAACAGCTCAGCACTTGAAGTTGCTATAATATTTTTTTCACTTTTTAAAACCATTGTTTAATTACAGGATGTGTAAATCAATGTCCAGTACACCATTTCAAGGCTATTGAATCAATACATTTATAGAGCAAATCATGAACAAAAAGTTTGAGAAAAACGCACATCACAGCACTTGAATTTTTAAAAATTATTCAAGTTATTTGAGTTCTATTGTCGGGTAGTGGATTTCTATTGTCAAGCACTTGAGTTCTGCATAGCAGAGCACGCCAGAGCACGTCAGAGCACGCAAGTGCACGCCAGAGCACGCCAGTGCACGCCAGAGCACGCCAGTGCACGCCAGAGCACGCCAGTGCACGCCAGAGCACGCCATTTCACACCAGAGCACGCCAGTGCACGCCAGAGCACGCCAGGGCACGCCAGTACACGCCAGTGCACGTCAATGCACGCCAGAGCACGCCAGTGCACGACACAGCTCGCCAGTGAACGCGAGAGCACGCCAATTCACACCAGAGCACAACAGTGCATGCCAGTGCACGCCAGAGCACGCCAGTGCACGTCAATGCACGCCTGAGCAAGCCAGAGCACGCCAGAGCACGCCAGAGCACGCCAGTGCACGCCAGAGAAAGCCAGTGCACGCCAGAGCACGCCAGAGCACGCCAGAGCACGCCAATTCACACCAGAGCACGCCAGTGCACGCCAGAGCAAGTCAATGCACGCCAGAGCACGCCAGTGCACGCCAGAGAACACCAATTGACACCAGAGCACGCCAGAGCACGCCAGAGCACGCCAGCGCACGCCAGTGCACGACAGAGCACGACAGAGCACGCCAGAGCACGACAGAGCACGCCAGAGCACGCCAGTGCACGCCAGAGCACGCCAATTCACACCAGATCACGCCAGTGCACGCCAAAGCACGCCAGTGCACGCAAGAGCACGCCAGAGCACGCTAGTGCACGCCAGAGCACGCCGGTAAACGACAGAGCACGCCAGTGCACGCCAGAAAGCGCCAGCGACGCCAGTGCACGCCAGAGCACGCCAGTGCACGCCAGAGCATGCCAGTGCACGCCAGAGCACGCCAGAGCACGCCAATTCACACCAGAGCACGCCAGTGCAGGCCAGAGCACGCCAATTCACACCAGAGTACGCCAGTGTACGCCAGAGCACGCCATTGCACGCCAGAGCACGTCAATGCACGCCAGAGCACGCCAGTGCACGCAAGAGCACGCCATTGCACGCCAGACCACGCAAGTGCACGCCAAAGCACGCCAGTGCACGCCAATTCACATCAGAGCACTCCAGAGCACGCCAGTGCACGCCAGAGCACGTCAATGCACGCCAGAGCAATCCAGAGCAAGCCAGAGCACGCCAGTGCACGCCAGAGCACGGTAGAGCACAGCAGAGAACAGCTCAGCACTTGAAGTTGCTATAATATTTTTTTCACTTGTAAAAACCAATTTTTTAATTACAGGATGTGTAAATCAATGTCCAATACACCGTTTTAAGTCTATTTAATCAATAAATTTATAGAGCAAATCATGAACAAAAAGTTTGAGAAAAACGCACATCACAGCACTTGAATTTTTAAAAATTATTCAAGTTATTTGAGTTCTATTGTCGGGTAGTGGATTTCTATTGTCAAGCACTTGAGTTCTGCATAGCAGAGCACGCCAGAGCACGTCAGAGCAAACCAGAGCACGCAAGTGCACGCCAAAGCACGCCAGTACACGCCAGAGCACGCCAATTCAAACCAGAGCACGCCAGTGCATTCCAGAGTACGCCAATTCACACTAGAGCACGCCAGTGCCCGCTAGAGCACGCCAGAGCAATTCAATGCACGCCAGAGCACGCCAATTCACACCAGAGCACGCCAGTGCACGCCAATTCACACCAGAGCACGCCAGTGCACACCAGAGCACGCCAGTGCACGCAAGAGCACGTCAATGCACGCCAGAGCACGCCATTGCACGCCAGACCACGCAAGTGCACGCCAAAGCACGCCAGTGCACGCCAGAGCACGCCAGAGCACGCCAGTGCACGCCAGAGCACATCAATGCACGCCAGAGCAAGCCAGAGCACGCCAGAGCACGACAGAGCACGCCAGTGCACGCCAGAGCAAGGTAGAGCACAGCAGAGAACAGCTCAGCACTTGAAGTTGCTATAATATTTTTTTCACTTTTTAAAACCATTGTTTAATTACAGGATGTGTAAATCAATGTCCAGTACACCATTTCAAGGCTATTGAATCAATACATTTATAGAGCAAATCATGAACAAAAAGTTTGAGAAAAACGCACATCACAGCACTTGAATTTTTAAAAATTATTCAAGTTATTTGAGTTCTATTGTCGGGTAGTGGATTTCTATTGTCAAGCACTTGAGTTCTGCATAGCAGAGCACGCCAGAGCACGTCAGAGCACGCAAGTGCACGCCAGAGCACGCCAGTGCACGCCAGAGCACGCCAGTGCACGCCAGAGCACGCCAGTGCACGCCAGAGCACGCCATTTCACACCAGAGCACGCCAGTGCACGCCAGAGCACGCCAGTGCACGCCAGAGCACGCCAGTGCACGCCAGAGCACGCCAGTGCACGCCAGAGCACGCCATTTCACACCAGAGCACGCCAGTGCACGCCAGAGCACGCCAGGGCACGCCAGTACACGCCAGTGCACGTCAATGCACGCCAGAGCACGCCAGTGCACGACACAGCTCGCCAGTGAACGCGAGAGCACGCCAATTCACACCAGAGCACAACAGTGCATGCCAGTGCACGCCAGAGCACGCCAGTGCACGTCAATGCACGCCTGAGCAAGCCAGAGCACGCCAGAGCACGCCAGAGCACGCCAGTGCACGCCAGAGAAAGCCAGTGCACGCCAGAGCACGCCAGAGCACGCCAGAGCACGCCAATTCACACCAGAGCACGCCAGTGCACGCCAGAGCAAGTCAATGCACGCCAGAGCACGCCAGTGCACGCCAGAGAACACCAATTGACACCAGAGCACGCCAGAGCACGCCAGAGCACGCCAGCGCACACCAGTGCACGACAGAGCACGACAGTGCATTCCAGAGTACGCCAATTCACACTAGAGCACGCCAGTGCCCGCTAGAGCACGCCAGAGCAATTCAATGCACGCCAGAGCACGCCAATTCACACCAGAGCACGCCAGTGCACGCCAATTCACACCAGAGCACGCCAGTGCACACCAGAGCACGCCAGTGCACGCAAGAGCACGTCAATGCACGCCAGAGCACGCCATTGCACGCCAGACCACGCAAGTGCACGCCAAAGCACGCCAGTGCACGCCAGAGCACGCCAGAGCACGCCAGTGCACGCCAGAGCACATCAATGCACGCCAGAGCAAGCCAGAGCACGCCAGAGCACGACAGAGCACGCCAGTGCACGCCAGAGCAAGGTAGAGCACAGCAGAGAACAGCTCAGCACTTGAAGTTGCTATAATATTTTTTTCACTTTTTAAAACCATTGTTTAATTACAGGATGTGTAAATCAATGTCCAGTACACCATTTCAAGGCTATTGAATCAATACATTTATAGAGCAAATCATGAACAAAAAGTTTGAGAAAAACGCACATCACAGCACTTGAATTTTTAAAAATTATTCAAGTTATTTGAGTTCTATTGTCGGGTAGTGGATTTCTATTGTCAAGCACTTGAGTTCTGCATAGCAGAGCACGCCAGAGCACGTCAGAGCACGCAAGTGCACGCCAGAGCACGCCAGTGCACGCCAGAGCACGCCAGTGCACGCCAGAGCACGCCAGTGCACGCCAGAGCACGCCATTTCACACCAGAGCACGCCAGTGCACGCCAGAGCACGCCAGTGCACGCCAGAGCACGCCAGTGCACGCCAGAGCACGCCAGTGCACGCCAGAGCACGCCATTTCACACCAGAGCACGCCAGTGCACGCCAGAGCACGCCAGGGCACGCCAGTACACG
Organism: Daphnia pulicaria; assembly: GCF_021234035.1. NCBI lineage: Eukaryota > Metazoa > Arthropoda > Branchiopoda > Diplostraca > Daphniidae > Daphnia > Daphnia pulicaria. The sequence continues at coordinate 16,347,292 of NC_060916.1, read as the reverse complement.
CCAGTGCACGTCATTGCACGCCAGAGCACGCCAGTGCACGACATAGCTCGCCAGTGAACGCGAGAGCACGCCAATTCACACCAGAGCACAACAGTGCATGCCAGTGCACGCCAGAGCACGCCAGTGCACGTCAATGCACGCCTGAGCAAGCCAGAGCACGCCAGAGCACGCCAGAGCACGCCAGTGCACGCCAGAGAAAGCCAGTGCACGCCAGAGCACGCCAGAGCACGCCAGAGCACGCCAATTCACACCAGAGCACGCCAGTGCACGCCAGAGCAAGTCAATGCACGCCAGAGCACGCCAGTGCACGCCAGAGAACACCAATTGACACCAGAGCACGCCAGAGCACGCCAGAGCACGCCAGCGCACACCAGTGCACGACAGAGCACGACAGAGCACGCCAGAGCACGACAGAGCACGCCAGAGCACGCCAGTACACGCCAGAGCACGCCAATTCACACCAGATCACGCCAGTGCACGCCAAAGCACGCCAGTGCACGCAAGAGCACGCCAGTGCACGCAAGAGCACGCCAGTGCACGCAAGAGCACGCCAGTGCACGCAAGAGCACGCCAGTGCACGCAAGAGCACGCCAATTCACACCAGAGCACGCCAGTGCACGCCAGAGCACGCCAGTGCACGCCAGAGCACGCCAGTGCACGCCAGAGCACGCCAGTGCACGCCAGAGCACGCCAGTGCACGCCAGAGCACGCCAGTGCACGCCAGAGCACGCCAGTGCACGCCAGAGCACGCCAATTCACACCAGAGCACGCCAGTGCACGCCAGAGCACGCCAGTTCACGCCAGTGCACGTCAATGCACGCCAGAGCACGCCAGTGCACGACACAGCTCGCCAGTGAACGCGAGAGCATGCCAATTCACACCAGAGCACAACAGTGCATGCCAGTGCACGCCAGAGCACGCCAGTGCACGTCAATGCACGCCTGAGCAAGCCAGAGCACGCCAGTGCACGCCAGAGCACGCCAATTCACACCAGTGCACGCCAGTGCACGCCAGAGCACGCCAATTCACACCAGAGCACGCCAGTGCATTCCAGAGTACGCCAATTCACACTAGAGCACGCCAGTGCACGCCAGAGCACGCCAGTTCACGCCAGAGCAAGCCAGTGCACGCCAGAGCACGCCAGTGCACGCCAATTCACACTAGAGCACGCCAGTGCATGCCAGAGCATGCCAGAGCACGTCAATGCAAGACAGAGCAAGCCAGAGCACGCCAGAGCACGCCAGAGCACGCCAATGCACGCCAGAGCAAGGTAGAGCACAGCAGAGAACAGCTCAGCACTTGAAGTTGCTATAATATTTTTTTTCACTTTTTAAAACCATTGTTTAATTACAGGATGTGTAAATTAATGTCCAGTTCACCATTTCAAGGCTATTGAATCAATAAATTTATAGAGCAAATCATGAACAAAAAGTTTGAGAAAAACGCACATCACAGCACTTGAATTTTTAAAAATTATTCAAGTTATTTAAAATCTATTGTCGGGTAGTGGATTTCTATTGTCAAGCACTTGAGTTCTGCATAGCAGAGCACGCCAGTGCACGCAAGAGCACGTAAATGCACGCCAGAGCACGCCAGAGCACGCCAGAGCACGCCAGAGCACGCAAGTGCACGCCAAAGCACGCCAGTGCACGCCAGAGCACGCCAGTGCACGTCAGAGCACGCCAGTGCCCGCCAGAGCACGCCAGTGCACGCCAGAGCAATTCAATGCACGCCAGAGCACGCCAATTCACACCAGAGCACGCCAGTGCACGCCAGAGCACGCCAGTGCACGCCAGAGCACGCCAATTCACACCAGAGCACGCCAGTGCACGCAAGAGCACGTAAATGCACGCCAGAGCACGCCAGAGCACGCAAGTGCACGCCAAAGCACGCCAGTGCACGCCAGAGCACGCCAGTGCACGTCAGAGCACGCCAGTGCCCGCCAGAGCACGCCAGTGCACGCCAGAGCAATTCAATGCACGCCAGAGCACGCCAATTCACACCAGAGCACGCCAGTGCACGCCAGAGCACGCCAGTGCACGCCAGAGCACGCCAATTCACACCAGAGCACGCCAGTGCACGCCAGAGCACGCCAGTGCACGTCAGTGCACGTCAGTGCCCGCCAGAGCACGCCAGTGCACGCCAGTGCACGCCAGAGCACGCCAGTGCACGCCAGTGCACGCCAGTGCACGCCAGAGCACGCCAGAGCACGCCAGTGCACGCCAGAGCACGTTAATGCACGCCAGAGCAAGCCAGAGCACGCCAGAGCACGCCAAAGCACGCCAGTGCACGCCAGTGCACGCCAGTGCACGCCAGAGCACGCCAATTCACACCAGAGCACGCCAGTGCAGACCAGAGCACGCCAATTCACACCAGAGTACGCCAGTGTACGCCAGAGCACGCCATTGCACGCCAGAGCACGTCAATGCACGCCAGAGCACGCCAGTGCACGCAAGAGCACGCCATTGCACGCCAGACCACGCAAGTGCACGCCAAAGCACGCCAGTGCACGCCAATTCACATCAGAGCACTCCAGAGCACGCCAGTGCACGCCAGAGCACGTCAATGCACGCCAGAGCAATCCAGTGCAAGCCAGAGCACGCCAGTGCACGCCAAAGCACGGTAGAGCACAGCAGAGAACAGCTCAGCACTTGAAGTTGCTATAATATTTTTTTCACTTGTTAAAACCATTTTTTAATTACAGGATGTGTAAATCAATGTCCAATACACCATTTCAAGTCTATTTAATCAATAAATTTATAGAGCAAATCATGAACAAAAAGTTTGAGAAAAACGCACATCACAGCACTTGAATTTTTAAAAATTATTAAAGTTATTTGAGTTCTATTGTCGGGTAGTGGATTTCTATTGTCAAGCACTTGAGTTCTGCATAGCAGAGCACGCCAGAGCACGTCAGAGCACGCCAGAGCAAGCAAGTGCACGCCAGAGCACGCCAGTTCACGCCAGAGCACGCCAGTGCACGCCAGAGCACGTCAATGCACGCCAGAGCACGCCAGTGCACGCCAGAGCACGCCAGTGCACGCCAGAGCACGCCAGTGCACGCCAGAGCACGCCAGTGCACGCCAGAGCACGCCAGTGCACGCCAGAGCACGCCAGTGCACGCCAGAGCACGCCAGTGCACGCCAGAGCACGCCAGTGCACGCCAGTGCACGCCAGAGCGTGGAAATGCACGCCAGATTACGCCAGTGCACGCCAGAGCACGCCAATTCACACCAGAGCACGCCAGTGCACGCCAGTGCACGTCAATGCACGCCAGAGCACGCCAGTGCACGACACAGCTCGCCAGTGAACGCGAGAGCACGCCAATTCACACCAGAGCACAACAGTGCATGCCAGTGCACGCCAGAGCACGCCAGTGCACGTCAATGCACGCCTGAGCAAGCCAGAGCACGCCAGAGCACGCCAGAGCACGCCAGTGCACGCCAGAGAAAGCCAGTGCACGCCAGAGCACGCCAATTCACACCAGTGCACGCCAGTGCACGCCAGAGCACGCCAATTCAAACCAGAGCACGCCAGTGCATTCCAGAGTACGCCAATTCACACTAGAGCACGCCAGTGCACGCCAGAGCACGCCAGTGCACGCCAGAGCACGCCAGTGCACGCCAGAGCACGTCAATGCACGCCAGAGCAAGCCAGTGCACGCCAGAGCACGCCAGTGCACGCCAATTCACACTAGAGCAAGCCAGTGCACGCCAGAGCACGCCAGTGCACGCCACAGCACTTGAATTTTTAAAAATTATTCAAGTTATTTGAGTTCTATTGTCGGGTAGTGGATTTCTATTGTCAAGCACTTGAGATCTGCATAGCAGAGCATGCCAGAGCACGACAGAGCACGCCAGAGCACGCCAGTACACGCCAGAGCACGCCAATTCACACCAGAGCACGCCAGTGCACGCCAGAGCAAGTCAATGCACGCCAGAGCACGCCAGTGCGCGCCAGAGAACACCAATTGACACCAGAGCACGCCAGAGCACGCCAGAGCACGCCAGCGCACGCCAGTGCACGACAGAGCACGACAGAGCACGCCAGAGCACGACAGAGCACGCCAGAGCACGCCAGTGCACGCCAGAGCACGCCAATTCACACCAGATCACGCCAGTGCACGCCAAAGCCCGCCAGTGCACGCAAGAGCACGCCAGAGCACGCTAGTGCACGCCAGAGCACGCCGGTAAACGACAGAGCACGCCAGTGCACGCCAGAGCGCGCCAGCGACGCCAGTGCACGCCAGAGCACGCCAGTGCACGCCAGAGCACGCCAGTGCACGCCAGAGCACGCCAGTGCACGTCAGAGCACGGTAGAGCACATCAGAGAACAGCTCAGTACTTGAAGTTGCTATAATATTTTTTTCACTTGTTAAAACCATTTTTTCATTACAGGATGTGTAAATCAATGTCCAATACACCATTTCAAGTCTATTGAATCAATAAATTTATAGAGCAAATCATGAACAAAAAGTTTTAGAAAAACGCACGCCACAGCACTTGAATTTTTAAAAATTATTCAAGTTATTTGAGTTCTATTGTCGGGTAGTGGATTTCTATTGTCAAGCACTTGAGATCTGCATAGCAGAGCATGCCAGAGCACGACAGAGCACGCCAGAGCACGCCAGTACACGCCAGAGCACGCCAATTCACACCAGAGCACGCCAGTGCACGCCAGAGCAAGTCAATGCACGCCAGAGCACGCCAGTGCACGCCAGAGAACACCAATTGACACCAGAGCACGCCAGAGCACGCCAGAGCACGCCAGCGCACGCCAGTGCACGACAGAGCACGACAGAGCACGCCAGAGCAGGACAGAGCACGCCAGAGCACGCCAGTGCACGCCAGAGCACGCCAATTCACACCAGATCACGCCAGTGCACGCCAAAGCACGCCAGTGCACGCAAGAGCACGCCAGAGCACGCTAGTGCACGCCAGAGCACGCCGGTAAACGACAGAGCACGCCAGTGCACGCCAGAGCGCGCCAGCGACGCCAGTGCACGCCAGAGCACGCCAGTGCACGCCAGAGCACGCCAGTGCACGCCAGAGCACGCCAGGGCACGCCAGAGCACGCCAGAGCACGCCAATTCACACCAGAGCACGCCAGTGCAGGCCAGAGCACGCCAATTCACACCAGAGTACGCCAGTGTACGCCAGAGCACGCCAATTCACACCAGAGTACGCCAGTGCACGCCAGAGCACGCCAGTGCACGACACAGCTCGCCAGTGAACGCGAGAGCACGCAAATTCACACCAGAGCACAACAGTGCATGCCAGTGCACGCCAGAGCACGCCAGTGCACGTCAATGCACGCCTGAGCAAGCCAGAGCACGCCAGAGCACGCCAGAGCACGCCAGTGCACGCCAGAGAAAGCCAGTGCACGCCATAGCACGCCAATTCACACCAGTGCACGCCAGTGCACGCCAGAGCACGCCAATTCAAACCAGAGCACGCCAGTGCATTCCAGAGTACGCCAATTCACACTAGAGCACGCCAGTGCACGCCACAGCACGCCAGTGCACGCCACAGCACGCCTGAGCAAGCCAGAGCACGCCAGTGCACGCCAGAGCACGCCAGTGCACGCCAGAGCACGCCAGTGCACGCCAGAGCACGCCAGTGCACGCCAGAGCACGTCAATGCACGCCAGAGCAAGCCAGTGCACGCCAGAGAACGCCAGTGCACGCCAATTCACACTAGAGCACGCCAGTGCATCCCAGAGCATGCCAGAGCACGTCAATGCACGCCAGAGCAAGCCAGTGCACGCCAGAGCACGCCAGTGCACGCCACAGCACTTGAATTTTTAAAAATTATTCAAGTTATTTGAGTTCTATTGTCGGGTAGTGGATTTCTATTGTCAAGCACTTGAGATCTGCATAGCAGAGCATGCCAGAGCACGACAGAGCACGCCAGAGCACGCCAGAGCACGCCAGAGCACGCCAGTGCACGCCAGTTCACGACAGAGCACGACAGAGCACGCCAGAGCACGACAGAGCACGCCAGAGCACGCCAGTGCACGCCAGAGCACGCCAATTCACACCAGATCACGCCAGTGCACGCCAAAGCACGCCAGTGCACGCAAGAGCACGCCAGAGCACGCTAGTGCACGCCAGAGCACGCTAGTGCACCCCAGAGCACGCCGGTAAACGACAGAGCACGCCACTGCACGCCAGAGCACGCCAGTACACGCCAGAGCGCGCCAGCGACGCCAGTGCACGCCAGAGCACGTCAATGCACGACAGAGCACGCCAGTGCACGCCAGAGAACGTTAATGCACGCCAGAGCACGCCAGTGTACGCCAGAGCACGGCAGTGCACGCCAGAGCACGCCAGTGCACGGCAGTGCACGCTAGAGCACTTCAATGCACGCCAGAGCACGCCAGTGCACGCCAGAGCACGCCAGTGCACGCCAGAGCACGCCAGTGCACGCCAGAGCACGCCAGTGCACACCAGAGCACGCCAGTGCACGTCAATGCACGCCAGAGCACGCCAGTACACGCCAGAGCACGCAAGTGCACGCCAGAGCACGCCAATTCACACCAGAGCACGCCAGTGCACGCCAGAGCACGTCACTGCACACCAGAGCACGCCAGTGCACGCCAAAGCACGCCAGTGCACGCCAGAGCACGGCAGTACACGCCAGAGCACGCCAGTGCACGTCAGAGCACGCCAGTGCCCGCTAGAGCACGCCAGTGCACGCCAGAGCAATTCAATGCACGTCAGAGCACGCCAATTCACACCAGAGCATGCCAGTGCACGCCAGAGCATGCCAATTCACACTAGAGCACGCCAGTGCACACCAGAGCACGCCAGTGCACGCAAGAGCACGTCAATGCACGCCAGAGCACGCCATTGCACGCCAGACCACGCAAGTGCACGCCAAAGCACGCCAGTGCACGCCAGAGCACGCCAGAGCACGCCAGTGCACGCCAGAGCACATCAATGCACGCCAGAGCAAGCCAGAGCACGCCAGAGCACGCCAGAGCACGCCAGTGCACGCCAGAGCAAGGTAGAGCACAGCAGAGAACAGCTCAGCACTTTAAGTTGCTATAATTATTTTTTTCACTTTTAAAACCATTGTTTAATTACAGGATGTGTAAATCAATGTCCAGTACACCATTTCAAGGCTATTGAATCAATAAATTTATAGAGCAAATCATGAACAAAAAGTTTGAGAAAAACGCACATCACAGCACTTGAATTTTAAAAATTATTAAAGTTATTTAAGTTCTATTGTCGGGTAGTGGATTTCTATTGTCAAGCACTTGAGTTCTGCATAGCAGAGCACGCCAGTGCACGCAAGAGCACGTAAATGCACACCAGAGCACGGCAGTGCACGCCAGAGCACGCAAGTGAACCACAGAGCACGCCAGTGCACGCCAGTGCACGCCAATTCACACCAGAGCACGCCAATGCACGCCAGAGCACGCCACTGCATGCCAGTGCACGCCAGAGCACGTCAATGCACGCCAGAGCACACCAGAGCACGCCAGTGCACGCCAGAGCACACCAGAGCACGCCAGTGCACGCCAGAGCACGTCAATGCACGCCAGAGCACACCAGAGCACGCCAATTCACACCAGAGCACGCCAGTGAAACGCCAGAGCACGCCAATGCACGCCAAAAGCAAGCCAGTGCACGCCAAAGCACGCCAGTGCACGCCAGTGCACGCCAGAGCACGCCAATTCACACCAGAGCACGCCAATTCACACCAGAGCACGCCAGTGCACGCAAGAGCACGCCAATTCACACCAGAGCACGCCAATTCACACCAGAGCACACCAGTGCACGCCAGAGCACGCCAATTCACACCAGATCACTCAAGTGCACGCCAAAGCACGCAAGTGCACGCCAGAGCACGCCAGAGCACGCCAGTGCAGGCCAGAGCACGCCAGTGCACGCCAGAGCAATTTTATGCACGCCAGAGCACGTCAATTCACACCAGATCACGCCAGTGCACGCCAGAGCACGCCACTGCACGCCAGTACACGCCAGAGCATGTCAATGACACGCCAGAGCAAGCCAGAGCACGCCAGAGCACGCCAGAGCACGCCATTGCTTGCCAGAGCATGGTAGAACACATTACAGAACAGCTCAGCACTTGAAGTTGCTATAATATTTTTTTCATGTTTTAAAACCACTTTTTAATTACAGGATGTGTAAATCAATGTCCAGTACACCATTTTTAGTCTATTGAATCAATACATTTATAGAGCAAATCATGAACAAAAAGTTTGAGAAAATCGCACATCACAGCACTTGAATTTTTAAAAATTATTCAAGTTATTTGAGTTCTCTTGTCGGGTAGTAGATTTCTATTGTCAAGCACTTGAGTTCTGCATAGCAGAGCACGTCAATGCACGCCAGAGCACGTCAATGCACGCCAGTGCACGCTAGAGCACGTTAGTGCACGCCATTGCACGCCAATTCACACCAGAGCACGCCAATTCACGCCAGAGCACGCCAGAGCACGCCAGTGCACGCCAGAGCACGCCAATGCACGCCAGAGCACGCCAGTGCACGCCAGAGCACGCCAGTGCACGCCAGAGCACGCCAGTGCACGCCAGAGCACGCCAGTGCACGCCAGAGCACGCCAGTGCACGCCAGAGCACGCCAGTGTACGCCAGAGCACGCCAATTCACACCAGAGCACGCAAGTGCACGCCAGAGCACGCCAGTGCACGCAAGAGCACGTCAATGCACGCCAGAGCACGCCAGTGCACGCCAGAGCACGCCAGTGCACGCCAGAGCACGCCAGTGCACAACAGAGCACGCAAGTGCACGACAAAGCATGCCAGTGCACGCCAGTGCTCGCCAATTCACACCAGAGCACGCCAGAGCACGCCAGTGCACGCCAGAGCACGTCAATGCACGCCAGAGCAAGCCAGAGCACGCCAGAGCACGCCAGAGCACGCCAGTGCACGCCAGAGCACGGTAGAGCACAGCAGAGAACAGCTTAGCACTTGAAGTTGCTATAATATTTTTTTCACTTCTTAAAACCATTTTTTAATTACAGGATGTGTAAATCAATGTCCAATACACCATTTCAAGTCTATTTAATCAATAAATTTATAAAGCAAATCATAAACAAAAAGTTTGAGAAAAAACGAACATCACAGCACTTGAATTTTTAAAAATTATTCAAGTTATTTGAGTTCTATTGTCGGGTAGTGGATTTCTATGGTCAAGCACTTGAGTTCTGCATAGCAGAGCACGCCAGTGCACGCAAGAGCACGTCAATGGACGCCAGAGCACGCCAGTTCACGCCAGAGCACGCAAGTGCACGCCAAAGCACGCCAGTGCACGCCAGAGCACGCCAGAGCACGCCAGTGCCCGCCAGAGCACGCCAGTGCCCGCCAGAGCACGCCAGTGCCCGCCAGAGCACGCCAGTGCCCGCCAGAGCACGCCAGTGCACGCCAGAGCAATTCAATGCACGCCAGAGCACGCCAATTCACACCAGAGCACGCCAGTGCACGCCAGAGCACGCCAGTGCACGCAAGAGCACGTCAATGCACCCAAGAGCACGCCAGTGCACGCCAGTGCACGCCAGAGCACGCAAGTGCAGGCCAAAGCACGCCAGTGCGCGCCAATTCACACCAAAGCACGCCAGTGCACGCCAATTCACAACAGAGCACGCCAGTGCACGCCAGAGCACGCCAGTGCACGCAAGAGCACGTCAATGCACGCCAGAGCACGCCAGTGCACGCCAATTCACACCAGAGCACGCCAATTCACACCAGAGCACGCCAGTGCACGCAAGAGCACGTCAATGCACGCAAGAGCACGCCAGTGCACGCCAATTCACACCAGAGCACGCCAGTGCACGCCAGAGCACGCCAATTTACACCAGAGCCAGCCGGTGCACGCCAGAGCACGCCAGTGCACACCAGAGCACGCCAATTCACACCAGAGCACGCCAGTGCACGCAAGAGCACGTCAATGCACGCCAGAGCACGCCAGTGCACGCCAATTCACACCAGAGCACGCCAGTGCACGCCAGAGCACGCCAATTTACACCAGAGCCAGCCGGTGCACGCCAGAGCACGCCAGTGCACGCCAGAGCACGCCAGTGCACGCCAGAGCACGCCAGTGCACGCCAGAGCACGCCATTGCACGCTCGTGCACGCCAGAGCACGCCAATTCACACCAGAGCACGCCAGTGCACGCTAGAGCACGCCAATTCACACCAGAGCACGCCAGTGCACGCCAGAGCAATTCAATGCACGCCAGAGCACGCCAATACACACCAGAGCACGCCAGTGCACGCCAGAGCACGCCATATCACCACCAGAGCACGCCAGTGCACGCCAGAGCACGCCAGTGCACGCCAGAGCACACCAGAGCACGCCAGTGCACGCCAGAGCACGTCAATGCACGCCAAAGCAAGCCAGAGCACGCCAGAGAACGCCAGAGCACGCCAGTGCATGCCAGAGCACGCCAATTCACACCAGAGCACGCCAGTGCAGGCCACAGCATGCCAGTGCACGCCAGATCAATTCAATGCACGCCAGAGCACGCCAATACACACCAGAGCACGCCAGTGCACGCCAGAGCACGCCATATCACCACCAGAGCACGCCAGTGCACGCCAGAGCACGCCAGTGCACGCCAGAGCACGCCAGAGCACGCCAGTGCACGCCAGAGCACGTCAATGCATGCCAAAGCAAGCCAGAGCACGCCAGAGAACGCCAGAGCACGCCAGTGCATGCCAGAGCACGCCAATTCACACCAGAGCACGCCAGTGCAGGCCAGAGCACGCCAATTCACACCAGAGCAAGCCAGTGGACGCCAGAGCACGCCAGTGCACGCCAGAGCACGTCAATGCACGCCAGAGCACGCCAGTGTACGCCAGAGCACGCAAGTGCACGCCAGAGCACGCAAGTGCACGCAAGTGCACGACAAAGCATGCAAGTGCACGCCAGTGCACGCCAATTCACACCAGAGCACGCCAGTGCACGCCAGTGCACGCCAGAGCACGTCAATGCACGCCAGAGCAAGCCAGAGCACGCCAGAGCACGCATGTGCACGCCAGAGCATGCATGTGCACGCCAGAGCACGCCAGTGCACGCCAGAGCACGTCAATGCACGCCAGAGCACGCCAATGCACGCCAGAGTACGCCAATTCACACCAGAGCACGCCAGTGCACGCCAGTGCACGCCAGAGCACGTCAATGCACGCCAGAGCAAGCCAGTGCACGCCAGAGCATGCCAGTGCACGACAATTCACACTAGAGCACGCCAGTGCACGCCAGAGCACGCCAGTGCAAGCCAGAGAACACCAGTGCAATCCAGAGCACGCCAGAGCACGCCAGAGCACGTAAATGCACGCCAGAGCAAGCCAGAGCACGTCAATGCACGCCAAGGAACGCCAGTGCACGCCAGAGCACGCCAATTCACACCAGAGCACGCAAGTGCACGCCAGAGCACGTCAATGCACGCCAGAGCACGCCAGTACACGACAGAGCTCGCCAGTTCATGCCAGAGCACTCCAGTGCACGCCAGAGCACGCAAGTGCACGCCAAAGCACGCAAGTGCACGCCAAAGCACGCCAGTGCACGCCAGAGCACGCCAGTGCACGCCAATTAACACCAGAGCACGCCAGTGCACGCCAGAGCACGCTAGAACACGCCAGTGCACGCCAGAGCACGCTAGAGCACGCCAGTGCACGTCAGAGCACGCCAGTGCCCGCCAGAGCACGCCAGTGAACGCCAGAGCACGGTAGAGCACAGCAGAGAACAGCTCAGCACTTGAAGTTGCTATAATATTTTTTTCACTTGTTAAAATCATTTTTTAATTACAAGATGTGTAAATCAATGTCCAATACACCATTTCAAGTCTATTTAATCAATAAATTTATAGAGCAAATCATGAACAAAAAGTTAGAGAAAAACGCACATCACAGCGGTTGAATTTTTAAAAATTATTCAAGTTATTTGAGTTCTATTGTCGGGTAGTGGATTTCTATTGTCAAGTACTTGAGTTCTGCATAGCAGAGCACGCCAGAGCACGACAGAGCACGCCAGTGCACGAAAGAGCACATCAATGCACGCCAGAGCACGCCAGTGCACGCAAGAGCACGCAAGTGCACGCCAGAGCATGCAAGTGCACTCCAAAGCACGCCAGTGCACGCCAGAGCACGCCAGTGCACGCCAGAGCACGCCAGTGCACGCCAGAGAACGCCAGTGCACGTCAGAGCACGCCAGTGTCCGCCAGAGCACGCCAATTCACACCAGAGCACGCCAGTGCACGCCAGAGCACGCCAATTCATACCAGAGCACGCTAGTGCACGCAAGAGTACGTCAATGCACGCCAGAGCAAGCCAGTGTACGCCAGAGCACGCCAGAACACGCCAGTGCACGCCAGAGCACGGTAGAGCACAGCAGAGAACAGCTCAGCACTTGAAGTTGCTATAATATTTTTTTCATTTGTTAAAACCATTTTTTAATTACAGGATGTGTAAATCAATGTCCAATACACCATTTCAAGTCTATTTAATCAATAAATTTATAGAGCAAATCATGAACAAAAAGTTTGAGAAAAACGCACTTCACAGCACTTGAATTTTTAAAAATTATTCAAGTTATTTGAGTTCTATTGTCGGGTAGTGGATTTCTATTGTCAAGCAATTGAGTTCTGCATAGCAGAGCACGCATGAGCACGACAGAGCACGCCAGAGCACGCCAGAGCACGCCAGTGCACGCGAAAGCACGCCAGTGCACGCCAGTGCACGCCAGAGCACGCCAGTGCACGCCAGAGCACGCCAGTGCACGCCAGAGCACGCCAGTGCACGCCAGAGCACGCCAGTGCACGCCAGAGCACGCCAGTGCACGCCAGAGCATGCCAGTTGACGCCAGTGCACGCACGAGCACGTCAATGCACGCAAGAGCACGCCAATTCACACCAGAGCACGCCAGTGCACGCCAGCGCACGCCAGTGCACGCCAGCGCACGCCAGTGCACGCCAGAGCACGCCAGAGCACGCCAGTGCACGCACGAGCACGTCAATGCACGCCAGAGCAAACCAGTGCACGCCAGAGCACGCCAGTGCACGCCAGAGCACGCCAATTCACACCAGAGCAAACCAGAGCACGCCAGTGCACGCCTGAGCACGGCAATGTACGCCAGAGCACGCAAGTGCACGCCAGAGCACGCAAGTGCACGCCAGAGCACGCAAGTGCACGCCAGAGCACGTCAGTGCACGCCAGTGCACGCCAGAGCACGCCAGTTCACGCAAGAGCACGTCAATGCACGCCAGAGCACGCCAGTGCACGCAAGAGCACGTCAATGCACGCCAGAGCACGCCAGTGCACTTCAGAGCACGCCAGTGCACGCCAGTGCACGCCAGAGCACGCCAGAGCACGCCAATTCACACCAGAGCACGCCAGAGCACGCCAGTGCACGCCAGAGCACGTCAATACACGCCAGAGCAAGCCAGAGCACGCCAGAGCACGCCAGAGCACGCCAGTGCACGCCAGAGCACGGTAGAGCACGCCAGTGAACGCCAGAGCACGCCAGAGCACGCCAGTGCATGCCAGAGCACGCCAATTCACACCAGAGCACGCCAGAGCACGCCAGTGCATGCCAGAGCACGCCAATTCACACCAGAGCACGCCAGAGCACGCCAGTGCACGCCAGAGCACGTCAATACACGCCAGAGCAAGCCAGAGCACGCCAGAGCACCTCAGAGCACTCCAGTGCACGCCAGAGCACGGTAGAGCACAGCACAGAACAGGTCAGCACTTGAAGTTGCTATAATAATTTTTTTAACTTGTTAAAACCATTTTTTAATTACAGGATGTGTAAATCAATGTCCAATACACCATTTCAAGTCTATTTAATCAATAAATTTATAGAGCAAATTATGAACAAAAAGTTTGAGAAAAACGCACATCACAGCACTTGAATTTTTAAAAATTATTCAAGTTATTTGAGTTCTATTGTCGGGTAGTTGATTTCTATTGTCAAGCACTTGAGTTCTGCATAGCAGAGTCACGCCAGAGCACGACAGAGCACGCCAGTGCACGCAAGAGCACGTCAATGCACGCCAGAGCACGCCAGTGCACGCAAGAGCACGTCAATGCACGCCAGAGCACGCCAGTGCACGCCAGAGCACGCCAGAGCACGCCAGTGCACGCCAGAGCACGCTAGTGCACGCCAGTGCACGCCAGAGCACGGTAGAGCACAGCAGAGCACAACAGTGCACGCCAGAGCACGCCAGTGCACGCCAGAGCACGACAGAGCACGCCAGAGCACGCCAGTTGACGCCAGTGCACGCACGAGCACGTCAATGCACGCCAGAGCACGCCAATCCACACCAGAGCACGCCAGTGCACGCCAGCGCACGCCAGTGCACGCCAGTGCACGCCAGAGCACGACAGAGCACGCCAGAGCACGCCAGTTGACGCCAGTGCACGCACGAGCACGTCAATGCACGCCAGAGCACGCCAATCCACACCAGAGCACGCCAGTGCACGCCAGCGCACGCCAGTGCACGTCAATGCACGCCAGAGCAAGCCAGTGCACGCCAGAGCACGCCAGTGCACGCCAGTGCACGCCAGAGCACGCCAATTCACACCAGAGCAAACCAGAGCACGCCAGTGCACGCCTCAGCAAGGCAATGTACGCCAGAGCACGCCAGCGCACGCCAGAGCAAGCCAGAGCACGCCAGTGCACGCCAGAGCACGACAGAGCACGCCAGAGCAAGCCATAGCACGCCAGAGCCCGCCAGAGCACGCCAGTGCACGCCAGAGCACGGTAGAGCACAGCAGAGAACAGCTCAGCACTTGAAGTTGCTATAATAATTTTTTTAACTTGTTAAAACCATTTTTTAATTACAGGATGTGTAAATCAATGTCCAATACACCATTTCAAGTCTATTTATTCAATAAATTTATAGAGCAAATCATGAACAAAAAGTTTGAGAAAAACGCACATCACAGCACTTGAATTTTTAAAAATTATTCAAGTTATTTGAGTTCTATTGTCGGGTAGTGGATTTCTATTGTCAAGCACTTGAGTTCTGCATAGCAGAGCACGCCAGAGAACGACAGAGCACGCCAGAGCACGCCAGTGCACGCCAGAGCACGCCAGTGCACGCCAGTGCACGCCAGAGCACGCCAGTGCACGCAAGAGCTCGCCAGTTCACGCCAGAGCACACCAATTCACACCAGAGCACGTCAATGCACGCCAGAGCACGCCAGTGCACGCAAGAGCACGCCAGAGCACGCCAATTCACACTAGAGCACGTACATGCACGCCAGAGCACGCCAGTGCACGCCAGAGCACGCCAGTGCACGCCACAAAAATTCAATGCACGCCAGAGCACGCAAGTGCACGCCAGAGCACGCAAGTGCACGCCAGAGCACGCCAGTGCACGCCAAAGCACGCCAGTGCACGCCAGAGCACGCCAGTGCACGCCAATTAACACCAGAGCACGCCAATTAACACCAGAGCACGCCAGTGCACGCCAATTAACACCAGAGCACGCCAGTGCACGCCAGAGCACGCCAGAGCACGCCAGTGCACGCCAGTGCACGCCAGAGCACCTCAATGCACGCCAGAACAAGCCATAGCACGCCATAGCACGCCAGAGCACGGTAGAGCACAGCAGAGAACAGCTCAGCACTTGAAGTTGCTATAATAATTTTTTTAACTTGTTAAAACCATTTTTTAATTACAGGATGTGTAAATCAATGTCCAATACACCATTTCAAGTCTATTTAATCAATAAATTTATAGAGCAAATCATGAACAAAAAGTTTTAGAAAAACGCACATCACAGCACTTGAATTTTTAAAAATTATTCAAGTTATTTGAGTTCTATTGTCGGGTAGTGGATTTCTATGGTCAAGCACTTGAGTTCTGCATAGCAGAGCACGACAGAGCACGACAGAGCACGCCAGTGCACGCAAGAGCACGTCAATGCACGCCAGAGCACGCCAGTGCACGCAAGAGCACGTCAATGCACGCCAGAGCACGCCAGTGCACGCCAGAGCACGCCAGTGCACGCCAGTGCACGCCAGAGCACGGTAGAGCACAGCAGAGAACAGCTCAGCACTTGAAGTTGCTATAATAATTTTTTTAACTTGTTAAAACCATTTTTTAATTACAGGATGTGTAAATCAATGTCCAATACACCATTTCAAGTCTATTTATTCAATAAATTTATAGAGCAAATCATGAACAAAAAGTTTGAGAAAAACGCACATCACAGCACTTGAATTTTTAAAAATTATTCAAGTTATTTGAGTTCTATTGTCGGGTAGTGGATTTCTATTGTCAAGCACTTGAGTTCTGCATAGCAGAGCACGCCAGAGAACGACAGAGCACGCCAGAGCACGCCAGTGCACGCCAGAGCACGCCAGTGCACGCCAGTGCATGCCAGAGCACGCCAGTGCACGCAAGAGCTCGCCAGTTCACGCCAGAGCACACCAATTCACACCAGAGCACGTCAATGCACGCCAGAGCACGCCAGTGCACGCAAGAGCACGCCAGAGCACGCCAATTCACACTAGAGCACGTACATGCACGCCAGAGCACGCCAGTGCACGCCAGAGCACGCCAGTGCACGCCACAAAAATTCAATGCACGCCAGAGCACGCAAGTGCACGCCAGAGCACGCAAGTGCACGCCAGAGCACGCAAGTGCACGCCAGAGCACGCAAGTGCACGCCAGAGCACGCAAGTGCACGCCAGAGCACGCAAGTGCACGCCAAAGCACGCCAGTGCACGCCAGAGCACGCCAGTGCACGCCAATTAACACCAGAGCACGCCAATTAACACCAGAGCACGCCAGTGCACGCCAATTAACACCAGAGCACGCCAGTGCACGCCAGAGCACGCCAGAGCACGCCAGTGCACGCCAGTGCACGCCAGAGCACCTCAATGCACGCCAGAACAAGCCATAGCACGCCATAGCACGCCAGAGCACGGTAGAGCACAGCAGAGAACAGCTCAGCACTTGAAGTTGCTATAATAATTTTTTTAACTTGTTAAAACCATTTTTTAATTACAGGATGTGTAAATCAATGTCCAATACACCATTTCAAGTCTATTTAATCAATAAATTTATAGAGCAAATCATGAACAAAAAGTTTTAGAAAAACGCACATCACAGCACTTGAATTTTTAAAAATTATTCAAGTTATTTGAGTTCTATTGTCGGGTAGTGGATTTCTATGGTCAAGCACTTGAGTTCTGCATAGCAGAGCACGACAGAGCACGACAGAGCACGCCAGTGCACGCAAGAGCACGTCAATACACGCCAGAGCACGCCAGTGCACGCAAGAGCACGTCAATGCACGCCAGAGCACGCCAGTGCACGCCAGAGCACGCCAGTGCACGCCAGAGCACGCCAGAGCACGCCAGTGCACGCAAGAGCACGTCAATGCACGCCAGAGCACGCCAGTGCACGCCAGAGCACGCCAGTGCACGCCAGAGCACGTCAATGCACGCCAGAGCAAGCCAGAGCACGCCAGAGCACGCCAGAGCACGCCAGAGCACGCCAGTGCACGCCAGAGCACGCCAGTGCACGCCAGAGCACGCCAGTGCACGCCAGAGCACGCCAGTGCACGCCAGAGCACGCCAGTGCACGCCAGAGCACGGTAGAGCACAGCAGAGAACAGCTCAGCACTTGAAGTTGCTACAATAATTTTTTTAACTTGTTAAAACCATTTTTTAATTACAAGATGTGTAAATCAATGTCCAATACACCATTTCAAGTCTATTTAATCAATAAATTTATAGAGCAAATCATGAACAAAAAGTTTGAGAAAAACGCACATCACAGCACTTGAATTTTTAAAAATTATTCAAATTATTTGAGTTCTATTGTCGGGTAGTGGATTTCTATTGTCAAGCACTTGAGTTCTGCATAGCAGAGCACGCCAGAGAACGACAGAGCACGCCAGAGCACGCCAGTGCACGCCAGAGCACGCCAGTGCACGCCAGAGCACGCCAGTGCACGCCAGAGCACGCCAGTGCACGCAAGAGCTCGCCAGTTCACGCCAGAGCACACCAATTCACACCAGAGCACGTCAATGCACGCCAGACCACGCCAAATCACACCAGAGCACGCCAGTGCACGCCAGAGCACGCCAGTGCACGCCAGAGCACGCCAGAGCACGCCAGTGCACGCACGAGCACGTCAATGCACGCAAGAGCAAGCCAGTGCACGCCAGAGCACGCTAATTCACACCAGAGCACGTCAATGCACGCCAGAGCACGCCAGTGCACGCCAGAGCACGCCAATTCAAACCAGAGCACGCCAGGGCACGCCAGTGAACGCCAGAGCACGTCAATGCACGCCAGAGCACGCCAGTGCACGCCAGAGCACGCCAGTGCACGCCAGAGCACGCCAGTGCACGCACGAGCACGTCAATGCACGCCAGAGCACGCAGCACACAGCACGAGTGCACGAGTGCACGAGAACGCAGCACGCAGCACGCAGTGCACGTCAGTGAACGCCAATTCACACCAGAGCAAGTCAATGCACGCCAGAGCACGCCAACTCACACCAGAGCACGCCAGAGCACGCCAGTGCACGCCTGAGCACGGCAATGCACGCCAGAGCACGCAAGTGCACGCCAGAGCACGCAAGTGCACGCCAGAGCACGCAAGTGCACGTAAAAAGACGCCAGTGCACGCCAGAGCACGCCAGTGCACGCCAGAGCACGCCAGTGCACGCCAGTGCACGCCAGAGCACGCCAGTGCACGCCAATTCACACCAGAGCACGCCAGTGCACGCCAGAGAACGCCAGTGCACGCCAGAGCACGCCAGTGCACGCCAGAGCACGCAAGTGCACGCCAAAGCACGCCAGTGCACGCCAGAGCACGCCAGTGCACGCCAGTGCACGCCAATTCACACCAGTTCAGATAAACGAGTGTTTATCGGAACATTTCCTTTCTGGCTTTCTTTCTCCGCCCTCGCATTCATTTGCTTGGGCGGGTTGGAGAAAAAGAGAGAAGAAAACGAATATGTCGTTTTATATACGACCCTGAACGGTGGATCACTAGGCTCGTGGATCGATGAAGAGCGCAGCAAAGTGCGCTAATCCATGCGAACTGCAGAACACATGGAGCATCGAAATCTTGAACGTAAATGGCGGCCCAGCTTCTCGCTCGGGCCACATCTGACTGAGGGTCGGTCGAATGATGAACGAACAGAGATTTTTTCAGTCTTGGTTTTGCATGTTGGGTCGCGGCGAGATTTATTTTTCACCCGGCCTGACCGCATAAAAGCTCCCGAATCTCTAACGTCTGGGTGCCGCGCGACTTAAGTGTCCGCGATGCCTCAAATACAAAAAAGGGGGAAAAATAAAAGAAGGTTCGCCCTGTTTTGTTTTTTTCCTCTCTATTCAAAAGAAACCTTTTTCGATGGCAAAACAGATGGGAAATTTTTGAGCCAACTCAAAAAAAAAGAAATAAACACATCTTCTCGAACAAGGTGTCGGCTGCGTGTGCGCGATATACCGCTTCAACGCGAGTTTAGTTGTGTGTGTGCGCCGGGCGTGTCGAAGTGTCGACCACCGCGAATTATCACTCACTCTAACCGATCGTTATGCAAAGCATGGCTCGCGCACACCGCGTTGTTTCAATACAAAAAGCCGCAGGACGCCCTGTCACTTTTCGTAAATTAATTTTTGCGAATAACGAGAGACTCGCTTTATTTCGAAAAAAAATTTGAACCGGCAATTATTCCATCTTTCCCGGCTTTAAAACGCCAAAGTCTGTCGAGCTAGATAAAGTGTTGTCTCCTTTTGAAAACAAACAATTCATTCTGACCTCAGTTTAGATGAGACTACCCGCTGAACTTAAGCATATCAGTAAGCGGAGGAAAAGAAACTAACAAGGATTCCCTTAGTAGCGGCGAGCGAACAGGGATGAGCCCAGCACCGAACCTCGCGCCCGGTTGAGCGGGTGCCGAGGAATGTGGTGTTCGGGAGGATCGTGCGCGTCTGTCCGGTATCTATCGTCCAAGTCTCCATGAACGGGGCGAGCAACCCACAGAGGGTGTCAGGCCCGTAGATAAGACGAGCCGAGACCGTGCATCGGATCCCTTCCCAAGAGTCGGGTTGCTTGAGCGTGCAGCCCTAAGCGGGAGGTAAACTCCTTCTAAGGCTAAATATCGCCACGAGACCGATAGCGAACAAGTACCGCGAGGGAAAGTTGAAAAGAACTTTGAAGAGAGAGTTCAAGAGTGCGTGAAACCGTTCAGGGGGTTAAACGGGTGGGCCCTCGAAGGTCGAACAAGTCCCCGCTCCCGGCACTTGGTTGTATGCCCTTAACGCTGCGTGGAGACTGCCTGAATTGGCGGCTCTCTTGCATAAGTCGTTCTGCGATCGCAATAGCCACGCCAAGGTCCGCAAGTGGGGGGCCTAGTAGGACTCCGCGACCGACTGGGTGTCTGTTACACGGGGCGTCCGTTAGCGAGTTTCGTGGTTACCTTTGCGGGTGCCGTGATGACGAGCGCGGCGTTTCCCAACAGTACTGCCCGGTCGTGACCTGTCTCCTCCCGGGAGGTGTCGTAGCTTTTTTTTGTAAAAGAGAAAAAGTTGCGGTGCTCAACCTGTGGAGGCCCAGAGCGGAGAGTAGAAGTCGGGTCCCACCCGACCCGTCTTGAAACACGGACCAAGGAGTCTAACATGTGCGCAAGTCGTCGAGAAATTATCAAACTAAACTCGCGAGGCGCAATGAAAGTGAAGCGGCCCCGATGAGGGTGCATCCGCGAGGGGTGATCCCGTCTCGAACAGAGCGGGCGCAACCCCAGGGCGTCCGAATGCTCGCGAGATCTTTCCCCCTTAAAAGGGTTTGGTCGAGTCGGCCGGACGAACCCAGAGCGCACACGTTGGGACCCGAAAGATGGTGACCTATGCCTGGCCAGGACAAAGCCAGGGGAAACCCTGGTGGAGGTCCGCAGCGATTCTGACGTGCAAATCGATCGTCGGAGTTGGGTATAGGGGCGAAAGACTAATCGAACCATCTAGTAGCTGGTTCCCCCCGAAGTTTCCCTCAGGATAGCTGGTGCTCGCAAAGAGAACAAACGGAGTTTCATCCGGTAAAGCGAATGATTAGAGGCCTTGGGGTCGAAACGACCTCAACCTATTCTCAAACTTTCAATGGGTGAGAAGCCCGGCCTTTTTCCTTGATTGAGGCCGCGGCAATTGATTTGAATCTGAGCGCCCAGTGGGCCATTTTTGGTAAGCAGAACTGGCGCTGTGGGATGAACCAAACGCCCGGTTAAGGCGCCTAAACGACGCACATTTCTGATCCCACGAAAAGGAGTTGGTTGCTAAAGACAGCAGGACGGTGGCCATGGAGGTCGGAATCCGCTCAGGAGTGTGTAACAACTCACCTGCCGAAGCAACTAGCCCTTAAAATGGGAGGCGCTATAGCGTCGTGCCTATACCGGGCCGTTGGTCGGCAGAGCGAATAACGTCCGTGTCAGCTCGAAGAGAGCGACGGCGCTGAGGCCCCGACGAGTAGGGGGGTCGCGACGGTGAGCGTAGAAGGGTTGTGGGCGTGAGCCTGCCCGGAGCCGCCGTCGGTGCAGATCTTGGTGGTAGTAGCAAATACTCCAGAGGGATCCTGGAGGACTGACGCGGAGAAGGGTTTCATGTGAACAGTGGTTGGACATGAGTCAGTCGATCCTAAGCCGCAGGCGAAAGCCGACCTAGTGACGGGCGTGATGTGTTGCATCTATTGTATGAGTAGCGGGCGTGGTTGTGGTTGAGTCGTGTGTCGGTGATTCTTCTGTGGTGTGCGCGAAGAGAAAAAATGTAAAGTTGCGGGGTCAAAGAAAACACATGAATAAGAAAGCTTGTGAGAATGATAGAAGGTTAAAGAAGTGTCTTTTTCCTTTTTTTGATTTCTCTTAGCCGGTATTTGATTGTTTTTTCTCCCGTCTCTTTTATTTTCCTAGTACCGTTCATCGCGTTATGGCATCGCATGCTTCTTTCGCAGCGCCTTCGAAAATATGAAACCATGTATCGTATAACGTGAGACGCCACCCAGGTTAAGGCGAAAGGGAATCCGGTCCTGATTCCGGAACCAGGCTGCGGCTACGTCCGCGATAAAACGACTTTAACCCTCGTAATGTCACGGTCGCGGTAACGCGACACAAACCGGAGAAGCTGCCGAGAACCCCGGGAAGAGTTTTCTTTTCTGCTTGAGGGACCGAGACCCTGGAATCCCGTCGCGGGGCGAGAGGGTTATGGATTTAGCTGTCAAAGGCTATCCCGAAGAGCGTCGCGTTTCTGCGACGTCCGTGGTCGTTCTCGGCTGGCCCTTGAAAATCCGGTGGGAGGGTTACGTTGTTGGACGTTCGCGCCTGCTCGTACCGATACCCGCATCAGGTCTCCAAGGTGAACAGCCTCTAGTCGATGGATGAATGTGGGTAAGGGAAATCGGCAAATTGGATCCGTAACTTCGGGATAAGGATTGGCTCTGAGGGTCGAGGCGGTCGGGCTGAGTTTATCAAGCGAAGCCGTCGGCGGACGTGTCAGGCCTGGGTCGAAGTGCGTTGGTTGTTTCGAGCGTTGGTTTTTCTTTCGGGGAAAGCTCTCGTTTCGGGACTCTTTCGCGCTGAGGCTCGGTCCTCGGCCAGATCGCTGCCGGTGGAGCGGCTCGGCATCGTCTCCCGAGTGTTTGGCCCTCAAAAGTCGGGCGCTCGTGGTAGATCTCGGCCGCCATCGAACGACCAACTCAGAACTGGCACGATCCAGGGGAATCCGACTGTCTAATTAAAACAAAGCATTGCGATGGCCGCAAGTCGGTGCTGACGCAATGTGATTTCTGCCCAGTGCTCTGAATGTCAAAGTGAAGAAATTCAACGAAGCGCGGGTAAACGGCGGGAGTAACTATGACTCTCTTAACCCTTTTTCGACTGACGGGACTTTTTTTTTCGACGGCTTTCAGTAGGATCTGGCGGGACCTCACCCACAGACACGAGAGATTTCAAATCGCCTAAATTCATTCCTATCAAAGCTGATATCTCGAAATGCATCCTACAGAATTGAATTGCCTTACAACGAAAAATTAATTGACCCACTGTCTTTCGATGATAAAAAGGAAGAGATATTAAAACGAGTATTTCTCGTATTTTACCGAATTTTCGGTGACGGGACATTTCTGGCCCGTCAGGCGGCTCTGAACGAAGTCTACACGAGAACCTTCGATCCGGACCGTCGGGACGTATAAGTCTCCGCCAGATATGTCCCTCCAGGCGGCTGCAATTTATCAAAATCCCAGCCTGGTTAGAGATGTCAGAAATCGCGAGGTTTTATTTGTGTTCCTCAAAAAAAAACAAAGATCAGAGATGTCAGAAATATATTGGGCCACACGGATGAAAGAAAATCGAAGGCGTAATTGTAATGAATTCCCCAGGGAATTAGGGATCTGGGTGCCGCGCGACTTAAGTGTCCGCGATGCCTCAAATACAAATAAAAAAAAAAGGTTCAAGTGAATTTGAAGCTGGTGGTTGGATAGATATCGAAGGGAAGGTGAAAGAGGCGAAGAGAAGGCGCAAAACTTCTTTAGTAGCTTCGACGCAAAAACTTTGGTATCGACGGGGAGCTTTGGGAAATGGAACGAAGACGCAGAATGGGAAGTTGTCCGGTTCGGCGTTAGTTGTAGTTTCATTTCCAACGTAGCTGAGCTCCTTTCCGCCCGACGCTCCTTATTTATTTTATTCCTATCTGGGTGCCGCGCGACTTAAGTGTCCGCGATGCCTCAAATACAAATTAAAAAAAGGGTTCAAGTGAATTTGAAGCCGGTGGTTGGATAGATATCGAAGGGAAGGCGAAAGAGGCGAAAAGGAAAGCGCAAAATTTCTTTAGTAGCTTCGACGCAAAAACTTTGGTATCGACGGGGAGCTTTGGGAAATGGAACGAAGACGCAGAATGGGAAGTTGTCCGGTTCGGCGTTAGTTGTAGTTTCATTTCCATCGTAGCTGAGCTCCTTTCCGCCCGATGCTCCTTATTTATTTTTATTCCTATCTGGGTGCCGCGCGACTTAAGTGTCCGCGATTCCTCAAATACAAATAAAAAAAGGGTTCAAGTGAATTTGAAGCCGGTGGATGGATAGATATCGAAGGGAAGGCGAAAGAGGCGAAAAGGAAAGCGCGAAATTTCTTTAGTAGCTTCGACGCAAAAACTTTGGTATCGACGGGGAGCTTTGGGGAATGGAACGAAGACGCAGAATGGGAAGTTGTCCGGTTCGGCGTTAGTTGTAGTTTCTTTTCCATCGTAGCTGAGCTCCTTTCCGTCCAACGGTTCTTTTGAATTGATTTTGAAGTCTTCGAGGCGATATTAGTGCCCGTGTAATTAAATTTTACACAAAGCCTCTTGTAATTTCTTATCCGTGCGTTGATTACTGCTGTCTCGTGAGGAAACTCTGAAAGGCGGTGAAAGGCGCTGGATAAGAATCAGCCCCGGTAACTCCTGCATGTGCATGCTTTTCCCCTGCATGATAAAATAAGACCGTCATATAAGGCTTAGGACGTAAGGCAATTCGTTATCCTTTTGCCGAATTCACAAAGACTAATCGGGCCTTTTTTTTCGATTCTGTATTTTCAGATTGATTAAAAATGGCGAAAACTAAAAAGAGAGACCCAAGATATACTAAGTCGAGAGCCGTGAAAAATTCTGCCAAGAAAGCCGCCGCCGCAGCTGTATTAAAAAGGCAGCAATTAAAAGAGGCAATGGAACGAGAAGCTGGGAATAAAGAGCCGTCCATCGATACTGATACCGGACATGAGGCTCAAGATCAGGAGGAGGAGGCGGTTGCCGTCGAGGAGCCGGTCGAGGAGCCGGTCGAGAATCCGGTTCAGGAGCCGGATGAGGAGCCTGGTCAGGAGTTGGTTGCTTCGCAGCGGCCGGAGCTTGATCAGGATCCGGAAATAGAGGACGAACTATCTGCCTCAGAGGAGGAAGAACAAAAAGCTGGGACAGAAGAAGAGGAGCCGGTGGAAAGACCAATCATAAAGAAAGACCTTAAAGTTCGACTGGAAAGATTGGTTCTATCACCGGCGACGCTTCAAAGACTTACGGGGAAAAGAAAGAATCGTGAAGACAGTTCAGAGAGTGGTTCCTCCCCACCTAAACGAACCAGAAGTAAGACCCGAAGACCAACTAAAGCAGGGTCTTCTTCTGAAACGGCCGATCCCGATGGTGAAGTGACACGGTACTACACAGGGAAAAAGGTCGGTCTCACGAACGCGACTTTGAGGTGTCGTGGGCCTCGCGTGCTTACAGCGCATCCGTTCCGGCTGGCCAAAAAAACGAACTCAGATTCGGCCAAGCTGAACATGCAAAAGAAGGCCGATGCCAAAAAAGTCGCCCAACATAAAGCCGTCAACCGGAATTGGAAAGAATGCAAAGTCTGGGGCGACGTTGGGAGACAATCACGGGCTGATGATGATTCACCGAGGCCTCAGTTCCAGGAAAGGGCAATTCAGTTTGCACCCCTAGAAGAACCAGGCCCCGTGTTGAGTCAATTCAATCGTTTTTCGAATCCCCTCGGAGTTTTCAAGTCGATGCTTGGTGGTGAGGACACTTTGTACCTTCTTCGGGAGGCAAAAAATGACTACATCGCTGAATTCTGGAGTTCCAGGAAGACGCCACCGTCTCGAAAAGTGGGTGGCAAGCCTGAAGGCAGGTTAATCGGCCCGCGGTTGCCTGCTGGAGGTTTTGTCACAGACCACGAACTTGTAGCCTTCTTTGGCATACAGTTCTTGATCGGATATCACCGTCTGCCCGAGCTGTCGATGTTCTGGGAGCAGCAACCAGACGCTGGTCTCGGGCTCGGAATAATTCAACAGGCCATGACTCGCGAGCGATTCAAATTCATATCCAAACACATAGCTTGCGCAAGCCCATGGGATGATGTTGACCCTAATTCTGACGACCCGGATCAGGAGCCAGAGCGACCGGATCCTATCCGTAAGATCCGTCCTCTGGTCAAAAGACTCAATGAACGCTATCATGCGTGTAGAAAGCCTCCTAGGGGTCAGAGCATCGACGAGTCTATGGTCAAATTCAAAGGCCGCTCAGTGCTGAGGCAGACGATGAAGAACAAACCGATCAAGTCTGGTTTCAAAATCTGGAGCCGCTGTTGCCATCGTGGGTATACCTATAAGTTTGAGATCTATCAAGGAGCTCGCTTTGGGGAAAAGCAAGGAAGATCTCGTAATAACGAGGCGGTGGAGAGAGTTGTCGTTGATCTTTGTCAACCCCTGACAGATCAAGGTTTCGTAGTGGCCTTTGACCGGTTCTTTACGAGCATTGCCCTCCTGGACAAGCTCCGCGAGAACGGTGTCAACGCCGTTGGAACGATTCTTCCAAGTCGGGTCAACCAACCCATCATGACGAAGAATGAGTCGAACCTGCGGCCGGACGAATTTGCAGCCAAGTTCGGTGGTGAGCCCGGAACATGCCGAAAGGGAATCTTCGTATGGAGAGACACTAAGGCGTTTCGGGTCGCTTCCAACTATCACGGCTCAAATCTTGTCAAGGTCAGGAGAAAGCAGCGTGATGGTTCGTTCAAAACAAAGTCTTGTCCAAAAGCTATTGACGATTATGTCAATAACATGGGCGGTGTAGACACGGCGAACCAGCTGCGTTCTTACTACGAGAGAGACCGTAAAGCCAAAAAATGGTGGCACCGTCTCTTATACTCTCTCTTGGAGACATGTCTGGTCAACAGCTGGATATGCTTCAATGATATGGTGAGATCGCAGATGGCGGAAATTAAAACTTCAAACACACAATAATTTCCGCTTTTTTCTTGACTTAGGTCGAGGAGAATTATCTGGAGAATTTCGAAGTTCCGATGACGTTTCTCGAATTCAAACGGAACGTCACGATGGGTCTTTTGTCACACGCCCTGAATGAAAATAAAAACCAAGCTGGTCGAGCCGGGCGAATGATGCCAACCATTCACCCTTCCGCTGAACCAGGAGCGAAGCGACGTAAAAGTCGACTGAGTGTAAGGGACGACATTCGGTTCACTGGTGTGGGTCTCCATCTACCCATCTTCGGGGAGGCGAGAGGCAGGTGCGAGTGGTGCCAGGCAACGACAAAAACAAAATTGGAATCAAGACCATTCTCAAAGTGCAAGCAATGTAATGTGTTTTTGTGTCTCGGGAAGAAGAGAAATTGCTTCGTCGAGTATCATGATGAGAATTACTTATTTGAGGAGGAGGCTCCGCTGGCCGAGGTGGAAGCTGTCTATTCCGCTTCGGAGGAATCAGACGGCCAAGCTTCTGACCATGAGCCAACCAACAAGGAGTGTTCTTCTTCATCCGCTGATTCCGACGAGCTAGAAGATACTAACCGACGTGATGGCTTTATAATTGATGAATATGATGATTTCCTAGAATAAATTTGTATTTTGTTCGTATGTCTTGTGCACTTTTACTCGAAAGAGCGGGTACTTGACAAAGTGGTGTCCGACAAAGGATCTGACTGACTTTTCTAATTAGAGATCCTATTCCTTTCATAAGGAGCCGTCGACTGGAAAGACCCCTGGTCGATGGTAAAGACCTCAACGTCAGGCGGGGCGCCTTTCATTCTGCCAGGTGAATGAGAGTCAAGCCCGCCTGACGGGACACAAGAGGCACATTAAACGGCAAAAGTCTCTCGGGACAAATATGACGAAAAAAACTCGAGCCGTCTGTCGGGACGAAAATTTGAACAAGTGGTAGTTGCATGCAACTATCGGGACAAATTTTTTGTCCCGCTAGACGGCTCGAGTCGAAAAAAGTGTCTCTTTTTAGAGACCATGTCCGCCTGAAGGGACATTCCTGTCGGGACAACGGTGGCCGAAACGCGGTTAGGCCGGAAAAAATCGGATATTCCGAATTTTTTTTTAATGAGTGGTCTTAGGACCACTCAATGATATTTCGATCGAGCATTCAATCGAATCCGACCATCGGTTTTGTGGCGGTCGATAAAGGGTTAAGGTAGCCAAATGCCTCGTCATCTAATTAGTGACGCGCACGAATGGATTAACGAGATTCCCACTGTCCCTATCTACTATCTAGCGAACCCACTGCAAGGGGAACGGGCCTTGTTTCGTCAGCGGGGAAAGAAGACCCTGTTGAGCTTGACCCTGAAGGTAGAATCGATGCTGGAGGAAGGCAATGATACGCAGCGTCTTTTGACTCGTTTCGACGTTTTATCTGGGTGGCTATAACGAGACCCGTCTCAGTTAGAGATTAAAACTCGCTCCATCAGCGAGGGGGTTCCGGCCTTTTCGTTTCGTTTCGGACGAATGCCTGGTCGGCGCTTCATTCTCGAGCCGCGGTTTTCAGAGGGGAGGTTCTCTGACGGCTATGCTGGGTATCCTCTACGGGAATGCCAGTCATGCTCCGGTTCGCCTCTTTCTTTTTACCCGACTAAAGTAAGCGCAGCTGCAAAGTTGCGCGAGAACCCAGAGGTCAGACGCCAAATCATTTGTAGACGACTCGAGTGCCGGCCGGGGTGTTGTACACGGTAGAGCAGTCCAAATTCACACTGCGATCTTTTGAGACTCAGCCCTTCAAATGAGACCGGAAGATTTGTCTTGCCAGATGAGACCAGTCCGCGATAAAAAATCTCATATGCTTGCGCGGCGGCTTGTCCAAGGCAAAGGCAGAAAAAGAAGGCAGAAGTCTCAATCGTTCGTCAGTTGTGTGTTGTGGACTTGTCTTTTTTTTCGAGAGAGAGAGAGAGAGAGAAAAAAACTTGGAAAAAAGTTGAAAAAAAGTGAAAGACACGCGTTAAAGACAGAAAAAAAAGTAGCCAGCCGTAGAGCGGCACTCGGAATGATAATTTGGCCGTCAAATTTCCTCTTGATCTTTATATTGGCTCGCATTTTTTGCGTGGATATTGGACAAAAACGATCAGCCGAGAGAAAATGAAAGCTTGAATAAAAAAATTGGCGGACGAAAGTAGATGAAATACCGCGACAAAGAAAGAGAGAGAAGAAGAACGACAGACAGGAATAAAAATAAGTTGGAAATGAAAAAAATAGCAAATTTTCAAAAAATGTCAAAAAGCTGCTGAGCTTTGGCCGAAAGATGTGACTTGATATCTATGGAAATGAAGTCGATCTGACGGGCGAAGCGAGACAGTGTCAAAAAGTTGAAAAATAAGAAAAGGCGAAGTCGAAAAAAATGAAACATTTTTCTAAGTCCCGACGATGGATAGTGAAGCTATAGGCGGCACTGGGACGAGCAAAGGCGGCTGAAAAAGAGAGAAAGAGCGAAAGAAAAAAAGTTGGAAAAAATTTCTAAGTCCTAAAATTTCCAAGACCGGTTTTTGGTGGAGACCGGTCGGCAGTTGAGCGGGCGGCCCGGCCTGAGCTCAGGTGAATGTCCGGCAAAATTTCGGAAATCAACTTTTTCGTACAGTTACTGCCCGGAACATCCACTACTTTCCTATATAGGGAAGAGGTTGTCGAAAATGAAAATTGAAAAAATTTCTAAGTCCGAAAATTTCCAAGACCGGTTTTTGGTGGTGACCGGGCGGCAGTTGAGCGGGCGGCCCGGCCTGAGCTCAGGTGAAAGTCCGGCAAAAATTCGGAAATCGACTTTTTCGTACAGTTACTGCCCGGAACATCCACTACTTTCCTATATAGTGTGGAATACCACGGCCCTCGGCGATGAGGCTACGGATTGCCGGCCACATGTGGCACAGCCACGAGAGGTAACGATTGCCTCGGCATTTGACGGAGTAACTGGGAAATGTCCGGGCGACGGTGATAAAGCTACGAGTCGCCGGCCACATGGGGCACAGCCGCGAGAGACAACGAGTGCCTCGGGTGTGGACGGTGGAGATGCGAATCGTCCGTCAGATGTGGCACCGGCCACGGGAGCAAGACCACGACACGGTCCACCGAAGATGCCGGTGGTAAACGTACCGGCGTCGGCCGACCTCGAAAGGTCTAACCCGATAGAGTGGATAGATGACGAAGATCTAACACCCAAGCAGCTCAGAGCTGAAGTACGAAGACGCGACCGAGCGCAGGCAGCGTGGAAACCGAAGCCCGCTGCTCAGAATGCGACGGGGGTTGATCCGGACCAGCGCGAGGTGCTGGACGGATAAACCAGCTACAAACCCCGCCGAATAATGCATGTAAACACCGACACAAATCGACGGTCCTCGGAAACCGTCGGACGGCAGGTCAGGCCCATGTGCCCGACCTTTCTCTTAAAATGGGCCGTCAAACCAAGACATTATGCGGCGGAACATTAGCTACTTTCCTATATAGGGAAGGCACCCCTGTTTATAAAAATTCTTAAAGTATGGACTTAGAAATATTTCGACGACTCTATCGAAATACTACCCCGGAGCAAGAGAGCAGACCGGGGTAGCAAATGACTATCAACTCGGTAAGATAGTCGGAGTAGTAAAGAGTCTGGTGTAGTACATCCAGCAAAATTGGATGGCCAGACTAGAGTAAAGTAGCCGGAGAGATAGAGAGCTCTCCGGCGGATGGCATCCGTAACCCCAGGATGGCCGGAAGATTGCAGCGTAGAAGAAGAAGCGCGTGCGGATTTTATCCATTGGGACTTAGAAGAAATTAGAGAGAATGGACTTAGAAGAAAATCCATTACTCGAGAAACCCAGAGGCTACCCACCCCAAATGGGCCAGCCGCGAAGACGATAAAGAGGCAAGACACGTGCCGCCCCGAGGCTACCCATTCTAAGTGGGCCCGCCGCGAAGAAGATAAAGGGCGAGACTCGCGCCTCCTATAGTCCGCATTAATTAAATGTTATAATTTGACAATGTTGTTATTACCATGCCTGTAATTGTAGTTTACTTCACAGCGCCAATGCGGGCTAATAAATCACTCATTCACAAGCACTCAAACAGTAAGCATCTCTTTATTGATCTTCTTACTCGAGTCTTAGAGTCACTCGGCCTCGAAGCGCCGTTGTATTGAACACTGTTCAGGTTGCCAGCCTCAGTCGAGAGGCCAGCCTTTGTAAAACAAACTTGTAAAGTTGGGACTTAGAATCGCTCTCGATTACGGGCATTCTAAGTGTCGGGACTCGGACACATCCGAAGGACTGACTGGAAGGAGCACACGCCTTGCTGTGCCTTCGAGTAGCACGGCACTCGCTCTCCTTCTCGGGCGCCTAGTACGACCAACCGTCGAACGGCCCCATCCCGGGACTAACCCACCTCTACTCCCGGCCAACTTGCAGTCGACTCTGCGAGCAGTTGGAACCGCTCGTCTATTCTGAGTTAGTGCCGAAGTCACTAACTTAGTCTGATTTGTCTTTGCAGGCCTGTACGAGAACTCACACATTCTTCAGCCGAAGCAAGACTTACTTCTCCCGATCGAGATTAGAAAGTAAGTACCGATTGAGCGATCGATAGCTCTAGGTCCGGCCGAACAAACTGGGAGAAATCCCAGCGAAGTATCGCCGAGCTCACCGATATTTCACATGGTCCTTCGAACCGGTTATTAACCAAAGTAGAAACCGTGAAAGACGGTCCTGAAAATCTGGTTGATACGGACCTAAAGTTGACGAAAACTAATCTCTTTCTGTTTGTTTGCAGTGTCGAAATTCACGAGCAAAGACGCCCAAGCCAAGGTATTCGTGGCCGACCCACCCAGGGAGCTCAACGAATCTATCGCCAACATCAAGGCATACGCTACGAAGCTCGTGACCGACGATAGCAAAGGGAAAATCAAGGACGCAAAGAGACAGGGCTGGAAGCTTCTCGAGGTCCTGTTTCCGATTGAGTTCTACGAACTCACAGGGGCAACTCCACCCTTGGCTTTGCAGACGGCAAAGCCTAAAAACAAGTGGGAGATCGCTAAAGCGGAGAAGTTGGAGAGAGAAGCCTTGGCATTCTTGACTCCCGAAGAGCGAGCCAAGTTCGACGAGGACGAAGCTCAAATTCGGAGGGAAAAAGAAGCGCAGAACGCTCTTCGACACGAGGTTCGCGCGGCCAAAAAGAGAAAGAGGGACGCAATTGAAGAGGCAAAGCTTCGCCTGTTAGAGAAGGAAGTGACGGAAAAGCGACTGGCGTACGAGCGCACTAAACGCCGTAGGGTTAACCCAGAAGCTGACCAAAGCAACGCGGTTGCCACGGTCGAGGTCCCGTTTGTCACACCAGACGGAGACCCGGTCCTTCCAGGAGACGCTTTGGCCAAACTGTGGTCGGCTTTGGCCACAGGGAAATTCGTCCTCCCGGGTACGGCAAGCGACCCGGTAGCATCTGAGATTCAGGCAGTGCTGGCTAAGCACCTGAGTCAGGCAGGAACTCCACAGCCTTTGGCCGCGACGAGCCAGGCACAGACTCCGCAGCCAGTGGCCGTGACGAGCCGGGCAGACGCACCACAACCAGGGACCTCGAAGAGTCCGGCAAAGGTAGTCAAACCTCCCAGAAGGCAACCGGCAGCTGGAAGGAAGAAGGCGGCAGCTTCGAAAGAGGCCCAAGCCCAAATCCTGAACCCTCCGGTCCTTCTTAGCCCCATTAGCCCCAAGTCAACGAAAGGCAAGGGGGCGGCCCGGCCGAAGTCCGGGGCAAAAGCTAAAAGTCAAGACGAACTAATAGCGGAAGCCACCGAGAACACGTGTGAAGTCATTGTGGAAAGATTCGTGGCGGAAACCAAAAAAGGGAAAGCCTTAAAACCCGGGAGAAAGTCACTGTTTAACCCTCCGTCAAAGGAGTTGGTGGAGGCAGCAGCGAAAGCATCGGCCCGGCGAAAGGGTCTTCGATCGGCGGCAGAAGTCGAGGTAATTCTAGCTGACTCAGCCAAAAATCTCTACGGGGAGGACTTGGAGGAGTTGCCTAGCGAAAAGGAGGACGAGCTCCTAAAGGAACCGGCTCAAGCACCGGTATCGGCAGAAGAGCAGCAGCCACGCCCGGTCTCGAGACGATCGGGCCAACGGATTGACTCGGGGGACGAGTCGGATCCAGGACTACAGCTCACAGCCGAAGACGAGGAGGAGGCGCTCAAGGCGGCAGCTCTCAGCACCCTCCCAAAAGCGGCCGAATAGCCGTCTGAGAAAAAAAAAAATTGTAAAATCCTGTGGTTATCGAGAATAAACACTTGTATAAATTAAAAAATTGTGTCTGTCTTTTCATTTCGAATAAATGTTGCACTCCGATAAGAAACGATCGAAACGGAAGGGGAGCAAAGACGATACCCCCAACAGGCTAACGCTTTCCAAAGCTAGCAGAAATCTGTTGGACACGGATCGGGCAGTAACGGACAGCGAAGAGATCAAGATCATGAATCGGGTACTAGCGGAAAGTGAGCCCGAGACTGGAGCGAGATCCAGACGAGCCCCAAGGAAAAATCCTGACGGTACGCTCAATGCACCAAGGAGTAGGCCATCGAGTAGGGCCTCAGACCGAAACCTGAGCGGCTCTCCAAAAATCATAAACATAGAGGGGCCCGATGAACCCCAGTCACCGAAAATTGGGCTAACGGTAGACGATGTTCAAAGACAGGCAGGCGCCCAGACTTCGCCGGAAGTACCGCCGCCGAATCTAGACGGGTTCGGGGCTACCCCAGAGCGTAAGACTCTATCCGAATGGATGAGAGAAGAGTTCGCGAGGTTTAACGGTGAAATGACAGAAATCACTGGGCGGCTGACGAAGACAGACGCAAAGGTAGCCGAGACAGTCACAAGACTAGACGGCCATAAAGAGCAAATCAAAAGACTCAACACAGAAGTGCCGACGATAAGAACGACGGTAATGGGCCTCAGGAGCTCGATAGCCGCAGAAACAACCGCACGAATCGCGGCTATAGAAGCGAACATCGCAGCAACAATGTTGACGCAGAGGAATGCGACAGAGGCCCTACAGACCCGAATGGTCTCGCATATCGAACGAGCAGTAGGGCAGCTCCAAAATGGCCTAAACGAACTAAGACAAACAGCGCTTACAGAGTTCGACGACACGGAACTAAGAGTAGATTTAAGACACCTGGTCGAAGCCCAGGGCGAGGAAATCACAAATAGCCTGGCGCAATCACTGAGCCAACACTCAGAAGAAGTGGGTCAGGCCATAGTAGAACTCAAAGTAAGGATGTCAAGGCTAGACACCAGGCTAAGAACGATATATAGAGCCCAACAACCGCCGGCTCAAAGCCAGCAGCCAGAAGGTCGAAGGTCTCGGCAAGGGGCTCAAAGCCAACAGCCGGAGACCGGGAGAACCCGGCAGCAGCGAAACACTAGCAGATCACTCTGGGACGACTCAGAGGAAGAGGCAAGTGAAGAGAACGAGCCGACGGTAAGACGACCGACGTCAAGGGGAGGAATGGCATATAGTCAGCCCCCCCCATCATACCGCAGTGCATTTACGGCGAGCGGACAAAGACCGGCATTTGGCCCGGCCCCAGCCCCGACCCCAGCCCCGGCACCTGCGCCAGCGCCAGCGGGTCCGGCACCTCCGTATTATGCGGCAGGTAGACCATACGTCCCACCGCAAGCGCCAGACGACGTCAAACGAGAATTGACGCAAGAGCTCGAGCAGCTCAGGGAAGAGCTAACACAGGCTTATGCCCAGTACGGTCGAGCAAGGTCTGACGATGCCAGGCAACACGAAAGAATTGCGTTCATGACGACCTATACGTATTACAAAACGGCAGTAGAAAACTTAATGCCCATGCTGACAACAGCAGAAAAAGCCGAACTACGACTGCAGCAACGCAGAGTAGAAGCAGAAAGACTGGGCATTGCCCCGGTACAGGCGCCGATGCCTATACAAACGACTAAGGTACGGTTATCACCGCCCAAGTTTGCGGGGGAGGTACTGAAGTATCACGGTTGGCGACAGACGTGGAATACGTATGACAACAACCCGATATACACAGCCACCGAGAAAAGCCAAATGTTGGAGCAGGCCCTCGAAGGCGAAGCCGCCAATGCGACGGCGAGTTTCACGTTCACGGCGGAAACTTATAATACCATTCTCCAAGTACTGGCTGATAGGTTTGGCGACCCGAATCAGGCCATAGAAGAAAGAGAAGCCAAGCTACGAGAAGCGGCAAGCAAACCGGTGGGAGCGAACCCGACGTCCGCCCAGCTAAGAGAAAAACATATCGAGATATGTAATCAAAGGCAAGGCCTCCTGATCCAAGGCGTACAGCCGGCGACATTCGATTCGCACACGGCTAAGGAAATCTTGAACTCCCTACCAGGAGTGATAACAGAGAAATGGAGAATGGATTGGGGGCCAGAAAGAGCACCGACCTTAGACCAGGTCCTGCATCAACTCGATAGGTTGATCCGAATTAAAGCGTCGGAAGAAGCGTCGAGACGGGTCGACTATACCCAGACCACACAGGCCAACGCAGCGAGCGTAGCCACAAAAACAATCAAGTTCCGAGACAAGACCCCGACGAGGCTTGCCTGCGTGATATGCAAAAGCGAAACACACGCTGCGCGCGACTGCACGTTCGGCAACGCGGCCGAAAGGCGAAAAGGAGTGATGGACGCGGACAGATGCTTCAGATGTTTTGGTCAAGGCCACAGGTACGTGGATTGTTCGGAAAGAAGAGCATGTCGGCACTGTTACTCCACCTCGCATGCGTCGGTCCTATGCCCGCACGAGAGAGAAAGTCGGGAGAGAACTAAAGGCAGGCCGGTACCGAGAACCGCCAGCAAATCTCCAAGTAAGCCTCGATCGGGCAAACCATTCATGCGACCGCCATCACCAACGCCATCGAGGACACCGTCAGCGGAACGGTCAGTCAATGAGCAGTCAAATATAGGGGTAATAGAACCCAACGGCAAGGAAAAAATTTCCGCCGGGGTGTTACTGAACTTTGGAGCGAAAGCCAAAGCAGAAAAGACACAAGGAATAGAAGAATGGGTCCCACTGTTCGGAATATTCGACAGCGGTTGCGGTAATTCATTTATCACAGCAGCTCTAGTACGGAAGCTAAATGCAAAGGTCATTGGCAGGCAACGTATCAGAGTCTTGACATTTGGGTCTCACACACCCATCGACGAGTACTGCGATATTGTTCAAGTCACGATAGCCGGCATATCGAGAACAGTAACGGAAAATTTCATTGTCCGGGACCACATTCAAACACTCACACCATACACCGAGACGAAGCTTGGTGAGAGGTTGCTCAAAGAAGGCGAAACCTTGGCCGACCCGAGGCACAGAAGACCGTCTCAAGTCAAGACGATTGACATCCTAATTGGAAACAGTAACATGTACGAATTCATGTTACTGGAAGCCCCTCGCAGGCACCGGAAAATAGTGGCGCACAACACTATCTTCGGTTGGACGATATCGGGCTCCTTAGGAGACCCGGGACACGAGACAGTAGCGTGCGTGGCCAAAGTAGAAATCGTGCCCGAAGAGCACGAGATCTCAAGTGTCGATAAACACTTTGCCGCCTTCTGGAGCTTGGAAAGCTTAGGCATCCCGAGTAAGGAACCAACGGATGCCGAATTCATCCAAACTTATATAGACGGCATCGAAGCCGATAAAGATGGACGAGCCGTCGTACGGTATCCCTTCACCCAAGAGCGACCGGACTACGACCCATGTAGATCCATAGCCGACATAAGATTCGAAAATCTGTGGAAAAGCGACTCCTTTACTAAAGAGAAGCGAATACGATATCACGAAGTAATGATGTCCTACTTACGGGAAGGATTCATCGAAATAGCCGACCCGAACTATGATGGGCCAATGGCATTTTTGCCGAACAGACCGGTCGAACGAGAAGACGCGGAAACCACGAAGATACGACCAGTCTTTGACGGATCAGTCCATCACAAGAATCGGCGCAGTTTCAACGCCAATCTTGAGATAGGACCAAACCTAAACCCAGAAATCATGGGGATTCTAATGAGGTTCAGGCGATATCGCATAGCGTGGACGGCCGACATCGAGAAGGCGTTCTTACAGATCAAAATCCACGAAGACCACGGGCAAATCGTGAGATTTCTCTGGGTCGAAGACCCCGAAGCAGCAATACCCAAAGTAGTAGTCTACCGATGGAAGAGACTCACGTTTGGACTCGCATCGAGCCCATTCATTCTCAGGGCTGTTCTAACTTGGCACTTGCAGAAGTACGAAACAGAGTACCCAGGCATCACAGCCAGGACTCTTAACCAAATCTATGTCGACGACTGGATGGGGGGAGCCGAAACTCCCGAACAAGCGGCCGAAGAGATAAGGCTAATAAGTCGAATCTTAGGGGAGATCAAGATGAAACTCTGTAAGTGGTCGACGAATTCGGCCGAGCTAACAAACTTACTACGGGGGGAGTTCGAATTCTCCTCCCGACCATCGAAATTGGGAATCGATGAGGTGTTCGAACATGCGGACAAAAAGGCTCTGGGAATCCTTTGGGACCCAGTAACCGACCAGTTCAAATTCAACGCCGATAAAATAATATCCGAGGCACGAAGGCTAGGAGAAGGGCTTACCAAGCGACAGCTGTTTAGCCTAGCGCTAACGCTACACGACCCGTTGGGCTTCGTGAACCCGGCGATATTATCCGCGAAACGGGCGATGCAGATCTCATGGTTAGCCAACGGCAAATGGGATCAGATAGTGAACAGTTGCACCAATGAGAATTGGGAGGAGTTCATCAAAGGTCTCGAAGACCTACAGCTCATACGGATTCCTCGCTGGACGGGCATAGATGTTAAGGAGCCTAGCGAACTCCACATCTTCTGCGATGCCAGCGAGGTAGGATATGGGGCCGTAGCATACGAAGTGCAAGGGACGACGATCGCCCTCATAGCAGCAAAATCAAAGGTGGCTCCGTTACCAAAAAAGGCAATGACCATCCCTCGGCTCGAACTGCTGAGTAACCTGATGGCGTCTATACTTGGCAAGTATATACGAGACCAACATCGGGTTGAACACAAAGCGCACATCTGGACCGATTCTCAGATAGCGACATGTTGGATCACGGCCACCAACAAAACCCCAGAAATCTGGGTACAAAACCGAGTCTCGAAGATCAGAGAATTCGGCGCAGAAATCCACTTCTGCGAAGGGACTCAGAACCCGGCGGATCTCCTCTCAAGGGGAGGCTCAGCAAAGGAAATCCAGAGATCGAACTGGTGGAAGGGCCCCGAATGGCTCCCGGAGTATGACAAGTATAAGCCGATCGAAATCAAGGCAAACCTCATTCAAACGGATATGGTCCGTCCGAAACACCCAGACTGGCGCAAAGAGTACAGCGACTGGGATAAAATGGTCAGAGCTCAGGCTATGATCCAAAGAGCAGTGGACGGCTTTAAAGGTAAAATGTACCGGCCTTCCCTCATCATCGAGCAAGTCCTGTTTGACATGGTTGACTTGAAGGAAATCAAGTTCAAAAAACCGGGATCGAGATGCCAGGTTTCATTCAAGCGACTCACATATGAGGAGCTACTCACGGCACGATACGCCTTGATAAGACACGCACAGATGGAGTCATACCCCGAGGATTACGATAGAATCGAGCGGGGGAAAGTCCCGAGAGACAAGATGTTCAGAAAGTTAAGACCGGTGTTCGACACGACTAATCGAATTATCCGGTGCAGGGGACGAGCCCAGGTACTGTTGGCAAGATATCATCTCGATGCATTGATCTTACTCCCGCCCGATCACTATATAACCACAGTCTTGCTACGCAAGCTGCATAGGAGGGTCGGGCACATGGGAATGAACGCCATGACCATGGAAGTCAGAAGCGAATTCTGGCTGCCCAAACACTGTCAGGTGATAAAAGACATCCTCAACCGATGCGTGAGATGTCAGAAGGTCAACGCAACAGCCTTCAGCGAAAAACCGGCTCACTTGCCAATTGAACGGCTGAAAATATCCGATCCTTTCTCAGTCACCGGCATCGATATGGCCGGTCCGTACAATGTACTAGTAAACGAACCGAGTAAAGCGGTGATAGTCCAGCCAAGGACTGAGCCAGGAGTCCCCGAAGAGGAATCAGAATCATCCGACGAATCGGATGAAGAGTTGGTACCTGAGAGAGTCGATACCCTCGCAAAGAAAAAGAAAAAGAAAAAGAAAGAAAAGAAACAACCCAAGTTTGCTATTGACGGGAGACAGATAGTCAAAGTGTACATAGTTATGTTCACTTGTGCCACGACAAGAGCCGTTCACCTAGAGGTAACTAGAGGAAAAAGTGCGGCGGCGTTCATTAACGCTTTCCGTCGGTTCTGCGCGTTGAAATACGCGCCAAGAACAGTCTATTCAGACAACGCGCTGGAATTCGATAGTACGGCAAGATACCTCAGAAGACTCTGGCAATGCAAGACAGTCTACGACTTCATGGCCAATAGAAACATCTCTTGGCGGTTCTCAGCGAGTGTAGCTCCCTGGTGGGGTGGCTTCTGGGAACGCATGATAAAGACCGTGAAGCAAGCGTTGCATAAGACCTTTAACCCGAAGCAGATGGACTTCGACATGTTCCACACGGTGATCACAGAGATCAGTGACATCGTAAACAACCGTCCGTTGGGATATATCGCTGGCGACGAAACGGCTCTAACTCCGAACCAGTTAATCAAAGGAGGCTTCGTAAACAAGTTCGACACCGAACCTCCGGAAGAGGAAGAACTGCTCGGCGCAGACTCCTTGTTTCTCACGAACAGAGAAGCCGCTAGACGAAAGCTAGTGGCAGACTGGTGGACAGAATTCGTCCCAACCTATCTGAAGGATCTAAATAGA
This sequence comes from Daphnia pulicaria, assembly GCF_021234035.1. NCBI lineage: Eukaryota > Metazoa > Arthropoda > Branchiopoda > Diplostraca > Daphniidae > Daphnia > Daphnia pulicaria. Next base: position 16,307,637 of record NC_060916.1, on the reverse strand, counting down.
TTCCATCAAGAGCAAATACCATCGAAATCGGTCAAGCTAGGACAAGTAGTCCTGATCCACGTGGACTACGTCAAGCGAATCAATTGGAACATTGGGCGAGTGATCGAACTCATCAAGGGTCGAGATCACTTAGTCCGGAAAGTCAAGCTAGTCATGGTCGACTCAAAGGGCAAAACGTCAATCGTAAATAGACCTGTCCAGAACTTGTACCCTCTCGAAGTAGAACCAGGTATCATCGACGCAGACTTTGCCAAGAACCCGAGCAGATTTGGAGATCACGTAACCTCATCTGGGCAAGTATGTAAGAGAACTTACATGGGGGGAGTGTGGAATACCACGGCCCTCGGCGATGAGGCTACGGATTGCCGGCCACATGTGGCACAGCCACGAGAGGTAACGATTGCCTCGGCATTTGACGGAGTAACTGGGAAACGTCCGGGCAACGGTGATAAGGCTACGAGTCGCCGGCCACATGGGGCACAGCCGCGAGAGACAACGAGTGCCTCGGGTGTGGACGGTGGAGACACGACTCGCCCGTCAGATGTGGCACCGGCCACGGGAGTAAGACCACGACACGGTCCACCGAAGATGCCGGTGGTAAACTTACCGGCGTCGGCCGACCTCGAAAGGTCTAACCCGATAGAGTGGATAGATGACGAAGATCTAACACCCAAGCAGCTCAGAGCTGAAGTACGAAGACGCGACCGAGCGCAGGCAGCGTGGAAACCGAAGCCCGCTGCTCAGAATGCGACGGGGGTTGATCCGGACCAGCGCGAGGTGCTGAACGGATAAACCAGCTACAAACCCCGCCGAATAATGCATGTAAACACCGACACAAATCGACGGTCCTCGGAAACCGTCGGACGGCAGGTCAGGCCCATGTGCCCGACCTTTCTCTTAAAATGGGCCGTCAAACCAAGACATTATGCGGCGGAACATTAGCTACTTTCCTATATAGGGAAGGCACCCCTGTTTATAAAAATTCTTAAAGTATGGACTTAGAAATATTTCGACGACTCTATCGAAATACTACCCCGGAGCAAGAGAGCAGACCGGGGTAGCAAATGACTATCAACTCGGTAAGATAGTCGGAGTAGTAGAGAGTCTGGTGTAGTACATTCAGCAAAGCTGGATGGCCAGACTGGAGTAAAATAGCCGGAGAGATAAAGAGCACTCCGGCGGATGGCATCCGTAGTCCCAGGATGGCCGGAAGATTGCAGCGTAGAAGAAGAAGCGCGTGCGGATTTTATCCATTGGGACTTAGAAGAAATTAGAGAGAATGGACTTAGAAGAAAATCCATTACTCGAGAAACCCAGAGGCTACCCACCCCAAATGGGCCAGCCGCGAAGACGATAAAGAGGCAAGACACGTGCCGCCCTGAGGCTACCCATTCCAAGTGGGCCCGCCGCGAAGAAGATAAAGGGCGAGACTCGCGCCTCCTATAGTCCGCATTAATTAAATGTTATAATTTGACAATGTTGTTATTACCATGCCTGTAATTGTAGTTTACTTCACAGCGCCAATGCGGGCTAATAAATCACTCATTCACAAGCACTCAAACAGTAAGCATCTCTTTATTGATCTTCTTACTCGAGTCTTAGAGTCACCCCCTCGGCCTCGAAGCGCCGTTGTATTGAACACTGTTCAGGTTGCCAGCCTCAGTCGAGAGGCCAGCCTTTGTAAAACAACTTGTAAAGTTGGGACTTAGAATCGCTCTCGATTAAGGGCGTTCTAAGTGTCGGGACTCGGACACATCCGAAGGACTGACTGGAAGGAGCACACGCCTTGCTGTGCCTTCGAGTAGCACGGCACTCGCTCTCCTTCTCGGGCGCCTAGTACGACCAACCGTCGAACGGCCCCATCCCGGGACTAACCCAACTCTACTCCCGGCCAACTTGCAGTCGACGCTGCGAGCAGTTGGAATCACTCGTCTATTCTGAGTTAGCGCCGAAGTCACTAACTTAGTCTGATTTGTCTTTGCAGGCCTGTACGAGAACTCACACATTCTTCAGCCGAAGCAAGACTTACTTCTCCCGATCGAGATTAGAAAGTAAGTACCGATTGAGCGATCGATAGCTCTAGGTCCGGCCGAACAAACTGGGAGAAATCCCAGCGAAGTATCGCCGAGCTCACCGATATTTCACATATAGGGAAGAGGTTGTCGAGAAAGAAAAAGTTGAAAAATTTTCTAAGTCCGAAAATTTCCAAGACCGGTTTTTGGTGGTGACCGGGCGGCAGTTGAGCGGGCGGCCCGGCCTGAGCTCAGGTGAAAGTCCGGCAAAAATTCGGAAATCGACTTTTTCGTACAGTTACTGCCCGGAACATCCACTACTTTCCTATATAGGGAAGAGGTTGTCGAAAAAAAGAAAGTTGAAAAATTTTCTAAGTCCGAAAAATTGAAAAATTTTTCTAAGTCCCGACGACGTGGTAGTGACGTGGTTGGCGGGACTTGGACGTATAAAGGCCGATGAAAAAAATGGAAATGGAAATGAAAATTTCTCGATTTCCGACGACGGTGTTTGGCAACGACTCTCTCGCCCGGCCACTGGTCGGCGCGAGAGAGGAGTGAGCGAGACCCGTCGATTCGAAAAGAGAAGCCGTCACACCGTCGAGGCGTGGCGGCTCTCAAGTGGGTTGGTCGGGCGTGTCTTGATGACTCGCGACCGTAAAAAATTCCCACTCAAATTCTCCCATTTCCGACGACGGTGTTTGGCAACGACTCTCTCGCCCGGCCTCTGGTCGGCGCGAGAGAGGAGTGAGCGAGACCCGTCGATTCGAAAAAAAGCCGTCACAACGTCGAGGCGTGGCGGCTCTCAAATGGGTTGGTCGGGCGTGTCGTGATGACTTGCGACCGTAAAAAATTCCCACTCGTTGAAAATTTTCTAAGTCCCAACTTTGAAATCGACGGTTCCTGAAAGTCGGCTGGCGGTTGGATGGGGCAATGTCCCCGTCCAATCGCTAAAAATGAGCCGGAAAACGGAGACATTATGCGGCGGAACATTAGTGGTTTTCCTTAGTATAGAAGAGGTCTCGATTCCTAAACTCGGAAAAATTTTCAGAGTCCCAAAAATTTTCGAAGTGTCGAATAGTTTGGTTTCTCGAATTGAAAATTTGTTTCAAATTTGCGACATTACGACAAGCAGCGATTGTAAAGCCCGGTCCAAATTTTTCAAACGAGTCTTACTTCTTGTTAGTCCGCCTGGCCGATACCAAAGAATGGCCGACCGTCGACTATCGGGCGAATAGACGGGTGAAAGAAATAAAGTCGAAGCCGGTGGTTGGATAGATATCGAAGGGAAGGCGAAAGAGGCGAAAAGGAAAGCGCAAAATTTCTTTAGTAGCTTCGACGCAAAAACTTTGGTATCGACGGGGAGCTTTGGGAAATGAAACGAAGACGCAGAATGGGAATTTGTCCGGTTCGGCGTTAGTTGTAGTTTCATTTCCACCGTAGCTGAGCTCCTTTCCGCCCGCCACTTCACATGATTTTAGTTTCGATTCCGTTCGATCGCGCTTGCACTGTCTTTGTTTTTTTTCACTGCTTGGATCGCGGCTTTGCTCTAACCAGTTTAGCCCCATGCGATCAAAAAGTCTTAAAAAAAACCCGTTGAACGGAGACGAACTCGATGAGCTGTAGGTGTGTGAAATATTATTCCTTCGGTAAAACCGTTTTCGAAATTTCCGATGGTCGGTATATGTAAAAATATATCCGAACCGCGATGTGGACGGGAATTCAAACGCCCGCTTCACCGATTGGTGCGACAGCTGAGAAGCTCGTCACTCGATCCAACGACTCTTGGTCGAAAAGTTCAGAAGAGGTGCGCGCGTCAAACATTTTTTTGGTTTCGGACGTTTCGTTTCTTCGGCACGTGTGGTTTGTCTGTGGCCGTCTGTGAGAGAAATCGGACGCTTGTTCTTTGTTATTTTACCGTAACAAGACAAGACGGGAAAGATTCTTTCTTCCAAACTTATGGCATCATAACCATCAGCGTTTACCGTCAGCGACGATACGGAAGAGAAAAGAAAATGGTGCGCGTCTTTTCACTTTTTGACACCGTATCAAAAAAAAAATTACCGTTCAGGCGGAAATGTGTGTGTGTGTGTGAGCCGAGAGATAAAAATAAAAAAGCCACCAAACAGAACGCTTTTAAATTATTTCGTGCGGCGTGCGCATATTTCACATTTTGCCGTTTGACGGAAGCTCGTAGTGTGGAACACAGAAGTGGAGATGGACGGAGTTGAAGGGGGGCGAAGACGGCCCGGTCGGACAAAGTCAAGAGATTGAAATATACGAGAGAATTGGGTGGAAGTGATGGCAAATCTATAAAATTCAAAAATCGGATGAGATGCGAGGACCGCAAAATGTGGCGTCGACTCTGACTCTCTTTTACTACGAACTTCCCTTCGACGGAAGATATCGAGAGCTGAGCTGAGCGCCCGCTGAGTATGGCCGGCGTAATTACAAACGAGTTACGGTTGGAGCTATATCGATTGTACGTATCCCGAACGTTCATCGAACAAGCCAGATCAACTCGGCGCCCGGTAAATTGTACGCTCAGTTATGGCCATGACACACGAAGGGAGAATTCAAACGGCTGTGAGTGTACGGCCCGCCCGGAGTTGTGTGTAGGCAGTGACCTCTCAAGAAAAAACGTAAAAAATTTTTTTTTGACAGTCACCGGTCTGCGACAAGTAATCAGTACGAAACTTGGGTGCAATGCAAAAAACATTTTGAGAATCCTTGCTTGACAACAACGAATCTAACACGTATAAAAAAACGATCCCCATCGGTGTACCGCTTGCTTTTCTCGCGCTTCGGCGCAGAATCGCTTATTCAGCTGCCCTTGGAATATGTTCGTTTCGTGCATACTTGATCTCGGTCATTCTTCGGTGAACTCTTAAAGAATTGCGCACTTTTATAGGGGTAGTCTGGTTGCTTGTCTCGACTTGAAATGATTTGTTTTTTCCGCCCATGACTTTCTATACGATGCCTCTATGCTGGCCTCTGACCGCGGTTGTTCCGAGTTTTCTCTTTCTCTTCGAAAGTCTTTGCGGAAAATTCTGCCTCGTGTGACCGTTGAGCGGTGAGGTGTGTGTGTGTGTGTGTGTCGTGCGGGGTGATGCGAGAGTGTGCCTCGGCGGTGGAAAAATAAAAATAAAACTCTGAGCCCACAAAAATTTAAAAGATGTATGCTTGTCAGCTTAGTAAAGCAGGCTTGACTTATGAGCATACAGCACGCCACATATGACCGTCGAAAACCGTAATACGGGAAAAAAGTTGATGAATATATCAAGACCGGTCGAATGAATCCGATTCACTTTGGGCTCATAGACCGTTTGAATGGTCTTTGACTTTGGAAATTGAAATGAAAAAAATCCAACAAACGGATCGGATCGGTGTTTCTCTTCACTGGGACTCGCTGTGACACGCCAGGCGTTGCGATCAAAAATTTTAGTTTCCGAAGAAAAAGAAAAAAACGAAAAACGTGTTGATTTGGTGTGTGTTTGGTGATGCGTGGGCGAAATAAAAACCCGCAACTCGCCGGATGTACATCAAACAAACATACACGAAATACCTGGTTGATCCTGCCAGTAGCATATGCTTGTCTCAAAGATTAAGCCATGCATGTCTAAGTACAAGCCGCTAGACGGCGAAACCGCGAATGGCTCAATAAATCAGTTATGGTTCCTTAGATCCACTCCATCCTACTTGGATAACTGTGGTAATTCTAGAGCTAATACATGCACTCGAGCCTCGACTGCGGGCTTTCGGGCTCGCAGAAGAGGTGCTTTTATTAGATCAAAACCAGTCGGGGCCGGGCTTTCGGGCTCGCGCACCGTACCAATTTTGGTGACTCTGGATAACTTCACGCCGATCGCACGGCCTTCGCGCCGGCGACGTATCTTTCAAATGTCTGCCTTATCAACTGTCGATGGTAGGTTACGCGCCTACCATGGTTGCAACGGGTAACGGGGAATCGGGGTTCGATTCCGGAGAGGGAGCCTGAGAAACGGCTACCACATCCAAGGAAGGCAGCAGGCGCGCAAATTACCCACTCCCGGCACGGGGAGGTAGTGACGAAAAATAACGATACGGGACTCTTCCGAGGCCCCGTGATTGGAATGAGTACACTTTAAATCCTTTAACGAGGAACCATTGGAGGGCAAGTCTGGTGCCAGCAGCCGCGGTAACTCCAGCTCCAATAGCGTATATTAAAGTTGTTGCGGTTAAAAAGCTCGTAGTCGGATGTCTGTCTTCGGCCGGGCGGCGCCGCTATGAATCAAGGGTGTTGCGTTTCACGCTCTGGGAGCCCGGGTGTCAAAGCCCGACTCTCTTCACGGTCGGACAACATCGCCGGAGTGGTGGTCGGTGCGTCGTTGTTGTATCTGCGGCCAGAGTTGGAAAGTTCTTTCGGGTTCTTTTTTAATTTTGGTCGTAGTTGACTCGATTCGCTCCACCCAGTCAATCGTTCGGGGTGCCCTTCACCGGGTGTCTCGGGCGGCCGGCAACGTTTACTTTGAACAAATTAGAGTGCTCAAAGCAGGTGTATCCCAACGCCTGAATATCGCAGCATGGAATGATGGAATAGGACCTCGGTCCGATTTTGCTGGTCTTTTACTTTTGGACCCGAGGTAATGGTCAATAGAGACGGACGGGGGCATTCGTACTGCGGCGACAGAGGTGAAATTCTTGGACCGCCGCAAGACGAACAACAGCGAAGGCATTTGCCAAGAATGTTTTCCTTGATCAAGAACGAAAGTTAGAGGTTCGAAGGCGATCAGATACCGCCCTAGTTCTAACCATAAACGATGCCAACCAGCAATCCGTCGGAGTTACTCCAATGACTCGACGGGCAGCTTCCGGGAAACCAAAGTCTTTGGGTTCCGGGGGAAGTATGGTTGCAAAGCTGAAACTTAAAGGAATTGACGGAAGGGCACCACCAGGAGTGGAGCCTGCGGCTTAATTTGACTCAACACGGGAAACCTCACCAGGCCCGGACACTGGAAGGATTGACAGATTGAGAGCTCTTTCTTGATTCGGTGGGTGGTGGTGCATGGCCGTTCTTAGTTGGTGGAGCGATTTGTCTGGTTAATTCCGATAACGAACGAGACTCTAGCCTGCTAAATAGGTGACGGGTTTTATCAATTGAAACCGAAGGGAGTACGGAGGCGTCGGGATCAGGTGGCGGCGATTCGGGTCTCGGTGGGACTGGTTCCTTTAGTGAGGCAATCTCTCGGCTTGGTTTCGTTGTGCTTTGTTCGTCGGGTGTACGGCCTTCACGGGTTGGTTGCCTGGCGGATGAGGTATGGCGGGGCTTTGTCGGGAATGTCTCGCGGGGGCTGGCTCTATTGTTATTCGGTCGTCGTCATCCCCGGCGATACCTTCTGCTCTCGCGTCCGTCACGCAGTCTTCTTAGAGGGACAAGCGGCGTCCAGCCGCGTGACAGTGAGCAATAACAGGTCTGTGATGCCCTTAGATGTCCTGGGCCGCACGCGCGCTACACTGAAGGAATCAGCGTGTTTCACTCTCCCTGTCCGAAAGGACCGGGTAACCGCTGAACCTCCTTCGTGGTTGGGATTGGGGACTGCAATGATCCCCATGAACCAGGAATCCCTAGTAGGCGCGGGTCACTAGCCCGCGTCGATTACGTCCCTGCCCTTTGTACACACCGCCCGTCGCTACTACCGATTGAATGATTTAGTGAGGCCTTCGGACGGGCTTGTCGGGGTGCCGTCGAGTGGGGAGCAATCTCTGCCCGTGCGGTGCCTACCAACGGCGAGACTGAAAGATGGTCGAACTTGATCCTTTAGAGGAAGTAAAAGTCGTAACAAGGTTTCCGTAGGTGAACCTGCGGAAGGATCATAAACGAACAAGACAAATGTTTTGCGCATATGGCTTTGGTTGAGCACGAAACAACTAAAAGTTGCAAAACAAAAAAAACCCCATCAAAAGTCTTTCGGCGTAAGACATCGTATGAACTATGTGTGGGTTGACGGAAGAAAATCATTTATTTTGAACGGGTATCAGGCGCTCTGATGCGCGGTGGTTTAAAGCGGATTCGCCTTTTCAAATTGATTTTTCTTTCCTCTCGGCTCAAAAAAAAAACACAAAGTCTTTCGATTTGGTCTATGGCCGTGAGCAAATTCTTCCTGCTTCGATGGTGAATGTCTCTATAGATTCATTCGACCTTTAGCGGCGCTCACAGTGTTGACGTTAGTAGAGTGAAGAATACGATAGCCCGCCTGGGCCGCGAGTACCGAAGGAACAATAAAGGAGATTTTATAAAGTCTTAGTCCCTAAATCAAACACTTTGAAAAATAAAAACTCGGTGGATGGAGAGTCGGAAAAAAAAAAAAAACATCAAGATTTTGAACGGGTATCAGGCGCTCTGATGCGCGGTGGTTTAAAGCGGATACGCCCAATCGAAATTGTTTTTTTTTGTTTCTCTCTTCGTCTTCGGGATTTTTTGATTCTCGGTGGGGGACGAAAGTGTGAGACTTTACTCTGGACGTTCTTTTCGGGCGTAGATACTCGTGGTTGCGTGCGTGTGCGTCGTATAGACTAACACTCCAAAGCCCGACACTATGCCGTTGAAAACCGAATGTTTTTTAAGCTTGCCCTTCGCCCTCTCGATGAAGTAGGAAGAATTCAAAATCACAATAACACACTAAACCCAAATTCTAGTACGAGTGTTTATCGGAACATTTTCTTTCTGGCTTTCTTTCTCCGCCCTCGCATTCATTTGCTTGGGCGGGTTGGAGAAAAAGAGAGAAGAAAACGAATATGTCGTTTTATATACGACCCTGAACGGTGGATCACTAGGCTCGTGGATCGATGAAGAGCGCAGCAAAGTGCGCTAATCCATGCGAACTGCAGAACACATGGAGCATCGAAATCTTGAACGTAAATGGCGGCCCAGCTTCTCGCTCGGGCCACATCTGACTGAGGGTCGGTCGAATGATGAACGAACAGAGATTTTTTCAGTCTTGGTTTTGCATGTTGGGTCGCGGCGAGATTTATTTTTCACCCGGCCTGACCGCATAAAAGCTCCCGAATCTCTAACGTCTGGGTGCCGCGCGACTTAAGTGTCCGCGATGCCTCAAATACAAAAAAGGGGGAAAAATAAAAGAAGGTTCGCCCTGTTTTGTTTTTTTCCTCTCTATTCAAAAGAAACCTTTTTCGATGGCAAAACAGATGGGAAATTTTTGAGCCAACTCAAAAAAAATTTAGAAATAAACACATCTTCTCGAACAAGGTGTCGGCTGCGTGTGCGCGATATACCGCTTCAACGCGAGTTTAGTTGTGTGTGTGCGCCGGGCGTGTCGAAGTGTCGACCACCGCGAATTATCACTCACTCTAACCGCTCGTTATGCAAGCTTGGTTCGCGCACGACGGGTTGTTTCAATACAAAAAGCCGCAGGACGCCCTGTCACTTTTCGTAAATTAATTTTTGCGAATAACGAGAGACTCGCTTTATTTCGAAAAAAAATTTGAACCGGCAATTATTCCATCTTTCCCGGCTTTAAAACGCCAAAGTCTGTCGAGCTAGATAAAGTGTTGTCTCCTTTTGAAAACAAACAATTCATTCTGACCTCAGTTTAGATGAGACTACCCGCTGAACTTAAGCATATCAGTAAGCGGAGGAAAAGAAACTAACAAGGATTCCCTTAGTAGCGGCGAGCGAACAGGGATGAGCCCAGCACCGAACCTCGCGCCCGGTTGAGCGGGTGCCGAGGAATGTGGTGTTCGGGAGGATCGTGCGCGTCTGTCCGGTATCTATCGTCCAAGTCTCCATGAACGGGGCGAGCAACCCACAGAGGGTGTCAGGCCCGTAGATAAGACGAGCCGAGACCGTGCATCGGATCCCTTCCCAAGAGTCGGGTTGCTTGAGCGTGCAGCCCTAAGCGGGAGGTAAACTCCTTCTAAGGCTAAATATCGCCACGAGACCGATAGCGAACAAGTACCGCGAGGGAAAGTTGAAAAGAACTTTGAAGAGAGAGTTCAAGAGTGCGTGAAACCGTTCAGGGGGTTAAACGGGTGGGCCCTCGAAGGTCGAACAAGTCCCCGCTCCCGGCACTTGGTTGTATGCCCTTAACGCTGCGTGGAGACTGCCTGAATTGGCGGCTCTCTTGCATAAGTCGTTCTGCGATCGCAATAGCCACGCCAAGGTCCGCAAGTGGGGGGCCTAGTAGGACTCCGCGACCGACTGGGTGTCTGTTACACGGGGCGTCCGTTAGCGAGTTTCGTGGTTACCTTTGCGGGTGCCGTGATGACGAGCGCGGCGTTTCCCAACAGTACTGCCCGGTCGTGACCTGTCTCCTCCCGGGAGGTGTCGTAGCTTTTTTTTGTAAAAGAGAAAAAGTTGCGGTGCTCAACCTGTGGAGGCCCAGAGCGGAGAGTAGAAGTCGGGTCCCACCCGACCCGTCTTGAAACACGGACCAAGGAGTCTAACATGTGCGCAAGTCGTCGAGAAATTATCAAACTAAACTCGCGAGGCGCAATGAAAGTGAAGCGGCCCCGATGAGGGTGCATCCGCGAGGGGTGATCCCGTCTCGAACAGAGCGGGCGCAACCCCAGGGCGTCCGAATGCTCGCGAGATCTTTCCCCCTTAAAAGGGTTTGGTCGAGTCGGCCGGACGAACCCAGAGCGCACACGTTGGGACCCGAAAGATGGTGACCTATGCCTGGCCAGGACAAAGCCAGGGGAAACCCTGGTGGAGGTCCGCAGCGATTCTGACGTGCAAATCGATCGTCGGAGTTGGGTATAGGGGCGAAAGACTAATCGAACCATCTAGTAGCTGGTTCCCCCCGAAGTTTCCCTCAGGATAGCTGGTGCTCGCAAAGAGAACAAACGGAGTTTCATCCGGTAAAGCGAATGATTAGAGGCCTTGGGGTCGAAACGACCTCAACCTATTCTCAAACTTTCAATGGGTGAGAAGCCCGGCCTTTTTCCTTGATTGAGGCCGCGGCAATTGATTTGAATCTGAGCGCCCAGTGGGCCATTTTTGGTAAGCAGAACTGGCGCTGTGGGATGAACCAAACGCCCGGTTAAGGCGCCTAAACGACGCACATTTCTGATCCCACGAAAAGGAGTTGGTTGCTAAAGACAGCAGGACGGTGGCCATGGAGGTCGGAATCCGCTCAGGAGTGTGTAACAACTCACCTGCCGAAGCAACTAGCCCTTAAAATGGGAGGCGCTATAGCGTCGTGCCTATACCGGGCCGTTGGTCGGCAGAGCGAATAACGTCCGTGTCAGCTCGAAGAGAGCGACGGCGCTGAGGCCCCGACGAGTAGGGGGGTCGCGACGGTGAGCGTAGAAGGGTTGTGGGCGTGAGCCTGCCCGGAGCCGCCGTCGGTGCAGATCTTGGTGGTAGTAGCAAATACTCCAGAGGGATCCTGGAGGACTGACGCGGAGAAGGGTTTCATGTGAACAGTGGTTGGACATGAGTCAGTCGATCCTAAGCCGCAGGCGAAAGCCGACCTAGTGACGGGCGTGATGTGTTGCATCTATTGTATGAGAAGCGGGCGTGGTTGTGGTTGAGTCGTGTGTCGGTGATTCTTCTGTGGTGTGCGCGAAGAGAAAAAATGTAAAGTTGCGGGGTCAAAGAAAACACATGAATAAGAAAGCTTGTGAGAATGATAGAAGGTTAAAGAAGTGTCTTTTTCCTTTTTTTGATTTCTCTTAGCCGGTATTTGATTGTTTTTTCTCCCGTCTCTTTTATTTTCCTAGTACCGTTCATCGCGTTATGGCATCGCATGCTTCTTTCGCAGCGCCTTCGAAAATATGAAACCATGTATCGTATAACGTGAGACGCCACCCAGGTTAAGGCGAAAGGGAATCCGGTCCTGATTCCGGAACCAGGCTGCGGCTACGTCCGCGATAAAACGACTTTAACCCTCGTAATGTCACGGTCGCGGTAACGCGACACAAACCGGAGAAGCTGCCGAGAACCCCGGGAAGAGTTTTCTTTTCTGCTTGAGGGACCGAGACCCTGGAATCCCGTCGCGGGGCGAGAGGGTTATGGATTTAGCTGTCAAAGGCTATCCCGAAGAGCGTCGCGTTTCTGCGACGTCCGTGGTCGTTCTCGGCTGGCCCTTGAAAATCCGGTGGGAGGGTTACGTTGTTGGACGTTCGTGCCTGCTCGTAACGATATCCGCATCAGGTCTCCAAGGTGAACAGCCTCTAGTCGATGGATGAATGTGGGTAAGGGAAATCGGCAAATTGGATCCGTAACTTCGGGATAAGGATTGGCTCTGAGGGTCGAGGCGGTCGGGCTGAGTTTATCAAGCGAAGCCGTCGGCGGACGTGTCAGGCCTGGGTCGAAGTGCGTTGGTTGTTTCGAGCGTTGGTTTTTCTTTCGGGGAAAGCTCTCGTTTCGGGACTCTTTCGCGCTGAGGCTCGGTCCTCGGCCAGATCGCTGCCGGTGGAGCGGCTCGGCATCGTCTCCCGAGTGTTTGGCCCTCAAAAGTCGGGCGCTCGTGGTAGATCTCGGCCGCCATCGAACGACCAACTCAGAACTGGCACGATCCAGGGGAATCCGACTGTCTAATTAAAACAAAGCATTGCGATGGCCGCAAGTCGGTGCTGACGCAATGTGATTTCTGCCCAGTGCTCTGAATGTCAAAGTGAAGAAATTCAACGAAGCGCGGGTAAACGGCGGGAGTAACTATGACTCTCTTAACCCTTTTTCGACTGACGGGACTTTTTTTTTCGACGGCTTTCAGTAGGATCTGGCGGGACCTCACCCACAGACACGAGAGATTTCAAATCGCCTAAATTCATTCCTATCAAAGCTGATATCTCGAAATGCATCCTACAGAATTGAATTGCCTTACAACGAAAAATTAATTGACCCACTGTCTTTCGATGATAAAAAGGAAGAGATATTAAAACGAGTATTTCTCGTATTTTACCGAATTTTCGGTGACGGGACATTTCTGGCCCGTCAGGCGGCTCTGAACGAAGTCTACACGAGAACCTTCGATCCGGACCGTCGGGACGTATAAGTCTCCGCCAGATATGTCCCTCCAGGCGGCTGCAATTTATCAAAATCCCAGCCTGGTTAGAGATGTCAGAAATCGCGAGGTTTTATTTGTGTTCCTCAAAAAAAAAACAAAGATCAGAGATGTCAGAAATATATTGGGCCACACGGATGAAAGAAAATCGAAGGCGTAATTGTAATGAATTCCCCAGGGAATTAGGGATCTGGGTGCCGCGCGACTTAAGTGTCCGCGATGCCTCAAATACAAATAAAAAAAAAAGGTTCAAGTGAATTTGAAGCTGGTGGTTGGATAGATATCGAAGGGAAGGTGAAAGAGGCGAAGAGAAGGCGCAAAACTTCTTTAGTAGCTTCGACGCAAAAACTTTGGTATCGACGGGGAGCTTTGGGAAATGGAACGAAGACGCAGAATGGGAAGTTGTCCGGTTCGGCGTTAGTTGTAGTTTCATTTCCAACGTAGCTGAGCTCCTTTCCGCCCGACGCTCCTTATTTATTTTATTCCTATCTGGGTGCCGCGCGACTTAAGTGTCCGCGATGCCTCAAATACAAATTAAAAAAAGGGTTCAAGTGAATTTGAAGCCGGTGGTTGGATAGATATCGAAGGGAAGGCGAAAGAGGCGAAAAGGAAAGCGCAAAATTTCTTTAGTAGCTTCGACGCAAAAACTTTGGTATCGACGGGGAGCTTTGGGAAATGGAACGAAGACGCAGAATGGGAAGTTGTCCGGTTCGGCGTTAGTTGTAGTTTCATTTCCATCGTAGCTGAGCTCCTTTCCGCCCGACGCTCCTTATTTATTTTTATTCCTATCTGGGTGCCGCGCGACTTAAGTGTCCGCGATTCCTCAAATACAAATAAAAAAAGGGTTCAAGTGAATTTGAAGCCGGTGGATGGATAGATATCGAAGGGAAGGCGAAAGAGGCGAAAAGGAAAGCGCGAAATTTCTTTAGTAGCTTCGACGCAAAAACTTTGGTATCGACGGGGAGCTTTGGGGAATGGAACGAAGACGCAGAATGGGAAGTTGTCCGGTTCGGCGTTAGTTGTAGTTTCTTTTCCATCGTAGCTGAGCTCCTTTCCGTCCAACGGTTCTTTTGAATTGATTTTGAAGTCTTCGAGGCGCTATTAGTGCCCGTGTAATTAAATTTTACACAAAGCCTCTTGTAATTTCTTATCCGTGCGTTGATTACTGCTGTCTCGTGAGGAAACTCTGAAAGGCGGTGAAAGGCGCTGGATAAGAATCAGCCCCGGTAACTCCTGCATGTGCATGCTTTTCCCCTGCATGATAAAATAAGACCGTCATATAAGGCTTAGGACGTAAGGCAATTCGTTATCCTTTTGCCGAATTCACAAAGACTAATCGGGCCTTTTTTTTCGATTCTGTATTTTCAGATTGATTAAAAATGGCGAAAACTAAAAAGAGAGACCCAAGATATACTAAGTCGAGAGCCGTGAAAAATTCAGCCAAGAAAGCCGCCGCCGCAGCTGTATTAAAAAGGCAGCAATTAAAAGAGGCAATGGAACGAGAAGCTGGGAATAAAGAGCCGTCCATCGATACTGATACCGGACATGAGGCTCAAGATCAGGAGGAGGAGGCGGTTGCCGTCGAGGAGCCGGTCGAGGAGCCGGTCGAGAATCCGGTTCAGGAGCCGGATGAGGAGCCTGGTCAGGAGTTGGTTGCTTCGCAGCGGCCGGAGCTTGATCAGGATCCGGAAATAGAGGACGAACTATCTGCCTCAGAGGAGGAAGAACAAAAAGCTGGGACAGAAGAAGAGGAGCCGGTGGAAAGACCAATCATAAAGAAAGACCTTAAAGTTCGACTGGAAAGATTGGTTCTATCACCGGCGACGCTTCAAAGACTTACGGGGAAAAGAAAGAATCGTGAAGACAGTTCAGAGAGTGGTTCCTCCCCACCTAAACGAACCAGAAGTAAGACCCGAAGACCAACTAAAGCAGGGTCTTCTTCTGAAACGGCCGATCCCGATGGTGAAGTGACACGGTACTACACAGGGAAAAAGGTCGGTCTCACGAACGCGACTTTGAGGTGTCGTGGGCCTCGCGTGCTTACAGCGCATCCGTTCCGGCTGGCCAAAAAAACGAACTCAGATTCGGCCAAGCTGAACATGCAAAAGAAGGCCGATGCCAAAAAAGTCGCCCAACATAAAGCCGTCAACCGGAATTGGAAAGAATGCAAAGTCTGGGGCGACGTTGGGAGACAATCACGGGCTGATGATGATTCACCGAGGCCTCAGTTCCAGGAAAGGGCAATTCAGTTTGCACCCCTAGAAGAACCAGGCCCCGTGTTGAGTCAATTCAATCGTTTTTCGAATCCCCTCGGAGTTTTCAAGTCGATGCTTGGTGGTGAGGACACTTTGTACCTTCTTCGGGAGGCAAAAAATGACTACATCGCTGAATTCTGGAGTTCCAGGAAGACGCCACCGTCTCGAAAAGTGGGTGGCAAGCCTGAAGGCAGGTTAATCGGCCCGCGGTTGCCTGCTGGAGGTTTTGTCACAGACCACGAACTTGTAGCCTTCTTTGGCATACAGTTCTTGATCGGATATCACCGTCTGCCCGAGCTGTCGATGTTCTGGGAGCAGCAACCAGACGCTGGTCTCGGGCTCGGAATAATTCAACAGGCCATGACTCGCGAGCGATTCAAATTCATATCCAAACACATAGCTTGCGCAAGCCCATGGGATGATGTTGACCCTAATTCTGACGACCCGGATCAGGAGCCAGAGCGACCGGATCCTATCCGTAAGATCCGTCCTCTGGTCAAAAGACTCAATGAACGCTATCATGCGTGTAGAAAGCCTCCTAGGGGTCAGAGCATCGACGAGTCTATGGTCAAATTCAAAGGCCGCTCAGTGCTGAGGCAGACGATGAAGAACAAACCGATCAAGTCTGGTTTCAAAATCTGGAGCCGCTGTTGCCATCGTGGGTATACCTATAAGTTTGAGATCTATCAAGGAGCTCGCTTTGGGGAAAAGCAAGGAAGATCTCGTAATAACGAGGCGGTGGAGAGAGTTGTCGTTGATCTTTGTCAACCCCTGACAGATCAAGGTTTCGTAGTGGCCTTTGACCGGTTCTTTACGAGCATTGCCCTCCTGGACAAGCTCCGCGAGAACGGTGTCAACGCCGTTGGAACGATTCTTCCAAGTCGGGTCAACCAACCCATCATGACGAAGAATGAGTCGAACCTGCGGCCGGACGAATTTGCAGCCAAGTTCGGTGGTGAGCCCGGAACATGCCGAAAGGGAATCTTCGTATGGAGAGACACTAAGGCGGTTCGGGTCGCTTCCAACTATCACGGCTCAAATCTTGTCAAGGTCAGGAGAAAGCAGCGTGATGGATCGTTCAAAACAAAGTCTTGTCCAAAAGCTATTGACGATTATGTCAATAACATGGGCGGTGTAGACACGGCGAACCAGCTGCGTTCTTACTACGAGAGAGACCGTAAAGCCAAAAAATGGTGGCACCGTCTCTTATACTCTCTCTTGGAGACATGTCTGGTCAACAGCTGGATATGCTTCAATGATATGGTGAGATCGCAGATGGCGGAAATTAAAACTTCAAACACACAATAATTTCCGCTTTTTTCTTGACTTAGGTCGAGGAGAATTATCTGGAGAATTTCGAAGTTCCGATGACGTTTCTCGAATTCAAACGGAACGTCACGATGGGTCTTTTGTCACACGCCCTGAATGAAAATAAAAACCAAGCTGGTCGAGCCGGGCGAATGATGCCAACCATTCACCCTTCCGCTGAACCAGGAGCGAAGCGACGTAAAAGTCGACTGAGTGTAAGGGACGACATTCGGTTCACTGGTGTGGGTCTCCATCTACCCATCTTCGGGGAGGCGAGAGGCAGGTGCGAGTGGTGCCAGGCAACGACAAAAACAAAATTGGAATCAAGACCATTCTCAAAGTGCAAGCAATGTAATGTGTTTTTGTGTCTCGGGAAGAAGAGAAATTGCTTCGTCGAGTATCATGATGAGAATTACTTATTTGAGGAGGAGGCTCCGCTGGCCGAGGTGGAAGCTGTCTATTCCGCTTCGGAGGAATCAGACGGCCAAGCTTCTGACCATGAGCCAACCAACAAGGAGTGTTCTTCTTCATCCGCTGATTCCGACGAGCTAGAAGATACTAACCGACGTGATGGCTTTATAATTGATGAATATGATGATTTCCTAGAATAAATTTGTATTTTGTTCGTATGTCTTGTGCACTTTTACTCGAAAGAGCGGGTACTTGACAAAGTGGTGTCCGACAAAGGATCTGACTGACTTTTCTAATTAGAGATCCTATTCCTTTCATAAGGAGCCGTCGACTGGAAAGACCCCTGGTCGATGGTAAAGACCTCAACGTCAGGCGGGGCGCCTTTCATTCTGCCAGGTGAATGAGAGTCAAGCCCGCCTGACGGGACACAAGAGGCACATTAAACGGCAAAAGTCTCTCGGGACAAATATGACGAAAAAAACTCGAGCCGTCTGTCGGGACGAAAATTTGAACAAGTGGTAGTTGCATGCAACTATCGGGACAAATTTTTTGTCCCGCTAGACGGCTCGAGTCGAAAAAAGTGTCTCTTTTTAGAGACCATGTCCGCCTGAAGGGACATTCCTGTCGGGACAACGGTGGCCGAAACGCGGTTAGGCCGGAAAAAATCGGATATTCCGAATTTTTTTTTAATGAGTGGTCTTAGGACCACTCAATGATATTTCGATCGAGCATTCAATCGAATCCGACCATCGGTTTTGTGGCGGTCGATAAAGGGTTAAGGTAGCCAAATGCCTCGTCATCTAATTAGTGACGCGCACGAATGGATTAACGAGATTCCCACTGTCCCTATCTACTATCTAGCGAACCCACTGCAAGGGGAACGGGCCTTGTTTCGTCAGCGGGGAAAGAAGACCCTGTTGAGCTTGACCCTGAAGGTAGAATCGATGCTGGAGGAAGGCAATGATACGCAGCGTCTTTTGACTCGTTTCGACGTTTTATCTGGGTGGCTATAACGAGACCCGTCTCAGTTAGAGATTAAAACTCGCTCCATCAGCGAGGGGGTTCCGGCCTTTTCGTTTCGTTTCGGACGAATGCCTGGTCGGCGCTTCATTCTCGAGCCGCGGTTTTCAGAGGGGAGGTTCTCTGACGGCTATGCTGGGTATCCTCTACGGGAATGCCAGTCATGCTCCGGTTCGCCTCTTTCTTTTTACCCGACTAAAGTAAGCGCAGCTGCAAAGTTGCGCGAGAACCCAGAGGTCAGACGCCAAATCATTTGTAGACGACTCGAGTGCCGGCCGGGGTGTTGTACACGGTAGAGCAGTCCAAATTCACACTGCGATCTTTTGAGACTCAGCCCTTCAAATGAGACCGGAAGATTTGTCTTGCCAGATGAGACCAGTCCGCGATAAAAAATCTCATATGCTTGCGCGGCGGCTTGTCCAAGGCAAAGGCAGAAAAAGAAGGCAGAAGTCTCAATCGTTCGTCAGTTGTGTGTTGTGGACTTGTCTTTTTTTTCGAGAGAGAGAGAGAGAGAAAAAAAAACTTGGAAAAAAGTTGAAAAAAAGTGAAAGACACGCGTTAAAGACAGAAAAAAAAGTAGCCAGCCGTAGAGCGGCACTCGGAATGATAATTTGGCCGTCAAATTTCCTCTTGATCTTTATATTGGCTCGCATTTTTTGCGTGGATATTGGACAAAAACGATCAGCCGAGAGAAAATGAAAGCTTGAATAAAAAAATTGGCGGACGAAAGTAGATGAAATACCGCGACAAAGAAAGAGAGAGAAGGAGAACGACAGACAGGAATAAAAATAAGTTGGAAATGAAAAAAATAGCAAATTTTCAAAAAATGTCAAAAAGCTGCTGAGCTTTGGCCGAAAGATGTGACTTGATATCTATGGAAATGAAGTCGATCTGACGGGCGAAGCGAGACAGTGTCAAAAAGTTGAAAAATAAGAAAAAGCGAAGTCGAAAAAAATGAAACATTTTTCTAAGTCCCGACGATGGATAGTGAAGCTATAGGCGGCACTGGGACGAGCAAAGGCGGCTGAAAAAGAGAGAAAGAGCGAAAGAAAAAAAGTTGGAAAAAATTTCTAAGTCCTAAAATTTCCAAGACCGGTTTTTGGTGGAGACCGGTCGGCAGTTGAGCGGGCGGCCCGGCCTGAGCTCAGGTGAATGTCCGGCAAAATTTCGGAAATCAACTTTTTCGTACAGTTACTGCCCGGAACATCCACTACTTTCCTATATAGGGAAGAGGTTGTCGAAAATGAAAATTGAAAAAATTTCTAAGTCCGAAAATTTCCAAGACCGGTTTTTGGTGGTGACCGGGCGGCAGTTGAGCGGGCGGCCCGGCCTGAGCTCAGGTGAAAGTCCGGCAAAAATTCGGAAATCGACTTTTTCGTACAGTTACTGCCCGGAACATCCACTACTTTCCTATATAGTGTGGAATACCACGGCCCTCGGCGATGAGGCTACGGATTGCCGGCCACATGTGGCACAGCCACGAGAGGTAACGATTGCCTCGGCATTTGACGGAGTAACTGGGAAATGTCCGGGCGACGGTGATAAAGCTACGAGTCGCCGGCCACATGGGGCACAGCCGCGAGAGACAACGAGTGCCTCGGGTGTGGACGGTGGAGATGCGAATCGTCCGTCAGATGTGGCACCGGCCACGGGAGCAAGACCACGACACGGTCCACCGAAGATGCCGGTGGTAAACGTACCGGCGTCGGCCGACCTCGAAAGGTCTAACCCGATAGAGTGGATAGATGACGAAGATCTAACACCCAAGCAGCTCAGAGCTGAAGTACGAAGACGCGACCGAGCGCAGGCAGCGTGGAAACCGAAGCCCGCTGCTCAGAATGCGACGGGGGTTGATCCGGACCAGCGCGAGGTGCTGGACGGATAAACCAGCTACAAACCCCGCCGAATAATGCATGTAAACACCGACACAAATCGACGGTCCTCGGAAACCGTCGGACGGCAGGTCAGGCCCATGTGCCCGACCTTTCTCTTAAAATGGGCCGTCAAACCAAGACATTATGCGGCGGAACATTAGCTACTTTCCTATATAGGGAAGGCACCCCTGTTTATAAAAATTCTTAAAGTATGGACTTAGAAATATTTCGACGACTCTATCGAAATACTACCCCGGAGCAAGAGAGCAGACCGGGTTAGCAAATGACTATCAACTCGGTAAGATAGTCGGAGTAGTAAAGAGTCTGGTGTAGTACATCCAGCAAAATTGGATGGCCAGACTAGAGTAAAGTAGCCGGAGAGATAGAGAGCTCTCCGGCGGATGGCATCCGTAACCCCAGGATGGCCGGAAGATTGCAGCGTAGAAGAAGAAGCGCGTGCGGATTTTATCCATTGGGACTTAGAAGAAATTAGAGAGAATGGACTTAGAAGAAAATCCATTACTCGAGAAACCCAGAGGCTACCCACCCCAAATGGGCCAGCCGCGAAGACGATAAAGAGGCAAGACACGTGCCGCCCCGAGGCTACCCATTCTAAGTGGGCCCGCCGCGAAGAAGATAAAGGGCGAGACTCGCGCCTCCTATAGTCCGCATTAATTAAATGTTATAATTTGACAATGTTGTTATTACCATGCCTGTAATTGTAGTTTACTTCACAGCGCCAATGCGGGCTAATAAATCACTCATTCACAAGCACTCAAACAGTAAGCATCTCTTTATTGATCTTCTTACTCGAGTCTTAGAGTCACTCGGCCTCGAAGCGCCGTTGTATTGAACACTGTTCAGGTTGCCAGCCTCAGTCGAGAGGCCAGCCTTTGTAAAACAAACTTGTAAAGTTGGGACTTAGAATCGCTCTCGATTACGGGCATTCTAAGTGTCGGGACTCGGACACATCCGAAGGACTGACTGGAAGGAGCACACGCCTTGCTGTGCCTTCGAGTAGCACGGCACTCGCTCTCCTTCTCGGGCGCCTAGTACGACCAACCGTCGAACGGCCCCATCCCGGGACTAACCCACCTCTACTCCCGGCCAACTTGCAGTCGACTCTGCGAGCAGTTGGAACCGCTCGTCTATTCTGAGTTAGTGCCGAAGTCACTAACTTAGTCTGATTTGTCTTTGCAGGCCTGTACGAGAACTCACACATTCTTCAGCCGAAGCAAGACTTACTTCTCCCGATCGAGATTAGAAAGTAAGTACCGATTGAGCGATCGATAGCTCTAGGTCCGGCCGAACAAACTGGGAGAAATCCCAGCGAAGTATCGCCGAGCTCACCGATATTTCACATGGTCCTTCGAACCGGTTATTAACCAAAGTAGAAACCGTGAAAGACGGTCCTGAAAATCTGGTTGATACGGACCTAAAGTTGACGAAAACTAATCTCTTTCTGTTTGTTTGCAGTGTCGAAATTCACGAGCAAAGACGCCCAAGCCAAGGTATTCGTGGCCGACCCACCCAGGGAGCTTAACGAATCTATCGCCAACATCAAGGCGTACGCTACAAAGCTCGTGACCGACGATAGCAAAGGGAAAATCAAGGACGCAAAGAGACAGGGCTGGAAGCTTCTCGAGGTCCTGTTTCCGATTGAGTTCTACGAACTCACAGGGGCAACTCCACCCTTGGCTTTGCAGACGGCAAAGCCTAAAAACAAGTGGGAGATCGCTAAAGCGGAGAAGTTGGAGAGAGAAGCCTTGGCATTCTTGACTCCCGAAGAGCGAGCCAAGTTCGACGAGGACGAAGCTCAAATTCGGAGGGAAAAAGAAGCGCAGAACGCTCTTCGACACGAGGTTCGCGCGGCCAAAAAGAGAAAGAGGGACGCAATTGAAGAGGCAAAGCTTCGCCTGTTAGAGAAGGAAGTGACGGAAAAGCGACTGGCGTACGAGCGCACTAAACGCCGTAGGGTTAACCCAGAAGCTGACCAAAGCAACGCGGTTGCCACGGTCGAGGTCCCGTTTGTCACACCAGACGGAGACCCGGTCCTTCCAGGAGACGCTTTGGCCAAACTGTGGTCGGCTTTGGCCACAGGGAAATTCGTCCTCCCGGGTACGGCAAGCGACCCGGTAGCATCTGAGATTCAGGCAGTGCTGGCTAAGCACCTGAGTCAGGCAGGAACTCCACAGCCTTTGGCCGCGACGAGCCAGGCACAGACTCCGCAGCCAGTGGCCGTGACGAGCCGGGCAGACGCACCACAACCAGGGACCTCGAAGAGTCCGGCAAAGGTAGTCAAACCTCCCAGAAGGCAACCGGCAGCTGGAAGGAAGAAGGCGGCAGCTTCGAAAGAGGCCCAAGCCCAAATCCTGAACCCTCCGGTCCTTCTTAGCCCCATTAGCCCCAAGTCAACGAAAGGCAAGGGGGCGGCCCGGCCGAAGTCCGGGGCAAAAGCTAAAAGTCAAGACGAACTAATAGCGGAAGCCACCGAGAACACGTGTGAAGTCATTGTGGAAAGATTCGTGGCGGAAACCAAAAAAGGGAAAGCCTTAAAACCCGGGAGAAAGTCACTGTTTAACCCTCCGTCAAAGGAGTTGGTGGAGGCAGCAGCGAAAGCATCGGCCCGGCGAAAGGGTCTTCGATCGGCGGCAGAAGTCGAGGTAATTCTAGCTGACTCAGCCAAAAATCTCTACGGGGAGGACTTGGAGGAGTTGCCTAGCGAAAAGGAGGACGAGCTCCTAAAGGAACCGGCTCAAGCACCGGTATCGGCA
Source organism: Daphnia pulicaria (assembly GCF_021234035.1). Taxonomy (NCBI): domain Eukaryota; kingdom Metazoa; phylum Arthropoda; class Branchiopoda; order Diplostraca; family Daphniidae; genus Daphnia; species Daphnia pulicaria. Next base: position 16,284,980 of record NC_060916.1, on the reverse strand, counting down.
GAAGAGCAGCAGCCACGCCCGGTCTCGAGACGATCGGGCCAACGGATTGACTCGGGGGACGAGTCGGATCCAGGACTACAGCTCACAGCCGAAGACGAGGAGGAGGCGCTCAAGGCGGCAGCTCTCAGCACCCTCCCAAAAGCGGCCGAATAGCCGTCTGAGAAAAAAAAAATTGTAAAATCCTGTGGTTATCGAGAATAAACACTTGTATAAATTAAAAAATTGTGTCTGTCTTTTCATTTCGAATAAATGTTGCACTCCGATAAGAAACGATCGAAACGGAAGGGGAGCAAAGACGATACCCCCAACAGGCTAACGCTTTCCAAAGCTAGCAGAAATCTGTTGGACACGGATCGGGCAGTAACGGACAGCGAAGAGATCAAGATCATGAATCGGGTACTAGCGGAAAGTGAGCCCGAGACTGGAGCGAGATCCAGACGAGCCCCAAGGAAAAATCCTGACGGTACGCTCAATGCACCAAGGAGTAGGCCATCGAGTAGGGCCTCAGACCGAAACCTGAGCGGCTCTCCAAAAATCATAAACATAGAGGGGCCCGATGAACCCCAGTCACCGAAAATTGGGCTAACGGTAGACGATGTTCAAAGACAGGCAGGCGCCCAGACTTCGCCGGAAGTACCGCCGCCGAATCTAGACGGGTTCGGGGCTACCCCAGAGCGTAAGACTCTATCCGAATGGATGAGAGAAGAGTTCGCGAGGTTTAACGGTGAAATGACAGAAATCACTGGGCGGCTGACGAAGACAGACGCAAAGGTAGCCGAGACAGTCACAAGACTAGACGGCCATAAAGAGCAAATCAAAAGACTCAACACAGAAGTGCCGACGATAAGAACGACGGTAATGGGCCTCAGGAGCTCGATAGCCGCAGAAACAACCGCACGAATCGCGGCTATAGAAGCGAACATCGCAGCAACAATGTTGACGCAGAGGAATGCGACAGAGGCCCTACAGACCCGAATGGTCTCGCATATCGAACGAGCAGTAGGGCAGCTCCAAAATGGCCTAAACGAACTAAGACAAACAGCGCTTACAGAGTTCGACGACACGGAACTAAGAGTAGATTTAAGACACCTGGTCGAAGCCCAGGGCGAGGAAATCACAAATAGCCTGGCGCAATCACTGAGCCAACACTCAGAAGAAGTGGGTCAGGCCATAGTAGAACTCAAAGTAAGGATGTCAAGGCTAGACACCAGGCTAAGAACGATATATAGAGCCCAACAACCGCCGGCTCAAAGCCAGCAGCCAGAAGGTCGAAGGTCTCGGCAAGGGGCTCAAAGCCAACAGCCGGAGACCGGGAGAACCCGGCAGCAGCGAAACACTAGCAGATCACTCTGGGATGAGAACTCAGAGGAAGAGGCAAGTGAAGAAAATGAGCCGACGGTAAGACGACCGACGTCAAGGGGAGGAATGGCATATAGTCAGCCCCCCCCATCATACCGCAGTGCATTTACGGCGAGCGGACAAAGACCGGCATTTGGCCCGGCCCCAGCCCCGACCCCAGCCCCGGCACCTGCGCCAGCGCCAGCGGGTCCGGCACCTCCGTATTATGCGGCAGGTAGACCATACGTCCCACCGCAAGCGCCAGACGACGTCAAACGAGAATTGACGCAAGAGCTCGAGCAGCTCAGGGAAGAGCTAACACAGGCTTATGCCCAGTACGGTCGAGCAAGGTCTGACGATGCCAGGCAACACGAAAGAATTGCGTTCATGACGACCTATACGTATTACAAAACGGCAGTAGAAAACTTAATGCCCATGCTGACAACAGCAGAAAAAGCCGAACTACGACTGCAGCAACGCAGAGTAGAAGCAGAAAGACTGGGCATTGCCCCGGTACAGGCGCCGATGCCTATACAAACGACTAAGGTACGGTTATCACCGCCCAAGTTTGCGGGGGAGGTACTGAAGTATCACGGTTGGCGACAGACGTGGAATACGTATGACAACAACCCGATATACACAGCCACCGAGAAAAGCCAAATGTTGGAGCAGGCCCTCGAAGGCGAAGCCGCCAATGCGACGGCGAGTTTCACGTTCACGGCGGAAACTTATAATACCATTCTCCAAGTACTGGCTGATAGGTTTGGCGACCCGAATCAGGCCATAGAAGAAAGAGAAGCCAAGCTACGAGAAGCGGCAAGCAAACCGGTGGGAGCGAACCCGACGTCCGCCCAGCTAAGAGAAAAACATATCGAGATATGTAATCAAAGGCAAGGCCTCCTGATCCAAGGCGTACAGCCGGCGACATTCGATTCGCACACGGCTAAGGAAATCTTGAACTCCCTACCAGGAGTGATAACAGAGAAATGGAGAATGGATTGGGGGCCAGAAAGAGCACCGACCTTAGACCAGGTCCTGCATCAACTCGATAGGTTGATCCGAATTAAAGCGTCGGAAGAAGCGTCGAGACGGGTCGACTATACCCAGACCACACAGGCCAACGCAGCGAGCGTAGCCACAAAAACAATCAAGTTCCGAGACAAGACCCCGACGAGGCTTGCCTGCGTGATATGCAAAAGCGAAACACACGCTGCGCGCGACTGCACGTTCGGCAACGCGGCCGAAAGGCGAAAAGGAGTGATGGACGCGGACAGATGCTTCAGATGTTTTGGTCAAGGCCACAGGTACGTGGATTGTTCGGAAAGAAGAGCATGTCGGCACTGTTACTCCACCTCGCATGCGTCGGTCCTATGCCCGCACGAGAGAGAAAGTCGGGAGAGAACTAAAGGCAGGCCGGTACCGAGAACCGCCAGCAAATCTCCAAGTAAGCCTCGATCGGGCAAACCATTCATGCGACCGCCATCACCAACGCCATCGAGGACACCGTCAGCGGAACGGTCAGTCAATGAGCAGTCAAATATAGGGGTAATAGAACCCAACGGCAAGGAAAAAATTTCCGCCGGGGTGTTACTGAACTTTGGAGCGAAAGCCAAAGCAGAAAAGACACAAGGAATAGAAGAATGGGTCCCACTGTTCGGAATATTCGACAGCGGTTGCGGTAATTCATTTATCACAGCAGCTCTAGTACGGAAGCTAAATGCAAAGGTCATTGGCAGGCAACGTATCAGAGTCTTGACATTTGGGTCTCACACACCCATCGACGAGTACTGCGATATTGTTCAAGTCACGATAGCCGGCATATCGAGAACAGTAACGGAAAATTTCATTGTCCGGGACCACATTCAAACACTCACACCATACACCGAGACGAAGCTTGGTGAGAGGTTGCTCAAAGAAGGCGAAACCTTGGCCGACCCGAGGCACAGAAGACCGTCTCAAGTCAAGACGATTGACATCCTAATTGGAAACAGTAACATGTACGAATTCATGTTACTGGAAGCCCCTCGCAGGCACCGGAAAATAGTGGCGCACAACACTATCTTCGGTTGGACGATATCGGGCTCCTTAGGAGACCCGGGACACGAGACAGTAGCGTGCGTGGCCAAAGTAGAAATCGTGCCCGAAGAGCACGAGATCTCAAGTGTCGATAAACACTTTGCCGCCTTCTGGAGCTTGGAAAGCTTAGGCATCCCGAGTAAGGAACCAACGGATGCCGAATTCATCCAAACTTATATAGACGGCATCGAAGCCGATAAAGATGGACGAGCCGTCGTACGGTATCCCTTCACCCAAGAGCGACCGGACTACGACCCATGTAGATCCATAGCCGACATAAGATTCGAAAATCTGTGGAAAAGCGACTCCTTTACTAAAGAGAAGCGAATACGATATCACGAAGTAATGATGTCCTACTTACGGGAAGGATTCATCGAAATAGCCGACCCGAACTATGATGGGCCAATGGCATTTTTGCCGAACAGACCGGTCGAACGAGAAGACGCGGAAACCACGAAGATACGACCAGTCTTTGACGGATCAGTCCATCACAAGAATCGGCGCAGTTTCAACGCCAATCTTGAGATAGGACCAAACCTAAACCCAGAAATCATGGGGATTCTAATGAGGTTCAGGCGATATCGCATAGCGTGGACGGCCGACATCGAGAAGGCGTTCTTACAGATCAAAATCCACGAAGACCACGGGCAAATCGTGAGATTTCTCTGGGTCGAAGACCCCGAAGCAGCAATACCCAAAGTAGTAGTCTACCGATGGAAGAGACTCACGTTTGGACTCGCATCGAGCCCATTCATTCTCAGGGCTGTTCTAACTTGGCACTTGCAGAAGTACGAAACAGAGTACCCAGGCATCACAGCCAGGACTCTTAACCAAATCTATGTCGACGACTGGATGGGGGGAGCCGAAACTCCCGAACAAGCGGCCGAAGAGATAAGGCTAATAAGTCGAATATTAGGGGAGATCAAGATGAAACTCTGTAAGTGGTCGACGAATTCGGCCGAGCTAACAAACTTACTACGGGGGGAGTTCGAATTCTCCTCCCGACCATCGAAATTGGGAATCGATGAGGTGTTCGAACATGCGGACAAAAAGGCTCTGGGAATCCTTTGGGACCCAGTAACCGACCAGTTCAAATTCAACGCCGATAAAATAATATCCGAGGCACGAAGGCTAGGAGAAGGGCTTACCAAGCGACAGCTGTTTAGCCTAGCGCTAACGCTACACGACCCGTTGGGCTTCGTGAACCCGGCGATATTATCCGCGAAACGGGCGATGCAGATCTCATGGTTAGCCAACGGCAAATGGGATCAGATAGTGAACAGTTGCACCAATGAGAATTGGGAGGAGTTCATCAAAGGTCTCGAAGACCTACAGCTCATACGGATTCCTCGCTGGACGGGCATAGATGTTAAGGAGCCTAGCGAACTCCACATCTTCTGCGATGCCAGCGAGGTAGGATATGGGGCCGTAGCATACGAAGTGCAAGGGACGACGATCGCCCTCATAGCAGCAAAATCAAAGGTGGCTCCGTTACCAAAAAAGGCAATGACCATCCCTCGGCTCGAACTGCTGAGTAACCTGATGGCGTCTATACTTGGCAAGTATATACGAGACCAACATCGGGTTGAACACAAAGCGCACATCTGGACCGATTCTCAGATAGCGACATGTTGGATCACGGCCACCAACAAAACCCCAGAAATCTGGGTACAAAACCGAGTCTCGAAGATCAGAGAATTCGGCGCAGAAATCCACTTCTGCGAAGGGACTCAGAACCCGGCGGATCTCCTCTCAAGGGGAGGCTCAGCAAAGGAAATCCAGAGATCGAACTGGTGGAAGGGCCCCGAATGGCTCCCGGAGTATGACAAGTATAAGCCGATCGAAATCAAGGCAAACCTCATTCAAACGGATATGGTCCGTCCGAAACACCCAGACTGGCGCAAAGAGTACAGCGACTGGGATAAAATGGTCAGAGCTCAGGCTATGATCCAAAGAGCAGTGGACGGCTTTAAAGGTAAAATGTACCGGCCTTCCCTCATCATCGAGCAAGTCCTGTTTGACATGGTTGACTTGAAGGAAATCAAGTTCAAAAAACCGGGATCGAGATGCCAGGTTTCATTCAAGCGACTCACATATGAGGAGCTACTCACGGCACGATACGCCTTGATAAGACACGCACAGATGGAGTCATACCCCGAGGATTACGATAGAATCGAGCGGGGGAAAGTCCCGAGAGACAAGATGTTCAGAAAGTTAAGACCGGTGTTCGACACGACTAATCGAATTATCCGGTGCAGGGGACGAGCCCAGGTACTGTTGGCAAGATATCATCTCGATGCATTGATCTTACTCCCGCCCGATCACTATATAACCACAGTCTTGCTACGCAAGCTGCATAGGAGGGTCGGGCACATGGGAATGAACGCCATGACCATGGAAGTCAGAAGCGAATTCTGGCTGCCCAAACACTGTCAGGTGATAAAAGACATCCTCAACCGATGCGTGAGATGTCAGAAGGTCAACGCAACAGCCTTCAGCGAAAAGCCAGCTCACTTGCCAATTGAACGGCTGAAAATATCCGATCCTTTTTCAGTCACCGGCATCGACATGGCCGGTCCGTACAATGTACTAGTAAACGAACCGAGTAAAGCGGTGATAGTCCAGCCAAGGACTGAGCCAGGAGTCCCCGAAGAGGAATCAGAATCATCCGACGAATCGGATGAAGAGTTGGTACCGGAGAGAGTCGATGCCCTCGACAAGAAAAAGAAAAAGAAAAAGAAAGAAAAGAAACAACCCAAGTTTGCGATTGACGGGAGACAGATAGTCAAAGTGTACATAGTTATGTTCACTTGTGCCACGACAAGAGCCGTTCACCTAGAGGTAACTAGAGGAAAAAGTGCGGCGGCGTTCATTAACGCTTTCCGTCGGTTCTGCGCGTTAAAATACGCGCCAAGAACAGTCTATTCAGACAACGCGCTGGAATTCGATAGTACGGCAAGATACCTCAGAAGACTCTGGCTATGCAAGACAGTCTACGACTTCATGGCCAATAGAAACATCTCTTGGCGGTTCTCAGCGAGTGTAGCTCCCTGGTGGGGTGGCTTCTGGGAACGCATGATAAAGACCGTGAAGCAAGCGTTGCATAAGACCTTTAACCCGAAGCAGATGGACTTCGACATGTTCCATACGGTGATCACAGAGATCAGTGACATCGTAAACAACCGTCCGTTGGGATATATCGCTGGCGACGAAACGGCTCTAACTCCGAACCAGTTAATCAAAGGAGGCTTTGTAAACAAGTTCGACACCGAACCTCCGGAAGAGGAAGAACTGCTCGGCGCAGACTCCTTGTTTCTCACGAACAGAGAAGCCGCTAGACGAAAGCTAGTGGCAGACTGGTGGACAGAATTCGTCCCAACCTATCTGAAGGATCTAAATAGATTCCATCAAGAGCAAATACCGTCGAAATCGGTCAAGCTAGGACAAGTAGTCTTGATCCACGTGGACTACGTCAAGCGAATCAATTGGAACATTGGGCGAGTGATCGAACTCATCAAGGGTCGAGATCACTTAGTCCGGAAAGTCAAGCTAGTCATGGTCGACTCAAAGGGCAAAACGTCAATCGTAAATAGACCTGTCCAGAACTTGTACCCTCTCGAAGTAGAACCAGGTATCATCGACGCAGACTTTGCCAAGAACCCGAGCAGATTTGGAGATCACGTAACCTCATCTGGGCAAGTATGTAAGAGAACTTACATGGGGGGAGTGTGGAATACCACGGCCCTCGGCGATGAGGCTACGGATTGCCGGCAACATGTGGCACAGCCACGAGAGGTAACGATTGCCTCGGCATTTGACGGAGTAACTGGGAAACGTCCGGGCAACGGTGATAAGGCTACGAGTCGCCGGCCACATGGGGCACAGCCGCGAGAGACAACGAGTGCCTCGGGTGTGGACGGTGGAGACACGACTCGCCCGTCAGATGTGGCACCGGCCACGGGAGTAAGACCACGACACGGTCCACCGAAGATGCCGGTGGTAAACTTACCGGCGTCGGCCGACCTCGAAAGGTCTAACCCGATAGAGTGGATAGATGACGAAGATCTAACACCCAAGCAGCTCAGAGCTGAAGTACGAAGACGCGACCGAGCGCAGGCAGCGTGGAAACCGAAGCCCGCTGCTCAGAATGCGACGGGGGTTGATCCGGACCAGCGCGAGGTGCTGAACGGATAAACCAGCTACAAACCCCGCCGAATAATGCATGTAAACACCGACACAAATCGACGGTCCTCGGAAACCGTCGGACGGCAGGTCAGGCCCATGTGCCCGACCTTTCTCTTAAAATGGGCCGTCAAACCAAGACATTATGCGGCGGAACATTAGCTACTTTCCTATATAGGGAAGGCACCCCTGTTTATAAAAATTCTTAAAGTATGGACTTAGAAATATTTCGACGACTCTATCGAAATACTACCCCGGAGCAAGAGAGCAGACCGGGGTAGCAAATGACTATCAACTCGGTAAGATAGTCGGAGTAGTAGAGAGTCTGGTGTAGTACATTCAGCAAAGCTGGATGGCCAGACTGGAGTAAAATAGCCGGAGAGATAAAGAGCACTCCGGCGGATGGCATCCGTAGTCCCAGGATGGCCGGAAGATTGCAGCGTAGAAGAAGAAGCGCGTGCGGATTTTATCCATTGGGACTTAGAAGAAATTAGAGAGAATGGACTTAGAAGAAAATCCATTACTCGAGAAACCCAGAGGCTACCCACCCCAAATGGGCCAGCCGCGAAGACGATAAAGAGGCAAGACACGTGCCGCCCTGAGGCTACCCATTCCAAGTGGGCCCGCCGCGAAGAAGATAAAGGGCGAGACTCGCGCCTCCTATAGTCCGCATTAATTAAATGTTATAATTTGACAATGTTGTTATTACCATGCCTGTAATTGTAGTTTACTTCACAGCGCCAATGCGGGCTAATAAATCACTCATTCACAAGCACTCAAACAGTAAGCATCTCTTTATTGATCTTCTTACTCGAGTCTTAGAGTCACCCCCTCGGCCTCGAAGCGCCGTTGTATTGAACACTGTTCAGGTTGCCAGCCTCAGTCGAGAGGCCAGCCTTTGTAAAACAACTTGTAAAGTTGGGACTTAGAATCGCTCTCGATTAAGGGCGTTCTAAGTGTCGGGACTCGGACACATCCGAAGGACTGACTGGAAGGAGCACACGCCTTGCTGTGCCTTCGAGTAGCACGGCACTCGCTCTCCTTCTCGGGCGCCTAGTACGACCAACCGTCGAACGGCCCCATCCCGGGACTAACCCAACTCTACTCCCGGCCAACTTGCAGTCGACGCTGCGAGCAGTTGGAATCACTCGTCTATTCTGAGTTAGCGCCGAAGTCACTAACTTAGTCTGATTTGTCTTTGCAGGCCTGTACGAGAACTCACACATTCTTCAGCCGAAGCAAGACTTACTTCTCCCGATCGAGATTAGAAAGTAAGTACCGATTGAGCGATCGATAGCTCTAGGTCCGGCCGAACAAACTGGGAGAAATCCCAGCGAAGTATCACCGAGCTCACCGATATTTCACATATAGGGAAGAGGTTGTCGAGAAAGAAAAAGTTGAAAAATTTTCTAAGTCCGAAAATTTCCAAGACCGGTTTTTGGTGGTGACCGGGCGGCAGTTGAGCGGGCGGCCCGGCCTGAGCTCAGGTGAAAGTCCGGCAAAAATTCGGAAATCGACTTTTTCGTACAGTTACTGCCCGGAACATCCACTACTTTCCTATATAGGGAAGAGGTTGTCGAAAAAAAGAAAGTTGAAAAATTTTCTAAGTCCGAAAAATTGAAAAATTTTTCTAAGTCCCGACGACGTGGTAGTGACGTGGTTGGCGGGACTTGGACGTATAAAGGCCGATGAAAAAAATGGAAATGGAAATGAAAATTTCTCGATTTCCGACGACGGTGTTTGGCAACGACTCTCTCGCCCGGCCACTGGTCGGCGCGAGAGAGGAGTGAGCGAGACCCGTCGATTCGAAAAGAGAAGCCGTCACACCGTCGAGGCGTGGCGGCTCTCAAGTGGGTTGGTCGGGCGTGTCTTGATGACTCGCGACCGTAAAAAATTCCCACTCAAATTCTCCCATTTCCGACGACGGTGTTTGGCAACGACTCTCTCGCCCGGCCTCTGGTCGGCGCGAGAGAGGAGTGAGCGAGACCCGTCGATTCGAAAAAAAGCCGTCACAACGTCGAGGCGTGGCGGCTCTCAAATGGGTTGGTCGGGCGTGTCGTGATGACTTGCGACCGTAAAAAATTCCCACTCGTTGAAAATTTTCTAAGTCCCAACTTTGAAATCGACGGTTCCTGAAAGTCGGCTGGCGGTTGGATGGGGCAATGTCCCCGTCCAATCGCTAAAAATGAGCCGGAAAACGGAGACATTATGCGGCGGAACATTAGTGGTTTTCCTTAGTATAGAAGAGGTCTCGATTCCTAAACTCGGAAAAATTTTCAGAGTCCCAAAAATTTTCGAAGTGTCGAATAGTTTGGTTTCTCGAATTGAAAATTTTTTTCAAATTTGCGACATTACGACAAGCAGCGATTGTAAAGCCCGGTCCAAATTTTTCAAACGAGTCTTACTTCTTGTTAGTCCGCCTGGCCGATACCAAAGAATGGCCGACCGTCGACTATCGGGCGAATAGACGGGTGAAAGAAATAAAGTCGAAGCCGGTGGTTGGATAGATATCGAAGGGAAGGCGAAAGAGGCGAAAAGGAAAGCGCAAAATTTCTTTAGTAGCTTCGACGCAAAAACTTTGGTATCGACGGGGAGCTTTGGGAAATGAAACGAAGACGCAGAATGGGAATTTGTCCGGTTCGGCGTTAGTTGTAGTTTCATTTCCACCGTAGCTGAGCTCCTTTCCGCCCGCCACTTCACATGATTTTAGTTTCGATTCCGTTCGATCGCGCTTGCACTGTCTTTGTTTTTTTTCACTGCTTGGATCGCGGCTTTGCTCTAACCAGTTTAGCCCCATGCGATCAAAAAGTCTTAAAAAAAACCCGTTGAACGGAGACGAACTCGATGAGCTGTCGGTGTGTGAAATATTATTCCTTCGGTAAAACCGTTTTCGAAATTTCCGATGGTCGGTATATGTAAAAATATATCCGAACCGCGATGTGGACGGGAATTCAAACGCCCGCTTCACCGATTGGTGCGACAGCTGAGAAGCTCGTCACTCGATCCAACGACTCTTGGTCGAAAAGTTCAGAAGAGGTGCGCGCGTCAAACATTTTTTTGGTTTCGGACGTTTCGTTTCTTCGGCACGTGTGGTTTGTCTGTGGCCGTCTGTGAGAGAAATCGGACGCTTGTTCTTTGTTATTTTACCGTAACAAGACAAGACGGGAAAGATTCTTTCTTCCAAACTTATGGCATCATAACCATCAGCGTTTACCGTCAGCGACGATACGGAAGAGAAAAGAAAATGGTGCGCGTCTTTTCACTTTTTGACACCGTATCAAAAAAAAAATTACCGTTCAGGCGGAAATGTGTGTGTGTGTGTGAGCCGAGAGATAAAAATAAAAAAGCCACCAAACAGAACGCTTTTAAATTATTTCGTGCGGCGTGCGCATATTTCACATTTTGCCGTTTGACGGAAGCTCGTAGTGTGGAACACAGAAGTGGAGATGGACGGAGTTGAAGGGGGGCGAAGACGGCCCGGTCGGACAAAGTCAAGAGATTGAAATATACGAGAGAATTGGGTGGAAGTGATGGCAAATCTATAAAATTCAAAAATCGGATGAGATGCGAGGACCGCAAAATGTGGCGTCGACTCTGACTCTCTTTTACTACGAACTTCCCTTCGACGGAAGATATCGAGAGCTGAGCTGAGCGCCCGCTGAGTATGGCCGGCGTAATTACAAACGAGTTACGGTTGGAGCTATATCGATTGTACGTATCCCGAACGTTCATCGAACAAGCCAGATCAACTCGGCGCCCGGTAAGATGTACGCTCAGTTATGGCCATGACACACGAAGGGAGAATTCAAACGGCTGTGAGTGTACGGCCCGCCCGGAGTTGTGTGTAGGCAGTGACCTCTCAAGAAAAAACGTAAAAAATTTTTTTTTGACAGTCACCGGTCTGCGACAAGTAATCAGTACGAAACTTGGGTGCAATGCAAAAAACATTTTGAGAATCCTTGCTTGACAACAACGAATCTAACACGATAAAAAAAACGATCCCCATCGGTGTACCGCTTGCTTTTCTCGCGCTTCGGCGCAGAATCGCTTATTCAGCTGCCCTTGGAATATGTTCGTTTCGTGCATACTTGATCTCGGTCATTCTTCGGTGAACTCTTAAAGAATTGCGCACTTTTATAGGGGTAGTCTGGTTGCTTGTCTCGACTTGAAATGATTTGTTTTTTTCCGCCCATGACTTTCTATACGATGCCTCTATGCTGGCCTCTGACCGCGGTTGTTCCGAGTTTTCTCTTTCTCTTCGAAAGTCTTTGCGGAAAATTCTGCCTCGTGTGACCGTTGAGCGGTGAGGTGTGTGTGTGTGTGTGTGTCGTGCGGGGTGATGCGAGAGTGTGCCTCGGCGGTGGAAAAATAAAAATAAAACTCTGAGCCCACAAAAATTTAAAAGATGTATGCTTGTCAGCTTAGTAAAGCAGGCTTGACTTATGAGCATACAGCACGCCACATATGACCGTCGAAAACCGTAATACGGGAAAAAAAGTTGATGAATATATCAAGACCGGTCGAATGAATCCGATTCACTTTGGGCTCATAGACCGTTGAATGGTCTTTGACTTTGGAAATTGAAATGAAAAAAATCCAACAAACGGATCGGATCGGTGTTTCTCTTCACTGGGACTCGCTGTGACACGCCAGGCGTTGCGATCAAAAATTTTAGTTTCCGAAGAAAAAGAAAAAAAACGAAAAACGTGTTGATTTGGTGTGTGTTTGGTGATGCGTGGGCGAAATAAAAACCCGCAACTCGCCGGATGCATATCAAACAAACATACACGAAATACCTGGTTGATCCTGCCAGTAGCATATGCTTGTCTCAAAGATTAAGCCATGCATGTCTAAGTACAAGCCGCTAGACGGCGAAACCGCGAATGGCTCAATAAATCAGTTATGGTTCCTTAGATCCACTCCATCCTACTTGGATAACTGTGGTAATTCTAGAGCTAATACATGCACTCGAGCCTCGACTGCGGGCTTTCGGGCTCGCAGAAGAGGTGCTTTTATTAGATCAAAACCAGTCGGGGCCGGGCTTTCGGGCTCGCGCACCGTACCAATTTTGGTGACTCTGGATAACTTCACGCCGATCGCACGGCCTTCGCGCCGGCGACGTATCTTTCAAATGTCTGCCTTATCAACTGTCGATGGTAGGTTACGCGCCTACCATGGTTGCAACGGGTAACGGGGAATCGGGGTTCGATTCCGGAGAGGGAGCCTGAGAAACGGCTACCACATCCAAGGAAGGCAGCAGGCGCGCAAATTACCCACTCCCGGCACGGGGAGGTAGTGACGAAAAATAACGATACGGGACTCTTCCGAGGCCCCGTGATTGGAATGAGTACACTTTAAATCCTTTAACGAGGAACCATTGGAGGGCAAGTCTGGTGCCAGCAGCCGCGGTAACTCCAGCTCCAATAGCGTATATTAAAGTTGTTGCGGTTAAAAAGCTCGTAGTCGGATGTCTGTCTTCGGCCGGGCGGCGCCGCTCTGAATCAAGGGTGTTGCGTTTCACGCTCTGGGAGCCCGGGTGTCAAAGCCCGACTCTCTTCACGGTCGGACAACATCGCCGGAGTGGTGGTCGGTGCGTCGTTGTTGTATCTGCGGCCAGAGTTGGAAAGTTCTTTCGGGTTCTTTTTTAATTTTGGTCGTAGTTGACTCGATTCGCTCCACCCAGTCAATCGTTCGGGGTGCCCTTCACCGGGTGTCTCGGGCGGCCGGCAACGTTTACTTTGAACAAATTAGAGTGCTCAAAGCAGGTGTATCCCAACGCCTGAATATCGCAGCATGGAATGATGGAATAGGACCTCGGTCCGATTTTGCTGGTCTTTTACTTTTGGACCCGAGGTAATGGTCAATAGAGACGGACGGGGGCATTCGTACTGCGGCGACAGAGGTGAAATTCTTGGACCGCCGCAAGACGAACAACAGCGAAGGCATTTGCCAAGAATGTTTTCCTTGATCAAGAACGAAAGTTAGAGGTTCGAAGGCGATCAGATACCGCCCTAGTTCTAACCATAAACGATGCCAACCAGCAATCCGTCGGAGTTACTCCAATGACTCGACGGGCAGCTTCCGGGAAACCAAAGTCTTTGGGTTCCGGGGGAAGTATGGTTGCAAAGCTGAAACTTAAAGGAATTGACGGAAGGGCACCACCAGGAGTGGAGCCTGCGGCTTAATTTGACTCAACACGGGAAACCTCACCAGGCCCGGACACTGGAAGGATTGACAGATTGAGAGCTCTTTCTTGATTCGGTGGGTGGTGGTGCATGGCCGTTCTTAGTTGGTGGAGCGATTTGTCTGGTTAATTCCGATAACGAACGAGACTCTAGGCTGCTAAATAAGTGACGGGTTTTATCAATTGAAACCGAAGGGAGTACGGAGGCGTCGGGATCAGGTGGCGGCGATTCGGGTCTCGGTGGGACTGGTTCCTTTAGTGAGGCAATTTCTCGGCTTGGTTTCGTTGTGCTTTGTTCGTCGGGTGTACGGCCTTCACGGGTTGGTTGCCTGGCGGATGAGGTATGGCGGGGCTTTGTCGGGAATGTCTCGCGGGGGCTGGCTCTATTGTTATTCGGTCGTCGTCATCCCCGGCGATACCTTCTGCTCTCGCGTCCGTCACGCAGTCTTCTTAGAGGGACAAGCGGCGTCCAGCCGCGTGACAGTGAGCAATAACAGGTCTGTGATGCCCTTAGATGTCCTGGGCCGCACGCGCGCTACACTGAAGGAATCAGCGTGTTTCACTCTCCCTGTCCGAAAGGACCGGGTAACCGCTGAACCTCCTTCGTGGTTGGGATTGGGGACTGCAATGATCCCCATGAACCAGGAATCCCTAGTAGGCGCGGGTCACTAGCCCGCGTCGATTACGTCCCTGCCCTTTGTACACACCGCCCGTCGCTACTACCGATTGAATGATTTAGTGAGGCCTTCGGACGGGCTTGTCGGGGTGCCGTCGAGTGGGGAGCAATCTCTGCCCGTGCGGTGCCTACCAACGGCGAGACTGAAAGATGGTCGAACTTGATCCTTTAGAGGAAGTAAAAGTCGTAACAAGGTTTCCGTAGGTGAACCTGCGGAAGGATCATAAACGAACAAGACAAATGTTTTGCGCATATGGCTTTGGTTGAGCACGAAACAACTAAAAGTTGCAAAACAAAAAAAACCCCATCAAAAGTCTTTCGGCGTAAGACATCGTATGAACTATGTGTGGGTTGACGGAAGAAAATCATTTATTTTGAACGGGTATCAGGCGCTCTGATGCGCGGTGGTTTAAAGCGGATTCGCCTTTTCAAATTGATTTTTCTTTCCTCTCGGCTCAAAAAAAAAACACAAAGTCTTTCGATTTGGTCTATGGCCGTGAGCAAATTCTTCCTGCTTCGATGGTGAATGTCTCTATAGATTCATTCGACCTTTAGCGGCGCTCACAGTGTTGACGTTAGTAGAGTGAAGAATACGATAGCCCGCCTGGGCCGCGAGTACCGAAGGAACAATAAAGGAGATTTTATAAAGTCTTAGTCCCTAAATCAAACACTTTGAAAAATAAAAACTCGGTGGATGGAGAGTCGGAAAAAAAAAAAACATCAAGATTTTGAACGGGTATCAGGCGCTCTGATGCGCGGTGGTTTAAAGCGGATACGCCCAATCGAAATTGTTTTTTTTGTTTCTCTCTTCGTCTTCGGGATTTTTTGATTCTCGGTGGGGGACGAAAGTGTGAGACTTTACTCTGGACGTTCTTTTCGGGCGTAGATACTCGTGGTTGCGTGCGTGTGCGTCGTATAGACTAACACTCCAAAGCCCGACACTATGCCGTTGAAAACCGAATGTTTTTTAAGCTTGCCCTTCGCCCTCTCGATGAAGTAGGAAGAATTCAAAATCACAATAACACACTAAACCCAAATTCTAGTACGAGTGTTTATCGGAACATTTTCTTTCTGGCTTTCTTTCTCCGCCCTCGCATTCATTTGCTTGGGCGGGTTGGAGAAAAAGAGAGAAGAAAACGAATATGTCGTTTTATATACGACCCTGAACGGTGGATCACTAGGCTCGTGGATCGATGAAGAGCGCAGCAAAGTGCGCTAATCCATGCGAACTGCAGAACACATGGAGCATCGAAATCTTGAACGTAAATGGCGGCCCAGCTTCTCGCTCGGGCCACATCTGACTGAGGGTCGGTCGAATGATGAACGAACAGAGATTTTTTCAGTCTTGGTTTTGCATGTTGGGTCGCGGCGAGATTTATTTTTCACCCGGCCTGACCGCATAAAAGCTCCCGAATCTCTAACGTCTGGGTGCCGCGCGACTTAAGTGTCCGCGATGCCTCAAATACAAAAAAGGGGGAAAAATAAAAGAAGGTTCGCCCTGTTTTGTTTTTTTCCTCTCTATTCAAAAGAAACCTTTTTCGATGGCAAAACAGATGGGAAATTTTTGAGCCAACTCAAAAAAAATTTAGAAATAAACACATCTTCTCGAACAAGGTGTCGGCTGCGTGTGCGCGATATACCGCTTCAACGCGAGTTTAGTTGTGTGTGTGCGCCGGGCGTGTCGAAGTGTCGACCACCGCGAATTATCACTCACTCTAACCGCTCGTTATGCAAGCTTGGTTCGCGCACGACGGGTTGTTTCAATACAAAAAGCCGCAGGACGCCCTGTCACTTTTCGTAAATTAATTTTTGCGAATAACGAGAGACTCGCTTTATTTCGAAAAAAAATTTGAACCGGCAATTATTCCATCTTTCCCGGCTTTAAAACGCCAAAGTCTGTCGAGCTAGATAAAGTGTTGTCTCCTTTTGAAAACAAACAATTCATTCTGACCTCAGTTTAGATGAGACTACCCGCTGAACTTAAGCATATCAGTAAGCGGAGGAAAAGAAACTAACAAGGATTCCCTTAGTAGCGGCGAGCGAACAGGGATGAGCCCAGCACCGAACCTCGCGCCCGGTTGAGCGGGTGCCGAGGAATGTGGTGTTCGGGAGGATCGTGCGCGTCTGTCCGGTATCTATCGTCCAAGTCTCCATGAACGGGGCGAGCAACCCACAGAGGGTGTCAGGCCCGTAGATAAGACGAGCCGAGACCGTGCATCGGATCCCTTCCCAAGAGTCGGGTTGCTTGAGCGTGCAGCCCTAAGCGGGAGGTAAACTCCTTCTAAGGCTAAATATCGCCACGAGACCGATAGCGAACAAGTACCGCGAGGGAAAGTTGAAAAGAACTTTGAAGAGAGAGTTCAAGAGTGCGTGAAACCGTTCAGGGGGTTAAACGGGTGGGCCCTCGAAGGTCGAACAAGTCCCCGCTCCCGGCACTTGGTTGTATGCCCTTAACGCTGCGTGGAGACTGCCTGAATTGGCGGCTCTCTTGCATAAGTCGTTCTGCGATCGCAATAGCCACGCCAAGGTCCGCAAGTGGGGGGCCTAGTAGGACTCCGCGACCGACTGGGTGTCTGTTACACGGGGCGTCCGTTAGCGAGTTTCGTGGTTACCTTTGCGGGTGCCGTGATGACGAGCGCGGCGTTTCCCAACAGTACTGCCCGGTCGTGACCTGTCTCCTCCCGGGAGGTGTCGTAGCTTTTTTTTGTAAAAGAGAAAAAGTTGCGGTGCTCAACCTGTGGAGGCCCAGAGCGGAGAGTAGAAGTCGGGTCCCACCCGACCCGTCTTGAAACACGGACCAAGGAGTCTAACATGTGCGCAAGTCGTCGAGAAATTATCAAACTAAACTCGCGAGGCGCAATGAAAGTGAAGCGGCCCCGATGAGGGTGCATCCGCGAGGGGTGATCCCGTCTCGAACAGAGCGGGCGCAACCCCAGGGCGTCCGAATGCTCGCGAGATCTTTCCCCCTTAAAAGGGTTTGGTCGAGTCGGCCGGACGAACCCAGAGCGCACACGTTGGGACCCGAAAGATGGTGACCTATGCCTGGCCAGGACAAAGCCAGGGGAAACCCTGGTGGAGGTCCGCAGCGATTCTGACGTGCAAATCGATCGTCGGAGTTGGGTATAGGGGCGAAAGACTAATCGAACCATCTAGTAGCTGGTTCCCCCCGAAGTTTCCCTCAGGATAGCTGGTGCTCGCAAAGAGAACAAACGGAGTTTCATCCGGTAAAGCGAATGATTAGAGGCCTTGGGGTCGAAACGACCTCAACCTATTCTCAAACTTTCAATGGGTGAGAAGCCCGGCCTTTTTCCTTGATTGAGGCCGCGGCAATTGATTTGAATCTGAGCGCCCAGTGGGCCATTTTTGGTAAGCAGAACTGGCGCTGTGGGATGAACCAAACGCCCGGTTAAGGCGCCTAAACGACGCACATTTCTGATCCCACGAAAAGGAGTTGGTTGCTAAAGACAGCAGGACGGTGGCCATGGAGGTCGGAATCCGCTCAGGAGTGTGTAACAACTCACCTG
Source organism: Daphnia pulicaria (assembly GCF_021234035.1). Classification (NCBI taxonomy): domain Eukaryota; kingdom Metazoa; phylum Arthropoda; class Branchiopoda; order Diplostraca; family Daphniidae; genus Daphnia; species Daphnia pulicaria. The sequence continues at coordinate 16,267,000 of NC_060916.1, read as the reverse complement.
CCGAAGCAACTAGCCCTTAAAATGGGAGGCGCTATAGCGTCGTGCCTATACCGGGCCGTTGGTCGGCAGAGCGAATAACGTCCGTGTCAGCTCGAAGAGAGCGACGGCGCTGAGGCCCCGACGAGTAGGGGGGTCGCGACGGTGAGCGTAGAAGGGTTGTGGGCGTGAGCCTGCCCGGAGCCGCCGTCGGTGCAGATCTTGGTGGTAGTAGCAAATACTCCAGAGGGATCCTGGAGGACTGACGCGGAGAAGGGTTTCATGTGAACAGTGGTTGGACATGAGTCAGTCGATCCTAAGCCGCAGGCGAAAGCCGACCTAGTGACGGGCGTGATGTGTTGCATCTATTGTATGAGTAGCGGGCGTGGTTGTGGTTGAGTCGTGTGTCGGTGATTCTTCTGTGGTGTGCGCGAAGAGAAAAAATGTAAAGTTGCGGGGTCAAAGAAAACACATGAATAAGAAAGCTTGTGAGAATGATAGAAGGTTAAAGAAGTGTCTTTTTCCTTTTTTTGATTTCTCTTAGCCGGTATTTGATTGTTTTTTCTCCCGTCTCTTTTATTTTCCTAGTACCGTTCATCGCGTTATGGCATCGCATGCTTCTTTCGCAGCGCCTTCGAAAATATGAAACCATGTATCGTATAACGTGAGACGCCACCCAGGTTAAGGCGAAAGGGAATCCGGTCCTGATTCCGGAACCAGGCTGCGGCTACGTCCGCGATAAAACGACTTTAACCCTCGTAATGTCACGGTCGCGGTAACGCGACACAAACCGGAGAAGCTGCCGAGAACCCCGGGAAGAGTTTTCTTTTCTGCTTGAGGGACCGAGACCCTGGAATCCCGTCGCGGGGCGAGAGGGTTATGGATTTAGCTGTCAAAGGCTATCCCGAAGAGCGTCGCGTTTCTGCGACGTCCGTGGTCGTTCTCGGCTGGCCCTTGAAAATCCGGTGGGAGGGTTACGTTGTTGGACGTTCGCGCCTGCTCGTACCGATATCCGCATCAGGTCTCCAAGGTGAACAGCCTCTAGTCGATGGATGAATGTGGGTAAGGGAAATCGGCAAATTGGATCCGTAACTTCGGGATAAGGATTGGCTCTGAGGGTCGAGGCGGTCGGGCTGAGTTTATCAAGCGAAGCCGTCGGCGGACGTGTCAGGCCTGGGTCGAAGTGCGTTGGTTGTTTCGAGCGTTGGTTTTTCTTTCGGGGAAAGCTCTCGTTTCGGGACTCTTTCGCGCTGAGGCTCGGTCCTCGGCCAGATCGCTGCCGGTGGAGCGGCTCGGCATCGTCTCCCGAGTGTTTGGCCCTCAAAAGTCGGGCGCTCGTGGTAGATCTCGGCCGCCATCGAACGACCAACTCAGAACTGGCACGATCCAGGGGAATCCGACTGTCTAATTAAAACAAAGCATTGCGATGGCCGCAAGTCGGTGCTGACGCAATGTGATTTCTGCCCAGTGCTCTGAATGTCAAAGTGAAGAAATTCAACGAAGCGCGGGTAAACGGCGGGAGTAACTATGACTCTCTTAACCCTTTTTCGACTGACGGGACTTTTTTTTTCGACGGCTTTCAGTAGGATCTGGCGGGACCTCACCCACAGACACGAGAGATTTCAAATCGCCTAAATTCATTCCTATCAAAGCTGATATCTCGAAATGCATCCTACAGAATTGAATTGCCTTACAACGAAAAATTAATTGACCCACTGTCTTTCGATGATAAAAAGGAAGAGATATTAAAACGAGTATTTCTCGTATTTTACCGAATTTTCGGTGACGGGACATTTCTGGCCCGTCAGGCGGCTCTGAACGAAGTCTACACGAGAACCTTCGATCCGGACCGTCGGGACGTATAAGTCTCCGCCAGATATGTCCCTCCAGGCGGCTGCAATTTATCAAAATCCCAGCCTGGTTAGAGATGTCAGAAATCGCGAGGTTTTATTTGTGTTCCTCAAAAAAAAAACAAAGATCAGAGATGTCAGAAATATATTGGGCCACACGGATGAAAGAAAATCGAAGGCGTAATTGTAATGAATTCCCCAGGGAATTAGGGATCTGGGTGCCGCGCGACTTAAGTGTCCGCGATGCCTCAAATACAAATAAAAAAAAAAGGTTCAAGTGAATTTGAAGCTGGTGGTTGGATAGATATCGAAGGGAAGGTGAAAGAGGCGAAGAGAAGGCGCAAAACTTCTTTAGTAGCTTCGACGCAAAAACTTTGGTATCGACGGGGAGCTTTGGGAAATGGAACGAAGACGCAGAATGGGAAGTTGTCCGGTTCGGCGTTAGTTGTAGTTTAATTTCCAACGTAGCTGAGCTCCTTTCCGCCCGACGCTCCTTATTTATTTTATTCCTATCTGGGTGCCGCGCGACTTAAGTGTCCGCGATGCCTCAAATACAAATTAAAAAAAGGGTTCAAGTCAATTTGAAGCCGGTGGTTGGATAGATATCGAAGGGAAGGCGAAAGAGGCGAAAAGGAAAGCGCAAAATTTCTTTAGTAGCTTCGACGCAAAAACTTTGGTATCGACGGGGAGCTTTGGGAAATGGAACGAAGACGCAGAATGGGAAGTTGTCCGGTTCGGCGTTAGTTGTAGTTTCATTTCCATCGTAGCTGAGCTCCTTTCCGCCCGACGCTCCTTATTTATTTTTATTCCTATCTGGGTGCCGCGCGACTTAAGTGTCCGCGATTCCTCAAATACAAATAAAAAAAGGGTTCAAGTGAATTTGAAGCCGGTGGATGGATAGATATCGAAGGGAAGGCGAAAGAGGCGAAAAGGAAAGCGCGAAATTTCTTTAGTAGCTTCGACGCAAAAACTTTGGTATCGACGGGGAGCTTTGGGAAATGGAACGAAGACGCAGAATGGGAAGTTGTCCGGTTCGGCGTTAGTTGTAGTTTCTTTTCCATCGTAGCTGAGCTCCTTTCCGTCCAACGGTTCTTTTGAATTGATTTTGAAGTCTTCGAGGCGCTATTAGTGCCCGTGTAATTAAATTTTACACAAAGCCTCTTGTAATTTCTTATCCGTGCGTTGATTACTGCTGTCTCGTGAGGAAACTCTGAAAGGCGGTGAAAGGCGCTGGATAAGAATCAGCCCCGGTAACTCCTGCATGTGCATGCTTTTCCCCTGCATGATAAAATAAGACCGTCATATAAGGCTTAGGACGTAAGGCAATTCGTTATCCTTTTGCCGAATTCACAAAGACTAATCGGGCCTTTTTTTTCGATTCTGTATTTTCAGATTGATTAAAAATGGCGAAAACTAAAAAGAGAGACCCAAGATATACTAAGTCGAGAGCCGTGAAAAATTCAGCCAAGAAAGCCGCCGCCGCAGCTGTATTAAAAAGGCAGCAATTAAAAGAGGCAATGGAACGAGAAGCTGGGAATAAAGAGCCGTCCATCGATACTGATACCGGACATGAGGCTCAAGATCAGGAGGAGGAGGCGGTTGCCGTCGAGGAGCCGGTCGAGGAGCCGGTCGAGAATCCGGTTCAGGAGCCGGATGAGGAGCCTGGTCAGGAGTTGGTTGCTTCGCAGCGGCCGGAGCTTGATCAGGATCCGGAAATAGAGGACGAACTATCTGCCTCAGAGGAGGAAGAACAAAAAGCTGGGACAGAAGAAGAGGAGCCGGTGGAAAGACCAATCATAAAGAAAGACCTTAAAGTTCGACTGGAAAGATTGGTTCTATCACCGGCGACGCTTCAAAGACTTACGGGGAAAAGAAAGAATCGTGAAGACAGTTCAGAGAGTGGTTCCTCCCCACCTAAACGAACCAGAAGTAAGACCCGAAGACCAACTAAAGCAGGGTCTTCTTCTGAAACGGCCGATCCCGATGGTGAAGTGACACGGTACTACACAGGGAAAAAGGTCGGTCTCACGAACGCGACTTTGAGGTGTCGTGGGCCTCGCGTGCTTACAGCGCATCCGTTCCGGCTGGCCAAAAAAACGAACTCAGATTCGGCCAAGCTGAACATGCAAAAGAAGGCCGATGCCAAAAAAGTCGCCCAACATAAAGCCGTCAACCGGAATTGGAAAGAATGCAAAGTCTGGGGCGACGTTGGGAGACAATCACGGGCTGATGATGATTCACCGAGGCCTCAGTTCCAGGAAAGGGCAATTCAGTTTGCACCCCTAGAAGAACCAGGCCCCGTGTTGAGTCAATTCAATCGTTTTTCGAATCCCCTCGGAGTTTTCAAGTCGATGCTTGGTGGTGAGGACACTTTGTACCTTCTTCGGGAGGCAACAAATGACTACATCGCTGAATTCTGGAGTTCCAGGAAGACGCCACCGTCTCGAAAAGTGGGTGGCAAGCCTGAAGGCAGGTTAATCGGCCCGCGGTTGCCTGCTGGAGGTTTTGTCACAGACCACGAACTTGTAGCCTTCTTTGGCATACAGTTCTTGATCGGATATCACCGTCTGCCCGAGCTGTCGATGTTCTGGGAGCAGCAACCAGACGCTGGTCTCGGGCTCGGAATAATTCAACAGGCCATGACTCGCGAGCGATTCAAATTCATATCCAAACACATAGCTTGCGCAAGCCCATGGGATGATGTTGACCCTAATTCTGACGACCCGGATCAGGAGCCAGAGCGACCGGATCCTATCCGTAAGATCCGTCCTCTGGTCAAAAGACTCAATGAACGCTATCATGCGTGTAGAAAGCCTCCTAGGGGTCAGAGCATCGACGAGTCTATGGTCAAATTCAAAGGCCGCTCAGTGCTGAGGCAGACGATGAAGAACAAACCGATCAAGTCTGGTTTCAAAATCTGGAGCCGCTGTTGCCATCGTGGGTATACCTATAAGTTTGAGATCTATCAAGGAGCTCGCTTTGGGGAAAAGCAAGGAAGATCTCGTAATAACGAGGCGGTGGAGAGAGTTGTCGTTGATCTTTGTCAACCCCTGACAGATCAAGGTTTCGTAGTGGCCTTTGACCGGTTCTTTACGAGCATTGCCCTCCTGGACAAGCTCCGCGAGAACGGTGTCAACGCCGTTGGAACGATTCTTCCAAGTCGGGTCAACCAACCCATCATGACGAAGAATGAGTCGAACCTGCGGCCGGACGAATTTGCAGCCAAGTTCGGTGGTGAGCCCGGAACATGCCGAAAGGGAATCTTCGTATGGAGAGACACTAAGGCGTTTCGGGTCGCTTCCAACTATCACGGCTCAAATCTTGTCAAGGTCAGGAGAAAGCAGCGTGATGGTTCGTTCAAAATAAAGTCTTGTCCAAAAGCTATTGACGATTATGTCAATAACATGGGCGGTGTAGACACGGCGAACCAGCTGCGTTCTTACTACGAGAGAGACCGTAAAGCCAAAAAATGGTGGCACCGTCTCTTATACTCTCTCTTGGAGACATGTCTGGTCAACAGCTGGATATGCTTCAATGATATGGTGAGATCGCAGATGGCGGAAATTAAAACTTCAAACACACAATAATTTCCGCTTTTTTCTTGACTTAGGTCGAGGAGAATTATCTGGAGAATTTCGAAGTTCCGATGACGTTTCTCGAATTCAAACGGAACGTCACGATGGGTCTTTTGTCACACGCCCTGAATGAAAATAAAAACCAAGCTGGTCGAGCCGGGCGAATGATGCCAACCATTCACCCTTCCGCTGAACCAGGAGCGAAGCGACGTAAAAGTCGACTGAGTGTAAGGGACGACATTCGGTTCACTGGTGTGGGTCTCCATCTACCCATCTTCGGGGAGGCGAGAGGCAGGTGCGAGTGGTGCCAGGCAACGACAAAAACAAAATTGGAATCAAGACCATTCTCAAAGTGCAAGCAATGTAATGTGTTTTTGTGTCTCGGGAAGAAGAGAAATTGCTTCGTCGAGTATCATGATGAGAATTACTTATTTGAGGAGGAGGCTCCGCTGGCCGAGGTGGAAGCTGTCTATTCCGCTTCGGAGGAATCAGACGGCCAAGCTTCTGACCATGAGCCAACCAACAAGGAGTGTTCTTCTTCATCCGCTGATTCCGACGAGCTAGAAGATACTAACCGACGTGATGGCTTTATAATTGATGAATATGATGATTTCCTAGAATAAATTTGTATTTTGTTCGTATGTCTTGTGCACTTTTACTCGAAAGAGCGGGTACTTGACAAAGTGGTGTCCGACAAAGGATCTGACTGACTTTTCTAATTAGAGATCCTATTCCTTTCATAAGGAGCCGTCGACTGGAAAGACCCCTGGTCGATGGTAAAGACCTC